>NW_028126475.1:1473863-2947726 GCF_965194825.1 Balaenoptera physalus
AACTTGACTGAGCCTTGGTTCTGGACCCCTGTGGACTGGGAACATGACTGAGGATTTATTCTGGAACCCTGAGGCCTGGGAACATGACATCTGTTTAGATTGTGGAATACTGTGGCCTGGGAACTTGACTGAGCCTTGGTTCTGGACCCCTGTGGACTGGGAACATGACTGAGGTTTTATTCTGGAACCCTGAGGCCTGGGAACATGACATGGGTGGATTCTGGAACCCTGTGTCCTGTTAACATGACATGGGTGGATTCTGGAACCCTGAGGCCTGGGAACATGACATCTGTTTAGATTGTGGAATACTGTGGCCTGGGAACATAACTGAGGATTGATTCTGGACCCCTGTGGACTGGGAACATGACTGAGGTTTTATTCTGGAACCCTGAGGCCTGGGAACATGACATGGGTGGATTCTGGAACCCTGTGTCCTGTTAACATGACATGGGTGGATTCTGGAACCCTGAGGCCTGGGAACATGACATCTGTTTAGATTGTGGAATACTGTGGCCTGGGAACATAACTGAGGATTGATTCTGGACCCCTGTGGACTGGGAACATGACTGAGGTTTTATTCTGGAACCCTGAGGCCTGGGAACATGACATGGGTGGATTCTGGAACCCTGTGTCCTGTTAACATGACATGGGTGGATTCTGGAACCCTGAGGCCTGGGAACATGACATCTGTTTAGATTGTGGAATACTGTGGCCTGGGAACATAACTGAGGATTGATTCTGGACCCCTGTGGACTGGGAACATGACTGAGGTTTTATTCTGGAACCCTGTGTCCTGTTAACATGACATGGGTGGATTCTGGAACCCTGAGGCCTGGGAACATGACATGGGTGGATTCTGGAACCCTGAGGCCTGGGAACATGACATGGGTGGATTCTGGAACCCTGTGTCCTGTTAACATGACATCTGTTTAGATTGTGGAATACTGTGGCCTGGGAACTTGACTGAGCCTTGGTTCTGGACCCCTGTGGACTGGGAACATGACTGAGGATTTATTCTGGAACCCTGAGGCCTGGGAACATGACATCTGTTTAGATTGTGGAATACTGTGGCCTGGGAACTTGACTGAGCCTTGGTTCTGGACCCCTGTGGACTGGGAACATGACTGAGGTTTTATTCTGGAACCCTGAGGCCTGGGAACATGACATGGGTGGATTCTGGAACCCTGTGTCCTGTTAACATGACATGGGTGGATTCTGGAACCCTGAGGCCTGGGAACATGACATCTGTTTAGATTGTGGAATACTGTGGCCTGGGAACATAACTGAGGATTGATTCTGGACCCCTGTGGACTGGGAACATGACTGAGGTTTTATTCTGGAACCCTGAGGCCTGGGAACATGACATGGGTGGATTCTGGAACCCTGTGTCCTGTTAACATGACATGGGTGGATTCTGGAACCCTGAGGCCTGGGAACATGACATCTGTTTAGATTGTGGAATACTGTGGCCTGGGAACATAACTGAGGATTGATTCTGGACCCCTGTGGACTGGGAACATGACTGAGGTTTTATTCTGGAACCCTGAGGCCTGGGAACATGACATGGGTGGATTCTGGAACCCTGTGTCCTGTTAACATGACATGGGTGGATTCTGGAACCCTGAGGCCTGGGAACATGACATCTGTTTAGATTGTGGAATACTGTGGCCTGGGAACATAACTGAGGATTGATTCTGGACCCCTGTGGACTGGGAACATGACTGAGGTTTTATTCTGGAACCCTGAGGCCTGGGAACATGACATGGGTGGATTCTGGAACCCTGTGTCCTGTTAACATGACATGGGTGGATTCTGGAACCCTGAGGCCTGGGAACATGACATCTGTTTAGATTGTGGAATACTGTGGCCTGGGAACATAACTGAGGATTGATTCTGGACCCCTGTGGACTGGGAACATGACTGAGGTTTTATTCTGGAACCCTGTGTCCTGTTAACATGACATGGGTGGATTCTGGAACCCTGTGTCCTGTTAACATGACATGGGTGGATTCTGGAACCCTGGGTCCTGTTAACATGACATGGGTGGATTCTGGAACCCTGAGGCCTGGGAACATGACATGGGTGGATTCTGGAACCCTGAGGCCTGGGAACATGACATCTGTTTAGATTGTGGAATACTGTGGCCTGGGAACATAACTGAGGATTGATTCTGGACCCCTGTGGACTGGGAACATGACTGAGGTTTTATTCTGGAACCCTGTGTCCTGTTAACATGACATGGGTGGATTCTGGAACCCTGTGTCCTGTTAACATGACATGGGTGGATTCTGGAACCCTGGGTCCTGTTAACATGACATGGGTGGATTCTGGAACCCTGAGGCCTGGGAACATGACTGAGGTTTTATTCTGGAACCCTGAGGCCTGGGAACATGACATGGGTGGATTCTGGAACCCTGTGTCCTGTTAACATGACATGGGTGGATTCTGGAACCCTGAGGCCTGGGAACATGACATGGGTGGATTCTGGAACCCTGAGGCCTGGGAACATGACATGGGTGGATTCTGGAACCCTGTGTGCTGTTAACATGACATCTGTTTAGATTGTGGAATACTGTGGCCTGGGAACTTGACTGAGCCTTGGTTCTGGACCCCTGTGGACTGGGAACATGACTGAGGTTTTATTCTGGAACCCTGAGGCCTGGGAACATGACATCTGTTTAGATTGTGGAATACTGTGGCCTGGGAACTTGACTGAGCCTTGGTTCTGGACCCCTGTGGACTGGGAACATGACTGAGGTTTTATTCTGGAACCCTGAGGCCTGGGAACATGACATGGGTGGATTCTGGAACCCTGTGTCCTGTTAACATGACATGGGTGGATTCTGGAACCCTGAGGCCTGGGAACATGACATCTGTTTAGATTGTGGAATACTGTGGCCTGGGAACATAACTGAGGATTGATTCTGGACCCCTGTGGACTGGGAACATGACTGAGGTTTTATTCTGGAACCCTGAGGCCTGGGAACATGACATGGGTGGATTCTGGAACCCTGTGTCCTGTTAACATGACATGGGTGGATTCTGGAACCCTGAGGCCTGGGAACATGACATCTGTTTAGATTGTGGAATACTGTGGCCTGGGAACATAACTGAGGATTGATTCTGGACCCCTGTGGACTGGGAACATGACTGAGGTTTTATTCTGGAACCCTGAGGCCTGGGAACATGACATGGGTGGATTCTGGAACCCTGTGTCCTGTTAACATGACATGGGTGGATTCTGGAACCCTGAGGCCTGGGAACATGACATCTGTTTAGATTGTGGAATACTGTGGCCTGGGAACATAACTGAGGATTGATTCTGGACCCCTGTGGACTGGGAACATGACTGAGGTTTTATTCTGGAACCCTGTGTCCTGTTAACATGACATGGGTGGATTCTGGAACCCTGAGGCCTGGGAACATGACATGGGTGGATTCTGGAACCCTGAGGCCTGGGAACATGACATGGGTGGATTCTGGAACCCTGTGTCCTGTTAACATGACATCTGTTTAGATTGTGGAATACTGTGGCCTGGGAACTTGACTGAGCCTTGGTTCTGGACCCCTGTGGACTGGGAACATGACTGAGGATTTATTCTGGAACCCTGAGGCCTGGGAACATGACATCTGTTTAGATTGTGGAATACTGTGGCCTGGGAACTTGACTGAGCCTTGGTTCTGGACCCCTGTGGACTGGGAACATGACTGAGGTTTTATTCTGGAACCCTGAGGCCTGGGAACATGACATGGGTGGATTCTGGAACCCTGTGTCCTGTTAACATGACATGGGTGGATTCTGGAACCCTGAGGCCTGGGAACATGACATCTGTTTAGATTGTGGAATACTGTGGCCTGGGAACATAACTGAGGATTGATTCTGGACCCCTGTGGACTGGGAACATGACTGAGGTTTTATTCTGGAACCCTGAGGCCTGGGAACATGACATGGGTGGATTCTGGAACCCTGTGTCCTGTTAACATGACATGGGTGGATTCTGGAACCCTGAGGCCTGGGAACATGACATCTGTTTAGATTGTGGAATACTGTGGCCTGGGAACATAACTGAGGATTGATTCTGGACCCCTGTGGACTGGGAACATGACTGAGGTTTTATTCTGGAACCCTGAGGCCTGGGAACATGACATGGGTGGATTCTGGAACCCTGTGTCCTGTTAACATGACATGGGTGGATTCTGGAACCCTGAGGCCTGAGAACATGACATCTGTTTAGATTGTGGAATACTGTGGCCTGGGAACATAACTGAGGATTGATTCTGGACCCCTGTGGACTGGGAACATGACTGAGGTTTTATTCTGGAACCCTGAGGCCTGGGAACATGACATGGGTGGATTCTGGAACCCTGTGTCCTGTTAACATGACATGGGTGGATTCTGGAACCCTGAGGCCTGGGAACATGACATCTGTTTAGATTGTGGAATACTGTGGCCTGGGAACATAACTGAGGATTGATTCTGGACCCCTGTGGACTGGGAACATGACTGAGGTTTTATTCTGGAACCCTGTGTCCTGTTAACATGACATGGGTGGATTCTGGAACCCTGTGTCCTGTTAACATGACATGGGTGGATTCTGGAACCCTGGGTCCTGTTAACATGACATGGGTGGATTCTGGAACCCTGAGGCCTGGGAACATGACATGGGTGGATTCTGGAACCCTGAGGCCTGGGAACATGACATCTGTTTAGATTGTGGAATACTGTGGCCTGGGAACATAACTGAGGATTGATTCTGGACCCCTGTGGACTGGGAACATGACTGAGGTTTTATTCTGGAACCCTGTGTCCTGTTAACATGACATGGGTGGATTCTGGAACCCTTTGTCCTGTTAACATGACATGGGTGGATTCTGGAACCCTGGGTCCTGTTAACATGACATGGGTGGATTCTGGAACCCTGAGGCCTGGGAACATGACTGAGGTTTTATTCTGGAACCCTGAGGCCTGGGAACATGACATGGGTGGATTCTGGAACCCTGTGTCCTGTTAACATGACATGGGTGGATTCTGGAACCCTGAGGCCTGGGAACATGACATGGGTGGATTCTGGAACCCTGAGGCCTGGGAACATGACATGGGTGGATTCTGGAACCCTGTGTGCTGTTAACATGACATCTGTTTAGATTGTGGAATACTGTGGCCTGGGAACTTGACTGAGCCTTGGTTCTGGACCCCTGTGGACTGGGAACATGACTGAGGTTTTATTCTGGAACCCTGAGGCCTGGGAACATGACATCTGTTTAGATTGTGGAATACTGTGGCCTGGGAACTTGACTGAGCCTTGGTTCTGGACCCCTGTGGACTGGGAACATGACTGAGGTTTTATTCTGGAACCCTGAGGCCTGGGAACATGACATGGGTGGATTCTGGAACCCTGTGTCCTGTTAACATGACATGGGTGGATTCTGGAACCCTGAGGCCTGGGAACATGACATCTGTTTAGATTGTGGAATACTGTGGCCTGGGAACATAACTGAGGATTGATTCTGGACCCCTGTGGACTGGGAACATGACTGAGGTTTTATTCTGGAACCCTGAGGCCTGGGAACATGACATGGGTGGATTCTGGAACCCTGTGTCCTGTTAACATGACATGGGTGGATTCTGGAACCCTGAGGCCTGGGAACATGACATCTGTTTAGATTGTGGAATACTGTGGCCTGGGAACATAACTGAGGATTGATTCTGGACCCCTGTGGACTGGGAACATGACTGAGGTTTTATTCTGGAACCCTGAGGCCTGGGAACATGACATGGGTGGATTCTGGAACCCTGTGTCCTGTTAACATGACATGGGTGGATTCTGGAACCCTGAGGCCTGGGAACATGACATCTGTTTAGATTGTGGAATACTGTGGCCTGGGAACATAACTGAGGATTGATTCTGGACCCCTGTGGACTGGGAACATGACTGAGGTTTTATTCTGGAACCCTGTGTCCTGTTAACATGACATGGGTGGATTCTGGAACCCTGAGGCCTGGGAACATGACATGGGTGGATTCTGGAACCCTGAGGCCTGGGAACATGACATGGGTGGATTCTGGAACCCTGTGTCCTGTTAACATGACATCTGTTTAGATTGTGGAATACTGTGGCCTGGGAACTTGACTGAGCCTTGGATCTGGACCCCTGTGGACTGGGAACATGACTGAGGATTTATTCTGGAACCCTGAGGCCTGGGAACATGACATCTGTTTAGATTGTGGAATACTGTGGCCTGGGAACTTGACTGAGCCTTGGTTCTGGACCCCTGTGGACTGGGAACATGACTGAGGTTTTATTCTGGAACCCTGAGGCCTGGGAACATGACATGGGTGGATTCTGGAACCCTGTGTCCTGTTAACATGACATGGGTGGATTCTGGAACCCTGAGGCCTGGGAACATGACATCTGTTTAGATTGTGGAATACTGTGGCCTGGGAACATAACTGAGGATTGATTCTGGACCCCTGTGGACTGGGAACATGACTGAGGTTTTATTCTGGAACCCTGAGGCCTGGGAACATGACATGGGTGGATTCTGGAACCCTGTGTCCTGTTAACATGACATGGGTGGATTCTGGAACCCTGAGGCCTGGGAACATGACATCTGTTTAGATTGTGGAATACTGTGGCCTGGGAACATAACTGAGGATTGATTCTGGACCCCTGTGGACTGGGAACATGACTGAGGTTTTATTCTGGAACCCTGAGGCCTGGGAACATGACATGGGTGGATTCTGGAACCCTGTGTCCTGTTAACATGACATGGGTGGATTCTGGAACCCTGAGGCCTGGGAACATGACATCTGTTTAGATTGTGGAATACTGTGGCCTGGGAACATAACTGAGGATTGATTCTGGACCCCTGTGGACTGGGAACATGACTGAGGTTTTATTCTGGAACCCTGAGGCCTGGGAACATGACATGGGTGGATTCTGGAACCCTGTGTCCTGTTAACATGACATGGGTGGATTCTGGAACCCTGAGGCCTGGGAACATGACATCTGTTTAGATTGTGGAATACTGTGGCCTGGGAACATAACTGAGGATTGATTCTGGACCCCTGTGGACTGGGAACATGACTGAGGTTTTATTCTGGAACCCTGTGTCCTGTTAACATGACATGGGTGGATTCTGGAACCCTGTGTCCTGTTAACATGACATGGGTGGATTCTGGAACCCTGGGTCCTGTTAACATGACATGGGTGGATTCTGGAACCCTGAGGCCTGGGAACATGACATGGGTGGATTCTGGAACCCTGAGGCCTGGGAACATGACATCTGTTTAGATTGTGGAATACTGTGGCCTGGGAACATAACTGAGGATTGATTCTGGACCCCTGTGGACTGGGAACATGACTGAGGTTTTATTCTGGAACCCTGTGTCCTGTTAACATGACATGGGTGGATTCTGGAACCCTGTGTCCTGTTAACATGACATGGGTGGATTCTGGAACCCTGGGTCCTGTTAACATGACATGGGTGGATTCTGGAACCCTGAGGCCTGGGAACATGACTGAGGTTTTATTCTGGAACCCTGAGGCCTGGGAACATGACATGGGTGGATTCTGGAACCCTGTGTCCTGTTAACATGACATGGGTGGATTCTGGAACCCTGAGGCCTGGGAACATGACATGGGTGGATTCTGGAACCCTGAGGCCTGGGAACATGACATGGGTGGATTCTGGAACCCTGTGTGCTGTTAACATGACATCTGTTTAGATTGTGGAATACTGTGGCCTGGGAACTTGACTGAGCCTTGGTTCTGGACCCCTGTGGACTGGGAACATGACTGAGGTTTTATTCTGGAACCCTGAGGCCTGGGAACATGACATCTGTTTAGATTGTGGAATACTGTGGCCTGGGAACTTGACTGAGCCTTGGTTCTGGACCCCTGTGGACTGGGAACATGACTGAGGTTTTATTCTGGAACCCTGAGGCCTGGGAACATGACATGGGTGGATTCTGGAACCCTGTGTCCTGTTAACATGACATGGGTGGATTCTGGAACCCTGAGGCCTGGGAACATGACATCTGTTTAGATTGTGGAATACTGTGGCCTGGGAACATAACTGAGGATTGATTCTGGACCCCTGTGGACTGGGAACATGACTGAGGTTTTATTCTGGAACCCTGAGGCCTGGGAACATGACATGGGTGGATTCTGGAACCCTGTGTCCTGTTAACATGACATGGGTGGATTCTGGAACCCTGAGGCCTGGGAACATGACATCTGTTTAGATTGTGGAATACTGTGGCCTGGGAACATAACTGAGGATTGATTCTGGACCCCTGTGGACTGGGAACATGACTGAGGTTTTATTCTGGAACCCTGAGGCCTGGGAACATGACATGGGTGGATTCTGGAACCCTGTGTCCTGTTAACATGACATGGGTGGATTCTGGAACCCTGAGGCCTGGGAACATGACATCTGTTTAGATTGTGGAATACTGTGGCCTGGGAACATAACTGAGGATTGATTCTGGACCCCTGTGGACTGGGAACATGACTGAGGTTTTATTCTGGAACCCTGTGTCCTGTTAACATGACATGGGTGGATTCTGGAACCCTGTGTCCTGTTAACATGACATGGGTGGATTCTGGAACCCTGGGTCCTGTTAACATGACATGGGTGGATTCTGGAACCCTGAGGCCTGGGAACATGACATGGGTGGATTCTGGAACCCTGAGGCCTGGGAACATGACATCTGTTTAGATTGTGGAATACTGTGGCCTGGGAACATAACTGAGGATTGATTCTGGACCCCTGTGGACTGGGAACATGACTGAGGTTTTATTCTGGAACCCTGTGTCCTGTTAACATGACATGGGTGGATTCTGGAACCCTGGGTCCTGTTAACATGACATGGGTGGATTCTGGAACCCTGGGTCCTGTTAACATGACATGGGTGGATTCTGGAACCCTGAGGCCTGGGAACATGACTGAGGTTTTATTCTGGAACCCTGAGGCCTGGGAACATGACATGGGTGGATTCTGGAACCCTGTGTCCTGTTAACATGACATGGGTGGATTCTGGAACCCTGAGGCCTGGGAACATGACATGGGTGGATTCTGGAACCCTGAGGCCTGGGAACATGACATGGGTGGATTCTGGAACCCTGAGGCCTGGGAACATGACATCTGTTTAGATTGTGGAATACTGTGGCCTGGGAACATAACTGAGGATTGATTCTGGACCCCTGTGGACTGGGAACATGACTGAGGTTTTATTCTGGAACCCTGTGTCCTGTTAACATGACATGGGTGGATTCTGGAACCCTGTGTCCTGTTAACATGACATGGGTGGATTCTGGAACCCTGGGTCCTGTTAACATGACATGGGTGGATTCTGGAACCCTGAGGCCTGGGAACATGACTGAGGTTTTATTCTGGAACCCTGAGGCCTGGGAACATGACATGGGTGGATTCTGGAACCCTGTGTCCTGTTAACATGACATGGGTGGATTCTGGAACCCTGAGGCCTGGGAACATGACATGGGTGGATTCTGGAACCCTGAGGCCTGGGAACATGACATGGGTGGATTCTGGAACCCTGTGTGCTGTTAACATGACATCTGTTTAGATTGTGGAATACTGTGGCCTGGGAACTTGACTGAGCCTTGGTTCTGGACCCCTGTGGACTGGGAACATGACTGAGGTTTTATTCTGGAACCCTGAGGCCTGGGAACATGACATCTGTTTAGATTGTGGAATACTGTGGCCTGGGAACTTGACTGAGCCTTGGTTCTGGACCCCTGTGGACTGGGAACATGACTGAGGTTTTATTCTGGAACCCTGAGGCCTGGGAACATGACATGGGTGGATTCTGGAACCCTGTGTCCTGTTAACATGACATGGGTGGATTCTGGAACCCTGAGGCCTGGGAACATGACATCTGTTTAGATTGTGGAATACTGTGGCCTGGGAACATAACTGAGGATTGATTCTGGACCCCTGTGGACTGGGAACATGACTGAGGTTTTATTCTGGAACCCTGAGGCCTGGGAACATGACATGGGTGGATTCTGGAACCCTGTGTCCTGTTAACATGACATGGGTGGATTCTGGAACCCTGAGGCCTGGGAACATGACATCTGTTTAGATTGTGGAATACTGTGGCCTGGGAACATAACTGAGGATTGATTCTGGACCCCTGTGGACTGGGAACATGACTGAGGTTTTATTCTGGAACCCTGAGGCCTGGGAACATGACATGGGTGGATTCTGGAACCCTGTGTCCTGTTAACATGACATGGGTGGATTCTGGAACCCTGAGGCCTGGGAACATGACATCTGTTTAGATTGTGGAATACTGTGGCCTGGGAACATAACTGAGGATTGATTCTGGACCCCTGTGGACTGGGAACATGACTGAGGTTTTATTCTGGAACCCTGTGTCCTGTTAACATGACATGGGTGGATTCTGGAACCCTGAGGCCTGGGAACATGACATGGGTGGATTCTGGAACCCTGAGGCCTGGGAACATGACATGGGTGGATTCTGGAACCCTGTGTCCTGTTAACATGACATCTGTTTAGATTGTGGAATACTGTGGCCTGGGAACTTGACTGAGCCTTGGATCTGGACCCCTGTGGACTGGGAACATGACTGAGGATTTATTCTGGAACCCTGAGGCCTGGGAACATGACATCTGTTTAGATTGTGGAATACTGTGGCCTGGGAACTTGACTGAGCCTTGGTTCTGGACCCCTGTGGACTGGGAACATGACTGAGGTTTTATTCTGGAACCCTGAGGCCTGGGAACATGACATGGGTGGATTCTGGAACCCTGTGTCCTGTTAACATGACATGGGTGGATTCTGGAACCCTGAGGCCTGGGAACATGACATCTGTTTAGATTGTGGAATACTGTGGCCTGGGAACATAACTGAGGATTGATTCTGGACCCCTGTGGACTGGGAACATGACTGAGGTTTTATTCTGGAACCCTGAGGCCTGGGAACATGACATGGGTGGATTCTGGAACCCTGTGTCCTGTTAACATGACATGGGTGGATTCTGGAACCCTGAGGCCTGGGAACATGACATCTGTTTAGATTGTGGAATACTGTGGCCTGGGAACATAACTGAGGATTGATTCTGGACCCCTGTGGACTGGGAACATGACTGAGGTTTTATTCTGGAACCCTGAGGCCTGGGAACATGACATGGGTGGATTCTGGAACCCTGTGTCCTGTTAACATGACATGGGTGGATTCTGGAACCCTGAGGCCTGGGAACATGACATCTGTTTAGATTGTGGAATACTGTGGCCTGGGAACATAACTGAGGATTGATTCTGGACCCCTGTGGACTGGGAACATGACTGAGGTTTTATTCTGGAACCCTGAGGCCTGGGAACATGACATGGGTGGATTCTGGAACCCTGTGTCCTGTTAACATGACATGGGTGGATTCTGGAACCCTGAGGCCTGGGAACATGACATCTGTTTAGATTGTGGAATACTGTGGCCTGGGAACATAACTGAGGATTGATTCTGGACCCCTGTGGACTGGGAACATGACTGAGGTTTTATTCTGGAACCCTGTGTCCTGTTAACATGACATGGGTGGATTCTGGAACCCTGTGTCCTGTTAACATGACATGGGTGGATTCTGGAACCCTGGGTCCTGTTAACATGACATGGGTGGATTCTGGAACCCTGAGGCCTGGGAACATGACATGGGTGGATTCTGGAACCCTGAGGCCTGGGAACATGACATCTGTTTAGATTGTGGAATACTGTGGCCTGGGAACATAACTGAGGATTGATTCTGGACCCCTGTGGACTGGGAACATGACTGAGGTTTTATTCTGGAACCCTGTGTCCTGTTAACATGACATGGGTGGATTCTGGAACCCTGTGTCCTGTTAACATGACATGGGTGGATTCTGGAACCCTGGGTCCTGTTAACATGACATGGGTGGATTCTGGAACCCTGAGGCCTGGGAACATGACTGAGGTTTTATTCTGGAACCCTGAGGCCTGGGAACATGACATGGGTGGATTCTGGAACCCTGTGTCCTGTTAACATGACATGGGTGGATTCTGGAACCCTGAGGCCTGGGAACATGACATGGGTGGATTCTGGAACCCTGAGGCCTGGGAACATGACATGGGTGGATTCTGGAACCCTGTGTGCTGTTAACATGACATCTGTTTAGATTGTGGAATACTGTGGCCTGGGAACTTGACTGAGCCTTGGTTCTGGACCCCTGTGGACTGGGAACATGACTGAGGTTTTATTCTGGAACCCTGAGGCCTGGGAACATGACATCTGTTTAGATTGTGGAATACTGTGGCCTGGGAACTTGACTGAGCCTTGGTTCTGGACCCCTGTGGACTGGGAACATGACTGAGGTTTTATTCTGGAACCCTGAGGCCTGGGAACATGACATGGGTGGATTCTGGAACCCTGTGTCCTGTTAACATGACATGGGTGGATTCTGGAACCCTGAGGCCTGGGAACATGACATCTGTTTAGATTGTGGAATACTGTGGCCTGGGAACATAACTGAGGATTGATTCTGGACCCCTGTGGACTGGGAACATGACTGAGGTTTTATTCTGGAACCCTGAGGCCTGGGAACATGACATGGGTGGATTCTGGAACCCTGTGTCCTGTTAACATGACATGGGTGGATTCTGGAACCCTGAGGCCTGGGAACATGACATCTGTTTAGATTGTGGAATACTGTGGCCTGGGAACATAACTGAGGATTGATTCTGGACCCCTGTGGACTGGGAACATGACTGAGGTTTTATTCTGGAACCCTGAGGCCTGGGAACATGACATGGGTGGATTCTGGAACCCTGTGTCCTGTTAACATGACATGGGTGGATTCTGGAACCCTGAGGCCTGGGAACATGACATCTGTTTAGATTGTGGAATACTGTGGCCTGGGAACATAACTGAGGATTGATTCTGGACCCCTGTGGACTGGGAACATGACTGAGGTTTTATTCTGGAACCCTGTGTCCTGTTAACATGACATGGGTGGATTCTGGAACCCTGTGTCCTGTTAACATGACATGGGTGGATTCTGGAACCCTGGGTCCTGTTAACATGACATGGGTGGATTCTGGAACCCTGAGGCCTGGGAACATGACATGGGTGGATTCTGGAACCCTGAGGCCTGGGAACATGACATCTGTTTAGATTGTGGAATACTGTGGCCTGGGAACATAACTGAGGATTGATTCTGGACCCCTGTGGACTGGGAACATGACTGAGGTTTTATTCTGGAACCCTGTGTCCTGTTAACATGACATGGGTGGATTCTGGAACCCTGTGTCCTGTTAACATGACATGGGTGGATTCTGGAACCCTGGGTCCTGTTAACATGACATGGGTGGATTCTGGAACCCTGAGGCCTGGGAACATGACTGAGGTTTTATTCTGGAACCCTGAGGCCTGGGAACATGACATGGGTGGATTCTGGAACCCTGTGTCCTGTTAACATGACATGGGTGGATTCTGGAACCCTGAGGCCTGGGAACATGACATGGGTGGATTCTGGAACCCTGAGGCCTGGGAACATGACATGGGTGGATTCTGGAACTCTGTGTCCTGTTAACATGACATCTGTTTAGATTGTGGAATACTGTGGCCTGGGAACTTGACTGAGCCTTGGTTCTGGACCCCTGTGGACTGGGAACATGACTGAGGTTTTATTCTGGAACCCTGAGGCCTGGGAACATGACATGGGTGGATGCTGGAACCCTGTGTCCTGTTAACATGACATGGGTGGATTCTGGAACCCTGAGGCCTGGGAACATGACATCTGTTTAGATTGTGGAATACTGTGGCCTGGGAAATTGACTGAGGATTGATTCTGGACCCCTGTGGACTGGGAACATGACTGAGGTTTTATTCTGGAACCCTGGGTCCTGTTAACATGACATGGGTGGATTCTGGAACCCTGAGGCCTGGGAACATGACATCTGTTTAGATTGTGGAATACTGTGGCCTGGGAACATAACTGAGGATTGATTCTGGACCCCTGTGGACTGGGAACATGACTGAGGTTTTATTCTGGAACCCTGTGTCCTGTTAACATGACATGGGTGGATTCTGGAACCCTGAGGCCTGGGAACATGACATGGGTGGATTCTGGAACCCTGAGGCCTGGGAACATGACATGGGTGGATTCTGGAACCCTGTGTGCTGTTAACATGACATCTGTTTAGATTGTGGAATACTGTGGCCTGGGAACTTGACTGAGCCTTGGTTCTGGACCCCTGTGGACTGGGAACATGACTGAGGTTTTATTCTGGAACCCTGAGGCCTGGGAACATGACATCTGTTTAGATTGTGGAATACTGTGGCCTGGGAACTTGACTGAGCCTTGGTTCTGGACCCCTGTGGACTGGGAACATGACTGAGGTTTTATTCTGGAACCCTGAGGCCTGGGAACATGACATGGGTGGATTCTGGAACCCTGTGTCCTGTTAACATGACATGGGTGGATTCTGGAACCCTGAGGCCTGGGAACATGACATCTGTTTAGATTGTGGAATACTGTGGCCTGGGAACATAACTGAGGATTGATTCTGGACCCCTGTGGACTGGGAACATGACTGAGGTTTTATTCTGGAACCCTGAGGCCTGGGAACATGACATGGGTGGATTCTGGAACCCTGTGTCCTGTTAACATGACATGGGTGGATTCTGGAACCCTGAGGCCTGGGAACATGACATCTGTTTAGATTGTGGAATACTGTGGCCTGGGAACATAACTGAGGATTGATTCTGGACCCCTGTGGACTGGGAACATGACTGAGGTTTTATTCTGGAACCCTGAGGCCTGGGAACATGACATGGGTGGATTCTGGAACCCTGTGTCCTGTTAACATGACATGGGTGGATTCTGGAACCCTGAGGCCTGGGAACATGACATCTGTTTAGATTGTGGAATACTGTGGCCTGGGAACATAACTGAGGATTGATTCTGGACCCCTGTGGACTGGGAACATGACTGAGGTTTTATTCTGGAACCCTGTGTCCTGTTAACATGACATGGGTGGATTCTGGAACCCTGTGTCCTGTTAACATGACATGGGTGGATTCTGGAACCCTGGGTCCTGTTAACATGACATGGGTGGATTCTGGAACCCTGAGGCCTGGGAACATGACATGGGTGGATTCTGGAACCCTGAGGCCTGGGAACATGACATCTGTTTAGATTGTGGAATACTGTGGCCTGGGAACATAACTGAGGATTGATTCTGGACCCCTGTGGACTGGGAACATGACTGAGGTTTTATTCTGGAACCCTGTGTCCTGTTAACATGACATGGGTGGATTCTGGAACCCTGTGTCCTGTTAACATGACATGGGTGGATTCTGGAACCCTGGGTCCTGTTAACATGACATGGGTGGATTCTGGAACCCTGAGGCCTGGGAACATGACTGAGGTTTTATTCTGGAACCCTGAGGCCTGGGAACATGACATGGGTGGATTCTGGAACCCTGTGTCCTGTTAACATGACATGGGTGGATTCTGGAACCCTGAGGCCTGGGAACATGACATGGGTGGATTCTGGAACCCTGAGGCCTGGGAACATGACATGGGTGGATTCTGGAACCCTGTGTGCTGTTAACATGACATCTGTTTAGATTGTGGAATACTGTGGCCTGGGAACTTGACTGAGCCTTGGTTCTGGACCCCTGTGGACTGGGAACATGACTGAGGTTTTATTCTGGAACCCTGAGGCCTGGGAACATGACATCTGTTTAGATTGTGGAATACTGTGGCCTGGGAACTTGACTGAGCCTTGGTTCTGGACCCCTGTGGACTGGGAACATGACTGAGGTTTTATTCTGGAACCCTGAGGCCTGGGAACATGACATGGGTGGATTCTGGAACCCTGTGTCCTGTTAACATGACATGGGTGGATTCTGGAACCCTGAGGCCTGGGAACATGACATCTGTTTAGATTGTGGAATACTGTGGCCTGGGAACATAACTGAGGATTGATTCTGGACCCCTGTGGACTGGGAACATGACTGAGGTTTTATTCTGGAACCCTGAGGCCTGGGAACATGACATGGGTGGATTCTGGAACCCTGTGTCCTGTTAACATGACATGGGTGGATTCTGGAACCCTGAGGCCTGGGAACATGACATCTGTTTAGATTGTGGAATACTGTGGCCTGGGAACATAACTGAGGATTGATTCTGGACCCCTGTGGACTGGGAACATGACTGAGGTTTTATTCTGGAACCCTGAGGCCTGGGAACATGACATGGGTGGATTCTGGAACCCTGTGTCCTGTTAACATGACATGGGTGGATTCTGGAACCCTGAGGCCTGGGAACATGACATGGGTGGATTCTGGAACCCTGAGGCCTGGGAACATGACATGGGTGGATTCTGGAACTCTGTGTCCTGTTAACATGACATCTGTTTAGATTGTGGAATACTGTGGCCTGGGAACTTGACTGAGCCTTGGTTCTGGACCCCTGTGGACTGGGAACATGACTGAGGTTTTATTCTGGAACCCTGAGGCCTGGGAACATGACATGGGTGGATGCTGGAACCCTGTGTCCTGTTAACATGACATGGGTGGATTCTGGAACCCTGAGGCCTGGGAACATGACATCTGTTTAGATTGTGGAATACTGTGGCCTGGGAAATTGACTGAGGATTGATTCTGGACCCCTGTGGACTGGGAACATGACTGAGGTTTTATTCTGGAACCCTGTGTCCTGTTAACATGACATGGGTGGATTCTGGAACCCTGAGGCCTGGGAACATGACATGGGTGGATTCTGGAACCCTGAGGCCTGGGAACATGACATCTGTTTAGATTGTGGAATACTGTGGCCTGGGAAATTGACTGAGGATTGATTCTGGACCCCTGTGGACTGGGAACATGACTGAGGTTTTATTCTGGAACCCTGTGTCCTGTTAACATGACATGGGTGGATTCTGGAACCCTGAGGCCTGGGAACATGACATGGGTGGATTCTGGAACCCTGAGGCCTGGGAACATGACATGGGTGGATTCTGGAACCCTGTGTCCTGTTAACATGACATCTGTTTAGATTGTGGAATACTGTGGCCTGGGAACTTGACTGAGCCTTGGTTCTGGACCCCTGTGGACTGGGAACATGACTGAGGTTTTATTCTGGAACCCTGAGGCCTGGGAACATGACATCTGTTTAGATTGTGGAATACTGTGGCCTGGGAACTTGACTGAGCCTTGGTTCTGGACCCCTGTGGACTGGGAACATGACTGAGGTTTTATTCTGGAACCCTGAGGCCTGGGAACATGACATGGGTGGATTCTGGAACCCTGTGTCCTGTTAACATGACATGGGTGGATTCTGGAACCCTGAGGCCTGGGAACATGACATCTGTTTAGATTGTGGAATACTGTGGCCTGGGAACATAACTGAGGATTGATTCTGGACCCCTGTGGACTGGGAACATGACTGAGGTTTTATTCTGGAACCCTGAGGCCTGGGAACATGACATGGGTGGATTCTGGAACCCTGTGTCCTGTTAACATGACATGGGTGGATTCTGGAACCCTGAGGCCTGGGAACATGACATCTGTTTAGATTGTGGAATACTGTGGCCTGGGAACATAACTGAGGATTGATTCTGGACCCCTGTGGACTGGGAACATGACTGAGGTTTTATTCTGGAACCCTGAGGCCTGGGAACATGACATGGGTGGATTCTGGAACCCTGTGTCCTGTTAACATGACATGGGTGGATTCTGGAACCCTGAGGCCTGGGAACATGACATCTGTTTAGATTGTGGAATACTGTGGCCTGGGAACATAACTGAGGATTGATTCTGGACCCCTGTGGACTGGGAACATGACTGAGGTTTTATTCTGGAACCCTGAGGCCTGGGAACATGACATGGGTGGATTCTGGAACCCTGTGTCCTGTTAACATGACATGGGTGGATTCTGGAACCCTGAGGCCTGGGAACATGACATCTGTTTAGATTGTGGAATACTGTGGCCTGGGAACATAACTGAGGATTGATTCTGGACCCCTGTGGACTGGGAACATGACTGAGGTTTTATTCTGGAACCCTGAGGCCTGGGAACATGACATGGGTGGATTCTGGAACCCTGTGTCCTGTTAACATGACATGGGTGGATTCTGGAACCCTGAGGCCTGGGAACATGACATCTGTTTAGATTGTGGAATACTGTGGCCTGGGAACATAACTGAGGATTGATTCTGGACCCCTGTGGACTGGGAACATGACTGAGGTTTTATTCTGGAACCCTGAGGCCTGGGAACATGACATGGGTGGATTCTGGAACCCTGTGTCCTGTTAACATGACATGGGTGGATTCTGGAACCCTGAGGCCTGGGAACATGACATCTGTTTAGATTGTGGAATACTGTGGCCTGGGAACATAACTGAGGATTGATTCTGGACCCCTGTGGACTGGGAACATGACTGAGGTTTTATTCTGGAACCCTGTGTCCTGTTAACATGACATGGGTGGATTCTGGAACCCTGTGTCCTGTTAACATGACATGGGTGGATTCTGGAACCCTGGGTCCTGTTAACATGACATGGGTGGATTCTGGAACCCTGAGGCCTGGGAACATGACATGGGTGGATTCTGGAACCCTGAGGCCTGGGAACATGACATCTGTTTAGATTGTGGAATACTGTGGCCTGGGAACATAACTGAGGATTGATTCTGGACCCCTGTGGACTGGGAACATGACTGAGGTTTTATTCTGGAACCCTGTGTCCTGTTAACATGACATGGGTGGATTCTGGAACCCTGTGTCCTGTTAACATGACATGGGTGGATTCTGGAACCCTGGGTCCTGTTAACATGACATGGGTGGATTCTGGAACCCTGAGGCCTGGGAACATGACATGGGTGGATTCTGGAACCCTGAGGCCTGGGAACATGACATCTGTTTAGATTGTGGAATACTGTGGCCTGGGAACATAACTGAGGATTGATTCTGGACCCCTGTGGACTGGGAACATGACTGAGGTTTTATTCTGGAACCCTGTGTCCTGTTAACATGACATGGGTGGATTCTGGAACCCTGTGTCCTGTTAACATGACATGGGTGGATTCTGGAACCCTGGGTCCTGTTAACATGACATGGGTGGATTCTGGAACCCTGAGGCCTGGGAACATGACTGAGGTTTTATTCTGGAACCCTGAGGCCTGGGAACATGACATGGGTGGATTCTGGAACCCTGTGTCCTGTTAACATGACATGGGTGGATTCTGGAACCCTGAGGCCTGGGAACATGACATGGGTGGATTCTGGAACCCTGAGGCCTGGGAACATGACATGGGTGGATTCTGGAACTCTGTGTCCTGTTAACATGACATCTGTTTAGATTGTGGAATACTGTGGCCTGGGAACTTGACTGAGCCTTGGTTCTGGACCCCTGTGGACTGGGAACATGACTGAGGTTTTATTCTGGAACCCTGAGGCCTGGGAACATGACATGGGTGGATGCTGGAACCCTGTGTCCTGTTAACATGACATGGGTGGATTCTGGAACCCTGAGGCCTGGGAACATGACATCTGTTTAGATTGTGGAATACTGTGGCCTGGGAAATTGACTGAGGATTGATTCTGGACCCCTGTGGACTGGGAACATGACTGAGGTTTTATTCTGGAACCCTGGGTCCTGTTAACATGACATGGGTGGATTCTGGAACCCTGAGGCCTGGGAACATGACATCTGTTTAGATTGTGGAATACTGTGGCCTGGGAACATAACTGAGGATTGATTCTGGACCCCTGTGGACTGGGAACATGACTGAGGTTTTATTCTGGAACCCTGAGGCCTGGGAACATGACATGGGTGGATTCTGGAACCCTGTGTCCTGTTAACATGACATGGGTGGATTCTGGAACCCTGAGGCCTGGGAACATGACATCTGTTTAGATTGTGGAATACTGTGGCCTGGGAACATAACTGAGGATTGATTCTGGACCCCTGTGGACTGGGAACATGACTGAGGTTTTATTCTGGAACCCTGTGTCCTGTTAACATGACATGGGTGGATTCTGGAACCCTGTGTCCTGTTAACATGACATGGGTGGATTCTGGAACCCTGGGTCCTGTTAACATGACATGGGTGGATTCTGGAACCCTGAGGCCTGGGAACATGACATGGGTGGATTCTGGAACCCTGAGGCCTGGGAACATGACATCTGTTTAGATTGTGGAATACTGTGGCCTGGGAACATAACTGAGGATTGATTCTGGACCCCTGTGGACTGGGAACATGACTGAGGTTTTATTCTGGAACCCTGTGTCCTGTTAACATGACATGGGTGGATTCTGGAACCCTGTGTCCTGTTAACATGACATGGGTGGATTCTGGAACCCTGGGTCCTGTTAACATGACATGGGTGGATTCTGGAACCCTGAGGCCTGGGAACATGACATGGGTGGATTCTGGAACCCTGAGGCCTGGGAACATGACATCTGTTTAGATTGTGGAATACTGTGGCCTGGGAACATAACTGAGAATTGATTCTGGACCCCTGTGGACTGGGAACATGACTGAGGTTTTATTCTGGAACCCTGTGTCCTGTTAACATGACATGGGTGGATTCTGGAACCCTGTGTCCTGTTAACATGACATGGGTGGATTCTGGAACCCTGGGTCCTGTTAACATGACATGGGTGGATTCTGGAACCCTGAGGCCTGGGAACATGACTGAGGTTTTATTCTGGAACCCTGAGGCCTGGGAACATGACATGGGTGGATTCTGGAACCCTGTGTCCTGTTAACATGACATGGGTGGATTCTGGAACCCTGAGGCCTGGGAACATGACATGGGTGGATTCTGGAACCCTGAGGCCTGGGAACATGACATGGGTGGATTCTGGAACTCTGTGTCCTGTTAACATGACATCTGTTTAGATTGTGGAATACTGTGGCCTGGGAACTTGACTGAGCCTTGGTTCTGGACCCCTGTGGACTGGGAACATGACTGAGGTTTTATTCTGGAACCCTGAGGCCTGGGAACATGACATGGGTGGATGCTGGAACCCTGTGTCCTGTTAACATGACATGGGTGGATTCTGGAACCCTGAGGCCTGGGAACATGACATCTGTTTAGATTGTGGAATACTGTGGCCTGGGAAATTGACTGAGGATTGATTCTGGACCCCTGTGGACTGGGAACATGACTGAGGTTTTATTCTGGAACCCTGTGTCCTGTTAACATGACATGGGTGGATTCTGGAACCCTGAGGCCTGGGAACATGACATGGGTGGATTCTGGAACCCTGAGGCCTGGGAACATGACATGGGTGGATTCTGGAACCCTGTGTCCTGTTAACATGACATCTGTTTAGATTGTGGAATACTGTGGCCTGGGAACTTGACTGAGCCTTGGTTCTGGACCCCTGTGGACTGGGAACATGACTGAGGTTTTATTCTGGAACCCTGAGGCCTGGGAACATGACATCTGTTTAGATTGTGGAATACTGTGGCCTGGGAACTTGACTGAGCCTTGGTTCTGGACCCCTGTGGACTGGGAACATGACTGAGGTTTTATTCTGGAACCCTGAGGCCTGGGAACATGACATGGGTGGATTCTGGAACCCTGTGTCCTGTTAACATGACATGGGTGGATTCTGGAACCCTGAGGCCTGGGAACATGACATCTGTTTAGATTGTGGAATACTGTGGCCTGGGAACATAACTGAGGATTGATTCTGGACCCCTGTGGACTGGGAACATGACTGAGGTTTTATTCTGGAACCCTGAGGCCTGGGAACATGACATGGGTGGATTCTGGAACCCTGTGTCCTGTTAACATGACATGGGTGGATTCTGGAACCCTGAGGCCTGGGAACATGACATCTGTTTAGATTGTGGAATACTGTGGCCTGGGAACATAACTGAGGATTGATTCTGGACCCCTGTGGACTGGGAACATGACTGAGGTTTTATTCTGGAACCCTGAGGCCTGGGAACATGACATGGGTGGATTCTGGAACCCTGTGTCCTGTTAACATGACATGGGTGGATTCTGGAACCCTGAGGCCTGGGAACATGACATCTGTTTAGATTGTGGAATACTGTGGCCTGGGAACATAACTGAGGATTGATTCTGGACCCCTGTGGACTGGGAACATGACTGAGGTTTTATTCTGGAACCCTGAGGCCTGGGAACATGACATGGGTGGATTCTGGAACCCTGTGTCCTGTTAACATGACATGGGTGGATTCTGGAACCCTGAGGCCTGGGAACATGACATCTGTTTAGATTGTGGAATACTGTGGCCTGGGAACATAACTGAGGATTGATTCTGGACCCCTGTGGACTGGGAACATGACTGAGGTTTTATTCTGGAACCCTGTGTCCTGTTAACATGACATGGGTGGATTCTGGAACCCTGTGTCCTGTTAATATGACATGGGTGGATTCTGGAACCCTGGGTCCTGTTAACATGACATGGGTGGATTCTGGAACCCTGAGGCCTGGGAACATGACATGGGTGGATTCTGGAACCCTGAGGCCTGGGAACATGACATCTGTTTAGATTGTGGAATACTGTGGCCTGGGAACATAACTGAGGATTGATTCTGGACCCCTGTGGACTGGGAACATGACTGAGGTTTTATTCTGGAACCCTGTGTCCTGTTAACATGACATGGGTGGATTCTGGAACCCTGTGTCCTGTTAACATGACATGGGTGGATTCTGGAACCCTGGGTCCTGTTAACATGACATGGGTGGATTCTGGAACCCTGAGGCCTGGGAACATGACATGGGTGGATTCTGGAACCCTGAGGCCTGGGAACATGACATCTGTTTAGATTGTGGAATACTGTGGCCTGGGAACATAACTGAGGATTGATTCTGGACCCCTGTGGACTGGGAACATGACTGAGGTTTTATTCTGGAACCCTGTGTCCTGTTAACATGACATGGGTGGATTCTGGAACCCTGTGTCCTGTTAACATGACATGGGTGGATTCTGGAACCCTGGGTCCTGTTAACATGACATGGGTGGATTCTGGAACCCTGAGGCCTGGGAACATGACTGAGGTTTTATTCTGGAACCCTGAGGCCTGGGAACATGACATGGGTGGATTCTGGAACCCTGTGTCCTGTTAACATGACATGGGTGGATTCTGGAACCCTGAGGCCTGGGAACATGACATGGGTGGATTCTGGAACCCTGAGGCCTGGGAACATGACATGGGTGGATTCTGGAACTCTGTGTCCTGTTAACATGACATCTGTTTAGATTGTGGAATACTGTGGCCTGGGAACTTGACTGAGCCTTGGTTCTGGACCCCTGTGGACTGGGAACATGACTGAGGTTTTATTCTGGAACCCTGAGGCCTGGGAACATGACATGGGTGGATGCTGGAACCCTGTGTCCTGTTAACATGACATGGGTGGATTCTGGAACCCTGAGGCCTGGGAACATGACATCTGTTTAGATTGTGGAATACTGTGGCCTGGGAAATTGACTGAGGATTGATTCTGGACCCCTGTGGACTGGGAACATGACTGAGGTTTTATTCTGGAACCCTGGGTCCTGTTAACATGACATGGGTGGATTCTGGAACCCTGAGGCCTGGGAACATGACATCTGTTTAGATTGTGGAATACTGTGGCCTGGGAACATAACTGAGGATTGATTCTGGACCCCTGTGGACTGGGAACATGACTGAGGTTTTATTCTGGAACCCTGTGTCCTGTTAACATGACATGGGTGGATTCTGGAACCCTGAGGCCTGGGAACATGACATGGGTGGATTCTGGAACCCTGAGGCCTGGGAACATGACATGGGTGGATTCTGGAACCCTGTGTCCTGTTAACATGACATCTGTTTAGATTGTGGAATACTGTGGCCTGGGAACTTGACTGAGCCTTGGTTCTGGACCCCTGTGGACTGGGAACATGACTGAGGTTTTATTCTGGAACCCTGAGGCCTGGGAACATGACATCTGTTTAGATTGTGGAATACTGTGGCCTGGGAACTTGACTGAGCCTTGGTTCTGGACCCCTGTGGACTGGGAACATGACTGAGGTTTTATTCTGGAACCCTGAGGCCTGGGAACATGACATGGGTGGATTCTGGAACCCTGTGTCCTGTTAACATGACATGGGTGGATTCTGGAACCCTGAGGCCTGGGAACATGACATCTGTTTAGATTGTGGAATACTGTGGCCTGGGAACATAACTGAGGATTGATTCTGGACCCCTGTGGACTGGGAACATGACTGAGGTTTTATTCTGGAACCCTGAGGCCTGGGAACATGACATGGGTGGATTCTGGAACCCTGTGTCCTGTTAACATGACATGGGTGGATTCTGGAACCCTGAGGCCTGGGAACATGACATCTGTTTAGATTGTGGAATACTGTGGCCTGGGAACATAACTGAGGATTGATTCTGGACCCCTGTGGACTGGGAACATGACTGAGGTTTTATTCTGGAACCCTGAGGCCTGGGAACATGACATGGGTGGATTCTGGAACCCTGTGTCCTGTTAACATGACATGGGTGGATTCTAGAACCCTGAGGCCTGGGAACATGACATCTGTTTAGATTGTGGAATACTGTGGCCTGGGAACATAACTGAGGATTGATTCTGGACCCCTGTGGACTGGGAACATGACTGAGGTTTTATTCTGGAACCCTGTGTCCTGTTAACATGACATGGGTGGATTCTGGAACCCTGTGTCCTGTTAACATGACATGGGTGGATTCTGGAACCCTGGGTCCTGTTAACATGACATGGGTGGATTCTGGAACCCTGAGGCCTGGGAACATGACATGGGTGGATTCTGGAACCCTGAGGCCTGGGAACATGACATCTGTTTAGATTGTGGAATACTGTGGCCTGGGAACATAACTGAGGATTGATTCTGGACCCCTGTGGACTGGGAACATGACTGAGGTTTTATTCTGGAACCCTGTGTCCTGTTAACATGACATGGGTGGATTCTGGAACCCTGTGTCCTGTTAACATGACATGGGTGGATTCTGGAACCCTGGGTCCTGTTAACATGACATGGGTGGATTCTGGAACCCTGAGGCCTGGGAACATGACTGAGGTTTTATTCTGGAACCCTGAGGCCTGGGAACATGACATGGGTGTTTTCTGGAACCCTGTGTCCTGTTAACATGACATGGGTGGATTCTGGAACCCTGGGTCCTGTTAACATGACATGGGTGGATTCTGGAACCCTGAGGCCTGGGAACATGACATGGGTGGATTCTGGAACCCTGAGGCCTGGGAACATGACATGGGTGGATTCTGGAACCCTGTGTCCTGTTAACATGACATCTGTTTAGATTGTGGAATACTGTGGCCTGGGAACTTGACTGAGCCTTGGTTCTGGACCCCTGTGGACTGGGAACATGACTGAGGTTTTATTCTGGAACCCTGAGGCCTGGGAACATGACATGGGTGGATTCTGGAACCCTGTGTCCTGTTAACATGACATGGGTGGATTCTGGAACCCTGAGGCCTGGGAACATGACATCTGTTTAGATTGTGGAATACTGTGGCCTGGGAACTTGACTGAGCCTTGGTTCTGGACCCCTGTGGACTGGGAACATGACTGAGGTTTTATTCTGGAACCCTGGGTCCTGTTAACATGACATGGGTGGATTCTGGAACCCTGAGGCCTGGGAACATGACATCTGTTTAGATTGTGGAATACTGTGGCCTGGGAACATAACTGAGGATTGATTCTGGACCCCTGTGGACTGGGAACATGACTGAGGTTTTATTCTGGAACCCTGAGGCCTGGGAACATGACATGGGTGGATTCTGGAACCCTGAGGCCTGGGAACATGACATCTGTTTAGATTGTGGAATACTGTGGCCTGGGAACATAACTGAGGATTGATTCTGGACCCCTGTGGACTGGGAACATGACTGAGGTTTTATTCTGGAACCCTGAGGCCTGGGAACATGACATGGGTGGATTCTGGAACCCTGTGTCCTGTTAACATGACATGGGTGGATTCTGGAACCCTGAGGTCTGGGAACATGACATCTGTTTAGATTGTGGAATACTGTGGCCTGGGAACTTGACTGAGGATTGATTCTGGACCCCTGTGGACTGGGAACATGACTGAGGTTTTATTCTGGAACCCTGAGGCCTGGGAACATGACATGGGTGGATTCTGGAACCCTGTGTCCTGTTAACATGACATGGGTGGATTCTGGAACCCTGTGTCCTGTTAACATGACATGGGTGGATTCTGGAACCCTGAGGCCTGGGAACATGACATCTGTTTAGATTGTGGAATACTGTGGCCTGGGAACTTGACTGAGCCTTGGTTCTGGACCCCTGTGGACTGGGAACATGACTGAGGTTTTATTCTGGAACCCTGGGTCCTGTTAACATGACATGGGTGGATTCTGGAACCCTGAGGCCTGCGAACATGACATCTGTTTAGATTGTGGAATACTGTGGCCTGGGAACATAACTGAGGATTGATTCTGGACCCCTGTGGACTGGGAACATGACTGAGGTTTTATTCTGGAACCCTGAGGCCTGGGAACATGACATGGGTGGATTCTGGAACCCTGAGGCCTGGGAACATGACATCTGTTTAGATTGTGGAATACTGTGGCCTGGGAACATAACTGAGGATTGATTCTGGACCCCTGTGGACTGGGAACATGACTGAGGTTTTATTCTGGACCCTGAGGCCTGGGAACATGACATGGGTGGATTCTGGAATCCTGTGTCCTGTTAACATGACATGGGTGGATTCTGGAACCCTGAGGCCTGGGAACATGACATCTGTTTAGATTGTGGAATACTGTGGCCTGGGAACTTGACTGAGGATTGATTCTGGACCCCTGTGGACTGGGAACATGACTGAGGTTTTATTCTGGAACCCTGAGGCCTGGGAACATGACATGGGTGGATTCTGGAACCCTGTGTCCTGTTAACATGACATGGGTGGATTCTGGAACCCTGGGTCCTGTTAACATGACATGGGTGGATTCTGGAACCCTGAGGCCTGGGAACATGACATGGGTGGATTCTGGAACCCTGAGGCCTGGGAACATGACATGGGTGGATTCTGGAACCCTGTGTCCTGTTAACATGACATCTGTTTAGATTGTGGAATACTGTGGCCTGGGAACTTGACTGAGCCTTGGTTCTGGACCCCTGTGGACTGGGAACATGACTGAGGTTTTATTCTGGAACCCTGAGGCCTGTTAACATGACATGGGTGGATTCTGGAACCCTGTGTCCTGTTAACATGACATGGGTGGATTCTGGAACCCTGAGGCCTGGGAACATTACATCTGTTTAGATTGTGGAATACTGTGCCCCGGGAACCTGACTGAGCCTTGGTTCTGGACCCCTGTGGACTGGGAACATGACTGAGCCTTGGTTCTGGACCCCTGTGTCCTGTTAACATGACATGGGTGGATTCTGGACCCCTGTGTCCTGTTAACATGACATGGGTGGATTCTGGAACCCTGTGTCCTGTTAACATGACATGGGTGGATTCTGGAACCCTGAGGCCTGTTAACATGACATGGGTGGATTCTGGACCCCTGAGGCCTGGGAACATGACATGGGTGGATTCTGGAACCCTGAGGCCTGTTAACATGACATGGGTGGATTCTGGCCCCCTGAGGCCTGGGAACATGACATGGGTGGATTCTGGAACCCTGTGTCCTGTTAACATGACATGGGTGGATTCTGGAACCCTGAGGCCTGTTAACATGACATGGGTGGATTCTGGACCCCTGAGGCCTGGGAACATGACATGGGTGGATTCTGGAACCCTGTGTCCTGTTAACATGACATGGGTGGATTCTGGAACCCTGAGGCCTGGGAACATGACATCTGTTTAGATTGTGGAATACTGTGGCCTGGGAACTTGACTGAGCCTTGGTTCTGGACCCCTGTGGACTGGGAACATGACTGAGGTTTTATTCTGGAACCCTGAGGCCTGGGAACATGACATGGGTGGATTCTGGAACCCTGTGTCCTGTTAACATGACATGGGTGGATTCTGGAACCCTGAGGCCTGGGAACATGACATCTGTTTAGATTGTGGAATACTGTGGCCTGGGAACATAACTGAGGATTGATTCTGGACCCCTGTGGACTGGGAACATGACTGAGGTTTTATTCTGGAACCCTGAGGCCTGGGAACATGACATGGGTGGATTCTGGAACCCTGTGTCCTGTTAACATGACATGGGTGGATTCTGGAACCCTGAGGCCTGGGAACATGACATCTGTTTAGATTGTGGAATACTGTGGCCTGGGAACATAACTGAGGATTGATTCTGGACCCCTGTGGACTGGGAACATGACTGAGGTTTTATTCTGGAACCCTGAGGCCTGGGAACATGACATGGGTGGATTCTGGAACCCTGTGTCCTGTTAACATGACATGGGTGGATTCTGGAACCCTGAGGCCTGGGAACATGACATCTGTTTAGATTGTGGAATACTGTGGCCTGGGAACATAACTGAGGATTGATTCTGGACCCCTGTGGACTGGGAACATGACTGAGGTTTTATTCTGGAACCCTGAGGCCTGGGAACATGACATGGGTGGATTCTGGAACCCTGTGTCCTGTTAACATGACATGGGTGGATTCTGGAACCCTGAGGCCTGGGAACATGACATCTGTTTAGATTGTGGAATACTGTGGCCTGGGAACATAACTGAGGATTGATTCTGGACCCCTGTGGACTGGGAACATGACTGAGGTTTTATTCTGGAACCCTGTGTCCTGTTAACATGACATGGGTGGATTCTGGAACCCTGTGTCCTGTTAACATGACATGGGTGGATTCTGGAACCCTGGGTCCTGTTAACATGACATGGGTGGATTCTGGAACCCTGAGGCCTGGGAACATGACATGGGTGGATTCTGGAACCCTGAGGCCTGGGAACATGACATCTGTTTAGATTGTGGAATACTGTGGCCTGGGAACATAACTGAGGATTGATTCTGGACCCCTGTGGACTGGGAACATGACTGAGGTTTTATTCTGGAACCCTGTGTCCTGTTAACATGACATGGGTGGATTCTGGAACCCTGTGTCCTGTTAACATGACATGGGTGGATTCTGGAAACCTGGGTCCTGTTAACATGACATGGGTGGATTCTGGAACCCTGAGGCCTGGGAACATGACTGAGGTTTTATTCTGGAACCCTGAGGCCTGGGAACATGACATGGGTGGATTCTGGAACCCTGTGTCCTGTTAACATGACATGGGTGGATTCTGGAACCCTGAGGCCTGGGAACATGACATGGGTGGATTCTGGAACCCTGAGGCCTGGGAACATGACATGGGTGGATTCTGGAACCCTGTGTGCTGTTAACATGACATCTGTTTAGATTGTGGAATACTGTGGCCTGGGAACTTGACTGAGCCTTGGTTCTGGACCCCTGTGGACTGGGAACATGACTGAGGTTTTATTCTGGAACCCTGAGGCCTGGGAACATGACATCTGTTTAGATTGTGGAATACTGTGGCCTGGGAACTTGACTGAGCCTTGGTTCTGGACCCCTGTGGACTGGGAACATGACTGAGGTTTTATTCTGGAACCCTGAGGCCTGGGAACATGACATGGGTGGATTCTGGAACCCTGTGTCCTGTTAACATGACATGGGTGGATTCTGGAACCCTGAGGCCTGGGAACATGACATCTGTTTAGATTGTGGAATACTGTGGCCTGGGAACATAACTGAGGATTGATTCTGGACCCCTGTGGACTGGGAACATGACTGAGGTTTTATTCTGGAACCCTGAGGCCTGGGAACATGACATGGGTGGATTCTGGAACCCTGTGTCCTGTTAACATGACATGGGTGGATTCTGGAACCCTGAGGCCTGGGAACATGACATCTGTTTAGATTGTGGAATACTGTGGCCTGGGAACATAACTGAGGATTGATTCTGGACCCCTGTGGACTGGGAACATGACTGAGGTTTTATTCTGGAACCCTGAGGCCTGGGAACATGACATGGGTGGATTCTGGAACCCTGTGTCCTGTTAACATGACATGGGTGGATTCTGGAACCCTGAGGCCTGGGAACATGACATCTGTTTAGATTGTGGAATACTGTGGCCTGGGAACATAACTGAGGATTGATTCTGGACCCCTGTGGACTGGGAACATGACTGAGGTTTTATTCTGGAACCCTGTGTCCTGTTAACATGACATGGGTGGATTCTGGAACCCTGTGTCCTGTTAACATGACATGGGTGGATTCTGGAACCCTGGGTCCTGTTAACATGACATGGGTGGATTCTGGAACCCTGAGGCCTGGGAACATGACTGAGGTTTTATTCTGGAACCCTGAGGCCTGGGAACATGACATCTGTTTAGATTGTGGAATACTGTGGCCTGGGAACATAACTGAGGATTGATTCTGGACCCCTGTGGACTGGGAACATGACTGAGGTTTTATTCTGGAACCCTGTGTCCTGTTAACATGACATGGGTGGATTCTGGAACCCTGTGTCCTGTTAACATGACATGGGTGGATTCTGGAACCCTGGGTCCTGTTAACATGACATGGGTGGATTCTGGAACCCTGAGGCCTGGGAACATGACTGAGGTTTTATTCTGGAACCCTGAGGCCTGGGAACATGACATGGGTGGATTCTGGAACCCTGTGTCCTGTTAACATGACATGGGTGGATTCTGGAACCCTGAGGCCTGGGAACATGACATGGGTGGATTCTGGAACCCTGAGGCCTGGGAACATGACATGGGTGGATTCTGGAACTCTGTGTCCTGTTAACATGACATCTGTTTAGATTGTGGAATACTGTGGCCTGGGAACTTGACTGAGCCTTGGTTCTGGACCCCTGTGGACTGGGAACATGACTGAGGTTTTATTCTGGAACCCTGAGGCCTGGGAACATGACATGGGTGGATGCTGGAACCCTGTGTCCTGTTAACATGACATGGGTGGATTCTGGAACCCTGAGGCCTGGGAACATGACATCTGTTTAGATTGTGGAATACTGTGGCCTGGGAAATTGACTGAGGATTGATTCTGGACCCCTGTGGACTGGGAACATGACTGAGGTTTTATTCTGGAACCCTGGGTCCTGTTAACATGACATGGGTGGATTCTGGAACCCTGAGGCCTGGGAACATGACATCTGTTTAGATTGTGGAATACTGTGGCCTGGGAACATAACTGAGGATTGATTCTGGACCCCTGTGGACTGGGAACATGACTGAGGTTTTATTCTGGAACCCTGTGTCCTGTTAACATGACATGGGTGGATTCTGGAACCCTGAGGCCTGGGAACATGACATGGGTGGATTCTGGAACCCTGAGGCCTGGGAACATGACATGGGTGGATTCTGGAACCCTGTGTCCTGTTAACATGACATCTGTTTAGATTGTGGAATACTGTGGCCTGGGAACTTGACTGAGCCTTGGTTCTGGACCCCTGTGGACTGGGAACATGACTGAGGTTTTATTCTGGAACCCTGAGGCCTGGGAACATGACATCTGTTTAGATTGTGGAATACTGTGGCCTGGGAACTTGACTGAGCCTTGGTTCTGGACCCCTGTGGACTGGGAACATGACTGAGGTTTTATTCTGGAACCCTGAGGCCTGGGAACATGACATGGGTGGATTCTGGAACCCTGTGTCCTGTTAACATGACATGGGTGGATTCTGGAACCCTGAGGCCTGGGAACATGACATCTGTTTAGATTGTGGAATACTGTGGCCTGGGAACATAACTGAGGATTGATTCTGGACCCCTGTGGACTGGGAACATGACTGAGGTTTTATTCTGGAACCCTGAGGCCTGGGAACATGACATGGGTGGATTCTGGAACCCTGTGTCCTGTTAACATGACATGGGTGGATTCTGGAACCCTGAGGCCTGGGAACATGACATCTGTTTAGATTGTGGAATACTGTGGCCTGGGAACATAACTGAGGATTGATTCTGGACCCCTGTGGACTGGGAACATGACTGAGGTTTTATTCTGGAACCCTGAGGCCTGGGAACATGACATGGGTGGATTCTGGAACCCTGTGTCCTGTTAACATGACATGGGTGGATTCTGGAACCCTGAGGCCTGGGAACATGACATCTGTTTAGATTGTGGAATACTGTGGCCTGGGAACATAACTGAGGATTGATTCTGGACCCCTGTGGACTGGGAACATGACTGAGGTTTTATTCTGGAAACCTGTGTCCTGTTAACATGACATGGGTGGATTCTGGAACCCTGTGTCCTGTTAACATGACATGGGTGGATTCTGGAACCCTGGGTCCTGTTAACATGACATGGGTGGATTCTGGAACCCTGAGGCCTGGGAACATGACATGGGTGGATTCTGGAACCCTGAGGCCTGGGAACATGACATCTGTTTAGATTGTGGAATACTGTGGCCTGGGAACATAACTGAGGATTGATTCTGGACCCCTGTGGACTGGGAACATGACTGAGGTTTTATTCTGGAACCCTGTGTCCTGTTAACATGACATGGGTGGATTCTGGAACCCTGTGTCCTGTTAACATGACATGGGTGGATTCTGGAACCCTGGGTCCTGTTAACATGACATGGGTGGATTCTGGAACCCTGAGGCCTGGGAACATGACATGGGTGGATTCTGGAACCCTGAGGCCTGGGAACATGACATCTGTTTAGATTGTGGAATACTGTGGCCTGGGAACATAACTGAGAATTGATTCTGGACCCCTGTGGACTGGGAACATGACTGAGGTTTTATTCTGGAACCCTGTGTCCTGTTAACATGACATGGGTGGATTCTGGAACCCTGTGTCCTGTTAACATGACATGGGTGGATTCTGGAACCCTGGGTCCTGTTAACATGACATGGGTGGATTCTGGAACCCTGAGGCCTGGGAACATGACTGAGGTTTTATTCTGGAACCCTGAGGCCTGGGAACATGACATGGGTGGATTCTGGAACCCTGTGTCCTGTTAACATGACATGGGTGGATTCTGGAACCCTGAGGCCTGGGAACATGACATGGGTGGATTCTGGAACCCTGAGGCCTGGGAACATGACATGGGTGGATTCTGGAACTCTGTGTCCTGTTAACATGACATCTGTTTAGATTGTGGAATACTGTGGCCTGGGAACTTGACTGAGCCTTGGTTCTGGACCCCTGTGGACTGGGAACATGACTGAGGTTTTATTCTGGAACCCTGAGGCCTGGGAACATGACATGGGTGGATGCTGGAACCCTGTGTCCTGTTAACATGACATGGGTGGATTCTGGAACCCTGAGGCCTGGGAACATGACATCTGTTTAGATTGTGGAATACTGTGGCCTGGGAAATTGACTGAGGATTGATTCTGGACCCCTGTGGACTGGGAACATGACTGAGGTTTTATTCTGGAACCCTGTGTCCTGTTAACATGACATGGGTGGATTCTGGAACCCTGAGGCCTGGGAACATGACATGGGTGGATTCTGGAACCCTGAGGCCTGGGAACATGACATGGGTGGATTCTGGAACCCTGTGTCCTGTTAACATGACATCTGTTTAGATTGTGGAATACTGTGGCCTGGGAACTTGACTGAGCCTTGGTTCTGGACCCCTGTGGACTGGGAACATGACTGAGGTTTTATTCTGGAACCCTGAGGCCTGGGAACATGACATCTGTTTAGATTGTGGAATACTGTGGCCTGGGAACTTGACTGAGCCTTGGTTCTGGACCCCTGTGGACTGGGAACATGACTGAGGTTTTATTCTGGAACCCTGAGGCCTGGGAACATGACATGGGTGGATTCTGGAACCCTGTGTCCTGTTAACATGACATGGGTGGATTCTGGAACCCTGAGGCCTGGGAACATGACATCTGTTTAGATTGTGGAATACTGTGGCCTGGGAACATAACTGAGGATTGATTCTGGACCCCTGTGGACTGGGAACATGACTGAGGTTTTATTCTGGAACCCTGAGGCCTGGGAACATGACATGGGTGGATTCTGGAACCCTGTGTCCTGTTAACATGACATGGGTGGATTCTGGAACCCTGAGGCCTGGGAACATGACATCTGTTTAGATTGTGGAATACTGTGGCCTGGGAACATAACTGAGGATTGATTCTGGACCCCTGTGGACTGGGAACATGACTGAGGTTTTATTCTGGAACCCTGAGGCCTGGGAACATGACATGGGTGGATTCTGGAACCCTGTGTCCTGTTAACATGACATGGGTGGATTCTGGAACCCTGAGGCCTGGGAACATGACATCTGTTTAGATTGTGGAATACTGTGGCCTGGGAACATAACTGAGGATTGATTCTGGACCCCTGTGGACTGGGAACATGACTGAGGTTTTATTCTGGAACCCTGTGTCCTGTTAACATGACATGGGTGGATTCTGGAACCCTGTGTCCTGTTAACATGACATGGGTGGATTCTGGAACCCTGGGTCCTGTTAACATGACATGGGTGGATTCTGGAACCCTGAGGCCTGGGAACATGACATGGGTGGATTCTGGAACCCTGAGGCCTGGGAACATGACATCTGTTTAGATTGTGGAATACTGTGGCCTGGGAACATAACTGAGGATTGATTCTGGACCCCTGTGGACTGGGAACATGACTGAGGTTTTATTCTGGAACCCTGTGTCCTGTTAACATGACATGGGTGGATTCTGGAACCCTGTGTCCTGTTAACATGACATGGGTGGATTCTGGAACCCTGGGTCCTGTTAACATGACATGGGTGAATTCTGGAACCCTGAGGCCTGGGAACATGACATGGGTGGATTCTGGAACCCTGAGGCCTGGGAACATGACATCTGTTTAGATTGTGGAATACTGTGGCCTGGGAACATAACTGAGGATTGATTCTGGACCCCTGTGGACTGGGAACATGACTGAGGTTTTATTCTGGAACCCTGTGTCCTGTTAACATGACATGGGTGGATTCTGGAACCCTGTGTCCTGTTAAAATGACATGGGTGGATTCTGGAACCCTGGGTCCTGTTAACATGACATGGGTGGATTCTGGAACCCTGAGGCCTGGGAACATGACTGAGGTTTTATTCTGGAACCCTGAGGCCTGGGAACATGACATGGGTGGATTCTGGAACCCTGTGTCCTGTTAACATGACATGGGTGGATTCTGGAACCCTGAGGCCTGGGAACATGACATGGGTGGATTCTGGAACCCTGAGGCCTGGGAACATGACATGGGTGGATTCTGGAACTCTGTGTCCTGTTAACATGACATCTGTTTAGATTGTGGAATACTGTGGCCTGGGAACTTGACTGAGCCTTGGTTCTGGACCCCTGTGGACTGGGAACATGACTGAGGTTTTGTTCTGGAACCCTGAGGCCTGGGAACATGACATGGGTGGATGCTGGAACCCTGTGTCCTGTTAACATGACATGGGTGGATTCTGGAACCCTGAGGCCTGGGAACATGACATCTGTTTAGATTGTGGAATACTGTGGCCTGGGAAATTGACTGAGGATTGATTCTGGACCCCTGTGGACTGGGAACATGACTGAGGTTTTATTCTGGAACCCTGGGTCCTGTTAACATGACATGGGTGGATTCTGGAACCCTGAGGCCTGGGAACATGACATCTGTTTAGATTGTGGAATACTGTGGCCTGGGAACATAACTGAGGATTGATTCTGGACCCCTGTGGACTGGGAACATGACTGAGGTTTTATTCTGGAACCCTGTGTCCTGTTAACATGACATGGGTGGATTCTGGAACCCTGAGGCCTGGGAACATGACATGGGTGGATTCTGGAACCCTGAGGCCTGGGAACATGACATGGGTGGATTCTGGAACCCTGTGTCCTGTTAACATGACATCTGTTTAGATTGTGGAATACTGTGGCCTGGGAACTTGACTGAGCCTTGGTTCTGGACCCCTGTGGACTGGGAACATGACTGAGGTTTTATTCTGGAACCCTGAGGCCTGGGAACATGACATCTGTTTAGATTGTGGAATACTGTGGCCTGGGAACTTGACTGAGCCTTGGTTCTGGACCCCTGTGGACTGGGAACATGACTGAGGTTTTATTCTGGAACCCTGAGGCCTGGGAACATGACATGGGTGGATTCTGGAACCCTGTGTCCTGTTAACATGACATGGGTGGATTCTGGAACCCTGAGGCCTGGGAACATGACATCTGTTTAGATTGTGGAATACTGTGGCCTGGGAACATAACTGAGGATTGATTCTGGACCCCTGTGGACTGGGAACATGACTGAGGTTTTATTCTGGAACCCTGAGGCCTGGGAACATGACATGGGTGGATTCTGGAACCCTGTGTCCTGTTAACATGACATGGGTGGATTCTGGAACCCTGAGGCCTGGGAACATGACATCTGTTTAGATTGTGGAATACTGTGGCCTGGGAACATAACTGAGGATTGATTCTGGACCCCTGTGGACTGGGAACATGACTGAGGTTTTATTCTGGAACCCTGAGGCCTGGGAACATGACATGGGTGGATTCTGGAACCCTGTGTCCTGTTAACATGACATGGGTGGATTCTGGAACCCTGAGGCCTGGGAACATGACATCTGTTTAGATTGTGGAATACTGTGGCCTGGGAACATAACTGAGGATTGATTCTGGACCCCTGTGGACTGGGAACATGACTGAGGTTTTATTCTGGAACCCTGTGTCCTGTTAACATGACATGGGTGGATTCTGGAACCCTGTGTCCTGTTAACATGACATGGGTGGATTCTGGAACCCTGGGTCCTGTTAACATGACATGGGTGGATTCTGGAACCCTGAGGCCTGGGAACATGACATGGGTGGATTCTGGAACCCTGAGGCCTGGGAACATGACATCTGTTTAGATTGTGGAATACTGTGGCCTGGGAACATAACTGAGGATTGATTCTGGACCCCTGTGGACTGGGAACATGACTGAGGTTTTATTCTGGAACCCTGTGTCCTGTTAACATGACATGGGTGGATTCTGGAACCCTGTGTCCTGTTAACATGACATGGGTGGATTCTGGAACCCTGTGTCCTGTTAACATGACATGGGTGGATTCTGGAACCCTGAGGCCTGGGAACATGACATCTGTTTAGATTGTGGAATACTGTGGCCTGGGAACATAACTGAGGATTGATTCTGGACCCCTGTGGACTGGGAACATGACTGAGGTTTTATTCTGGAACCCTGAGGCCTGGGAACATGACATGGGTGGATTCTGGAACCCTGTGTCCTGTTAACATGACATGGGTGGATTCTGGAACCCTGAGGCCTGGGAACATGACATCTGTTTAGATTGTGGAATACTGTGGCCTGGGAACATAACTGAGGATTGATTCTGGACCCCTGTGGACTGGGAACATGACTGAGGTTTTATTCTGGAACCCTGAGGCCTGGGAACATGACATGGGTGGATTCTGGAACCCTGTGTCCTGTTAACATGACATGGGTGGATTCTGGAACCCTGAGGCCTGGGAACATGACATCTGTTTAGATTGTGGAATACTGTGGCCTGGGAACATAACTGAGGATTGATTCTGGACCCCTGTGGACTGGGAACATGACTGAGGTTTTATTCTGGAACCCTGTGTCCTGTTAACATGACATGGGTGGATTCTGGAACCCTGTGTCCTGTTAACATGACATGGGTGGATTCTGGAACCCTGGGTCCTGTTAACATGACATGGGTGGATTCTGGAACCCTGAGGCCTGGGAACATGACATGGGTGGATTCTGGAACCCTGAGGCCTGGGAACATGACATCTGTTTAGATTGTGGAATACTGTGGCCTGGGAACATAACTGAGGATTGATTCTGGACCCCTGTGGACTGGGAACATGACTGAGGTTTTATTCTGGAACCCTGTGTCCTGTTAACATGACATGGGTGGATTCTGGAACCCTGTGTCCTGTTAACATGACATGGGTGGATTCTGGAACCCTGGGTCCTGTTAACATGACATGGGTGGATTCTGGAACCCTGAGGCCTGGGAACATGACATGGGTGGATTCTGGAACCCTGAGGCCTGGGAACATGACATCTGTTTAGATTGTGGAATACTGTGGCCTGGGAACATAACTGAGGATTGATTCTGGACCCCTGTGGACTGGGAACATGACTGAGGTTTTATTCTGGAACCCTGTGTCCTGTTAACATGACATGGGTGGATTCTGGAACCCTGTGTCCTGTTAAAATGACATGGGTGGATTCTGGAACCCTGGGTCCTGTTAACATGACATGGGTGGATTCTGGAACCCTGAGGCCTGGGAACATGACTGAGGTTTTATTCTGGAACCCTGAGGCCTGGGAACATGACATGGGTGGATTCTGGAACCCTGTGTCCTGTTAACATGACATGGGTGGATTCTGGAACCCTGAGGCCTGGGAACATGACATGGGTGGATTCTGGAACCCTGAGGCCTGGGAACATGACATGGGTGGATTCTGGAACTCTGTGTCCTGTTAACATGACATCTGTTTAGATTGTGGAATACTGTGGCCTGGGAACTTGACTGAGCCTTGGTTCTGGACCCCTGTGGACTGGGAACATGACTGAGGTTTTATTCTGGAACCCTGAGGCCTGGGAACATGACATGGGTGGATGCTGGAACCCTGTGTCCTGTTAACATGACATGGGTGGATTCTGGAACCCTGAGGCCTGGGAACATGACATCTGTTTAGATTGTGGAATACTGTGGCCTGGGAAATTGACTGAGGATTGATTCTGGACCCCTGTGGACTGGGAACATGACTGAGGTTTTATTCTGGAACCCTGGGTCCTGTTAACATGACATGGGTGGATTCTGGAACCCTGAGGCCTGGGAACATGACATCTGTTTAGATTGTGGAATACTGTGGCCTGGGAACATAACTGAGGATTGATTCTGGACCCCTGTGGACTGGGAACATGACTGAGGTTTTATTCTGGAACCCTGTGTCCTGTTAACATGACATGGGTGGATTCTGGAACCCTGAGGCCTGGGAACATGACATGGGTGGATTCTGGAACCCTGAGGCCTGGGAACATGACATGGGTGGATTCTGGAACCCTGTGTCCTGTTAACATGACATCTGTTTAGATTGTGGAATACTGTGGCCTGGGAACTTGACTGAGCCTTGGTTCTGGACCCCTGTGGACTGGGAACATGACTGAGGTTTTATTCTGGAACCCTGAGGCCTGGGAACATGACATCTGTTTAGATTGTGGAATACTGTGGCCTGGGAACTTGACTGAGCCTTGGTTCTGGACCCCTGTGGACTGGGAACATGACTGAGGTTTTATTCTGGAACCCTGAGGCCTGGGAACATGACATGGGTGGATTCTGGAACCCTGTGTCCTGTTAACATGACATGGGTGGATTCTGGAACCCTGAGGCCTGGGAACATGACATCTGTTTAGATTGTGGAATACTGTGGCCTGGGAACATAACTGAGGATTGATTCTGGACCCCTGTGGACTGGGAACATGACTGAGGTTTTATTCTGGAACCCTGAGGCCTGGGAACATGACATGGGTGGATTCTGGAACCCTGTGTCCTGTTAACATGACATGGGTGGATTCTGGAACCCTGAGGCCTGGGAACATGACATCTGTTTAGATTGTGGAATACTGTGGCCTGGGAACATAACTGAGGATTGATTCTGGACCCCTGTGGACTGGGAACATGACTGAGGTTTTATTCTGGAACCCTGAGGCCTGGGAACATGACATGGGTGGATTCTGGAACCCTGTGTCCTGTTAACATGACATGGGTGGATTCTGGAACCCTGAGGCCTGGGAACATGACATCTGTTTAGATTGTGGAATACTGTGGCCTGGGAACATAACTGAGGATTGATTCTGGACCCCTGTGGACTGGGAACATGACTGAGGTTTTATTCTGGAACCCTGTGTCCTGTTAACATGACATGGGTGGATTCTGGAACCCTGTGTCCTGTTAACATGACATGGGTGGATTCTGGAACCCTGGGTCCTGTTAACATGACATGGGTGGATTCTGGAACCCTGAGGCCTGGGAACATGACATGGGTGGATTCTGGAACCCTGAGGCCTGGGAACATGACATCTGTTTAGATTGTGGAATACTGTGGCCTGGGAACATAACTGAGGATTGATTCTGGACCCCTGTGGACTGGGAACATGACTGAGGTTTTATTCTGGAACCCTGTGTCCTGTTAACATGACATGGGTGGATTCTGGAACCCTGTGTCCTGTTAACATGACATGGGTGGATTCTGGAACCCTGGGTCCTGTTAACATGACATGGGTGGATTCTGGAACCCTGAGGCCTGGGAACATGACTGAGGTTTTATTCTGGAACCCTGAGGCCTGGGAACATGACATGGGTGTTTTCTGGAACCCTGTGTCCTGTTAACATGACATGGGTGGATTCTGGAACCCTGGGTCCTGTTAACATGACATGGGTGGATTCTGGAACCCTGAGGCCTGGGAACATGACATGGGTGGATTCTGGAACCCTGAGGCCTGGGAACATGACATGGGTGGATTCTGGAACCCTGTGTCCTGTTAACATGACATCTGTTTAGATTGTGGAATACTGTGGCCTGGGAACTTGACTGAGCCTTGGTTCTGGACCCCTGTGGACTGGGAACATGACTGAGGTTTTATTCTGGAACCCTGAGGCCTGGGAACATGACATGGGTGGATTCTGGAACCCTGTGTCCTGTTAACATGACATGGGTGGATTCTGGAACCCTGAGGCCTGGGAACATGACATCTGTTTAGATTGTGGAATACTGTGGCCTGGGAACTTGACTGAGCCTTGGTTCTGGACCCCTGTGGACTGGGAACATGACTGAGGTTTTATTCTGGAACCCTGGGTCCTGTTAACATGACATGGGTGGATTCTGGAACCCTGAGGCCTGGGAACATGACATCTGTTTAGATTGTGGAATACTGTGGCCTGGGAACATAACTGAGGATTGATTCTGGACCCCTGTGGACTGGGAACATGACTGAGGTTTTATTCTGGAACCCTGAGGCCTGGGAACATGACATGGGTGGATTCTGGAACCCTGAGGCCTGGGAACATGACATCTGTTTAGATTGTGGAATACTGTGGCCTGGGAACATAACTGAGGATTGATTCTGGACCCCTGTGGACTGGGAACATGACTGAGGTTTTATTCTGGAACCCTGAGGCCTGGGAACATGACATGGGTGGATTCTGGAACCCTGTGTCCTGTTAACATGACATGGGTGGATTCTGGAACCCTGAGGTCTGGGAACATGACATCTGTTTAGATTGTGGAATACTGTGGCCTGGGAACTTGACTGAGGATTGATTCTGGACCCCTGTGGACTGGGAACATGACTGAGGTTTTATTCTGGAACCCTGAGGCCTGGGAACATGACATGGGTGGATTCTGGAACCCTGTGTCCTGTTAACATGACATGGGTGGATTCTGGAACCCTGTGTCCTGTTAACATGACATGGGTGGATTCTGGAACCCTGAGGCCTGGGAACATGACATCTGTTTAGATTGTGGAATACTGTGGCCTGGGAACTTGACTGAGCCTTGGTTCTGGACCCCTGTGGACTGGGAACATGACTGAGGTTTTATTCTGGAACCCTGGGTCCTGTTAACATGACATGGGTGGATTCTGGAACCCTGAGGCCTGCGAACATGACATCTGTTTAGATTGTGGAATACTGTGGCCTGGGAACATAACTGAGGATTGATTCTGGACCCCTGTGGACTGGGAACATGACTGAGGTTTTATTCTGGAACCCTGAGGCCTGGGAACATGACATGGGTGGATTCTGGAACCCTGAGGCCTGGGAACATGACATCTGTTTAGATTGTGGAATACTGTGGCCTGGGAACATAACTGAGGATTGATTCTGGACCCCTGTGGACTGGGAACATGACTGAGGTTTTATTCTGGACCCTGAGGCCTGGGAACATGACATGGGTGGATTCTGGAATCCTGTGTCCTGTTAACATGACATGGGTGGATTCTGGAACCCTGAGGCCTGGGAACATGACATCTGTTTAGATTGTGGAATACTGTGGCCTGGGAACTTGACTGAGGATTGATTCTGGACCCCTGTGGACTGGGAACATGACTGAGGTTTTATTCTGGAACCCTGAGGCCTGGGAACATGACATGGGTGGATTCTGGAACCCTGTGTCCTGTTAACATGACATGGGTGGATTCTGGAACCCTGGGTCCTGTTAACATGACATGGGTGGATTCTGGAACCCTGAGGCCTGGGAACATGACATGGGTGGATTCTGGAACCCTGAGGCCTGGGAACATGACATGGGTGGATTCTGGAACCCTGTGTCCTGTTAACATGACATCTGTTTAGATTGTGGAATACTGTGGCCTGGGAACTTGACTGAGCCTTGGTTCTGGACCCCTGTGGACTGGGAACATGACTGAGGTTTTATTCTGGAACCCTGAGGCCTGTTAACATGACATGGGTGGATTCTGGAACCCTGTGTCCTGTTAACATGACATGGGTGGATTCTGGAACCCTGAGGCCTGGGAACATTACATCTGTTTAGATTGTGGAATACTGTGCCCCGGGAACCTGACTGAGCCTTGGTTCTGGACCCCTGTGGACTGGGAACATGACTGAGCCTTGGTTCTGGACCCCTGTGTCCTGTTAACATGACATGGGTGGATTCTGGACCCCTGTGTCCTGTTAACATGACATGGGTGGATTCTGGAACCCTGTGTCCTGTTAACATGACATGGGTGGATTCTGGAACCCTGAGGCCTGTTAACATGACATGGGTGGATTCTGGACCCCTGAGGCCTGGGAACATGACATGGGTGGATTCTGGAACCCTGAGGCCTGTTAACATGACATGGGTGGATTCTGGCCCCCTGAGGCCTGGGAACATGACATGGGTGGATTCTGGAACCCTGTGTCCTGTTAACATGACATGGGTGGATTCTGGAACCCTGAGGCCTGTTAACATGACATGGGTGGATTCTGGACCCCTGAGGCCTGGGAACATGACATGGGTGGATTCTGGAACCCTGTGTCCTGTTAACATGACATGGGTGGATTCTGGAACCCTGAGGCCTGGGAACATGACATCTGTTTAGATTGTGGAATACTGTGGCCTGGGAACATAACTGAGGATTGATTCTGGACCCCTGTGGACGGGGAACATGACTGAGGTTTTATTCTGGAACCCTGTGTCCTGTTAACATGACATGGGTGGATTCTGGACCCCTGAGGCCTGGGAACATGACATGGGTAGATTCTGGAACCCTGGGTCCTGTTAACATGACATGGGTGGATTCTGGACCCCTGTGTCCTGTTAACATGACATGGGTGGATTCTGGAACCCTGTGTCCTGTTAACATGACATGGGTGGATTCTGGAACCCTGTGGCCTGGGAACATGACATCTGTTTAGATTGTGGAATACTGTGGCCTGGGAACATAACTGAGGATTGATTCTGGACCCCTGTGTACTGGGAACATGACTGAGGTTTTATTCTGGAACCCTGAGGCCTGGGAACATGACATGGGTGGATTCTGGAACCCTGTGTCCTGTTAACATGACATGGGTGGATTCTGGAACCCTGGGTCCTGTTAACATGACATGGGTGGATTCTGGAACCCTGTGTCCTGTTAACATGACATGGGTGGATTCTGGAACCCTGTGTGCTGTTAACATGACATGGGTGGATTCTGGAACCCTGAGGCCTGGGAACATGACATCTGTTTAGATTGTGGAATACTGTGCCCCGGGAACCTGACTGAGCCTTGGTTCTGGACCCCTGTGGACTGGGAACATGACTGAGCCTTGGTTCTGGACCCCTGTGTCCTGTTAACATGACATGGGTGGATTCTGGACCCCTGTGTCCTGTTAACATGACATGGGTAGATTCTGGAACCCTGTGTCCTGTTAACATGACATGGGTGGATTCTGGAACCCTGAGGCCTGTTAACATGACATGGGTGGATTCTGGACCCCTGAGGCCTGGGAACATGACATGGGTGGATTCTGGAACCCTGAGGCCTGTTAACATGACATGGGTGGATTCTGGCCCCCTGAGGCCTGGGAACATGACATGGGTGGATTCTGGAACCCTGTGTCCTGTTAACATGACATGGGTGGATTCTGGAACCCTGAGGCCTGTTAACATGACATGGGTGGATTCTGGACCCCTGAGGCCTGGGAACATGACATGGGTGGATTCTGGAACCCTGTGTCCTGTTAACATGACATGGGTGGATTCTGGAACCCTGAGGCCTGGGAACATGACATCTGTTTAGATTGTGGAATACTGTGGCCTGGGAACATAACTGAGGATTGATTCTGGACCCCTGTGGACGGGGAACATGACTGAGGTTTTATTCTGGAACCCTGTGTCCTGTTAACATGACATGGGTGGATTCTGGACCCCTGAGGCCTGGGAACATGACATGGGTGGATTCTGGAACCCTGGGTCCTGTTAACATGACATGGGTGGATTCTGGACCCCTGTGTCCTGTTAACATGACATGGGTGGATTCTGGAACCCTGTGTCCTGTTAACATGACATGGGTGGATTCTGGAACCCTGTGGCCTGGGAACATGACATCTGTTTAGATTGTGGAATACTGTGGCCTGGGAACATAACTGAGGATTGATTCTGGACCCCTGTGTACTGGGAACATGACTGAGGTTTTATTCTGGAACCCTGAGGCCTGGGAACATGACATGGGTGGATTCTGGAACCCTGTGTCCTGTTAACATGACATGGGTGGATTCTGGAACCCTGGGTCCTGTTAACATGACATGGGTGGATTCTGGAACCCTGTGTCCTGTTAACATGACATGGGTGGATTCTGGAACCCTGTGTCCTGTTAACATGACATGGGTGGATTCTGGAACCCTGTGTCCTGTTAACATGACATGGGTGGATTCTGGAACCCTGAGGCCTGGGAACATGACATGGGTGGATTCTGGAACCCTGAGGCCTGGGAACATGACATGGGTGGATTCTGGAACCCTGTGTCCTGTTAACATGACATGGGTGGATTCTGGAACCCTGAGGCCTGGGAACATGACATCTGTTTAGATTGTGGAATACTGTGGCCTGGGAACATAACTGAGGATTGATTCTGGACCCCTGTGGACGGGGAACATGACTGAGGTTTTATTCTGGAACCCTGTGTCCTGTTAACATGACATGGGTGGATTCTGGAACCCTGTGTCCTGTTAACATGACATGGGTGGATTCTGGAACCCTGAGGCCTGGGAACATGACATCTGTTTAGATTGTGGAATACTGTGGCCTGGGAACTTGACTGAGGATTGATTCTGGACCCCTGTGGACTGGGAACATGACTGAGGTTTTATTCTGGAACCCTGAGGCCTGGGAACATGATATGGGTGGATTCTGGAACCCTGTGTCCTGTTAACATGACATGGGTGGATTCTGGAACCCTGGGTCCTGTTAACATGACATGGGTGCATTCTGGAACCCTGTGTCCTGTTAACATGACATGGGTGGATTCTGGAACCCTGAGGCCTGGGAACATGACATGGGTGGATTCTGGAACCCTGAGGCCTGGGAACATGACATGGGTGGATTCTGGAACCCTGTGTCCTGTTAACATGACATCTGTTTAGATTGTGGAATACTGTGGCCTGGGAACTTGACTGAGCCTTGGTTCTGGACCCCTGTGAACTGGGAACATGACTGAGGTTTTATTCTGGAACCCTGAGGCCTGGGAACATGACATCTGTTTAGATTGTGGAATCCTGTGGCCTGGGAACTTGACTGAGCCTTGGTTCTGGACCCCTGAGGACTGGGAACATGACTGAGGTTTTATTCTGGAACCCTGAGGCCTGGGAACATGACATCTGTTTAGATTGTGGAATACTGTGGCCTGGGAACATAACTGAGGATTGATTCTGGACACCTGTGGACTGGGAACATGACTGAGGTTTTATTCTGGAACCCTGTGTCCTGTTAACATGACATCTGTTTAGATTGTGGAATACTGTGGCCTGGGAACTTGACTGAGCCTTGGTTCTGGACCCCTGTGGACTGGGAATATGACTGAGGTTTTATTCTGGAGCCGTGTAGCCTGGGAACATAACTGAGGATTGATTCTGGACCCCTGTGGACTGGGAACATGACTGAGGTTTTATTCTGGAACCCTGTGTCCTGTTAACATGACATGGGTGGATTCTGGAACCCTGAGGCCTGGGAACATGACATCTGTTTAGATTGTGGAATACTGTGGCCTGGGAACTTGACTGAGGATTGATTCTGGACCCCTGTGGACTGGGAACATGACTGAGGTTTTATTCTGGAACCCTGGGTCCTGTTAACATGACATGGGTGGATTCTGGAACCCTGAGGCCTGGGAACATGACATCTGTTTAGATTGTGGAATACTGTGGCCTGGGAACATAACTGAGGATTGATTCTGGACCCCTGTGGACTGGGAACATGACTGAGGTTTTATTCTGGAACCCTGTGTCCTGTTAACATGACATGGGTGGATTCTGGAACCCTGAGGCCTGGGAACATGACATGGGTGGATTCTGGAACCCTGAGGCCTGGGAACATGACATGGGTGGATTCTGGAACCCTGTGTCCTGTTAACATGACATCTGTTTAGATTGTGGAATACTGTGGCCTGGGAACTTGACTGAGCCTTGGTTCTGGACCCCTGTGGACTGGGAACATGACTGAGGTTTTATTCTGGAACCCTGAGGCCTGGGAACATGACATGGGTGGATTCTGGAACCCTGTGTCCTGTTAACATGACATGGGTGGATTCTGGAACCCTGGGTCCTGTTAACATGACATGGGTGGATTCTGGAACCCTGAGGCCTGGGAACATGACATGGGTGGATTCTGGAACCCTGAGGCCTGGGAACATGACATGGGTGGATTCTGGAACCCTGTGTCCTGTTAACATGATATCTGTTTAGATTGTGGAATACTGTGGCCTGGGAACTTGACTGAGCCTTGGTTCTGGACCCCTGTGGACTGGGAACATGACTGAGGTTTTATTCTGGAACCCTGAGGCCTGTTAACATGACATGGGTGGATTCTGGAACCCTGTGTCCTGTTAACATGACATGGGTGGATTCTGGAACCCTGAGGCCTGGGAACATGACATCTGTTTAGATTGTGGAATACTGTGCCCCGGGAACCTGACTGAGCCTTGGTTCTGGACCCCTGTGGACTGGGAACATGACTGAGCCTTGGTTCTGGACCCCTGTGTCCTGTTAACATGACATGGGTGGATTCTGGACCCCTGTGTCCTGTTAACATGACATGGGTGGATTCTGGAACCCTGTGTCCTGTTAACATGACATGGGTGGATTCTGGAACCCTGAGGCCTGTTAACATGACATGGGTGGATTCTGGACCCCTGAGGCCTGGGAACATGACATGGGTGGATTCTGGAACCCTGAGGCCTGTTAACATGACATGGGTGGATTCTGGCCCCCTGAGGCCTGGGAACATGACATGGGTGGATTCTGGAACCCTGTGTCCTGTTAACATGACATGGGTGGATTCTGGAACCCTGAGGCCTGTTAACATGACATGGGTGGATTCTGGACCCCTGAGGCCTGGGAACATGACATGGGTGGATTCTGGAACCCTGTGTCCTGTTAACATGACATGGGTGGATTCTGGAACACTGAGGCCTGGGAACATGACATCTGTTTAGATTGTGGAATACTGTGGCCTGGGAACATAACTGAGGATTGATTCTGGACCCCTGTGGACGGGGAACATGACTGAGGTTTTATTCTGGAACCCTGTGTCCTGTTAACATGACATGGGTGGATTCTGGACCCCTGAGGCCTGGGAACATGACATGGGTGGATTCTGGAACCCTGGGTCCTGTTAACATGACATGGGTGGATTCTGGACCCCTGTGTCCTGTTAACATGACATGGGTGGATTCTGGAACCCTGTGTCCTGTTAACATGACATGGGTGGATTCTGGAACCCTGTGGCCTGGGAACATGACATCTGTTTAGATTGTGGAATACTGTGGCCTGGGAACATAACTGAGGATTGATTCTGGACCCCTGTGTACTGGGAACATGACTGAGGTTTTATTCTGGAACCCTGAGGCCTGGGAACATGACATGGGTGGATTCTGGAACCCTGTGTCCTGTTAACATGACATGGGTGGATTCTGGAACCCTGGGTCCTGTTAACATGACATGGGTGGATTCTGGAACCCTGTGTCCTGTTAACATGACATGGGTGGATTCTGGAACCCTGTGTCCTGTTAACATGACATGGGTGGATTCTGGAACCCTGTGTCCTGTTAACATGACATGGGTGGATTCTGGAACCCTGAGGCCTGGGAACATGACATGGGTGGATTCTGGAACCCTGAGGCCTGGGAACATGACATGGGTGGATTCTGGAACCCTGTGTCCTGTTAACATGACATGGGTGGATTCTGGAACCCTGAGGCCTGGGAACATGACATCTGTTTAGATTGTGGAATACTGTGGCCTGGGAACATAACTGAGGATTGATTCTGGACCCCTGTGGACGGGGAACATGACTGAGGTTTTATTCTGGAACCCTGTGTCCTGTTAACATGACATGGGTGGATTCTGGAACCCTGTGTCCTGTTAACATGACATGGGTGGATTCTGGAACCCTGAGGCCTGGGAACATGACATCTGTTTAGATTGTGGAATACTGTGGCCTGGGAACTTGACTGAGGATTGATTCTGGACCCCTGTGGACTGGGAACATGACTGAGGTTTTATTCTGGAACCCTGAGGCCTGGGAACATGATATGGGTGGATTCTGGAACCCTGTGTCCTGTTAACATGACATGGGTGGATTCGGGAACCCTGGGTCCTGTTAACATGACATGGGTGCATTCTGGAACCCTGTGTCCTGTTAACATGACATGGGTGGATTCTGGAACCCTGAGGCCTGGGAACATGACATGGGTGGATTCTGGAACCCTGAGGCCTGGGAACATGACATGGGTGGATTCTGGAACCCTGTGTCCTGTTAACATGACATCTGTTTAGATTGTGGAATACTGTGGCCTGGGAACTTGACTGAGCCTTGGTTCTGGACCCCTGTGAACTGGGAACATGACTGAGGTTTTATTCTGGAACCCTGAGGCCTGGGAACATGACATCTGTTTAGATTGTGGAATCCTGTGGCCTGGGAACTTGACTGAGCCTTGGTTCTGGACCCCTGAGGACTGGGAACATGACTGAGGTTTTATTCTGGAACCCTGAGGCCTGGGAACATGACATCTGTTTAGATTGTGGAATACTGTGGCCTGGGAACATAACTGAGGATTGATTCTGGACACCTGTGGACTGGGAACATGACTGAGGTTTTATTCTGGAACCCTGTGTCCTGTTAACATGACATGGGTGGATTCTGGAACCCTGTGTCCTGTTAACATGACATGGGTGGATTCTGGAACCCTGGGTCCTGTTAACATGACATGGGTGGATTCTGGAACCCTGTGTCCTGTTAACATGACATGGGTGGATTCTGGAACCCTGAGGCCTGGGAACATGACATGGGTGGATTCTGGAACCCTGAGGCCTGTGAACAGGACATGGGTGGATTCTGGAACCCTGTGTCCTGTTAACATGACATCTGTTTAGATTGTGGAATACTGTGGCCTGGGAACTTGACTGAGCCTTGGTTCTGGACCCCTGTGGACTGGGAATATGACTGAGGTTTTATTCTGGAGCCGTGTAGCCTGGGAACATAACTGAGGATTGATTCTGGACCCCTGTGGACTGGGAACATGACTGAGGTTTTATTCTGGAACCCTGTGTCCTGTTAACATGACATGGGTGGATTCTGGAACCCTGAGGCCTGGGAACATGACATCTGTTTAGATTGTGGAATACTGTGGCCTGGGAACTTGACTGAGGATTGATTCTGGACCCCTGTGGACTGGGAACATGACTGAGGTTTTATTCTGGAACCCTGGGTCCTGTTAACATGACATGGGTGGATTCTGGAACCCTGAGGCCTGGGAACATGACATCTGTTTAGATTGTGGAATACTGTGGCCTGGGAACATAACTGAGGATTGATTCTGGACCCCTGTGGACTGGGAACATGACTGAGGTTTTATTCTGGAACCCTGTGTCCTGTTAACATGACATGGGTGGATTCTGGAACCCTGAGGCCTGGGAACATGACATGGGTGGATTCTGGAACCCTGAGGCCTGGGAACATGACATGGGTGGATTCTGGAACCCTGTGTCCTGTTAACATGACATCTGTTTAGATTGTGGAATACTGTGGCCTGGGAACTTGACTGAGCCTTGGTTCTGGACCCCTGTGGACTGGGAACATGACTGAGGTTTTATTCTGGAACCCTGAGGCCTGGGAACATGACATGGGTGGATTCTGGAACCCTGTGTCCTGTTAACATGACATGGGTGGATTCTGGAACCCTGGGTCCTGTTAACATGACATGGGTGGATTCTGGAACCCTGAGGCCTGGGAACATGACATGGGTGGATTCTGGAACCCTGAGGCCTGGGAACATGACATGGGTGGATTCTGGAACCCTGTGTCCTGTTAACATGATATCTGTTTAGATTGTGGAATACTGTGGCCTGGGAACTTGACTGAGCCTTGGTTCTGGACCCCTGTGGACTGGGAACATGACTGAGGTTTTATTCTGGAACCCTGAGGCCTGTTAACATGACATGGGTGGATTCTGGAACCCTGTGTCCTGTTAACATGACATGGGTGGATTCTGGAACCCTGAGGCCTGGGAACATGACATCTGTTTAGATTGTGGAATACTGTGCCCCGGGAACCTGACTGAGCCTTGGTTCTGGACCCCTGTGGACTGGGAACATGACTGAGCTTTGGTTCTGGACCCCTGTGTCCTGTTAACATGACATGGGTGGATTCTGGACCCCTGTGTCCTGTTAACATGACATGGGTGGATTCTGGAACCCTGTGTCCTGTTAACATGACATGGGTGGATTCTGGAACCCTGAGGCCTGTTAACATGACATGGGTGGATTCTGGACCCCTGAGGCCTGGGAACATGACATGGGTGGATTCTGGAACCCTGAGGCCTGTTAACATGACATGGGTGGATTCTGGCCCCCTGAGGCCTGGGAACATGACATGGGTGGATTCTGGAACCCTGTGTCCTGTTAACATGACATGGGTGGATTCTGGAACCCTGAGGCCTGTTAACATGACATGGGTGGATTCTGGACCCCTGAGGCCTGGGAACATGACATGGGTGGATTCTGGAACCCTGTGTCCTGTTAACATGACATGGGTGGATTCTGGAACCCTGAGGCCTGGGAACATGACATCTGTTTAGATTGTGGAATACTGTGGCCTGGGAACATAACTGAGGATTGATTCTGGACCCCTGTGGACGGGGAACATGACTGAGGTTTTATTCTGGAACCCTGTGTCCTGTTAACATGACATGGGTGGATTCTGGACCCCTGAGGCCTGGGAACATGACATGGGTGGATTCTGGAACCCTGGGTCCTGTTAACATGACATGGGTGGATTCTGGACCCCTGTGTCCTGTTAACATGACATGGGTGGATTCTGGAACCCTGTGTCCTGTTAACATGACATGGGTGGATTCTGGAACCCTGTGGCCTGGGAACATGACATCTGTTTAGATTGTGGAATACTGTGGCCTGGGAACATAACTGAGGATTGATTCTGGACCCCTGTGTACTGGGAACATGAATGAGGTTTTATTCTGGAACCCTGAGGCCTGGGAACATGACATGGGTGGATTCTGGAACCCTGTGTCCTGTTAACATGACATGGGTGGATTCTGGAACCCTGGGTCCTGTTAACATGACATGGGTGGATTCTGGAACCCTGTGTCCTGTTAACATGACATGGGTGGATTCTGGAACCCTGTGTCCTGTTAACATGACATGGGTGGATTCTGGAACCCTGTGTCCTGTTAACATGACATGGGTGGATTCTGGAACCCTGAGGCCTAGGAACATGACATGGGTGGATTCTGGAACCCTGAGGCCTGGGAACATGACATGGGTGGATTCTGGAACCCTGTGTCCTGTTAACATGACATCTGTTTAGATTGTGGAATACTGTGGCCTGGGAACTTGACTGAGCCTTGGTTCTGGACCCCTGTGGACTGGGAACATGACCGAGGTTTTATTCTGGAACCCTGAGGCCTGGGAACATGACATCTGTTTAGATTGTGGAATACTGTGGCCTGGGAACATAACTGAGGATTGATTCTGGACCCCTGTGGACTGGGAACATGACTGAGGTTTTATTCTGGAACCCTGTGTCCTGTTAACATGACATGGGTGGATTCTGGAACCCTGTGTCCTGTTAACATGACATGGGTGGATTCTGGAACCCTGAGGCCTGGGAACATGACATCTGTTTAGATTGTGGAATACTGTGGCCTGGGAACTTGACTGAGGATTGATTCTGGACCCCTGTGGACTGGGAACATGACTGAGGTTTTATTCTGGAACCCTGAGGCCTGGGAACATGATATGGGTGGATTCTGGAACCCTGTGTCCTGTTAACATGACATGGGTGGATTCTGGAACCCTGGGTCCTGTTAACATGACATGGGTGGATTCTGGAACCCTGTGTCCTGTTAACATGACATGGGTGGATTCTGGAACCCTGAGGCCTGGGAACATGACATGGGTGGATTCTGGAACCCTGAGGCCTGGGAACATGACATGGGTGGATTCTGGAACCCTGTGTCCTGTTAACATGACATCTGTTTAGATTGTGGAATACTGTGGCCTGGGAACTTGACTGAGCCTTGGTTCTGGACCCCTGTGGACTGGGAACATGACTGAGGTTTTATTCTGGAACCCTGAGGCCTGGGAACATGACATCTGTTTAGATTGTGGAATCCTGTGGCCTGGGAACTTGACTGAGCCTTGGTTCTGGACCCCTGTGGACTGGGAACATGACTGAGGTTTTATTCTGGAACCCTGAGGCCTGGGAACATGACATCTGTTTAGATTGTGGAATACTGTGGCCTGGGAACATAACTGAGGATTGATTCTGGACACCTGTGGACTGGGAACATGACTGAGGTTTTATTCTGGAACCCTGTGTCCTGTTAACATGACATGGGTGGATTCTGGAACCCTGTGTCCTGTTAACATGACATGGGTGGATTCTGGAACCCTGGGTCCTGTTAACATGACATGGGTGGATTCTGGAACCCTGTGTCCTGTTAACATGACATGGGTGGATTCTGGAACCCTGAGGCCTGGGAACATGACATGGGTGGATTCTGGAACCCTGAGGCCTGGGAACAGGACATGGGTGGATTCTGGAACCCTGTGTCCTGTTAACATGACATCTGTTTAGATTGTGGAATACTGTGGCCTGGGAACTTGACTGAGCCTTGGTTCTGGACCCCTGTGGACTGGGAATATGACTGAGGTTTTATTCTGGAGCCGTGTAGCCTGGGAACATAACTGAGGATTGATTCTGGACCCCTGTGGACTGGGAACATGACTGAGGTTTTATTCTGGAACCCTGTGTCCTGTTAACATGACATGGGTGGATTCTGGAACCCTGAGGCCTGGGAACATGACATCTGTTTAGATTGTGGAATACTGTGGCCTGGGAACTTGACTGAGGATTGATTCTGGACCCCTGTGGACTGGGAACATGACTGAGGTTTTATTCTGGAACCCTGGGTCCTGTTAACATGACATGGGTGGATTCTGGAACCCTGAGGCCTGGGAACATGACATCTGTTTAGATTGTGGAATACTGTGGCCTGGGAACATAACTGAGGATTGATTCTGGACCCCTGTGGACTGGGAACATGACTGAGGTTTTATTCTGGAACCCTGTGTCCTGTTAACATGACATGGGTGGATTCTGGAACCCTGAGGCCTGGGAACATGACATGGGTGGATTCTGGAACCCTGAGGCCTGGGAACATGACATGGGTGGATTCTGGAACCCTGTGTCCTGTTAACATGACATCTGTTTAGATTGTGGAATACTGTGGCCTGGGAACTTGACTGAGCCTTGGTTCTGGACCCCTGTGGACTGGGAACATGACTGAGGTTTTATTCTGGAACCCTGAGGCCTGGGAACATGACATGGGTGGATTCTGGAACCCTGTGTCCTGTTAACATGACATGGGTGGATTCTGGAACCCTGGGTCCTGTTAACATGACATGGGTGGATTCTGGAACCCTGAGGCCTGGGAACATGACATGGGTGGATTCTGGAACCCTGAGGCCTGGGAACATGACATGGGTGGATTCTGGAACCCTGTGTCCTGTTAACATGACATCTGTTTAGATTGTGGAATACTGTGGCCTGGGAACTTGACTGAGCCTTGGTTCTGGACCCCTGTGGACTGGGAACATGACTGAGGTTTTATTCTGGAACCCTGAGGCCTGTTAACATGACATGGGTGGATTCTGGAACCCTGTGTCCTGTTAACATGACATGGGTGGATTCTGGAACCCTGAGGCCTGGGAACATGACATCTGTTTAGATTGTGGAATACTGTGCCCCGGGAACCTGACTGAGCCTTGGTTCTGGACCCCTGTGGACTGGGAACATGACTGAGCCTTGGTTCTGGACCCCTGTGTCCTGTTAACATGACATGGGTGGATTCTGGACCCCTGTGTCCTGTTAACATGACATGGGTGGATTCTGGAACCCTGTGTCCTGTTAACATGACATGGGTGGATTCTGGAACCCTGAGGCCTGTTAACATGACATGGGTGGATTCTGGACCCCTGAGGCCTGGGAACATGACATGGGTGGATTCTGGAACCCTGAGGCCTGTTAACATGACATGGGTGGATTCTGGCCCCCTGAGGCCTGGGAACATGACATGGGTGGATTCTGGAACCCTGTGTCCTGTTAACATGACATGGGTGGATTCTGGAACCCTGAGGCCTGTTAACATGACATGGGTGGATTCTGGACCCCTGAGGCCTGGGAACATGACATGGGTGGATTCTGGAACCCTGTGTCCTGTTAACATGACATGGGTGGATTCTGGAACCCTGAGGCCTGGGAACATGACATCTGTTTAGATTGTGGAATACTGTGGCCTGGGAACATAACTGAGGATTGATTCTGGACCCCTGTGGACGGGGAACATGACTGAGGTTTTATTCTGGAACCCTGTGTCCTGTTAACATGACATGGGTGGATTCTGGACCCCTGAGGCCTGGGAACATGACATGGGTGGATTCTGGAACCCTGGGTCCTGTTAACATGACATGGGTGGATTCTGGACCCCTGTGTCCTGTTAACATGACATGGGTGGATTCTGGAACCCTGTGTCCTGTTAACATGACATGGGTGGTATCTGGAACCCTGTGGCCTGGGAACATGACATCTGTTTAGATTGTGGAATACTGTGGCCTGCGAACATAACTGAGGATTGATTCTGGACCCCTGTGTACTGGGAACATGAATGAGGTTTTATTCTGGAACCCTGAGGCCTGGGAACATGACATGGGTGGATTCTGGAACCCTGTGTCCTGTTAACATGACATGGGTGGATTCTGGAACCCTGGGTCCTGTTAACATGACATGGGTGGATTCTGGAACCCTGTGTCCTGTTAACATGACATGGGTGGATTCTGGAACCCTGTGTCCTGTTAACATGACATGGGTGGATTCTGGAACCCTGTGTCCTGTTAACATGACATGGGTGGATTCTGGAACCCTGAGGCCTAGGAACATGACATGGGTGGATTCTGGAACCCTGAGGCCTGGGAACATGACATGGGTGGATTCTGGAACCCTGTGTCCTGTTAACATGACATCTGTTTAGATTGTGGAATACTGTGGCCTGGGAACTTGACTGAGCCTTGGTTCTGGACCCCTGTGGACTGGGAACATGACTGAGGTTTTATTCTGGAACCCTGAGGCCTGGGAACATGACATCTGTTTAGATTGTGGAATACTGTGGCCTGGGAACATAACTGAGGATTGATTCTGGACCCCTGTGGACTGGGAACATGACTGAGGTTTTATTCTGGAACCCTGTGTCCTGTTAACATGACATGGGTGGATTCTGGAACCCTGTGTCCTGTTAACATGACATGGGTGGATTCTGGAACCCTGAGGCCTGGGAACATGACATCTGTTTAGATTGTGGAATACTGTGGCCTGGGAACTTGACTGAGGATTGATTCTGGACCCCTGTGGACTGGGAACATGACTGAGGTTTTATTCTGGAACCCTGAGGCCTGGGAACATGATATGGGTGGATTCTGGAATCCTGTGTCCTGTTAACATGACATGGGTGGATTCTGGAACCCTGGGTCCTGTTAACATGACATGGGTGGATTCTGGAACCCTGTGTCCTGTTAACATGACATGGGTGGATTCTGGAACCCTGAGGCCTGGGAACATGACATGGGTGGATTCTGGAACCCTGAGGCCTGGGAACATGACATGGGTGGATTCTGGAACCCTGTGTCCTGTTAACATGACATCTGTTTAGATTGTGGAATACTGTGGCCTGGGAACTTGACTGAGCCTTGGTTCTGGACCCCTGTGGACTGGGAACATGACTGAGGTTTTATTCTGGAACCCTGAGGCCTGGGAACATGACATCTGTTTAGATTGTGGAATCCTGTGGCCTGGGAACTTGACTGAGCCTTGGTTCTGGACCCCTGTGGACTGGGAACATGACTGAGGTTTTATTCTGGAACCCTGAGGCCTGGGAACATGACATGGGTGGATTCTGGAACCCTGTGTCCTGTTAACATGACATGGGTGGATTCTGGAACCCTGAGGCCTGGGAACATGACATGGGTGGATTCTGGAACCCTGAGGCCTGGGAACATGACATGGGTGGATTCTGGAACCCTGTGTCCTGTTAACATGACATCTGTTTAGATTGTGGAATACTGTGGCCTGGGAACTTGACTGAGCCTTGGTTCTGGACCCCTGTGAACTGGGAACATGACTGAGGTTTTATTCTGGAACCCTGAGGCCTGGGAACATGACATCTGTTTAGATTGTGGAATCCTGTGGCCTGGGAACTTGACTGAGCCTTGGTTCTGGACCCCTGTGGACTGGGAACATGACTGAGGTTTTATTCTGGAACCCTGAGGCCTGGGAACATGACATCTGTTTAGATTGTGGAATACTGTGGCCTGGGAACATAACTGAGGATTGATTCTGGACACCTGTGGACTGGGGACATGACTGAGGTTTTATTCTGGAACCCTGTGTCCTGTTAACATGACATGGGTGGATTCTGGAACCCTGTGTCCTGTTAACATGACATGGGTGGATTCTGGAACCCTGGGTCCTGTTAACATGACATGGGTGGATTCTGGAACCCTGTGTCCTGTTAACATGACATGGGTGGATTCTGGAACCCTGAGGCCTGGGAACATGACATGGGTGGATTCTGGAACCCTGAGGCCTGGGAACAGGACATGGGTGTATTCTGGAACCCTGTGTCCTGTTAACATGACATCTGTTTAGATTGTGGAATACTGTGGCCTGGGAACTTGACTGAGCCTTGGTTCTGGACCCCTGTGGACTGGGAATATGACTGAGGTTTTATTCTGGAGCCGTGTAGCCTGGGAACATACCTGAGGATTGATTCTGGACCCCTGTGGACTGGGAACATGACTGAGGTTTTATTCTGGAACCCTGTGTCCTGTTAACATGACATGGGTGGATTCTGGAACCCTGAGGCCTGGGAACATGACATCTGTTTAGATTGTGGAATACTGTGGCCTGGGAACATAACTGAGGATTGATTCTGGACCCCTGTGGACTGGGAACATGACTGAGGTTTTATTCTGGAACCCTGTGTCCTGTTAACATGACATGGGTGGATTCTGGAACCCTGAGGCCTGGGAACATGACATGGGTGGATTCTGGAACCCTGAGGCCAGGGAACATGACATGGGTGGATTCTGGAACCCTGTGTCCTGTTAACATGACATCTGTTTAGATTGTGGAATACTGTGGCCTGGGAACTTGACTGAGCCTTGGTTCTGGACCCCTGTGGACTGGGAACATGACTGAGGTTTTATTCTGGAACCCTGAGGCCTGGGAACATGACATCTGTTTAGATTGTGGAATACTGTGGCCTGGGAACTTGACTGAGCATTGGTTCTGGACCCCTGTGGACTGGGAACATGACTGAGGTTTTATTCTGGAACCCTGAGGCCTGGGAACATGACATGGGTGGATTCTGGAACCCTGTGTCCTGTTAACATGACATGGGTGGATTCTGGAACCCTTAGGCCTGGGAACATGACATCTGTTTAGATTGTGGAATACTGTGGCCTGGGAACATAACTGAGGATTGATTCTGGACCCCTGTGGACTGGGAACATGACTGAGGTTTTATTCTGGAACCCTGAGGCCTGGGAACATGACATGGGTGGATTCTGGAACCCTGTGTCCTGTTAACATGACATGGGTGGATTCTGGAACCCTGAGGCCTGGGAACATGACATCTGTTTAGATTGTGGAATACTTTGGCCTGGGAACATAACTGAGGATTGATTCTGGACCCCTGTGGACTGGGAACATGACTGAGGTTTTATTCTGGAACCCTGAGGCCTGGGAACATGACATGGGTGGATTCTGGAACCCTGTGTCCTGTTAACATGACATGGGTGGATTCTGGAACCCTGAGGCCTGGGAACATGACATGGGTGGATTCTGGAACCCTGAGGCCTGGGAACAGGACATGGGTGGATTCTGGAACCCTGTGTCCTGTTAACATGACATCTGTTTAGATTGTGGAATACTGTGGCCTGGGAACTTGACTGAGCCTTGGTTCTGGACCCCTGTGGACTGGGAATATGACTGAGGTTTTATTCTGGAGCCGTGTAGCCTGGGAACATAACTGAGGATTGATTCTGGACCCCTGTGGACTGGGAACATGACTGAGGTTTTATTCTGGAACCCTGTGTCCTGTTAACATGACATGGGTGGATTCTGGAACCCTGAGGCCTGGGAACATGACATCTGTTTAGATTGTGGAATACTGTGGCCTGGGAACTTGACTGAGGATTGATTCTGGACCCCTGTGGACTGGGAACATGACTGAGGTTTTATTCTGGAACCCTGGGTCCTGTTAACATGACATGGGTGGATTCTGGAACCCTGAGGCCTGGGAACATGACATCTGTTTAGATTGTGGAATACTGTGGCCTGGGAACATAACTGAGGATTGATTCTGGACCCCTGTGGACTGGGAACATGACTGAGGTTTTATTCTGGAACCCTGTGTCCTGTTAACATGACATGGGTGGATTCTGGAACCCTGAGGCCTGGGAACATGACATGGGTGGATTCTGGAACCCTGAGGCCTGGGAACATGACATGGGTGGATTCTGGAACCCTGTGTCCTGTTAACATGACATCTGTTTAGATTGTGGAATACTGTGGCCTGGGAACTTGACTGAGCCTTGGTTCTGGATCCCTGTGGACTGGGAACATGACTGAGGTTTTATTCTGGAACCCTGAGGCCTGGGAACATGACATCTGTTTAGATTGTGGAATACTGTGGCCTGGGAACTTGACTGAGCCTTGGTTCTGGACCCCTGTGGACTGGGAACATGACTGAGGTTTTATTCTGGAACCCTGAGGCCTGGGAACATGACATGGGTGGATTCTGGAACCCTGTGTCCTGTTAACATGACATGGGTGGATTCTGGAACCCTGAGGCCTGGGAACATGACATCTGTTTAGATTGTGGAATACTGTGGCCTGGGAACATAACTGAGGATTGATTCTGGACCCCTGTGGACTGGGAACATGACTGAGGTTTTATTCTGGAACCCTGAGGCCTGGGAACATGACATGGGTGGATTCTGGAACCCTGTGTCCTGTTAACATGACATGGGTGGATTCTGGAACCCTGAGGCCTGGGAACATGACATCTGTTTAGATTGTGGAATACTGTGGCCTGGGAACATAACTGAGGATTGATTCTGGACCCCTGTGGACTGGGAACATGACTGAGGTTTTATTCTGGAACCCTGAGGCCTGGGAACATGACATGGGTGGATTCTGGAACCCTGTGTCCTGTTAACATGACATGGGTGGATTCTGGAACCCTGAGGCCTGGGAACATGACATCTGTTTAGATTGTGGAATACTGTGGCCTGGGAACATAACTGAGGATTGATTCTGGACCCCGGTGGACTGGGAACATGACTGAGGTTTTATTCTGGAACCCTGTGTCCTGTTAACATGACATGGGTGGATTCTGGAACCCTGTGTCCTGTTAACATGACATGGGTGGATTCTGGAACCCTGGGTCCTGTTAACATGACATGGGTGGATTCTGGAACCCTGAGGCCTGGGAACATGACATGGGTGGATTCTGGAACCCTGAGGCCTGGGAACATGACATCTGTTTAGATTGTGGAATACTGTGAACTGGGAACATAACTGAGGATTGATTCTGGACCCCTGTGGACTGGGAACATGACTGAGGTTTTATTCTGGAACCCTGTGTCCTGTTAACATGACATGGGTGGATTCTGGAACCCTGTGTCCTGTTAACATGACATGGGTGGATTCTGGAACCCTGGGTCCTGTTAACATGACATGGGTGGATTCTGGAACCCTGAGGCCTGGGAACATGACTGAGGTTTTATTCTGGAACCCTGAGGCCTGGGAACATGACATGGGTGGATTCTGGAACCCTGTGTCCTGTTAACATGACATGGGTGGATTCTGGAACCCTGAGGCCTGGGAACATGACATGGGTGGATTCTGGAACCCTGAGGCCTGGGAACATGACATGGGTGGATTCTGGAACCCTGTGTGCTGTTAACATGACATCTGTTTAGATTGTGGAATACTGTGGCCTGGGAACTTGACTGAGCCTTGGTTCTGGACCCCTGTGGACTGGGAACATGACTGAGGTTTTATTCTGGAACCCTGAGGCCTGGGAACATGACATCTGTTTAGATTGTGGAATACTGTGGCCTGGGAACTTGACTGAGCTTTGGTTCTGGACCCCTGTGGACTGGGAACATGACTGAGGTTTTATTCTGGAACCCTGAGGCCTGGGAACATGACATGGGTGGATTCTGGAACCCTGTGTCCTGTTAACATGACATGGGTGGATTCTGGAACCCTGAGGCCTGGGAACATGACATCTGTTTAGATTGTGGAATACTGTGGCCTGGGAACATAACTGAGGATTGATTCTGGACCCCTGTGGACTGGGAACATGACTGAGGTTTTATTCTGGAACCCTGAGGCCTGGGAACATGACATGGGTGGATTCTGGAACCCTGTGTCCTGTTAACATGACATGGGTGGATTCTGGAACCCTGAGGCCTGGGAACATGACATCTGTTTAGATTGTGGAATACTGTGGCCTGGGAACATAACTGAGGATTGATTTTGGACCCCTGTGGACTGGGAACATGACTGAGGTTTTATTCTGGAACCCTGTGTCCTGTTAACATGACATGGGTGGATTCTGGAACCCTGAGGCCTGGGAACATGACATGGGTGGATTCTGGAACCCTGAGGCCTGGGAACATGACATGGGTGGATTCTGGAACCCTGTGTCCTGTTAACATGACATCTGTTTAGATTGTGGAATACTGTGGCCTGGGAACTTGACTGAGCCTTGGTTCTGGACCCCTGTGGACTGGGAACATGACTGAGGTTTTATTCTGGAACCCTGAGGCCTGGGAACATGACATCTGTTTAGATTGTGGAATCCTGTGGCCTGGGAACTTGACTGAGCCTTGGTTCTGGACCCCTGTGGACTGGGAACATGACTGAGGTTTTATTCTGGAACCCTGAGGCCTGGGAACATGACATCTGTTTAGATTGTGGAATACTGTGGCCTGGGAACATAACTGAGGATTGATTCTGGACACCTGTGGACTGGGAACATGACTGAGGTTTTATTCTGGAACCCTGTGTCCTGTTAACATGACATGGGTGGATTCTGGAACCCTGTGTCCTGTTAACATGACATGGGTGGATTCTGGAACCCTGGGTCCTGTTAACATGACATGGGTGGATTCTGGAACCCTGTGTCCTGTTAACATGACATGGGTGGATTCTGGAACCCTGAGGCCTGGGAACATGACATGGGTGGATTCTGGAACCCTGAGGCCTGGGAACAGGACATGGGTGGATTCTGGAACCCTGTGTCCTGTTAACATGACATCTGTTTAGATTGTGGAATACTGTGGCCTGGGAACTTGACTGAGCCTTGGTTCTGGACCCCTGTGGACTGGGAATATGACTGAGGTTTTATTCTGGAGCCGTGTAGCCTGGGAACATAACTGAGGATTGATTCTGGACCCCTGTGGACTGGGAACATGACTGAGGTTTTATTCTGGAACCCTGTGTCCTGTTAACATGACATGGGTGGATTCTGGAACCCTGAGGCCTGGGAACATGACATCTGTTTAGATTGTGGAATACTGTGGCCTGGGAACTTGACTGAGGATTGATTCTGGACCCCTGTGGACTGGGAACATGACTGAGGTTTTATTCTGGAACCCTGGGTCCTGTTAACATGACATGGGTGGATTCTGGAACCCTGAGGCCTGGGAACATGACATCTGTTTAGATTGTGGAATACTGTGGCCTGGGAACATAACTGAGGATTGATTCTGGACCCCTGTGGACTGGGAACATGACTGAGGTTTTATTCTGGAACCCTGTGTCCTGTTAACATGACATGGGTGGATTCTGGAACCCTGAGGCCTGGGAACATGACATGGGTGGATTCTGGAACCCTGAGGCCTGGGAACATGACATGGGTGGATTCTGGAACCCTGTGTCCTGTTAACATGACATCTGTTTAGATTGTGGAATACTGTGGCCTGGGAACTTGACTGAGCCTTGGTTCTGGACCCCTGTGGACTGGGAACATGACTGAGGTTTTATTCTGGAACCCTGAGGCCTGGGAACATGACATCTGTTTAGATTGTGGAATACTGTGGCCTGGGAACTTGACTGAGCCTTGGTTCTGGACCCCTGTGGACTGGGAACATGACTGAGGTTTTATTCTGGAACCCTGAGGCCTGGGAACATGACATGGGTGGATTCTGGAACCCTGTGTCCTGTTAACATGACATGGGTGGATTCTGGAACCCTGAGGCCTGGGAACATGACATCTGTTTAGATTGTGGAATACTGTGGCCTGGGAACATAACTGAGGATTGATTCTGGACCCCTGTGGACTGGGAACATGACTGAGGTTTTATTCTGGAACCCTGAGGCCTGGGAACATGACATGGGTGGATTCTGGAACCCTGTGTCCTGTTAACATGACATGGGTGGATTCTGGAACCCTGAGGCCTGGGAACATGACATCTGTTTAGATTGTGGAATACTGTGGCCTGGGAACATAACTGAGGATTGATTCTGGACCCCTGTGGACTGGGAACATGACTGAGGTTTTATTCTGGAACCCTGAGGCCTGGGAACATGACATGGGTGGATTCTGGAACCCTGTGTCCTGTTAACATGACATGGGTGGATTCTGGAACCCTGAGGCCTGGGAACATGACATCTGTTTAGATTGTGGAATACTGTGGCCTGGGAACATAACTGAGGATTGATTCTGGACCCCGGTGGACTGGGAACATGACTGAGGTTTTATTCTGGAACCCTGTGTCCTGTTAACATGACATGGGTGGATTCTGGAACCCTGTGTCCTGTTAACATGACATGGGTGGATTCTGGAACCCTGGGTCCTGTTAACATGACATGGGTGGATTCTGGAACCCTGAGGCCTGGGAACATGACATGGGTGGATTCTGGAACCCTGAGGCCTGGGAACATGACATCTGTTTAGATTGTGGAATACTGTGGCCTGGGAACATAACTGAGGATTGATTCTGGACCCCTGTGGACTGGGAACATGACTGAGGTTTTATTCTGGAACCCTGTGTCCTGTTAACATGACATGGGTGGATTCTGGAACCCTGTGTCCTGTTAACATGACATGGGTGGATTCTGGAACCCTGGGTCCTGTTAACATGACATGGGTGGATTCTGGAACCCTGAGGCCTGGGAACATGACTGAGGTTTTATTCTGGAACCCTGAGGCCTGGGAACATGACATGGGTGGATTCTGGAACCCTGTGTCCTGTTAACATGACATGGGTGGATTCTGGAACCCTGAGGCCTGGGAACATGACATGGGTGGATTCTGGAACCCTGAGGCCTGGGAACATGACATGGGTGGATTCTGGAACCCTGTGTGCTGTTAACATGACATCTGTTTAGATTGTGGAATACTGTGGCCTGGGAACTTGACTGAGCCTTGGTTCTGGACCCCTGTGGACTGGGAACATGACTGAGGTTTTATTCTGGAACCCTGAGGCCTGGGAACATGACATCTGTTTAGATTGTGGAATACTGTGGCCTGGGAACTTGACTGAGCTTTGGTTCTGGACCCCTGTGGACTGGGAACATGACTGAGGTTTTATTCTGGAACCCTGAGGCCTGGGAACATGACATGGGTGGATTCTGGAACCCTGTGTCCTGTTAACATGACATGGGTGGATTCTGGAACCCTGAGGCCTGGGAACATGACATCTGTTTAGATTGTGGAATACTGTGGCCTGGGAACATAACTGAGGATTGATTCTGGACCCCTGTGGACTGGGAACATGACTGAGGTTTTATTCTGGAACCCTGAGGCCTGGGAACATGACATGGGTGGATTCTGGAACCCTGTGTCCTGTTAACATGACATGGGTGGATTCTGGAACCCTGAGGCCTGGGAACATGACATCTGTTTAGATTGTGGAATACTGTGGCCTGGGAACATAACTGAGGATTGATTTTGGACCCCTGTGGACTGGGAACATGACTGAGGTTTTATTCTGGAACCCTGTGTCCTGTTAACATGACATGGGTGGATTCTGGAACCCTGAGGCCTGGGAACATGACATGGGTGGATTCTGGAACCCTGAGGCCTGGGAACATGACATGGGTGGATTCTGGAACCCTGTGTCCTGTTAACATGACATCTGTTTAGATTGTGGTATACTGTGGCCTGGGAACTTGACTGAGCCTTGGTTCTGGACCCCTGTGGACTGGGAACATGACTGAGGATTTATTCTGGAACCCTGAGGCCTGGGAACATGACATCTGTTTAGATTGTGGAATACTGTGGCCTGGGAACTTGACTGAGCCTTGGTTCTGGACCCCTGTGGACTGGGAACATGACTGAGGTTTTATTCTGGAACCCTGAGGCCTGGGAACATGACATGGGTGGATTCTGGAACCCTGTGTCCTGTTAACATGACATGGGTGGATTCTGGAACCCTGAGGCCTGGGAACATGACATCTGTTTAGATTGTGGAATACTGTGGCCTGGGAACATAACTGAGGATTGATTCTGGACCCCTGTGGACTGGGAACATGACTGAGGTTTTATTCTGGAACCCTGAGGCCTGGGAACATGACATGGGTGGATTCTGGAACCCTGTGTCCTGTTAACATGACATGGGTGGATTCTGGAACCCTGAGGCCTGGGAACATGACATCTGTTTAGATTGTGGAATACTGTGGCCTGGGAACATAACTGAGGATTGATTCTGGACCCCTGTGGACTGGGAACATGACTGAGGTTTTATTCTGGAACCCTGAGGCCTGGGAACATGACATGGGTGGATTCTGGAACCCTGTGTCCTGTTAACATGACATGGGTGGATTCTGGAACCCTGAGGCCTGGGAACATGACATCTGTTTAGATTGTGGAATACTGTGGCCTGGGAACATAACTGAGGATTGATTCTGGACCCCTGTGGACTGGGAACATGACTGAGGTTTTATTCTGGAACCCTGTGTCCTGTTAACATGACATGGGTGGATTCTGGAACCCTGTGTCCTGTTAACATGACATGGGTGGATTCTGGAACCCTGGGTCCTGTTAACATGACATGGGTGGATTCTGGAACCCTGAGGCCTGGGAACATGACATGGGTGGATTCTGGAACCCTGAGGCCTGGGAACATGACATCTGTTTAGATTGTGGAATACTGTGGCCTGGGAACATAACTGAGGATTGATTCTGAACCCCTGTGGACTGGGAACATGACTGAGGTTTTATTCTGGAACCCTGTGTCCTGTTAACATGACATGGGTGGATTCTGGAACCCTGTGTCCTGTTAACATGACATGGGTGGATTCTGGAACCCTGGGTCCTGTTAACATGACATGGGTCGATTCTGGAACCCTGAGGCCTGGGAACATGACTGAGGTTTTATTCTGGAACCCTGAGGCCTGGGAACATGACATGGGGGGATTCTGGAACCCTGTGTCCTGTTAACATGACATGGGTGGATTCTGGAACCCTGAGGCCTGGGAACATGACATGGGTGGATTCTGGAACCCTGAGGCCTGGGAACATGACATGGGTGGATTCTGGAACCCTGTGTCCTGTTAACATGACATCTGTTTAGATTGTGGAATACTGTGGCCTGGGAACTTGACTGAGCCTTGGTTCTGGACCCCTGTGGACTGGGAACATGACTGAGGTTTTATTCTGGAACCCTGAGGCCTGGGAACATGACATGGGTGGATTCTGGAACCCTGTGTCCTGTTAACATGACATGGGTGGATTCTGGAACCCTGAGGCCTGGGAACATGACATCTGTTTAGATTGTGGAATACTGTGGCCTGGGAAATTGACTGAGGATTGATTCTGGACCCCTGTGGACTGGGAACATGACTGAGGTTTTATTCTGGAACCCTGGGTCCTGTTAACATGACATGGGTGGATTCTGGAACCCTGAGGCCTGGGAACATGACATCTGTTTAGATTGTGGAATACTGTGGCCTGGGAACATAACTGAGGATTGATTCTGGACCCCTGTGGACTGGGAACATGACTGAGGTTTTATTCTGGAACCCTGTGTCCTGTTAACATGACATGGGTGGATTCTGGAACCCTGAGGCCTGGGAACATGACATGGGTGGATTCTGGAACCCTGAGGCCTGGGAACATGACATGGGTGGATTCTGGAACCCTGTGTCCTGTTAACATGACATCTGTTTAGATTGTGGAATACTGTGGCCTGGGAACTTGACTGAGCCTTGGTTCTGGACCCCTGTGGACTGGGAACATGACTGAGGTTTTATTCTGGAACCCTGAGGCCTGGGAACATGACATCTGTTTAGATTGTGGAATACTGTGGCCTGGGAACTTGACTGAGCCTTGGTTCTGGACCCCTGTGGACTGGGAACATGACTGAGGTTTTATTCTGGAACCCTGAGGCCTGGGAACATGACATGGGTGGATTCTGGAACCCTGTGTCCTGTTAACATGACATGGGTGGATTCTGGAACCCTGAGGCCTGGGAACATGACATCTGTTTAGATTGTGGAATACTGTGGCCTGGGAACATAACTGAGGATTGATTCTGGACCCCTGTGGACTGGGAACATGACTGAGGTTTTATTCTGGAACCCTGAGGCCTGGGAACATGACATGGGTGGATTCTGGAACCCTGTGTCCTGTTAACATGACATGGGTGGATTCTGGAACCCTGAGGCCTGGGAACATGACATCTGTTTAGATTGTGGAATACTGTGGCCTGGGAACATAACTGAGGATTGATTCTGGACCCCTGTGGACTGGGAACATGACTGAGGTTTTATTCTGGAACCCTGAGGCCTGGGAACATGACATGGGTGGATTCTGGAACCCTGTGTCCTGTTAACATGACATGGGTGGATTCTGGAACCCTGAGGCCTGGGAACATGACATCTGTTTAGATTGTGGAATACTGTGGCCTGGGAACATAACTGAGGATTGATTCTGGACCCCTGTGGACTGGGAACATGACTGAGGTTTTATTCTGAAACCCTGTGTCCTGTTAACATGACATGGGTGGATTCTGGAACCCTGTGTCCTGTTAACATGACATGGGTGGATTCTGGAACCCTGGGTCCTGTTAACATGACATGGGTGGATTCTGGAACCCTGAGGCCTGGGAACATGACATGGGTGGATTCTGGAACCCTGAGGCCTGGGAACATGACATCTGTTTAGATTGTGGAATACTGTGGCCTGGGAACATAACTGAGGATTGATTCTGGACCCCTGTGGACTGGGAACATGACTGAGGTTTTATTCTGGAACCCTGTGTCCTGTTAACATGACATGGGTGGATTCTGGAACCCTGTGTCCTGTTAACATGACATGGGTGGATTCTGGAACCCTGGGTCCTGTTAACATGACATGGGTGGATTCTGGAACCCTGAGGCCTGGGAACATGACTGAGGTTTTATTCTGGAACCCTGAGGCCTGGGAACATGACATGGGTGGATTCTGGAACCCTGTGTCCTGTTAACATGACATGGGTGGATTCTGGAACCCTGGGTCCTGTTAACATGACATGGGTGGATTCTGGAACCCTGAGGCCTGGGAACATGACATGGGTGGATTCTGGAACCCTGAGGCCTGGGAACATGACATGGGTGGATTCTGGAACCCTGTGTCCTGTTAACATGACATCTGTTTAGATTGTGGAATACTGTGGCCTGGGAACTTGACTGAGCCTTGGTTCTGGACCCCTGTGGACTGGGAACATGACTGAGGTTTTATTCTGGAACCCTGAGGCCTGGGAACATGACATGGGTGGATTCTGGAACCCTGTGTCCTGTTAACATGACATGGGTGGATTCTGGAACCCTGAGGCCTGGGAACATGACATCTGTTTAGATTGTGGAATACTGTGGCCTGGGAACTTGACTGAGCCTTGGTTCTGGACCCCTGTGGACTGGGAACATGACTGAGGTTTTATTCTGGAACCCTGGGTCCTGTTAACATGACATGGGTGGATTCTGGAACCCTGAGGCCTGGGAACATGACATCTGTTTAGATTGTGGAATACTTTGGCCTGGGAACATAACTGAGGATTGATTCTGGACCCCTGTGGACTGGGAACATGACTGAGGTTTTATTCTGGAACCCTGTGTCCTGTTAACATGACATGGGTGGATTCTGGAACCCTGAGGCCTGGGAACATGACATGGGTGGATTCTGGAACCCTGAGGCCTGGGAACATGACATGGGTGGATTCTGGAACCCTGTGTCCTGTTAACATGACATCTGTTTAGATTGTGGAATACTGTGGCCTGGGAACTTGACTGAGCCTTGGTTCTGGACCCCTGTGGACTGGGAACATGACTGAGGTTTTATTCTGGAACCCTGAGGCCTGGGAACATGACATCTGTTTAGATTGTGGAATACTGTGGCCTGGGAACTTGACTGAGCCTTGGTTCTGGACCCCTGTGGACTGGGAACATGACTGAGGTTTTATTCTGGAACCCTGAGGCCTGGGAACATGACATGGGTGGATTCTGGAACCCTGTGTCCTGTTAACATGACATGGGTGGATTCTGGAACCCTGAGGCCTGGGAACATGACATCTGTTTAGATTGTGGAATACTGTGGCCTGGGAACATAACTGAGGATTGATTCTGGACCCCTGTGGACTGGGAACATGACTGAGGTTTTATTCTGGAACCCTGAGGCCTGGGAACATGACATGGGTGGATTCTGGAACCCTGTGTCCTGTTAACATGACATGGGTGGATTCTGGAACCCTGAGGCCTGGGAACATGACATCTGTTTAGATTGTGGAATACTGTGGCCTGGGAACATCACTGAGGATTGATTCTGGACCCCTGTGGACTGGGAACATGACTGAGGTTTTATTCTGGAACCCTGAGGCCTGGGAACATGACATGGGTGGATTCTGGAACCCTGTGTCCTGTTAACATGACATGGGTGGATTCTGGAACCCTGAGGCCTGGGAACATGACATCTGTTTAGATTGTGGAATACTGTGGCCTGGGAACATAACTGAGGATTGATTCTGGACCCCGGTGGACTGGGAACATGACTGAGGTTTTATTCTGGAACCCTGTGTCCTGTTAACATGACATGGGTGGATTCTGGAACCCTGGGTCCTGTTAACATGACATGGGTGGATTCTGGAACCCTGAGGCCTGGGAACATGACATGGGTGGATTCTGGAACCCTGAGGCCTGGGAACATGACATGGGTGGATTCTGGAACCCTGTGTCCTGTTAACATGACATCTGTTTAGATTGTGGAATACTGTGGCCTGGGAACTTGACTGAGCCTTGGTTCTGGACCCCTGTGGACTGGGAACATGACTGAGGTTTTATTCTGGAACCCTGAGGCCTGGGAACATGACATGGGTGGATTCTGGAACCCTGTGTCCTGTTAACATGACATGGGTGGATTCTGGAACCCTGAGGCCTGGGAACATGACATCTGTTTAGATTGTGGAATACTGTGGCCTGGGAACTTGACTGAGCCTTGGTTCTGGACCCCTGTGGACTGGGAACATGACTGAGGTTTTATTCTGGAACCCTGGGTCCTGTTAACATGACATGGGTGGATTCTGGAACCCTGAGGCCTGGGAACATGACATCTGTTTAGATTGTGGAATACTGTGGCCTGGGAACATAACTGAGGATTGATTCTGGACCCCTGTGGACTGGGAACATGACTGAGGTTTTATTCTGGAACCCTGAGGCCTGGGAACATGACATGGGTGGATTCTGGAACCCTGAGGCCTGGGAACATGACATCTGTTTAGATTGTGGAATACTGTGGCCTGGGAACATAACTGAGGATTGATTCTGGACCCCTGTGGACTGGGAACATGACTGAGGTTTTATTCTGGAACCCTGAGGCCTGGGAACATGACATGGGTGGATTCTGGAACCCTGTGTCCTGTTAACATGACATGGGTGGATTCTGGAACCCTGAGGTCTGGGAACATGACATCTGTTTAGATTGTGGAATACTGTGGCCTGGGAACTTGACTGAGGATTGATTCTGGACCCCTGTGGACTGGGAACATGACTGAGGTTTTATTCTGGAACCCTGAGGCCTGGGAACATGACATGGGTGGATTCTGGAACCCTGTGTCCTGTTAACATGACATGGGTGGATTCTGGAACCCTGGGTCCTGTTAACATGACATGGGTGGATTCTGGAACCCTGAGGCCTGGGAACATGACATCTGTTTAGATTGTGGAATACTGTGGGCTGGGAACTTGACTGAGCCTTGGTTCTGGACCCCTGTGGACTGGGAACATGACTGAGGTTTTATTCTGGAACCCTGGGTCCTGTTAACATGACATGGGTGGATTCTGGAACCCTGAGGCCTGCGAACATGACATCTGTTTAGATTGTGGAATACTGTGGCCTGGGAACATAACTGAGGATTGATTCTGGACCCCTGTGGACTGGGAACATGACTGAGGTTTTATTCTGGAACCCTGAGGCCTGGGAACATGACATGGGTGGATTCTGGAACCCTGAGGCCTGGGAACATGACATCTGTTTAGATTGTGGAATACTGTGGCCTGGGAACATAACTGAGGATTGATTCTGGACCCCTGTGGACTGGGAACATGACTGAGGTTTTATTCTGGACCCTGAGGCCTGGGAACAGGACATGGGTGGATTCTGGAACCCTGTGTCCTGTTAACATGACATCTGTTTAGATTGTGGAATACTGTGGCCTGGGAACTTGACTGAGCCTTGGTTCTGGACCCCTGTGGACTGGGAATATGACTGAGGTTTTATTCTGGAGCCGTGTAGCCTGGGAACATAACTGAGGATTGATTCTGGACCCCTGTGGACTGGGAACATGACTGAGGTTTTATTCTGGAACCCTGTGTCCTGTTAACATGACATGGGTGGATTCTGGAACCCTGAGGCCTGGGAACATGACATCTGTTTAGATTGTGGAATACTGTGGCCTTGGAACTTGACTGAGGATTGATTCTGGACCCCTGTGGACTGGGAACATGACTGAGGTTTTATTCTGGAACCCTGGGTCCTGTTAACATGACATGGGTGGATTCTGGAACCCTGAGGCCTGGGAACATGACATCTGTTTAGATTGTGGAATACTGTGGCCTGGGAACATAACTGAGGATTGATTCTGGACCCCTGTGGACTGGGAACATGACTGAGGTTTTATTCTGGAACCCTGTGTCCTGTTAACATGACATGGGTGGATTCTGGAACCCTGAGGCCTGGGAACATGACATGGGTGGATTCTGGAACCCTGAGGCCTGGGAACATGACATGGGTGGATTCTGGAACCCTGTGTCCTGTTAACATGACATCTGTTTAGATTGTGGAATACTGTGGCCTGGGAACTTGACTGAGCCTTGGTTCTGGACCCCTGTGGACTGGGAACATGACTGAGGTTTTATTCTGGAACCCTGAGGCCTGGGAACATGACATGGGTGGATTCTGGAACCCTGTGTCCTGTTAACATGACATGGGTGGATTCTGGAACCCTGAGGCCTGGGAACATGACATCTGTTTAGATTGTGGAATACTGTGGCCTGGGAACTTGACTGAGCCTTGGTTCTGGACCCCTGTGGACTGGGAACATGACTGAGGTTTTATTCTGGAACCCTGGGTCCTGTTAACATGACATGGGTGGATTCTGGAACCCTGAGGCCTGGGAACATGACATCTGTTTAGATTGTGGAATACTGTGGCCTGGGAACATAACTGAGGATTGATTCTGGACCCCTGTGGACTGGGAACATGACTGAGGTTTTATTCTGGAACCCTGAGGCCTGGGAACATGACATGGGTGGATTCTGGAACCCTGAGGCCTGGGAACATGACATCTGTTTAGATTGTGGAATACTGTGGCCTGGGAACATAACTGAGGATTGATTCTGGACCCCTGTGGACTGGGAACATGACTGAGGTTTTATTCTGGAACCCTGAGGCCTGGGAACATGACATGGGTGGATTCTGGAACCCTGTGTCCTGTTAACATGACATGGGTGGATTCTGGAACCCTGAGGTCTGGGAACATGACATCTGTTTAGATTGTGGAATACTGTGGCCTGGGAACTTGACTGAGGATTGATTCTGGACCCCTGTGGACTGGGAACATGACTGAGGTTTTATTCTGGAACCCTGAGGCCTGGGAACATGACATGGGTGGATTCTGGAACCCTGTGTCCTGTTAACATGACATGGGTGGATTCTGGAACCCTGGGTCCTGTTAACATGACATGGGTGGATTCTGGAACCCTGAGGCCTGGGAACATGACATCTGTTTAGATTGTGGAATACTGTGGCCTGGGAACTTGACTGAGCCTTGGTTCTGGACCCCTGTGGACTGGGAACATGACTGAGGTTTTATTCTGGAACCCTGGGTCCTGTTAACATGACATGGGTGGATTCTGGAACCCTGAGGCCTGCGAACATGACATCTGTTTAGATTGTGGAATACTGTGGCCTGGGAACATAACTGAGGATTGATTCTGGACCCCTGTGGACTGGGAACATGACTGAGGTTTTATTCTGGAACCCTGAGGCTTGGGAACATGACATGGGTGGATTCTGGAACCCTGAGGCCTGGGAACATGACATCTGTTTAGATTGTGGAATACTGTGGCCTGGGAACATAACTGAGGATTGATTCTGGACCCCTGTGGACTGGGAACATGACTGAGGTTTTATTCTGGACCCTGAGGCCTGGGAACAGGACATGGGTGGATTCTGGAACCCTGTGTCCTGTTAACATGACATCTGTTTAGATTGTGGAATACTGTGGCCTGGGAACTTGACTGAGCCTTGGTTCTGGACCCCTGTGGACTGGGAATATGACTGAGGTTTTATTCTGGAGCCGTGTAGCCTGGGAACATAACTGAGGATTGATTCTGGACCCCTGTGGACTGGGAACATGACTGAGGTTTTATTCTGGAACCCTGTGTCCTGTTAACATGACATGGGTGGATTCTGGAACCCTGAGGCCTGGGAACATGACATCTGTTTAGATTGTGGAATACTGTGGCCTGGGAACTTGACTGAGGATTGATTCTGGACCCCTGTGGACTGGGAACATGACTGAGGTTTTATTCTGGAACCCTGGGTCCTGTTAACATGACATGGGTGGATTCTGGAACCCTGAGGCCTGGGAACATGACATCTGTTTAGATTGTGGAATACTGTGGCCTGGGAACATAACTGAGGATTGATTCTGGACCCCTGTGGACTGGGAACATGACTGAGGTTTTATTCTGGAACCCTGTGTCCTGTTAACATGACATGGGTGGATTCTGGAACCCTGAGGCCTGGGAACATGACATGGGTGGATTCTGGAACCCTGAGGCCTGGGAACATGACATGGGTGGATTCTGGAACCCTGTGTCCTGTTAACATGACATCTGTTTAGATTGTGGAATACTGTGGCCTGGGAACTTGACTGAGCCTTGGTTCTGGACCCCTGTGGACTGGGAACATGACTGAGGTTTTATTCTGGAACCCTGAGGCCTGGGAACATGACATCTGTTTAGATTGTGGAATACTGTGGCCTGGGAACTTGACTGAGCCTTGGTTCTGGACCCCTGTGGACTGGGAACATGACTGAGGTTTTATTCTGGAACCCTGAGGCCTGGGAACATGACATGGGTGGATTCTGGAACCCTGTGTCCTGTTAACATGACATGGGTGGATTCTGGAACCCTGAGGCCTGGGAACATGACATCTGTTTAGATTGTGGAATACTGTGGCCTGGGAACATAACTGAGGATTGATTCTGGACCCCTGTGGACTGGGAACATGACTGAGGTTTTATTCTGGAACCCTGAGGCCTGGGAACATGACATGGGTGGATTCTGGAACCCTGTGTCCTGTTAACATGACATGGGTGGATTCTGGAACCCTGAGGCCTGGGAACATGACATCTGTTTAGATTGTGGAATACTGTGGCCTGGGAACATCACTGAGGATTGATTCTGGACCCCTGTGGACTGGGAACATGACTGAGGTTTTATTCTGGAACCCTGAGGCCTGGGAACATGACATGGGTGGATTCTGGAACCCTGTGTCCTGTTAACATGACATGGGTGGATTCTGGAACCCTGAGGCCTGGGAACATGACATCTGTTTAGATTGTGGAATACTGTGGCCTGGGAACATAACTGAGGATTGATTCTGGACCCCGGTGGACTGGGAACATGACTGAGGTTTTATTCTGGAACCCTGTGTCCTGTTAACATGACATGGGTGGATTCTGGAACCCTGGGTCCTGTTAACATGACATGGGTGGATTCTGGAACCCTGAGGCCTGGGAACATGACATGGGTGGATTCTGGAACCCTGAGGCCTGGGAACATGACATGGGTGGATTCTGGAACCCTGTGTCCTGTTAACATGACATCTGTTTAGATTGTGGAATACTGTGGCCTGGGAACTTGACTGAGCCTTGGTTCTGGACCCCTGTGGACTGGGAACATGACTGAGGTTTTATTCTGGAACCCTGAGGCCTGGGAACATGACATGGGTGGATTCTGGAACCCTGTGTCCTGTTAACATGACATGGGTGGATTCTGGAACCCTGAGGCCTGGGAACATGACATCTGTTTAGATTGTGGAATACTGTGGCCTGGGAACTTGACTGAGCCTTGGTTCTGGACCCCTGTGGACTGGGAACATGACTGAGGTTTTATTCTGGAACCCTGGGTCCTGTTAACATGACATGGGTGGATTCTGGAACCCTGAGGCCTGGGAACATGACATCTGTTTAGATTGTGGAATACTGTGGCCTGGGAACATAACTGAGGATTGATTCTGGACCCCTGTGGACTGGGAACATGACTGAGGTTTTATTCTGGAACCCTGAGGCCTGGGAACATGACATGGGTGGATTCTGGAACCCTGAGGCCTGGGAACATGACATCTGTTTAGATTGTGGAATACTGTGGCCTGGGAACATAACTGAGGATTGATTCTGGACCCCTGTGGACTGGGAACATGACTGAGGTTTTATTCTGGAACCCTGAGGCCTGGGAACATGACATGGGTGGATTCTGGAACCCTGTGTCCTGTTAACATGACATGGGTGGATTCTGGAACCCTGAGGTCTGGGAACATGACATCTGTTTAGATTGTGGAATACTGTGGCCTGGGAACTTGACTGAGCCTTGGTTCTGGACCCCTGTGGACTGGGAACATGACTGAGGTTTTATTCTGGAACCCTGTGTCCTGTTAACATGACATGGGTGGATTCTGGAACCCTGAGGCCTGGGAACATGACATCTGTTTAGATTGTGGAATACTGTGGCCTGGGAACTTGACTGAGGATTGATTCTGGACCCCTGTGGACTGGGAACATGACTGAGGTTTTATTCTGGAACCCTGGGTCCTGTTAACATGACATGGGTGGATTCTGGAACCCTGAGGCCTGGGAACATGACATCTGTTTAGATTGTGGAATACTGTGGCCTGGGAACATAACTGAGGATTGATTCTGGACCCCTGTGGACTGGGAACATGACTGAGGTTTTATTCTGGAACCCTGTGTCCTGTTAACATGACATGGGTGGATTCTGGAACCCTGAGGCCTGGGAACATGACATGGGTGGATTCTGGAACCCTGAGGCCTGGGAACATGACATGGGTGGATTCTGGAACCCTGTGTCCTGTTAACATGACATCTGTTTAGATTGTGGAATACTGTGGCCTGGGAACTTGACTGAGCCTTGGTTCTGGACCCCTGTGGACTGGGAACATGACTGAGGTTTTATTCTGGAACCCTGAGGCCTGGGAACATGACATCTGTTTAGATTGTGGAATACTGTGGCCTGGGAACTTGACTGAGCCTTGGTTCTGGACCCCTGTGGACTGGGAACATGACTGAGGTTTTATTCTGGAACCCTGAGGCCTGGGAACATGACATGGGTGGATTCTGGAACCCTGTGTCCTGTTAACATGACATGGGTGGATTCTGGAACCCTGAGGCCTGGGAACATGACATCTGTTTAGATTGTGGAATACTGTGGCCTGGGAACATAACTGAGGATTGATTCTGGACCCCTGTGGACTGGGAACATGACTGAGGTTTTATTCTGGAACCCTGAGGCCTGGGAACATGACATGGGTGGATTCTGGAACCCTGTGTCCTGTTAACATGACATGGGTGGATTCTGGAACCCTGAGGCCTGGGAACATGACATCTGTTTAGATTGTGGAATACTGTGGCCTGGGAACATCACTGAGGATTGATTCTGGACCCCTGTGGACTGGGAACATGACTGAGGTTTTATTCTGGAACCCTGAGGCCTGGGAACATGACATGGGTGGATTCTGGAACCCTGTGTCCTGTTAACATGACATGGGTGGATTCTGGAACCCTGAGGCCTGGGAACATGACATCTGTTTAGATTGTGGAATACTGTGGCCTGGGAACATAACTGAGGATTGATTCTGGACCCCGGTGGACTGGGAACATGACTGAGGTTTTATTCTGGAACCCTGTGTCCTGTTAACATGACATGGGTGGATTCTGGAACCCTGTGTCCTGTTAACATGACATGGGTGGATTCTGGAACCCTGGGTCCTGTTAACATGACATGGGTGGATTCTGGAACCCTGAGGCCTGGGAACATGACATGGGTGGATTCTGGAACCCTGAGGCCTGGGAACATGACATCTGTTTAGATTGTGGAATACTGTGGCCTGGGAACATAACTGAGGATTGATTCTGGACCCCTGTGGACTGGGAACATGACTGAGGTTTTATTCTGGAACCCTGTGTCCTGTTAACATGACATGGGTGGATTCTGGAACCCTGTGTCCTGTTAACATGACATGGGTGGATTCTGGAACCCTGGGTCCTGTTAACATGACATGGGTGGATTCTGGAACCCTGAGGCCTGGGAACATGACTGAGGTTTTATTCTGGAACCCTGAGGCCTGGGAACATGACATGGGTGGATTCTGGAACCCTGTGTCCTGTTAACATGACATGGGTGGATTCTGGAACCCTGAGGCCTGGGAACATGACATGGGTGGATTCTGGAACCCTGAGGCCTGGGAACATGACATGGGTGGATTCTGGAACCCTGTGTGCTGTTAACATGACATCTGTTTAGATTGTGGAATACTGTGGCCTGGGAACTTGACTGAGCCTTGGTTCTGGACCCCTGTGGACTGGGAACATGACTGAGGTTTTATTCTGGAACCCTGAGGCCTGGGAACATGACATCTGTTTAGATTGTGGAATACTGTGGCCTGGGAACTTGACTGAGCTTTGGTTCTGGACCCCTGTGGACTGGGAACATGACTGAGGATTTATTCTGGAACCCTGAGGCCTGGGAACATGACATGGGTGGATTCTGGAACCCTGTGTCCTGTTAACATGACATGGGTGGATTCTGGAACCCTGAGGCCTGGGAACATGACATCTGTTTAGATTGTGGAATACTGTGGCCTGGGAACATAACTGAGGATTGATTCTGGACCCCTGTGGACTGGGAACATGACTGAGGTTTTATTCTGGAACCCTGAGGCCTGGGAACATGACATGGGTGGATTCTGGAACCCTGTGTCCTGTTAACATGACATGGGTGGATTCTGGAACCCTGAGGCCTGGGAACATGACATCTGTTTAGATTGTGGAATACTGTGGCCTGGGAACATAACTGAGGATTGATTCTGGACCCCTGTGGACTGGGAACATGACTGAGGTTTTATTCTGGAACCCTGAGGCCTGGGAACATGACATGGGTGGATTCTGGAACCCTGTGTCCTGTTAACATGACATGGGTGGATTCTGGAACCCTGAGGCCTGGGAACATGACATCTGTTTAGATTGTGGAATACTGTGGCCTGGGAACATAACTGAGGATTGATTTTGGACCCCTGTGGACTGGGAACATGACTGAGGTTTTATTCTGGAACCCTGTGTCCTGTTAACATGACATGGGTGGATTCTGGAACCCTGAGGCCTGGGAACATGACATGGGTGGATTCTGGAACCCTGAGGCCTGGGAACATGACATGGGTGGATTCTGGAACCCTGTGTCCTGTTAACATGACATCTGTTTAGATTGTGGAATACTGTGGCCTGGGAACTTGACTGAGCCTTGGTTCTGGACCCCTGTGGACTGGGAACATGACTGAGGATTTATTCTGGAACCCTGAGGCTTGGGAACATGACATCTGTTTAGATTGTGGAATACTGTGGCCTGGGAACTTGACTGAGCCTTGGTTCTGGACCCCTGTGGACTGGGAACATGACTGAGGTTTTATTCTGGAACCCTGAGGCCTGGGAACATGACATGGGTGGATTCTGGAACCCTGTGTCCTGTTAACATGACATGGGTGGATTCTGGAACCCTGAGGCCTGGGAACATGACATCTGTTTAGATTGTGGAATACTGTGGCCTGGGAACATAACTGAGGATTGATTCTGGACCCCGGTGGACTGGGAACATGACTGAGGTTTTATTCTGGAACCCTGTGTCCTGTTAACATGACATGGGTGGATTCTGGAACCCTGTGTCCTGTTAACATGACATGGGTGGATTCTGGAACCCTGGGTCCTGTTAACATGACATGGGTGGATTCTGGAACCCTGAGGCCTGGGAACATGACATGGGTGGATTCTGGAACCCTGAGGCCTGGGAACATGACATCTGTTTAGATTGTGGAATACTGTGGCCTGGGAACATAACTGAGGATTGATTCTGGACCCCTGTGGACTGGGAACATGACTGAGGTTTTATTCTGGAACCCTGTGTCCTGTTAACATGACATGGGTGGATTCTGGAACCCTGTGTCCTGTTAACATGACATGGGTGGATTCTGGAACCCTGGGTCCTGTTAACATGACATGGGTGGATTCTGGAACCCTGAGGCCTGGGAACATGACTGAGGTTTTATTCTGGAACCCTGAGGCCTGGGAACATGACATGGGTGGATTCTGGAACCCTGTGTCCTGTTAACATGACATGGGTGGATTCTGGAACCCTGAGGCCTGGGAACATGACATGGGTGGATTCTGGAACCCTGAGGCCTGGGAACATGACATGGGTGGATTCTGGAACCCTGTGTGCTGTTAACATGACATCTGTTTAGATTGTGGAATACTGTGGCCTGGGAACTTGACTGAGCCTTGGTTCTGGACCCCTGTGGACTGGGAACATGACTGAGGTTTTATTCTGGAACCCTGAGGCCTGGGAACATGACATCTGTTTAGATTGTGGAATACTGTGGCCTGGGAACTTGACTGAGCTTTGGTTCTGGACCCCTGTGGACTGGGAACATGACTGAGGATTTATTCTGGAACCCTGAGGCCTGGGAACATGACATGGGTGGATTCTGGAACCCTGTGTCCTGTTAACATGACATGGGTGGATTCTGGAACCCTGAGGCCTGGGAACATGACATCTGTTTAGATTGTGGAATACTGTGGCCTGGGAACATAACTGAGGATTGATTCTGGACCCCTGTGGACTGGGAACATGACTGAGGTTTTATTCTGGAACCCTGAGGCCTGGGAACATGACATGGGTGGATTCTGGAACCCTGTGTCCTGTTAACATGACATGGGTGGATTCTGGAACCCTGAGGCCTGGGAACATGACATCTGTTTAGATTGTGGAATACTGTGGCCTGGGAACATAACTGAGGATTGATTCTGGACCCCTGTGGACTGGGAACATGACTGAGGTTTTATTCTGGAACCCTGAGGCCTGGGAACATGACATGGGTGGATTCTGGAACCCTGTGTCCTGTTAACATGACATGGGTGGATTCTGGAACCCTGAGGCCTGGGAACATGACATCTGTTTAGATTGTGGAATACTGTGGCCTGGGAACATAACTGAGGATTGATTTTGGACCCCTGTGGACTGGGAACATGACTGAGGTTTTATTCTGGAACCCTGTGTCCTGTTAACATGACATGGGTGGATTCTGGAACCCTGAGGCCTGGGAACATGACATGGGTGGATTCTGGAACCCTGAGGCCTGGGAACATGACATGGGTGGATTCTGGAACCCTGTGTCCTGTTAACATGACATCTGTTTAGATTGTGGAATACTGTGGCCTGGGAACTTGACTGAGCCTTGGTTCTGGACCCCTGTGGACTGGGAACATGACTGAGGATTTATTCTGGAACCCTGAGGCTTGGGAACATGACATCTGTTTAGATTGTGGAATACTGTGGCCTGGGAACTTGACTGAGCCTTGGTTCTGGACCCCTGTGGACTGGGAACATGACTGAGGTTTTATTCTGGAACCCTGAGGCCTGGGAACATGACATGGGTGGATTCTGGAACCCTGTGTCCTGTTAACATGACATGGGTGGATTCTGGAACCCTGAGGCCTGGGAACATGACATCTGTTTAGATTGTGGAATACTGTGGCCTGGGAACATAACTGAGGATTGATTCTGGACCCCTGTGGACTGGGAACATGACTGAGGTTTTATTCTGGAACCCTGAGGCCTGGGAACATGACATGGGTGGATTCTGGAACCCTGTGTCCTGTTAACATGACATGGGTGGATTCTGGAACCCTGAGGCCTGGGAACATGACATCTGTTTAGATTGTGGAATACTGTGGCCTGGGAACATAACTGAGGATTGATTCTGGACCCCTGTGGACTGGGAACATGACTGAGGTTTTATTCTGGAACCCTGAGGCCTGGGAACATGACATGGGTGGATTCTGGAACCCTGTGTCCTGTTAACATGACATGGGTGGATTCTGGAACCCTGAGGCCTGGGAACATGACATCTGTTTAGATTGTGGAATACTGTGGCCTGGGAACATAACTGAGGATTGATTCTGGACCCCTGTGGACTGGGAACATGACTGAGGTTTTATTCTGGAACCCTGTGTCCTGTTAACATGACATGGGTGGATTCTGGAACCCTGTGTCCTGTTAACATGACATGGGTGGATTCTGGAACCCTGGGTCCTGTTAACATGACATGGGTGGATTCTGGAACCCTGAGGCCTGGGAACATGACATGGGTGGATTCTGGAACCCTGAGGCCTGGGAACATGACATCTGTTTAGATTGTGGAATACTGTGGCCTGGGAACATAACTGAGGATTGATTCTGAACCCCTGTGGACTGGGAACATGACTGAGGTATTATTCTGGAACCCTGTGTCCTGTTAACATGACATGGGTGGATTCTGGAACCCTGTGTCCTGTTAACATGACATGGGTGGATTCTGGAACCCTGGGTCCTGTTAACATGACATGGGTGGATTCTGGAACCCTGAGGCCTGGGAACATGACTGAGGTTTTATTCTGGAACCCTGAGGCCTGGGAACATGACATGGGTGGATTCTGGAACCCTGTGTCCTGTTAACATGACATGGGTGGATTCTGGAACCCTGAGGCCTGGGAACATGACATGGGTGGATTCTGGAACCCTGAGGCCTGGGAACATGACATGGGTGGATTCTGGAACCCTGTGTCCTGTTAACATGACATCTGTTTAGATTGTGGAATACTGTGGCCTGGGAACTTGACTGAGCCTTGGTTCTGGACCCCTGTGGACTGGGAACATGACTGAGGTTTTATTCTGGAACCCTGAGGCCTGGGAACATGACATGGGTGGATTCTGGAACCCTGTGTCCTGTTAACATGACATGGGTGGATTCTGGAACCCTGAGGCCTGGGAACATGACATCTGTTTAGATTGTGGAATACTGTGGCCTGGGAAATTGACTGAGGAGTGATTCTGGACCCCTGTGGACTGGGAACATGACTGAGGTTTTATTCTGGAACCCTGGGTCCTGTTAACATGACATGGGTGGATTCTGGAACCCTGAGGCCTGGGAACATGACATCTGTTTAGATTGTGGAATACTGTGGCCTGGGAACATAACTGAGGATTGATTCTGGACCCCTGTGGACTGGGAACATGACTGAGGTTTTATTCTGGAACCCTGTGTCCTGTTAACATGACATGGGTGGATTCTGGAACCCTGAGGCCTGGGAACATGACATGGGTGGATTCTGGAACCCTGAGGCCTGGGAACATGACATGGGTGGATTCTGGAACCCTGTGTCCTGTTAACATGACATCTGTTTAGATTGTGGAATACTGTGGCCTGGGAACTTGACTGAGCCTTGGTTCTGGACCCCTGTGGACTGGGAACATGACTGAGGTTTTATTCTGGAACCCTGAGGCCTGGGAACATGACATCTGTTTAGATTGTGGAATACTGTGGCCTGGGAACTTGACTGAGCCTTGGTTCTGGACCCCTGTGGACTGGGAACATGACTGAGGTTTTATTCTGGAACCCTGAGGCCTGGGAACATGACATGGGTGGATTCTGGAACCCTGTGTCCTGTTAACATGACATGGGTTGATTCTGGAACCCTGAGGCCTGGGAACATGACATCTGTTTAGATTGTGGAATACTGTGGCCTGGGAACATAACTGAGGATTGATTCTGGACCCCTGTGGACTGGGAACATGACTGAGGTTTTATTCTGGAACCCTGAGGCCTGGGAACATGACATGGGTGGATTCTGGAACCCTGTGTCCTGTTAACATGACATGGGTGGATTCTGGAACCCTGAGGCCTGGGAACATGACATCTGTTTAGATTGTGGAATACTGTGGCCTGGGAACATAACTGAGGATTGATTCTGGACCCCTGTGGACTGGGAACATGACTGAGGTTTTATTCTGGAACCCTGAGGCCTGGGAACATGACATGGGTGGATTCTGGAACCCTGTGTCCTGTTAACATGACATGGGTGGATTCTGGAACCCTGAGGCCTGGGAACATGACATCTGTTTAGATTGTGGAATACTGTGGCCTGGGAACATAACTGAGGATTGATTCTGGACCCCTGTGGACTGGGAACATGACTGAGGTTTTATTCTGGAACCCTGAGGCCTGGGAACATGACATGGGTGGATTCTGGAACCCTGTGTCCTGTTAACATGACATGGGTGGATTCTGGAACCCTGAGGCCTGGGAACATGACATCTGTTTAGATTGTGGAATACTGTGGCCTGGGAACATAACTGAGGATTGATTTTGGACCCCTGTGGACTGGGAACATGACTGAGGTTTTATTCTGGAACCCTGTGTCCTGTTAACATGACATGGGTGGATTCTGGAACCCTGAGGCCTGGGAACATGACATGGGTGGATTCTGGAACCCTGAGGCCTGGGAACATGACATGGGTGGATTCTGGAACCCTGTGTCCTGTTAACATGACATCTGTTTAGATTGTGGAATACTGTGGCCTGGGAACTTGACTGAGCCTTGGTTCTGGACCCCTGTGGACTGGGAACATGACTGAGGATTTATTCTGGAACCCTGAGGCTTGGGAACATGACATCTGTTTAGATTGTGGAATACTGTGGCCTGGGAACTTGACTGAGCCTTGGTTCTGGACCCCTGTGGACTGGGAACATGACTGAGGTTTTATTCTGGAACCCTGAGGCCTGGGAACATGACATGGGTGGATTCTGGAACCCTGTGTCCTGTTAACATGACATGGGTGGATTCTGGAACCCTGAGGCCTGGGAACATGACATCTGTTTAGATTGTGGAATACTGTGGCCTGGGAACATAACTGAGGATTGATTCTGGACCCCGGTGGACTGGGAACATGACTGAGGTTTTATTCTGGAACCCTGTGTCCTGTTAACATGACATGGGTGGATTCTGGAACCCTGTGTCCTGTTAACATGACATGGGTGGATTCTGGAACCCTGGGTCCTGTTAACATGACATGGGTGGATTCTGGAACCCTGAGGCCTGGGAACATGACATGGGTGGATTCTGGAACCCTGAGGCCTGGGAACATGACATCTGTTTAGATTGTGGAATACTGTGGCCTGGGAACATAACTGAGGATTGATTCTGGACCCCTGTGGACTGGGAACATGACTGAGGTTTTATTCTGGAACCCTGTGTCCTGTTAACATGACATGGGTGGATTCTGGAACCCTGTGTCCTGTTAACATGACATGGGTGGATTCTGGAACCCTGGGTCCTGTTAACATGACATGGGTGGATTCTGGAACCCTGAGGCCTGGGAACATGACTGAGGTTTTATTCTGGAACCCTGAGGCCTGGGAACATGACATGGGTGGATTCTGGAACCCTGTGTCCTGTTAACATGACATGGGTGGATTCTGGAACCCTGAGGCCTGGGAACATGACATGGGTGGATTCTGGAACCCTGAGGCCTGGGAACATGACATGGGTGGATTCTGGAACCCTGTGTGCTGTTAACATGACATCTGTTTAGATTGTGGAATACTGTGGCCTGGGAACTTGACTGAGCCTTGGTTCTGGACCCCTGTGGACTGGGAACATGACTGAGGTTTTATTCTGGAACCCTGAGGCCTGGGAACATGACATCTGTTTAGATTGTGGAATACTGTGGCCTGGGAACTTGACTGAGCTTTGGTTCTGGACCCCTGTGGACTGGGAACATGACTGAGGATTTATTCTGGAACCCTGAGGCCTGGGAACATGACATGGGTGGATTCTGGAACCCTGTGTCCTGTTAACATGACATGGGTGGATTCTGGAACCCTGAGGCCTGGGAACATGACATCTGTTTAGATTGTGGAATACTGTGGCCTGGGAACATAACTGAGGATTGATTCTGGACCCCTGTGGACTGGGAACATGACTGAGGTTTTATTCTGGAACCCTGAGGCCTGGGAACATGACATGGGTGGATTCTGGAACCCTGTGTCCTGTTAACATGACATGGGTGGATTCTGGAACCCTGAGGCCTGGGAACATGACATCTGTTTAGATTGTGGAATACTGTGGCCTGGGAACATAACTGAGGATTGATTCTGGACCCCTGTGGACTGGGAACATGACTGAGGTTTTATTCTGGAACCCTGAGGCCTGGGAACATGACATGGGTGGATTCTGGAACCCTGTGTCCTGTTAACATGACATGGGTGGATTCTGGAACCCTGAGGCCTGGGAACATGACATCTGTTTAGATTGTGGAATACTGTGGCCTGGGAACATAACTGAGGATTGATTTTGGACCCCTGTGGACTGGGAACATGACTGAGGTTTTATTCTGGAACCCTGTGTCCTGTTAACATGACATGGGTGGATTCTGGAACCCTGAGGCCTGGGAACATGACATGGGTGGATTCTGGAACCCTGAGGCCTGGGAACATGACATGGGTGGATTCTGGAACCCTGTGTCCTGTTAACATGACATCTGTTTAGATTGTGGAATACTGTGGCCTGGGAACTTGACTGAGCCTTGGTTCTGGACCCCTGTGGACTGGGAACATGACTGAGGATTTATTCTGGAACCCTGAGGCTTGGGAACATGACATCTGTTTAGATTGTGGAATACTGTGGCCTGGGAACTTGACTGAGCCTTGGTTCTGGACCCCTGTGGACTGGGAACATGACTGAGGTTTTATTCTGGAACCCTGAGGCCTGGGAACATGACATGGGTGGATTCTGGAACCCTGTGTCCTGTTAACATGACATGGGTGGATTCTGGAACCCTGAGGCCTGGGAACATGACATCTGTTTAGATTGTGGAATACTGTGGCCTGGGAACATAACTGAGGATTGATTCTGGACCCCTGTGGACTGGGAACATGACTGAGGTTTTATTCTGGAACCCTGAGGCCTGGGAACATGACATGGGTGGATTCTGGAACCCTGTGTCCTGTTAACATGACATGGGTGGATTCTGGAACCCTGAGGCCTGGGAACATGACATCTGTTTAGATTGTGGAATACTGTGGCCTGGGAACATAACTGAGGATTGATTCTGGACCCCTGTGGACTGGGAACATGACTGAGGTTTTATTCTGGAACCCTGAGGCCTGGGAACATGACATGGGTGGATTCTGGAACCCTGTGTCCTGTTAACATGACATGGGTGGATTCTGGAACCCTGAGGCCTGGGAACATGACATCTGTTTAGATTGTGGAATACTGTGGCCTGGGAACATAACTGAGGATTGATTCTGGACCCCTGTGGACTGGGAACATGACTGAGGTTTTATTCTGGAACCCTGTGTCCTGTTAACATGACATGGGTGGATTCTGGAACCCTGTGTCCTGTTAACATGACATGGGTGGATTCTGGAACCCTGGGTCCTGTTAACATGACATGGGTGGATTCTGGAACCCTGAGGCCTGGGAACATGACATGGGTGGATTCTGGAACCCTGAGGCCTGGGAACATGACATCTGTTTAGATTGTGGAATACTGTGGCCTGGGAACATAACTGAGGATTGATTCTGAACCCCTGTGGACTGGGAACATGACTGAGGTATTATTCTGGAACCCTGTGTCCTGTTAACATGACATGGGTGGATTCTGGAACCCTGTGTCCTGTTAACATGACATGGGTGGATTCTGGAACCCTGGGTCCTGTTAACATGACATGGGTGGATTCTGGAACCCTGAGGCCTGGGAACATGACTGAGGTTTTATTCTGGAACCCTGAGGCCTGGGAACATGACATGGGTGGATTCTGGAACCCTGTGTCCTGTTAACATGACATGGGTGGATTCTGGAACCCTGAGGCCTGGGAACATGACATGGGTGGATTCTGGAACCCTGAGGCCTGGGAACATGACATGGGTGGATTCTGGAACCCTGTGTCCTGTTAACATGACATCTGTTTAGATTGTGGAATACTGTGGCCTGGGAACTTGACTGAGCCTTGGTTCTGGACCCCTGTGGACTGGGAACATGACTGAGGTTTTATTCTGGAACCCTGAGGCCTGGGAACATGACATGGGTGGATTCTGGAACCCTGTGTCCTGTTAACATGACATGGGTGGATTCTGGAACCCTGAGGCCTGGGAACATGACATCTGTTTAGATTGTGGAATACTGTGGCCTGGGAAATTGACTGAGGAGTGATTCTGGACCCCTGTGGACTGGGAACATGACTGAGGTTTTATTCTGGAACCCTGGGTCCTGTTAACATGACATGGGTGGATTCTGGAACCCTGAGGCCTGGGAACATGACATCTGTTTAGATTGTGGAATACTGTGGCCTGGGAACATAACTGAGGATTGATTCTGGACCCCTGTGGACTGGGAACATGACTGAGGTTTTATTCTGGAACCCTGTGTCCTGTTAACATGACATGGGTGGATTCTGGAACCCTGAGGCCTGGGAACATGACATGGGTGGATTCTGGAACCCTGAGGCCTGGGAACATGACATGGGTGGATTCTGGAACCCTGTGTCCTGTTAACATGACATCTGTTTAGATTGTGGAATACTGTGGCCTGGGAACTTGACTGAGCCTTGGTTCTGGACCCCTGTGGACTGGGAACATGACTGAGGTTTTATTCTGGAACCCTGAGGCCTGGGAACATGACATCTGTTTAGATTGTGGAATACTGTGGCCTGGGAACTTGACTGAGCCTTGGTTCTGGACCCCTGTGGACTGGGAACATGACTGAGGTTTTATTCTGGAACCCTGAGGCCTGGGAACATGACATGGGTGGATTCTGGAACCCTGTGTCCTGTTAACATGACATGGGTTGATTCTGGAACCCTGAGGCCTGGGAACATGACATCTGTTTAGATTGTGGAATACTGTGGCCTGGGAACATAACTGAGGATTGATTCTGGACCCCTGTGGACTGGGAACATGACTGAGGTTTTATTCTGGAACCCTGAGGCCTGGGAACATGACATGGGTGGATTCTGGAACCCTGTGTCCTGTTAACATGACATGGGTGGATTCTGGAACCCTGAGGCCTGGGAACATGACATCTGTTTAGATTGTGGAATACTGTGGCCTGGGAACATAACTGAGGATTGATTCTGGACCCCTGTGGACTGGGAACATGACTGAGGTTTTATTCTGGAACCCTGAGGCCTGGGAACATGACATGGGTGGATTCTGGAACCCTGTGTCCTGTTAACATGACATGGGTGGATTCTGGAACCCTGAGGCCTGGGAACATGACATCTGTTTAGATTGTGGAATACTGTGGCCTGGGAACACAACTGAGGATTGATTCTGGACCCCTGTGGACTGGGAACATGACTGAGGTTTTATTCTGGAACCCTGTGTCCTGTTAACATGACATGGGTGGATTCTGGAACCCTGTGTCCTGTTAACATGACATGGGTGGATTCTGGAACCCTGGGTCCTGTTAACATGACATGGGTGGATTCTGGAACCCTGAGGCCTGGGAACATGACATGGGTGGATTCTGGAACCCTGAGGCCTGGGAACATGACATCTGTTTAGATTGTGGAATACTGTGGCCTGGGAACATAACTGAGGATTGATTCTGGACCCCTGTGGACTGGGAACATGACTGAGGTTTTATTCTGGAACCCTGTGTCCTGTTAACATGACATGGGTGGATTCTGGAACCCTGTGTCCTGTTAACATGACATGGGTGGATTCTGGAACCCTGGGTCCTGTTAACATGACATGGGTGGATTCTGGAACCCTGAGGCCTGGGAACATGACTGAGGTTTTATTCTGGAACCCTGAGGCCTGGGAACATGACTGAGGTTTTATTCTGGAACCCTGAGGCCTGGGAACATGACATGGGTGGATTCTGGAACCCTGTGTCCTGTTAACATGACATGGGTGGATTCTGGAACCCTGAGGCCTGGGAACATGACATGGGTGGATTCTGGAACCCTGAGGCCTGGGAACATGACATGGGTGGATTCTGGAACCCTGTGTGCTGTTAACATGACATCTGTTTAGATTGTGGAATACTGTGGCCTGGGAACTTGACTGAGCCTTGGTTCTGGACCCCTGTGGACTGGGAACATGACTGAGGTTTTATTCTGGAACCCTGAGGCCTGGGAACATGACATCTGTTTAGATTGTGGAATACTGTGGCCTGGGAACTTGACTGAGCTTTGGTTCTGGACCCCTGTGGACTGGGAACATGACTGAGGATTTATTCTGGAACCCTGAGGCCTGGGAACATGACATGGGTGGATTCTGGAACCCTGTGTCCTGTTAACATGACATGGGTGGATTCTGGAACCCTGAGGCCTGGGAACATGACATCTGTTTAGATTGTGGAATACTGTGGCCTGGGAACATAACTGAGGATTGATTCTGGACCCCTGTGGACTGGGAACATGACTGAGGTTTTATTCTGGAACCCTGAGGCCTGGGAACATGACATGGGTGGATTCTGGAACCCTGTGTCCTGTTAACATGACATGGGTGGATTCTGGAACCCTGAGGCCTGGGAACATGACATCTGTTTAGATTGTGGAATACTGTGGCCTGGGAACATAACTGAGGATTGATTCTGGACCCCTGTGGACTGGGAACATGACTGAGGTTTTATTCTGGAACCCTGAGGCCTGGGAACATGACATGGGTGGATTCTGGAACCCTGTGTCCTGTTAACATGACATGGGTGGATTCTGGAACCCTGAGGCCTGGGAACATGACATCTGTTTAGATTGTGGAATACTGTGGCCTGGGAACATAACTGAGGATTGATTTTGGACCCCTGTGGACTGGGAACATGACTGAGGTTTTATTCTGGAACCCTGTGTCCTGTTAACATGACATGGGTGGATTCTGGAACCCTGAGGCCTGGGAACATGACATGGGTGGATTCTGGAACCCTGAGGCCTGGGAACATGACATGGGTGGATTCTGGAACCCTGTGTCCTGTTAACATGACATCTGTTTAGATTGTGGAATACTGTGGCCTGGGAACTTGACTGAGCCTTGGTTCTGGACCCCTGTGGACTGGGAACATGACTGAGGATTTATTCTGGAACCCTGAGGCTTGGGAACATGACATCTGTTTAGATTGTGGAATACTGTGGCCTGGGAACTTGACTGAGCCTTGGTTCTGGACCCCTGTGGACTGGGAACATGACTGAGGTTTTATTCTGGAACCCTGAGGCCTGGGAACATGACATGGGTGGATTCTGGAACCCTGTGTCCTGTTAACATGACATGGGTGGATTCTGGAACCCTGAGGCCTGGGAACATGACATCTGTTTAGATTGTGGAATACTGTGGCCTGGGAACATAACTGAGGATTGATTCTGGACCCCTGTGGACTGGGAACATGACTGAGGTTTTATTCTGGAACCCTGAGGCCTGGGAACATGACATGGGTGGATTCTGGAACCCTGTGTCCTGTTAACATGACATGGGTGGATTCTGGAACCCTGAGGCCTGGGAACATGACATCTGTTTAGATTGTGGAATACTGTGGCCTGGGAACATAACTGAGGATTGATTCTGGACCCCTGTGGACTGGGAACATGACTGAGGTTTTATTCTGGAACCCTGAGGCCTGGGAACATGACATGGGTGGATTCTGGAACCCTGTGTCCTGTTAACATGACATGGGTGGATTCTGGAACCCTGAGGCCTGGGAACATGACATCTGTTTAGATTGTGGAATACTGTGGCCTGGGAACATAACTGAGGATTGATTCTGGACCCCTGTGGACTGGGAACATGACTGAGGTTTTATTCTGGAACCCTGTGTCCTGTTAACATGACATGGGTGGATTCTGGAACCCTGTGTCCTGTTAACATGACATGGGTGGATTCTGGAACCCTGGGTCCTGTTAACATGACATGGGTGGATTCTGGAACCCTGAGGCCTGGGAACATGACATGGGTGGATTCTGGAACCCTGAGGCCTGGGAACATGACATCTGTTTAGATTGTGGAATACTGTGGCCTGGGAACATAACTGAGGATTGATTCTGAACCCCTGTGGACTGGGAACATGACTGAGGTATTATTCTGGAACCCTGTGTCCTGTTAACATGACATGGGTGGATTCTGGAACCCTGTGTCCTGTTAACATGACATGGGTGGATTCTGGAACCCTGGGTCCTGTTAACATGACATGGGTGGATTCTGGAACCCTGAGGCCTGGGAACATGACTGAGGTTTTATTCTGGAACCCTGAGGCCTGGGAACATGACATGGGTGGATTCTGGAACCCTGTGTCCTGTTAACATGACATGGGTGGATTCTGGAACCCTGAGGCCTGGGAACATGACATGGGTGGATTCTGGAACCCTGAGGCCTGGGAACATGACATGGGTGGATTCTGGAACCCTGTGTCCTGTTAACATGACATCTGTTTAGATTGTGGAATACTGTGGCCTGGGAACTTGACTGAGCCTTGGTTCTGGACCCCTGTGGACTGGGAACATGACTGAGGTTTTATTCTGGAACCCTGAGGCCTGGGAACATGACATGGGTGGATTCTGGAACCCTGTGTCCTGTTAACATGACATGGGTGGATTCTGGAACCCTGAGGCCTGGGAACATGACATCTGTTTAGATTGTGGAATACTGTGGCCTGGGAAATTGACTGAGGAGTGATTCTGGACCCCTGTGGACTGGGAACATGACTGAGGTTTTATTCTGGAACCCTGGGTCCTGTTAACATGACATGGGTGGATTCTGGAACCCTGAGGCCTGGGAACATGACATCTGTTTAGATTGTGGAATACTGTGGCCTGGGAACATAACTGAGGATTGATTCTGGACCCCTGTGGACTGGGAACATGACTGAGGTTTTATTCTGGAACCCTGTGTCCTGTTAACATGACATGGGTGGATTCTGGAACCCTGAGGCCTGGGAACATGACATGGGTGGATTCTGGAACCCTGAGGCCTGGGAACATGACATGGGTGGATTCTGGAACCCTGTGTCCTGTTAACATGACATCTGTTTAGATTGTGGAATACTGTGGCCTGGGAACTTGACTGAGCCTTGGTTCTGGACCCCTGTGGACTGGGAACATGACTGAGGTTTTATTCTGGAACCCTGAGGCCTGGGAACATGACATCTGTTTAGATTGTGGAATACTGTGGCCTGGGAACTTGACTGAGCCTTGGTTCTGGACCCCTGTGGACTGGGAACATGACTGAGGTTTTATTCTGGAACCCTGAGGCCTGGGAACATGACATGGGTGGATTCTGGAACCCTGTGTCCTGTTAACATGACATGGGTTGATTCTGGAACCCTGAGGCCTGGGAACATGACATCTGTTTAGATTGTGGAATACTGTGGCCTGGGAACATAACTGAGGATTGATTCTGGACCCCTGTGGACTGGGAACATGACTGAGGTTTTATTCTGGAACCCTGAGGCCTGGGAACATGACATGGGTGGATTCTGGAACCCTGTGTCCTGTTAACATGACATGGGTGGATTCTGGAACCCTGAGGCCTGGGAACATGACATCTGTTTAGATTGTGGAATACTGTGGCCTGGGAACATAACTGAGGATTGATTCTGGACCCCTGTGGACTGGGAACATGACTGAGGTTTTATTCTGGAACCCTGAGGCCTGGGAACATGACATGGGTGGATTCTGGAACCCTGTGTCCTGTTAACATGACATGGGTGGATTCTGGAACCCTGAGGCCTGGGAACATGACATCTGTTTAGATTGTGGAATACTGTGGCCTGGGAACACAACTGAGGATTGATTCTGGACCCCTGTGGACTGGGAACATGACTGAGGTTTTATTCTGGAACCCTGTGTCCTGTTAACATGACATGGGTGGATTCTGGAACCCTGTGTCCTGTTAACATGACATGGGTGGATTCTGGAACCCTGGGTCCTGTTAACATGACATGGGTGGATTCTGGAACCCTGAGGCCTGGGAACATGACATGGGTGGATTCTGGAACCCTGAGGCCTGGGAACATGACATCTGTTTAGATTGTGGAATACTGTGGCCTGGGAACATAACTGAGGATTGATTCTGGACCCCTGTGGACTGGGAACATGACTGAGGTTTTATTCTGGAACCCTGTGTCCTGTTAACATGACATGGGTGGATTCTGGAACCCTGTGTCCTGTTAACATGACATGGGTGGATTCTGGAACCCTGGGTCCTGTTAACATGACATGGGTGGATTCTGGAACCCTGAGGCCTGGGAACATGACTGAGGTTTTATTCTGGAACCCTGAGGCCTGGGAACATGACATGGGTGGATTCTGGAACCCTGTGTCCTGTTAACATGACATGGGTGGATTCTGGAACCCTGGGTCCTGTTAACATGACATGGGTGGATTCTGGAACCCTGAGGCCTGGGAACATGACATGGGTGGATTCTGGAACCCTGAGGCCTGGGAACATGACATGGGTGGATTCTGGAACCCTGTGTCCTGTTGACATGACATCTGTTTAGATTGTGGAATACTGTGGCCTGGGAACTTGACTGAGCCTTGGTTCTGGACCCCTGTGGACTGGGAACATGACTGAGGTTTTATTCTGGAACCCTGAGGCCTGGGAACATGACATGGGTGGATTCTGGAACCCTGTGTCCTGTTAACATGACATGGGTGGATTCTGGAACCCTGAGGCCTGGGAACATGACATCTGTTTAGATTGTGGAATACTGTGGCCTGGGAACTTGACTGAGCCTTGGTTCTGGACCCCTGTGGACTGGGAACATGACTGAGGTTTTATTCTGGAACCCTGGGTCCTGTTAACATGACATGGGTGGATTCTGGAACCCTGAGGCCTGGGAACATGACATCTGTTTAGATTGTGGAATACTGTGGCCTGGGAACATAACTGAGGATTGATTCTGGACCCCTGTGGACTGGGAACATGACTGAGGTTTTATTCTGGAACCCTGAGGCCTGGGAACATGACATGGGTGGATTCTGGAACCCTGAGGCCTGGGAACATGACATCTGTTTAGATTGTGGAATACTGTGGCCTGGGAACATAACTGAGGATTGATTCTGGACCCCTGTGGACTGGGAACATGACTGAGGTTTTATTCTGGAACCCTGAGGCCTGGGAACATGACATGGGTGGATTCTGGAACCCTGTGTCCTGTTAACATGACATGGGTGGATTCTGGAACCCTGAGGTCTGGGAACATGACATCTGTTTAGATTGTGGAATACTGTGGCCTGGGAACTTGACTGAGGATTGATTCTGGACCCCTGTGGACTGGGAACATGACTGAGGTTTTATTCTGGAACCCTGAGGCCTGGGAACATGACATGGGTGGATTCTGGAACCCTGTGTCCTGTTAAGATGACATGGGTGGATTCTGGAACCCTGGGTCCTGTTAACATGACATGGGTGGATTCTGGAACCCTGAGGCCTGGGAACATGACATCTGTTTAGATTGTGGAATACTGTGGCCTGGGAACTTGACTGAGCCTTTGTTCTGGACCCCTGTGGACTGGGAACATGACTGAGGTTTTATTCTGGAACCCTGGGTCCTGTTAACATGACATGGGTGGATTCTGGAACCCTGAGGCCTGGGAACATGACATCTGTTTAGATTGTGGAATACTGTGGCCTGGGAACATAACTGAGGATTGATTCTGGACCCCTGTGGACTGGGAACATGACTGAGGTTTTATTCTGGAACCCTGAGGCCTGGGAACATGACATGGGTGGATTCTGGAACCCTGAGGCCTGGGAACATGACATCTGTTTAGATTGTGGAATACTGTGGCCTGGGAACATAACTGAGGATTGATTCTGGACCCCTGTGGACTGGGAACATGACTGAGGTTTTATTCTGGACCCTGAGGCCTGGGAACATGACATGGGTGGATTCTGGAACCCTGTGTCCTGTTAACATGACATGGGTGGATTCTGGAACCCTGAGGCCTGGGAACATGACATCTGTTTAGATTGTGGAATACTGTGGCCTGGGAACTTGACTGAGGATTGATTCTGGACCCCTGTGGACTGGGAACATGACTGAGGTTTTATTCTGGAACCCTGAGGCCTGGGAACATGACATGGGTGGATTCTGGAACCCTGTGTCCTGTTAACATGACATGGGTGGATTCTGGAACCCTGGGTCCTGTTAACATGACATGGGTGGATTCTGGAACCCTGAGGCCTGGGAATATGACTGAGGTTTTATTCTGGAACCCTGAGGCCTGGGAACATGACATGGGTGGATTCTGGAACCCTGTGTCCTGTTAACATGACATGGGTGGATTCTGGAACCCTGAGGCCTGGGAACATGACATGGGTGGATTCTGGAACCCTGAGGCCTGGGAACATGACATGGGTGGATTCTGGAACCCTGTGTGCTGTTAACATGACATCTGTTTAGATTGTGGAATACTGTGGCCTGGGAACTTGACTGAGCCTTGGTTCTGGACCCCTGTGGACTGGGAACATGACTGAGGTTTTATTCTGGAACCCTGAGGCCTGGGAACATGACATGGGTGGATTCTGGAACCCTGTGTCCTGTTAACATGACATGGGTGGATTCTGGAACCCTGAGGCCTGGGAACATGACATCTGTTTAGATTGTGGAATACTGTGGCCTGGGAACATAACTGAGGATTGATTCTGGACCCCTGTGGACTGGGAACATGACTGAGGTTTTATTCTGGAACCCTGAGGCCTGGGAACATGACATGGGTGGATTCTGGAACCCTGTGTCCTGTTAACATGACATGGGTGGATTCTGGAACCCTGAGGCCTGGGAACATGACATCTGTTTAGATTGTGGAATACTGTGGCCTGGGAACATAACTGAGGATTGATTCTGGACCCCTGTGGACTGGGAACATGACTGAGGTTTTATTCTGGAACCCTGAGGCCTGGGAACATGACATGGGTGGATTCTGGAACCCTGTGTCCTGTTAACATGACATGGGTGGATTCTGGAACCCTGAGGCCTGGGAACATGACATCTGTTTAGATTGTGGAATACTGTGGCCTGGGAACATAACTGAGGATTGATTTTGGACCCCTGTGGACTGGGAACATGACTGAGGTTTTATTCTGGAACCCTGTGTCCTGTTAACATGACATGGGTGGATTCTGGAACCCTGAGGCCTGGGAACATGACATGGGTGGATTCTGGAACCCTGAGGCCTGGGAACATGACATGGGTGGATTCTGGAACCCTGTGTCCTGTTAACATGACATCTGTTTAGATTGTGGAATACTGTGGCCTGGGAACTTGACTGAGCCTTGGTTCTGGACCCCTGTGGACTGGGAACATGACTGAGGATTTATTCTGGAACCCTGAGGCTTGGGAACATGACATCTGTTTAGATTGTGGAATACTGTGGCCTGGGAACTTGACTGAGCCTTGGTTCTGGACCCCTGTGGACTGGGAACATGACTGAGGTTTTATTCTGGAACCCTGAGGCCTGGGAACATGACATGGGTGGATTCTGGAACCCTGTGTCCTGTTAACATGACATGGGTGGATTCTGGAACCCTGAGGCCTGGGAACATGACATCTGTTTAGATTGTGGAATACTGTGGCCTGGGAACATAACTGAGGATTGATTCTGGACCCCTGTGGACTGGGAACATGACTGAGGTTTTATTCTGGAACCCTGAGGCCTGGGAACATGACATGGGTGGATTCTGGAACCCTGTGTCCTGTTAACATGACATGGGTGGATTCTGGAACCCTGAGGCCTGGGAACATGACATCTGTTTAGATTGTGGAATACTGTGGCCTGGGAACATAACTGAGGATTGATTCTGGACCCCTGTGGACTGGGAACATGACTGAGGTTTTATTCTGGAACCCTGAGGCCTGGGAACATGACATGGGTGGATTCTGGAACCCTGTGTCCTGTTAACATGACATGGGTGGATTCTGGAACCCTGAGGCCTGGGAACATGACATCTGTTTAGATTGTGGAATACTGTGGCCTGGGAACATAACTGAGGATTGATTCTGGACCCCTGTGGACTGGGAACATGACTGAGGTTTTATTCTGGAACCCTGTGTCCTGTTAACATGACATGGGTGGATTCTGGAACCCTGTGTCCTGTTAACATGACATGGGTGGATTCTGGAACCCTGGGTCCTGTTAACATGACATGGGTGGATTCTGGAACCCTGAGGCCTGGGAACATGACATGGGTGGATTCTGGAACCCTGAGGCCTGGGAACATGACATCTGTTTAGATTGTGGAATACTGTGGCCTGGGAACATAACTGAGGATTGATTCTGAACCCCTGTGGACTGGGAACATGACTGAGGTATTATTCTGGAACCCTGTGTCCTGTTAACATGACATGGGTGGATTCTGGAACCCTGTGTCCTGTTAACATGACATGGGTGGATTCTGGAACCCTGGGTCCTGTTAACATGACATGGGTGGATTCTGGAACCCTGAGGCCTGGGAACATGACTGAGGTTTTATTCTGGAACCCTGAGGCCTGGGAACATGACATGGGTGGATTCTGGAACCCTGTGTCCTGTTAACATGACATGGGTGGATTCTGGAACCCTGAGGCCTGGGAACATGACATGGGTGGATTCTGGAACCCTGAGGCCTGGGAACATGACATGGGTGGATTCTGGAACCCTGTGTCCTGTTAACATGACATCTGTTTAGATTGTGGAATACTGTGGCCTGGGAACTTGACTGAGCCTTGGTTCTGGACCCCTGTGGACTGGGAACATGACTGAGGTTTTATTCTGGAACCCTGAGGCCTGGGAACATGACATGGGTGGATTCTGGAACCCTGTGTCCTGTTAACATGACATGGGTGGATTCTGGAACCCTGAGGCCTGGGAACATGACATCTGTTTAGATTGTGGAATACTGTGGCCTGGGAAATTGACTGAGGAGTGATTCTGGACCCCTGTGGACTGGGAACATGACTGAGGTTTTATTCTGGAACCCTGGGTCCTGTTAACATGACATGGGTGGATTCTGGAACCCTGAGGCCTGGGAACATGACATCTGTTTAGATTGTGGAATACTGTGGCCTGGGAACATAACTGAGGATTGATTCTGGACCCCTGTGGACTGGGAACATGACTGAGGTTTTATTCTGGAACCCTGTGTCCTGTTAACATGACATGGGTGGATTCTGGAACCCTGAGGCCTGGGAACATGACATGGGTGGATTCTGGAACCCTGAGGCCTGGGAACATGACATGGGTGGATTCTGGAACCCTGTGTCCTGTTAACATGACATCTGTTTAGATTGTGGAATACTGTGGCCTGGGAACTTGACTGAGCCTTGGTTCTGGACCCCTGTGGACTGGGAACATGACTGAGGTTTTATTCTGGAACCCTGAGGCCTGGGAACATGACATCTGTTTAGATTGTGGAATACTGTGGCCTGGGAACTTGACTGAGCCTTGGTTCTGGACCCCTGTGGACTGGGAACATGACTGAGGTTTTATTCTGGAACCCTGAGGCCTGGGAACATGACATGGGTGGATTCTGGAACCCTGTGTCCTGTTAACATGACATGGGTTGATTCTGGAACCCTGAGGCCTGGGAACATGACATCTGTTTAGATTGTGGAATACTGTGGCCTGGGAACATAACTGAGGATTGATTCTGGACCCCTGTGGACTGGGAACATGACTGAGGTTTTATTCTGGAACCCTGAGGCCTGGGAACATGACATGGGTGGATTCTGGAACCCTGTGTCCTGTTAACATGACATGGGTGGATTCTGGAACCCTGAGGCCTGGGAACATGACATCTGTTTAGATTGTGGAATACTGTGGCCTGGGAACATAACTGAGGATTGATTCTGGACCCCTGTGGACTGGGAACATGACTGAGGTTTTATTCTGGAACCCTGAGGCCTGGGAACATGACATGGGTGGATTCTGGAACCCTGTGTCCTGTTAACATGACATGGGTGGATTCTGGAACCCTGAGGCCTGGGAACATGACATCTGTTTAGATTGTGGAATACTGTGGCCTGGGAACACAACTGAGGATTGATTCTGGACCCCTGTGGACTGGGAACATGACTGAGGTTTTATTCTGGAACCCTGTGTCCTGTTAACATGACATGGGTGGATTCTGGAACCCTGTGTCCTGTTAACATGACATGGGTGGATTCTGGAACCCTGGGTCCTGTTAACATGACATGGGTGGATTCTGGAACCCTGAGGCCTGGGAACATGACATGGGTGGATTCTGGAACCCTGAGGCCTGGGAACATGACATCTGTTTAGATTGTGGAATACTGTGGCCTGGGAACATAACTGAGGATTGATTCTGGACCCCTGTGGACTGGGAACATGACTGAGGTTTTATTCTGGAACCCTGTGTCCTGTTAACATGACATGGGTGGATTCTGGAACCCTGTGTCCTGTTAACATGACATGGGTGGATTCTGGAACCCTGGGTCCTGTTAACATGACATGGGTGGATTCTGGAACCCTGAGGCCTGGGAACATGACTGAGGTTTTATTCTGGAACCCTGAGGCCTGGGAACATGACATGGGTGGATTCTGGAACCCTGTGTCCTGTTAACATGACATGGGTGGATTCTGGAACCCTGGGTCCTGTTAACATGACATGGGTGGATTCTGGAACCCTGAGGCCTGGGAACATGACATGGGTGGATTCTGGAACCCTGAGGCCTGGGAACATGACATGGGTGGATTCTGGAACCCTGTGTCCTGTTGACATGACATCTGTTTAGATTGTGGAATACTGTGGCCTGGGAACTTGACTGAGCCTTGGTTCTGGACCCCTGTGGACTGGGAACATGACTGAGGTTTTATTCTGGAACCCTGAGGCCTGGGAACATGACATGGGTGGATTCTGGAACCCTGTGTCCTGTTAACATGACATGGGTGGATTCTGGAACCCTGAGGCCTGGGAACATGACATCTGTTTAGATTGTGGAATACTGTGGCCTGGGAACTTGACTGAGCCTTGGTTCTGGACCCCTGTGGACTGGGAACATGACTGAGGTTTTATTCTGGAACCCTGGGTCCTGTTAACATGACATGGGTGGATTCTGGAACCCTGAGGCCTGGGAACATGACATCTGTTTAGATTGTGGAATACTGTGGCCTGGGAACATAACTGAGGATTGATTCTGGACCCCTGTGGACTGGGAACATGACTGAGGTTTTATTCTGGAACCCTGAGGCCTGGGAACATGACATGGGTGGATTCTGGAACCCTGAGGCCTGGGAACATGACATCTGTTTAGATTGTGGAATACTGTGGCCTGGGAACATAACTGAGGATTGATTCTGGACCCCTGTGGACTGGGAACATGACTGAGGTTTTATTCTGGAACCCTGAGGCCTGGGAACATGACATGGGTGGATTCTGGAACCCTGTGTCCTGTTAACATGACATGGGTGGATTCTGGAACCCTGAGGTCTGGGAACATGACATCTGTTTAGATTGTGGAATACTGTGGCCTGGGAACTTGACTGAGGATTGATTCTGGACCCCTGTGGACTGGGAACATGACTGAGGTTTTATTCTGGAACCCTGAGGCCTGGGAACATGACATGGGTGGATTCTGGAACCCTGTGTCCTGTTAAGATGACATGGGTGGATTCTGGAACCCTGGGTCCTGTTAACATGACATGGGTGGATTCTGGAACCCTGAGGCCTGGGAACATGACATCTGTTTAGATTGTGGAATACTGTGGCCTGGGAACTTGACTGAGCCTTTGTTCTGGACCCCTGTGGACTGGGAACATGACTGAGGTTTTATTCTGGAACCCTGGGTCCTGTTAACATGACATGGGTGGATTCTGGAACCCTGAGGCCTGGGAACATGACATCTGTTTAGATTGTGGAATACTGTGGCCTGGGAACATAACTGAGGATTGATTCTGGACCCCTGTGGACTGGGAACATGACTGAGGTTTTATTCTGGAACCCTGAGGCCTGGGAACATGACATGGGTGGATTCTGGAACCCTGAGGCCTGGGAACATGACATCTGTTTAGATTGTGGAATACTGTGGCCTGGGAACATAACTGAGGATTGATTCTGGACCCCTGTGGACTGGGAACATGACTGAGGTTTTATTCTGGACCCTGAGGCCTGGGAACATGACATGGGTGGATTCTGGAACCCTGTGTCCTGTTAACATGACATGGGTGGATTCTGGAACCCTGAGGCCTGGGAACATGACATCTGTTTAGATTGTGGAATACTGTGGCCTGGGAACTTGACTGAGGATTGATTCTGGACCCCTGTGGACTGGGAACATGACTGAGGTTTTATTCTGGAACCCTGAGGCCTGGGAACATGACATGGGTGGATTCTGGAACCCTGTGTCCTGTTAACATGACATGGGTGGATTCTGGAACCCTGGGTCCTGTTAACATGACATGGGTGGATTCTGGAACCCTGAGGCCTGGGAATATGACTGAGGTTTTATTCTGGAACCCTGAGGCCTGGGAACATGACATGGGTGGATTCTGGAACCCTGTGTCCTGTTAACATGACATGGGTGGATTCTGGAACCCTGAGGCCTGGGAACATGACATGGGTGGATTCTGGAACCCTGAGGCCTGGGAACATGACATGGGTGGATTCTGGAACCCTGTGTGCTGTTAACATGACATCTGTTTAGATTGTGGAATACTGTGGCCTGGGAACTTGACTGAGCCTTGGTTCTGGACCCCTGTGGACTGGGAACATGACTGAGGTTTTATTCTGGAACCCTGAGGCCTGGGAACATGACATGGGTGGATTCTGGAACCCTGTGTCCTGTTAACATGACATGGGTGGATTCTGGAACCCTGAGGCCTGGGAACATGACATCTGTTTAGATTGTGGAATACTGTGGCCTGGGAACATAACTGAGGATTGATTCTGGACCCCTGTGGACTGGGAACATGACTGAGGTTTTATTCTGGAACCCTGAGGCCTGGGAACATGACATGGGTGGATTCTGGAACCCTGTGTCCTGTTAACATGACATGGGTGGATTCTGGAACCCTGAGGCCTGGGAACATGACATCTGTTTAGATTGTGGAATACTGTGGCCTGGGAACATAACTGAGGATTGATTCTGGACCCCTGTGGACTGGGAAAATGACTGAGGTTTTATTCTGGAACCCTGAGGCCTGGGAACATGACATGGGTGGATTCTGGAACCCTGTGTCCTGTTAACATGACATGGGTGGATTCTGGAACCCTGAGGCCTGGGAACATGACATCTGTTTAGATTGTGGAATACTGTGGCCTGGGAACATAACTGAGGATTGATTCTGGACCCCTGTGGACTGGGAACATGACTGAGGTTTTATTCTGGAACCCTGTGTCCTGTTAACATGACATGGGTGGATTCTGGAACCCTGAGGCCTGGGAACATGACATGGGTGGATTCTGGAACCCTGAGGCCTGGGAACATGACATGGGTGGATTCTGGAACCCTGTGTCCTGTTAACATGACATCTGTTTAGATTGTGGAATACTGTGGCCTGGGAACTTGACTGAGCCTTGGTTCTGGACCCCTGTGGACTGGGAACATGACTGAGGATTTATTCTGGAACCCTGAGGCCTGGGAACATGACATCTGTTTAGATTGTGGAATACTGTGGCCTGGGAACTTGACTGAGCCTTGGTTCTGGACCCCTGTGGACTGGGAACATGACTGAGGTTTTATTCTGGAACCCTGAGGCCTGGGAACATGACATGGGTGGATTCTGGAACCCTGTGTCCTGTTAACATGACATGGGTGGATTCTGGAACCCTGAGGCCTGGGAACATGACATCTGTTTAGATTGTGGAATACTGTGGCCTGGGAACATAACTGAGGATTGATTCTGGACCCCTGTGGACTGGGAACATGACTGAGGTTTTATTCTGGAACCCTGAGGCCTGGGAACATGACATGGGTGGATTCTGGAACCCTGTGTCCTGTTAACATGACATGGGTGGATTCTGGAACCCTGAGGCCTGGGAACATGACATCTGTTTAGATTGTGGAATACTGTGGCCTGGGAACATAACTGAGGATTGATTCTGGACCCCTGTGGACTGGGAACATGACTGAGGTTTTATTCTGGAACCCTGAGGCCTGGGAACATGACATGGGTGGATTCTGGAACCCTGTGTCCTGTTAACATGACATGGGTGGATTCTGGAACCCTGAGGCCTGGGAACATGACATCTGTTTAGATTGTGGAATACTGTGGCCTGGGAACATAACTCAGGATTGATTCTGGACCCCTGTGGACTGGGAACATGACTGAGGTTTTATTCTGGAACCCTGTGTCCTGTTAACATGACATGGGTGGATTCTGGAACCCTGTGTCCTGTTAACATGACATGGGTGGATTCTGGAACCCTGGGTCCTGTTAACATGACATGGGTGGATTCTGGAACCCTGAGGCCTGGGAACATGACATGGGTGGATTCTGGAACCCTGAGGCCTGGGAACATGACATCTGTTTAGATTGTGGAATACTGTGGCCTGGGAACATAACTGAGGATTGATTCTGGACCCCTGTGGACTGGGAACATGACTGAGGTTTTATTCTGGAACCCTGTGTCCTGTTAACATGACATGGGTGGATTCTGGAACCCTGTGTCCTGTTAACATGACATGGGTGGATTCTGGAACCCTGGGTCCTGTTAACATGACATGGGTGGATTCTGGAACCCTGAGGCCTGGGAACATGACTGAGGTTTTATTCTGGAACCCTGAGGCCTGGGAACATGACATGGGTGGATTCTGGAACCCTGTGTCCTGTTAACATGACATGGGTGGATTCTGGAACCCTGAGGCCTGGGAACATGACATGGGTGGATTCTGGAACCCTGAGGCCTGGGAACATGACATGGGTGGATTCTGGAACCCTGTGTCCTGTTAACATGACATCTGTTTAGATTGTGGAATACTGTGGCCTGGGAACTTGACTGAGCCTTGGTTCTGGACCCCTGTGGACTGGGAACATGACTGAGGTTTTATTCTGGAACCCTGAGGCCTGGGAACATGACATGGGTGGATGCTGGAACCCTGTGTCCTGTTAACATGACATGGGTGGATTCTGGAACCCTGAGGCCTGGGAACATGACATCTGTTTAGATTGTGGAATACTGTGGCCTGGGAAATTGACTGAGGATTGATTCTGGACCCCTGTGGCCTGGGAACATGACTGAGGTTTTATTCTGGAACCCTGGGTCCTGTTAACATGACATGGGTGGATTCTGGAACCCTGAGGCCTGGGAACATGACATCTGTTTAGATTGTGGAATACTGTGGCCTGGGAACATAACTGAGGATTGATTCTGGACCCCTGTGGACTGGGAACATGACTGAGGTTTTATTCTGGAACCCTGTGTCCTGTTAACATGACATGGGTGGATTCTGGAACCCTGAGGCCTGGGAACATGACATGGGTGGATTCTGGAACCCTGAGGCCTGGGAACATGACATGGGTGGATTCTGGAACCCTGTGTCCTGTTAACATGACATCTGTTTAGATTGTGGAATACTGTGGCCTGGGAACTTGACTGAGCCTTGGTTCTGGACCCCTGTGGACTGGGAACATGACTGAGGTTTTATTCTGGAACCCTGAGGCCTGGGAACATGACATCTGTTTAGATTGTGGAATCCTGTGGCCTGGGAACTTGACTGAGCCTTGGTTCTGGACCCCTGTGGACTGGGAACATGACTGAGGTTTTATTCTGGAACCCTGAGGCCTGGGAACATGACATTTGTTTAGATTGTGGAATACTGTGGCCTGGGAACATAACTGAGGATTGATTCTGGACACCTGTGGACTGGGAACATGACTGAGGTTTTATTCTGGAACCCTGTGTCCTGTTAACATGACATGGGTGGATTCTGGAACCCTGTGTCCTGTTAACATGACATGGGTGGATTCTGGAACCCTGTGTCCTGTTAACATGACATCTGTTTAGATTGTGGAATACTGTGGCCTGGGAACTTGACTGAGCCTTGGTTCTGGACCCCTGTGGACTGGGAACATGACTGAGGTTTTATTCTGGAACCCTGAGGCCTGGGAACATGACATCTGTTTAGATTGTGGAATCCTGTGGCCTGGGAACTTGACTGAGCCTTGGTTCTGGACCCCTGTGGACTGGGAACATGACTGAGGTTTTATTCTGGAACCCTGAGGCCTGGGAACATGACATCTGTTTAGATTGTGGAATACTGTGGCCTGGGAACATAACTGAGGATTGATTCTGGACACCTGTGGACTGGGAACATGACTGAGGTTTTATTCTGGAACCCTGTGTCCTGTTAACATGACATGGGTGGATTCTGGAACCCTGTGTCCTGTTAACATGACATGGGTGGATTCTGGAACCCTGGGTCCTGTTAACATGACATGGGTGGATTCTGGAACCCTGTGTCCTGTTAACATGACATGGGTGGATTCTGGAACCCTGAGGCCTGGGAACATGACATGGGTGGATTCTGGAACCCTGAGGCCTGGGAACAGGACATGGGTGGATTCTGGAACTCTGTGTCCTGTTAACATGACATCTGTTTAGATTGTGGAATACTGTGGCCTGGGAACTTGACTGAGCCTTGGTTCTGGACCCCTGTGGACTGGGAATATGACTGAGGTTTTATTCTGGAGCCGTGTAGCCTGGGAACATAACTGAGGATTGATTCTGGACCCCTGTGGACTGGGAACATGACTGAGGTTTTATTCTGGAACCCTGTGTCCTGTTAACATGACATGGGTGGATTCTGGAACCCTGAGGCCTGGGAACATGACATCTGTTTAGATTGTGGAATACTGTGGCCTGGGAACTTGACTGAGGATTGATTCTGGACCCCTGTGGACTGGGAACATGACTGAGGTTTTATTCTGGAACCCTGGGTCCTGTTAACATGACATGGGTGGATTCTGGAACCCTGAGGCCTGGGAACATGACATCTGTTTAGATTGTGGAATACTGTGGCCTGGGAACATAACTGAGGATTGATTCTGGACCCCTGTGGACTGGGAACATGACTGAGGTTTTATTCTGGAACCCTGTGTCCTGTTAACATGACATGGGTGGATTCTGGAACCCTGAGGCCTGGGAACATGACATGGGTGGATTCTGGAACCCTGAGGCCTGGGAACATGACATGGGTGGATTCTGGAACCCTGTGTCCTGTTAACATGACATCTGTTTAGATTGTGGAATACTGTGGCCTGGGAACTTGACTGAGCCTTGGTTCTGGACCCCTGTGGACTGGGAACATGACTGAGGTTTTATTCTGGAACCCTGAGGCCTGGGAACATGACATCTGTTTAGATTGTGGAATACTGTGGCCTGGGAACTTGACTGAGCCTTGGTTCTGGACCCCTGTGGACTGGGAACATGACTGAGGTTTTATTCTGGAACCCTGAGGCCTGGGAACATGACATGGGTGGATTCTGGAACCCTGTGTCCTGTTAACATGACATGGGTGGATTCTGGAACCCTGAGGCCTGGGAACATGACATCTGTTTAGATTGTGGAATACTGTGGCCTGGGAACATAACTGAGGATTGATTCTGGACCCCTGTGGACTGGGAACATGACTGAGGTTTTATTCTGGAACCCTGAGGCCTGGGAACATGACATGGGTGGATTCTGGAACCCTGTGTCCTGTTAACATGACATGGGTGGATTCTGGAACCCTGAGGCCTGGGAACATGACATCTGTTTAGATTGTGGAATACTGTGGCCTGGGAACATAACTGAGGATTGATTCTGGACCCCTGTGGACTGGGAACATGACTGAGGTTTTATTCTGGAACCCTGAGGCCTGGGAACATGACATGGGTGGATTCTGGAACCCTGTGTCCTGTTAACATGACATGGGTGGATTCTGGAACCCTGAGGCCTGGGAACATGACATCTGTTTAGATTGTGGAATACTGTGGCCTGGGAACATAACTGAGGATTGATTCTGGACCCCGGTGGACTGGGAACATGACTGAGGTTTTATTCTGGAACCCTGTGTCCTGTTAACATGACATGGGTGGATTCTGGAACCCTGTGTCCTGTTAACATGACATGGGTGGATTCTGGAACCCTGGGTCCTGTTAACATGACATGGGTGGATTCTGGAACCCTGAGGCCTGGGAACATGACATGGGTGGATTCTGGAACCCTGAGGCCTGGGAACATGACATCTGTTTAGATTGTGGAATACTGTGGCCTGGGAACATAACTGAGGATTGATTCTGGACCCCTGTGGACTGGGAACATGACTGAGGTTTTATTCTGGAACCCTGTGTCCTGTTAACATGACATGGGTGGATTCTGGAACCCTGTGTCCTGTTAACATGACATGGGTGGATTCTGGAACCCTGGGTCCTGTTAACATGACATGGGTGGATTCTGGAACCCTGAGGCCTGGGAACATGACTGAGGTTTTATTCTGGAACCCTGAGGCCTGGGAACATGACATGGGTGGATTCTGGAACCCTGTGTCCTGTTAACATGACATGGGTGGATTCTGGAACCCTGAGGCCTGGGAATATGACATGGGTGGATTCTGGAACCCTGAGGCCTGGGAACATGACATGGGTGGATTCTGGAACCCTGTGTGCTGTTAACATGACATCTGTTTAGATTGTGGAATACTGTGGCCTGGGAACTTGACTGAGCCTTGGTTCTGGACCCCTGTGGACTGGGAACATGACTGAGGTTTTATTCTGGAACCCTGAGGCCTGGGAACATGACATCTGTTTAGATTGTGGAATACTGTGGCCTGGGAACTTGACTGAGCTTTGGTTCTGGACCCCTGTGGACTGGGAACATGACTGAGGTTTTATTCTGGAACCCTGAGGCCTGGGAACATGACATGGGTGGATTCTGGAACCCTGTGTCCTGTTAACATGACATGGGTGGATTCTGGAAACCTGAGGCCTGGGAACATGACATCTGTTTAGATTGTGGAATACTGTGGCCTGGGAACATAACTGAGGATTGATTCTGGACCCCTGTGGACTGGGAACATGACTGAGGTTTTATTCTGGAACCCTGAGGCCTGGGAACATGACATGGGTGGATTCTGGAACCCTGTGTCCTGTTAACATGACATGGGTGGATTCTGGAACCCTGAGGCCTGGGAACATGACATCTGTTTAGATTGTGGAATACTGTGGCCTGGGAACATAACTGAGGATTGATTTTGGACCCCTGTGGACTGGGAACATGACTGAGGTTTTATTCTGGAACCCTGTGTCCTGTTAACATGACATGGGTGGATTCTGGAACCCTGAGGCCTGGGAACATGACATGGGTGGATTCTGGAACCCTGAGGCCTGGGAACATGACATGGGTGGATTCTGGAACCCTGTGTCCTGTTAACATGACATCTGTTTAGATTGTGGTATACTGTGGCCTGGGAACTTGACTGAGCCTTGGTTCTGGACCCCTGTGGACTGGGAACATGACTGAGGATTTATTCTGGAACCCTGAGGCCTGGGAACATGACATCTGTTTAGATTGTGGAATACTGTGGCCTGGGAACTTGACTGAGCCTTGGTTCTGGACCCCTGTGGACTGGGAACATGACTGAGGTTTTATTCTGGAACCCTGAGGCCTGGGAACATGACATGGGTGGATTCTGGAACCCTGTGTCCTGTTAACATGACATGGGTGGATTCTGGAACCCTGAGGCCTGGGAACATGACATCTGTTTAGATTGTGGAATACTGTGGCCTGGGAACATAACTGAGGATTGATTCTGGACCCCTGTGGACTGGGAACATGACTGAGGTTTTATTCTGGAACCCTGAGGCCTGGGAACATGACATGGGTGGATTCTGGAACCCTGTGTCCTGTTAACATGACATGGGTGGATTCTGGAACCCTGAGGCCTGGGAACATGACATCTGTTTAGATTGTGGAATACTGTGGCCTGGGAACATAACTGAGGATTGATTCTGGACCCCTGTGGACTGGGAACATGACTGAGGTTTTATTCTGGAACCCTGAGGCCTGGGAACATGACATGGGTGGATTCTGGAACCCTGTGTCCTGTTAACATGACATGGGTGGATTCTGGAACCCTGAGGCCTGGGAACATGACATCTGTTTAGATTGTGGAATACTGTGGCCTGGGAACATAACTGAGGATTGATTCTGGACCCCTGTGGACTGGGAACATGACTGAGGTTTTATTCTGGAACCCTGTGTCCTGTTAACATGACATGGGTGGATTCTGGAACCCTGTGTCCTGTTAACATGACATGGGTGGATTCTGGAACCCTGGGTCCTGTTAACATGACATGGGTGGATTCTGGAACCCTGAGGCCTGGGAACATGACATGGGTGGATTCTGGAACCCTGAGGCCTGGGAACATGACATCTGTTTAGATTGTGGAATACTGTGGCCTGGGAACATAACTGAGGATTGATTCTGAACCCCTGTGGACTGGGAACATGACTGAGGTTTTATTCTGGAACCCTGTGTCCTGTTAACATGACATGGGTGGATTCTGGAACCCTGTGTCCTGTTAACATGACATGGGTGGATTCTGGAACCCTGGGTCCTGTTAACATGACATGGGTCGATTCTGGAACCCTGAGGCCTGGGAACATGACTGAGGTTTTATTCTGGAACCCTGAGGCCTGGGAACATGACATGGGGGGATTCTGGAACCCTGTGTCCTGTTAACATGACATGGGTGGATTCTGGAACCCTGAGGCCTGGGAACATGACATGGGTGGATTCTGGAACCCTGAGGCCTGGGAACATGACATGGGTGGATTCTGGAACCCTGTGTCCTGTTAACATGACATCTGTTTAGATTGTGGAATACTGTGGCCTGGGAACTTGACTGAGCCTTGGTTCTGGACCCCTGTGGACTGGGAACATGACTGAGGTTTTATTCTGGAACCCTGAGGCCTGGGAACATGACATGGGTGGATTCTGGAACCCTGTGTCCTGTTAACATGACATGGGTGGATTCTGGAACCCTGAGGCCTGGGAACATGACATCTGTTTAGATTGTGGAATACTGTGGCCTGGGAAATTGACTGAGGATTGATTCTGGACCCCTGTGGACTGGGAACATGACTGAGGTTTTATTCTGGAACCCTGGGTCCTGTTAACATGACATGGGTGGATTCTGGAACCCTGAGGCCTGGGAACATGACATCTGTTTAGATTGTGGAATACTGTGGCCTGGGAACATAACTGAGGATTGATTCTGGACCCCTGTGGACTGGGAACATGACTGAGGTTTTATTCTGGAACCCTGTGTCCTGTTAACATGACATGGGTGGATTCTGGAACCCTGAGGCCTGGGAACATGATATGGGTGGATTCTGGAACCCTGAGGCCTGGGAACATGACATGGGTGGATTCTGGAACCCTGTGTCCTGTTAACATGACATCTGTTTAGATTGTGGAATACTGTGGCCTGGGAACTTGACTGAGCCTTGGTTCTGGACCCCTGTGGACTGGGAACATGACTGAGGTTTTATTCTGGAACCCTGAGGCCTGGGAACATGACATGGGTGGATTCTGGAACCCTGTGTCCTGTTAACATGACATGGGTGGATTCTGGAACCCTGAGGCCTGGGAACATGACATCTGTTTAGATTGTGGAATACTGTGGCCTGGGAACATAACTGAGGATTGATTCTGGACCCCTGTGGACTGGGAACATGACTGAGGTTTTATTCTGGAACCCTGAGGCCTGGGAACATGACATGGGTGGATTCTGGAACCCTGTGTCCTGTTAACATGACATGGGTGGATTCTGGAACCCTGAGGCCTGGGAACATGACATCTGTTTAGATTGTGGAATACTGTGGCCTGGGAACATAACTGAGGATTGATTCTGGACCCCTGTGGACTGGGAACATGACTGAGGTTTTATTCTGGAACCCTGAGGCCTGGGAACATGACATGGGTGGATTCTGGAACCCTGTGTCCTGTTAACATGACATGGGTGGATTCTGGAACCCTGAGGCCTGGGAACATGACATCTGTTTAGATTGTGGAATACTGTGGCCTGGGAACATAACTGAGGATTGATTCTGGACCCCTGTGGACTGGGAACATGACTGAGGTTTTATTCTGAAACCCTGTGTCCTGTTAACATGACATGGGTGGATTCTGGAACCCTGTGTCCTGTTAACATGACATGGGTGGATTCTGGAACCCTGGGTCCTGTTAACATGACATGGGTGGATTCTGGAACCCTGAGGCCTGGGAACATGACATGGGTGGATTCTGGAACCCTGAGGCCTGGGAACATGACATCTGTTTAGATTGTGGAATACTGTGGCCTGGGAACATAACTGAGGATTGATTCTGGACCCCTGTGGACTGGGAACATGACTGAGGTTTTATTCTGGAACCCTGTGTCCTGTTAACATGACATGGGTGGATTCTGGAACCCTGTGTCCTGTTAACATGACATGGGTGGATTCTGGAACCCTGGGTCCTGTTAACATGACATGGGTGGATTCTGGAACCCTGAGGCCTGGGAACATGACTGAGGTTTTATTCTGGAACCCTGAGGCCTGGGAACATGACATGGGTGGATTCTGGAACCCTGTGTCCTGTTAACATGACATGGGTGGATTCTGGAACCCTGGGTCCTGTTAACATGACATGGGTGGATTCTGGAACCCTGAGGCCTGGGAACATGACATGGGTGGATTCTGGAACCCTGAGGCCTGGGAACATGACATGGGTGGATTCTGGAACCCTGTGTCCTGTTAACATGACATCTGTTTAGATTGTGGAATACTGTGGCCTGGGAACTTGACTGAGCCTTGGTTCTGGACCCCTGTGGACTGGGAACATGACTGAGGTTTTATTCTGGAACCCTGAGGCCTGGGAACATGACATGGGTGGATTCTGGAACCCTGTGTCCTGTTAACATGACATGGGTGGATTCTGGAACCCTGAGGCCTGGGAACATGACATCTGTTTAGATTGTGGAATACTGTGGCCTGGGAACTTGACTGAGCCTTGGTTCTGGACCCCTGTGGACTGGGAACATGACTGAGGTTTTATTCTGGAACCCTGGGTCCTGTTAACATGACATGGGTGGATTCTGGAACCCTGAGGCCTGGGAACATGACATCTGTTTAGATTGTGGAATACTTTGGCCTGGGAACATAACTGAGGATTGATTCTGGACCCCTGTGGACTGGGAACATGACTGAGGTTTTATTCTGGAACCCTGTGTCCTGTTAACATGACATGGGTGGATTCTGGAACCCTGAGGCCTGGGAACATGACATGGGTGGATTCTGGAACCCTGAGGCCTGGGAACATGACATGGGTGGATTCTGGAACCCTGTGTCCTGTTAACATGACATCTGTTTAGATTGTGGAATACTGTGGCCTGGGAACTTGACTGAGCCTTGGTTCTGGACCCCTGTGGACTGGGAACATGACTGAGGTTTTATTCTGGAACCCTGAGGCCTGGGAACATGACATCTGTTTAGATTGTGGAATACTGTGGCCTGGGAACTTGACTGAGCCTTGGTTCTGGACCCCTGTGGACTGGGAACATGACTGAGGTTTTATTCTGGAACCCTGAGGCCTGGGAACATGACATGGGTGGATTCTGGAACCCTGTGTCCTGTTAACATGACATGGGTGGATTCTGGAACCCTGAGGCCTGGGAACATGACATCTGTTTAGATTGTGGAATACTGTGGCCTGGGAACATAACTGAGGATTGATTCTGGACCCCTGTGGACTGGGAACATGACTGAGGTTTTATTCTGGAACCCTGAGGCCTGGGAACATGACATGGGTGGATTCTGGAACCCTGTGTCCTGTTAACATGACATGGGTGGATTCTGGAACCCTGAGGCCTGGGAACATGACATCTGTTTAGATTGTGGAATACTGTGGCCTGGGAACATCACTGAGGATTGATTCTGGACCCCTGTGGACTGGGAACATGACTGAGGTTTTATTCTGGAACCCTGAGGCCTGGGAACATGACATGGGTGGATTCTGGAACCCTGTGTCCTGTTAACATGACATGGGTGGATTCTGGAACCCTGAGGCCTGGGAACATGACATCTGTTTAGATTGTGGAATACTGTGGCCTGGGAACATAACTGAGGATTGATTCTGGACCCCGGTGGACTGGGAACATGACTGAGGTTTTATTCTGGAACCCTGTGTCCTGTTAACATGACATGGGTGGATTCTGGAACCCTGGGTCCTGTTAACATGACATGGGTGGATTCTGGAACCCTGAGGCCTGGGAACATGACATGGGTGGATTCTGGAACCCTGAGGCCTGGGAACATGACATGGGTGGATTCTGGAACCCTGTGTCCTGTTAACATGACATCTGTTTAGATTGTGGAATACTGTGGCCTGGGAACTTGACTGAGCCTTGGTTCTGGACCCCTGTGGACTGGGAACATGACTGAGGTTTTATTCTGGAACCCTGAGGCCTGGGAACATGACATGGGTGGATTCTGGAACCCTGTGTCCTGTTAACATGACATGGGTGGATTCTGGAACCCTGAGGCCTGGGAACATGACATCTGTTTAGATTGTGGAATACTGTGGCCTGGGAACTTGACTGAGCCTTGGTTCTGGACCCCTGTGGACTGGGAACATGACTGAGGTTTTATTCTGGAACCCTGGGTCCTGTTAACATGACATGGGTGGATTCTGGAACCCTGAGGCCTGGGAACATGACATCTGTTTAGATTGTGGAATACTGTGGCCTGGGAACATAACTGAGGATTGATTCTGGACCCCTGTGGACTGGGAACATGACTGAGGTTTTATTCTGGAACCCTGAGGCCTGGGAACATGACATGGGTGGATTCTGGAACCCTGAGGCCTGGGAACATGACATCTGTTTAGATTGTGGAATACTGTGGCCTGGGAACATAACTGAGGATTGATTCTGGACCCCTGTGGACTGGGAACATGACTGAGGTTTTATTCTGGAACCCTGAGGCCTGGGAACATGACATGGGTGGATTCTGGAACCCTGTGTCCTGTTAACATGACATGGGTGGATTCTGGAACCCTGAGGTCTGGGAACATGACATCTGTTTAGATTGTGGAATACTGTGGCCTGGGAACTTGACTGAGGATTGATTCTGGACCCCTGTGGACTGGGAACATGACTGAGGTTTTATTCTGGAACCCTGAGGCCTGGGAACATGACATGGGTGGATTCTGGAACCCTGTGTCCTGTTAACATGACATGGGTGGATTCTGGAACCCTGGGTCCTGTTAACATGACATGGGTGGATTCTGGAACCCTGAGGCCTGGGAACATGACATCTGTTTAGATTGTGGAATACTGTGGGCTGGGAACTTGACTGAGCCTTGGTTCTGGACCCCTGTGGACTGGGAACATGACTGAGGTTTTATTCTGGAACCCTGGGTCCTGTTAACATGACATGGGTGGATTCTGGAACCCTGAGGCCTGCGAACATGACATCTGTTTAGATTGTGGAATACTGTGGCCTGGGAACATAACTGAGGATTGATTCTGGACCCCTGTGGACTGGGAACATGACTGAGGTTTTATTCTGGAACCCTGAGGCCTGGGAACATGACATGGGTGGATTCTGGAACCCTGAGGCCTGGGAACATGACATCTGTTTAGATTGTGGAATACTGTGGCCTGGGAACATAACTGAGGATTGATTCTGGACCCCTGTGGACTGGGAACATGACTGAGGTTTTATTCTGGACCCTGAGGCCTGGGAACAGGACATGGGTGGATTCTGGAACCCTGTGTCCTGTTAACATGACATCTGTTTAGATTGTGGAATACTGTGGCCTGGGAACTTGACTGAGCCTTGGTTCTGGACCCCTGTGGACTGGGAATATGACTGAGGTTTTATTCTGGAGCCGTGTAGCCTGGGAACATAACTGAGGATTGATTCTGGACCCCTGTGGACTGGGAACATGACTGAGGTTTTATTCTGGAACCCTGTGTCCTGTTAACATGACATGGGTGGATTCTGGAACCCTGAGGCCTGGGAACATGACATCTGTTTAGATTGTGGAATACTGTGGCCTTGGAACTTGACTGAGGATTGATTCTGGACCCCTGTGGACTGGGAACATGACTGAGGTTTTATTCTGGAACCCTGGGTCCTGTTAACATGACATGGGTGGATTCTGGAACCCTGAGGCCTGGGAACATGACATCTGTTTAGATTGTGGAATACTGTGGCCTGGGAACATAACTGAGGATTGATTCTGGACCCCTGTGGACTGGGAACATGACTGAGGTTTTATTCTGGAACCCTGTGTCCTGTTAACATGACATGGGTGGATTCTGGAACCCTGAGGCCTGGGAACATGACATGGGTGGATTCTGGAACCCTGAGGCCTGGGAACATGACATGGGTGGATTCTGGAACCCTGTGTCCTGTTAACATGACATCTGTTTAGATTGTGGAATACTGTGGCCTGGGAACTTGACTGAGCCTTGGTTCTGGACCCCTGTGGACTGGGAACATGACTGAGGTTTTATTCTGGAACCCTGAGGCCTGGGAACATGACATGGGTGGATTCTGGAACCCTGTGTCCTGTTAACATGACATGGGTGGATTCTGGAACCCTGAGGCCTGGGAACATGACATCTGTTTAGATTGTGGAATACTGTGGCCTGGGAACTTGACTGAGCCTTGGTTCTGGACCCCTGTGGACTGGGAACATGACTGAGGTTTTATTCTGGAACCCTGGGTCCTGTTAACATGACATGGGTGGATTCTGGAACCCTGAGGCCTGGGAACATGACATCTGTTTAGATTGTGGAATACTGTGGCCTGGGAACATAACTGAGGATTGATTCTGGACCCCTGTGGACTGGGAACATGACTGAGGTTTTATTCTGGAACCCTGAGGCCTGGGAACATGACATGGGTGGATTCTGGAACCCTGAGGCCTGGGAACATGACATCTGTTTAGATTGTGGAATACTGTGGCCTGGGAACATAACTGAGGATTGATTCTGGACCCCTGTGGACTGGGAACATGACTGAGGTTTTATTCTGGAACCCTGAGGCCTGGGAACATGACATGGGTGGATTCTGGAACCCTGTGTCCTGTTAACATGACATGGGTGGATTCTGGAACCCTGAGGTCTGGGAACATGACATCTGTTTAGATTGTGGAATACTGTGGCCTGGGAACTTGACTGAGGATTGATTCTGGACCCCTGTGGACTGGGAACATGACTGAGGTTTTATTCTGGAACCCTGAGGCCTGGGAACATGACATGGGTGGATTCTGGAACCCTGTGTCCTGTTAACATGACATGGGTGGATTCTGGAACCCTGGGTCCTGTTAACATGACATGGGTGGATTCTGGAACCCTGAGGCCTGGGAACATGACATCTGTTTAGATTGTGGAATACTGTGGCCTGGGAACTTGACTGAGCCTTGGTTCTGGACCCCTGTGGACTGGGAACATGACTGAGGTTTTATTCTGGAACCCTGGGTCCTGTTAACATGACATGGGTGGATTCTGGAACCCTGAGGCCTGCGAACATGACATCTGTTTAGATTGTGGAATACTGTGGCCTGGGAACATAACTGAGGATTGATTCTGGACCCCTGTGGACTGGGAACATGACTGAGGTTTTATTCTGGAACCCTGAGGCCTGGGAACATGACATGGGTGGATTCTGGAACCCTGAGGCCTGGGAACATGACATCTGTTTAGATTGTGGAATACTGTGGCCTGGGAAAATAACTGAGGATTGATTCTGGACCCCTGTGGACTGGGAACATGACTGAGGTTTTATTCTGGACCCTGAGGCCTGGGAACAGGACATGGGTGGATTCTGGAACCCTGTGTCCTGTTAACATGACATCTGTTTAGATTGTGGAATACTGTGGCCTGGGAACTTGACTGAGCCTTGGTTCTGGACCCCTGTGGACTGGGAATATGACTGAGGTTTTATTCTGGAGCCGTGTAGCCTGGGAACATAACTGAGGATTGATTCTGGACCCCTGTGGACTGGGAACATGACTGAGGTTTTATTCTGGAACCCTGTGTCCTGTTAACATGACATGGGTGGATTCTGGAACCCTGAGGCCTGGGAACATGACATCTGTTTAGATTGTGGAATACTGTGGCCTGGGAACTTGACTGAGGATTGATTCTGGACCCCTGTGGACTGGGAACATGACTGAGGTTTTATTCTGGAACCCTGGGTCCTGTTAACATGACATGGGTGGATTCTGGAACCCTGAGGCCTGGGAACATGACATCTGTTTAGATTGTGGAATACTGTGGCCTGGGAACATAACTGAGGATTGATTCTGGACCCCTGTGGACTGGGAACATGACTGAGGTTTTATTCTGGAACCCTGTGTCCTGTTAACATGACATGGGTGGATTCTGGAACCCTGAGGCCTGGGAACATGACATGGGTGGATTCTGGAACCCTGAGGCCTGGGAACATGACATGGGTGGATTCTGGAACCCTGTGTCCTGTTAACATGACATCTGTTTAGATTGTGGAATACTGTGGCCTGGGAACTTGACTGAGCCTTGGTTCTGGACCCCTGTGGACTGGGAACATGACTGAGGTTTTATTCTGGAACCCTGAGGCCTGGGAACATGACATCTGTTTAGATTGTGGAATACTGTGGCCTGGGAACTTGACTGAGCCTTGGTTCTGGACCCCTGTGGACTGGGAACATGACTGAGGTTTTATTCTGGAACCCTGAGGCCTGGGAACATGACATGGGTGGATTCTGGAACCCTGTGTCCTGTTAACATGACATGGGTGGATTCTGGAACCCTGAGGCCTGGGAACATGACATCTGTTTAGATTGTGGAATACTGTGGCCTGGGAACATAACTGAGGATTGATTCTGGACCCCTGTGGACTGGGAACATGACTGAGGTTTTATTCTGGAACCCTGAGGCCTGGGAACATGACATGGGTGGATTCTGGAACCCTGTGTCCTGTTAACATGACATGGGTGGATTCTGGAACCCTGAGGCCTGGGAACATGACATCTGTTTAGATTGTGGAATACTGTGGCCTGGGAACATCACTGAGGATTGATTCTGGACCCCTGTGGACTGGGAACATGACTGAGGTTTTATTCTGGAACCCTGAGGCCTGGGAACATGACATGGGTGGATTCTGGAACCCTGTGTCCTGTTAACATGACATGGGTGGATTCTGGAACCCTGAGGCCTGGGAACATGACATCTGTTTAGATTGTGGAATACTGTGGCCTGGGAACATAACTGAGGATTGATTCTGGACCCCGGTGGACTGGGAACATGACTGAGGTTTTATTCTGGAACCCTGTGTCCTGTTAACATGACATGGGTGGATTCTGGAACCCTGGGTCCTGTTAACATGACATGGGTGGATTCTGGAACCCTGAGGCCTGGGAACATGACATGGGTGGATTCTGGAACCCTGAGGCCTGGGAACATGACATGGGTGGATTCTGGAACCCTGTGTCCTGTTAACATGACATCTGTTTAGATTGTGGAATACTGTGGCCTGGGAACTTGACTGAGCCTTGGTTCTGGACCCCTGTGGACTGGGAACATGACTGAGGTTTTATTCTGGAACCCTGAGGCCTGGGAACATGACATGGGTGGATTCTGGAACCCTGTGTCCTGTTAACATGACATGGGTGGATTCTGGAACCCTGAGGCCTGGGAACATGACATCTGTTTAGATTGTGGAATACTGTGGCCTGGGAACTTGACTGAGCCTTGGTTCTGGACCCCTGTGGACTGGGAACATGACTGAGGTTTTATTCTGGAACCCTGGGTCCTGTTAACATGACATGGGTGGATTCTGGAACCCTGAGGCCTGGGAACATGACATCTGTTTAGATTGTGGAATACTGTGGCCTGGGAACATAACTGAGGATTGATTCTGGACCCCTGTGGACTGGGAACATGACTGAGGTTTTATTCTGGAACCCTGAGGCCTGGGAACATGACATGGGTGGATTCTGGAACCCTGAGGCCTGGGAACATGACATCTGTTTAGATTGTGGAATACTGTGGCCTGGGAACATAACTGAGGATTGATTCTGGACCCCTGTGGACTGGGAACATGACTGAGGTTTTATTCTGGAACCCTGAGGCCTGGGAACATGACATGGGTGGATTCTGGAACCCTGTGTCCTGTTAACATGACATGGGTGGATTCTGGAACCCTGAGGTCTGGGAACATGACATCTGTTTAGATTGTGGAATACTGTGGCCTGGGAACTTGACTGAGGATTGATTCTGGACCCCTGTGGACTGGGAACATGACTGAGGTTTTATTCTGGAACCCTGAGGCCTGGGAACATGACATGGGTGGATTCTGGAACCCTGTGTCCTGTTAACATGACATGGGTGGATTCTGGAACCCTGGGTCCTGTTAACATGACATGGGTGGATTCTGGAACCCTGAGGCCTGGGAACATGACATCTGTTTAGATTGTGGAATACTGTGGGCTGGGAACTTGACTGAGCCTTGGTTCTGGACCCCTGTGGACTGGGAACATGACTGAGGTTTTATTCTGGAACCCTGGGTCCTGTTAACATGACATGGGTGGATTCTGGAACCCTGAGGCCTGCGAACATGACATCTGTTTAGATTGTGGAATACTGTGGCCTGGGAACATAACTGAGGATTGATTCTGGACCCCTGTGGACTGGGAACATGACTGAGGTTTTATTCTGGAACCCTGAGGCCTGGGAACATGACATGGGTGGATTCTGGAACCCTGAGGCCTGGGAACATGACATCTGTTTAGATTGTGGAATACTGTGGCCTGGGAACATAACTGAGGATTGATTCTGGACCCCTGTGGACTGGGAACATGACTGAGGTTTTATTCTGGACCCTGAGGCCTGGGAACAGGACATGGGTGGATTCTGGAACCCTGTGTCCTGTTAACATGACATCTGTTTAGATTGTGGAATACTGTGGCCTGGGAACTTGACTGAGCCTTGGTTCTGGACCCCTGTGGACTGGGAACATGACTGAGGTTTTATTCTGGAACCCTGTGTCCTGTTAACATGACATGGGTGGATTCTGGAACCCTGAGGCCTGGGAACATGACATCTGTTTAGATTGTGGAATACTGTGGCCTGGGAACTTGACTGAGGATTGATTCTGGACCCCTGTGGACTGGGAACATGACTGAGGTTTTATTCTGGAACCCTGGGTCCTGTTAACATGACATGGGTGGATTCTGGAACCCTGAGGCCTGGGAACATGACATCTGTTTAGATTGTGGAATACTGTGGCCTGGGAACATAACTGAGGATTGATTCTGGACCCCTGTGGACTGGGAACATGACTGAGGTTTTATTCTGGAACCCTGTGTCCTGTTAACATGACATGGGTGGATTCTGGAACCCTGAGGCCTGGGAACATGACATGGGTCGATTCTGGAACCCTGAGGCCTGGGAACATGACATGGGTGGATTCTGGAACCCTGTGTCCTGTTAACATGACATCTGTTTAGATTGTGGAATACTGTGGCCTGGGAACTTGACTGAGCCTTGGTTCTGGACCCCTGTGGACTGGGAACATGACTGAGGTTTTATTCTGGAACCCTGAGGCCTGGGAACATGACATGGGTGGATTCTGGAACCCTGTGTCCTGTTAACATGACATGGGTGGATTCTGGAACCCTGAGGCCTGGGAACATGACATCTGTTTAGATTGTGGAATACTGTGGCCTGGGAACATAACTGAGGATTGATTCTGGACCCCTGTGGACTGGGAACATGACTGAGGTTTTATTCTGGAACCCTGAGGCCTGGGAACATGACATGGGTGGATTCTGGAACCCTGTGTCCTGTTAACATGACATGGGTGGATTCTGGAACCCTGAGGCCTGGGAACATGACATCTGTTTAGATTGTGGAATACTGTGGCCTGGGAACATCACTGAGGATTGATTCTGGACCCCTGTGGACTGGGAACATGACTGAGGTTTTATTCTGGAACCCTGAGGCCTGGGAACATGACATGGGTGGATTCTGGAACCCTGTGTCCTGTTAACATGACATGGGTGGATTCTGGAACCCTGAGGCCTGGGAACATGACATCTGTTTAGATTGTGGAATACTGTGGCCTGGGAACATAACTGAGGATTGATTCTGGACCCCGGTGGACTGGGAACATGACTGAGGTTTTATTCTGGAACCCTGTGTCCTGTTAACATGACATGGGTGGATTCTGGAACCCTGTGTCCTGTTAACATGACATGGGTGGATTCTGGAACCCTGGGTCCTGTTAACATGACATGGGTGGATTCTGGAACCCTGAGGCCTGGGAACATGACATGGGTGGATTCTGGAACCCTGAGGCCTGGGAACATGACATCTGTTTAGATTGTGGAATACTGTGGCCTGGGAACATAACTGAGGATTGATTCTGGACCCCTGTGGACTGGGAACATGACTGAGGTTTTATTCTGGAACCCTGTGTCCTGTTAACATGACATGGGTGGATTCTGGAACCCTGTGTCCTGTTAACATGACATGGGTGGATTCTGGAACCCTGGGTCCTGTTAACATGACATGGGTGGATTCTGGAACCCTGAGGCCTGGGAACATGACTGAGGTTTTATTCTGGAACCCTGAGGCCTGGGAACATGACATGGGTGGATTCTGGAACCCTGTGTCCTGTTAACATGACATGGGTGGATTCTGGAACCCTGAGGCCTGGGAACATGACATGGGTGGATTCTGGAACCCTGAGGCCTGGGAACATGACATGGGTGGATTCTGGAACCCTGTGTGCTGTTAACATGACATCTGTTTAGATTGTGGAATACTGTGGCCTGGGAACTTGACTGAGCCTTGGTTCTGGACCCCTGTGGACTGGGAACATGACTGAGGTTTTATTCTGGAACCCTGAGGCCTGGGAACATGACATCTGTTTAGATTGTGGAATACTGTGGCCTGGGAACTTGACTGAGCTTTGGTTCTGGACCCCTGTGGACTGGGAACATGACTGAGGTTTTATTCTGGAACCCTGAGGCCTGGGAACATGACATGGGTGGATTCTGGAACCCTGTGTCCTGTTAACATGACATGGGTGGATTCTGGAACCCTGAGGCCTGGGAACATGACATCTGTTTAGATTGTGGAATACTGTGGCCTGGGAACATAACTGAGGATTGATTCTGGACCCCTGTGGACTGGGAACATGACTGAGGTTTTATTCTGGAACCCTGAGGCCTGGGAACATGACATGGGTGGATTCTGGAACCCTGTGTCCTGTTAACATGACATGGGTGGATTCTGGAACCCTGAGGCCTGGGAACATGACATCTGTTTAGATTGTGGAATACTGTGGCCTGGGAACATAACTGAGGATTGATTCTGGACCCCTGTGGACTGGGAACATGACTGAGGTTTTATTCTGGAACCCTGAGGCCTGGGAACATGACATGGGTGGATTCTGGAACCCTGAGGCCTGGGAACATGACATGGGTGGATTCTGGAACCCTGAGGCCTGGGAACATGACATGGGTGGATTCTGGAACCCTGTGTCCTGTTAACATGACATCTGTTTAGATTGTGGAATACTGTGGCCTGGGAACTTGACTGAGCCTTGGTTCTGGACCCCTGTGGACTGGGAACATGACTGAGGATTTATTCTGGAACCCTGAGGCTTGGGAACATGACATCTGTTTAGATTGTGGAATACTGTGGCCTGGGAACTTGACTGAGCCTTGGTTCTGGACCCCTGTGGACTGGGAACATGACTGAGGTTTTATTCTGGAACCCTGAGGCCTGGGAACATGACATGGGTGGATTCTGGAACGCTGTGTCCTGTTAACATGACATGGGTGGATTCTGGAACCCTGAGGCCTGGGAACATGACATCTGTTTAGATTGTGGAATACTGTGGCCTGGGAACATAACTGAGGATTGATTCTGGACCCCTGTGGACTGGGAACATGACTGAGGTTTTATTCTGGAACCCTGAGGCCTGGGAACATGACATGGGTGGATTCTGGAACCCTGTGTCCTGTTAACATGACATGGGTGGATTCTGGAACCCTGAGGCCTGGGAACATGACATCTGTTTAGATTGTGGAATACTGTGGCCTGGGAACATAACTGAGGATTGATTCTGGACCCCTGTGGACTGGGAACATGACTGAGGTTTTATTCTGGAACCCTGAGGCCTGGGAACATGACATGGGTGGATTCTGGAACCCTGTGTCCTGTTAACATGACATGGGTGGATTCTGGAACCCTGAGGCCTGGGAACATGACATCTGTTTAGATTGTGGAATACTGTGGCCTGGGAACATAACTGAGGATTGATTCTGGACCCCTGTGGACTGGGAACATGACTGAGGTTTTATTCTGGAACCCTGTGTCCTGTTAACATGACATGGGTGGATTCTGGAACCCTGTGTCCTGTTAACATGACATGGGTGGATTCTGGAACCCTGGGTCCTGTTAACATGACATGGGTGGATTCTGGAACCCTGAGGCCTGGGAACATGACATGGGTGGATTCTGGAACCCTGAGGCCTGGGAACATGACATCTGTTTAGATTGTGGAATACTGTGGCCTGGGAACATAACTGAGGATTGATTCTGAACCCCTGTGGACTGGGAACATGACTGAGGTATTATTCTGGAACCCTGTGTCCTGTTAACATGACATGGGTGGATTCTGGAACCCTGTGTCCTGTTAACATGACATGGGTGGATTCTGGAACCCTGGGTCCTGTTAACATGACATGGGTGGATTCTGGAACCCTGAGGCCTGGGAACATGACTGAGGTTTTATTCTGGAACCCTGAGGCCTGGGAACATGACATGGGTGGATTCTGGAACCCTGTGTCCTGTTAACATGACATGGGTGGATTCTGGAACCCTGAGGCCTGGGAACATGACATGGGTGGATTCTGGAACCCTGAGGCCTGGGAACATGACATGGGTGGATTCTGGAACCCTGTGTCCTGTTAACATGACATCTGTTTAGATTGTGGAATACTGTGGCCTGGGAACTTGACTGAGCCTTGGTTCTGGACCCCTGTGGACTGGGAACATGACTGAGGTTTTATTCTGGAACCCTGAGGCCTGGGAACATGACATGGGTGGATTCTGGAACCCTGTGTCCTGTTAACATGACATGGGTGGATTCTGGAACCCTGAGGCCTGGGAACATGACATCTGTTTAGATTGTGGAATACTGTGGCCTGGGAAATTGACTGAGGAGTGATTCTGGACCCCTGTGGACTGGGAACATGACTGAGGTTTTATTCTGGAACCCTGGGTCCTGTTAACATGACATGGGTGGATTCTGGAACCCTGAGGCCTGGGAACATGACATCTGTTTAGATTGTAGAATACTGTGGCCTGGGAACATAACTGAGGATTGATTCTGGACCCCTGTGGACTGGGAACATGACTGAGGTTTTATTCTGGAACCCTGTGTCCTGTTAACATGACATGGGTGGATTCTGGAACCCTGAGGCCTGGGAACATGACATGGGTGGATTCTGGAACCCTGAGGCCTGGGAACATGACATGGGTGGATTCTGGAACCCTGTGTCCTGTTAACATGACATCTGTTTAGATTGTGGAATACTGTGGCCTGGGAACTTGACTGAGCCTTGGTTCTGGACCCCTGTGGACTGGGAACATGACTGAGGTTTTATTCTGGAACCCTGAGGCCTGGGAACATGACATCTGTTTAGATTGTGGAATACTGTGGCCTGGGAACTTGACTGAGCCTTGGTTCTGGACCCCTGTGGACTGGGAACATGACTGAGGTTTTATTCTGGAACCCTGAGGCCTGGGAACATGACATGGGTGGATTCTGGAACCCTGTGTCCTGTTAACATGACATGGGTTGATTCTGGAACCCTGAGGCCTGGGAACATGACATCTGTTTAGATTGTGGAATACTGTGGCCTGGGAACATAACTGAGGATTGATTCTGGACCCCTGTGGACTGGGAACATGACTGAGGTTTTATTCTGGAACCCTGAGGCCTGGGAACATGACATGGGTGGATTCTGGAACCCTGTGTCCTGTTAACATGACATGGGTGGATTCTGGAACCCTGAGGCCTGGGAACATGACATCTGTTTAGATTGTGGAATACTGTGGCCTGGGAACATAACTGAGGATTGATTCTGGACCCCTGTGGACTGGGAACATGACTGAGGTTTTATTCTGGAACCCTGAGGCCTGGGAACATGACATGGGTGGATTCTGGAACCCTGTGTCCTGTTAACATGACATGGGTGGATTCTGGAACCCTGAGGCCTGGGAACATGACATCTGTTTAGATTGTGGAATACTGTGGCCTGGGAACATAACTGAGGATTGATTCTGGACCCCTGTGGACTGGGAACATGACTGAGGTTTTATTCTGGAACCCTGTGTCCTGTTAACATGACATGGGTGGATTCTGGAACCCTGTGTCCTGTTAACATGACATGGGTGGATTCTGGAACCCTGGGTCCTGTTAACATGACATGGGTGGATTCTGGAACCCTGAGGCCTGGGAACATGACATGGGTGGATTCTGGAACCCTGAGGCCTGGGAACATGACATCTGTTTAGATTGTGGAATACTGTGGCCTGGGAACATAACTGAGGATTGATTCTGGACCCCTGTGGACTGGGAACATGACTGAGGTTTTATTCTGGAACCCTGTGTCCTGTTAACATGACATGGGTGGATTCTGGAACCCTGTGTCCTGTTAACATGACATGGGTGGATTCTGGAACCCTGGGTCCTGTTAACATGACATGGGTGGATTCTGGAACCCTGAGGCCTGGGAACATGACTGAGGTTTTATTCTGGAACCCTGAGGCCTGGGAACATGACATGGGTGGATTCTGGAACCCTGTGTCCTGTTAACATGACATGGGTGGATTCTGGAACCCTGGGTCCTGTTAACATGACATGGGTGGATTCTGGAACCCTGAGGCCTGGGAACATGACATGGGTGGATTCTGGAACCCTGAGGCCTGGGAACATGACATGGGTGGATTCTGGAACCCTGTGTCCTGTTGACATGACATCTGTTTAGATTGTGGAATACTGTGGCCTGGGAACTTGACTGAGCCTTGGTTCTGGACCCCTGTGGACTGGGAACATGACTGAGGTTTTATTCTGGAACCCTGAGGCCTGGGAACATGACATGGGTGGATTCTGGAACCCTGTGTCCTGTTAACATGACATGGGTGGATTCTGGAACCCTGAGGCCTGGGAACATGACATCTGTTTAGATTGTGGAATACTGTGGCCTGGGAACTTGACTGAGCCTTGGTTCTGGACCCCTGTGGACTGGGAACATGACTGAGGTTTTATTCTGGAACCCTGGGTCCTGTTAACATGACATGGGTGGATTCTGGAACCCTGAGGCCTGGGAACATGACATCTGTTTAGATTGTGGAATACTGTGGCCTGGGAACATAACTGAGGATTGATTCTGGACCCCTGTGGACTGGGAACATGACTGAGGTTTTATTCTGGAACCCTGAGGCCTGGGAACATGACATGGGTGGATTCTGGAACCCTGAGGCCTGGGAACATGACATCTGTTTAGATTGTGGAATACTGTGGCCTGGGAACATAACTGAGGATTGATTCTGGACCCCTGTGGACTGGGAACATGACTGAGGTTTTATTCTGGAACCCTGAGGCCTGGGAACATGACATGGGTGGATTCTGGAACCCTGTGTCCTGTTAACATGACATGGGTGGATTCTGGAACCCTGAGGTCTGGGAACATGACATCTGTTTAGATTGTGGAATACTGTGGCCTGGGAACTTGACTGAGGATTGATTCTGGACCCCTGTGGACTGGGAACATGACTGAGGTTTTATTCTGGAACCCTGAGGCCTGGGAACATGACATGGGTGGATTCTGGAACCCTGTGTCCTGTTAACATGACATGGGTGGATTCTGGAACCCTGGGTCCTGTTAACATGACATGGGTGGATTCTGGAACCCTGAGGCCTGGGAACATGACATCTGTTTAGATTGTGGAATACTGTGGCCTGGGAACTTGACTGAGCCTTGGTTCTGGACCCCTGTGGACTGGGAACATGACTGAGGTTTTATTCTGGAACCCTGGGTCCTGTTAACATGACATGGGTGGATTCTGGAACCCTGAGGCCTGGGAACATGACATCTGTTTAGATTGTGGAATACTGTGGCCTGGGAACATAACTGAGGATTGATTCTGGACCCCTGTGGACTGGGAACATGACTGAGGTTTTATTCTGGAACCCTGAGGCCTGGGAACATGACATGGGTGGATTCTGGAACCCTGAGGCCTGGGAACATGACATCTGTTTAGATTGTGGAATACTGTGGCCTGGGAACATAACTGAGGATTGATTCTGGACCCCTGTGGACTGGGAACATGACTGAGGTTTTATTCTGGACCCTGAGGCCTGGGAACATGACATGGGTGGATTCTGGAACCCTGTGTCCTGTTAACATGACATGGGTGGATTCTGGAACCCTGAGGCCTGGGAACATGACATCTGTTTAGATTGTGGAATACTGTGGCCTGGGAACTTGACTGAGGATTGATTCTGGACCCCTGTGGACTGGGAACATGACTGAGGTTTTATTCTGGAACCCTGAGGCCTGGGAACATGACATGGGTGGATTCTGGAACCCTGTGTCCTGTTAACATGACATGGGTGGATTCTGGAACCCTGGGTCCTGTTAACATGACATGGGTGGATTCTGGAACCCTGAGGCCTGGGAATATGACTGAGGTTTTATTCTGGAACCCTGAGGCCTGGGAACATGACATGGGTGGATTCTGGAACCCTGTGTCCTGTTAACATGACATGGGTGGATTCTGGAACCCTGAGGCCTGGGAACATGACATGGGTGGATTCTGGAACCCTGAGGCCTGGGAACATGACATGGGTGGATTCTGGAACCCTGTGTGCTGTTAACATGACATCTGTTTAGATTGTGGAATACTGTGGCCTGGGAACTTGACTGAGCCTTGGTTCTGGACCCCTGTGGACTGGGAACATGACTGAGGTTTTATTCTGGAACCCTGAGGCCTGGGAACATGACATGGGTGGATTCTGGAACCCTGTGTCCTGTTAACATGACATGGGTGGATTCTGGAACCCTGAGGCCTGGGAACATGACATCTGTTTAGATTGTGGAATACTGTGGCCTGGGAACATAACTGAGGATTGATTCTGGACCCCTGTGGACTGGGAACATGACTGAGGTTTTATTCTGGAACCCTGAGGCCTGGGAACATGACATGGGTGGATTCTGGAACCCTGTGTCCTGTTAACATGACATGGGTGGATTCTGGAACCCTGAGGCCTGGGAACATGACATCTGTTTAGATTGTGGAATACTGTGGCCTGGGAACATAACTGAGGATTGATTCTGGACCCCTGTGGACTGGGAAAATGACTGAGGTTTTATTCTGGAACCCTGAGGCCTGGGAACATGACATGGGTGGATTCTGGAACCCTGTGTCCTGTTAACATGACATGGGTGGATTCTGGAACCCTGAGGCCTGGGAACATGACATCTGTTTAGATTGTGGAATACTGTGGCCTGGGAACATAACTGAGGATTGATTCTGGACCCCTGTGGACTGGGAACATGACTGAGGTTTTATTCTGGAACCCTGTGTCCTGTTAACATGACATGGGTGGATTCTGGAACCCTGAGGCCTGGGAACATGACATGGGTGGATTCTGGAACCCTGAGGCCTGGGAACATGACATGGGTGGATTCTGGAACCCTGTGTCCTGTTAACATGACATCTGTTTAGATTGTGGAATACTGTGGCCTGGGAACTTGACTGAGCCTTGGTTCTGGACCCCTGTGGACTGGGAACATGACTGAGGATTTATTCTGGAACCCTGAGGCCTGGGAACATGACATCTGTTTAGATTGTGGAATACTGTGGCCTGGGAACTTGACTGAGCCTTGGTTCTGGACCCCTGTGGACTGGGAACATGACTGAGGTTTTATTCTGGAACCCTGAGGCCTGGGAACATGACATGGGTGGATTCTGGAACCCTGTGTCCTGTTAACATGACATGGGTGGATTCTGGAACCCTGAGGCCTGGGAACATGACATCTGTTTAGATTGTGGAATACTGTGGCCTGGGAACATAACTGAGGATTGATTCTGGACCCCTGTGGACTGGGAACATGACTGAGGTTTTATTCTGGAACCCTGAGGCCTGGGAACATGACATGGGTGGATTCTGGAACCCTGTGTCCTGTTAACATGACATGGGTGGATTCTGGAACCCTGAGGCCTGGGAACATGACATCTGTTTAGATTGTGGAATACTGTGGCCTGGGAACATAACTGAGGATTGATTCTGGACCCCTGTGGACTGGGAACATGACTGAGGTTTTATTCTGGAACCCTGAGGCCTGGGAACATGACATGGGTGGATTCTGGAACCCTGTGTCCTGTTAACATGACATGGGTGGATTCTGGAACCCTGAGGCCTGGGAACATGACATCTGTTTAGATTGTGGAATACTGTGGCCTGGGAACATAACTCAGGATTGATTCTGGACCCCTGTGGACTGGGAACATGACTGAGGTTTTATTCTGGAACCCTGTGTCCTGTTAACATGACATGGGTGGATTCTGGAACCCTGTGTCCTGTTAACATGACATGGGTGGATTCTGGAACCCTGGGTCCTGTTAACATGACATGGGTGGATTCTGGAACCCTGAGGCCTGGGAACATGACATGGGTGGATTCTGGAACCCTGAGGCCTGGGAACATGACATCTGTTTAGATTGTGGAATACTGTGGCCTGGGAACATAACTGAGGATTGATTCTGGACCCCTGTGGACTGGGAACATGACTGAGGTTTTATTCTGGAACCCTGTGTCCTGTTAACATGACATGGGTGGATTCTGGAACCCTGTGTCCTGTTAACATGACATGGGTGGATTCTGGAACCCTGGGTCCTGTTAACATGACATGGGTGGATTCTGGAACCCTGAGGCCTGGGAACATGACTGAGGTTTTATTCTGGAACCCTGAGGCCTGGGAACATGACATGGGTGGATTCTGGAACCCTGTGTCCTGTTAACATGACATGGGTGGATTCTGGAACCCTGAGGCCTGGGAACATGACATGGGTGGATTCTGGAACCCTGAGGCCTGGGAACATGACATGGGTGGATTCTGGAACCCTGTGTCCTGTTAACATGACATCTGTTTAGATTGTGGAATACTGTGGCCTGGGAACTTGACTGAGCCTTGGTTCTGGACCCCTGTGGACTGGGAACATGACTGAGGTTTTATTCTGGAACCCTGAGGCCTGGGAACATGACATGGGTGGATGCTGGAACCCTGTGTCCTGTTAACATGACATGGGTGGATTCTGGAACCCTGAGGCCTGGGAACATGACATCTGTTTAGATTGTGGAATACTGTGGCCTGGGAAATTGACTGAGGATTGATTCTGGACCCCTGTGGCCTGGGAACATGACTGAGGTTTTATTCTGGAACCCTGGGTCCTGTTAACATGACATGGGTGGATTCTGGAACCCTGAGGCCTGGGAACATGACATCTGTTTAGATTGTGGAATACTGTGGCCTGGGAACATAACTGAGGATTGATTCTGGACCCCTGTGGACTGGGAACATGACTGAGGTTTTATTCTGGAACCCTGTGTCCTGTTAACATGACATGGGTGGATTCTGGAACCCTGAGGCCTGGGAACATGACATGGGTGGATTCTGGAACCCTGAGGCCTGGGAACATGACATGGGTGGATTCTGGAACCCTGTGTCCTGTTAACATGACATCTGTTTAGATTGTGGAATACTGTGGCCTGGGAACTTGACTGAGCCTTGGTTCTGGACCCCTGTGGACTGGGAACATGACTGAGGTTTTATTCTGGAACCCTGAGGCCTGGGAACATGACATCTGTTTAGATTGTGGAATACTGTGGCCTGGGAACTTGACTGAGCCTTGGTTCTGGACCCCTGTGGACTGGGAACATGACTGAGGTTTTATTCTGGAACCCTGAGGCCTGGGAACATGACATGGGTGGATTCTGGAACCCTGTGTCCTGTTAACATGACATGGGTGGATTCTGGAACCCTGAGGCCTGGGAACATGACATCTGTTTAGATTGTGGAATACTGTGGCCTGGGAACATAACTGAGGATTGATTCTGGACCCCTGTGGACTGGGAACATGACTGAGGTTTTATTCTGGAACCCTGAGGCCTGGGAACATGACATGGGTGGATTCTGGAACCCTGTGTCCTGTTAACATGACATGGGTGGATTCTGGAACCCTGAGGCCTGGGAACATGACATCTGTTTAGATTGTGGAATACTGTGGCCTGGGAACATAACTGAGGATTGATTCTGGACCCCTGTGGACTGGGAACATGACTGAGGTTTTATTCTGGAACCCTGAGGCCTGGGAACATGACATGGGTGGATTCTGGAACCCTGTGTCCTGTTAACATGACATGGGTGGATTCTGGAACCCTGAGGCCTGGGAACATGACATCTGTTTAGATTGTGGAATACTGTGGCCTGGGAACATAACTGAGGATTGATTCTGGACCCCTGTGGACTGGGAACATGACTGAGGTTTTATTCTGGAACCCTGTGTCCTGTTAACATGACATGGGTGGATTCTGGAACCCTGTGTCCTGTTAACATGACATGGGTGGATTCTGGAACCCTGGGTCCTGTTAACATGACATGGGTGGATTCTGGAACCCTGAGGCCTGGGAACATGACATGGGTGGATTCTGGAACCCTGAGGCCTGGGAACATGACATCTGTTTAGATTGTGGAATACTGTGGCCTGGGAACATAACTGAGGATTGATTCTGGACCCCTGTGGACTGGGAACATGACTGAGGTTTTATTCTGGAACCCTGTGTCCTGTTAACATGACATGGGTGGATTCTGGAACCCTGTGTCCTGTTAACATGACATGGGTGGATTCTGGAACCCTGGGTCCTGTTAACATGACATGGGTGGATTCTGGAACCCTGAGGCCTGGGAACATGACTGAGGTTTTATTCTGGAACCCTGAGGCCTGGGAACATGACATGGGTGGATTCTGGAACCCTGTGTCCTGTTAACATGACATGGGTGGATTCTGGAACCCTGAGGCCTGGGAACATGACATCTGTTTAGATTGTGGAATACTGTGGCCTGGGAACATAACTGAGGATTGATTCTGGACCCCTGTGGACTGGGAACATGACTGAGGTTTTATTCTGGAACCCTGAGGCCTGGGAACATGACATGGGTGGATTCTGGAACCCTGTGTCCTGTTAACATGACATGGGTGGATTCTGGAACCCTGAGGCCTGGGAACATGACATCTGTTTAGATTGTGGAATACTGTGGCCTGGGAACATAACTGAGGATTGATTCTGGACCCCTGTGGACTGGGAAAATGACTGAGGTTTTATTCTGGAACCCTGAGGCCTGGGAACATGACATGGGTGGATTCTGGAACCCTGTGTCCTGTTAACATGACATGGGTGGATTCTGGAACCCTGAGGCCTGGGAACATGACATCTGTTTAGATTGTGGAATACTGTGGCCTGGGAACATAACTGAGGATTGATTCTGGACCCCTGTGGACTGGGAACATGACTGAGGTTTTATTCTGGAACCCTGTGTCCTGTTAACATGACATGGGTGGATTCTGGAACCCTGAGGCCTGGGAACATGACATGGGTGGATTCTGGAACCCTGAGGCCTGGGAACATGACATGGGTGGATTCTGGAACCCTGTGTCCTGTTAACATGACATCTGTTTAGATTGTGGAATACTGTGGCCTGGGAACTTGACTGAGCCTTGGTTCTGGACCCCTGTGGACTGGGAACATGACTGAGGATTTATTCTGGAACCCTGAGGCCTGGGAACATGACATCTGTTTAGATTGTGGAATACTGTGGCCTGGGAACTTGACTGAGCCTTGGTTCTGGACCCCTGTGGACTGGGAACATGACTGAGGTTTTATTCTGGAACCCTGAGGCCTGGGAACATGACATGGGTGGATTCTGGAACCCTGTGTCCTGTTAACATGACATGGGTGGATTCTGGAACCCTGAGGCCTGGGAACATGACATCTGTTTAGATTGTGGAATACTGTGGCCTGGGAACATAACTGAGGATTGATTCTGGACCCCTGTGGACTGGGAACATGACTGAGGTTTTATTCTGGAACCCTGAGGCCTGGGAACATGACATGGGTGGATTCTGGAACCCTGTGTCCTGTTAACATGACATGGGTGGATTCTGGAACCCTGAGGCCTGGGAACATGACATCTGTTTAGATTGTGGAATACTGTGGCCTGGGAACATAACTGAGGATTGATTCTGGACCCCTGTGGACTGGGAACATGACTGAGGTTTTATTCTGGAACCCTGAGGCCTGGGAACATGACATGGGTGGATTCTGGAACCCTGTGTCCTGTTAACATGACATGGGTGGATTCTGGAACCCTGAGGCCTGGGAACATGACATCTGTTTAGATTGTGGAATACTGTGGCCTGGGAACATAACTCAGGATTGATTCTGGACCCCTGTGGACTGGGAACATGACTGAGGTTTTATTCTGGAACCCTGTGTCCTGTTAACATGACATGGGTGGATTCTGGAACCCTGTGTCCTGTTAACATGACATGGGTGGATTCTGGAACCCTGGGTCCTGTTAACATGACATGGGTGGATTCTGGAACCCTGAGGCCTGGGAACATGACATGGGTGGATTCTGGAACCCTGAGGCCTGGGAACATGACATCTGTTTAGATTGTGGAATACTGTGGCCTGGGAACATAACTGAGGATTGATTCTGGACCCCTGTGGACTGGGAACATGACTGAGGTTTTATTCTGGAACCCTGTGTCCTGTTAACATGACATGGGTGGATTCTGGAACCCTGTGTCCTGTTAACATGACATGGGTGGATTCTGGAACCCTGGGTCCTGTTAACATGACATGGGTGGATTCTGGAACCCTGAGGCCTGGGAACATGACTGAGGTTTTATTCTGGAACCCTGAGGCCTGGGAACATGACATGGGTGGATTCTGGAACCCTGTGTCCTGTTAACATGACATGGGTGGATTCTGGAACCCTGAGGCCTGGGAACATGACATGGGTGGATTCTGGAACCCTGAGGCCTGGGAACATGACATGGGTGGATTCTGGAACCCTGTGTCCTGTTAACATGACATCTGTTTAGATTGTGGAATACTGTGGCCTGGGAACTTGACTGAGCCTTGGTTCTGGACCCCTGTGGACTGGGAACATGACTGAGGTTTTATTCTGGAACCCTGAGGCCTGGGAACATGACATGGGTGGATGCTGGAACCCTGTGTCCTGTTAACATGACATGGGTGGATTCTGGAACCCTGAGGCCTGGGAACATGACATCTGTTTAGATTGTGGAATACTGTGGCCTGGGAAATTGACTGAGGATTGATTCTGGACCCCTGTGGCCTGGGAACATGACTGAGGTTTTATTCTGGAACCCTGGGTCCTGTTAACATGACATGGGTGGATTCTGGAACCCTGAGGCCTGGGAACATGACATCTGTTTAGATTGTGGAATACTGTGGCCTGGGAACATAACTGAGGATTGATTCTGGACCCCTGTGGACTGGGAACATGACTGAGGTTTTATTCTGGAACCCTGTGTCCTGTTAACATGACATGGGTGGATTCTGGAACCCTGAGGCCTGGGAACATGACATGGGTGGATTCTGGAACCCTGAGGCCTGGGAACATGACATGGGTGGATTCTGGAACCCTGTGTCCTGTTAACATGACATCTGTTTAGATTGTGGAATACTGTGGCCTGGGAACTTGACTGAGCCTTGGTTCTGGACCCCTGTGGACTGGGAACATGACTGAGGTTTTATTCTGGAACCCTGAGGCCTGGGAACATGACATCTGTTTAGATTGTGGAATACTGTGGCCTGGGAACTTGACTGAGCCTTGGTTCTGGACCCCTGTGGACTGGGAACATGACTGAGGTTTTATTCTGGAACCCTGAGGCCTGGGAACATGACATGGGTGGATTCTGGAACCCTGTGTCCTGTTAACATGACATGGGTGGATTCTGGAACCCTGAGGCCTGGGAACATGACATCTGTTTAGATTGTGGAATACTGTGGCCTGGGAACATAACTGAGGATTGATTCTGGACCCCTGTGGACTGGGAACATGACTGAGGTTTTATTCTGGAACCCTGAGGCCTGGGAACATGACATGGGTGGATTCTGGAACCCTGTGTCCTGTTAACATGACATGGGTGGATTCTGGAACCCTGAGGCCTGGGAACATGACATCTGTTTAGATTGTGGAATACTGTGGCCTGGGAACATAACTGAGGATTGATTCTGGACCCCTGTGGACTGGGAACATGACTGAGGTTTTATTCTGGAACCCTGAGGCCTGGGAACATGACATGGGTGGATTCTGGAACCCTGTGTCCTGTTAACATGACATGGGTGGATTCTGGAACCCTGAGGCCTGGGAACATGACATCTGTTTAGATTGTGGAATACTGTGGCCTGGGAACATAACTGAGGATTGATTCTGGACCCCTGTGGACTGGGAACATGACTGAGGTTTTATTCTGGAACCCTGTGTCCTGTTAACATGACATGGGTGGATTCTGGAACCCTGTGTCCTGTTAACATGACATGGGTGGATTCTGGAACCCTGGGTCCTGTTAACATGACATGGGTGGATTCTGGAACCCTGAGGCCTGGGAACATGACATGGGTGGATTCTGGAACCCTGAGGCCTGGGAACATGACATCTGTTTAGATTGTGGAATACTGTGGCCTGGGAACGTAACTGAGGATTGATTCTGGACCCCTGTGGACTGGGAACATGACTGAGGTTTTATTCTGGAACCCTGTGTCCTGTTAACATGACATGGGTGGATTCTGGAACCCTGTGTCCTGTTAACATGACATGGGTGGATTCTGGAACCCTGGGTCCTGTTAACATGACATGGGTGGATTCTGGAACCCTGAGGCCTGGGAACATGACTGAGGTTTTATTCTGGAACCCTGAGGCCTGGGAACATGACATGGGTGGATTCTGGAACCCTGTGTCCTGTTAACATGACATGGGTGGATTCTGGAACCCTGAGGCCTGGGAACATGACATCTGTTTAGATTGTGGAATACTGTGGCCTGGGAACATAACTGAGGATTGATTCTGGACCCCTGTGGACTGGGAACATGACTGAGGTTTTATTCTGGAACCCTGTGTCCTGTTAACATGACATGGGTGGATTCTGGAACCCTGAGGCCTGGGAACATGACATGGGTGGATTCTGGAACCCTGAGGCCTGGGAACATGACATGGGTGGATTCTGGAACCCTGTGTCCTGTTAACATGACATCTGTTTAGATTGTGGAATACTGTGGCCTGGGAACTTGACTGAGCCTTGGTTCTGGACCCCTGTGGACTGGGAACATGACTGAGGATTTATTCTGGAACCCTGAGGCCTGGGAACATGACATCTGTTTAGATTGTGGAATACTGTGGCCTGGGAACTTGACTGAGCCTTGGTTCTGGACCCCTGTGGACTGGGAACATGACTGAGGTTTTATTCTGGAACCCTGAGGCCTGGGAACATGACATGGGTGGATTCTGGAACCCTGTGTCCTGTTAACATGACATGGGTGGATTCTGGAACCCTGAGGCCTGGGAACATGACATCTGTTTAGATTGTGGAATACTGTGGCCTGGGAACATAACTGAGGATTGATTCTGGACCCCTGTGGACTGGGAACATGACTGAGGTTTTATTCTGGAACCCTGAGGCCTGGGAACATGACATGGGTGGATTCTGGAACCCTGTGTCCTGTTAACATGACATGGGTGGATTCTGGAACCCTGAGGCCTGGGAACATGACATCTGTTTAGATTGTGGAATACTGTGGCCTGGGAACATAACTGAGGATTGATTCTGGACCCCTGTGGACTGGGAACATGACTGAGGTTTTATTCTGGAACCCTGAGGCCTGGGAACATGACATGGGTGGATTCTGGAACCCTGTGTCCTGTTAACATGACATGGGTGGATTCTGGAACCCTGAGGCCTGGGAACATGACATCTGTTTAGATTGTGGAATACTGTGGCCTGGGAACATAACTGAGGATTGATTCTGGACCCCTGTGGACTGGGAACATGACTGAGGTTTTATTCTGGAACCCTGTGTCCTGTTAACATGACATGGGTGGATTCTGGAACCCTGAGGCCTGGGAACATGACATGGGTGGATTCTGGAACCCTGAGGCCTGGGAACATGACATGGGTGGATTCTGGAACCCTGTGTCCTGTTAACATGACATCTGTTTAGATTGTGGAATACTGTGGCCTGGGAACTTGACTGAGCCTTGGTTCTGGACCCCTGTGGACTGGGAACATGACTGAGGTTTTATTCTGGAACCCTGAGGCCTGGGAACATGACATCTGTTTAGATTGTGGAATACTGTGGCCTGGGAACTTGACTGAGCCTTGGTTCTGGACCCCTGTGGACTGGGAACATGACTGAGGTTTTATTCTGGAACCCTGAGGCCTGGGAACATGACATGGGTGGATTCTGGAACCCTGTGTCCTGTTAACATGACATGGGTGGATTCTGGAACCCTGAGGCCTGGGAACATGACATCTGTTTAGATTGTGGAATACTGTGGCCTGGGAACATAACTGAGGATTGATTCTGGACCCCTGTGGACTGGGAACATGACTGAGGTTTTATTCTGGAACCCTGAGGCCTGGGAACATGACATGGGTGGATTCTGGAACCCTGTGTCCTGTTAACATGACATGGGTGGATTCTGGAACCCTGAGGCCTGGGAACATGACATCTGTTTAGATTGTGGAATACTGTGGCCTGGGAACATAACTGAGGATTGATTCTGGACCCCTGTGGACTGGGAACATGACTGAGGTTTTATTCTGGAACCCTGTGTCCTGTTAACATGACATGGGTGGATTCTGGAACCCTGTGTCCTGTTAACATGACATGGGTGGATTCTGGAACCCTGGGTCCTGTTAACATGACATGGGTGGATTCTGGAACCCTGAGGCCTGGGAACATGACATGGGTGGATTCTGGAACCCTGAGGCCTGGGAACATGACATCTGTTTAGATTGTGGAATACTGTGGCCTGGGAACATAACTGAGGATTGATTCTGGACCCCTGTGGACTGGGAACATGACTGAGGTTTTATTCTGGAACCCTGTGTCCTGTTAACATGACATGGGTGGATTCTGGAACCCTGTGTCCTGTTAACATGACATGGGTGGATTCTGGAACCCTGGGTCCTGTTAACATGACATGGGTGGATTCTGGAACCCTGAGGCCTGGGAACATGACTGAGGTTTTATTCTGGAACCCTGAGGCCTGGGAACATGACATGGGTGGATTCTGGAACCCTGTGTCCTGTTAACATGACATGGGTGGATTCTGGAACCCTGGGTCCTGTTAACATGACATGGGTGGATTCTGGAACCCTGAGGCCTGGGAACATGACATGGGTGGATTCTGGAACCCTGAGGCCTGGGAACATGACATGGGTGGATTCTGGAACCCTGTGTCCTGTTAACATGACATCTGTTTAGATTGTGGAATACTGTGGCCTGGGAACTTGACTGAGCCTTGGTTCTGGACCCCTGTGGACTGGGAAAATGACTGAGGTTTTATTCTGGAACCCTGAGGCCTGGGAACATGACATGGGTGGATTCTGGAACCCTGTGTCCTGTTAACATGACATGGGTGGATTCTGGAACCCTGAGGCCTGGGAACATGACATCTGTTTAGATTGTGGAATACTGTGGCCTGGGAACTTGACTTAGCCTTGGTTCTGGACCCCTGTGGACTGGGAACATGACTGAGGTTTTATTCTGGAACCCTGGGTCCTGTTAACATGACATGGGTGGATTCTGGAACCCTGAGGCCTGGGAACATGACATCTGTTTAGATTGTGGAATACTGTGGCCTGGGAACATAACTGAGGATTGATTCTGGACCCCTGTGGACTGGGAACATGACTGAGGTTTTATTCTGGAACCCTGAGGCCTGGGAACATGACATGGGTGGATTCTGGAACCCTGAGACCTGGGAACATGACATCTGTTTAGATTGTGGAATACTGTGGCCTGGGAACTTGACTGAGGATTGATTCTGGACCCCTGTGGACTGGGAACATGACTGAGGTTTTATTCTGGAACCCTGAGGCCTGGGAACATGACATGGGTGGATTCTGGAACCCTGTGTCCTGTTAACATGACATGGGTGGATTCTGGAACCCTGAGGCCTGGGAACATGACATCTGTTTAGATTGTGGAATACTGTGGCCTGGGAACATAACTGAGGATTGATTCTGGACCCCTGTGGACTGGGAACATGACTGAGGTTTTATTCTGGAACCCTGAGGCCTGGGAACATGACATGGGTGGATTCTGGAACCCTGTGTCCTGTTAACATGACATGGGTGGATTCTGGAACCCTGAGGCCTGGGAACATGACATCTGTTTAGATTGTGGAATACTGTGGCCTGGGAACATAACTGAGGATTGATTCTGGACCCCTGTGGACTGGGAAAATGACTGAGGTTTTATTCTGGAACCCTGAGGCCTGGGAACATGACATGGGTGGATTCTGGAACCCTGTGTCCTGTTAACATGACATGGGTGGATTCTGGAACCCTGAGGCCTGGGAACATGACATCTGTTTAGATTGTGGAATACTGTGGCCTGGGAACATAACTGAGGATTGATTCTGGACCCCTGTGGACTGGGAACATGACTGAGGTTTTATTCTGGAACCCTGTGTCCTGTTAACATGACATGGGTGGATTCTGGAACCCTGAGGCCTGGGAACATGACATGGGTGGATTCTGGAACCCTGAGGCCTGGGAACATGACATGGGTGGATTCTGGAACCCTGTGTCCTGTTAACATGACATCTGTTTAGATTGTGGAATACTGTGGCCTGGGAACTTGACTGAGCCTTGGTTCTGGACCCCTGTGGACTGGGAACATGACTGAGGATTTATTCTGGAACCCTGAGGCCTGGGAACATGACATCTGTTTAGATTGTGGAATACTGTGGCCTGGGAACTTGACTGAGCCTTGGTTCTGGACCCCTGTGGACTGGGAACATGACTGAGGTTTTATTCTGGAACCCTGAGGCCTGGGAACATGACATGGGTGGATTCTGGAACCCTGTGTCCTGTTAACATGACATGGGTGGATTCTGGAACCCTGAGGCCTGGGAACATGACATCTGTTTAGATTGTGGAATACTGTGGCCTGGGAACATAACTGAGGATTGATTCTGGACCCCTGTGGACTGGGAACATGACTGAGGTTTTATTCTGGAACCCTGAGGCCTGGGAACATGACATGGGTGGATTCTGGAACCCTGTGTCCTGTTAACATGACATGGGTGGATTCTGGAACCCTGAGGCCTGGGAACATGACATCTGTTTAGATTGTGGAATACTGTGGCCTGGGAACATAACTGAGGATTGATTCTGGACCCCTGTGGACTGGGAACATGACTGAGGTTTTATTCTGGAACCCTGAGGCCTGGGAACATGACATGGGTGGATTCTGGAACCCTGTGTCCTGTTAACATGACATGGGTGGATTCTGGAACCCTGAGGCCTGGGAACATGACATCTGTTTAGATTGTGGAATACTGTGGCCTGGGAACATAACTCAGGATTGATTCTGGACCCCTGTGGACTGGGAACATGACTGAGGTTTTATTCTGGAACCCTGTGTCCTGTTAACATGACATGGGTGGATTCTGGAACCCTGTGTCCTGTTAACATGACATGGGTGGATTCTGGAACCCTGGGTCCTGTTAACATGACATGGGTGGATTCTGGAACCCTGAGGCCTGGGAACATGACATGGGTGGATTCTGGAACCCTGAGGCCTGGGAACATGACATCTGTTTAGATTGTGGAATACTGTGGCCTGGGAACATAACTGAGGATTGATTCTGGACCCCTGTGGACTGGGAACATGACTGAGGTTTTATTCTGGAACCCTGTGTCCTGTTAACATGACATGGGTGGATTCTGGAACCCTGTGTCCTGTTAACATGACATGGGTGGATTCTGGAACCCTGGGTCCTGTTAACATGACATGGGTGGATTCTGGAACCCTGAGGCCTGGGAACATGACTGAGGTTTTATTCTGGAACCCTGAGGCCTGGGAACATGACATGGGTGGATTCTGGAACCCTGTGTCCTGTTAACATGACATGGGTGGATTCTGGAACCCTGAGGCCTGGGAACATGACATGGGTGGATTCTGGAACCCTGAGGCCTGGGAACATGACATGGGTGGATTCTGGAACCCTGTGTCCTGTTAACATGACATCTGTTTAGATTGTGGAATACTGTGGCCTGGGAACTTGACTGAGCCTTGGTTCTGGACCCCTGTGGACTGGGAACATGACTGAGGTTTTATTCTGGAACCCTGAGGCCTGGGAACATGACATGGGTGGATGCTGGAACCCTGTGTCCTGTTAACATGACATGGGTGGATTCTGGAACCCTGAGGCCTGGGAACATGACATCTGTTTAGATTGTGGAATACTGTGGCCTGGGAAATTGACTGAGGATTGATTCTGGACCCCTGTGGCCTGGGAACATGACTGAGGTTTTATTCTGGAACCCTGGGTCCTGTTAACATGACATGGGTGGATTCTGGAACCCTGAGGCCTGGGAACATGACATCTGTTTAGATTGTGGAATACTGTGGCCTGGGAACATAACTGAGGATTGATTCTGGACCCCTGTGGACTGGGAACATGACTGAGGTTTTATTCTGGAACCCTGTGTCCTGTTAACATGACATGGGTGGATTCTGGAACCCTGAGGCCTGGGAACATGACATGGGTGGATTCTGGAACCCTGAGGCCTGGGAACATGACATGGGTGGATTCTGGAACCCTGTGTCCTGTTAACATGACATCTGTTTAGATTGTGGAATACTGTGGCCTGGGAACTTGACTGAGCCTTGGTTCTGGACCCCTGTGGACTGGGAACATGACTGAGGTTTTATTCTGGAACCCTGAGGCCTGGGAACATGACATCTGTTTAGATTGTGGAATACTGTGGCCTGGGAACTTGACTGAGCCTTGGTTCTGGACCCCTGTGGACTGGGAACATGACTGAGGTTTTATTCTGGAACCCTGAGGCCTGGGAACATGACATGGGTGGATTCTGGAACCCTGTGTCCTGTTAACATGACATGGGTGGATTCTGGAACCCTGAGGCCTGGGAACATGACATCTGTTTAGATTGTGGAATACTGTGGCCTGGGAACATAACTGAGGATTGATTCTGGACCCCTGTGGACTGGGAACATGACTGAGGTTTTATTCTGGAACCCTGAGGCCTGGGAACATGACATGGGTGGATTCTGGAACCCTGTGTCCTGTTAACATGACATGGGTGGATTCTGGAACCCTGAGGCCTGGGAACATGACATCTGTTTAGATTGTGGAATACTGTGGCCTGGGAACATAACTGAGGATTGATTCTGGACCCCTGTGGACTGGGAACATGACTGAGGTTTTATTCTGGAACCCTGAGGCCTGGGAACATGACATGGGTGGATTCTGGAACCCTGTGTCCTGTTAACATGACATGGGTGGATTCTGGAACCCTGAGGCCTGGGAACATGACATCTGTTTAGATTGTGGAATACTGTGGCCTGGGAACATAACTGAGGATTGATTCTGGACCCCTGTGGACTGGGAACATGACTGAGGTTTTATTCTGGAACCCTGTGTCCTGTTAACATGACATGGGTGGATTCTGGAACCCTGTGTCCTGTTAACATGACATGGGTGGATTCTGGAACCCTGGGTCCTGTTAACATGACATGGGTGGATTCTGGAACCCTGAGGCCTGGGAACATGACATGGGTGGATTCTGGAACCCTGAGGCCTGGGAACATGACATCTGTTTAGATTGTGGAATACTGTGGCCTGGGAACATAACTGAGGATTGATTCTGGACCCCTGTGGACTGGGAACATGACTGAGGTTTTATTCTGGAACCCTGTGTCCTGTTAACATGACATGGGTGGATTCTGGAACCCTGTGTCCTGTTAACATGACATGGGTGGATTCTGGAACCCTGGGTCCTGTTAACATGACATGGGTGGATTCTGGAACCCTGAGGCCTGGGAACATGACTGAGGTTTTATTCTGGAACCCTGAGGCCTGGGAACATGACATGGGTGGATTCTGGAACCCTGTGTCCTGTTAACATGACATGGGTGGATTCTGGAACCCTGAGGCCTGGGAACATGACATCTGTTTAGATTGTGGAATACTGTGGCCTGGGAACATAACTGAGGATTGATTCTGGACCCCTGTGGACTGGGAACATGACTGAGGTTTTATTCTGGAACCCTGTGTCCTGTTAACATGACATGGGTGGATTCTGGAACCCTGAGGCCTGGGAACATGACATGGGTGGATTCTGGAACCCTGAGGCCTGGGAACATGACATGGGTGGATTCTGGAACCCTGTGTCCTGTTAACATGACATCTGTTTAGATTGTGGAATACTGTGGCCTGGGAACTTGACTGAGCCTTGGTTCTGGACCCCTGTGGACTGGGAACATGACTGAGGATTTATTCTGGAACCCTGAGGCCTGGGAACATGACATCTGTTTAGATTGTGGAATACTGTGGCCTGGGAACTTGACTGAGCCTTGGTTCTGGACCCCTGTGGACTGGGAACATGACTGAGGTTTTATTCTGGAACCCTGAGGCCTGGGAACATGACATGGGTGGATTCTGGAACCCTGTGTCCTGTTAACATGACATGGGTGGATTCTGGAACCCTGAGGCCTGGGAACATGACATCTGTTTAGATTGTGGAATACTGTGGCCTGGGAACATAACTGAGGATTGATTCTGGACCCCTGTGGACTGGGAACATGACTGAGGTTTTATTCTGGAACCCTGAGGCCTGGGAACATGACATGGGTGGATTCTGGAACCCTGTGTCCTGTTAACATGACATGGGTGGATTCTGGAACCCTGAGGCCTGGGAACATGACATCTGTTTAGATTGTGGAATACTGTGGCCTGGGAACATAACTGAGGATTGATTCTGGACCCCTGTGGACTGGGAACATGACTGAGGTTTTATTCTGGAACCCTGAGGCCTGGGAACATGACATGGGTGGATTCTGGAACCCTGTGTCCTGTTAACATGACATGGGTGGATTCTGGAACCCTGAGGCCTGGGAACATGACATCTGTTTAGATTGTGGAATACTGTGGCCTGGGAACATAACTCAGGATTGATTCTGGACCCCTGTGGACTGGGAACATGACTGAGGTTTTATTCTGGAACCCTGTGTCCTGTTAACATGACATGGGTGGATTCTGGAACCCTGTGTCCTGTTAACATGACATGGGTGGATTCTGGAACCCTGGGTCCTGTTAACATGACATGGGTGGATTCTGGAACCCTGAGGCCTGGGAACATGACATGGGTGGATTCTGGAACCCTGAGGCCTGGGAACATGACATCTGTTTAGATTGTGGAATACTGTGGCCTGGGAACATAACTGAGGATTGATTCTGGACCCCTGTGGACTGGGAACATGACTGAGGTTTTATTCTGGAACCCTGTGTCCTGTTAACATGACATGGGTGGATTCTGGAACCCTGTGTCCTGTTAACATGACATGGGTGGATTCTGGAACCCTGGGTCCTGTTAACATGACATGGGTGGATTCTGGAACCCTGAGGCCTGGGAACATGACTGAGGTTTTATTCTGGAACCCTGAGGCCTGGGAACATGACATGGGTGGATTCTGGAACCCTGTGTCCTGTTAACATGACATGGGTGGATTCTGGAACCCTGAGGCCTGGGAACATGACATGGGTGGATTCTGGAACCCTGAGGCCTGGGAACATGACATGGGTGGATTCTGGAACCCTGTGTCCTGTTAACATGACATCTGTTTAGATTGTGGAATACTGTGGCCTGGGAACTTGACTGAGCCTTGGTTCTGGACCCCTGTGGACTGGGAACATGACTGAGGTTTTATTCTGGAACCCTGAGGCCTGGGAACATGACATGGGTGGATGCTGGAACCCTGTGTCCTGTTAACATGACATGGGTGGATTCTGGAACCCTGAGGCCTGGGAACATGACATCTGTTTAGATTGTGGAATACTGTGGCCTGGGAAATTGACTGAGGATTGATTCTGGACCCCTGTGGCCTGGGAACATGACTGAGGTTTTATTCTGGAACCCTGGGTCCTGTTAACATGACATGGGTGGATTCTGGAACCCTGAGGCCTGGGAACATGACATCTGTTTAGATTGTGGAATACTGTGGCCTGGGAACATAACTGAGGATTGATTCTGGACCCCTGTGGACTGGGAACATGACTGAGGTTTTATTCTGGAACCCTGTGTCCTGTTAACATGACATGGGTGGATTCTGGAACCCTGAGGCCTGGGAACATGACATGGGTGGATTCTGGAACCCTGAGGCCTGGGAACATGACATGGGTGGATTCTGGAACCCTGTGTCCTGTTAACATGACATCTGTTTAGATTGTGGAATACTGTGGCCTGGGAACTTGACTGAGCCTTGGTTCTGGACCCCTGTGGACTGGGAACATGACTGAGGTTTTATTCTGGAACCCTGAGGCCTGGGAACATGACATCTGTTTAGATTGTGGAATACTGTGGCCTGGGAACTTGACTGAGCCTTGGTTCTGGACCCCTGTGGACTGGGAACATGACTGAGGTTTTATTCTGGAACCCTGAGGCCTGGGAACATGACATGGGTGGATTCTGGAACCCTGTGTCCTGTTAACATGACATGGGTGGATTCTGGAACCCTGAGGCCTGGGAACATGACATCTGTTTAGATTGTGGAATACTGTGGCCTGGGAACATAACTGAGGATTGATTCTGGACCCCTGTGGACTGGGAACATGACTGAGGTTTTATTCTGGAACCCTGAGGCCTGGGAACATGACATGGGTGGATTCTGGAACCCTGTGTCCTGTTAACATGACATGGGTGGATTCTGGAACCCTGAGGCCTGGGAACATGACATCTGTTTAGATTGTGGAATACTGTGGCCTGGGAACATAACTGAGGATTGATTCTGGACCCCTGTGGACTGGGAACATGACTGAGGTTTTATTCTGGAACCCTGAGGCCTGGGAACATGACATGGGTGGATTCTGGAACCCTGTGTCCTGTTAACATGACATGGGTGGATTCTGGAACCCTGAGGCCTGGGAACATGACATCTGTTTAGATTGTGGAATACTGTGGCCTGGGAACATAACTGAGGATTGATTCTGGACCCCTGTGGACTGGGAACATGACTGAGGTTTTATTCTGGAACCCTGTGTCCTGTTAACATGACATGGGTGGATTCTGGAACCCTGTGTCCTGTTAACATGACATGGGTGGATTCTGGAACCCTGGGTCCTGTTAACATGACATGGGTGGATTCTGGAACCCTGAGGCCTGGGAACATGACATGGGTGGATTCTGGAACCCTGAGGCCTGGGAACATGACATCTGTTTAGATTGTGGAATACTGTGGCCTGGGAACATAACTGAGGATTGATTCTGGACCCCTGTGGACTGGGAACATGACTGAGGTTTTATTCTGGAACCCTGTGTCCTGTTAACATGACATGGGTGGATTCTGGAACCCTGTGTCCTGTTAACATGACATGGGTGGATTCTGGAACCCTGGGTCCTGTTAACATGACATGGGTGGATTCTGGAACCCTGAGGCCTGGGAACATGACTGAGGTTTTATTCTGGAACCCTGAGGCCTGGGAACATGACATGGGTGGATTCTGGAACCCTGTGTCCTGTTAACATGACATGGGTGGATTCTGGAACCCTGGGTCCTGTTAACATGACATGGGTGGATTCTGGAACCCTGAGGCCTGGGAACATGACATGGGTGGATTCTGGAACCCTGAGGCCTGGGAACATGACATGGGTGGATTCTGGAACCCTGTGTCCTGTTAACATGACATCTGTTTAGATTGTGGAATACTGTGGCCTGGGAACTTGACTGAGCCTTGGTTCTGGACCCCTGTGGACTGGGAAAATGACTGAGGTTTTATTCTGGAACCCTGAGGCCTGGGAACATGACATGGGTGGATTCTGGAACCCTGTGTCCTGTTAACATGACATGGGTGGATTCTGGAACCCTGAGGCCTGGGAACATGACATCTGTTTAGATTGTGGAATACTGTGGCCTGGGAACTTGACTTAGCCTTGGTTCTGGACCCCTGTGGACTGGGAACATGACTGAGGTTTTATTCTGGAACCCTGGGTCCTGTTAACATGACATGGGTGGATTCTGGAACCCTGAGGCCTGGGAACATGACATCTGTTTAGATTGTGGAATACTGTGGCCTGGGAACATAACTGAGGATTGATTCTGGACCCCTGTGGACTGGGAACATGACTGAGGTTTTATTCTGGAACCCTGAGGCCTGGGAACATGACATGGGTGGATTCTGGAACCCTGAGACCTGGGAACATGACATCTGTTTAGATTGTGGAATACTGTGGCCTGGGAACATAACTGAGGATTGATTCTGGACCCCTGTGGACTGGGAACATGACTGAGGTTTTATTCTGGAACCCTGAGGCCTGGGAACATGACATGGGTGGATTCTGGAACCCTGTGTCCTGTTAACATGACATGGGTGGATTCTGGAACCCTGAGGTCTGGGAACATGACATCTGTTTAGATTGTGGAATACTGTGGCCTGGGAACTTGACTGAGGATTGATTCTGGACCCCTGTGGACTGGGAACATGACTGAGGTTTTATTCTGGAACCCTGAGGCCTGGGAACATGACATGGGTGGATTCTGGAACCCTGTGTCCTGTTAACATGACATGGGTGGATTCTGGAACCCTGGGTCCTGTTAACATGACATGGGTGGATTCTGGAACCCTGAGGCCTGGGAACATGACATCTGTTTAGATTGTGGAATACTGTGGCCTGGGAACTTGACTGAGCCTTGGTTCTGGACCCCTGTGGACTGGGAACATGACTGAGGTTTTATTCTGGAACCCTGGGTCCTGTTAACATGACATGGGTGGATTCTGGAACCCTGAGGCCTGCGAACATGACATCTGTTTAGATTGTGGAATACTGTGGCCTGGGAACATAACTGAGGATTGATTCTGGACCCCTGTGGACTGGGAACATGACTGAGGTTTTATTCTGGAACCCTGAGGCCTGGGAACATGACATGGGTGGATTCTGGAACCCTGAGGCCTGGGAACATGACATCTGTTTAGATTGTGGAATACTGTGGCCTGGGAACATAACTGAGGATTGATTCTGGACCCCTGTGGACTGGGAACATGACTGAGGTTTTATTCTGGACCCTGAGGCCTGGGAACATGACATGGGTGGATTCTGGAACCCTGTGTCCTGTTAACATGACCTGGGTGGATTCTGGAACCCTGAGGCCTGGGAACATGACATCTGTTTAGATTGTGGAATACTGTGGCCTGGGAACTTGACTGAGGATTGATTCTGGACCCCTGTGGACTGGGAACATGACTGAGGTTTTATTCTGGAACCCTGAGGCCTGGGAACATGACATGGGTGGATTCTGGAACCCTGTGTCCTGTTAACATGACATGGGTGGATTCTGGAACCCTGGGTCCTGTTAACATGACATGGGTGGATTCTGGAACCCTGAGGCCTGGGAACATGACATGGGTGGATTCTGGAACCCTGAGGCCTGGGAACATGACATGGGTGGATTCTGGAACCCTGTGTCCTGTTAACATGACATCTGTTTAGATTGTGGAATACTGTGGCCTGGGAACTTGACTGAGCCTTGGTTCTGGACCCCTGTGGACTGGGAACATGACTGAGGTTTTATTCTGGAACCCTGAGGCCTGTTAACATGACATGGGTGGATTCTGGAACCCTGTGTCCTGTTAACATGACATGGGTGGATTCTGGAACCCTGAGGCCTGGGAACATGACATCTGTTTAGATTGTGGAATACTGTGCCCCGGGAACCTGACTGAGCCTTGGTTCTGGACCCCTGTGGACTGGGAACATGACTGAGCCTTGGTTCTGGACCCCTGTGTCCTGTTAACATGACATGGGTGGATTCTGGACCCCTGTGTCCTGTTAACATGACATGGGTGGATTCTGGAACCCTGTGTCCTGTTAACATGACATGGGTGGATTCTGGAACCCTGAGGCCTGTTAACATGACATGGGTGGATTCTGGACCCCTGAGGCCTGGGAACATGACATGGGTGGATTCTGGAACCCTGAGGCCTGTTAACATGACATGGGTGGATTCTGGCCCCCTGAGGCCTGGGAACATGACATGGGTGGATTCTGGAACCCTGTGTCCTGTTAACATGACATGGGTGGATTCTGGAACCCTGAGGCCTGTTAACATGACATGGGTGGATTCTGGACCCCTGAGGCCTGGGAACATGACATGGGTGGATTCTGGAACCCTGTGTCCTGTTAACATGACATGGGTGGATTCTGGAACCCTGAGGCCTGGGAACATGACATCTGTTTAGATTGTGGAATACTGTGGCCTGGGAACATAACTGAGGATTGATTCTGGACCCCTGTGGACGGGGAACATGACTGAGGTTTTATTCTGGAACCCTGTGTCCTGTTAACATGACATGGGTGGATTCTGGACCCCTGAGGCCTGGGAACATGACATGGGTGGATTCTGGAACCCTGGGTCCTGTTAACATGACATGGGTGGATTCTGGACCCCTGTGTCCTGTTAACATGACATGGGTGGATTCTGGAACCCTGTGTCCTGTTAACATGACATGGGTGGATTCTGGAACCCTGTGGCCTGGGAACATGACATCTGTTTAGATTGTGGAATACTGTGGCCTGGGAACATAACTGAGGATTGATTCTGGACCCCTGTGTACTGGGAACATGACTGAGGTTTTATTCTGGAACCCTGAGGCCTGGGAACATGACATGGGTGGATTCTGGAACCCTGTGTCCTGTTAACATAACATGGGTGGATTCTGGAACCCTGGGTCCTGTTAACATGACATGGGTGGATTCTGGAACCCTGTGTCCTGTTAACATGACATGGGTGGATTCTGGAACCCTGTGTCCTGTTAACATGACATGGGTGGATTCTGGAACCCTGTGTCCTGTTAACATGACATGGGTGGATTCTGGAACCCTGAGGCCTGGGAACATGACATGGGTGGATTCTGGAACCCTGAGGCCTGGGAACATGACATGGGTGGATTCTGGAACCCTGTGTCCTGTTAACATGACATCTGTTTAGATTGTGGAATACTGTGGCCTGGGAACTTGACTGAGCCTTGGTTCTGGACCCCTGTGGACTGGGAACATGACTGAGGTTTTATTCTGGAACCCTGAGGCCTGGGAACATGACATCTGTTTAGATTGTGGAATACTGTGGCCTGGGAACATAACTGAGGAGTGATTCTGGACCCCTGTGGACTGGGAACATGACTGAGGTTTTATTCTGGAACCCTGTGTCCTGTTAACATGACATGGGTGGATTCTGGAACCCTGTGTCCTGTTAACATGACATGGGTGGATTCTGGAACCCTGAGGCCTGGGAACATGACATCTGTTTAGATTGTGGAATACTGTGGCCTGGGAACTTGACTGAGGATTGATTCTGGACCCCTGTGGACTGGGAACATGACTGAGGTTTTATTCTGGAACCCTGAGGCCTGGGAACATGATATGGGTGGATTCTGGAACCCTGTGTCCTGTTAACATGACATGGGTGGATTCTGGAACCCTGGGTCCTGTTAACATGACATCTGTTTAGATTGTGGAATACTGTGGCCTGGGAACTTGACTGAGCCTTGGTTCTGGACCCCTGTGAACTGGGAACATGACTGAGGTTTTATTCTGGAACCCTGAGGCCTGGGAACATGACATCTGTTTAGATTGTGGAATCCTGTGGCCTGGGAACTTGACTGAGCCTTGGTTCTGGACCCCTGTGGACTGGGAACATGACTGAGGTTTTATTCTGGAACCCTGAGGCCTGGGAACATGACATCTGTTTAGATTGTGGAATACTGTGGCCTGGGAACATAACTGAGGATTGATTCTGGACACCTGTGGACTGGGAACATGACTGAGGTTTTATTCTGGAACCCTGTGTCCTGTTAACATGACATGGGTGGATTCTGGAACCCTGTGTCCTGTTAACATGACATGGGTGGATTCTGGAACCCTGGGTCCTGTTAACATGACATGGGTGGATTCTGGAACCCTGTGTCCTGTTAACATGACATGGGTGGATTCTGGAACCCTGAGGCCTGGGAACATGACATGGGTGGATTCTGGAACCCTGAGGCCTGGGAACAGGACATGGGTGGATTCTGGAACCCTGTGTCCTGTTAACATGACATCTGTTTAGATTGTGGAATACTGTGGCCTGGGAACTTGACTGAGCCTTGGTTCTGGACCCCTGTGGACTGGGAATATGACTGAGGTTTTATTCTGGAGCCGTGTAGCCTGGGAACATAACTGAGGATTGATTCTGGACCCCTGTGGACTGGGAACATGACTGAGGTTTTATTCTGGAACCCTGTGTCCTGTTAACATGACATGGGTGGATTCTGGAACCCTGAGGCCTGGGAACATGACATCTGTTTAGATTGTGGAATACTGTGGCCTGGGAACTTGACTGAGGATTGATTCTGGACCCCTGTGGACTGGGAACATGACTGAGGTTTTATTCTGGAACCCTGGGTCCTGTTAACATGACATGGGTGGATTCTGGAACCCTGAGGCCTGGGAACATGACATCTGTTTAGATTGTGGAATACTGTGGCCTGGGAACTTGACTGAGCCTTGGTTCTGGACCCCTGTGAACTGGGAACATGACTGAGGTTTTATTCTGGAACCCTGAGGCCTGGGAACATGACATCTGTTTAGATTGTGGAATCCTGTGGCCTGGGAACTTGACTGAGCCTTGGTTCTGGACCCCTGTGGACTGGGAACATGACTGAGGTTTTATTCTGGAACCCTGAGGCCTGTTAACATGACATGGGTGGATTCTGGAACCCTGGGTCCTGTTAACATGACATCTGTTTAGATTGTGGAATACTGTGGCCTGGGAACTTGACTGAGCCTTGGTTCTGGACCCCTGTGAACTGGGAACATGACTGAGGTTTTATTCTGGAACCCTGAGGCCTGGGAACATGACATCTGTTTAGATTGTGGAATCCTGTGGCCTGGGAACTTGACTGAGCCTTGGTTCTGGACCCCTGTGGACTGGGAACATGACTGAGGTTTTATTCTGGAACCCTGAGGCCTGGGAACATGACATCTGTTTAGATTGTGGAATACTGTGGCCTGGGAACATAACTGAGGATTGATTCTGGACCCCTGTGGACGGGGAACATGACTGAGGTTTTATTCTGGAACCCTGTGTCCTGTTAACATGACATGGGTGGATTCTGGACCCCTGAGGCCTGGGAACATGACATGGGTGGATTCTGGAACCCTGGGTCCTGTTAACATGACATGGGTGGATTCTGGACCCCTGTGTCCTGTTAACATGACATGGGTGGATTCTGGAACCCTGTGTCCTGTTAACATGACATGGGTGGATTCTGGAACCCTGTGGCCTGGGAACATGACATCTGTTTAGATTGTGGAATACTGTGGCCTGGGAACATAACTGAGGATTGATTCTGGACCCCTGTGTACTGGGAACATGACTGAGGTTTTATTCTGGAACCCTGAGGCCTGGGAACATGACATGGGTGGATTCTGGAACCCTGTGTCCTGTTAACATAACATGGGTGGATTCTGGAACCCTGGGTCCTGTTAACATGACATGGGTGGATTCTGGAACCCTGTGTCCTGTTAACATGACATGGGTGGATTCTGGAACCCTGTGTCCTGTTAACATGACATGGGTGGATTCTGGAACCCTGTGTCCTGTTAACATGACATGGGTGGATTCTGGAACCCTGAGGCCTGGGAACATGACATGGGTGGATTCTGGAACCCTGAGGCCTGGGAACATGACATGGGTGGATTCTGGAACCCTGTGTCCTGTTAACATGACATCTGTTTAGATTGTGGAATACTGTGGCCTGGGAACTTGACTGAGCCTTGGTTCTGGACCCCTGTGGACTGGGAACATGACTGAGGTTTTATTCTGGAACCCTGAGGCCTGGGAACATGACATCTGTTTAGATTGTGGAATACTGTGGCCTGGGAACATAACTGAGGAGTGATTCTGGACCCCTGTGGACTGGGAACATGACTGAGGTTTTATTCTGGAACCCTGTGTCCTGTTAACATGACATGGGTGGATTCTGGAACCCTGTGTCCTGTTAACATGACATGGGTGGATTCTGGAACCCTGAGGCCTGGGAACATGACATCTGTTTAGATTGTGGAATACTGTGGCCTGGGAACTTGACTGAGGATTGATTCTGGACCCCTGTGGACTGGGAACATGACTGAGGTTTTATTCTGGAACCCTGAGGCCTGGGAACATGATATGGGTGGATTCTGGAACCCTGTGTCCTGTTAACATGACATGGGTGGATTCTGGAACCCTGGGTCCTGTTAACATGACATCTGTTTAGATTGTGGAATACTGTGGCCTGGGAACTTGACTGAGCCTTGGTTCTGGACCCCTGTGAACTGGGAACATGACTGAGGTTTTATTCTGGAACCCTGAGGCCTGGGAACATGACATCTGTTTAGATTGTGGAATCCTGTGGCCTGGGAACTTGACTGAGCCTTGGTTCTGGACCCCTGTGGACTGGGAACATGACTGAGGTTTTATTCTGGAACCCTGAGGCCTGGGAACATGACATCTGTTTAGATTGTGGAATACTGTGGCCTGGGAACTTGACTGAGGATTGATTCTGGACCCCTGTGGACTGGGAACATGACTGAGGTTTTATTCTGGAACCCTGAGGCCTGGGAACATGATATGGGTGGATTCTGGAACCCTGTGTCCTGTTAACATGACATGGGTGGATTCTGGAACCCTGGGTCCTGTTAACATGACATCTGTTTAGATTGTGGAATACTGTGGCCTGGGAACATAACTGAGGAGTGATTCTGGACCCCTGTGGACTGGGAACATGACTGAGGTTTTATTCTGGAACCCTGTGTCCTGTTAACATGACATGGGTGGATTCTGGAACCCTGTGTCCTGTTAACATGACATGGGTGGATTCTGGAACCCTGAGGCCTGGGAACATGACATCTGTTTAGATTGTGGAATACTGTGGCCTGGGAACTTGACTGAGGATTGATTCTGGACCCCTGTGGACTGGGAACATGACTGAGGTTTTATTCTGGAACCCTGAGGCCTGGGAACATGATATGGGTGGATTCTGGAACCCTGTGTCCTGTTAACATGACATGGGTGGATTCTGGAACCCTGGGTCCTGTTAACATGACATGGGTGGATTCTGGAACCCTGTGTCCTGTTAACATGACATGGGTGGATTCTGGAACCCTGAGGCCTGGGAACATGACATGGGTGGATTCTGGAACCCTGAGGCCTGGGAACATGACATGGGTGGATTCTGGAATCCTGTGTCCTGTTAACATGACATCTGTTTAGATTGTGGAATACTGTGGCCTGGGAACTTGACTGAGCCTTGGTTCTGGACCCCTGTGAACTGGGAACATGACTGAGGTTTTATTCTGGAACCCTGAGGCCTGGGAACATGACATCTGTTTAGATTGTGGAATCCTGTGGCCTGGGAACTTGACTGAGCCTTGGTTCTGGACCCCTGTGGACTGGGAACATGACTGAGGTTTTATTCTGGAACCCTGAGGCCTGGGAACATGACATCTGTTTAGATTGTGGAATACTGTGGCCTGGGAACATAACTGAGGATTGATTCTGGACACCTGTGGACTGGGAACATGACTGAGGTTTTATTCTGGAACCCTGTGTCCTGTTAACATGACATGGGTGGATTCTGGAACCCTGTGTCCTGTTAACATGACATGGGTGGATTCTGGAACCCTGGGTCCTGTTAACATGACATGGGTGGATTCTGGAACCCTGTGTCCTGTTAACATGACATGGGTGGATTCTGGAACCCTGAGGCCTGGGAACATGACATGGGTGGATTCTGGAACCCTGAGGCCTGGGAACAGGACATGGGTGGATTCTGGAACCCTGTGTCCTGTTAACATGACATCTGTTTAGATTGTGGAATACTGTGGCCTGGGAACTTGACTGAGCCTTGGTTCTGGACCCCTGTGGACTGGGAATATGACTGAGGTTTTATTCTGGAGCCGTGTAGCCTGGGAACATAACTGAGGATTGATTCTGGACCCCTGTGGACTGGGAACATGACTGAGGTTTTATTCTGGAACCCTGTGTCCTGTTAACATGACATGGGTGGATTCTGGAACCCTGAGGCCTGGGAACATGACATCTGTTTAGATTGTGGAATACTGTGGCCTGGGAACTTGACTGAGGATTGATTCTGGACCCCTGTGGACTGGGAACATGACTGAGGTTTTATTCTGGAACCCTGGGTCCTGTTAACATGACATGGGTGGATTCTGGAACCCTGAGGCCTGGGAACATGACATCTGTTTAGATTGTGGAATACTGTGGCCTGGGAACATAACTGAGGATTGATTCTGGACCCCTGTGGACTGGGAACATGACTGAGGTTTTATTCTGGAACCCTGTGTCCTGTTAACATGACATGGGTGGATTCTGGAACCCTGAGGCCTGGGAACATGACATGGGTGGATTCTGGAACCCTGAGGCCTGGGAACATGACATGGGTGGATTCTGGAACCCTGTGTCCTGTTAACATGACATCTGTTTAGATTGTGGAATACTGTGGCCTGGGAACTTGACTGAGCCTTGGTTCTGGACCCCTGTGGACTGGGAACATGACTGAGGTTTTATTCTGGAACCCTGAGTCCTGGGAACATGACATGGGTGGATTCTGGAACCCTGTGTCCTGTTAACATGACATGGGTGGATTCTGGAACCCTGGGTCCTGTTAACATGACATGGGTGGATTCTGGAACCCTGAGGCCTGGGAACATGACATGGGTGGATTCTGGAACCCTGAGGCCTGGGAACATGACATGGGTGGATTCTGGAACCCTGTGTCCTGTTAACATGACATCTGTTTAGATTGTGGAATACTGTGGCCTGGGAACTTGACTGAGCCTTGGTTCTGGACCCCTGTGGACTGGGAACATGACTGAGGTTTTATTCTGGAACCCTGAGGCCTGTTAACATGACATGGGTGGATTCTGGAACCCTGTGTCCTGTTAACATGACATGGGTGGATTCTGGACCCCTGAGGCCTGGGAACATGACATGGGTGGATTCTGGAACCCTGGGTCCTGTTAACATGACATGGGTGGATTCTGGACCCCTGTGTCCTGTTAACATGACATGGGTGGATTCTGGAACCCTGTGTCCTGTTAACATGACATGGGTGGATTCTGGAACCCTGTGGCCTGGGAACATGACATCTGTTTAGATTGTGGAATACTGTGGCCTGGGAACATAACTGAGGATTGATTCTGGACCCCTGTGTACTGGGAACATGACTGAGGTTTTATTCTGGAACCCTGAGGCCTGGGAACATGACATGGGTGGATTCTGGAACCCTGTGTCCTGTTAACATGACATGGGTGGATTCTGGAACCCTGGGTCCTGTTAACATGACATGGGTGGATTCTGGAACCCTGTGTCCTGTTAACATGACATGGGTGGATTCTGGAACCCTGTGTCCTGTTAACATGACATGGGTGGATTCTGGAACCCTGTGTCCTGTTAACATGACATGGGTGGATTCTGGAACCCTGAGGCCTAGGAACATGACATGGGTGGATTCTGGAACCCTGAGGCCTGGGAACATGACATGGGTGGATTCTGGAACCCTGTGTCCTGTTAACATGACATCTGTTTAGATTGTGGAATACTGTGGCCTGGGAACTTGACTGAGCCTTGGTTCTGGACCCCTGTGGACTGGGAACATGACTGAGGTTTTATTCTGGAACCCTGAGGCCTGGGAACATGACATCTGTTTAGATTGTGGAATACTGTGGCCTGGGAACATAACTGAGGATTGATTCTGGACCCCTGTGGACTGGGAACATGACTGAGGTTTTATTCTGGAACCCTGTGTCCTGTTAACATGACATGGGTGGATTCTGGAACCCTGTGTCCTGTTAACATGACATGGGTGGATTCTGGAACCCTGAGGCCTGGGAACATGACATCTGTTTAGATTGTGGAATACTGTGGCCTGGGAACTTGACTGAGGATTGATTCTGGACCCCTGTGGACTGGGAACATGACTGAGGTTTTATTCTGGAACCCTGAGGCCTGGGAACATGATATGGGTGGATTCTGGAACCCTGTGTCCTGGTAACATGACATGGGTGGATTCTGGAACCCTGGGTCCTGTTAACATGACATGGGTGGATTCTGGAACCCTGTGTCCTGTTAACATGACATGGGTGGATTCTGGAACCCTGAGGCCTGGGAACATGACATGGGTGGATTCTGGAACCCTGAGGCCTGGGAACATGATATGGGTGGATTCTGGAACCCTGTGTCCTGTTAACATGACATCTGTTTAGATTGTGGAATACTGTGGCCTGGGAACTTGACTGAGCCTTGGTTCTGGACCCCTGTGAACTGGGAACATGACTGAGGTTTTATTCTGGAACCCTGAGGCCTGGGAACATGACATCTGTTTAGATTGTGGAATCCTGTGGCCTGGGAACTTGACTGAGCCTTGGTTCTGGACCCCTGTGGACTGGGAACATGACTGAGGTTTTATTCTGGAACCCTGAGGCCTGGGAACATGACATCTGTTTAGATTGTGGAATACTGTGGCCTGGGAACATAACTGAGGATTGATTCTGGACACCTGTGGACTGGGAACATGACTGAGGTTTTATTCTGGAACCCTGTGTCCTGTTAACATGACATGGGTGGATTCTGGAACCCTGTGTCCTGTTAACATGACATGGGTGGATTCTGGAACCCTGCGTCCTGTTAACATGACATGGGTGGATTCTGGAACCCTGTGTCCTGTTAACATGACATGGGTGGATTCTGGAACCCTGAGGCCTGGGAACATGACATGGGTGGATTCTGGAACCCTGAGGCCTGGGAACAGGACATGGGTGGATTCTGGAACCCTGTGTCCTGTTAACATGACATCTGTTTAGATTGTGGAATACTGTGGCCTGGGAACTTGACTGAGCCTTGGTTCTGGACCCCTGTGGACTGGGAATATGACTGAGGTTTTATTCTGGAGCCGTGTAGCCTGGGAACATAACTGAGGATTGATTCTGGACCCCTGTGGACTGGGAACATGACTGAGGTTTTATTCTGGAACCCTGTGTCCTGTTAACATGACATGGGTGGATTCTGGAACCCTGAGGCCTGGGAACATGACATCTGTTTAGATTGTGGAATACTGTGGCCTGGGAACTTGACTGAGGATTGATTCTGGACCCCTGTGGACTGGGAACATGACTGAGGTTTTATTCTGGAACCCTGGGTCCTGTTAACATGACATGGGTGGATTCTGGAACCCTGAGGCCTGGGAACATGACATCTGTTTAGATTGTGGAATACTGTGGCCTGGGAACATAACTGAGGATTGATTCTGGACCCCTGTGGACTGGGAACATGACTGAGGTTTTATTCTGGAACCCTGTGTCCTGTTAACATGACATGGGTGGATTCTGGAACCCTGAGGCCTGGGAACATGACATGGGTGGATTCTGGAACCCTGAGGCCTGGGAACATGACATGGGTGGATTCCGGAACCCTGTGTCCTGTTAACATGACATCTGTTTAGATTGTGGAATACTGTGGCCTGGGAACTTGACTGAGCCTTGGTTCTGGACCCCTGTGGACTGGGAACATGACTGAGGTTTTATTCTAGAAACCTGAGGCCTGGGAACATGACATCTGTTTAGATTGTGGAATACTGTGGCCTGGGAACTTGACTGAGCCTTGGTTCTGGACCCCTGTGGACTGGGAACATGACTGAGGTTTTATTCTGGAACCCTGAGGCCTGGGAACATGACATGGGTGGATTCTGGAACCCTGTGTCCTGTTAACATGACATGGGTGGATTCTGGAACCCTGAGGCCTGGGAACATGACATCTGTTTAGATTGTGGAATACTGTGGCCTGGGAACATAACTGAGGATTAATTCTGGACCCCTGTGGACTGGGAACATGACTGAGGTTTTATTCTGGAACCCTGAGGCCTGGGAACATGACATGGGTGGATTCTGGAACCCTGTGTCCTGTTAACATGACATGGGTGGATTCTGGAACCCTGAGGCCTGGGAACATGACATCTGTTTAGATTGTGGAATACTGTGGCCTGGGAACATAACTGAGGATTGATTCTGGACCCCTGTGGACTGGGAACATGACTGAGGTTTTATTCTGGAACCCTGAGGCCTGGGAACATGACATGGGTGGATTCTGGAACCCTGTGTCCTGTTAACATGACATGGGTGGATTCTGGAACCCTGAGGCCTGGGAACATGACATCTGTTTAGATTGTGGAATACTGTGGCCTGGGAACATAACTGAGGATTGATTCTGGACCCCGGTGGACTGGGAACATGACTGAGGTTTTATTCTGGAACCCTGTGTCCTGTTAACATGACATGGGTGGATTCTGGAACCCTGTGTCCTGTTAACATGACATGGGTGGATTCTGGAACCCTGGGTCCTGTTAACATGACATGGGTGGATTCTGGAACCCTGAGGCCTGGGAACATGACATGGGTGGATTCTGGAACCCTGAGGCCTGGGAACATGACATCTGTTTAGATTGTGGAATACTGTGGCCTGGGAACATAACTGAGGATTGATTCTGGACCCCTGTGGACTGGGAACATGACTGAGGTTTTATTCTGGAAACCTGTGTCCTGTTAACATGACATGGGTGGATTCTGGAACCCTGTGTCCTGTTAACATGACATGGGTGGATTCTGGAACCCTGGGTCCTGTTAACATGACATGGGTGGATTCTGGAACCCTGAGGCCTGGGAACATGACTGAGGTTTTATTCTGGAACCCTGAGGCCTGGGAACATGACATGGGTGGATTCTGGAACCCTGTGTCCTGTTAACATGACATGGGTGGATTCTGGAACCCTGAGGCCTGGGAACATGACATGGGTGGATTCTGGAACCCTGAGGCCTGGGAACATGACATGGGTGGATTCTGGAACCCTGTGTGCTGTTAACATGACATCTGTTTAGATTGTGGAATACTGTGGCCTGGGAACTTGACTGAGCCTTGGTTCTGGACCCCTGTGGACTGGGAACATGACTGAGGTTTTATTCTGGAACCCTGAGGCCTGGGAACATGACATCTGTTTAGATTGTGGAATACTGTGGCCTGGGAACTTGACTGAGCTTTGGTTCTGGACCCCTGTGGACTGGGAACATGACTGAGGTTTTATTCTGGAACCCTGAGGCCTGGGAACATGACATGGGTGGATTCTGGAACCCTGTGTCCTGTTAACATGACATGGGTGGATTCTGGAACCCTGAGGCCTGGGAACATGACATCTGTTTAGATTGTGGAATACTGTGGCCTGGGAACATAACTGAGGATTGATTCTGGACCCCTGTGGACTGGGAACATGACTGAGGTTTTATTCTGGAACCCTGAGGCCTGGGAACATGACATGGGTGGATTCTGGAACCCTGTGTCCTGTTAACATGACATGGGTGGATTCTGGAACCCTGAGGCCTGGGAACATGACATCTGTTTAGATTGTGGAATACTGTGGCCTGGGAACATAACTGAGGATTGATTCTGGACCCCTGTGGACTGGGAACATGACTGAGGTTTTATTCTGGAACCCTGAGGCCTGGGAACATGACATGGGTGGATTCTGGAACCCTGTGTCCTGTTAACATGACATGGGTGGATTCTGGAACCCTGAGGCCTGGGAACATGACATCTGTTTAGATTGTGGAATACTGTGGCCTGGGAACATAACTGAGGATTGATTTTGGACCCCTGTGGACTGGGAACATGACTGAAGTTTTATTCTGGAACCCTGTGTCCTGTTAACATGACATGGGTGGATTCTGGAACCCTGAGGCCTGGGAACATGACATGGGTGGATTCTGGAACCCTGAGGCCTGGGAACATGACATGGGTGGATTCTGGAACCCTGTGTCCTGTTAACATGACATCTGTTTAGATTGTGGAATACTGTGGCCTGGGAACTTGACTGAGCCTTGGTTCTGGACCCCTGTGGACTGGGAACATGACTGAGGATTTATTCTGGAACCCTGAGGCCTGGGAACATGACATCTGTTTAGATTGTGGAATACTGTGGCCTGGGAACTTGACTGAGCCTTGGTTCTGGACCCCTGTGGACTGGGAACATGACTGAGGTTTTATTCTGGAACCCTGAGGCCTGGGAACATGACATGGGTGGATTCTGGAACCCTGTGTCCTGTTAACATGACATGGGTGGATTCTGGAACCCTGAGGCCTGGGAACATGACATCTGTTTAGATTGTGGAATACTGTGGCCTGGGAACATAACTGAGGATTGATTCTGGACCCCTGTGGACTGGGAACATGACTGAGGTTTTATTCTGGAACCCTGAGGCCTGGGAACATGACATGGGTGGATTCTGGAACCCTGTGTCCTGTTAACATGACATGGGTGGATTCTGGAACCCTGAGGCCTGGGAACATGACATCTGTTTAGATTGTGGAATACTGTGGCCTGGGAACATAACTGAGGATTGATTCTGGACCCCTGTGGACTGGGAACATGACTGAGGTTTTATTCTGGAACCCTGAGGCCTGGGAACATGACATGGGTGGATTCTGGAACCCTGTGTCCTGTTAACATGACATGGGTGGATTCTGGAACCCTGAGGCCTGGGAACATGACATCTGTTTAGATTGTGGAATACTGTGGCCTGGGAACATAACTGAGGATTGATTCTGGACCCCTGTGGACTGGGAACATGACTGAGGTTTTATTCTGGAACCCTGTGTCCTGTTAACATGACATGGGTGGATTCTGGAACCCTGTGTCCTGTTAACATGACATGGGTGGATTCTGGAACCCTGGGTCCTGTTAACATGACATGGGTGGATTCTGGAACCCTGAGGCCTGGGAACATGACATGGGTGGATTCTGGAACCCTGAGGCCTGGGAACATGACATCTGTTTAGATTGTGGAATACTGTGGCCTGGGAACATAACTGAGGATTGATTCTGAACCCCTGTGGACTGGGAACATGACTGAGGTTTTATTCTGGAACCCTGTGTCCTGTTAACATGACATGGGTGGATTCTGGAACCCTGTGTCCTGTTAACATGACATGGGTGGATTCTGGAACCCTGGGTCCTGTTAACATGACATGGGTGGATTCTGGAATCCTGAGGCCTGGGAACATGACTGAGGTTTTATTCTGGAACCCTGAGGCCTGGGAACATGACATGGGTGGATTCTGGAACCCTGTGTCCTGTTAACATGACATGGGTGGATTCTGGAACCCTGAGGCCTGGGAACATGACATGGGTGGATTCTGGAACCCTGAGGCCTGGGAACATGACATGGGTGGATTCTGGAACCCTGTGTCCTGTTAACATGACATCTGTTTAGATTGTGGAATACTGTGGCCTGGGAACTTGACTGAGCCTTGGTTCTGGACCCCTGTGGACTGGGAACATGACTGAGGTTTTATTCTGGAACCCTGAGGCCTGGGAACATGACATGGGTGGATTCTGGAACCCTGTGTCCTGTTAACATGACATGGGTGGATTCTGGAACCCTGAGGCCTGGGAACATGACATCTGTTTAGATTGTGGAATACTGTGGCCTGGGAAATTGACTGAGGATTGATTCTGGACCCCTGTGGACTGGGAACATGACTGAGGTTTTATTCTGGAACCCTGGGTCCTGTTAACATGACATGGGTGTATTCTGGAACCCTGAGGCCTGGGAACATGACATCTGTTTAGATTGTGGAATACTGTGGCCTGGGAACATAACTGAGGATTGATTCTGGACCCCTGTGGACTGGGAACATGACTGAGGTTTTATTCTGGAACCCTGTGTCCTGTTAACATGACATGGGTGGATTCTGGAACCCTGAGGCCTGGGAACATGACATGGGTGGATTCTGGAACCCTGAGGCCTGGGAACATGACATGGGTGGATTCTGGAACCCTGTGTCCTGTTAACATGACATCTGTTTAGATTGTGGAATACTGTGGCCTGGGAACTTGACTGAGCCTTGGTTCTGGACCCCTGTGGACTGGGAACATGACTGAGGTTTTATTCTGGAACCCTGAGGCCTGGGAACATGACATCTGTTTAGATTGTGGAATACTGTGGCCTGGGAACTTGACTGAGCCTTGGTTCTGGACCCCTGTGGACTGGGAACATGACTGAGGTTTTATTCTGGAACCCTGAGGCCTGGGAACATGACATGGGTGGATTCTGGAACCCTGTGTCCTGTTAACATGACATGGGTGGATTCTGGAACCCTGAGGCCTGGGAACATGACATCTGTTTAGATTGTGGAATACTGTGGCCTGGGAACATAACTGAGGATTGATTCTGGACCCCTGTGGACTGGGAACATGACTGAGGTTTTATTCTGGAACCCTGAGGCCTGGGAACATGACATGGGTGGATTCTGGAACCCTGTGTCCTGTTAACATGACATGGGTGGATTCTGGAACCCTGAGGCCTGGGAACATGACATCTGTTTAGATTGTGGAATACTGTGGCCTGGGAACATAACTGAGGATTGATTCTGGACCCCTGTGGACTGGGAACATGACTGAGGTTTTATTCTGGAACCCTGAGGCCTGGGAACATGACATGGGTGGATTCTGGAACCCTGTGTCCTGTTAACATGACATGGGTGGATTCTGGAACCCTGAGGCCTGGGAACATGACATCTGTTTAGATTGTGGAATACTGTGGCCTGGGAACATAACTGAGGATTGATTCTGGACCCCTGTGGACTGGGAACATGACTGAGGTTTTATTCTGGAACCCTGTGTCCTGTTAACATGACATGGGTGGATTCTGGAACCCTGAGGCCTGGGAACATGACATGGGTGGATTCTGGAACCCTGAGGCCTGGGAACATGACATGGGTGGATTCTGGAACCCTGTGTCCTGTTAACATGACATCTGTTTAGATTGTGGAATACTGTGGCCTGGGAACTTGACTGAGCCTTGGTTCTGGACCCCTGTGGACTGGGAACATGACTGAGGTTTTATTCTGGAACCCTGAGGCCTGGGAACATGACATCTGTTTAGATTGTGGAATACTGTGGCCTGGGAACTTGACTGAGCCTTGGTTCTGGACCCCTGTGGACTGGGAACATGACTGAGGTTTTATTCTGGAACCCTGAGGCCTGGGAACATGACATCTGTTTAGATTGTGGAATACTGTGGCCTGGGAACATAACTGAGGATTGATTCTGGACACCTGTGGACTGGGAACATGACTGAGGTTTTATTCTGGAACCCTGTGTCCTGTTAACATGACATGGGTGGATTCTGGAACCCTGTGTCCTGTTAACATGACATGGGTGGATTCTGGAACCCTGCGTCCTGTTAACATGACATGGGTGGATTCTGGAACCCTGTGTCCTGTTAACATGACATGGGTGGATTCTGGAACCCTGAGGCCTGGGAACATGACATGGGTGGATTCTGGAACCCTGAGGCCTGGGAACAGGACATGGGTGGATTCTGGAACCCTGTGTCCTGTTAACATGACATCTGTTTAGATTGTGGAATACTGTGGCCTGGGAACTTGACTGAGCCTTGGTTCTGGACCCCTGTGGACTGGGAATATGACTGAGGTTTTATTCTGGAGCCGTGTAGCCTGGGAACATAACTGAGGATTGATTCTGGACCCCTGTGGACTGGGAACATGACTGAGGTTTTATTCTGGAACCCTGTGTCCTGTTAACATGACATGGGTGGATTCTGGAACCCTGAGGCCTGGGAACATGACATCTGTTTAGATTGTGGAATACTGTGGCCTGGGAACTTGACTGAGGATTGATTCTGGACCCCTGTGGACTGGGAACATGACTGAGGTTTTATTCTGGAACCCTGGGTCCTGTTAACATGACATGGGTGGATTCTGGAACCCTGAGGCCTGGGAACATGACATCTGTTTAGATTGTGGAATACTGTGGCCTGGGAACATAACTGAGGATTGATTCTGGACCCCTGTGGACTGGGAACATGACTGAGGTTTTATTCTGGAACCCTGTGTCCTGTTAACATGACATGGGTGGATTCTGGAACCCTGAGGCCTGGGAACATGACATGGGTGGATTCTGGAACCCTGAGGCCTGGGAACATGACATGGGTGGATTCCAGAACCCTGTGTCCTGTTAACATGACATCTGTTTAGATTGTGGAATACTGTGGCCTGGGAACTTGACTGAGCCTTGGTTCTGGACCCCTGTGGACTGGGAACATGACTGAGGTTTTATTCTAGAACCCTGAGGCCTGGGAACATGACATCTGTTTAGATTGTGGAATACTGTGGCCTGGGAACTTGACTGAGCCTTGGTTCTGGACCCCTGTGGACTGGGAACATGACTGAGGTTTTATTCTGGAACCCTGAGGCCTGGGAACATGACATGGGTGGATTCTGGAACCCTGTGTCCTGTTAACATGACATGGGTGGATTCTGGAACCCTGAGGCCTGGGAACATGACATCTGTTTAGATTGTGGAATACTGTGGCCTGGGAACATAACTGAGGATTGATTCTGGACCCCTGTGGACTGGGAACATGACTGAGGTTTTATTCTGGAACCCTGAGGCCTGGGAACATGACATGGGTGGATTCTGGAACCCTGTGTCCTGTTAACATGACATGGGTGGATTCTGGAACCCTGAGGCCTGGGAACATGACATCTGTTTAGATTGTGGAATACTGTGGCCTGGGAACATAACTGAGGATTGATTCTGGACCCCTGTGGACTGGGAACATGACTGAGGTTTTATTCTGGAACCCTGAGGCCTGGGAACATGACATGGGTGGATTCTGGAACCCTGTGTCCTGTTAACATGACATGGGTGGATTCTGGAACCCTGAGGCCTGGGAACATGACATCTGTTTAGATTGTGGAATACTGTGGCCTGGGAACATAACTGAGGATTGATTCTGGACCCCGGTGGACTGGGAACATGACTGAGGTTTTATTCTGGAACCCTGTGTCCTGTTAACATGACATGGGTGGATTCTGGAACCCTGTGTCCTGTTAACATGACATGGGTGGATTCTGGAACCCTGGGTCCTGTTAACATGACATGGGTGGATTCTGGAACCCTGAGGCCTGGGAACATGACATGGGTGGATTCTGGAACCCTGAGGCCTGGGAACATGACATCTGTTTAGATTGTGGAATACTGTGGCCTGGGAACATAACTGAGGATTGATTCTGGACCCCTGTGGACTGGGAACATGACTGAGGTTTTATTCTGGAACCCTGTGTCCTGTTAACATGACATGGGTGGATTCTGGAACCCTGTGTCCTGTTAACATGACATGGGTGGATTCTGGAACCCTGGGTCCTGTTAACATGACATGGGTGGATTCTGGAACCCTGAGGCCTGGGAACATGACTGAGGTTTTATTCTGGAACCCTGAGGCCTGGGAACATGACATGGGTGGATTCTGGAACCCTGTGTCCTGTTAACATGACATGGGTGGATTCTGGAACCCTGAGGCCTGGGAACATGACATGGGTGGATTCTGGAACCCTGAGGCCTGGGAACATGACATGGGTGGATTCTGGAACCCTGTGTGCTGTTAACATGACATCTGTTTAGATTGTGGAATACTGTGGCCTGGGAACTTGACTGAGCCTTGGTTCTGGACCCCTGTGGACTGGGAACATGACTGAGGTTTTATTCTGGAACCCTGAGGCCTGGGAACATGACATCTGTTTAGATTGTGGAATACTGTGGCCTGGGAACTTGACTGAGCTTTGGTTCTGGACCCCTGTGGACTGGGAACATGACTGAGGTTTTATTCTGGAACCCTGAGGCCTGGGAACATGACATGGGTGGATTCTGGAACCCTGTGTCCTGTTAACATGACATGGGTGGATTCTGGAACCCTGAGGCCTGGGAACATGACATCTGTTTAGATTGTGGAATACTGTGGCCTGGGAACATAACTGAGGATTGATTCTGGACCCCTGTGGACTGGGAACATGACTGAGGTTTTATTCTGGAACCCTGAGGCCTGGGAACATGACATGGGTGGATTCTGGAACCCTGTGTCCTGTTAACATGACATGGGTGGATTCTGGAACCCTGAGGCCTGGGAACATGACATCTGTTTAGATTGTGGAATACTGTGGCCTGGGAACATAACTGAGGATTGATTCTGGACCCCTGTGGACTGGGAACATGACTGAGGTTTTATTCTGGAACCCTGAGGCCTGGGAACATGACATGGGTGGATTCTGGAACCCTGTGTCCTGTTAACATGACATGGGTGGATTCTGGAACCCTGAGGCCTGGGAACATGACATCTGTTTAGATTGTGGAATACTGTGGCCTGGGAACATAACTGAGGATTGATTTTGGACCCCTGTGGACTGGGAACATGACTGAAGTTTTATTCTGGAACCCTGTGTCCTGTTAACATGACATGGGTGGATTCTGGAACCCTGAGGCCTGGGAACATGACATGGGTGGATTCTGGAACCCTGAGGCCTGGGAACATGACATGGGTGGATTCTGGAACCCTGTGTCCTGTTAACATGACATCTGTTTAGATTGTGGAATACTGTGGCCTGGGAACTTGACTGAGCCTTGGTTCTGGACCCCTGTGGACTGGGAACATGACTGAGGATTTATTCTGGAACCCTGAGGCCTGGGAACATGACATCTGTTTAGATTGTGGAATACTGTGGCCTGGGAACTTGACTGAGCCTTGGTTCTGGACCCCTGTGGACTGGGAACATGACTGAGGTTTTATTCTGGAACCCTGAGGCCTGGGAACATGACATGGGTGGATTCTGGAACCCTGTGTCCTGTTAACATGACATGGGTGGATTCTGGAACCCTGAGGCCTGGGAACATGACATCTGTTTAGATTGTGGAATACTGTGGCCTGGGAACATAACTGAGGATTGATTCTGGACCCCTGTGGACTGGGAACATGACTGAGGTTTTATTCTGGAACCCTGAGGCCTGGGAACATGACATGGGTGGATTCTGGAACCCTGTGTCCTGTTAACATGACATGGGTGGATTATGGAACCCTGAGGCCTGGGAACATGACATCTGTTTAGATTGTGGAATACTGTGGCCTGGGAACATAACTGAGGATTGATTCTGGACCCCTGTGGACTGGGAACATGACTGAGGTTTTATTCTGGAACCCTGAGGCCTGGGAACATGACATGGGTGGATTCTGGAACCCTGTGTCCTGTTAACATGACATGGGTGGATTCTGGAACCCTGAGGCCTGGGAACATGACATCTGTTTAGATTGTGGAATACTGTGGCCTGGGAACATAACTGAGGATTGATTCTGGACCCCTGTGGAATGGGAACATGACTGAGGTTTTATTCTGGAACCCTGTGTCCTGTTAACATGACATGGGTGGATTCTGGAACCCTGTGTCCTGTTAACATGACATGGGTGGATTCTGGAACCCTGGGTCCTGTTAACATGACATGGGTGGATTCTGGAACCCTGAGGCCTGGGAACATGACATGGGTGGATTCTGGAACCCTGAGGCCTGGGAACATGACATCTGTTTAGATTGTGGAATACTGTGGCCTGGGAACATAACTGAGGATTGATTCTGAACCCCTGTGGACTGGGAACATGACTGAGGTTTTATTCTGGAACCCTGTGTCCTGTTAACATGACATGGGTGGATTCTGGAACCCTGTGTCCTGTTAACATGACATGGGTGGATTCTGGAACCCTGGGTCCTGTTAACATGACATGGGTGGATTCTGGAATCCTGAGGCCTGGGAACATGACTGAGGTTTTATTCTGGAACCCTGAGGCCTGGGAACATGACATGGGTGGATTCTGGAACCCTGTGTCCTGTTAACATGACATGGGTGGATTCTGGAACCCTGAGGCCTGGGAACATGACATGGGTGGATTCTGGAACCCTGAGGCCTGGGAACATGACATGGGTGGATTCTGGAACCCTGTGTCCTGTTAACATGACATCTGTTTAGATTGTGGAATACTGTGGCCTGGGAACTTGACTGAGCCTTGGTTCTGGACCCCTGTGGACTGGGAACATGACTGAGGTTTTATTCTGGAACCCTGAGGCCTGGGAACATGACATGGGTGGATTCTGGAACCCTGTGTCCTGTTAACATGACATGGGTGGATTCTGGAACCCTGAGGCCTGGGAACATGACATGGGTGGATTCTGGAACCCTGAGGCCTGGGAACATGACATGGGTGGATTCTGGAACCCTGTGTCCTGTTAACATGACATCTGTTTAGATTGTGGAATACTGTGGCCTGGGAACTTGACTGAGCCTTGGTTCTGGACCCCTGTGGACTGGGAACATGACTGAGGTTTTATTCTGGAACCCTGAGGCCTGGGAACATGACATCTGTTTAGATTGTGGAATACTGTGGCCTGGGAACTTGACTGAGCCTTGGTTCTGGACCCCTGTGGACTGGGAACATGACTGAGGTTTTATTCTGGAACCCTGAGGCCTGGGAACATGACATGGGTGGATTCTGGAACCCTGTGTCCTGTTAACATGACATGGGTGGATTCTGGAACCCTGAGGCCTGGGAACATGACATCTGTTTAGATTGTGGAATACTGTGGCCTGGGAACATAACTGAGGATTGATTCTGGACCCCTGTGGACTGGGAACATGACTGAGGTTTTATTCTGGAACCCTGAGGCCTGGGAACATGACATGGGTGGATTCTGGAACCCTGTGTCCTGTTAACATGACATGGGTGGATTCTGGAACCCTGAGGCCTGGGAACATGACATCTGTTTAGATTGTGGAATACTGTGGCCTGGGAACATAACTGAGGATTGATTCTGGACCCCTGTGGACTGGGAACATGACTGAGGTTTTATTCTGGAACCCTGAGGCCTGGGAACATGACATGGGTGGATTCTGGAACCCTGTGTCCTGTTAACATGACATGGGTGGATTCTGGAACCCTGAGGCCTGGGAACATGACATCTGTTTAGATTGTGGAATACTGTGGCCTGGGAACATAACTGAGGATTGATTCTGGACCCCTGTGGACTGGGAACATGACTGAGGTTTTATTCTGGAACCCTGTGTCCTGTTAACATGACATGGGTGGATTCTGGAACCCTGAGGCCTGGGAACATGACATGGGTGGATTCTGGAACCCTGAGGCCTGGGAACATGACATGGGTGGATTCTGGAACCCTGTGTCCTGTTAACATGACATCTGTTTAGATTGTGGAATACTGTGGCCTGGGAACTTGACTGAGCCTTGGTTCTGGACCCCTGTGGACTGGGAACATGACTGAGGTTTTATTCTGGAACCCTGAGGCCTGGGAACATGACATCTGTTTAGATTGTGGAATACTGTGGCCTGGGAACTTGACTGAGCCTTGGTTCTGGACCCCTGTGGACTGGGAACATGACTGAGGTTTTATTCTGGAACTCTGAGGCCTGGGAACATGACATGGGTGGATTCTGGAACCCTGTGTCCTGTTAACATGACATGGGTGGATTCTGGAACCCTGAGGCCTGGGAACATGACATCTGTTTAGATTGTGGAATACTGTGGCCTGGGAACATAACTGAGGATTGATTCTGGACCCCTGTGGACTGGGAACATGACTGAGGTTTTATTCTGGAACCCTGAGGCCTGGGAACATGACATGGGTGGATTCTGGAACCCTGTGTCCTGTTAACATGACATGGGTGGATTCTGGAACCCTGAGGCCTGGGAACATGACATCTGTTTAGATTGTGGAATACTGTGGCCTGGGAACATAACTGAGGATTGATTTTGGACCCCTGTGGACTGGGAACATGACTGAGGTTTTATTCTGGAACCCTGTGTCCTGTTAACATGACATGGGTGGATTCTGGAACCCTGAGGCCTGGGAACATGACATGGGTGGATTCTGGAACCCTGAGGCCTGGGAACATGACATGGGTGGATTCTGGAACCCTGTGTCCTGTTAACATGACATCTGTTTAGATTGTGGAATACTGTGGCCTGGGAACTTGACTGAGCCTTGGTTCTGGACCCCTGTGGACTGGGAACATGACTGAGGATTTATTCTGGAACCCTGAGGCCTGGGAACATGACATCTGTTTAGATTGTGGAATACTGTGGCCTGGGAACTTGACTGAGCCTTGGTTCTGGACCCCTGTGGACTGGGAACATGACTGAGGTTTTATTCTGGAACCCTGAGGCCTGGGAACATGACATGGGTGGATTCTGGAACCCTGTGTCCTGTTAACATGACATGGGTGGATTCTGGAACCCTGAGGCCTGGGAACATGACATCTGTTTAGATTGTGGAATACTGTGGCCTGGGAACATAACTGAGGATTGATTCTGGACCCCTGTGGACTGGGAACATGACTGAGGTTTTATTCTGGAACCCTGAGGCCTGGGAACATGACATGGGTGGATTCTGGAACCCTGTGTCCTGTTAACATGACATGGGTGGATTCTGGAACCCTGAGGCCTGGGAACATGACATCTGTTTAGATTGTGGAATACTGTGGCCTGGGAACATAACTGAGGATTGATTCTGGACCCCTGTGGACTGGGAACATGACTGAGGTTTTATTCTGGAACCCTGAGGCCTGGGAACATGACATGGGTGGATTCTGGAACCCTGTGTCCTGTTAACATGACATGGGTGGATTCTGGAACCCTGAGGCCTGGGAACATGACATCTGTTTAGATTGTGGAATACTGTGGCCTGGGAACATAACTGAGGATTGATTCTGGACCCCTGTGGACTGGGAACATGACTGAGGTTTTATTCTGGAACCCTGTGTCCTGTTAACATGACATGGGTGGATTCTGGAACCCTGTGTCCTGTTAACATGACATGGGTGGATTCTGGAACCCTGGGTCCTGTTAACATGACATGGGTGGATTCTGGAACCCTGAGGCCTGGGAACATGACATGGGTGGATTCTGGAACCCTGAGGCCTGGGAACATGACATCTGTTTAGATTGTGGAATACTGTGGCCTGGGAACATAACTGAGGATTGATTCTGAACCCCTGTGGACTGGGAACATGACTGAGGTTTTATTCTGGAACCCTGTGTCCTGTTAACATGACATGGGTGGATTCTGGAACCCTGTGTCCTGTTAACATGACATGGGTGGATTCTGGAACCCTGGGTCCTGTTAACATGACATGGGTGGATTCTGGAACCCTGAGGCCTGGGAACATGACTGAGGTTTTATTCTGGAACCCTGAGGCCTGGGAACATGATATGGGTGGATTCTGGAACCCTGTGTCCTGTTAACATGACATGGGTGGATTCTGGAACCCTGAGGCCTGGGAACATGACATGGGTGGATTCTGGAACCCTGAGGCCTGGGAACATGACATGGGTGGATTCTGGAACCCTGTGTCCTGTTAACATGACATCTGTTTAGATTGTGGAATACTGTGGCCTGGGAACTTGACTGAGCCTTGGTTCTGGACCCCTGTGGACTGGGAACATGACTGAGGTTTTATTCTGGAACCCTGAGGCCTGGGAACATGACATGGGTGGATTCTGGAACCCTGTGTCCTGTTAACATGACATGGGTGGATTCTGGAACCCTGAGGCCTGGGAACATGACATCTGTTTAGATTGTGGAATACTGTGGCCTGGGAAATTGACTGAGGATTGATTCTGGACCCCTGTGGACTGGGAACATGACTGAGGTTTTATTCTGGAACCCTGGGTCCTGTTAACATGACATGGGTGGATTCTGGAACCCTGAGGCCTGGGAACATGACATCTGTTTAGATTGTGGAATACTGTGGCCTGGGAACATAACTGAGGATTGATTCTGGACCCCTGTGGACTGGGAACATGACTGAGGTTTTATTCTGGAACCCTGTGTCCTGTTAACATGACATGGGTGGATTCTGGAACCCTGAGGCCTGGGAACATGACATGGGTGGATTCTGGAACCCTGAGGCCTGGGAACATGACATGGGTGGATTCTGGAACCCTGTGTCCTGTTAACATGACATCTGTTTAGATTGTGGAATACTGTGGCCTGGGAACTTGACTGAGCCTTGGTTCTGGACCCCTGTGGACTGGGAACATGACTGAGGTTTTATTCTGGAACCCTGAGGCCTGGGAACATGACATCTGTTTAGATTGTGGAATACTGTGGCCTGGGAACTTGACTGAGCCTTGGTTCTGGACCCCTGTGGACTGGGAACATGACTGAGGTTTTATTCTGGAACCCTGAGGCCTGGGAACATGACATGGGTGGATTCTGGAACCCTGTGTCCTGTTAACATGACATGGGTGGATTCTGGAACCCTGAGGCCTGGGAACATGACATCTGTTTAGATTGTGGAATACTGTGGCCTGGGAACATAACTGAGGATTGATTCTGGACCCCTGTGGACTGGGAACATGACTGAGGTTTTATTCTGGAACCCTGAGGCCTGGGAACATGACATGGGTGGATTCTGGAACCCTGTGTCCTGTTAACATGACATGGGTGGATTCTGGAACCCTGAGGCCTGGGAACATGACATCTGTTTAGATTGTGGAATACTGTGGCCTGGGAACATAACTGAGGATTGATTCTGGACCCCTGTGGACTGGGAACATGACTGAGGTTTTATTCTGGAACCCTGAGGCCTGGGAACATGACATGGGTGGATTCTGGAACCCTGTGTCCTGTTAACATGACATGGGTGGATTCTGGAACCCTGAGGCCTGGGAACATGACATCTGTTTAGATTGTGGAATACTGTGGCCTGGGAACATAACTGAGGATTGATTCTGGACCCCTGTGGACTGGGAACATGACTGAGGTTTTATTCTGGAACCCTGTGTCCTGTTAACATGACATGGGTGGATTCTGGAACCCTGTGTCCTGTTAACATGACATGGGTGGATTCTGGAACCCTGGGTCCTGTTAACATGACATGGGTGGATTCTGGAACCCTGAGGCCTGGGAACATGACATGGGTGGATTCTGGAACCCTGAGGCCTGGGAACATGACATCTGTTTAGATTGTGGAATACTGTGGCCTGGGAACATAACTGAGGATTGATTCTGGACCCCTGTGGACTGGGAACATGACTGAGGTTTTATTCTGGAACCCTGTGTCCTGTTAACATGACATGGGTGGATTCTGGAACCCTGTGTCCTGTTAACATGACATGGGTGGATTCTGGAACCCTGGGTCCTGTTAACATGACATGGGTGGATTCTGGAACCCTGAGGCCTGGGAACATGACTGAGGTTTTATTCTGGAACCCTGAGGCCTGGGAACATGACATGGGTGGATTCTGGAACCCTGTGTCCTGTTAACATGACATGGGTGGATTCTGGAACCCTGGGTCCTGTTAACATGACATGGGTGGATTCTGGAACCCTGAGGCCTGGGAACATGACATGGGTGGATTCTGGAACCCTGAGGCCTGGGAACATGACATGGGTGGATTCTGGAACCCTGTGTCCTGTTAACATGACATCTGTTTAGATTGTGGAATACTGTGGCCTGGGAACTTGACTGAGCCTTGGTTCTGGACCCCTGTGGACTGGGAACATGACTGAGGTTTTATTCTGGAACCCTGAGGCCTGGGAACATGACATCTGTTTAGATTGTGGAATACTGTGGCCTGGGAACTTGACTGAGCCTTGGTTCTGGACCCCTGTGGACTGGGAACATGACTGAGGTTTTATTCTGGAACCCTGTGTCCTGTTAACATGACATGGGTGGATTCTGGAACCCTGAGGCCTGGGAACATGACATGGGTGGATTCTGGAACCCTGAGGCCTGGGAACATGACATGGGTGGATTCTGGAACCCTGTGTCCTGTTAACATGACATCTGTTTAGATTGTGGAATACTGTGGCCTGGGAACTTGACTGAGCCTTGGTTCTGGACCCCTGTGGACTGGGAACATGACTGAGGTTTTATTCTGGAACCCTGAGGCCTGGGAACATGACATCTGTTTAGATTGTGGAATACTGTGGCCTGGGAACTTGACTGAGCCTTGGTTCTGGACCCCTGTGGACTGGGAACATGACTGAGGTTTTATTCTGGAACTCTGAGGCCTGGGAACATGACATGGGTGGATTCTGGAACCCTGTGTCCTGTTAACATGACATGGGTGGATTCTGGAACCCTGAGGCCTGGGAACATGACATCTGTTTAGATTGTGGAATACTGTGGCCTGGGAACATAACTGAGGATTGATTCTGGACCCCTGTGGACTGGGAACATGACTGAGGTTTTATTCTGGAACCCTGAGGCCTGGGAACATGACATGGGTGGATTCTGGAACCCTGTGTCCTGTTAACATGACATGGGTGGATTCTGGAACCCTGAGGCCTGGGAACATGACATCTGTTTAGATTGTGGAATACTGTGGCCTGGGAACATAACTGAGGATTGATTTTGGACCCCTGTGGACTGGGAACATGACTGAGGTTTTATTCTGGAACCCTGTGTCCTGTTAACATGACATGGGTGGATTCTGGAACCCTGAGGCCTGGGAACATGACATGGGTGGATTCTGGAACCCTGAGGCCTGGGAACATGACATGGGTGGATTCTGGAACCCTGTGTCCTGTTAACATGACATCTGTTTAGATTGTGGAATACTGTGGCCTGGGAACTTGACTGAGCCTTGGTTCTGGACCCCTGTGGACTGGGAACATGACTGAGGATTTATTCTGGAACCCTGAGGCCTGGGAACATGACATCTGTTTAGATTGTGGAATACTGTGGCCTGGGAACTTGACTGAGCCTTGGTTCTGGACCCCTGTGGACTGGGAACATGACTGAGGTTTTATTCTGGAACCCTGAGGCCTGGGAACATGACATGGGTGGATTCTGGAACCCTGTGTCCTGTTAACATGACATGGGTGGATTCTGGAACCCTGAGGCCTGGGAACATGACATCTGTTTAGATTGTGGAATACTGTGGCCTGGGAACATAACTGAGGATTGATTCTGGACCCCTGTGGACTGGGAACATGACTGAGGTTTTATTCTGGAACCCTGAGGCCTGGGAACATGACATGGGTGGATTCTGGAACCCTGTGTCCTGTTAACATGACATGGGTGGATTCTGGAACCCTGAGGCCTGGGAACATGACATCTGTTTAGATTGTGGAATACTGTGGCCTGGGAACATAACTGAGGATTGATTCTGGACCCCTGTGGACTGGGAACATGACTGAGGTTTTATTCTGGAACCCTGAGGCCTGGGAACATGACATGGGTGGATTCTGGAACCCTGTGTCCTGTTAACATGACATGGGTGGATTCTGGAACCCTGAGGCCTGGGAACATGACATCTGTTTAGATTGTGGAATACTGTGGCCTGGGAACATAACTGAGGATTGATTCTGGACCCCTGTGGACTGGGAACATGACTGAGGTTTTATTCTGGAACCCTGTGTCCTGTTAACATGACATGGGTGGATTCTGGAACCCTGTGTCCTGTTAACATGACATGGGTGGATTCTGGAACCCTGGGTCCTGTTAACATGACATGGGTGGATTCTGGAACCCTGAGGCCTGGGAACATGACATGGGTGGATTCTGGAACCCTGAGGCCTGGGAACATGACATCTGTTTAGATTGTGGAATACTGTGGCCTGGGAACATAACTGAGGATTGATTCTGAACCCCTGTGGACTGGGAACATGACTGAGGTTTTATTCTGGAACCCTGTGTCCTGTTAACATGACATGGGTGGATTCTGGAACCCTGTGTCCTGTTAACATGACATGGGTGGATTCTGGAACCCTGGGTCCTGTTAACATGACATGGGTGGATTCTGGAACCCTGAGGCCTGGGAACATGACTGAGGTTTTATTCTGGAACCCTGAGGCCTGGGAACATGATATGGGTGGATTCTGGAACCCTGTGTCCTGTTAACATGACATGGGTGGATTCTGGAACCCTGAGGCCTGGGAACATGACATGGGTGGATTCTGGAACCCTGAGGCCTGGGAACATGACATGGGTGGATTCTGGAACCCTGTGTCCTGTTAACATGACATCTGTTTAGATTGTGGAATACTGTGGCCTGGGAACTTGACTGAGCCTTGGTTCTGGACCCCTGTGGACTGGGAACATGACTGAGGTTTTATTCTGGAACCCTGAGGCCTGGGAACATGACATGGGTGGATTCTGGAACCCTGTGTCCTGTTAACATGACATGGGTGGATTCTGGAACCCTGAGGCCTGGGAACATGACATCTGTTTAGATTGTGGAATACTGTGGCCTGGGAAATTGACTGAGGATTGATTCTGGACCCCTGTGGACTGGGAACATGACTGAGGTTTTATTCTGGAACCCTGGGTCCTGTTAACATGACATGGGTGGATTCTGGAACCCTGAGGCCTGGGAACATGACATCTGTTTAGATTGTGGAATACTGTGGCCTGGGAACATAACTGAGGATTGATTCTGGACCCCTGTGGACTGGGAACATGACTGAGGTTTTATTCTGGAACCCTGTGTCCTGTTAACATGACATGGGTGGATTCTGGAACCCTGAGGCCTGGGAACATGACATGGGTGGATTCTGGAACCCTGAGGCCTGGGAACATGACATGGGTGGATTCTGGAACCCTGTGTCCTGTTAACATGACATCTGTTTAGATTGTGGAATACTGTGGCCTGGGAACTTGACTGAGCCTTGGTTCTGGACCCCTGTGGACTGGGAACATGACTGAGGTTTTATTCTGGAACCCTGAGGCCTGGGAACATGACATCTGTTTAGATTGTGGAATACTGTGGCCTGGGAACTTGACTGAGCCTTGGTTCTGGACCCCTGTGGACTGGGAACATGACTGAGGTTTTATTCTGGAACCCTGAGGCCTGGGAACATGACATGGGTGGATTCTGGAACCCTGTGTCCTGTTAACATGACATGGGTGGATTCTGGAACCCTGAGGCCTGGGAACATGACATCTGTTTAGATTGTGGAATACTGTGGCCTGGGAACATAACTGAGGATTGATTCTGGACCCCTGTGGACTGGGAACATGACTGAGGTTTTATTCTGGAACCCTGAGGCCTGGGAACATGACATGGGTGGATTCTGGAACCCTGTGTCCTGTTAACATGACATGGGTGGATTCTGGAACCCTGAGGCCTGGGAACATGACATCTGTTTAGATTGTGGAATACTGTGGCCTGGGAACATAACTGAGGATTGATTCTGGACCCCTGTGGACTGGGAACATGACTGAGGTTTTATTCTGGAACCCTGAGGCCTGGGAACATGACATGGGTGGATTCTGGAACCCTGTGTCCTGTTAACATGACATGGGTGGATTCTGGAACCCTGAGGCCTGGGAACATGACATCTGTTTAGATTGTGGAATACTGTGGCCTGGGAACATAACTGAGGATTGATTCTGGACCCCTGTGGACTGGGAACATGACTGAGGTTTTATTCTGGAACCCTGTGTCCTGTTAACATGACATGGGTGGATTCTGGAACCCTGTGTCCTGTTAACATGACATGGGTGGATTCTGGAACCCTGGGTCCTGTTAACATGACATGGGTGGATTCTGGAACCCTGAGGCCTGGGAACATGACATGGGTGGATTCTGGAACCCTGAGGCCTGGGAACATGACATCTGTTTAGATTGTGGAATACTGTGGCCTGGGAACATAACTGAGGATTGATTCTGGACCCCTGTGGACTGGGAACATGACTGAGGTTTTATTCTGGAACCCTGTGTCCTGTTAACATGACATGGGTGGATTCTGGAACCCTGTGTCCTGTTAACATGACATGGGTGGATTCTGGAACCCTGGGTCCTGTTAACATGACATGGGTGGATTCTGGAACCCTGAGGCCTGGGAACATGACTGAGGTTTTATTCTGGAACCCTGAGGCCTGGGAACATGACATGGGTGGATTCTGGAACCCTGTGTCCTGTTAACATGACATGGGTGGATTCTGGAACCCTGGGTCCTGTTAACATGACATGGGTGGATTCTGGAACCCTGAGGCCTGGGAACATGACATGGGTGGATTCTGGAACCCTGAGGCCTGGGAACATGACATGGGTGGATTCTGGAACCCTGTGTCCTGTTAACATGACATCTGTTTAGATTGTGGAATACTGTGGCCTGGGAACTTGACTGAGCCTTGGTTCTGGACCCCTGTGGACTGGGAACATGACTGAGGTTTTATTCTGGAACCCTGAGGCCTGGGAACATGACATGGGTGGATTCTGGAACCCTGTGTCCTGTTAACATGACATGGGTGGATTCTGGAACCCTGAGGCCTGGGAACATGACATCTGTTTAGATTGTGGAATACTGTGGCCTGGGAACTTGACTGAGCCTTGGTTCTGGACCCCTGTGGACTGGGAACATGACTGAGGTTTTATTCTGGAACCCTGGGTCCTGTTAACATGACATGGGTGGATTCTGGAACCCTGAGGCCTGGGAACATGACATCTGTTTAGATTGTGGAATACTGTGGCCTGGGAACATAACTGAGGATTGATTCTGGACCCCTGTGGACTGGGAACATGACTGAGGTTTTATTCTGGAACCCTGAGGCCTGGGAACATGACATGGGTGGATTCTGGAACCCTGAGGCCTGGGAACATGACATCTGTTTAGATTGTGGAATACTGTGGCCTGGGAACATAACTGAGGATTGATTCTGGACCCCTGTGGACTGGGAACATGACTGAGGTTTTATTCTGGAACCCTGAGGCCTGGGAACATGACATGGGTGGATTCTGGAACCCTGTGTCCTGTTAACATGACATGGGTGGATTCTGGAACCCTGAGGTCTGGGAACATGACATCTGTTTAGATTGTGGAATACTGTGGCCTGGGAACTTGACTGAGGATTGATTCTGGACCCCTGTGGACTGGGAACATGACTGAGGTTTTATTCTGGAACCCTGAGGCCTGGGAACATGACATGGGTGGATTCTGGAACCCTGTGTCCTGTTAACATGACATGGGTGGATTCTGGAACCCTGGGTCCTGTTAACATGACATGGGTGGATTCTGGAACCCTGAGGCCTGGGAACATGACATCTGTTTAGATTGTGGAATACTGTGGCCTGGGAACTTGACTGAGCCTTGGTTCTGGACCCCTGTGGACTGGGAACATGACTGAGGTTTTATTCTGGAACCCTGGGTCCTGTTAACATGACATGGGTGGATTCTGGAACCCTGAGGCCTGCGAACATGACATCTGTTTAGATTGTGGAATACTGTGGCCTGGGAACATAACTGAGGATTGATTCTGGACCCCTGTGGACTGGGAACATGACTGAGGTTTTATTCTGGAACCCTGAGGCCTGGGAACATGACATGGGTGGATTCTGGAACCCTGAGGCCTGGGAACATGACATCTGTTTAGATTGTGGAATACTGTGGCCTGGGAACATAACTGAGGATTGATTCTGGACCCCTGTGGACTGGGAACATGACTGAGGTTTTATTCTGGACCCTGAGGCCTGGGAACATGACATGGGTGGATTCTGGAACCCTGTGTCCTGTTAACATGACATGGGTGGATTCTGGAACCCTGAGGCCTGGGAACATGACATCTGTTTAGATTGTGGAATACTGTGGCCTGGGAACTTGACTGAGGATTGATTCTGGACCCCTGTGGACTGGGAACATGACTGAGGTTTTATTCTGGAACCCTGAGGCCTGGGAACATGACATGGGAGGATTCTGGAACCCTGTGTCCTGTTAACATGACATGGGTGGATTCTGGAACCCTGGGTCCTGTTAACATGACATGGGTGGATTCTGGAACCCTGAGGCCTGGGAACATGACATGGGTGGATTCTGGAACCCTGAGGCCTGGGAACATGACATGGGTGGATTCTGGAACCCTGTGTCCTGTTAACATGACATCTGTTTAGATTGTGGAATACTGTGGCCTGGGAACTTGACTGAGCCTTGGTTCTGGACCCCTGTGGACTGGGAACATGACTGAGGTTTTATTCTGGAACCCTGAGGCCTGTTAACATGACATGGGTGGATTCTGGAACCCTGTGTCCTGTTAACATGACATGGGTGGATTCTGGAACCCTGAGGCCTGGGAACATGACATCTGTTTAGATTGTGGAATACTGTGCCCCGGGAACCTGACTGAGCCTTGGTTCTGGACCCCTGTGGACTGGGAACATGACTGAGCCTTGGTTCTGGACCCCTGTGTCCTGTTAACATGACATGGGTGGATTCTGGACCCCTGTGTCCTGTTAACATGACATGGGTGGATTCTGGAACCCTGTGTCCTGTTAACATGACATGGGTGGATTCTGGAACCCTGAGGCCTGTTAACATGACATGGGTGGATTCTGGACCCCTGAGGCCTGGGAACATGACATGGGTGGATTCTGGAACCCTGAGGCCTGTTAACATGACATGGGTGGATTCTGGCCCCCTGAGGCCTGGGAACATGACATGGGTGGATTCTGGAACCCTGTGTCCTGTTAACATGACATGGGTGGATTCTGGAACCCTGAGGCCTGGGAACATGACATGGGTGGATTCTGGACCCCTGAGGCCTGGGAACATGACATGGGTGGATTCTGGAACCCTGTGTCCTGTTAACATGACATGGGTGGATTCTGGAACCCTGAGGCCTGGGAACATGACATCTGTTTAGATTGTGGAATACTGTGGCCTGGGAACATAACTGAGGATTGATTCTGGACCCCTGTGGACGGGGAACATGACTGAGGTTTTATTCTGGAACCCTGAGGCCTGGGAACATGACATGGGTGGATTCTGGAACCCTGTGTCCTGTTAACATGACATGGGTGGATTCTGGAACCCTGAGGCCTGGGAACATGACATCTGTTTAGATTGTGGAATACTGTGGCCTGGGAACATAACTGAGGATTGATTCTGGACCCCTGTGGACTGGGAACATGACTGAGGTTTTATTCTGGAACCCTGAGGCCTGGGAACATGACATGGGTGGATTCTGGAACCCTGTGTCCTGTTAACATGACATGGGTGGATTCTGGAACCCTGAGGCCTGGGAACATGACATCTGTTTAGATTGTGGAATACTGTGGCCTGGGAACATAACTGAGGATTGATTCTGGACCCCGGTGGACTGGGAACATGACTGAGGTTTTATTCTGGAACCCTGTGTCCTGTTAACATGACATGGGTGGATTCTGGAACCCTGTGTCCTGTTAACATGACATGGGTGGATTCTGGAACCCTGGGTCCTGTTAACATGACATGGGTGGATTCTGGAACCCTGAGGCCTGGGAACATGACATGGGTGGATTCTGGAACCCTGAGGCCTGGGAACATGACATCTGTTTAGATTGTGGAATACTGTGGCCTGGGAACATAACTGAGGATTGATTCTGGACCCCTGTGGACTGGGAACATGACTGAGGTTTTATTCTGGAACCCTGTGTCCTGTTAACATGACATGGGTGGATTCTGGAACCCTGTGTCCTGTTAACATGACATGGGTGGATTCTGGAACCCTGGGTCCTGTTAACATGACATGGGTGGATTCTGGAACCCTGAGGCCTGGGAACATGACTGAGGTTTTATTCTGGAACCCTGAGGCCTGGGAACATGACATGGGTGGATTCTGGAACCCTGTGTCCTGTTAACATGACATGGGTGGATTCTGGAACCCTGAGGCCTGGGAACATGACATGGGTGGATTCTGGAACCCTGAGGCCTGGGAACATGACATGGGTGGATTCTGGAACCCTGTGTGCTGTTAACATGACATCTGTTTAGATTGTGGAATACTGTGGCCTGGGAACTTGACTGAGCCTTGGTTCTGGACCCCTGTGGACTGGGAACATGACTGAGGTTTTATTCTGGAACCCTGAGGCCTGGGAACATGACATCTGTTTAGATTGTGGAATACTGTGGCCTGGGAACTTGACTGAGCTTTGGTTCTGGACCCCTGTGGACTGGGAACATGACTGAGGTTTTATTCTGGAACCCTGAGGCCTGGGAACATGACATGGGTGGATTCTGGAACCCTGTGTCCTGTTAACATGACATGGGTGGATTCTGGAACCCTGAGGCCTGGGAACATGACATCTGTTTAGATTGTGGAATACTGTGGCCTGGGAACATAACTGAGGATTGATTCTGGACCCCTGTGGACTGGGAACATGACTGAGGTTTTATTCTGGAACCCTGAGGCCTGGGAACATGACATGGGTGGATTCTGGAACCCTGTGTCCTGTTAACATGACATGGGTGGATTCTGGAACCCTGAGGCCTGGGAACATGACATCTGTTTAGATTGTGGAATACTGTGGCCTGGGAACATAACTGAGGATTGATTCTGGACCCCTGTGGACTGGGAACATGACTGAGGTTTTATTCTGGAACCCTGAGGCCTGGGAACATGACATGGGTGGATTCTGGAACCCTGTGTCCTGTTAACATGACATGGGTGGATTCTGGAACCCTGAGGCCTGGGAACATGACATCTGTTTAGATTGTGGAATACTGTGGCCTGGGAACATAACTGAGGATTGATTTTGGACCCCTGTGGACTGGGAACATGACTGAGGTTTTATTCTGGAACCCTGTGTCCTGTTAACATGACATGGGTGGATTCTGGAACCCTGAGGCCTGGGAACATGACATGGGTGGATTCTGGAACCCTGAGGCCTGGGAACATGACATGGGTGGATTCTGGAACCCTGTGTCCTGTTAACATGACATCTGTTTAGATTGTGGAATACTGTGGCCTGGGAACTTGACTGAGCCTTGGTTCTGGACCCCTGTGGACTGGGAACATGACTGAGGATTTATTGTGGAACCCTGAGGCCTGGGAACATGACATCTGTTTAGATTGTGGAATACTGTGGCCTGGGAACTTGACTGAGCCTTGGTTCTGGACCCCTGTGGACTGGGAACATGACTGAGGTTTTATTCTGGAACCCTGAGGCCTGGGAACATGACATGGGTGGATTCTGGAACCCTGTGTCCTGATAACATGACATGGGTGGATTCTGGAACCCTGAGGCCTGGGAACATGACATCTGTTTAGATTGTGGAATACTGTGGCCTGGGAACATAACTGAGGATTGATTCTGGACCCCTGTGGACTGAGAACATGACTGAGGTTTTATTCTGGAACCCTGAGGCCTGGGAACATGACATGGGTGGATTCTGGAACCCTGTGTCCTGTTAACATGACATGGGTGGATTCTGGAACCCTGAGACCTGGGAACATGACATCTGTTTAGATTGTGGAATACTGTGGCCTGGGAACATAACTGAGGATTGATTCTGGACCCCTGTGGACTGGGAACATGACTGAGGTTTTATTCTGGAACCCTGAGGCCTGGGAACATGACATGGGTGGATTCTGGAACCCTGTGTCCTGTTAACATGACATGGGTGGATTCTGGAACCCTGAGGCCTGGGAACATGACATCTGTTTAGATTGTGGAATACTGTGGCCTGGGAACATAACTGAGGATTGATTCTGGACCCCTGTGGACTGGGAACATGACTGAGGTTTTATTCTGGAACCCTGTGTCCTGTTAACATGACATGGGTGGATTCTGGAACCCTGTGTCCTGTTAACATGACATGGGTGGATTCTGGAACCCTGGGTCCTGTTAACATGACATGGGTGGATTCTGGAACCCTGAGGCCTGGGAACATGACATGGGTGGATTCTGGAACCCTGAGGCCTGGGAACATGACATCTGTTTAGATTGTGGAATACTGTGGCCTGGGAACATAACTGAGGATTGATTCTGAACCCCTGTGGACTGGGAACATGACTGAGGTTTTATTCTGGAACCCTGTGTCCTGTTAACATGACATGGGTGGATTCTGGAACCCTGTGTCCTGTTAACATGACATGGGTGGATTCTGGAACCCTGGGTCCTGTTAACATGACATGGGTGGATTCTGGAACCCTGAGGCCTGGGAACATGACTGAGGTTTTATTCTGGAACCCTGAGGCCTGGGAACATGACATGGGTGGATTCTGGAACCCTGTGTCCTGTTAACATGACATGGGTGGATTCTGGAACCCTGAGGCCTAGGAACATGACATGGGTGGATTCTGGAACCCTGAGGCCTGGGAACATGACATGGGTGGATTCTGGAACCCTGTGTCCTGTTAACATGACATCTGTTTAGATTGTGGAATACTGTGGCCTGGGAACTTGACTGAGCCTTGGTTCTGGACCCCTGTGGACTGGGAACATGACTGAGGTTTTATTCTGGAACCCTGAGGCCTGGGAACATGACATGGGTGGATTCTGGAACCCTGTGTCCTGTTAACATGACATGGGTGGATTCTGGAACCCTGAGGCCTGGGAACATGACATCTGTTTAGATTGTGGAATACTGTGGCCTGGGAAATTGACTGAGGATTGATTCTGGACCCCTGTGGACTGGGAACATGACTGAGGTTTTATTCTGGAACCCTGGGTCCTGTTAACATGACATGGGTGGATTCTGGAACCCTGAGGCCTGGGAACATGACATCTGTTTAGATTGTGGAATACTGTGGCCTGGGAACATAACTGAGGATTGATTCTGGACCCCTGTGGACTGGGAACATGACTGAGGTTTTATTCTGGAACCCTGTGTCCTGTTAACATGACATGGGTGGATTCTGGAACCCTGAGGCCTGGGAACATGACATGGGTGGATTCTGGAACCCTGAGGCCTGGGAACATGACATGGGTGGATTCTGGAACCCTGTGTCCTGTTAACATGACATCTGTTTAGATTGTGGAATACTGTGGCCTGGGAACTTGACTGAGCCTTGGTTCTGGACCCCTGTGGACTGGGAACATGACTGAGGTTTTATTCTGGAACCCTGAGGCCTGGGAACATGACATCTGTTTAGATTGTGGAATACTGTGGCCTGGGAACTTGACTGAGCCTTGGTTCTGGACCCCTGTGGACAGGGAACATGACTGAGGTTTTATTCTGGAACCCTGAGGCCTGGGAACATGACATGGGTGGATTCTGGAACCCTGTGTCCTGTTAACATGACATGGGTGGATTCTGGAACCCTGAGGCCTGGGAACATGACATCTGTTTAGATTGTGGAATACTGTGGCCTGGGAACATAACTGAGGATTGATTCTGGACCCCTGTGGACTGGGAACATGACTGAGGTTTTATTCTGGAACCCTGAGGCCTGGGAACATGACATGGGTGGATTCTGGAACCCTGTGTCCTGTTAACATGACATGGGTGGATTCTGGAACCCTGAGGCCTGGGAACATGACATCTGTTTAGATTGTGGAATACTGTGGCCTGGGAACATAACTGAGGATTGATTCTGGACCCCTGTGGACTGGGAACATGACTGAGGTTTTATTCTGGAACCCTGAGGCCTGGGAACATGACATGGGTGGATTCTGGAACCCTGTGTTCTGTTAACATGACATGGGTGGATTCTGGAACCCTGAGGCCTGGGAACATGACATCTGTTTAGATTGTGGAATACTGTGGCCTGGGAACATAACTGAGGATTGATTCTGGACCCCTGTGGACTGGGAACATGACTGAGGTTTTATTCTGGAACCCTGTGTCCTGTTAACATGACATGGGTGGATTCTGGAACCCTGTGTCCTGTTAACATGACATGGGTGGATTCTGGAACCCTGGGTCCTGTTAACATGACATGGGTGGATTCTGGAACCCTGAGGCCTGGGAACATGACATGGGTGGATTCTGGAACCCTGAGGCCTGGGAACATGACATCTGTTTAGATTGTGGAATACTGTGGCCTGGGAACATAACTGAGGATTGATTCTGGACCCCTGTGGACTGGGAACATTACTGAGGTTTTATTCTGGAACCCTGTGTCCTGTTAACATGACATGGGTGGATTCTGGAACCCTGTGTCCTGTTAACATGACATGGGTGGATTCTGGAACCCTGGGTCCTGTTAACATGACATGGGTGGATTCTGGAACCCTGAGGCCTGGGAACATGACTGAGGTTTTATTCTGGAACCCTGAGGCCTAGGAACATGACATGGGTGGATTCTGGAACCCTGTGTCCTGTTAACATGACATGGGTGGATTCTGGAACCCTGGGTCCTGTTAACATGACATGGGTGGATTCTGGAACCCTGAGGCCTGGGAACATGACATGGGTGGATTCTGGAACCCTGAGGCCTGGGAACATGACATGGGTGGATTCTGGAACCCTGTGTCCTGTTAACATGACATCTGTTTAGATTGTGGAATACTGTGGCCTGGGAACTTGACTGAGCCTTGGTTCTGGACCCCTGTGGACTGGGAACATGACTGAGGTTTTATTCTGGAACCCTGAGGCCTGGGAACATGACATGGGTGGATTCTGGAACCCTGTGTCCTGTTAACATGACATGGGTGGATTCTGGAACCCTGAGGCCTGGGAACATGACATCTGTTTAGATTGTGGAATACTGTGGCCTGGGAACTTGACTGAGCCTTGGTTCTGGACCCCTGTGGACTGGGAACATGACTGAGGTTTTATTCTGGAACCCTGGGTCCTGTTAACATGACATGGGTGGATTCTGGAACCCTGAGGCCTGCGAACATGACATCTGTTTAGATTGTGGAATACTGTGGCCTGGGAACATAACTGAGGATTGATTCTGGACCCCTGTGGACTGGGAACATGACTGAGGTTTTATTCTGGAACCCTGAGGCCTGGGAACATGACATGGGTGGATTCTGGAACCCTGAGGCCTGGGAACATGACATCTGTTTAGATTGTGGAATACTGTGGCCTGGGAACATAACTGAGGATTGATTCTGGACCCCTGTGGACTGGGAACATGACTGAGGTTTTATTCTGGACCCTGAGGCCTGGGAACATGACATGGGTGGATTCTGGAACCCTGTGTCCTGTTAACATGACATGGGTGGATTCTGGAACCCTGAGGCCTGGGAACATGACATCTGTTTAGATTGTGGAATACTGTGGCCTGGGAACTTGACTGAGGATTGATTCTGGACCCCTGTGGACTGGGAACATGACTGAGGTTTTATTCTGGAACCCTGAGGCCTGGGAACATGACATGGGAGGATTCTGGAACCCTGTGTCCTGTTAACATGACATGGGTGGATTCTGGAACCCTGGGTCCTGTTAACATGACATGGGTGGATTCTGGAACCCTGAGGCCTGGGAACATGACATGGGTGGATTCTGGAACCCTGAGGCCTGGGAACATGACATGGGTGGATTCTGGAACCCTGTGTCCTGTTTACATGACATCTGTTTAGATTGTGGAATACTGTGGCCTGGGAACTTGACTGAGCCTTGGTTCTGGACCCCTGTGGACTGGGAACATGACTGAGGTTTTATTCTGGAACCCTGAGGCCTGTTAACATGACATGGGTGGATTCTGGAACCCTGTGTCCTGTTAACATGACATGGGTGGATTCTGGAACCCTGAGGCCTGGGAACATGACATCTGTTTAGATTGTGGAATACTGTGCCCCGGGAACCTGACTGAGCCTTGGTTCTGGACCCCTGTGGACTGGGAACATGACTGAGCCTTGGTTCTGGACCCCTGTGTCCTGTTAACATGACATGGGTGGATTCTGGACCCCTGTGTCCTGTTAACATGACATGGGTGGATTCTGGAACCCTGTGTCCTGTTAACATGACATGGGTGGATTCTGGAACCCTGAGGCCTGTTAACATGACATGGGTGGATTCTGGACCCCTGAGGCCTGGGAACATGACATGGGTGGATTCTGGAACCCTGAGGCCTGTTAACATGACATGGGTGGATTCTGGCCCCCTGAGGCCTGGGAACATGACATGGGTGGATTCTGGAACCCTGTGTCCTGTTAACATGACATGGGTGGATTCTGGAACCCTGAGGCCTGGGAACATGACATGGGTGGATTCTGGACCCCTGAGGCCTGGGAACATGACATGGGTGGATTCTGGAACCCTGTGTCCTGTTAACATGACATGGGTGGATTCTGGAACCCTGAGGCCTGGGAACATGACATCTGTTTAGATTGTGGAATACTGTGGCCTGGGAACATAACTGAGGATTGATTCTGGACCCCTGTGGACGGGGAACATGACTGAGGTTTTATTCTGGAACCCTGTGTCCTGTTAACATGACATGGGTGGATTCTGGACCCCTGAGGCCTGGGAACATGACATGGGTGGATTCTGGAACCCTGGGTCCTGTTAACATGACATGGGTGGATTCTGGACCCCTGTGTCCTGTTAACATGACATGGGTGGATTCTGGAACCCTGTGTCCTGTTAACATGACATGGGTGGATTCTGGAACCCTGTGTCCTGTTAACATGACATGGGTGGATTCTGGACCCCTGAGGCCTGGGAACATCACATGGGTGGATTCTGGAACCCTGGGTCCTGTTAACATGACATGGGTGGATTCTGGACCCCTGTGTCCTGTTAACATGACATGGGTGGATTCTGGAACCCTGTGTCCTGTTAACATGTCATGGGTGGATTCTGGAACCCTGAGGCCTGGGAACATGACATCTGTTTAGATTGTGGAATACTGTGGCCTGGGAACATAACTGAGGATTGATTCTGGACCCCTGTGGACGGGGAACATGACTGAGGTTTTATTCTGGAACCCTGGGTCCTGTTAACATGACATGGGTGGATTCTGGAACCCTGGGTCCTGTTAACATGACATGGGTGGATTCTGGAACCCTGAGGCCTGTTAACATGACATGGGTGGATTCTGGAACCCTGGGTCCTGTTAACATGACATGGGTGGATTCTGGAACCCTGAGGCCTGGGAACATGACATCTGTTTAGATTGTGGAATACTGTGGCCTGGGAACATAACTGAGGATTGATTCTGGACCCCTGTGGACGGGGAACATGACTGAGGTTTTATTCTGGAACCCTGTGTCCTGTTAACATGACATGGGTGGATTCTGGACACCTGAGGCCTGGGAACATGACATGGGTGGATTCTGGAACCCTGGGTCCTGTTAACATGACATGGGTGGATTCTGGACCCCTGTGTCCTGTTAACATGACATGGGTGGATTCTGGAACCCTGTGTCCTGTTAACATGACATGGGTGGATTCTGGAACCCTGAGGCCTGGGAACATGACATCTGTTTAGATTGTGGAATACTGTGGCCTGGGAACATATCTGAGGATTGATTCTTGACCCCTGTGGACTGGGAACATGACTGAGGTTTTATTCTGGAACCCTGGGTCCTGTTAACATGACATGGGTGGATTCTGGAACCCTGGGTCCTGTTAACATGACATGGGTGGATTCTGGAACCCTGAGGCCTGTTAACATGACATGGGTGGATTTTGGACCCCTGAGGCCTGGGAACATGACATGGGTGGATTCTGGAACCCTGGGTCCTGTTAACATGACATGGGTGGATTCTGGAACCCTGAGGCCTGGGAACATGACATCTGTTTAGATTGTGGAATACTGTGGCCTGGGAACATAACTGAGGATTGATTCTGGATCCCTGTGGACTGGGAACATGACTGAGGTTTTATTCTGGAACCCTGGGTCCTGTTAACATGACATGGGTGGATTCTGGAACCCTGAGGCCTGGGAACATGACACGGGTGGATTCTGGAACCCTGAGGCCTGGGAACATGACATTGGTGGATTCTGGAACCCTGTGTCCTGTTAACATGACATGGGTGGATTCTGGAACCCTGTGTCCTGTTAACATGACATGGGTGGATTCTGGAACCCAGAGGCCTGGGAACATGACATGGGTGGATTCTGGAACCCTGAGGCCTGGGAACATGACATGGGTGGATTCTGGAACCCTGGGTCCTGTTAACATGACATGGGTGGATTCTGGAACCCTGTGTCCTGTTAACATGACATGGGTGGATTCTGGAACCCTGGGTCCTGTTAACATGACATGGGTGGATTCTGGAACCCTGAGGCCTGGGAACATGACATCTGTTTAGATTGTGGAATACTGTGTCCCGGGAACCTGACTGAGCCTTGGTTCTGGACCCCTGTGGACTGGGAACATGACTGAGCCTTGGTTCTGGACCCCTGTGTCCTGTTAACATGACATGGGTGGATTCTGGAACCCTGTGTCCTGTTAACATGATATGGGTGGATTTTGGAACCCTGAGGCCTGGGAACATGACATCTGTTTAGATTGTGGAATACTGTTGCCTGGGAACTTGACTGAGCCTTGGTTCTGGACCCCTGTGTCCTGTTAACATGACTGAGGTTTTATTCTGGAACCCTGTGTCCTGTTAACATGACATGGGTGGATTCTGGAACCATGAGGCCTGGGAACATGACATGGGTGGATTCTGGAACCCTGAGGCCTGGGAACATGACATGGGTGGATTCTGGAACCCTGTGTCCTGTTAACATGACATGGGTGGATTCTGGAACCCTGGGTCCTGTTAACATGACATGGGTGGATTCTGGACCCCTGAGGCCTGGGAACATGACATGGGTGGATTCTGGAACCCTGTGTCCTGTTAACATGACATGGGTGGATTCTGAACCCCTGAGGCCTGGGAACATGACATGGGTGGATTCTGGAACCCTGTGTCCTGTTAACATGACATGGGTGGATTCTGGAACCCTGAGGCCTGGGAACATGACATCTGTTTAGATTGTGGAATACTGTGCCCCGGGAACCTGACTGAGCCTTGGTTCTGGACCCCTGTGGACTGGGAACATGACTGAGCCTTGGTTCTGGACCCCTGTGTCCTGTTAACATGACATGGGTGGATTCTGGACCCCTGTGTCCTGTTAACATGACATGGGTGGATTCTGGACCCCTGTGTCCTGTTAACATGACATGGGTGGATTCTGGAACCCTGGGTCCTGTTAACATGACATGGGTGGATTCTGGAACCCTGAGGCCTGTTAACATGACATGGGTGGATTCTGGACCCCTGAGGCCTGGGAACATGACATGGGTGGATTCTGGAACCCTGGGTCCTGTTAACATGACATGGGTGGATTCTGGAACCCTGAGGCCTGGGAACATGACAGCTGTTTAGATTGTGGAATACTGTGGCCTGGGAACATAACTGAGGATTGATTCTGGATCCCTGTGGACTGGGAACATGACTGAGGTTTTATTCTGGAACCCTGGGTCCTGTTAACATGACATGGGTGGATTCTGGAACCCTGTGTCCTGTTAACATGACATGGGTGGATTCTGGACCCCTGAGGCCTGGGAACATGACATGGGTGGATTCTGGAACCCTGAGGCCTGGGAACATGACATCTGTTTAGATTGTGGAATACTGTGGCCTGGGAACATAACTGAGGATTGATTCTGGACCCCTGTGGACTGGGAACATGACTGAGGTTTTATTCTGGAACCCTGGGTCCTGTTAACATGACATGGGTGGATTCTGGAACCCTGTGTCCTGTTAACATGACATGGGTGGATTCTGGACCCCTGAGGCCTGGGAACATGACATCTGTTTAGATTGTGGAATACTGTGGCCTGGGAACTTGACTGAGCCTTGGTTCTGGACCCCTGTGGACTGGGAACATGACTGAGGTTTTATTCTGGAACCCTGGGTCCTGTTAACATGACATGGGTGGATTCTGGAACCCTGTGTCCTGTTAACATGACATGGGTGGATTCTGGAACCCTGAGGCCTGGGAACATGACATCTGTTTAGATTGTGGAATACTGTGGCCTGGGAACATAACTGAGGATTGATTCTGGATCCCTGTGGACTGGGAACATGACTGAGGTTTTATTCTGGAACCCTGGGTCCTGTTAACATGACATGGGTGGATTCTGGAACCCTGTGTCCTGTTAACATGACATGGGTGGATTCTGGAACCCTGAGGACTGGGAACATGACATCTGTTTAGATTGTGGAATACTGTGCCCCGGGAACCTGACTGAGCCTTGGTTCTGGACCCCTGTGGACTGGGAACATGACTGAGCCTTGGTTCTGGACCCCTGTGTCCTGTTAACATGACATGGGTGGATTCTGGACCCCTGTGTCCTGTTAACATGACATGGGTGGATTCTGGAACCCTGGGTCCTGTTAACATCACATGGGTGGATTCTGGAACCCTGTGTCCTGTTAACATGACATGGGTGAATTCTGGACCCCTGAGGCCTGGGAACATGACATGGGTGGATTCTGGAACCCTGGGTCCTGTTAACATGACATGGGTGGATTCTGGAACCCTGAGCCCTGGGAACATGACATCTGTTTAGATTGTGGAATACTGTGGCCTGGGAACATAACTGAGGATTGATTCTGGACCCCTGTGGACTGGAAACATGACTGAGGTTTTATTCTGGAACCCTGGGTCCTGTTAACATGACATGGGTGGATTCTGGAACCCTGTGTCCTGTTAACATGACATGGGTGGATTCTGGAACCCTGAGGCCTGGGAACATGACATCTGTTTAGATTGTGGAATACTGTGCCCCGGGAACCTGACTGAGCCTTGGTTCTGGACCCCTGTGGACTGGGAACATGACTGAGGTTTTATTCTGGAACCCTGAGGCCTGGGAACATGACATCTGTTTAGATTGTGGAATACTGTGGCCTGGGAACATAACTGAGGATTGATTCTGGACCCCTGTGGACTGGGAACATGACTGAGGTTTTATTCTGGAACCCTGGGTCCTGTTAACATGACATGGGTGGATTCTGGAACCCTGAGGCCTGGGAACATGACATCTGTTTAGATTGTGGAATACTGTGGCCTGGGAACATAACTGAGGATTGATTCTGGACCCCTGTGGACTGGGAACATGACTGAGGTTTTATTCTGGAACCCTGGGTCCTGTTAACATGACATGGGTGGATTCTGGAACCCTGGGTCCTGTTAACATGACATGGGTGGATTCTGGACCCCTGAGGCCTGGGAACATGACATGGGTGGATTCTGGAACCCTGGGTCCTGTTAACATGACATGGGTGGATTCTGGAACCCTGAGGCCTGTTAACATGACATGGGTGGATTCTGGACCCCTGAGGCCTGGGAACATGACATGGGTGGATTCTGGAACCCTGTGTCCTGTTAACATGACATGGGTGGATTCTGGAACCCTGAGTCCTGGGAACATGACATCTGTTTAGATTGTGGAATACTGTGGCCTGGGAACATAACTGAGGATTGATTCTGGACCCCTGTGGACTGGGAACATGACTGAGGTTTTATTCTGGAACCCTGTGTCCTGTTAACATGACATGGGTGGATTCTGGAACCCTGAGGCCTGGGAACATGACATCTGTTTAGATTGTGGAATACTGTGGCCTGGGAACATAACTGAGGATTGATTCTGGACCCCTGTGGACTGGGAACATGACTGAGGTTTTATTCTGAAACCCTGAGGCCTGGGAACATGACATGGGTGGATTGTGGAACCCTGAGGCCTGGGAACATGACATCTGTTTAGATTGTGGAATACTGTGGCCTGGGAACTTGACTGAGCCTTGGTTCTGGACCCCTGTGTCCTGTTAACATGACATGGGTGGATTCTGGAACCCTGTGTCCTGTTAACATGACATGGGTGGATTCTGGAACCCTGAGGCCTGGGAACATGACATGGGTGGATTCTGGAACCCTGAGGCCTGGGAACATGACATGGGTGGATTCTGGAACCCTGTGTCCTGTTAACATGACATGGGTGGATTCTGGAACCCTGTGTCCTGTTAACATGACATGGGTGGATTGTGGAACCCTGAGGCCTGGGAACATGACATGGGTGGATTCTGGAACCCTGAGGCCTGGGAACATGACATGGGTGGATTCTGGAACCCTGTGTCCTGTTAACATGACATGGGTGGATTCTGGAACCCTGTGTCCTGGTAACATGACATGGGTGGATTCTGGAACCCTGAGGCCTGGGAACATGACATGGGTGGATTCTGGAACCCTGGGTCCTGTTAACATGACATGGGTGGATTCTGGACCCCTGTGTCCTCTTAACATGACATGGGTGGATTCTGGAACCCTGGGTCCTGTTAACATGACATGGGTGGATTCTGGAACCCTGTGTCCTGTTAACATGACATGGGTGGATTCTGGACCCCTGAGGCCTGGGAACATGACATGGGTGGATTCTGGAACCCTGGGTCCTGTTAACATGACATGGGTGGATTCTGGAACCCTGAGGCCTGGGAACATGACATCTGTTTAGATTGTGGAATACTGTGGCCTGGGAACATAACTGAGGATTGATTCTGGACCCCTGTGGACTGGGAAAATGACTGAGGTTTTATTCTGGAACCCTGGGTCCTGTTAACATGACATGGGTGGATTCTGGAACCCTGTGTCCTGTTAACATGACATGGGTGGATTCTGGAACCCTGAGGCCTGGGAACATGACATCTGTTTAGATTGTGGAATACTGTGCCCCGGGAACCTGACTGAGCCTTGGTTCTGGACCCCTGTGGACTGGGAACATGACTGAGGTTTTATTCTGGAACCCTGTGTCCTGGGAACATGACATGGGTGGATTCTGGAACCCTGAGGCCTGGGAACATGACATCTGTTTAGATTGTGGAATACTGTGGCCTGGGAACATAACTGAGGATTGATTCTGGACCCCTGTGGACTGGGAACATGACTGAGGTTTTATTCTGGAACCCTGTGTCCTGTTAACATGACATGGGTGGATTCTGGAACCCTGGGTCCTGTTAACATGACATGGGTGGATTTTGGACCCCTGAGGCCTGGGAACATGACATGGGTGGATTCTGGAACCCTGGGTCCTGTTAACATGACATGGGTGGATTCTGGAACCCTGAGGCCTGGGAACATGACATCTGTTTAGATTGTGGAATACTGTGGCCTGGGAACATAACTGAGGATTGATTCTGGACCCCTGTGGACTGGGAACATGACTGAGGTTTTATTCTGGAACCCTGGGTCCTGTTAACATGACATGGGTGGATTCTGGAACCCTGGGTCCTGTTAACATGACATGGGTGGATTCTGGACCCCTGAGGCCTGGGAACATGACATCTGTTTAGATTGTGGAATACTGTGGCCTGGGAACTTGACTGAGCCTTGGTTCTGGACCCCTGTGGACTGGGAACATGACTGAGGTTTTATTCTGGAACCCTGTGTCCTGGGAACATGACATGGGTGGATTCTGGAACCCTGTGTCCTGTTAACATGACATGGGTGGATTCTGGAACCCTGAGGCCTGGGAACATGACATGGGTGGATTCTGGAACCCTGGGTCCTGTTAACATGACATGGGTGGATTCTGGAACCCTGTGTCCTGTTAACATGACATGGGTGGATTCTGGACCCCTGAGGCCTGGGAACATGACATGGGTGGATTCTGGAACCCTGGGTCCTGTTAACATGACATGGGTGGATTCTGGAACCCTGTGTCCTGTTAACATGACATGGGTGGATTCTGGAACCCTGAGGCCTGGGAACATGACATCTGTTTAGATTGTGGAATACTGTGGCCTGGGAACATAACTGAGGATTGATTCTGGACCCCTGTGGACTGGGAACATGACTGAGGTTTTATTCTGGAACCCTGTGTCCTGGGAACATGACATGGGTGGATTCTGGAACCCTGAGGCCTGGGAACATGACATCTGTTTAGATTGTGGAATACTGGGGCCTGGGAACATAACTGAGGATTGATTCTGGACCCCTCTGTCCTGGGAACATGACATGGGTGGATTCTGGAACCCTGTGTCCTGTTAACATGACATGGGTGGATTCTGGACCCCTGAGGCCTGGGAACATGACATGGGTGGATTCTGGAACCCTGGGTCCTGTTAACATGACATGGGTGGATTCTGGAACCCTGAGGCCTGGGAACATGACATCTGTTTAGATTGTGGAATACTGTGGCCTGGGAACATAACTGAGGATTGATTCTGGACCCCTGTGGACTGGGAACATGACTGAGGTTTTATTCTGGAACCCTGGGTCCTGTTAACATGACATGGGTGGATTCTGGAACCCTGAGGCCTGGGAACATGACATCTGTTTAGATTGTGGAATACTGTGGCCTGGGAACTTGACTGAGCCTTGGTTCTGGACCCCTGTGGACTGGGAACATGACTGAGGTTTTATTCTGGAACCCTGTGTCCTGGGAACATGACATGGGTGGATTCTGGAACCCTGAGGCCTGGGAACATGACATCTGTTTAGATTGTGGAATACTGTGGCCTGGGAACATAACTGAGGATTGATTCTGGACCCCTGTGGACTGGGAACATGACTGAGGTTTTATTCTGGAACCGTGGGTCCTGTTAACATGACATGGGTGGATTCTGGAACCCTGTGTCCTGTTAACATGACATGGGTGGATTCTGGACCCCTGAGGCCTGGGAACATGACATCTGTTTAGATTGTGGAATACTGTGGCCTGGGAACTTTACTGAGCCTTGGTTCTGGACCCCTGTGGACTGGGAACATGACTGAGGTTTTATTCTGGAACCCTGGGTCCTGTTAACATGACATGGGTGGATTCTGGAACCCTGTGTCCTGTTAACATGACATGGGCGGATTCTGGAACCCTGAGGCCTGGGAACATGACATCTGTTTAGATTGTGGAATACTGTGGCCTGGGAACTTGACTGAGCCTTGGTTCTGGACCCCTGTGGACTGGGAACATGACTGAGGTTTTATTCTGGAACCCTGAGGCCTGGGAACATGACATCTGTTTAGATTGTGGAATACTGTGGCCTGGGAACATAACTGAGGATTGATTCTGGACCCCTGTGGACTGGGAACATGACTGAGGTTTTATTCTGGAACCCTGGGTCCTGTTAACATGACATGGGTGGATTCTGGAACCCTGTGTCCTGTTAACATGACATGGGTGGATTCTGGACCCCTGAGGCCTGGGAACATGACATCTGTTTAGATTGTGGAATACTGTGGCCTGGGAACTTGACTGAGCCTTTGTTCTGGACCCCTTTGGACTGGGAACATGACTGAGGTTTTCTTCTGGAACCCTGTGTCCTGGGAACATGACATGGGTGGATTCTGGAACCCTGTGTCCTGTGAACATGACATGGGTGGATTCTGGAACCCTGAGGCCTGGGAACATGACATGGGGGGATTCTGGAACCCTGTGTCCTGTTAACATGACATGGGTGGATTCTGGACCCCTGAGGCCTGGGAACATGACATGGGTGGATTCTGGAACCCTGGGTCCTGTTAACATGACATGGGTGGATTCTGGAACCCTGAGGCCTGGGAACATGACATCTGTTTAGATTGTGGAATACTGTGGCCTGGGAACTTGACTGAGGATTGATTCTGGACCCCTGTGGACTGGGAACATGACTGAGGTTTTATTCTGGAACCCTGTGTGCTGGGAACATGACATGGGTGGATTCTGGACCCCTGAGGCCTGGGAACATGACATCTGTTTAGATTGTGGAATACTGTGGCCTGGGAACTTGACTGAGCCTTGGTTCTGGACCCCTGTGGACTGGGAACATGACTGACGTTTTATTCTGGACCCCTGAGGCCTGGGAACATGACATCTGTTTAGATTGTGGAATACTGTGGCCTGGGAACTTGACTGAGCCTTGGTTCTGGACCCCTGTGTCCTGTTAACATGACATGGGTGGATTCTGGAACCCTGAGGCCTGGGAACATGACATCTGTTTAGATTGTGGAATACTGTGGCCTGGGAACATAACTGAGGATTGATTCTGGACCCCTGTGTCCTGGGAACATGACATGGGTGGATTCTGGAACCCTGTGTCCTGTTAACATGACATGGGTGGATTCTGGACCCCTGAGGCCTGGGAACATGACATGGGTGGATTCTGGAACCCTGAGGCCTGGGAACATGACATGGGTGGATTCTGGAACCCTGAGGCCTGGGAACATGACATCTGTTTAGATTGTGGAATACTGTGGCCTGGGAACATAACTGAGGATTGATTCTGGACCCCTGTGGACTGGGAACATGACTGAGGTTTTATTCTGGAACCCTGTGTCCTGTTAACATGACATGGGTGGATTCTGGAACCCTGGGTCCTGTTAACATGACATGGGTGGATTTTGGACCCCTGAGGCCTGGGAACATGACATGGGTGGATTCTGGAACCCTGGGTCCTGTTAACATGACATGGGTGGATTCTGGAACCCTGAGGCCTGGGAACATGACATCTGTTTAGATTGTGGAATACTGTGGCCTGGGAACATAACTGAGGATTGATTCTGGACCCCTGTGGACTGGGAACATGACTGAGGTTTTATTCTGGAACCCTGGGTCCTGTTAACATGACATGGGTGGATTCTGGAACCCTGGGTCCTGTTAACATGACATGGGTGGATTCTGGACCCCTGAGGCCTGGGAACATGACATCTGTTTAGATTGTGGAATACTGTGGCCTGGGAACTTGACTGAGCCTTGGTTCTGGACCCCTGTGGACTGGGAACATGACTGAGGTTTTATTCTGGAACCCTGTGTCCTGGGAACATGACATGGGTGGATTCTGGAACCCTGTGTCCTGTTAACATGACATGGGTGGATTCTGGAACCCTGAGGCCTGGGAACATGACATGGGTGGATTCTGGAACCCTGGGTCCTGTTAACATGACATGGGTGGATTCTGGAACCCTGTGTCCTGTTAACATGACATGGGTGGATTCTGGACCCCTGAGGCCTGGGAACATGACATGGGTGGATTCTGGAACCCTGGGTCCTGTTAACATGACATGGGTGGATTCTGGAACCCTGTGTCCTGTTAACATGACATGGGTGGATTCTGGAACCCTGAGGCCTGGGAACATGACATCTGTTTAGATTGTGGAATACTGTGGCCTGGGAACATAACTGAGGATTGATTCTGGACCCCTGTGGACTGGGAACATGACTGAGGTTTTATTCTGGAACCCTGTGTCCTGGGAACATGACATGGGTGGATTCTGGAACCCTGAGGCCTGGGAACATGACATCTGTTTAGATTGTGGAATACTGGGGCCTGGGAACATAACTGAGGATTGATTCTGGACCCCTCTGTCCTGGGAACATGACATGGGTGGATTCTGGAACCCTGTGTCCTGTTAACATGACATGGGTGGATTCTGGACCCCTGAGGCCTGGGAACATGACATGGGTGGATTCTGGAACCCTGGGTCCTGTTAACATGACATGGGTGGATTCTGGAACCCTGAGGCCTGGGAACATGACATCTGTTTAGATTGTGGAATACTGTGGCCTGGGAACATAACTGAGGATTGATTCTGGACCCCTGTGGACTGGGAACATGACTGAGGTTTTATTCTGGAACCCTGGGTCCTGTTAACATGACATGGGTGGATTCTGGAACCCTGAGGCCTGGGAACATGACATCTGTTTAGATTGTGGAATACTGTGGCCTGGGAACTTGACTGAGCCTTGGTTCTGGACCCCTGTGGACTGGGAACATGACTGAGGTTTTATTCTGGAACCCTGTGTCCTGGGAACATGACATGGGTGGATTCTGGAACCCTGAGGCCTGGGAACATGACATCTGTTTAGATTGTGGAATACTGTGGCCTGGGAACATAACTGAGGATTGATTCTGGACCCCTGTGGACTGGGAACATGACTGAGGTTTTATTCTGGAACCGTGGGTCCTGTTAACATGACATGGGTGGATTCTGGAACCCTGTGTCCTGTTAACATGACATGGGTGGATTCTGGACCCCTGAGGCCTGGGAACATGACATCTGTTTAGATTGTGGAATACTGTGGCCTGGGAACTTTACTGAGCCTTGGTTCTGGACCCCTGTGGACTGGGAACATGACTGAGGTTTTATTCTGGAACCCTGGGTCCTGTTAACATGACATGGGTGGATTCTGGAACCCTGTGTCCTGTTAACATGACATGGGCGGATTCTGGAACCCTGAGGCCTGGGAACATGACATCTGTTTAGATTGTGGAATACTGTGGCCTGGGAACTTGACTGAGCCTTGGTTCTGGACCCCTGTGGACTGGGAACATGACTGAGGTTTTATTCTGGAACCCTGAGGCCTGGGAACATGACATCTGTTTAGATTGTGGAATACTGTGGCCTGGGAACATAACTGAGGATTGATTCTGGACCCCTGTGGACTGGGAACATGACTGAGGTTTTATTCTGGAACCCTGGGTCCTGTTAACATGACATGGGTGGATTCTGGAACCCTGTGTCCTGTTAACATGACATGGGTGGATTCTGGACCCCTGAGGCCTGGGAACATGACATCTGTTTAGATTGTGGAATACTGTGGCCTGGGAACTTGACTGAGCCTTTGTTCTGGACCCCTTTGGACTGGGAACATGACTGAGGTTTTCTTCTGGAACCCTGTGTCCTGGGAACATGACATGGGTGGATTCTGGAACCCTGTGTCCTGTGAACATGACATGGGTGGATTCTGGAACCCTGAGGCCTGGGAACATGACATGGGGGGATTCTGGAACCCTGTGTCCTGTTAACATGACATGGGTGGATTCTGGACCCCTGAGGCCTGGGAACATGACATGGGTGGATTCTGGAACCCTGGGTCCTGTTAACATGACATGGGTGGATTCTGGAACCCTGAGGCCTGGGAACATGACATCTGTTTAGATTGTGGAATACTGTGGCCTGGGAACTTGACTGAGGATTGATTCTGGACCCCTGTGGACTGGGAACATGACTGAGGTTTTATTCTGGAACCCTGTGTGCTGGGAACATGACATGGGTGGATTCTGGACCCCTGAGGCCTGGGAACATGACATCTGTTTAGATTGTGGAATACTGTGGCCTGGGAACTTGACTGAGCCTTGGTTCTGGACCCCTGTGGACTGGGAACATGACTGACGTTTTATTCTGGACCCCTGAGGCCTGGGAACATGACATCTGTTTAGATTGTGGAATACTGTGGCCTGGGAACTTGACTGAGCCTTGGTTCTGGACCCCTGTGTCCTGTTAACATGACATGGGTGGATTCTGGAACCCTGAGGCCTGGGAACATGACATCTGTTTAGATTGTGGAATACTGTGGCCTGGGAACATAACTGAGGATTGATTCTGGACCCCTGTGTCCTGGGAACATGACATGGGTGGATTCTGGAACCCTGTGTCCTGTTAACATGACATGGGTGGATTCTGGACCCCTGAGGCCTGGGAACATGACATGGGTGGATTCTGGAACCCTGGGTCCTGTTAACATGACATGGGTGGATTCTGGAACCCTGAGGCCTGGGAACATGACATCTGTTTAGATTGTGGAATACTGTGGCCTGGGAACATAACTGAGGATTGATTCTGGACCCCTGTGGACTGGGAACATGACTGAGGTTTTATTCTGGAACCCTGGGTCCTGTTAACATGACATGGGTGGATTCTGGAACCCTGGGTCCTGTTAACATGACATGGGTGGATTCTGCACCCCTGAGGCCTGGGAACATGACATCTGTTTAGATTGTGGAATACTGTGGCCTGGGAACTTGACTGAGCCTTGGTTCTGGACCCCTGTGGACTGGGAACATGACTGAGGTTTTATTCTGGAACCCTGTGTCCTGGGAACATGACATGGGTGGATTCTGGAACCCTGTGTCCTGTTAACATGACATGGGTGGATTCTGGAACCCTGAGGCCTGGGAACATGACATGGGTGGATTCTGGAACCCTGGGTCCTGTTAACATGACATGGGTGGATTCTGGAACCCTGTGTCCTGTTAACATGACATGGGTGGATTCTGGAACCCTGAGGCCTGGGAACATGACATGGGTGGATTCTGGAACCCTGAGGCCTGGGAACATGACATGGGTGGATTCTGGAACCCTGTGTCCTGTTAACATGACATGGGTGGATTCTGGAACCCTGTGTCCTGTTAACATGACATGGGTGGATTCTGGAACCCTGAGGCCTGGGAACATGACATGGGTGGATTCTGGAACCCTGAGGCCTGGGAACATGACATGGGTGGATTCTGGAACCCTGTGTCCTGTTAACATGACATGGGTGGATTCTGGAACCCTGTGTCCTGGTAACATGACATGGGTGGATTCTGGAACCCTGAGGCCTGGGAACATGACATGGGTGGATTCTGGAACCCTGGGTCCTGTTAACATGACATGGGTGGATTCTGGAACCCTGAGTCCTGGGAACATGACCTCTGTTTAGATTGTGGAATACTGTGGCCTGGGAACATAACTGAGGATTGATTCTGGACCCCTGTGGACTGGGAACATGACTGAGGTTTTATTCTGGAACCCTGGGTCCTGTTAACATGACATGGGTGGATTCTGGAACCCTGTGTCCTGTTAACATGACATGGGTGGATTCTGGACCCCTGTGTCCTCTTAACATGACATGGGTGGATTCTGGAACCCTGGGTCCTGTTAACATGACATGGGTGGATTCTGGAACCCTGTGTCCTGTTAACATGACATGGGTGGATTCTGGACCCCTGAGGCCTGGGAACATGACATGGGTGGATTCTGGAACCCTGGGTCCTGTTAACATGACATGGGTGGATTCTGGAACCCTGAGGCCTGGGAACATGACATCTGTTTAGATTGTGGAATACTGTGGCCTGGGAACATAACTGAGGATTGATTCTGGACCCCTGTGGACTGGGAACATGACTGAGGTTTTATTCTGGAACCCTGGGTCCTGTTAACATGACATGGGTGGATTCTGGAACCCTGTGTCCTGTTAACATGACATGGGTGGATTCTGGAACCCTGAGGCCTGGGAACATGACATCTGTTTAGATTGTGGAATACTGTGCCCCGGGAACCTGACTGAGCCTTGGTTCTGGACCCCTGTGGACTGGGAACATGACTGAGGTTTTATTCTGGAACCCTGTGTCCTGGGAACATGACATGGGTGGATTCTGGAACCCTGAGGCCTGGGAACATGACATCTGTTTAGATTGTGGAATACTGTGGCCTGGGAACATAACTGAGGATTGATTCTGGACCCCTGTGGACTGGGAACATGACTGAGGTTTTATTCTGGAACCCTGTGTCCTGTTAACATGACATGGGTGGATTCTGGAACCCTGGGTCCTGTTAACATGACATGGGTGGATTCTGGACCCCTGAGGCCTGGGAACATGACATGGGTGGATTCTGGAAACCTGGGTCCTGTTAACATGACATGGGTGGATTCTGGAACCCTGAGGCCTGGGAACATGACATCTGTTTAGATTGTGGAATACTGTGGCCTGGGAACATAACTGAGGATTGATTCTGGACCCCTGTGGACTGGGAACATGACTGAGGTTTTATTCTGGAACCCTGGGTCCTGTTAACATGACATGGGTGGATTCTGGAACCCTGGGTCCTGTTAACATGACATGGGTGGATTCTGGACCCCTGAGGCCTGGGAACATGACATCTGTTTAGATTGTGGAATACTGTGGCCTGGGAACTTGACTGAGCCTTGGTTCTGGACCCCTGTGGACTGGGAACATGACTGAGGTTTTATTCTGGAACCCTGTGTCCTGGGAACATGACATGGGTGGATTCTGGAACCCTGTGTCCTGTTAACATGACATGGGTGGATTCTGGAACCCTGAGGCCTGGGAACATGACATGGGTGGATTCTGGAACCCTGGGTCCTGTTAACATGACATGGGTGGATTCTGGAACCCTGTGTCCTGTTAACATGACATGGGTGGATTCTGGACCCCTGAGGCCTGGGAACATGACATGGGTGGATTCTGGAACCCTGGGTCCTGTTAACATGACATGGGTGGATTCTGGAACCCTGAGGCCTGTTAACATGACATGGGTGGATTCTGGAACCCTCAGGCCTGGGAACATGACATCTGTTTAGATTGTGGAATACTGTGGCCTGGGAACATAACTGAGGATTGATTCTGGACCCCTGTGGACTGGGAACATGACTGAGGTTTTATTCTGGAACCCTGTGTCCTGGGAACATGACATGGGTGGATTCTGGAACCCTGAGGCCTGGGAACATGACATCTGTTTAGATTGTGGAATACTGTGGCCTGGGAACATAACTGAGGATTGATTCTGGACCCCTCTGTCCTGGGAACATGACATGGGTGGATTCTGGAACCCTGTGTCCTGTTAACATGACATGGGTGGATTCTGGACCCCTGAGGCCTGGGAACATGACATGGGTGGATTCTGGAACCCTGGGTCCTGTTAACATGACATGGGTGGATTCTGGAACCCTGAGGCCTGGGAACATGACATCTGTTTAGATTGTGGAATACTGTGGCCTGGGAACATAACTGAGGATTGATTCTGGACCCCTGTGGACTGGGAACATGACTGAGGTTTTATTCTGGAACCCTGGGTCCTGTTAACATGACATGGGTGGATTCTGGAACCCTGAGGCCTGGGAACATGACATCTGTTTAGATTGTGGAATACTGTGGCCTGGGAACTTGACTGAGCCTTGGTTCTGGACCCCTGTGGACTGGGAACATGACTGAGGTTTTATTCTGGAACCCTGTGTCCTGGGAACATGACATGGGTGGATTCTGGAACCCTGAGGCCTGGGAACATGACATCTGTTTAGATTGTGGAATACTGTGGCCTGGGAACATAACTGAGGATTGATTCTGGACCCCTGTGGACTGGGAACATGACTGAGGTTTTATTCTGGAACCGTGGGTCCTGTTAACATGACATGGGTGGATTCTGGAACCCTGTGTCCTGTTAACATGACATGGGTGGATTCTGGACCCCTGAGGCCTGGGAACATGACATCTGTTTAGATTGTGGAATACTGTGGCCTGGGAACTTTACTGAGCCTTGGTTCTGGACCCCTGTGGACTGGGAACATGACTGAGGTTTTATTCTGGAACCCTGGGTCCTGTTAACATGACATGGGTGGATTCTGGAACCCTGTGTCCTGTTAACATGACATGGGTGGATTCTGGAACCCTGAGGCCTGGGAACATGACATCTGTTTAGATTGTGGAATACTGTGGCCTGGGAACTTGACTGAGCCTTGGTTCTGGACCCCTGTGGACTGGGAACATGACTGAGGTTTTATTCTGGAACCCTGAGGCCTGGGAACATGACATCTGCTTAGATTGTGGAATACTGTGGCCTGGGAACATAACTGAGGATTGATTCTGGACCCCTGTGGACTGGGAACATGACTGAGGTTTTATTCTGGAACCCTGGGTCCTGTTAACATGACATGGGTGGATTCTGGAGCCCTGTGTCCTGTTAACATGACATGGGTGGATTCTGGACCCCTGAGGCCTGGGAACATGACATCTGTTTAGATTGTGGAATACTGTGGCCTGGGAACTTGACTGAGCCTTTGTTCTGGACCCCTGTGGACTGGGAACATGACTGAGGTTTTATTCTGGAACCCTGTGTCCTGGGAACATGACATGGGTGGATTCTGGAACCCTGTGTCCTGTTAACATGACATGGGTGGATTCTGGAACCCTGAGGCCTGGGAACATGACATGGGGGGATTCTGGAACCCTGTGTCCTGTTAACATGACATGGGTGGATTCTGGACCCCTGAGGCCTGGGAACATGACATGGGTGGATTCTGGAACCCTGGGTCCTGTTAACATGACATGGGTGGATTCTGGAACCCTGAGGCCTGGGAACATGACATCTGTTTAGATTGTGGAATACTGTGGCCTGGGAACTTGACTGAGGATTGATTCTGGACCCCTGTGGACTGGGAACATGACTGAGGTTTTATTCTGGAACCCTGTGTCCTGGGAACATGACATGGGTGGATTCTGGACCCCTGAGGCCTGGGAACATGACATCTGTTTAGATTGTGGAATACTGTGGCCTGGGAACTTGACTGAGCCTTGGTTCTGGACCCCTGTGGACTGGGAACATGACTGACGTTTTATTCTGGACCCCTGAGGCCTGGGAACATGACATCTGTTTAGATTGTGGAATACTGTGGCCTGGGAACTTGACTGAGCCTTGGTTCTGGACCCCTGTGTCCTGTTAACATGACATGGGTGGATTCTGGAACCCTGAGGCCTGGGAACATGACATCTGTTTAGATTGTGGAATACTGTGGCCTGGGAACATAACTGAGGATTGATTCTGGACCCCTGTGTCCTGGGAACATGACATGGGTGGATTCTGGAACCCTCTGTCCTGTTAACATGACATGGGTGGATTCTGGACCCCTGAGGCCTGGGAACATGACATGGGTGGATTCTGGAACCCTGGGTCCTGTTAACATGACATGGGTGGATTCTGGAACCCTGAGGCCTGGGAACATGACATCTGTTTAGATTGTGGAATACTGTGGCCTGGGAACATAACTGAGGATTGATTCTGGACCCCTGTGGACTGGGAACATGACTGAGGTTTTATTCTGGAACCCTGGGTCCTGTTAACATGACATGGGTGGATTCTGGAACCCTGTGTCCTGTTAACATGACATGGGTGGATTCTGGAACCCTGAGGCCTGGGAACATGACATGGGTGGATTCTGGAACCCTGGGTCCTGTTAACATGACATGGGTGGATTCTGGAACCCTGTGTCCTGTTAACATGACATGGGTGGATTCTGGAACCCTGAGGCCTGGGAACATGACATCTGTTTAGATTGTGGAATACTGTGGCCTGGGAACATAACTGAGGATTGATTCTGGACCCCTGTGGACTGGGAACATGACTGAGGTTTTATTCTGGAACCCTGTGTCCTGGGAACATGACATTTGTGGATTCTGGAACCCTGAGGCCTGGGAACATGACATCTGTTTAGATTGTGGAATACTGTGGCCTGGGAACATAACTGAGGATTGATTCTGGACCCCTGTGGACTGGGAATATGACTGAGGTTTTATTCTGGAACCCTGGGTCCTGTTAACATGACATGGGTGGATTCTGGAACCCTGAGGCCTGGGAACATGACATCTGTTTAGATTGTGGAATACTGTGGCCTGGGAACATAACTGAGGATTGATTCTGGACCCCTGTGGACTGGGAACATGACTGAGGTTTTATTCTGGAACCGTGGGTCCTGTTAACATGACATGGGTGGATTCTGGAACCCTGTGTCCTGTTAACATGACATGGGTGGATTCTGGACCCCTGAGGCCTGGGAACATGACATCTGTTTAGATTGTGGAATACTGTGGCCTGGGAACTTTACTGAGCCTTGGTTCTGGACCCCTGTGGACTGGGAACATGACTGAGGTTTTATTCTGGAACCCTGGGTCCTGTTAACATGACATGGGTGGATTCTGGAACCCTGTGTCCTGTTAACATGACATGGGTGGATTCTGGAACCCTGAGGCCTGGGAACATGACATCTGTTTAGATTGTGGAATACTGTGGCCTGGGAACTTGACTGAGCCTTGGTTCTGGACCCCTGTGGACTGGGAACATGACTGAGGTTTTATTCTGGAACCCTGAGGCCTGGGAACATGACATCTGTTTAGATTGTGGAATACTGTGGCCTGGGAACATAACTGAGGATTGATTCTGGACCCCTGTGGACTGGGAACATGACTGAGGTTTTATTCTGGAACCCTGGGTCCTGTTAACATGACATGGGTGGATTCTGGAACCCTGTGTCCTGTTAACATGACATGGGTGGATTCTGGACCCCTGAGGCCTGGGAACATGACATCTGTTTAGATTGTGGAATACTGTGGCCTGGGAACTTGACTGATCCTTGGTTCTGGACCCCTGTGTCCTGTTAACATGACATGGGTGGATTCTGGAACCCTGAGGCCTGGGAACATGACATCTGTTTAGATTGTGGAATACTGTGGCCTGGGAACTTGACTGAGCCTTGGTTCTGGACCCCTGTGGACTGGGAACATGACTGAGGTTTTATTCTGGAAACCTGAGGCCTGGGAACATGACATCTGTTTAGATTGTGGAATACTGTGGCCTGGGAACATAACTGAGGATTGATTCTGGACCCCTGTGGACTGGGAACATGACTGAGGTTTTATTCTGGAACCCTGGGTCCTGTTAACATGACATGGGTGGATTCTGGAACCCTGGGTCCTGTTAACATGACATCTGTTTAGATTGTGGAATACTGTGGCCTGGGAACATAACTGAGGATTGATTCTGGACCCCTGTGTACTGGGAACATGACTGAGGTTTTATTCTGGAACCCTGGGTCCTGTTAACATGACATGGGTGGATTCTGGAACCCTGTGTCCTGTTAACATGACATGGGTGGATTCTGGAACCCTGAGGCCTGGGAACATGACATCTGTTTAGATTGTGGAATACTGTGCCCCGGGAACCTGACTGAGCCTTGGTTCTGGACCCCTGTGGACTGGGAACATGACTGAGGTTTTATTCTGGAACCCTGGGTCCTGTTAACATGACATGGGTGGATTCTGGAACCCTGTGTCCTGTTAACATGACATGGGTGGATTCTGGACCCCTGAGGCCTGGGAACATGACATGGGTGGATTCTGGAACCCTGTGTCCTGTTAACATGACATGGGTGGATTCTGGAACCCTGAGGCCTGGGAACATGACATGGGGGGATTCTGGAACCCTGTGTCCTGTTAACATGACATGGGTGGATTCTGGACCCCTGAGGCCTGGGAACATGACATGGGTGGATTCTGGAACCCTGGGTCCTGTTAACATGACATGGGTGGATTCTGGAACCCTGAGGCCTGGGAACATGACATCTGTTTAGATTGTGGAATACTGTGGCCTGGGAACTTGACTGAGGATTGATTCTGGACCCCTGTGGACTGGGAACATGACTGAGGTTTTATTCTGGAACCCTGTGTCCTGGGAACATGACATGGGTGGATTCTGGACCCCTGAGGCCTGGGAACATGACATCTGTTTAGATTGTGGAATACTGTGGCCTGGGAACTTGACTGAGCCTTGGTTCTGGACCCCTGTGGACTGGGAACATGACTGACGTTTTATTCTGGACCCCTGAGGCCTGGGAACATGACATCTGTTTAGATTGTGGAATACTGTGGCCTGGGAACTTGACTGAGCCTTGGTTCTGGACCCCTGTGTCCTGTTAACATGACATGGGTGGATTCTGGAACCCTGAGGCCTGGGAACATGACATCTGTTTAGATTGTGGAATACTGTGGCCTGGGAACATAACTGAGGATTGATTCTGGACCCCTGTGTCCTGGGAACATGACATGGGTGGATTCTGGAACCCTCTGTCCTGTTAACATGACATGGGTGGATTCTGGACCCCTGAGGCCTGGGAACATGACATGGGTGGATTCTGGAACCCTGGGTCCTGTTAACATGACATGGGTGGATTCTGGAACCCTGAGGCCTGGGAACATGACATCTGTTTAGATTGTGGAATACTGTGGCCTGGGAACATAACTGAGGATTGATTCTGGACCCCTGTGGACTGGGAACATGACTGAGGTTTTATTCTGGAACCCTGGGTCCTGTTAACATGACATGGGTGGATTCTGGAACCCTGTGTCCTGTTAACATGACATGGGTGGATTCTGGAACCCTGAGGCCTGGGAACATGACATGGGTGGATTCTGGAACCCTGGGTCCTGTTAACATGACATGGGTGGATTCTGGAACCCTGTGTCCTGTTAACATGACATGGGTGGATTCTGGAACCCTGAGGCCTGGGAACATGACATCTGTTTAGATTGTGGAATACTGTGGCCTGGGAACATAACTGAGGATTGATTCTGGACCCCTGTGGACTGGGAACATGACTGAGGTTTTATTCTGGAACCCTGTGTCCTGGGAACATGACATTTGTGGATTCTGGAACCCTGAGGCCTGGGAACATGACATCTGTTTAGATTGTGGAATACTGTGGCCTGGGAACATAACTGAGGATTGATTCTGGACCCCTGTGGACTGGGAATATGACTGAGGTTTTATTCTGGAACCCTGGGTCCTGTTAACATGACATGGGTGGATTCTGGAACCCTGAGGCCTGGGAACATGACATCTGTTTAGATTGTGGAATACTGTGGCCTGGGAACATAACTGAGGATTGATTCTGGACCCCTGTGGACTGGGAACATGACTGAGGTTTTATTCTGGAACCGTGGGTCCTGTTAACATGACATGGGTGGATTCTGGAACCCTGTGTCCTGTTAACATGACATGGGTGGATTCTGGACCCCTGAGGCCTGGGAACATGACATCTGTTTAGATTGTGGAATACTGTGGCCTGGGAACTTTACTGAGCCTTGGTTCTGGACCCCTGTGGACTGGGAACATGACTGAGGTTTTATTCTGGAACCCTGGGTCCTGTTAACATGACATGGGTGGATTCTGGAACCCTGTGTCCTGTTAACATGACATGGGTGGATTCTGGAACCCTGAGGCCTGGGAACATGACATCTGTTTAGATTGTGGAATACTGTGGCCTGGGAACTTGACTGAGCCTTGGTTCTGGACCCCTGTGGACTGGGAACATGACTGAGGTTTTATTCTGGAACCCTGAGGCCTGGGAACATGACATCTGTTTAGATTGTGGAATACTGTGGCCTGGGAACATAACTGAGGATTGATTCTGGACCCCTGTGGACTGGGAACATGACTGAGGTTTTATTCTGGAACCCTGGGTCCTGTTAACATGACATGGGTGGATTCTGGAACCCTGTGTCCTGTTAACATGACATGGGTGGATTCTGGACCCCTGAGGCCTGGGAACATGACATCTGTTTAGATTGTGGAATACTGTGGCCTGGGAACTTGACTGATCCTTGGTTCTGGACCCCTGTGTCCTGTTAACATGACATGGGTGGATTCTGGAACCCTGAGGCCTGGGAACATGACATCTGTTTAGATTGTGGAATACTGTGGCCTGGGAACTTGACTGAGCCTTGGTTCTGGACCCCTGTGGACTGGGAACATGACTGAGGTTTTATTCTGGAAACCTGAGGCCTGGGAACATGACATCTGTTTAGATTGTGGAATACTGTGGCCTGGGAACATAACTGAGGATTGATTCTGGACCCCTGTGGACTGGGAACATGACTGAGGTTTTATTCTGGAACCCTGGGTCCTGTTAACATGACATGGGTGGATTCTGGAACCCTGGGTCCTGTTAACATGACATCTGTTTAGATTGTGGAATACTGTGGCCTGGGAACATAACTGAGGATTGATTCTGGACCCCTGTGTACTGGGAACATGACTGAGGTTTTATTCTGGAACCCTGGGTCCTGTTAACATGACATGGGTGGATTCTGGAACCCTGTGTCCTGTTAACATGACATGGGTGGATTCTGGAACCCTGAGGCCTGGGAACATGACATCTGTTTAGATTGTGGAATACTGTGCCCCGGGAACCTGACTGAGCCTTGGTTCTGGACCCCTGTGGACTGGGAACATGACTGAGGTTTTATTCTGGAACCCTGGGTCCTGTTAACATGACATGGGTGGATTCTGGAACCCTGTGTCCTGTTAACATGACATGGGTGGATTCTGGAACCCTGAGGCCTGTTAACATGACATGGGTGGATTCTGGAACCCTCAGGCCTGGGAACATGACATGGGTGGATTCTGGAACCCTGTGTCCTGTTAACATGACATGGGTGGATTCTGGAACCCTGGGTCCTGTTAACATGACATGGGTGGATTCTGGAACCCTGAGGCCTGGGAACATGACATCTGTTTAGATTGTGGAATACTGTGGCCTGGGAACATAACTGAGGATTGATTCTGGACCCCTGTGGACTGGGAACATGACTGAGGTTTTATTCTGGAACCCTGGGTCCTGTTAACATGACATGGGTGGATTCTGGAACCCTGTGTCCTGTTAACATGACATGGGTGGATTCTGGAACCCTGAGGCCTGGGAACATGACATCTGTTTAGATTGTGGAATACTGTGGCCTGGGAACATAACTGAGGATTGATTCTGGACCCCTGTGTCCTGGGAACATGACTGAGGTTTTATTCTGGAACCCTGAGGCCTGGGAACATGACATCTGTTTAGATTGTGGAATACTGTGGCCTGGGAACATGACATGGGTGGATTCTGGAACCCTGTGTCCTGTTAACATGACATGGGTGGATTCTGGAACCCTGAGGCCTGGGAACATGACATCTGTTTAGATTGTTGAATACTGTGGCCTGGGAACATAACTGAGGATTGATTCTGGACCCCTGTGGACTGGGAACATGACTGAGGTTTTATTCTGGAACCCTGGGTCCTGTTAACATGACATGGGTGGATTCTGGAACCCTGAGGCCTGGGAACATGACATCTGTTTAGATTGTGGAATACTGTGGCCTGGGAACTTGACTGAGCCTTGGTTCTGGACCCCTGTGGACTGGGAACATGACTGAGGTTTTATTCTGGAACCCTGTGTCCTGGGAACATGACATGGGTGGATTCTGGAACCCTGAGGCCTGGGAACATGACATCTGTTTAGATTGTGGAATACTGTGGCCTGGGAACATAACTGAGGATTGATTCTGGACCCCTGTGGACTGGGAACATGACTGAGGTTTTATTCTGGAACCGTGGGTCCTGTTAACATGACATGGGTGGATTCTGGAACCCTGAGGCCTGGGAACATGACATGGGTGGATTCTGGACCCCTGAGGCCTGGGAACATGACATCTGTTTAGATTGTGGAATACTGTGGCCTGGGAACTTGACTGAGCCTTGGTTCTGGACCCCTGTGGACTGGGAACATGACTGAGGTTTTATTCTGGAACCCTGGGTCCTGTTAACATGACATGGGTGGATTCTGGAACCCTGTGTCCTGTTAACATGACATGGGTGGATTCTGGAACCCTGAGGCCTGGGAACATGACATCTGTTTAGATTGTGGAATACTGTGGCCTGGGAACTTGACTGAGCCTAGGTTCTGGACCCCTGTGGACTGGGAACATGACTGAGGTTTTATTGTGGAACCCTGAGGCCTGGGAACATGACATCTGTTTAGATTGTGGAATACTGTGGCCTGGGAACATAACTGAGGATTGATTCTGGACCCCTGTGGACTGGGAACATGACTGAGGTTTTATTCTGGAACCCTGGGTCCTGTTAACATGACATGGGTGGATTCTGGAACCCTGTGTCCTGTTAACATGACATGGGTGGATTCTGGACCCCTGAGGCCTGAGAACATGACATCTGTTTAGATTGTGGAATACTGTGGCCTGGGAACTTGACTGAGCCTTGGTTCTGGACCCCTGTGGACTGGGAACATGACTGAGGTTTTATTCTGGAACCCTGTGTCCTGGGAACATGACATGGGTGGATTCTGGAACCCTGTGTCCTGTTAACATGACATGGGTGGATTCTGGAACCCTGAGGCCTGGGAACATGACATGGGTGGATTCTGGAACCCTGGGTCCTGTTAACATGACATGGGTGGATTCTGGAACCCTGTGTCCTGTTAACATGACATGGGTGGATTCTGGACCCCTGAGGCCTGGGAACATGACATGGGTGGATTCTGGAACCCTGGGTCCTGTTAACATGACATGGGTGGATTCTGGAACCCTGTGTCCTGTTAACATGACATGGGTGGATTCTGGAACCCTGAGGCCTGGGAACATGACATCTGTTTAGATTGTGGAATACTGTGGCCTGGGAACATAACTGAGGATTGATTCTGGACCCCTGTGGACTGGGAACATGACTGAGGTTTTATTCTGGAACCGTGGGTCCTGTTAACATGACATGGGTGGATTCTGGAACCCTGTGTCCTGTTAACATGACATGGGTGGATTCTGGACCCCTGAGGCCTGGGAACATGACATCTGTTTAGATTGTGGAATACTGTGGCCTGGGAACTTGACTGAGCCTTGGTTCTGGACCCCTGTGGACTGGGAACATGACTGAGGTTTTATTCTGGAACCCTGGGTCCTGTTAACATGACATGGGTGGATTCTGGAACCCTGTGTCCTGTTAACATGACATGGGTGGATTCTGGAACCCTGAGGCCTGGGAACATGACATCTGTTTAGATTGTGGAATACTGTGGCCTGGGAACTTGACTGAGCCTTGGTTCTGGACCCCTGTGGACTGGGAACATGACTGTGGTTTTATTCTGGAACCCTGAGGCCTGGGAACATGACATCTGTTTAGATTGTGGAATACTGTGGCCTGGGAACATAACTGAGGATTGATTCTGGACCCCTGTGGACTGGGAACATGACTGAGGTTTTATTCTGGAACCCTGGGTCCTGTTAACATGACATGGGTGGATTCTGGAACCCTGTGTCCTGTTAACATGACATGGGTTGATTCTGGACCCCTGAGGCCTGGGAACATGACATCTGTTTAGATTGTGGAATACTGTGGCCTGGGAACTTGACTGAGCCTTTGTTCTGGACCCCTGTGGACTGGGAACATGACTGAGGTTTTATTCTGGAACCCTGTGTCCTGGGAACATGACATGGGTGGATTCTGGAACCCTGTGTCCTGTTAACATTACATGGGTGGATTCTGGAACCCTGAGGCCTGGGAACATGACATGGGGGGATTCTGGAACCCTGTGTCCTGTTAACATGACATGGGTGGATTCTGGACCCCTGAGGCCTGGGAACATGACATGGGTGGATTCTGGAACCCTGGGTCCTGTTAACATGACATGGGTGGATTCTGGAACCCTGAGGCCTGGGAACATGACATCTGTTTAGATTGTGGAATACTGTGGCCTGGGAACTTGACTGAGGATTGATTCTGGACCCCTGTGGACTGGGAACATGACTGAGGTTTTATTCTGGAACCCTGTGTCCTGGGAACATGACATGGGTGGATTCTGGACCCCTGAGGCCTGGGAACATGACATCTGTTTAGATTGTGGAATACTGTGGCCTGGGAACTTGACTGAGCCTTGGTTCTGGACCCCTGTGGACTGGGAACATGACTGACGTTTTATTCTGGACCCCTGAGGCCTGGGAACATGACATCTGTTTAGATTGTGGAATACTGTGGCCTGGGAACTTGACTGAGCCTTGGTTCTGGACCCCTGTGTCCTGTTAACATGACATGGGTGGATTCTGGAACCCTGAGGCCTGGGAACATGACATCTGTTTAGATTGTGGAATACTGTGGCCTGGGAACATAACTGAGGATTGATTCTGGACCCCTGTGTCCTGGGAACATGACATGGGTGGATTCTGGAACCCTGTGTCCTGTTAACATGACATGGGTGGATTCTGGACCCCTGAGGCCTGGGAACATGACATGGGTGGATTCTGGAACCCTGGGTCCTGTTAACATGACATGGGTGGATTCTGGAACCCTGAGGCCTGGGAACATGACATCTGTTTAGATTGTGGAATACTGTGGCCTGGGAACATAACTGAGGATTGATTCTGGACCCCTGTGGACTGGGAACATGACTGAGGTTTTATTCTGGAACCCTGGGTCCTGTTAACATGACATGGGTGGATTCTGGAACCCTGGGTCCTGTTAACATGACATGGGTGGATTCTGGACCCCTGAGGCCTGGGAACATGACATCTGTTTAGATTGTGGAATACTGTGGCCTGGGAACTTGACTGAGCCTTGGTTCTGGACCCCTGTGGACTGGGAACATGACTAAGGTTTTATTCTGGAACCCTGTGTCCTGGGAACATGACATGGGTGGATTCTGGAACCCTGTGTCCTGTTAACATGACATGGGTGGATTCTGGAACCCTGAGGCCTGGGAACATGACATGGGTGGATTCTGGAACCCTGGGTCCTGTTAACATGACATGGGTGGATTCTGGAACCCTGTGTCCTGTTAACATGACATGGGTGGATTCTGGACCCCTGAGGCCTGGGAACATGACATGGGTGGATTCTGGAACCCTGGGTCCTGTTAACATGACATGGGTGGATTCTGGAACCCTGTGTCCTGTTAACATGACATGGGTGGATTCTGGAACCCTGAGGCCTGGGAACATGACATCTGTTTAGATTGTGGAATACTGTGGCCTGGGAACATAACTGAGGATTGATTCTGGACCCCTGTGGACTGGGAACATGACTGAGGTTTTATTCTGGAACCCTGTGTCCTGGGAACATGACATGGGTGGATTCTGGAACCCTGAGGCCTGGGAACATGACATCTGTTTAGATTGTGGAATACTGTGGCCTGGGAATATAACTGAGGATTGATTCTGGACCCCTGTGGACTGGGAACATGACTGAGGTTTTATTCTGGAACCCTGGGTCCTGTTAACATGACATGGGTGGATTCTGGAACCCTGAGGCCTGGGAACATGACATCTGTTTAGATTGTGGAATACTGTGGCCTGGGAACATAACTGAGGATTGATTCTGGACCCCTGTGGACTGGGAACATGACTGAGGTTTTATTCTGGAACCCTGGGTCCTGTTAACATGACATGGGTGGACTCTGGAACCCTGTGTCCTGTTAACATGACATGGGTGGATTCTGGAACCCTGTGTCCTGTTAACATGACATGGGTGGATTCTGGAACCCTGTGTCCTGTTAACATGACATGGGTGGATTCTGGAACCCTGAGGCCTGGGAACATGACATCTGTTTAGATTGTGGAATACTGTGGCCTGGGAACATAACTGAGGATTCATTCTGGACCCCTGTGGACTGGGAACATGACTGAGGTTTTATTCTGGAACCCTGTGTCCTGGGAACATGACATGGGTGGATTCTGGAACCCTGAGGCCTGGGAACATGACATCTGTTTAGATTGTGGAATACTGTGGCCTGGGAACATAACTGAGGATTGATTCTGGACCCCTGTGGACTGGGAATATGACTGAGGTTTTATTCTGGAACCCTGGGTCCTGTTAACATGACATGGGTGGATTCTGGAACCCTGAGGCCTGGGAACATGACATCTGTTTAGATTGGGGAATACTGTGGCCTGGGAACATAACTGAGGATTGATTCTGGACCCCTGTGGACTGGGAACATGACTGAGGTTTTATTCTGGAACCCTGGGTCCTGTTAACATGACATGGGTGGATTCTGGAACCCTGTGTCCTGTTAGCATGACATGGGTGGATTCTGGACCCCTGAGGCCTGGGAACATGACATCTGTTTAGATTGTGGAATACTGTGGCCTGGGAACTTGACTGAGCCTTGGTTCTGGACCCCTGTGTCCTGTTAACATGACATGGGTGGATTCTGGAACCCTGAGGCCTGGGAACATGACATCTGTTTAGATTGTGGAATACTGTGGCCTGGGAACTTGACTGAGCCTTGGTTCTGGACCCCTGTGGACTGGGAACATGACTGAGGTTTTATTCTGGAACCCTGAGGCCTGGGAACATGACATCTGTTTAGATTGTGGAATACTGTGGCCTGGGAACATAACTGAGGATTGATTCTGGACCCCTGTGGACTGGGAACATGACTGAGGTTTTATTCTGGAACCCTGGGTCCTGTTAACATGACATGGGTGGATTCTGGAACCCTGGGTCCTGTTAACATGACATCTGTTTAGATTGTGGAATACTGTGGCCTGGGAACATAACTGAGGATTGATTCTGGGCCCCTGTGGACTGGGAACATGACTGAGGTTTTATTCTGGAACCCTGGGTCCTGTTAACATGACATGGGTGGATTCTGGAACCCTGTGTCCTGTTAACATGACATGGGTGGATTCTGGAACCCTGAGGCCTGGGAACATGACATCTGTTTAGATTGTGGAATACTGTGCCCCGGGAACCTGACTGAGCCTTGGTTCTGGACCCCTGTGGACTGGGAACATGACTGAGGTTTTATTCTGGAACCCTGGGTCCTGTTAACATGACATGGGTGGATTCTGGAACCCTGTGTCCTGTTAACATGACATGGGTGGATTCTGGAACCCTGAGGCCTGGGAACATGACATGGGTGGATTCTGGAACCCTGAGGCCTGGGAACATGACATGGGTGGATTCTGGAACCCTGTGTCCTGTTAACATGACATGGGTGGATTCTGGAACCCTGGGTCCTGTTAACATGACATGGGTGGATTCTGGAACCCTGAGGCCTGGGAACATGACATCTGCTTAGATTGTGGAATACTGTGGCCTGGGAACATAACTGAGGATTGATTCTGGACCCCTGTGGACTGGGAACATGACTGAGGTTTTATTCTGGAACCCTGGGTCCTGTTAACATGACATGGGTGGATTCTGGAACCCTGAGGCCTGGGAACATGACATCTGTTTAGATTGTGGAATACTGTGGCCTGGGAACTTGACTGAGCCTTGGTTCTGGACCCCTGTGGACTGGGAACATGACTGAGGTTTTATTCTGGAACCCTGTGTCCTGGGAACATGACATGGGTGGATTCTGGAACCCTGAGGCCTGGGAACATGACATCTGTTTAGATTGTGGAATACTGTGGCCTGGGAACATAACTGAGGATTGATTCTGGACCCCTGTGGACTGGGAACATGACTGAGGTTTTATTCTGGAACCCTGGGTCCTGTTAACATGACATGGGTGGATTCTGGAACCCTGTGTCCTGTTAACATGACATGGGTGGATTCTGGACCCCTGAGGCCTGGGAACATGACATCTGTTTAGATTGTGGAATACTGTGGCCTGGGAACTTGACTGAGCCTTGGTTCTGGACCCCTGTGGACTGGGAACATGACTGAGGTTTTATTCTGGAACCCTGGGTCCTGTTAACATGACATGGGTGGATTCTGGAACCCTGTGTCCTGTTAACATGACATGGGTGGATTCTGGAACCCTGAGGCCTGGGAACATGACATCTGTTTAGATTGTGGAATACTGTGGCCTGGGAACTTGACTGAGCCTGGGTTCTGGACCCCTGTGGACTGGGAACATGACTGAGGTTTTATTCTGGAACCCTGAGGCCTGGGAACATGACATCTGTTTAGATTGTGGAATACTGTGGCCTGGGAACATAACTGAGGATTGATTCTGGACCCCTGTGGACTGGGAACATGACTGAGGTTTTATTCTGGAACCCTGGGTCCTGTTAACATGACATGGGTGGATTCTGGAACCCTGTGTCCTGTTAACATGACATGGGTGGATTCTGGACCCCTGAGGCCTGGGAACATGACATCTGTTTAGATTGTGGAATACTGTGGCCTGGGAACTTGACTGAGCCTTGGTTCTGGACCCCTGTGGACTGGGAACATGACTGAGGTTTTATTCTGGAACCCTGTGTCCTGGGAACATGACATGGGTGGATTCTGGAACCCTGTGTCCTGTTAACATGACATGGGTGGATTCTGGAACCCTGAGGCCTGGGAACATGACATGGGTGGATTCTGGAACCCTGGGTCCTGTTAACATGACATGGGTGGATTCTGGAACCCTGTGTCCTGTTAACATGACATGGGTGGATTCTGGACCCCTGAGGCCTGGGAACATGACATGGGTGGATTCTGGAACCCTGGGTCCTGTTAACATGACATGGGTGGATTCTGGAACCCTGTGTCCTGTTAACATGACATGGGTGGATTCTGGAACCCTGAGGCCTGGGAACATGACATCTGTTTAGATTGTGGAATACTGTGGCCTGGGAACATAACTGAGGATTGATTCTGGACCCCTGTGGACTGGGAACATGACTGAGGTTTTATTCTGGAACCGTGGGTCCTGTTAACATGACATGGGTGGATTCTGGAACCCTGTGTCCTGTTAACATGACATGGGTGGATTCTGGACCCCTGAGGCCTGGGAACATGACATCTGTTTAGATTGTGGAATACTGTGGCCTGGGAACTTGACTGAGCCTTGGTTCTGGACCCCTGTGGACTGGGAACATGACTGAGGTTTTATTCTGGAACCCTGGGTCTGTTAACATGACATGGGTGGATTCTGGAACCCTGTGTCCTGTTAACATGACATGGGTGGATTCTGGAACCCTGAGGCCTGGGAACATGACATCTGTTTAGATTGTGGAATACTGTGGCCTGGGAACTTGACTGAGCCTTGGTTCTGGACCCCTGTGGACTGGGAACATGACTGAGGTTTTATTCTGGAACCCTGAGGCCTGGGAACATGACATCTGTTTAGATTGTGGAATACTGTGGCCTGGGAACATAACTGAGGATTGATTCTGGAACCCTGTGGACAGGGAACATGACTGAGGTTTTATTCTGGAACCCTGGGTCCTGTTAACATGACATGGGTGAATTCTGGAACCCTGTGTCCTGTTAACATGACATGGGTGGATTCTGGACCCCTGAGGCCTGGGAACATGACATCTGTTTAGATTGTGGAATACTGTGGCCTGGGAACTTGACTGAGCCTTTGTTCTGGACCCCTGTGGACTGGGAACATGACTGAGGTTTTATTCTGGAACCCTGTGTCCTGGGAACATGACATGGGTGGATTCTGGAACCCTGTGTCCTGTTAACATGACATGGGTGGATTCTGGAACCCTGAGGCCTGGGAACATGACATGGGGGGATTCTGGAACCCTGTGTCCTGTTAACATGACATGGGTGGATTCTGGACCCCTGAGGCCTGGGAACATGACATGGGTGGATTGTGGAACCCTGGGTCCTGTTAACATGACATGGGTGGATTCTGGAACCCTGAGGCCTGGGAAGATGACATCTGTTTAGATTGTGGAATACTGTGGCCTGGGAACTTGAATGAGGATTGATTCTGGACCCCTGTGGACTGGGAACATGACTGAGGTTTTATTCTGGAACCCTGTGTCCTGGGAACATGACATGGGTGGATTCTGGACCCCTGAGGCCTGGGAACATGACATCTGTTTAGATTGTGGAATACTGTGGCCTGGGAACTTGACTGAGCCTTGGTTCTGGACCCCTGTGGACTGGGAACATGACTGACGTTTTATTCTGGACCCCTGAGGCCTGGGAACATGACATCTGTTTAGATTGTGGAATACTGTGGCCTGGGAACTTGACTGAGCCTTGGTTCTGGACCCCTGTGTCCTGTTAACATGACATGGGTGGATTCTGGAACCCTGAGGCCTGGGAACATGACATCTGTTTAGATTGTGGAATACTGTGGCCTGGGAACTTGACTGAGCCTTGGTTCTGGACCCCTGTGGACTGGGAACATGACTGAGGTTTTATTCTGGAACCCTGTGTCCTGGGAACATGACATGGGTGGATTCTGGAACCCTGAGGCCTGGGAACATGACATCTGTTTAGATTGTGGAATACTGTGGCCTGGGAACATAACTGAGGATTAATCCTGGACCCCTGTGGACTGGGAACATGACTGAGGTTTTATTCTGGAACCGTGGGTCCTGTTAACATGACATGGGTGGATTCTGGAACCCTGTGTCCTGTTAACATGACATGGGTGGATTCTGGACCCCTGAGGCCTGGGAACATGACATCTGTTTAGATTGTGGAATACTGTGGCCTGGGAACTTGACTGAGCCTTGGTTCTGGACCCCTGTGGACTGGGAACATGACTGAGGTTTTATTCTGGAACCCTGTGTCCTGTTAACATGACATGGGTGGATTCTGGAACCCTGTGTCCTGTTAACATGACATGGGTGGATTCTGGAACCCTGAGGCCTGGGAACATGACATCTGTTTAGATTGTGGAATACTGTGCCCCGGGAACCTGACTGAGCCTTGGTTCTGGACCCCTGTGGACTGGGAACATGACTGAGCCTTGGTTCTGGACCCCTGTGTCCTGTTAACATGACATGGGTGGATTCTGGACCCCTGTGTCCTGTTAACATGACATGGGTGGATTCTGGACCCCTGTGTCCTGTTAACATGACATGGGTGGATTCTGGAACCCTGGGTCCTGTTAACATGACATGGGTGGATTCTGCAACCCTGAGGCCTGTTAACATGACATGGGTGGATTCTGGACCCCTGAGGCCTGGGAACATGACATGGGTGGATTCTGGAACCCTGGGTCCTGTTAATATGACATGGGTGGATTCTGGAACCCTGAGGCCTGGGAACATGACAGCTGTTTAGATTGTGGAATACTGTGGCCTGGGAACATAACTGAGGATTGATTCTGGACCCCTGTGGACTGGGAACATGACTGAGGTTTTATTCTGGAACCCTGGGTCCTGTTAACATGACATGGGTGGATTCTGGAACCCTGTGTCCTGTTAACATGACATGGGTGGATTCTGGACCCCTGAGGCCTGGGAACATGACATCTGTTTAGATTGTGGAATACTGTGGCCTGGGAACTTGACTGAGCCTTGGTTCTGGACCCCTGTGGACTGGGAACATGACTGAGGTTTTATTCTGGAACCCTGGGTCCTGTTAACATGACATGGGTGGATTCTGGAACCCTGTGTCCTGTTAACATGACATGGGTGGATTCTGGAACCCTGAGGCCTGGGAACATGACATCTGTTTAGATTGTGGAATACTGTGGCCTGGGAACATAACTGAGGATTGATTCTGGATCCCTGTGGACTGGGAACATGACTGAGGTTTTATTCTGGAACCCTGGGTCCTGTTAACATGACATGGGTGGATTCTGGAACCCTGTGTCCTGTTAACATGACATGGGTGGATTCTGGAACCCTGAGGACTGGGAACATGACATCTGTTTAGATTGTGGAATAGTGTGCCCCGGGAACCTGACTGAGCCTTGGTTCTGGACCCCTGTGGACTGGGAACATGACTGAGCCTTGGTTCTGGACCCCTGTGTCCTGTTAACATGACATGGGTGGATTCTGGACCCCTGTGTCCTGTTAACATGACATGGGTGGATTCTGGAACCCTGGGTCCTGTTAACATCACATGGGTGGATTCTGGAACCCTGTGTCCTGTTAACATGACATGGGTGAATTCTGGACCCCTGAGGCCTGGGAACATGACATGGGTGGATTCTGGAACCCTGGGTCCTGTTAACATGACATGGGTGGATTCTGGAACCCTGAGGCCTGGGAACATGACATCTGTTTAGATTGTGGAATACTGTGGCCTGGGAACATAACTGAGGATTGATTCTGGACCCCTGTGGACTGGAAACATGACTGAGGTTTTATTCTGGAACCCTGGGTCCTGTTAACATGACATGGGTGGATTCTGGAAACCTGTGTCCTGTTAACATGACATGGGTGGATTCTGGAACCCTGAGGCCTGGGAACATGACATCTGTTTAGATTGTGGAATACTGTGCCCCGGGAACCTGACTGAGCCTTGGTTCTGGACCCCTGTGGACTGGGAACATGACTGAGGTTTTATTCTGGAACCCTGAGGCCTGGGAACATGACATCTGTTTAGATTGTGGAATACTGTGGCTTGGGAACATAACTGAGGATTGATTCTGGACCCCTGTGGACTGGGAACATGACTGAGGTTTTATTCTGGAACCCTGGGTCCTGTTAACATGACATGGGTGGATTCTGGAACCCTGAGGCCTGGGAACATGACATCTGTTTAGATTGTGGAATACTGTGGCCTGGGAACATAACTGAGGATTGATTCTGGACCCCTGTGGACTGGGAACATGACTGAGGTTTTATTCTGGAACCCTGGGTCCTGTTAACATGACATGGGTGGATTCTGGAACCCTGGGTCCTGTTAACATGACATGGGTGGATTCTGGACCCCTGAGGCCTGGGAACATGACATGGGTGGATTCTGGAACCCTGGGTCCTGTTAACATGACATGGGTGGATTCTGGAACCCTGAGGCCTGTTAACATGACATGGGTGGATTCTGGACCCCTGAGGCCTGGGAACATGACATGGGTGGATTCTGGAACCCTGTGTCCTGTTAACATGACATGGGTGGATTCTGGAACCCTGAGGCCTGGGAACATGACATCTGTTTAGATTGTGGAATACTGTCGCCTGGGAACATAACTGAGGATTGATTCTGGACCCCTGTGGACTGGGAACATGACTGAGGTTTTATTCTGGAACCCTGTGTCCTGTTAACATGACATGGGTGGATTCTGGAACCCTGAGGCCTGGGAACATGACATCTGTTTAGATTGTGGAATACTGTGGCCTGGGAACATAACTGAGGATTGATTCTGGACCCCTGTGGACTGGGAACATGACTGAGGTTTTATTCTGGAACCCTGAGGCCTGGGAACATGACATGGGTGGATTTTGGAACCCTGAGGCCTGGGAACATGACATCTGTTTAGATTGTGGAATACTGTGGCCTGGGAACTTGACTGAGCCTTGGTTCTGGACCCCTGTGTCCTGTTAACATGACATGGGTGGATTCTGGAACCCTGTGTCCTGTTAACATGACATGGGTGGATTCTGGAACCCTGAGGCCTGGGAACATGACATGGGTGGATTCTGGAACCCTGAGGCCTGGGAACATGACATGGGTGGATTCTGGAACCCTGTGTCCTGTTAACATGACATGGGTGGATTCTGGAACCCTGTGTCCTGGTAACATGACATGGGTGGATTCTGGAACCCTGAGGCCTGGGAATATGACAAGGGTGGATTCTGGAACCCTGGGTCCTGTTAACATGACATGGGTGGATTCTGGAACCCTGAGGCCTGGGAACATGACATCTGTTTAGATTGTGGAATACTGTGGCCTGGGAACATAACTGAGGATTGATTCTGGACCCCTGTGGACTGGGAACATGACTGAGCCTTGGTTCTGGACCCCTGTGTCCTGTTAACATGACATGGGTGGATTCTGGACCCCTGTGTCCTCTTAACATGACATGGGTGGATTCTGGAACCCTGGGTCCTGTTAACATGACATGGGTGGATTCTGGAACCCTGTGTCCTGTTAACATGACATGGGTGGATTCTGGACCCCTGAGGCCTGGGAACATGACATGGGTGGATTCTGGAACCCTGGGTCCTGTTAACATGACATGGGTGGATTCTGGAACCCTGAGGCCTGGGAACATGACATCTGTTTAGATTGTGGAATACTGTGGCCTGGGAACATAACTGAGGATTGATTCTGGACCCCTGTGGACTGGGAACATGACTGAGGTTTTATTCTGGAACCGTGGGTCCTGTTAACATGACATGGGTGGATTCTGGAACCCTGTGTCCTGTTAACATGACATGGGTGGATTCTGGACCCCTGAGGCCTGGGAACATGACATCTGTTTAGATTGTGGAATACTGTGGCCTGGGAACTTGACTGAGCCTTGGTTCTGGACCCCTGTGGACTGGGAACATGACTGAGGTTTTATTCTGGAACCCTGGGTCTGTTAACATGACATGGGTGGATTCTGGAACCCTGTGTCCTGTTAACATGACATGGGTGGATTCTGGAACCCTGAGGCCTGGGAACATGACATCTGTTTAGATTGTGGAATACTGTGGCCTGGGAACTTGACTGAGCCTTGGTTCTGGACCCCTGTGGACTGGGAACATGACTGAGGTTTTATTCTGGAACCCTGAGGCCTGGGAACATGACATCTGTTTAGATTGTGGAATACTGTGGCCTGGGAACATAACTGAGGATTGATTCTGGAACCCTGTGGACAGGGAACATGACTGAGGTTTTATTCTGGAACCCTGGGTCCTGTTAACATGACATGGGTGAATTCTGGAACCCTGTGTCCTGTTAACATGACATGGGTGGATTCTGGACCCCTGAGGCCTGGGAACATGACATCTGTTTAGATTGTGGAATACTGTGGCCTGGGAACTTGACTGAGCCTTTGTTCTGGACCCCTGTGGACTGGGAACATGACTGAGGTTTTATTCTGGAACCCTGTGTCCTGGGAACATGACATGGGTGGATTCTGGAACCCTGTGTCCTGTTAACATGACATGGGTGGATTCTGGAACCCTGAGGCCTGGGAACATGACATGGGGGGATTCTGGAACCCTGTGTCCTGTTAACATGACATGGGTGGATTCTGGACCCCTGAGGCCTGGGAACATGACATGGGTGGATTGTGGAACCCTGGGTCCTGTTAACATGACATGGGTGGATTCTGGAACCCTGAGGCCTGGGAAGATGACATCTGTTTAGATTGTGGAATACTGTGGCCTGGGAACTTGAATGAGGATTGATTCTGGACCCCTGTGGACTGGGAACATGACTGAGGTTTTATTCTGGAACCCTGTGTCCTGGGAACATGACATGGGTGGATTCTGGACCCCTGAGGCCTGGGAACATGACATCTGTTTAGATTGTGGAATACTGTGGCCTGGGAACTTGACTGAGCCTTGGTTCTGGACCCCTGTGGACTGGGAACATGACTGACGTTTTATTCTGGACCCCTGAGGCCTGGGAACATGACATCTGTTTAGATTGTGGAATACTGTGGCCTGGGAACTTGACTGAGCCTTGGTTCTGGACCCCTGTGTCCTGTTAACATGACATGGGTGGATTCTGGAACCCTGAGGCCTGGGAACATGACATCTGTTTAGATTGTGGAATACTGTGGCCTGGGAACTTGACTGAGCCTTGGTTCTGGACCCCTGTGGACTGGGAACATGACTGAGGTTTTATTCTGGAACCCTGTGTCCTGGGAACATGACATGGGTGGATTCTGGAACCCTGAGGCCTGGGAACATGACATCTGTTTAGATTGTGGAATACTGTGGCCTGGGAACATAACTGAGGATTAATCCTGGACCCCTGTGGACTGGGAACATGACTGAGGTTTTATTCTGGAACCGTGGGTCCTGTTAACATGACATGGGTGGATTCTGGAACCCTGTGTCCTGTTAACATGACATGGGTGGATTCTGGACCCCTGAGGCCTGGGAACATGACATCTGTTTAGATTGTGGAATACTGTGGCCTGGGAACTTGACTGAGCCTTGGTTCTGGACCCCTGTGGACTGGGAACATGACTGAGGTTTTATTCTGGAACCCTGTGTCCTGTTAACATGACATGGGTGGATTCTGGAACCCTGTGTCCTGTTAACATGACATGGGTGGATTCTGGAACCCTGAGGCCTGGGAACATGACATCTGTTTAGATTGTGGAATACTGTGCCCCGGGAACCTGACTGAGCCTTGGTTCTGGACCCCTGTGGACTGGGAACATGACTGAGCCTTGGTTCTGGACCCCTGTGTCCTGTTAACATGACATGGGTGGATTCTGGACCCCTGTGTCCTGTTAACATGACATGGGTGGATTCTGGACCCCTGTGTCCTGTTAACATGACATGGGTGGATTCTGGAACCCTGGGTCCTGTTAACATGACATGGGTGGATTCTGCAACCCTGAGGCCTGTTAACATGACATGGGTGGATTCTGGACCCCTGAGGCCTGGGAACATGACATGGGTGGATTCTGGAACCCTGGGTCCTGTTAATATGACATGGGTGGATTCTGGAACCCTGAGGCCTGGGAACATGACAGCTGTTTAGATTGTGGAATACTGTGGCCTGGGAACATAACTGAGGATTGATTCTGGACCCCTGTGGACTGGGAACATGACTGAGGTTTTATTCTGGAACCCTGGGTCCTGTTAACATGACATGGGTGGATTCTGGAACCCTGTGTCCTGTTAACATGACATGGGTGGATTCTGGACCCCTGAGGCCTGGGAACATGACATCTGTTTAGATTGTGGAATACTGTGGCCTGGGAACTTGACTGAGCCTTGGTTCTGGACCCCTGTGGACTGGGAACATGACTGAGGTTTTATTCTGGAACCCTGGGTCCTGTTAACATGACATGGGTGGATTCTGGAACCCTGTGTCCTGTTAACATGACATGGGTGGATTCTGGAACCCTGAGGCCTGGGAACATGAAATCTGTTTAGATTGTGGAATACTGTGGCCTGGGAACATAACTGAGGATTGATTCTGGATCCCTGTGGACTGGGAACATGACTGAGGTTTTATTCTGGAACCCTGGGTCCTGTTAACATGACATGGGTGGATTCTGGAACCCTGTGTCCTGTTAACATGACATGGGTGGATTCTGGAACCCTGAGGACTGGGAACATGACATCTGTTTAGATTGTGGAATAGTGTGCCCCGGGAACCTGACTGAGCCTTGGTTCTGGACCCCTGTGGACTGGGAACATGACTGAGCCTTGGTTCTGGACCCCTGTGTCCTGTTAACATGACATGGGTGGATTCTGGACCCCTGTGTCCTGTTAACATGACATGGGTGGATTCTGGAACCCTGGGTCCTGTTAACATCACATGGGTGGATTCTGGAACCCTGTGTCCTGTTAACATGACATGGGTGAATTCTGGACCCCTGAGGCCTGGGAACATGACATGGGTGGATTCTGGAACCCTGGGTCCTGTTAACATGACATGGGTGGATTCTGGAACCCTGAGGCCTGGGAACATGACATCTGTTTAGATTGTGGAATACTGTGGCCTGGGAACATAACTGAGGATTGATTCTGGACCCCTGTGGACTGGAAACATGACTGAGGTTTTATTCTGGAACCCTGGGTCCTGTTAACATGACATGGGTGGATTCTGGAACCCTGTGTCCTGTTAACATGACATGGGTGGATTCTGGAACCCTGAGGCCTGGGAACATGACATCTGTTTAGATTGTGGAATACTGTGCCCCGGGAACCTGACTGAGCCTTGGTTCTGGACCCCTGTGGACTGGGAACATGACTGAGGTTTTATTCTGGAACCCTGAGGCCTGGGAACATGACATCTGTTTAGATTGTGGAATACTGTGGCTTGGGAACATAACTGAGGATTGATTCTGGACCCCTGTGGACTGGGAACATGACTGAGGTTTTATTCTGGAACCCTGGGTCCTGTTAACATGACATGGGTGGATTCTGGAACCCTGAGGCCTGGGAACATGACATCTGTTTAGATTGTGGAATACTGTGGCCTGGGAACATAACTGAGGATTGATTCTGGACCCCTGTGGACTGGGAACATGACTGAGGTTTTATTCTGGAACCCTGGGTCCTGTTAACATGACATGGGTGGATTCTGGAACCCTGGGTCCTGTTAACATGACATGGGTGGATTCTGGACCCCTGAGGCCTGGGAACATGACATGGGTGGATTCTGGAACCCTGGGTCCTGTTAACATGACATGGGTGGATTCTGGAACCCTGAGGCCTGTTAACATGACATGGGTGGATTCTGGACCCCTGAGGCCTGGGAACATGACATGGGTGGATTCTGGAACCCTGTGTCCTGTTAACATGACATGGGTGGATTCTGGAACCCTGAGGCCTGGGAACATGACATCTGTTTAGATTGTGGAATACTGTCGCCTGGGAACATAACTGAGGATTGATTCTGGACCCCTGTGGACTGGGAACATGACTGAGGTTTTATTCTGGAACCCTGTGTCCTGTTAACATGACATGGGTGGATTCTGGAACCCTGAGGCCTGGGAACATGACATCTGTTTAGATTGTGGAATACTGTGGCCTGGGAACATAACTGAGGATTGATTCTGGACCCCTGTGGACTGGGAACATGACTGAGGTTTTATTCTGGAACCCTGAGGCCTGGGAACATGACATGGGTGGATTTTGGAACCCTGAGGCCTGGGAACATGACATCTGTTTAGATTGTGGAATACTGTGGCCTGGGAACTTGACTGAGCCTTGGTTCTGGACCCCTGTGTCCTGTTAACATGACATGGGTGGATTCTGGAACCCTGTGTCCTGTTAACATGACATGGGTGGATTCTGGAACCCTGAGGCCTGGGAACATGACATGGGTGGATTCTGGAACCCTGAGGCCTGGGAACATGACATGGGTGGATTCTGGAACCCTGTGTCCTGTTAACATGACATGGGTGGATTCTGGAACCCTGTGTCCTGGTAACATGACATGGGTGGATTCTGGAACCCTGAGGCCTGGGAATATGACATGGGTGGATTCTGGAACCCTGGGTCCTGTTAACATGACATGGGTGGATTCTGGAACCCTGAGGCCTGGGAACATGACATCTGTTTAGATTGTGGAATACTGTGGCCTGGGAACATAACTGAGGATTGATTCTGGACCCCTGTGGACTGGGAACATGACTGAGCCTTGGTTCTGGACCCCTGTGTCCTGTTAACATGACATGGGTGGATTCTGGACCCCTGTGTCCTCTTAACATGACATGGGTGGATTCTGGAACCCTGGGTCCTGTTAACATGACATGGGTGGATTCTGGAACCCTGTGTCCTGTTAACATGACATGGGTGGATTCTGGACCCCTGAGGCCTGGGAACATGACATGGGTGGATTCTGGAACCCTGGGTCCTGTTAACATGACATGGGTGGATTCTGGAACCCTGAGGCCTGGGAACATGACATCTGTTTAGATTGTGGAATACTGTGGCCTGGGAACATAACTGAGGATTGATTCTGGACCCCTGTGGACTGGGAACATGACTGAGGTTTTATTCTGGAACCCTGGGTCCTGTTAACATGACATGCGTGGATTCTGGAACCCTGTGTCCTGTTAACATGACATGGGTGGATTCTGGAACCCTGAGGCCTGGGAACATGACATCTGTTTAGATTGTGGAATACTGTGCCCCGGGAACCTGACTGAGCCTTGGTTCTGGACCCCTGTGGACTGGGAACATGACTGAGGTTTTATTCTGGAACCCTGTGTCCTGGGAACATGACATGGGTGGATTCTGGAACCCTGAGGCCTGGGAACATGACATCTGTTTAGATTGTGGAATACTGTGGCCTGGGAACATAACTGAGGATTGATTCTGGACCCCTGTGGACTGGGAACATGACTGAGGTTTTATTCTGGAACCCTGTGTCCTGTTAACATGACATGGGTAGATTCTGGAACCCTGGGTCCTGTTAACATGACATGGGTGGATTCTGGACCCCTGAGGCCTGGGAACATGACATGGGTGGATTCTGGAACCCTGGGTCCTGTTAACATGACATGGGTGGATTCTGGAACCCTGAGGCCTGGGAACATGACATCTGTTTAGATTGTGGAATACTGTGGCCTGGGAACATAACTGAGGATTGATTCTGGACCCCTGTGGACTGGGAACATGACTGAGGTTTTATTCTGGAACCCTGTGTCCTGGGAACATGACATGGGTGGATTCTGGAACCCTGAGGCCTGGGAACATGACATCTGTTTAGATTGTGGAATACTGTGGCCTGGGAACATAACTGAGGATTGATTCTGGACCCCTGTGGACTGGGAACATGACTGAGTTTTTATTCTGGAACCCTGGGTCCTGTTAACATGACATGGGTGGATTCTGGAACCCTGTGTCCTGTTAACATGACATGGGTGGATTCTGGAACCCTGAGGCCTGGGAACATGACATCTGTTTAGATTGTGGAATACTGTGCCCCGGGAACCTGACTGAGCCTTGGTTCTGGACCCCTGTGGACTGGGAACATGACTGAGGTTTTATTCTGGAACCCTGGGTCCTGTTAACATGACATGGGTGGATTCTGGAACCCTGTGTCCTGTTAACATGACATGGGTGGATTCTGGAACCCTGAGGCCTGGGAACATGACATCTGTTTAGATTGTGGAATACTGTGGCCTGGGAACATAACTGAGGATTGATTCTGGACCCCTGTGGACTGGGAACATGACTGAGGTTTTATTCTGGAACCGTGGGTCCTGTTAACATGACATGGGTGGATTCTGGAACCCTGTGTCCTGTTAACATGACATGGGTGGATTCTGGACCCCTGAGGCCTGGGAACATGACATCTGTTTAGATTGTGGAATACTGTGGCCTGGGAACTTTACTGAGCCTTGGTTCTGGACCCCTGTGGACTGGGAACATGACTGAGGGTTTATTCTGGAACCCTGGGTCCTGTTAACATGACATGGGTGGATTCTGGAACCCTGTGTCCTGTTAACATGACATGGGTGGATTCTGGAACCCTGAGGCCTGGGAACATGACATCTGTTTAGATTGTGGAATACTGTGGCCTGGGAACTTGACTGAGCCTTGGTTCTGGACCCCTGTGGACTGGGAACATGACTGAGGTTTTATTCTGGAACCCTGAGGCCTGGGAACATGACATCTGTTTAGATTGTGGAATACTGTGGCCTGGGAACATAACTGAGGATTGATTCTGGACCCCTGTGGACTGGGAACATGACTGAGGTTTTATTCTGGAACCCTGGGTCCTGTTAACATGACATGGGTGGATTCTGGAGCCCTGTGTCCTGTTAACATGACATGGGTGGATTCTGGACCCCTGAGGCCTGGGAACATGACATCTGTTTAGATTGTGGAATACTGTGGCCTGGGAACTTGACTGAGCCTTTGTTCTGGACCCCTGTGGACTGGGAACATGACTGAGGTTTTATTCTGGAACCCTGTGTCCTGGGAACATGACATGGGTGGATTCTGGAACCCTGTGTCCTGTTAACATGACATGGGTGGATTCTGGAACCCTGAGGCCTGGGAACATGACATGGGGGGATTCTGGAACCCTGTGTCCTGTTAACATGACATGGGTGGATTCTGGACCCCTGAGGCCTGGGAACATGACATGGGTGGATTCTGGAACCCTGGGTCCTGTTAACATGACATGGGTGGATTCTGGAACCCTGAGGCCTGGGAACATGACATCTGTTTAGATTGTGGAATACTGTGGCCTGGGAACTTGACTGAGGATTGATTCTGGACCCCTGTGGACTGGGAACATGACTGAGGTTTTATTCTGGAACCCTGTGTCCTGGGAACATGACATGGGTGGATTCTGGACCCCTGAGGCCTGGGAACATGACATCTGTTTAGATTGTGGAATACTGTGGCCTGGGAACTTGACTGAGCCTTGGTTCTGGACCCCTGTGGACTGGGAACATGACTGACGTTTTATTCTGGACCCCTGAGGCCTGGGAACATGACATCTGTTTAGATTGTGGAATACTGTGGCCTGGGAACTTGACTGAGCCTTGGTTCTGGACCCCTGTGTCCTGTTAACATGACATGGGTGGATTCTGGAACCCTGAGGCCTGGGAACATGACATCTGTTTAGATTGTGGAATACTGTGGCCTGGGAACATAACTGAGGATTGATTCTGGACCCCTGTGTCCTGGGAACATGACATGGGTGGATTCTGGAACCCTGTGTCCTGTTAACATGACATGGGTGGATTCTGGACCCCTGAGGCCTGGGAACATGACATGGGTGGATTCTGGAACCCTGGGTCCTGTTAACATGACATGGGTGGATTCTGGAACCCTGAGGCCTGGGAACATGACATCTGTTTAGATTGTGGAATACTGTGGCCTGGGAACATAACTGAGGATTGATTCTGGACCCCTGTGGACTGGGAACATGACTGAGGTTTTATTCTGGAACCCTGGGTCCTGTTAACATGACATGGGTGGATTCTGGAACCCTGGGTCCTGTTAACATGACATGGGTGGATTCTGCACCCCTGAGGCCTGGGAACATGACATCTGTTTAGATTGTGGAATACTGTGGCCTGGGAACTTGACTGAGCCTTGGTTCTGGACCCCTGTGGACTGGGAACATGACTGAGGTTTTATTCTGGAACCCTGTGTCCTGGGAACATGACATGGGTGGATTCTGGAACCCTGTGTCCTGTTAACATGACATGGGTGGATTCTGGAACCCTGAGGCCTGGGAACATGACATGGGTGGATTCTGGAACCCTGGGTCCTGTTAACATGACATGGGTGGATTCTGGAACCCTGTGTCCTGTTAACATGACATGGGTGGATTCTGGAACCCTGAGGCCTGGGAACATGACATCTGTTTAGATTGTGGAATACTGTGGCCTGGGAACATAACTGAGGATTGATTCTGGACCCCTGTGGACTGGGAACATGACTGAGGTTTTATTCTGGAACCCTGTGTCCTGGGAACATGACATTTGTGGATTCTGGAACCCTGAGGCCTGGGAACATGACATCTGTTTAGATTGTGGAATACTGTGGCCTGGGAACATAACTGAGGATTGATTCTGGACCCCTGTGGACTGGGAATATGACTGAGGTTTTATTCTGGAACCCTGGGTCCTGTTAACATGACATGGGTGGATTCTGGAACCCTGAGGCCTGGGAACATGACATCTGTTTAGATTGTGGAATACTGTGGCCTGGGAACATAACTGAGGATTGATTCTGGACCCCTGTGGACTGGGAACATGACTGAGGTTTTATTCTGGAACCGTGGGTCCTGTTAACATGACATGGGTGGATTCTGGAACCCTGTGTCCTGTTAACATGACATGGGTGGATTCTGGACCCCTGAGGCCTGGGAACATGACATCTGTTTAGATTGTGGAATACTGTGGCCTGGGAACTTTACTGAGCCTTGGTTCTGGACCCCTGTGGACTGGGAACATGACTGAGGTTTTATTCTGGAACCCTGGGTCCTGTTAACATGACATGGGTGGATTCTGGAACCCTGTGTCCTGTTAACATGACATGGGTGGATTCTGGAACCCTGAGGCCTGGGAACATGACATCTGTTTAGATTGTGGAATACTGTGGCCTGGGAACTTGACTGAGCCTTGGTTCTGGACCCCTGTGGACTGGGAACATGACTGAGGTTTTATTCTGGAACCCTGAGGCCTGGGAACATGACATCTGTTTAGATTGTGGAATACTGTGGCCTGGGAACATAACTGAGGATTGATTCTGGACCCCTGTGGACTGGGAACATGACTGAGGTTTTATTCTGGAACCCTGGGTCCTGTTAACATGACATGGGTGGATTCTGGAACCCTGTGTCCTGTTAACATGACATGGGTGGATTCTGGACCCCTGAGGCCTGGGAACATGACATCTGTTTAGATTGTGGAATACTGTGGCCTGGGAACTTGACTGAGCCTTGGTTCTGGACCCCTGTGTCCTGTTAACATGACATGGGTGGATTCTGGAACCCTGAGGCCTGGGAACATGACATCTGTTTAGATTGTGGAATACTGTGGCCTGGGAACTTGACTGAGCCTTGGTTCTGGACCCCTGTGGACTGGGAACATGACTGAGGTTTTATTCTGGAAACCTGAGGCCTGGGAACATGACATCTGTTTAGATTGTGGAATACTGTGGCCTGGGAACATAACTGAGGATTGATTCTGGACCCCTGTGGACTGGGAACATGACTGAGGTTTTATTCTGGAACCCTGGGTCCTGTTAACATGACATGGGTGGATTCTGGAACCCTGGGTCCTGTTAACATGACATCTGTTTAGATTGTGGAATACTGTGGCCTGGGAACATAACTGAGGATTGATTCTGGACCCCTGTGTACTGGGAACATGACTGAGGTTTTATTCTGGAACCCTGGGTCCTGTTAACATGACATGGGTGGATTCTGGAACCCTGTGTCCTGTTAACATGACATGGGTGGATTCTGGAACCCTGAGGCCTGGGAACATGACATCTGTTTAGATTGTGGAATACTGTGCCCCGGGAACCTGACTGAGCCTTGGTTCTGGACCCCTGTGGACTGGGAACATGACTGAGGTTTTATTCTGGAACCCTGGGTCCTGTTAACATGACATGGGTGGATTCTGGAACCCTGTGTCCTGTTAACATGACATGGGTGGATTCTGGAACCCTGAGGCCTGTTAACATGACATGGGTGGATTCTGGAACCCTCAGGCCTGGGAACATGACATGGGTGGATTCTGGAACCCTGTGTCCTGTTAACATGACATGGGTGGATTCTGGAACCCTGGGTCCTGTTAACATGACATGGGTGGATTCTGGAACCCTGAGGCCTGGGAACATGACATCTGTTTAGATTGTGGAATACTGTGGCCTGGGAACATAACTGAGGATTGATTCTGGACCCCTGTGGACTGGGAACATGACTGAGGTTTTATTCTGGAACCCTGGGTCCTGTTAACATGACATGGGTGGATTCTGGAACCCTGTGTCCTGTTAACATGACATGGGTGGATTCTGGAACCCTGAGGCCTGGGAACATGACATCTGTTTAGATTGTGGAATACTGTGGCCTGGGAACATAACTGAGGATTGATTCTGGACCCCTGTGTCCTGGGAACATGACTGAGGTTTTATTCTGGAACCCTGAGGCCTGGGAACATGACATCTGTTTAGATTGTGGAATACTGTGGCCTGGGAACATGACATGGGTGGATTCTGGAACCCTGTGTCCTGTTAACATGACATGGGTGGATTCTGGAACCCTGAGGCCTGGGAACATGACATCTGTTTAGATTGTGGAATACTGTGGCCTGGGAACATAACTGAGGATTGATTCTGGACCCCTGTGGACTGGGAACATGACTGAGGTTTTATTCTGGAACCCTGGGTCCTGTTAACATGACATGGGTGGATTCTGGAACCCTGAGGCCTGGGAACATGACATCTGTTTAGATTGTGGAATACTGTGGCCTGGGAACTTGACTGAGCCTTGGTTCTGGACCCCTGTGGACTGGGAACATGACTGAGGTTTTATTCTGGAACCCTGTGTCCTGGGAACATGACATGGGTGGATTCTGGAACCCTGAGGCCTGGGAACATGACATCTGTTTAGATTGTGGAATACTGTGGCCTGGGAACATAACTGAGGATTGATTCTGGACCCCTGTGGACTGGGAACATGACTGAGGTTTTATTCTGGAACCGTGGGTCCTGTTAACATGACATGGGTGGATTCTGGAACCCTGAGGCCTGGGAACATGACATGGGTGGATTCTGGACCCCTGAGGCCTGGGAACATGACATCTGTTTAGATTGTGGAATACTGTGGCCTGGGAACTTGACTGAGCCTTGGTTCTGGACCCCTGTGGACTGGGAACATGACTGAGGTTTTATTCTGGAACCCTGGGTCCTGTTAACATGACATGGGTGGATTCTGGAACCCTGTGTCCTGTTAACATGACATGGGTGGATTCTGGAACCCTGAGGCCTGGGAACATGACATCTGTTTAGATTGTGGAATACTGTGGCCTGGGAACTTGACTGAGCCTTGGTTCTGGACCCCTGTGGACTGGGAACATGACTGAGGTTTTATTCTGGAACCCTGAGGCCTGGGAACATGACATCTGTTTAGATTGTGGAATACTGTGGCCTGGGAACATAACTGAGGATTGATTCTGGACCCCTGTGGACTGGGAACATGACTGAGGTTTTATTCTGGAACCCTGGGTCCTGTTAACATGACATGGGTGGATTCTGGAACCCTGTGTCCTGTTAACATGACATGGGTGGATTCTGGACCCCTGAGGCCTGGGAACATGACATTTGTTTAGATTGTGGAATACTGTGGCCTGGGAACTTGACTGAGAATTGGTTCTGGACCCCTGTGGACTGGGAACATGACTGAGGTTTTATTCTGGAACCCTGTGTCCTGGGAACATGACATGGGTGGATTCTGGAACCCTGTGTCCTGTTAACATGACATGGGTGGATTCTGGAACCCTGAGGCCTGGGAACATGACATGGGTGGATTCTGGAACCCTGGGTCCTGTTAACATGACATGGGTGGATTCTGGAACCCTGTGTCCTGTTAACATGACATGGGTGGATTCTGGACCCCTGAGGCCTGGGAACATGACATGGGTGGATTCTGGAACCCTGGGTCCTGTTAACATGACATGGGTGGATTCTGGAACCCTGTGTCCTGTTAACATGACATGGGTGGATTCTGGAACCCTGAGGCCTGGGAACATGACATCTGTTTAGATTGTGGAATACTGTGGCCTGGGAACATAACTGAGGATTGATTCTGGACCCCTGTGGACTGGGAACATGACTGAGGTTTTATTCTGGAACCGTGGGTCCTGTTAACATGACATGGGTGGATTCTGGAACCCTGTGTCCTGTTAACATGACATGGGTGGATTCTGGACCCCTGAGGCCTGGGAACATGACATCTGTTTAGATTGTGGAATACTGTGGCCTGGGAACTTGACTGAGCCTTGGTTCTGGACCCCTGTGGACTGGGAACATGACTGAGGTTTTATTCTGGAACCCTGGGTCCTGTTAACATGACATGGGTGGATTCTGGAACCCTGTGTCCTGTTAACATGACATGGGTGGATTCTGGAACCCTGAGGCCTGGGAACATGACATCTGTTTAGATTGTGGAATACTGTGGCCTGGGAACTTGACTGAGCCTTGGTTCTGGACCCCTGTGGACTGGGAACATGACTGTGGTTTTATTCTGGAACCCTGAGGCCTGGGAACATGACATCTGTTTAGATTGTGGAATACTGTGGCCTGGGAACATAACTGAGGATTGATTCTGGACCCCTGTGGACTGGGAACATGACTGAGGTTTTATTCTGGAACCCTGGGTCCTGTTAACATGACATGGGTGGATTCTGGAACCCTGTGTCCTGTTAACATGACATGGGTTGATTCTGGACCCCTGAGGCCTGGGAACATGACATCTGTTTAGATTGTGGAATACTGTGGCCTGGGAACTTGACTGAGCCTTTGTTCTGGACCCCTGTGGACTGGGAACATGACTGAGGTTTTATTCTGGAACCCTGTGTCCTGGGAACATGACATGGGTGGATTCTGGAACCCTGTGTCCTGTTAACATGACATGGGTGGATTCTGGAACCCTGAGGCCTGGGAACATGACATGGGGGGATTCTGGAACCCTGTGTCCTGTTAACATGACATGGGTGGATTCTGGACCCCTGAGGCCTGGGAACATGACATGGGTGGATTCTGGAACCCTGGGTCCTGTTAACATGACATGGGTGGATTCTGGAACCCTGAGGCCTGGGAACATGACATCTGTTTAGATTGTGGAATACTGTGGCCTGGGAACTTGACTGAGGATTGATTCTGGACCCCTGTGGACTGGGAACATGACTGAGGTTTTATTCTGGAACCCTGTGTCCTGGGAACATGACATGGGTGGATTCTGGACCCCTGAGGCCTGGGAACATGACATCTGTTTAGATTGTGGAATACTGTGGCCTGGGAACTTGACTGAGCCTTGGTTCTGGACCCCTGTGGACTGGGAACATGACTGACGTTTTATTCTGGACCCCTGAGGCCTGGGAACATGACATCTGTTTAGATTGTGGAATACTGTGGCCTGGGAACTTGACTGAGCCTTGGTTCTGGACCCCTGTGTCCTGTTAACATGACATGGGTGGATTCTGGAACCCTGAGGCCTGGGAACATGACATCTGTTTAGATTGTGGAATACTGTGGCCTGGGAACATAACTGAGGATTGATTCTGGACCCCTGTGTCCTGGGAACATGACATGGGTGGATTCTGGAACCCTGTGTCCTGTTAACATGACATGGGTGGATTCTGGACCCCTGAGGCCTGGGAACATGACATGGATGGATTCTGGAACCCTGGGTCCTGTTAACATGACATGGGTGGATTCTGGAACCCTGAGGCGTGGGAACATGACATCTGTTTAGATTGTGGAATACTGTGGCCTGGGAACATAACTGAGGATTGATTCTGGACCCCTGTGGACTGGGAACATGACTGAGGTTTTATTCTGGAACCCTGGGTCCTGTTAACATGACATGGGTGGATTCTGGAACCCTGGGTCCTGTTAACATGACATGGGTGGATTCTGGACCCCTGAGGCCTGGGAACATGACATCTGTTTAGATTGTGGAATACTGTGGCCTGGGAACTTGACTGAGCCTTGGTTCTGGACCCCTGTGGACTGGGAACATGACTGAGGTTTTATTCTGGAACCCTGTGTCCTGGGAACATGACATGGGTGGATTCTGGAACCCTGTGTCCTGTTAACATGACATGGGTGGATTCTGGAACCCTGAGGCCTGGGAACATGACATGGGTGGATTCTGGAACCCTGGGTCCTGTTAACATGACATGGGTGGATTCTGGAACCCTGTGTCCTGTTAACATGACATGGGTGGATTCTGGACCCCTGAGGCCTGGGAACATGACATGGGTGGATTCTGGAACCCTGGGTCCTGTTAACATGACATGGGTGGATTCTGGAACCCTGTGTCCTGTTAACATGACATGGGTGGATTCTGGAACCCTGAGGCCTGGGAACATGACATCTGTTTAGATTGTGGAATACTGTGGCCTGGGAACATAACTGAGGATTGATTCTGGACCCCTGTGGACTGGGAACATGACTGAGGTTTTATTCTGGAACCCTGTGTCCTGGGAACATGACATGGGTGGATTCTGGAACCCTGAGGCCTGGGAACATGACATCTGTTTAGATTGTGGAATACTGTGGCCTGGGAACATAACTGAGGATTGATTCTGGACCCCTGTGGACTGGGAACATGACTGAGGTTTTATTCTGGAACCCTGGGTCCTGTTAACATGACATGGGTGGATTCTGGAACCCTGAGGCCTGGGAACATGACATCTGTTTAGATTGTGGAATACTGTGGCCTGGGAACATAACTGAGGATTGATTCTGGACCCCTGTGGACTGGGAACATGACTGAGGTTTTATTCTGGAACCCTGGGTCCTGTTAACATGACATGGGTGGATTCTGGAACCCTGTGTCCTGTTAACATGACATGGGTGGATTCTGGAACCCTGTGTCCTGTTAACATGACATGGGTGGATTCTGGAACCCTGTGTCCTGTTAACATGACATGGGTGGATTCTGGAACCCTGAGGCCTGGGAACATGACATCTGTTTAGATTGTGGAATACTGTGGCCTGGGAACATAACTGAGGATTCATTCTGGACCCCTGTGGACTGGGAACATGACTGAGGTTTTATTCTGGAACCCTGTGTCCTGGGAACATGACATGGGTGGATTCTGGAACCCTGAGGCCTGGGAACATGACATCTGTTTAGATTGTGGAATACTGTGGCCTGGGAACATAACTGAGGATTGATTCTGGACCCCTGTGGACTGGGAATATGACTGAGGTTTTATTCTGGAACCCTGGGTCCTGTTAACATGACATGGGTGGATTCTGGAACCCTGAGGCCTGGGAACATGACATCTGTTTAGATTGGGGAATACTGTGGCCTGGGAACATAACTGAGGATAGATTCTGGACCCCTGTGGACTGGGAACATGACTGAGGTTTTATTCTGGGACCCTGGGTCCTGTTAACATGACATGGGTGGATTCTGGAACCCTGAGTCCTGTTAGCATGACATGGGTGGATTCTGGACCCCTGAGGCCTGGGAACATGACATCTGTTTAGATTGTGGAATACTGTGGCCTGGGAACTTGACTGAGCCTTGGTTCTGGACCCCTGTGTCCTGTTAACATGACATGGGTGGATTCTGGAACCCTGAGGCCTGGGAACATGACATCTGTTTAGATTGTGGAATACTGTGGCCTGGGAACTTGACTGAGCCTTGGTTCTGGACCCCTGTGGACTGGGAACATGACTGAGGTTTTATTCTGGAACCCTGAGGCCTGGGAACATGACATCTGTTTAGATTGTGGAATACTGTGGCCTGGGAACATAACTGAGGATTGATTCTGGACCCCTGTGGACTGGGAACATGACTGAGGTTTTATTCTGGAACCCTGGGTCCTGTTAACATGACATGGGTGGATTCTGGAACCCTGGGTCCTGTTAACATGACATCTGTTTAGATTGTGGAATACTGTGGCCTGGGAACATAACTGAGGATTGATTCTGGGCCCCTGTGGACTGGGAACATGACTGAGGTTTTATTCTGGAACCCTGGGTCCTGTTAACATGACATGGGTGGATTCTGGAACCCTGTGTCCTGTTAACATGACATGGGTGGATTCTGGAACCCTGAGGCCTGGGAACATGACATGGGTGGATTCTGGAACCCTGAGGCCTGGGAACATGACATGGGTGGATTCTGGAACCCTGTGTCCTGTTAACATGACATGGGTGGATTCTGGAACCCTGGGTCCTGTTAACATGACATGGGTGGATTCTGGAACCCTGAGGCCTGGGAACATGACATCTGTTTAGATTGTGGAATACTGTGGCCTGGGAACATAACTGAGGATTGATTCTGGACCCCTGTGGACTGGGAACATGACTGAGGTTTTATTCTGGAACCCTGGGTCCTGTTAACATGACATGGGTGGATTCTGGAACCCTGTGTCCTGTTAACATGACATGGGTGGATTCTGGAACCCTGAGGCCTGGGAACATGACATCTGTTTAGATTGTGGAATACTGTGGCCTGGGAACATAACTGAGTATTGATTCTGGACCCCTGTGTCCTGGGAACATGACTGAGGTTTTATTCTGGAACCCTGTGTCCTGTTAACATGACATGGGTGGATTCTGGAACCCTGAGGCCTGGGAACATGACATGGGTGGATTCTGGAACCCTGGGTCCTGTTAACATGACATGGGTGGATTCTGGAACCCTGAGGCCTGGGAACATGACATCTGCTTAGATTGTGGAATACTGTGGCCTGGGAACATAACTGAGGATTGATTCTGGACCCCTGTGGACTGGGAACATGACTGAGGTTTTATTCTGGAACCCTGGGTCCTGTTAACATGACATGGGTGGATTCTGGAACCCTGAGGCCTGGGAACATGACATCTGTTTAGATTGTGGAATACTGTGGCCTGGGAACTTGACTGAGCCTTGGTTCTGGACCCCTGTGGACTGGGAACATGACTGAGGTTTTATTCTGGAACCCTGTGTCCTGGGAACATGACATGGGTGGATTCTGGAACCCTGAGGCCTGGGAACATGACATCTGTTTAGATTGTGGAATACTGTGGCCTGGGAACATAACTGAGGATTGATTCTGGACCCCTGTGGACTGGGAACATGACTGAGGTTTTATTCTGGAACCCTGGGTCCTGTTAACATGACATGGGTGGATTCTGGAACCCTGTGTCCTGTTAACATGACATGGGTGGATTCTGGACCCCTGAGGCCTGGGAACATGACATCTGTTTAGATTGTGGAATACTGTGGCCTGGGAACTTGACTGAGCCTTGGTTCTGGACCCCTGTGGACTGGGAACATGACTGAGGTTTTATTCTGGAACCCTGGGTCCTGTTAACATGACATGGGTGGATTCTGGAACCCTGTGTCCTGTTAACATGACATGGGTGGATTCTGGAACCCTGAGGCCTGGGAACATGACATCTGTTTAGATTGTGGAATACTGTCGCCTGGGAACTTGACTGAGCCTGGGTTCTGGACCCCTGTGGACTGGGAACATGACTGAGGTTTTATTCTGGAACCCTGAGGCCTGGGAACATGACATCTGTTTAGATTGTGGAATACTGTGGCCTGGGAACATAACTGAGGATTGATTCTGGACCCCTGTGGACTGGGAACATGACTGAGGTTTTATTCTGGAACCCTGGGTCCTGTTAACATGACATGGGTGGATTCTGGAACCCTGTGTCCTGTTAACATGACATGGGTGGATTCTGGACCCCTGAGGCCTGGGATCATGACATCTGTTTAGATTGTGGAATACTGTGGCCTGGGAACTTGACTGAGCCTTGGTTCTGGACCCCTGTGGACTGGGAACATGACTGAGGTTTTATTCTGGAACCCTGTGTCCTGGGAACATGACATGGGTGGATTCTGGAACCCTGTGTCCTGTTAACATGACATGGGTGGATTCTGGAACCCTGAGGCCTGGGAACATGACATCTGTTTAGATTGTGGAATACTGTGGCCTGGGAACATAACTGAGGATTGATTCTGGACCCCTGTGGACTGGGAACATGACTGAGGTTTTATTCTGGAACCCTGGGTCCTGTTAACATGACATGGGTGGATTCTGGAACCCTGTGTCCTGTTAACATGACATGGGTGGATTCTGGAACCCTGAGGCCTGGGAACATGACATCTGTTTAGATTGTGGAATACTGTGGCCTGGGAACATAACTGAGTATTGATTCTGGACCCCTGTGTCCTGGGAACATGACTGAGGTTTTATTCTGGAACCCTGTGTCCTGTTAACATGACATGGGTGGATTCTGGAACCCTGAGGCCTGGGAACATGACATGGGTGGATTCTGGAACCCTGGGTCCTGTTAACATGACATGGGTGGATTCTGGAACCCTGAGGCCTGGGAACATGACATCTGCTTAGATTGTGGAATACTGTGGCCTGGGAACATAACTGAGGATTGATTCTGGACCCCTGTGGACTGGGAACATGACTGAGGTTTTATTCTGGAACCCTGGGTCCTGTTAACATGACATGGGTGGATTCTGGAACCCTGAGGCCTGGGAACATGACATCTGTTTAGATTGTGGAATACTGTGGCCTGGGAACTTGACTGAGCCTTGGTTCTGGACCCCTGTGGACTGGGAACATGACTGAGGTTTTATTCTGGAACCCTGTGTCCTGGGAACATGACATGGGTGGATTCTGGAACCCTGAGGCCTGGGAACATGACATCTGTTTAGATTGTGGAATACTGTGGCCTGGGAACATAACTGAGGATTGATTCTGGACCCCTGTGGACTGGGAACATGACTGAGGTTTTATTCTGGAACCCTGGGTCCTGTTAACATGACATGGGTGGATTCTGGAACCCTGAGGCCTGGGAACATGACATCTGTTTAGATTGTGGAATACTGTCGCCTGGGAACTTGACTGAGCCTGGGTTCTGGACCCCTGTGGACTGGGAACATGACTGAGGTTTTATTCTGGAACCCTGAGGCCTGGGAACATGACATCTGTTTAGATTGTGGAATACTGTGGCCTGGGAACATAACTGAGGATTGATTCTGGACCCCTGTGGACTGGGAACATGACTGAGGTTTTATTCTGGAACCCTGGGTCCTGTTAACATGACATGGGTGGATTCTGGAACCCTGTGTCCTGTTAACATGACATGGGTGGATTCTGGACCCCTGAGGCCTGGGATCATGACATCTGTTTAGATTGTGGAATACTGTGGCCTGGGAACTTGACTGAGCCTTGGTTCTGGACCCCTGTGGACTGGGAACATGACTGAGGTTTTATTCTGGAACCCTGTGTCCTGGGAACATGACATGGGTGGATTCTGGAACCCTGTGTCCTGTTAACATGACATGGGTGGATTCTGGAACCCTGAGGCCTGGGAACATGACATGGGTGGATTCTGGAACCCTGGGTCCTGTTAACATGACATGGGTGGATTCTGGAACCCTGTGTCCTGTTAACATGACATGGGTGGATTCTGGACCCCTGAGGCCTGGGAACATGACATGGGTGGATTCTGGAACCCTGGGTCCTGTTAACATGACATGGGTGGATTCTGGAACCCTGTGTCCTGTTAACATGACATGGGTGGATTCTGGAACCCTGAGGCCTGGGAACATGACATCTGTTTAGATTGTGGAATACTGTGGCCTGGGAACATAACTGAGGATTGATTCTGGACCCCTGTGGACTGGGAACATGACTGAGGTTTTATTCTGGAACCGTGGGTCCTGTTAACATGACATGGGTGGATTCTGGAACCCTGTGTCCTGTTAACATGACATGGGTGGATTCTGGACCCCTGAGGCCTGGGAACATGACATCTGTTTAGATTGTGGAATACTGTGGCCTGGGAACTTGACTGAGCCTTGGTTCTGGACCCCTGTGGACTGGGAACATGACTGAGGTTTTATTCTGGAACCCTGGGTCTGTTAACATGACATGGGTGGATTCTGGAACCCTGTGTCCTGTTAACATGACATGGGTGGATTCTGGAACCCTGAGGCCTGGGAACATGACATCTGTTTAGATTGTGGAATACTGTGGCCTGGGAACTTGACTGAGCCTTGGTTCTGGACCCCTGTGGACTGGGAACATGACTGAGGTTTTATTCTGGAACCCTGAGGCCTGGGAACATGACATCTGTTTAGATTGTGGAATACTGTGGCCTGGGAACATAACTGAGGATTGATTCTGGAACCCTGTGGACAGGGAACATGACTGAGGTTTTATTCTGGAACCCTGTGTCCTGTTAACATGACATGGGTGAATTCTGGAACCCTGTGTCCTGTTAACATGACATGGGTGGATTCTGGACCCCTGAGGCCTGGGAACATGACATCTGTTTAGATTGTGGAATACTGTGGCCTGGGAACTTGACTGAGCCTTTGTTCTGGACCCCTGTGGACTGGGAACATGACTGAGGTTTTATTCTGGAACCCTGTGTCCTGGGAACATGACATGGGTGGATTCTGGAACCCTGTGTCCTGTTAACATGACATGGGTGGATTCTGGAACCCTGAGGCCTGGGAACATGACATGGGGGGATTCTGGAACCCTGTGTCCTGTTAACATGACATGGGTGGATTCTGGACCCCTGAGGCCTGGGAACATGACATGGGTGGATTGTGGAACCCTGGGTCCTGTTAACATGACATGGGTGGATTCTGGAACCCTGAGGCCTGGGAAGATGACATCTGTTTAGATTGTGGAATACTGTGGCCTGGGAACTTGAATGAGGATTGATTCTGGACCCCTGTGGACTGGGAACATGACTGAGGTTTTATTCTGGAACCCTGTGTCCTGGGAACATGACATGGGTGGATTCTGGACCCCTGAGGCCTGGGAACATGACATCTGTTTAGATTGTGGAATACTGTGGCCTGGGAACTTGACTGAGCCTTGGTTCTGGACCCCTGTGGACTGGGAACATGACTGACGTTTTATTCTGGACCCCTGAGGCCTGGGAACATGACATCTGTTTAGATTGTGGAATACTGTGGCCTGGGAACTTGACTGAGCCTTGGTTCTGGACCCCTGTGTCCTGTTAACATGACATGGGTGGATTCTGGAACCCTGAGGCCTGGGAACATGACATCTGTTTAGATTGTGGAATACTGTGGCCTGGGAACATAACTGAGGATTGATTCTGGACCCCTGTGGACTGGGAACATGACTGAGGTTTTATTCTGGAACCCTGGGTCCTGTTAACATGACATGGGTGGATTCTGGAACCCTGTGTCCTGTTAACATGACATGGGTGGATTCTGGAAACCTGAGGCCTGGGAACATGACATCTGTTTAGATTGTGGAATACTGTGCCCCGGGAACCTGACTGAGCCTTGGTTCTGGACCCCTGTGGACTGGGAACATGACTGAGGTTTTATTCTGGAACCCTGGGTCCTGTTAACATGACATGGGTGGATTCTGGAACCCTGTGTCCTGTTAACATGACATGGGTGGATTCTGGAACCCTGAGGCCTGGGAACATGACATGGGTGGATTCTGGAACCCTGAGGCCTGGGAACATGACATGGGTGGATTCTGGAACCCTGTGTCCTGTTAACATGACATGGGTGGATTCTGGAACCCTGGGTCCTGTTAACATGACATGGGTGGATTCTGGAACCCTGAGGCCTGGGAACATGACATCTGTTTAGATTGTGGAATACTGTGGCCTGGGAACATAACTGAGGATTGATTCTGGACCCCTGTGGACTGGGAACATGACTGAGGTTTTATTCTGGAACCCTGGGTCCTGTTAACATGACATGGGTGGATTCTGGAACCCTGTGTCCTGTTAACATGACATGGGTGGATTCTGGAACCCTGAGGCCTGGGAACATGACATCTGTTTAGATTGTGGAATACTGTGGCCTGGGAACATAACTGAGGATTGATTCTGGACCCCTGTGTCCTGGGAACATGACTGAGGTTTTATTCTGGAACCCTGTGTCCTGTTAACATGACATGGGTGGATTCTGGAACCCTGAGGCCTGGGAACATGACATGGGTGGATTCTGGAACCCTGGGTCCTGTTAACATGACATGGGTGGATTCTGGAACCCTGAGGCCTGGGAACATGACATCTGTTTAGATTGTGGAATACTGTGGCCTGGGAACATAACTGAGGATTGATTCTGGACCCCTGTGGACTGGGAACATGACTGAGGTTTTATTCTGGAACCCTGGGTCCTGTTAACATGACATGGGTGGATTCTGGAACCCTGAGGCCTGGGAACATGACATCTGTTTAGATTGTGGAATACTGTGGCCTGGGAACTTGACTGAGCCTTGGTTCTGGACCCCTGTGGACTGGGAACATGACTGAGGTTTTATTCTGGAACCCTGTGTCCTGGGAACATGACATGGGTGGATTCTGGAACCCTGAGGCCTGGGAACATGACATCTGTTTAGATTGTGGAATACTGTGGCCTGGGAACATAACTGAGGATTAATCCTGGACACCTGTGGACTGGGAACATGACTGAGGTTTTATTCTGGAACCGTGGGTCCTGTTAACATGACATGGGTGGATTCTGGAACCCTGTGTCCTGTTAACATGACATGGGTGGATTCTGGACCCCTGAGGCCTGGGAACATGACATCTGTTTAGATTGTGGAATACTGTGGCCTGGGAACTTGACTGAGCCTTGGTTCTGGACCCCTGTGGACTGGGAACATGACTGAGGTTTTATTCTGGAACCCTGTGTCCTGTTAACATGACATGGGTGGATTCTGGAACCCTGTGTCCTGTTAACATGACATGGGTGGATTCTGGAACCCTGAGGCCTGGGAACATGACATCTGTTTAGATTGTGGAATACTGTGGCCTGGGAACTTGACTGAGCCTTGGTTCTGGACCCCTGTGGACTGGGAACATGACTGAGGTTTTATTCTGGAACCCTGAGGCCTGGGAACATGACATCTGTTTAGAATGTGGAATACTGTGGCCTGGGAACATAACTGAGGATTGATTCTGGACCCCTGTGGACTGGGAACATGACTGAGGTTTTATTCTGGAACCCTGGGTCCTGTTAACATGACATGGGTGGATTCTGGAACCCTGTGTCCTGTTAACATGACATGGGTGGATTCTGGAACCATGAGGCCTGGGAACATGACATGGGTGGATTCTGGAACCCTGAGGCCTGGGAACATGACATGGGTGGATTCTGGAACCCTGTGTCCTGTTAACATGACATGGGTGGATTCTGGAACCCTGTGTCCTGTTAACATGACATGGGTGGATTCTGGACCCCTGAGGCCTGGGAACATGACATGGGTGGATTCTGGAACCCTGTGTCCTGTTAACATGACATGGGTGGATTCTGGAACCCTGAGGCCTGGGAACATGACATCTGTTTAGATTGTGGAATACTGTGCCCCGGGAACCTGACTGAGCCTTGGTTCTGGACCCCTGTGGACTGGGAACATGACTGAGCCTTGGTTCTGGACCCCTGTGTCCTGTTAACATGACATGGGTGGATTCTGGACCCCTGTGTCCTGTTAACATGACATGGGTGGATTCTGGACCCCTGTGTCCTGTTAACATGACATGGGTGGATTCTGGAACCCTGGGTCCTGTTAACATGACATGGGTGGATTCTGGAACCCTGAGGCCTGTTAACATGACATGGGTGGATTCTGGACCCCTGAGGCCTGGGAACATGACATGGGTGGATTCTGGAACCCTGGGTCCTGTTAATATGACATGGGTGGATTCTGGAACCCTGAGGCCTGGGAACATGACAGCTGTTTAGATTGTGGAATACTGTGGCCTGGGAACATAACTGAGGATTGATTCTGGACCCCTGTGGACTGGGAACATGACTGAGGTTTTATTCTGGAACCCTGGGTCCTGTTAACATGACATGGGTGGATTCTGGAACCCTGTGTCCTGTTAACATGACATGGGTGGATTCTGGAACCCTGAGGCCTGGGAACATGACATCTGTTTAGATTGTGGAATACTGTGCCCCGGGAACCTGACTGAGCCTTGGTTCTGGACCCCTGTGGACTGGGAACATGACTGAGGTTTTATTCTGGAACCCTGGGTCCTGTTAACATGACATGGGTGGATTCTGGAACCCTGTGTCCTGTTAACATGACATGGGTGGATTCTGGAACCCTGAGGCCTGGGAACATGACATGGGTGGATTCTGGAACCCTGAGGCCTGGGAACATGACATGGGTGGATTCTGGAACCCTGTGTCCTGTTAACATGACATGGGTGGATTCTGGAACCCTGGGTCCTGTTAACATGACATGGGTGGATTCTGGAACCCTGAGGCCTGGGAACATGACATCTGCTTAGATTGTGGAATACTGTGGCCTGGGAACATAACTGAGGATTGATTCTGGACCCCTGTGGACTGGGAACATGACTGAGGTTTTATTCTGGAACCCTGGGTCCTGTTAACATGACATGGGTGGATTCTGGAACCCTGAGGCCTGGGAACATGACATCTGTTTAGATTGTGGAATACTGTGGCCTGGGAACATAACTGAGGATTGATTCTGGACCCCTGTGGACTGGGAACATGACTGAGGTTTTATTCTGGAACCCTGGGTCCTGTTAACATGACATGGGTGGATTCTGGAACCCTGTGTCCTGTTAACATGACATGGGTGGATTCTGGACCCCTGAGGCCTGGGAACATGACATCTGTTTAGATTGTGGAATACTGTGGCCTGGGAACTTGACTGAGCCTTGGTTCTGGACCCCTGTGGACTGGGAACATGACTGAGGTTTTATTCTGGAACCCTGGGTCCTGTTAACATGACATGGGTGGATTCTGGAACCCTGTGTCCTGTTAACATGACATGGGTGGATTCTGGAACCCTGAGGCCTGGGAACATGACATCTGTTTAGATTGTGGAATACTGTGGCCTGGGAACTTGACTGAGCCTGGGTTCTGGACCCCTGTGGACTGGGAACATGACTGAGGTTTTATTCTGGAACCCTGAGGCCTGGGAACATGACATCTGTTTAGATTGTGGAATACTGTGGCCTGGGAACATAACTGAGGATTGATTCTGGACCCCTGTGGACTGGGAACATGACTGAGGTTTTATTCTGGAACCCTGGGTCCTGTTAACATGACATGGGTGGATTCTGGAACCCTGTGTCCTGTTAACATGACATGGGTGGATTCTGGACCCCTGAGGCCTGGGAACATGACATCTGTTTAGATTGTGGAATACTGTGGCCTGGGAACTTGACTGAGCCTTGGTTCTGGACCCCTGTGGACTGGGAACATGACTGAGGTTTTATTCTGGAACCCTGTGTCCTGGGAACATGACATGGGTGGATTCTGGAACCCTGTGTCCTGTTAACATGACATGGGTGGATTCTGGAACCCTGAGGCCTGGGAACATGACATGGGTGGATTCTGGAACCCTGGGTCCTGTTAACATGACATGGGTGGATTCTGGAACCCTGTGTCCTGTTAACATGACATGGGTGGATTCTGGACCCCTGAGGCCTGGGAACATGACATGGGTGGATTCTGGAACCCTGGGTCCTGTTAACATGACATGGGTGGATTCTGGAACCCTGTGTCCTGTTAACATGACATGGGTGGATTCTGGAACCCTGAGGCCTGGGAACATGACATCTGTTTAGATTGTGGAATACTGTGGCCTGGGAACATAACTGAGGATTGATTCTGGACCCCTGTGGACTGGGAACATGACTGAGGTTTTATTCTGGAACCGTGGGTCCTGTTAACATGACATGGGTGGATTCTGGAACCCTGTGTCCTGTTAACATGACATGGGTGGATTCTGGACCCCTGAGGCCTGGGAACATGACATCTGTTTAGATTGTGGAATACTGTGGCCTGGGAACTTGACTGAGCCTTGGTTCTGGACCCCTGTGGACTGGGAACATGACTGAGGTTTTATTCTGGAACCCTGGGTCTGTTAACATGACATGGGTGGATTCTGGAACCCTGTGTCCTGTTAACATGACATGGGTGGATTCTGGAACCCTGAGGCCTGGGAACATGACACCTGTTTAGATTGTGGAATACTGTGGCCTGGGAACTTGACTGAGCCTTGGTTCTGGACCCCTGTGGACTGGGAACATGACTGAGGTTTTATTCTGGAACCCTGAGGCCTGGGAACATGACATCTGTTTAGATTGTGGAATACTGTGGCCTGGGAACATAACTGAGGATTGATTCTGGAACCCTGTGGACAGGGAACATGACTGAGGTTTTATTCTGGAACCCTGGGTCCTGTTAACATGACATGGGTGAATTCTGGAACCCTGTGTCCTGTTAACATGACATGGGTGGATTCTGGACCCCTGAGGCCTGGGAACATGACATCTGTTTAGATTGTGGAATACTGTGGCCTGGGAACTTGACTGAGCCTTTGTTCTGGACCCCTGTGGACTGGGAACATGACTGAGGTTTTATTCTGGAACCCTGTGTCCTGGGAACATGACATGGGTGGATTCTGGAACCCTGTGTCCTGTTAACATGACATGGGTGGATTCTGGAACCCTGAGCCCTGGGAACATGACATGGGGGGATTCTGGAACCCTGTGTCCTGTTAACATGACATGGGTGGATTCTGGACCCCTGAGGCCTGGGAACATGACATGGGTGGATTGTGGAACCCTGGGTCCTGTTAACATGACATGGGTGGATTCTGGAACCCTGAGGCCTGGGAAGATGACATCTGTTTAGATTGTGGAATACTGTGGCCTGGGAACTTGAATGAGGATTGATTCTGGACCCCTGTGGACTGGGAACATGACTGAGGTTTTATTCTGGAACCCTGTGTCCTGGGAACATGACATGGGTGGATTCTGGACCCCTGAGGCCTGGGAACATGACATCTGTTTAGATTGTGGAATACTGTGGCCTGGGAACTTGACTGAGCCTTGGTTCTGGACCCCTGTGGACTGGGAACATGACTGACGTTTTATTCTGGACCCCTGAGGCCTGGGAACATGACATCTGTTTAGATTGTGGAATACTGTGGCCTGGGAACTTGACTGAGCCTTGGTTCTGGACCCCTGTGTCCTGTTAACATGACATGGGTGGATTCTGGAACCCTGAGGCCTGGGAACATGACATCTGTTTAGATTGTGGAATACTGTGGCCTGGGAACATAACTGAGGATTGATTCTGGACCCCTGTGGACTGGGAACATGACTGAGGTTTTATTCTGGAACCCTGGGTCCTGTTAACATGACATGGGTGGATTCTGGACCCCTGTGTCCTGTTAACATGACATGGGTGGATTCTGGACCCCTGTGTCCTGTTAACATGACATGGGTGGATTCTGGAACCCTGGGTCCTGTTAACATCACATGGGTGGATTCTGGAACCCTGTGTCCTGTTAACATGACATGGGTGAATTCTGGACCCCTGAGGCCTGGGAACATGACATGGGTGGATTCTGGAACCCTGGGTCCTGTTAACATGACATGGGTGGATTCTGGAACCCTGAGGCCTGGGAACATGACATCTGTTTAGATTGTGGAATACTGTGGCCTGGGAACATAACTGAGGATTGATTCTGGACCCCTGTGGACTGGAAACATGACTGAGGTTTTATTCTGGAACCCTGGGTCCTGTTAACATGACATGGGTGGATTCTGGAACCCTGTGTCCTGTTAACATGACATGGGTGGATTCTGGAACCCTGAGGCCTGGGAACATGACATCTGTTTAGATTGTGGAATACTGTGCCCCGGGAACCTGACTGAGCCTTGGTTCTGGACCCCTGTGGACTGGGAACATGACTGAGGTTTTATTCTGGAACCCTGAGGCCTGGGAACATGACATCTGTTTAGATTGTGGAATACTGTGGCTTGGGAACATAACTGAGGATTGATTCTGGACCCCTGTGGACTGGGAACATGACTGAGGTTTTATTCTGGAACCCTGGGTCCTGTTAACATGACATGGGTGGATTCTGGAACCCTGAGGCCTGGGAACATGACATCTGTTTAGATTGTGGAATACTGTGGCCTGGGAACATAACTGAGGATTGATTCTGGACCCCTGTGGACTGGGAACATGACTGAGGTTTTATTCTGGAACCCTGGGTCCTGTTAACATGACATGGGTGGATTCTGGAACCCTGGGTCCTGTTAACATGACATGGGTGGATTCTGGACCCCTGAGGCCTGGGAACATGACATGGGTGGATTCTGGAACCCTGGGTCCTGTTAACATGACATGGGTGGATTCTGGAACCCTGAGGCCTGTTAACATGACATGGGTGTATTCTGGACCCCTGAGGCCTGGGAACATGACATGGGTGGATTCTGGAACCCTGTGTCCTGTTAACATGACATGGGTGGATTCTGGAACCCTGAGGCCTGGGAACATGACATCTGTTTAGATTGTGGAATACTGTCGCCTGGGAACATAACTGAGGATTGATTCTGGACCCCTGTGGACTGGGAACATGACTGAGGTTTTATTCTGGAACCCTGTGTCCTGTTAACATGACATGGGTGGATTCTGGAACCCTGAGGCCTGGGAACATGACATCTGTTTAGATTGTGGAATACTGTGGCCTGGGAACATAACTGAGGATTGATTCTGGACCCCTGTGGACTGGGAACATGACTGAGGTTTTATTCTGGAACCCTGAGGCCTGGGAACATGACATGGGTGGATTTTGGAACCCTGAGGCCTGGGAACATGACATCTGTTTAGATTGTGGAATACTGTGGCCTGGGAACTTGACTGAGCCTTGGTTCTGGACCCCTGTGTCCTGTTAACATGACATGGGTGGATTCTGGAACCCTGTGTCCTGTTAACATGACATGGGTGGATTCTGGAACCCTGAGGCCTGGGAACATGACATGGGTGGATTCTGGAACCCTGAGGCCTGGGAACATGACATGGGTGGATTCTGGAACCCTGTGTCCTGTTAACATGACATGGGTGGATTCTGGAACCCTGTGTCCTGGTAACATGACATGGGTGGATTCTGGAACCCTGAGGCCTGGGAACATGACATGGGTGGATTCTGGAACCCTGGGTCCTGTTAACATGACATGGGTGGATTCTGGAACCCTGAGGCCTGGGAACATGACATCTGTTTAGATTGTGGAATACTGTGGCCTGGGAACATAACTGAGGATTGATTCTGGACCCCTGTGGACTGGGAACATGACTGAGCCTTGGTTCTGGACCCCTGTGTCCTGTTAACATGACATGGGTGGATTCTGGACCCCTGTGTCCTCTTAACATGACATGGGTGGATTCTGGAACCCTGGGTCCTGTTAACATGACATGGGTGGATTCTGGAACCCTGTGTCCTGTTAACATGACATGGGTGGATTCTGGACCCCTGAGGCCTGGGAACATGACATGGGTGGATTCTGGAACCCTGGGTCCTGTTAACATGACATGGGTGGATTCTGGAACCCTGAGGCCTGGGAACATGACATCTGTTTAGATTGTGGAATACTGTGCCCCGGGAACCTGACTGAGCCTTGGTTCTGGACCCCTGTGGACTGGGAACATGACTGAGGTTTTATTCTGGAACCCTGTGTCCTGGGAACATGACATGGGTGGATTCTGGAACCCTGTGTCCTGTTAACATGACATGGGTGGATTCTGGAACCCTGAGGCCTGGGAACATGACATCTGTTTAGATTGTGGAATACTGTGCCCCGGGAACCTGACTGAGCCTTGGTTCTGGACCCCTGTGGACTGGGAACATGACTGAGGTTTTATTCTGGAACCCTGTGTCCTGGGAACATGACATGGGTGGATTCTGGAACCCTGAGGCCTGGGAACATGACATCTGTTTAGATTGTGGAATACTGTGGCCTGGGAACATAACTGAGGATTGATTCTGGACCCCTGTGGACTGGGAACATGACTGAGGTTTTATTCTGGAACCCTGTGTCCTGTTAACATGACATGGGTAGATTCTGGAACCCTGGGTCCTGTTAACATGACATGGGTGGATTCTGGACCCCTGAGGCCTGGGAACATGACATGGGTGGATTCTGGAACCCTGGGTCCTGTTAACATGACATGGGTGGATTCTGGAACCCTGAGGCCTGGGAACATGACATCTGTTTAGATTGTGGAATACTGTGGCCTGGGAACATAACTGAGGATTGATTCTGGACCCCTGTGGACTGGGAACATGACTGAGGTTTTATTCTGGAACCCTGTGTCCTGGGAACATGACATGGGTGGATTCTGGAACCCTGAGGCCTGGGAACATGACATCTGTTTAGATTGTGGAATACTGTGGCCTGGGAACATAACTGAGGATTGATTCTGGACCCCTGTGGACTGGGAACATGACTGAGTTTTTATTCTGGAACCCTGGGTCCTGTTAACATGACATGGGTGGATTCTGGAACCCTGTGTCCTGTTAACATGACATGGGTGGATTCTGGAACCCTGAGGCCTGGGAACATGACATCTGTTTAGATTGTGGAATACTGTGCCCCGGGAACCTGACTGAGCCTTGGTTCTGGACCCCTGTGGACTGGGAACATGACTGAGGTTTTATTCTGGAACCCTGGGTCCTGTTAACATGACATGGGTGGATTCTGGAACCCTGTGTCCTGTTAACATGACATGGGTGGATTCTGGATCCCTGAGGCCTGGGAACATGACATCTGTTTAGATTGTGGAATACTGTGGCCTGGGAACATAACTGAGGATTGATTCTGGACCCCTGTGGACTGGGAACATGACTGAGGTTTTATTCTGGAACCGTGGGTCCTGTTAACATGACATGGGTGGATTCTGGAACCCTGTGTCCTGTTAACATGACATGGGTGGATTCTGGACCCCTGAGGCCTGGGAACATGACATCTGTTTAGATTGTGGAATACTGTGGCCTGGGAACTTTACTGAGCCTTGGTTCTGGACCCCTGCGGACTGGGAACATGACTGAGGGTTTATTCTGGAACCCTGGGTCCTGTTAACATGACATGGGTGGATTCTGGAACCCTGTGTCCTGTTAACATGACATGGGTGGATTCTGGAACCCTGAGGCCTGGGAACATGACATCTGTTTAGATTGTGGAATACTGTGGCCTGGGAACTTGACTGAGCCTTGGTTCTGGACCCCTGTGGACTGGGAACATGACTGAGGTTTTATTCTGGAACCCTGAGGCCTGGGAACATGACATCTGTTTAGATTGTGGAATACTGTGGCCTGGGAACATAACTGAGGATTGATTCTGGACCCCTGTGGACTGGGAACATGACTGAGGTTTTATTCTGGAACCCTGGGTCCTGTTAACATGACATGGGTGGATTCTGGAGCCCTGTGTCCTGTTAACATGACATGGGTGGATTCTGGACCCCTGAGGCCTGGGAACATGACATCTGTTTAGATTGTGGAATACTGTGGCCTGGGAACTTGACTGAGCCTTTGTTCTGGACCCCTGTGGACTGGGAACATGACTGAGGTTTTATTCTGGAACCCTGTGTCCTGGGAACATGACATGGGTGGATTCTGGAACCCTGTGTCCTGTTAACATGACATGGGTGGATTCTGGAACCCTGAGGCCTGGGAACATGACATGGGGGGATTCTGGAACCCTGTGTCCTGTTAACATGACATGGGTGGATTCTGGACCCCTGAGGCCTGGGAACATGACATGGGTGGATTCTGGAACCCTGGGTCCTGTTAACATGACATGGGTGGATTCTGGAACCCTGAGGCCTGGGAACATGACATCTGTTTAGATTGTGGAATACTGTGGCCTGGGAACTTGACTGAGGATTGATTCTGGACCCCTGTGGACTGGGAACATGACTGAGGTTTTATTCTGGAACCCTGTGTCCTGGGAACATGACATGGGTGGATTCTGGACCCCTGAGGCCTGGGAACATGACATCTGTTTAGATTGTGGAATACTGTGGCCTGGGAACTTGACTGAGCCTTGGTTCTGGACCCCTGTGGACTGGGAACATGACTGACGTTTTATTCTGGACCCCTGAGGCCTGGGAACATGACATCTGTTTAGATTGTGGAATACTGTGGCCTGGGAACTTGACTGAGCCTTGGTTCTGGACCCCTGTGTCCTGTTAACATGACATGGGTGGATTCTGGAACCCTGAGGCCTGGGAACATGACATCTGTTTAGATTGTGGAATACTGTGGCCTGGGAACATAACTGAGGATTGATTCTGGACCCCTGTGTCCTGGGAACATGACATGGGTGGATTCTGGAACCCTGTGTCCTGTTAACATGACATGGGTGGATTCTGGACCCCTGAGGCCTGGGAACATGACATGGGTGGATTCTGGAACCCTGGGTCCTGTTAACATGACATGGGTGGATTCTGGAACCCTGAGGCCTGGGAACATGACATCTGTTTAGATTGTGGAATACTGTGGCCTGGGAACATAACTGAGGATTGATTCTGGACCCCTGTGGACTGGGAACATGACTGAGGTTTTATTCTGGAACCCTGGGTCCTGTTAACATGACATGGGTGGATTCTGGAACCCTGGGTCCTGTTAACATGACATGGGTGGATTCTGCACCCCTGAGGCCTGGGAACATGACATCTGTTTAGATTGTGGAATACTGTGGCCTGGGAACTTGACTGAGCCTTGGTTCTGGACCCCTGTGGACTGGGAACATGACTGAGGTTTTATTCTGGAACCCTGTGTCCTGGGAACATGACATGGGTGGATTCTGGAACCCTGTGTCCTGTTAACATGACATGGGTGGATTCTGGAACCCTGAGGCCTGGGAACATGACATGGGTGGATTCTGGAACCCTGGGTCCTGTTAACATGACATGGGTGGATTCTGGAACCCTGTGTCCTGTTAACATGACATGGGTGGATTCTGGAACCCTGAGGCCTGGGAACATGACATCTGTTTAGATTGTGGAATACTGTGGCCTGGGAACATAACTGAGGATTGATTCTGGACCCCTGTGGACTGGGAACATGACTGAGGTTTTATTCTGGAGCCCTGTGTCCTGGGAACATGACATTTGTGGATTCTGGAACCCTGAGGCCTGGGAACATGACATCTGTTTAGATTGTGGAATACTGTGGCCTGGGAACATAACTGAGGATTGATTCTGGACCCCTGTGGACTGGGAATATGACTGAGGTTTTATTCTGGAACCCTGGGTCCTGTTAACATGACATGGGTGGATTCTGGAACCCTGAGGCCTGGGAACATGACATCTGTTTAGATTGTGGAATACTGTGGCCTGGGAACATAACTGAGGATTGATTCTGGACCCCTGTGGACTGGGAACATGACTGAGGTTTTATTCTGGAACCGTGGGTCCTGTTAACATGACATGGGTGGATTCTGGAACCCTGTGTCCTGTTAACATGACATGGGTGGATTCTGGACCCCTGAGGCCTGGGAAAATGACATCTGTTTAGATTGTGGAATACTGTGGCCTGGGAACTTTACTGAGCCTTGGTTCTGGACCCCTGTGGACTGGGAACATGACTGAGGTTTTATTCTGGAACCCTGGGTCCTGTTAACATGACATGGGTGGATTCTGGAACCCTGTGTCCTGTTAACATGACATGGGTGGATTCTGGAACCCTGAGGCCTGGGAACATGACATCTGTTTAGATTGTGGAATACTGTGGCCTGGGAACTTGACTGAGCCTTGGTTCTGGACCCCTGTGGACTGGGAACATGACTGAGGTTTTATTCTGGAACCCTGAGGCCTGGGAACATGACATCTGTTTAGATTGTGGAATACTGTGGCCTGGGAACATAACTGAGGATTGATTCTGGACCCCTGTGGACTGGGAACATGACTGAGGTTTTATTCTGGAACCCTGGGTCCTGTTAACATGACATGGGTGGATTCTGGAACCCTGTGTCCTGTTAACATGACATGGGTGGATTCTGGACCCCTGAGGCCTGGGAACATGACATCTGTTTAGATTGTGGAATACTGTGGCCTGGGAACTTGACTGAGCCTTGGTTCTGGACCCCTGTGTCCTGTTAACATGACATGGGTGGATTCTGGAACCCTGAGGCCTGGGAACATGACATCTGTTTAGATTGTGGAATACTGTGGCCTGGGAACTTGACTGAGCCTTGGTTCTGGACCCCTGTGGACTGGGAACATGACTGAGGTTTTATTCTGGAAACCTGAGGCCTGGGAACATGACATCTGTTTAGATTGTGGAATACTGTGGCCTGGGAACATAACTGAGGATTGATTCTGGACCCCTGTGGACTGGGAACATGACTGAGGTTTTATTCTGGAACCCTGGGTCCTGTTAACATGACATGGGTGGATTCTGGAACCCTGGGTCCTGTTAACATGACATCTGTTTAGATTGTGGAATACTGTGGCCTGGGAACATAACTGAGGATTGATTCTGGACCCCTGTGTACTGGGAACATGACTGAGGTTTTATTCTGGAACCCTGGGTCCTGTTAACATGACATGGGTGGATTCTGGAACCCTGTGTCCTGTTAACATGACATGGGTGGATTCTGGAACCCTGAGGCCTGGGAACATGACATCTGTTTAGATTGTGGAATACTGTGCCCCGGGAACCTGACTGAGCCTTGGTTCTGGACCCCTGTGGACTGGGAACATGACTGAGGTTTTATTCTGGAACCCTGAGGCCTGGGAACATGACATCTGTTTAGATTGTGGAATACTGTGGCCTGGGAACATGACATGGGTGGATTCTGGAACCCTGTGTCCTGTTAACATGACATGGGTGGATTCTGGAACCCTGAGGCCTGGGAACATGACATCTGTTTAGATTGTGGAATACTGTGGCCTGGGAACATAACTGAGGATTGATTCTGGACCCCTGTGGACTGGGATAATGACTGAGGTTTTATTCTGGAACCCTGGGTCCTGTTAACATGACATGGGTGGATTCTGGAACCCTGAGGCCTGGGAACATGACATCTGTTTAGATTGTGGAATACTGTGGCCTGGGAACTTGACTGAGCCTTGGTTCTGGACCCCTGTGGACTGGGAACATGACTGAGGTTTTATTCTGGAACCCTGTGTCCTGGGAACATGACATGGGTGGATTCTGGAACCCTGAGGCCTGGGAACATGACATCTGTTTAGATTGTGGAATACTGTGGCCTGGGAACATAACTGAGGATTGATTCTGGACCCCTGTGGACTGGGAACATGACTGAGGTTTTATTCTGGAACCGTGGGTCCTGTTAACATGACATGGGTGGATTCTGGAACCCTGAGGCCTGGGAACATGACATGGGTGGATTCTGGACCCCTGAGGCCTGGGAACATGACATCTGTTTAGATTGTGGAATACTGTGGCCTGGGAACTTGACTGAGCCTTGGTTCTGGACCCCTGTGGACTGGGAACATGACTGAGGTTTTATTCTGGAACCCTGGGTCCTGTTAACATGACATGGGTGGATTCTGGAACCCTGTGTCCTGTTAACATGACATGGGTGGATTCTGGACCCCTGAGGCCTGGGAACATGACATCTGTTTAGATTGTGGAATACTGTGGCCTGGGAACTTGACTGAGCCTTGGTTCTGGACCCCTGTGTCCTGTTAACATGACATGGGTGGATTCTGGAACCCTGAGGCCTGGGAACATGACATCTGTTTAGATTGTGGAATACTGTGGCCTGGGAACTTGACTGAGCCTTGGTTCTGGACCCCTGTGGACTGGGAACATGACTGAGGTTTTATTCTGGAAACCTGAGGCCTGGGAACATGACATCTGTTTAGATTGTGGAATACTGTGGCCTGGGAACATAACTGAGGATTGATTCTGGACCCCTGTGGACTGGGAACATGACTGAGGTTTTATTCTGGAACCCTGGGTCCTGTTAACATGACATGGGTGGATTCTGGAACCCTGGGTCCTGTTAACATGACATCTGTTTAGATTGTGGAATACTGTGGCCTGGGAACATAACTGAGGATTGATTCTGGACCCCTGTGTACTGGGAACATGACTGAGGTTTTATTCTGGAACCCTGGGTCCTGTTAACATGACATGGGTGGATTCTGGAACCCTGTGTCCTGTTAACATGACATGGGTGGATTCTGGAACCCTGAGGCCTGGGAACATGACATCTGTTTAGATTGTGGAATACTGTGCCCCGGGAACCTGACTGAGCCTTGGTTCTGGACCCCTGTGGACTGGGAACATGACTGAGGTTTTATTCTGGAACCCTGGGTCCTGTTAACATGACATGGGTGGATTCTGGAACCCTGTGTCCTGTTAACATGACATGGGTGGATTCTGGAACCCTGAGGCCTGTTAACATGACATGGGTGGATTCTGGAACCCTCAGGCCTGGGAACATGACATGGGTGGATTCTGGAACCCTGTGTCCTGTTAACATGACATGGGTGGATTCTGGAACCCTGGGTCCTGTTAACATGACATGGGTGGATTCTGGAACCCTGAGGCCTGGGAACATGACATCTGTTTAGATTGTGGAATACTGTGGCCTGGGAACATAACTGAGGATTGATTCTGGACCCCTGTGGACTGGGAACATGACTGAGGTTTTATTCTGGAACCCTGGGTCCTGTTAACATGACATGGGTGGATTCTGGAACCCTGTGTCCTGTTAACATGACATGGGTGGATTCTGGAACCCTGAGGCCTGGGAACATGACATCTGTTTAGATTGTGGAATACTGTGGCCTGGGAACATAACTGAGGATTGATTCTGGACCCCTGTGTCCTGGGAACATGACTGAGGTTTTATTCTGGAACCCTGAGGCCTGGGAACATGACATCTGTTTAGATTGTGGAATACTGTGGCCTGGGAACATGACATGGGTGGATTCTGGAACCCTGGGTCCTGTTAACATGACATGGGTGGATTCTGGAACCCTGAGGCCTGGGAACATGACATCTGTTTAGATTGTGGAATACTGTGGCCTGGGAACATAACTGAGGATTGATTCTGGACCCCTGTGGACTGGGATAATGACTGAGGTTTTATTCTGGAACCCTGGGTCCTGTTAACATGACATGGGTGGATTCTGGAACCCTGAGGCCTGGGAACATGACATCTGTTTAGATTGTGGAATACTGTGGCCTGGGAACTTGACTGAGCCTTGGTTCTGGACCCCTGTGGACTGGGAACATGACTGAGGTTTTATTCTGGAACCCTGTGTCCTGGGAACATGACATGGGTGGATTCTGGAACCCTGAGGCCTGGGAACATGACATCTGTTTAGATTGTGGAATACTGTGGCCTGGGAACATAACTGAGGATTGATTCTGGACCCCTGTGGACTGGGAACATGACTGAGGTTTTATTCTGGAACCGTGGGTCCTGTTAACATGACATGGGTGGATTCTGGAACCCTGAGGCCTGGGAACATGACATGGGTGGATTCTGGACCCCTGAGGCCTGGGAACATGACATCTGTTTAGATTGTGGAATACTGTGGCCTGGGAACTTGACTGAGCCTTGGTTCTGGACCCCTGTGGACTGGGAACATGACTGAGGTTTTATTCTGGAACCCTGGGTCCTGTTAACATGACATGGGTGGATTCTGGAACCCTGTGTCCTGTTAACATGACATGGGTGGATTCTGGAACCCTGAGGCCTGGGAACATGACATCTGTTTAGATTGTGGAATACTGTGGCCTGGGAACTTGACTGAGCCTTGGTTCTGGACCCCTGTGGACTGGGAACATGACTGAGGTTTTATTCTGGAACCCTGAGGCCTGGGAACATGACATCTGTTTAGATTGTGGAATACTGTGGCCTGGGAACATAACTGAGGATTGATTCTGGACCCCTGTGGACTGGGAACATGACTGAGGTTTTATTCTGGAACCCTGGGTCCTGTTAACATGACATGGGTGGATTCTGGAACCCTGTGTCCTGGTAACATGACATGGGTGGATTCTGGACCCCTGAGGCCTGGGAACATGACATCTGTTTAGATTGTGGAATACTGTGGCCTGGGAACTTGACTGAGCCTTGGTTCTGGACCCCTGTGGACTGGGAACATGACTGAGGTTTTATTCTGGAACCCTGTGTCCTGGGAACATGACATGGGTGGATTCTGGAACCCTGTGTCCTGTTAACATGACATGGGTGGATTCTGGAACCCTGAGGCCTGGGAACATGACATGGGTGGATTCTGGAACCCTGGGTCCTGTTAACATGACATGGGTGGATTCTGGAACCCTGTGTCCTGTTAACATGACATGGGTGGATTCTGGACCCCTGAGGCCTGGGAACATGACATGGGTGGATTCTGGAACCCTGGGTCCTGTTAACATGACATGGGTGGATTCTGGAACCCTGTGTCCTGTTAACATGACATGGGTGGATTCTGGAACCCTGAGGCCTGGGAACATGACATCTGTTTAGATTGTGGAATACTGTGGCCTGGGAACATAACTGAGGATTGATTCTGGACCCCTGTGGACTGGGAACATGACTGAGGTTTTATTCTGGAACCGTGGGTCCTGTTAACATGACATGGGTGGATTCTGGAACCCTGTGTCCTGTTAACATGACATGGGTGGATTCTGGACCCCTGAGGCCTGGGAACATGACATCTGTTTAGATTGTGGAATACTGTGGCCTGGGAACTTGACTGAGCCTTGGTTCTGGACCCCTGTGGACTGGGAACATGACTGAGGTTTTATTCTGGAACCCTGGGTCCTGTTAACATGACATGGGTGGATTCTGGAACCCTGTTTCCTGTTAACATGACATGGGTGGATTCTGGAACCCTGAGGCCTGGGAACATGACATCTGTTTAGATTGTGGAATACTGTGGCCTGGGAACTTGACTGAGCCTTGGTTCTGGACCCCTGTGGACTGGGAACATGACTGTGGTTTTATTCTGGAACCCTGAGGCCTGGGAACATGACATCTGTTTAGATTGTGGAATACTGTGGCCTGGGAACATAACTGAGGATTGATTCTGGACCCCTGTGGACTGGGAACATGACTGAGGTTTTATTCTGGAACCCTGGGTCCTGTTAACATGACACGGGTGGATTCTGGAACCCTGTGTCCTGTTAACATGACATGGGTTGATTCTGGACCCCTGAGGCCTGGGAACATGACATCTGTTTAGATTGTGGAATACTGTGGCCTGGGAACTTGACTGAGCCTTTGTTCTGGACCCCTGTGGACTGGGAACATGACTGAGGTTTTATTCTGGAACCCTGTGTCCTGCGAACATGACATGGGTGGATTCTGGAACCCTGTGTCCTGTTAACATGACATGGGTGGATTCTGGAACCCTGAGGCCTGGGAACATGACATGGGGGGATTCTGGAACCCTGTGTCCTGTTAACATGACATGGGTGGATTCTGGACCCCTGAGGCCTGGGAACATGACATGGGTGGATTCTGGAACCCTGGGTCCTGTTAACATGACATGGGTGGATTCTGGAACCCTGAGGCCTGGGAACATGACATCTGTTTAGATTGTGGAATACTGTGGCCTGGGAACTTGACTGAGGATTGATTCTGGACCCCTGTGGACTGGGAACATGACTGAGGTTTTATTCTGGAACCCTGTGTCCTGGGAACATGACATGGGTGGATTCTGGACCCCTGAGGCCTGGGAACATGACATCTGTTTAGATTGTGGAATACTGTGGCCTGGGAACTTGACTGAGCCTTGGTTCTGGACCCCTGTGGACTGGGAACATGACTGACGTTTTATTCTGGACCCCTGAGGCCTGGGAACATGACATCTGTTTAGATTGTGGAATACTGTGGCCTGGGAACTTGACTGAGCCTTGGTTCTGGACCCCTGTGTCCTGTTAACATGACATGGGTGGATTCTGGAACCCTGAGGCCTGGGAACATGACATCTGTTTAGATTGTGGAATACTGTGGCCTGGGAACATAACTGAGGATTGATTCTGGACCCCTGTGTCCTGGGAACATGACATGGGTGGATTCTGGAACCCTGTGTCCTGTTAACATGACATGGGTGGATTCTGGACCCCTGAGGCCTGGGAACATGACATGGGTGGATTCTGGAACCCTGGGTCCTGTTAACATGACATGGGTGGATTCTGGAACCCTGAGGCCTGGGAACATGACATCTGTTTAGATTGTGGAATACTGTGGCCTGGGAACATAACTGAGGATTGATTCTGGACCCCTGTGGACTGGGAACATGACTGAGGTTTTATTCTGGAACCCTGGGTCCTGTTAACATGACATGGGTGGATTCTGGAACCCTGGGTCCTGTTAACATGACATGGGTGGATTCTGGACCCCTGAGGCCTGGGAACATGACATCTGTTTAGATTGTGGAATACTGTGGCCTGGGAACTTGACTGAGCCTTGGTTCTGGACCCCTGTGGACTGGGAACATGACTGAGGTTTTATTCTGGAACCCTGTGTCCTGGGAACATGACATGGGTGGATTCTGGAACCCTGTGTCCTGTTAACATGACATGGGTGGATTCTGGAACCCTGAGGCCTGGGAACATGACATGGGTGGATTCTGGAACCCTGGGTCCTGTTAACATGACATGGGTGGATTCTGGAACCCTGTGTCCTGTTAACATGACATGGGTGGATTCTGGAACCCTGAGGCCTGGGAACATGACATCTGTTTAGATTGTGGAATACTGTGGCCTGGGAACATAACTGAGGATTGATTCTGGACCCCTGTGGACTGGGAACATGACTGAGGTTTTATTCTGGAACCCTGTGTCCTGGGAACATGACATGGGTGGATTCTGGAACCCTGAGGCCTGGGAACATGACATCTGTTTAGATTGTGGAATACTGTGGCCTGGGAACATAACTGAGGATTGATTCTGGACCCCTGTGGACTGGGAACATGACTGAGGTTTTATTCTGGAACCCTGGGTCCCGTTAACATGACATGGGTGGATTCTGGAACCCTGAGGCCTGGGAACATGACATCTGTTTAGATTGTGGAATACTGTGGCCTGGGAACATAACTGAGGATTGATTCTGGACCCCTGTGGACTGGGAACATGACTGAGGTTTTATTCTGGAACCCTGGGTCCTGTTAACATGACATGGGTGGATTCTGGAACCCTGTGTCCTGTTAACATGACATGGGTGGATTCTGGAACCCTGTGTCCTGTTAACATGACATGGGTGGATTCTGGAACCCTGTGTCCTGTTAACATGACATGGGTGGATTCTGGAACCCTGAGGCCTGGGAACATGACATCTGTTTAGATTGTGGAATACTGTGGCCTGGGAACATAACTGAGGATTCATTCTGGACCCCTGTGGACTGGGAACATGACTGAGGTTTTATTCTGGAACCCTGTGTCCTGGGAACATGACATGGGTGGATTCTGGAACCCTGAGGCCTGGGAACATGACATCTGTTTAGATTGTGGAATACTGTGGCCTGGGAACATAACTGAGGATTGATTCTGGACCCCTGTGGACTGGGAATATGACTGAGGTTTTATTCTGGAACCCTGGGTCCTGTTAACATGACATGGGTGGATTCTGGAACCCTGAGGCCTGGGAACATGACATCTGTTTAGATTGGGGAATACTGTGGCCTGGGAACATAACTGAGGATTGATTCTGGACCCCTGTGGACTGGGAACATGACTGAGGTTTTATTCTGGAACCCTGGGTCCTGTTAACATGACATGGGTGGATTCTGGAACCCTGTGTCCTGTTAGCATGACATGGGTGGATTCTGGACCCCTGAGGCCTGGGAACATGACATCTGTTTAGATTGTGGAATACTGTGGCCTGGGAACTTGACTGAGCCTTGGTTCTGGACCCCTGTGTCCTGTTAACATGACATGGGTGGATTCTGGAACCCTGAGGCCTGGGAACATGACATCTGTTTAGATTGTGGAATACTGTGGCCTGGGAACTTGACTGAGCCTTGGTTCTGGACCCCTGTGGACTGGGAACATGACTGAGGTTTTATTCTGGAACCCTGAGGCCTGGGAACATGACATCTGTTTAGATTGTGGAATACTGTGGCCTGGGAACATAACTGAGGATTGATTCTGGACCCCTGTGGACTGGGAACATGACTGAGGTTTTATTCTGGAACCCTGGGTCCTGTTAACATGACATGGGTGGATTCTGGAACCCTGGGTCCTGTTAACATGACATCTGTTTAGATTGTGGAATACTGTGGCCTGGGAACATAACTGAGGATTGATTCTGGACCCCTGTGGACTGGGAACATGACTGAGGTTTTATTCTGGAACCCTGGGTCCTGTTAACATGACATGGGTGGATTCTGGAACCCTGAGGCCTGGGAACATGACATCTGTTTAGATTGTGGAATACTGTGGCCTGGGAACATAACTGAGGATTGATTCTGGACCCCTGTGGACTGGGAACATGACTGAGGTTTTATTCTGGAACCCTGGGTCCTGTTAACATGACATGGGTGGATTCTGGAACCCTGTGTCCTGTTAACATGACATGGGTGGATTCTGGAACCCTGTGTCCTGTTAACATGACATGGGTGGATTCTGGAACCCTGTGTCCTGTTAACATGACATGGGTGGATTCTGGAACCCTGAGGCCTGGGAACATGACATCTGTTTAGATTGTGGAATACTGTGGCCTGGGAACATAACTGAGGATTCATTCTGGACCCCTGTGGACTGGGAACATGACTGAGGTTTTATTCTGGAACCCTGTGTCCTGGGAACATGACATGGGTGGATTCTGGAACCCTGAGGCCTGGGAACATGACATCTGTTTAGATTGTGGAATACTGTGGCCTGGGAACATAACTGAGGATTGATTCTGGACCCCTGTGGACTGGGAATATGACTGAGGTTTTATTCTGGAACCCTGGGTCCTGTTAACATGACATGGGTGGATTCTGGAACCCTGAGGCCTGGGAACATGACATCTGTTTAGATTGGGGAATACTGTGGCCTGGGAACATAACTGAGGATTGATTCTGGACCCCTGTGGACTGGGAACATGACTGAGGTTTTATTCTGGAACCCTGGGTCCTGTTAACATGACATGGGTGGATTCTGGAACCCTGTGTCCTGTTAGCATGACATGGGTGGATTCTGGACCCCTGAGGCCTGGGAACATGACATCTGTTTAGATTGTGGAATACTGTGGCCTGGGAACTTGACTGAGCCTTGGTTCTGGACCCCTGTGTCCTGTTAACATGACATGGGTGGATTCTGGAACCCTGAGGCCTGGGAACATGACATCTGTTTAGATTGTGGAATACTGTGGCCTGGGAACTTGACTGAGCCTTGGTTCTGGACCCCTGTGGACTGGGAACATGACTGAGGTTTTATTCTGGAACCCTGAGGCCTGGGAACATGACATCTGTTTAGATTGTGGAATACTGTGGCCTGGGAACATAACTGAGGATTGATTCTGGACCCCTGTGGACTGGGAACATGACTGAGGTTTTATTCTGGAACCCTGGGTCCTGTTAACATGACATGGGTGGATTCTGGAACCCTGGGTCCTGTTAACATGACATCTGTTTAGATTGTGGAATACTGTGGCCTGGGAACATAACTGAGGATTGATTCTGGGCCCCTGTGGACTGGGAACATGACTGAGGTTTTATTCTGGAACCCTGGGTCCTGTTAACATGACATGGGTGGATTCTGGAACCCTGTGTCCTGTTAACATGACATGGGTGGATTCTGGAACCCTGAGGCCTGGGAACATGACATGGGTGGATTCTGGAACCCTGAGGCCTGGGAACATGACATGGGTGGATTCTGGAACCCTGTGTCCTGTTAACATGACATGGGTGGATTCTGGAACCCTGGGTCCTGTTAACATGACATGGGTGGATTCTGGAACCCTGAGGCCTGGGAACATGACATCTGTTTAGATTGTGGAATACTGTGGCCTGGGAACATAACTGAGGATTGATTCTGGACCCCTGTGGACTGGGAACATGACTGAGGTTTTATTCTGGAACCCTGGGTCCTGTTAACATGACATGGGTGGATTCTGGAACCCTGTGTCCTGTTAACATGACATGGGTGGATTCTGGAACCCTGAGGCCTGGGAACATGACATCTGTTTAGATTGTGGAATACTGTGGCCTGGGAACATAACTGAGTATTGATTCTGGACCCCTGTGTCCTGGGAACATGACTGAGGTTTTATTCTGGAACCCTGTGTCCTGTTAACATGACATGGGTGGATTCTGGAACCCTGAGGCCTGGGAACATGACATGGGTGGATTCTGGAACCCTGGGTCCTGTTAACATGACATGGGTGGATTCTGGAACCCTGAGGCCTGGGAACATGACATCTGCTTAGATTGTGGAATACTGTGGCCTGGGAACATAACTGAGGATTGATTCTGGACCCCTGTGGACTGGGAACATGACTGAGGTTTTATTCTGGAACCCTGGGTCCTGTTAACATGACATGGGTGGATTCTGGAACCCTGAGGCCTGGGAACATGACATCTGTTTAGATTGTGGAATACTGTGGCCTGGGAACTTGACTGAGCCTTGGTTCTGGACCCCTGTGGACTGGGAACATGACTGAGGTTTTATTCTGGAACCCTGTGTCCTGGGAACATGACATGGGTGGATTCTGGAACCCTGAGGCCTGGGAACATGACATCTGTTTAGACTGTGGAATACTGTGGCCTGGGAACATAACTGAGGATTGATTCTGGACCCCTGTGGACTGGGAACATGACTGAGGTTTTATTCTGGAACCCTGGGTCCTGTTAACATGACATGGGTGGATTCTGGAACCCTGTGTCCTGTTAACATGACATGGGTGGATTCTGGACCCCTGAGGCCTGGGAACATGACATCTGTTTAGATTGTGGAATACTGTGGCCTGGGAACTTGACTGAGCCTTGGTTCTGGACCCCTGTGGACTGGGAACATGACTGAGGTTTTATTCTGGAACCCTGGGTCCTGTTAACATGACATGGGTGGATTCTGGAACCCTGTGTCCTGTTAACATGACATGGGTGGATTCTGGAACCCTGAGGCCTGGGAACATGACATCTGTTTAGATTGTGGAATACTGTCGCCTGGGAACTTGACTGAGCCTGGGTTCTGGACCCCTGTGGACTGGGAACATGACTGAGGTTTTATTCTGGAACCCTGAGGCCTGGGAACATGACATCTGTTTAGATTGTGGAATACTGTGGCCTGGGAACATAACTGAGGATTGATTCTGGACCCCTGTGGACTGGGAACATGACTGAGGTTTTATTCTGGAACCCTGGGTCCTGTTAACATGACATGGGTGGATTCTGGAACCCTGTGTCCTGTTAACATGACATGGGTGGATTCTGGACCCCTGAGGCCTGGGAACATGACATCTGTTTAGATTGTGGAATACTGTGGCCTGGGAACTTGACTGAGCCTTGGTTCTGGACCCCTGTGGACTGGGAACATGACTGAGGTTTTATTCTGGAACCCTGTGTCCTGGGAACATGACATGGGTGGATTCTGGAACCCTGTGTCCTGTTAACATGACATGGGTGGATTCTGGAACCCTGAGGCCTGGGAACATGACATGGGTGGATTCTGGAACCCTGGGTCCTGTTAACATGACATGGGTGGATTCTGGAACCCTGTGTCCTGTTAACATGACATGGGTGGATTCTGGACCCCTGAGGCCTGGGAACATGACATGGGTGGATTCTGGAACCCTGGGTCCTGTTAACATGACATGGGTGGATTCTGGAACCCTGTGTCCTGTTAACATGACATGGGTGGATTCTGGAACCCTGAGGCCTGGGAACATGACATCTGTTTAGATTGTGGAATACTGTGGCCTGGGAACATAACTGAGGATTGATTCTGGACCCCTGTGGACTGGGAACATGACTGAGGTTTTATTCTGGAACCGTGGGTCCTGTTAACATGACATGGGTGGATTCTGGAACCCTGTGTCCTGTTAACATGACATGGGTGGATTCTGGACCCCTGAGGCCTGGGAACATGACATCTGTTTAGATTGTGGAATACTGTGGCCTGGGAACTTGACTGAGCCTTGGTTCTGGACCCCTGTGGACTGGGAACATGACTGAGGTTTTATTCTGGAACCCTGGGTCTGTTAACATGACATGGGTGGATTCTGGAACCCTGTGTCCTGTTAACATGACATGGGTGGATTCTGGAACCCTGAGGCCTGGGAACATGACATCTGTTTAGATTGTGGAATACTGTGGCCTGGGAACTTGACTGAGCCTTGGTTCTGGACCCCTGTGGACTGGGAACATGACTGAGGTTTTATTCTGGAACCCTGAGGCCTGGGAACATGACATCTGTTTAGATTGTGGAATACTGTGGCCTGGGAACATAACTGAGGATTGATTCTGGAACCCTGTGGACAGGGAACATGACTGAGGTTTTATTCTGGAACCCTGTGTCCTGTTAACATGACATGGGTGAATTCTGGAACCCTGTGTCCTGTTAACATGACATGGGTGGATTCTGGACCCCTGAGGCCTGGGAACATGACATCTGTTTAGATTGTGGAATACTGTGGCCTGGGAACTTGACTGAGCCTTTGTTCTGGACCCCTGTGGACTGGGAACATGACTGAGGTTTTATTCTGGAACCCTGTGTCCTGGGAACATGACATGGGTGGATTCTGGAACCCTGTGTCCTGTTAACATGACATGGGTGGATTCTGGAACCCTGAGGCCTGGGAACATGACATGGGGGGATTCTGGAACCCTGTGTCCTGTTAACATGACATGGGTGGATTCTGGACCCCTGAGGCCTGGGAACATGACATGGGTGGATTGTGGAACCCTGGGTCCTGTTAACATGACATGGGTGGATTCTGGAACCCTGAGGCCTGGGAAGATGACATCTGTTTAGATTGTGGAATACTGTGGCCTGGGAACTTGAATGAGGATTGATTCTGGACCCCTGTGGACTGGGAACATGACTGAGGTTTTATTCTGGAACCCTGTGTCCTGGGAACATGACATGGGTGGATTCTGGACCCCTGAGGCCTGGGAACATGACATCTGTTTAGATTGTGGAATACTGTGGCCTGGGAACTTGACTGAGCCTTGGTTCTGGACCCCTGTGGACTGGGAACATGACTGACGTTTTATTCTGGACCCCTGAGGCCTGGGAACATGACATCTGTTTAGATTGTGGAATACTGTGGCCTGGGAACTCGACTGAGCCTTGGTTCTGGACCCCTGTGTCCTGTTAACATGACATGGGTGGATTCTGGAACCCTGAGGCCTGGGAACATGACATCTGTTTAGATTGTGGAATACTGTGGCCTGGGAACATAACTGAGGATTGATTCTGGACCCCTGTGGACTGGGAACATGACTGAGGTTTTATTCTGGAACCCTGGGTCCTGTTAACATGACATGGGTGGATTCTGGAACCCTGTGTCCTGTTAACATGACATGGGTGGATTCTGGAAACCTGAGGCCTGCGAACATGACATCTGTTTAGATTGTGGAATACTGTGCCCCGGGAACCTGACTGAGCCTTGGTTCTGGACCCCTGTGGACTGGGAACATGACTGAGGTTTTATTCTGGAACCCTGGGTCCTGTTAACATGACATGGGTGGATTCTGGAACCCTGTGTCCTGTTAACATGACATGGGTGGATTCTGGAACCCTGAGGCCTGGGAACATGACATGGGTGGATTCTGGAACCCTGAGGCCTGGGAACATGACATGGGTGGATTCTGGAACCCTGTGTCCTGTTAACATGACATGGGTGGATTCTGGAACCCTGGGTCCTGTTAACATGACATGGGTGGATTCTGGAACCCTGAGGCCTGGGAACATGACATCTGTTTAGACTGTGGAATACTGTGGCCTGGGAACATAACTGAGGATTGATTCTGGACCCCTGTGGACTGGGAACATGACTGAGGTTTTATTCTGGAACCCTGTGTCCTGTTAACATGACATGGGTAGATTCTGGAACCCTGGGTCCTGTTAACATGACATGGGTGGATTCTGGAACCCTGTGTCCTGTTAACATGACATGGGTGGATTCTGGAACCCTGAGGCCTGGGAACATGACATCTGTTTAGATTGTGGAATACTGTGGCCTGGGAACATAACTGAGGATTGATTCTGGACCCCTGTGTCCTGGGAACATGACTGAGGTTTTATTCTGGAACCCTGTGTCCTGTTAACATGACATGGGTGGATTCTGGAACCCTGAGGCCTGGGAACATGACATGGGTGGATTCTGGAACCCTGGGTCCTGTTAACATGACATGGGTGGATTCTGGAACCCTGAGGCCTGGGAACATGACATCTGTTTAGATTGTGGAATACTGTGGCCTGGGAACATAACTGAGGATTGATTCTGGACCCCTGTGGACTGGGAACATGACTGAGGTTTTATTCTGGAACCCTGGGTCCTGTTAACATGACATGGGTGGATTCTGGAACCCTGAGGCCTGGGAACATGACATCTGTTTAGATTGTGGAATACTGTGGCCTGGGAACTTGACTGAGCCTTGGTTCTGGACCCCTGTGGACTGGGAACATGACTGAGGTTTTATTCTGGAACCCTGTGTCCTGGGAACATGACATGGGTGGATTCTGGAACCCTGAGGCCTGGGAACATGACATCTGTTTAGATTGTGGAATACTGTGGCCTGGGAACATAACTGAGGATTAATCCTGGACCCCTGTGGACTGGGAACATGACTGAGGTTTTATTCTGGAACCGTGGGTCCTGTTAACATGACATGGGTGGATTCTGGAACCCTGTGTCCTGTTAACATGACATGGGTGGATTCTGGACCCCTGAGGCCTGGGAACATGACATCTGTTTAGATTGTGGAATACTGTGGCCTGGGAACTTGACTGAGCCTTGGTTCTGGACCCCTGTGGACTGGGAACATGACTGAGGTTTTATTCTGGAACCCTGTGTCCTGTTAACATGACATGGGTGGATTCTGGAACCCTGTGTCCTGTTAACATGACATGGGTGGATTCTGGAACCCTGAGGCCTGGGAACATGACATCTGTTTAGATTGTGGAATACTGTGGCCTGGGAACTTGACTGAGCCTTGGTTCTGGACCCCTGTGGACTGGGAACATGACTGAGGTTTTATTCTGGAACCCTGAGGCCTGGGAACATGACATCTGTTTAGAATGTGGAATACTGTGGCCTGGGAACATAACTGAGGATTGATTCTGGACCCCTGTGGACTGGGAACATGACTGAGGTTTTATTCTGGAACCCTGGGTCCTGTTAACATGACATGGGTGGATTCTGGAACCCTGTGTCCTGTTAACATGACATGGGTGGATTCTGGAACCATGAGGCCTGGGAACATGACATGGGTGGATACTGGAACCCTGAGGCCTGGGAACATGACATGGGTGGATTCTGGAACCCTGTGTCCTGTTAACATGACATGGGTGGATTCTGGAACCCTGTGTCCTGTTAACATGACATGGGTGGATTCTGGACCCCTGAGGCCTGGGAACATGACATGGGTGGATTCTGGAACCCTGTGTCCTGTTAACATGACATGGGTGGATTCTGGAACCCTGAGGCCTGGGAACATGACATCTGTTTAGATTGTGGAATACTGTGCCCCGGGAACCTGACTGAGCCTTGGTTCTGGACCCCTGTGGACTGGGAACATGACTGAGCCTTGGTTCTGGACCCCTGTGTCCTGTTAACATGACATGGGTGGATTCTGGACCCCTGTGTCCTGTTAACATGACATGGGTGGATTCTGGACCCCTGTGTCCTGTTAACATGACATGGGTGGATTCTGGAACCCTGGGTCCTGTTAACATGACATGGGTGGATTCTGGAACCCTGAGGCCTGTTAACATGACATGGGTGGATTCTGGACCCCTGAGGCCGGGGAACATGACATGGGTGGATTCTGGAACCCTGGGTCCTGTTAATATGACATGGGTGGATTCTGGAACCCTGAGGCCTGGGAACATGACAGCTGTTTAGATTGTGGAATACTGTGGCCTGGGAACATAACTGAGGATTGATTCTGGACCCCTGTGGACTGGGAACATGACTGAGGTTTTATTCTGGAACCCTGGGTCCTGTTAACATGACATGGGTGGATTCTGGAACCCTGTGTCCTGTTAACATGACATGGGTGGATTCTGGACCCCTGAGGCCTGGGAACATGACATCTGTTTAGATTGTGGAATACTGTGGCCTGGGAACTTGACTGAGCCTTGGTTCTGGACCCCTGTGGACTGGGAACATGACTGAGGTTTTATTCTGGAACCCTGGGTCCTGTTAACATGACATGGGTGGATTCTGGAACCCTGTGTCCTGTTAACATGACATGGGTGGATTCTGGAACCCTGAGGCCTGGGAACATGACATCTGTTTAGATTGTGGAATACTGTGGCCTGGGAACATAACTGAGGATTGATTCTGGATCCCTGTGGACTGGGAACATGACTGAGGTTTTATTCTGGAACCCTGGGTCCTGTTAACATGACATGGGTGGATTCTGGAACCCTGTGTCCTGTTAACATGACATGGGTGGATTCTGGAACCCTGAGGACTGGGAACATGACATCTGTTTAGATTGTGGAATAGTGTGCCCCGGGAACCTGACTGAGTCTTGGTTCTGGACCCCTGTGGACTGGGAACATGACTGAGCCTTGGTTCTGGACCCCTGTGTCCTGTTAACATGACATGGGTGGATTCTGGACCCCTGTGTCCTGTTAACATGACATGGGTGGATTCTGGAACCCTGGGTCCTGTTAACATCACATGGGTGGATTCTGGAACCCTGTGTCCTGTTAACATGACATGGGTGAATTCTGGACCCCTGAGGCCTGGGAACATGACATGGGTGGATTCTGGAACCCTGGGTCCTGTTAACATGACATGGGTGGATTCTGGAACCCTGAGGCCTGGGAACATGACATCTGTTTAGATTGTGGAATACTGTGGCCTGGGAACATAACTGAGGATTGATTCTGGACCCCTGTGGACTGGAAACATGACTGAGGTTTTATTCTGGAACCCTGGGTCCTGTTAACATGACATGGGTGGATTCTGGAACCCTGTGTCCTGTTAACATGACATGGGTGGATTCTGGAACCCTGAGGCCTGGGAACATGACATCTGTTTAGATTGTGGAATACTGTGCCCCGGGAACCTGACTGAGCCTTGGTTCTGGACCCCTGTGGACTGGGAACATGACTGAGGTTTTATTCTGGAACCCTGAGGCCTGGGAACATGACATCTGTTTAGATTGTGGAATACTGTGGCTTGGGAACATAACTGAGGATTGATTCTGGACCCCTGTGGACTGGGAACATGACTGAGGTTTTATTCTGGAACCCTGGGTCCTGTTAACATGACATGGGTGGATTCTGGAACCCTGAGGCCTGGGAACATGACATCTGTTTAGATTGTGGAATACTGTGGCCTGGGAACATAACTGAGGATTGATTCTGGACCCCTGTGGACTGGGAACATGACTGAGGTTTTATTCTGGAACCCTGGGTCCTGTTAACATGACATGGGTGGATTCTGGAACCCTGGGTCCTGTTAACATGACATGGGTGGATTCTGGAGCCCTGAGGCCTGGGAACATGACATGGGTGGATTCTGGAACCCTGGGTCCTGTTAACATGACATGGGTGGATTCTGGAACCCTGAGGCCTGTTAACATGACATGGGTGGATTCTGGACCCCTGAGGCCTGGGAACATGACATGGGTGGATTCTGGAACCCTGTGTCCTGTTAACATGACATGGGTGGATTCTGGAACCCTGAGGCCTGGGAACATGACATCTGTTTAGATTGTGGAATACTGTCGCCTGGGAACATAACTGAGGATTGATTCTGGACCCCTGTGGACTGGGAACATGACTGAGGTTTTATTCTGGAACCCTGTGTCCTGTTAACATGACATGGGTGGATTCTGGAACCCTGAGGCCTGGGAACATGACATCTGTTTAGATTGTGGAATACTGTGGCCTGGGAACATAACTGAGGATTGATTCTGGACCCCTGTGGACTGGGAACATGACTGAGGTTTTATTCTGGAACCCTGAGGCCTGGGAACATGACATGGGTGGATTTTGGAACCCTGAGGCCTGGGAACATGACATCTGTTTAGATTGTGGAATACTGTGGCCTGGGAACTTGACTGAGCCTTGGTTCTGGACCCCTGTGTCCTGTTAACATGACATGGGTGGATTCTGGAACCCTGTGTCCTGTTAACATGACATGGGTGGATTCTGGAACCCTGAGGCCTGGGAACATGACATGGGTGGATTCTGGAACCCTGAGGCCTGGGAACATGACATGGGTGGATTCTGGAACCCTGTGTCCTGTTAACATGACATGGGTGGATTCTGGAACCCTGTGTCCTGGTAACATGACATGGGTGGATTCTGGAACCCTGAGGCCTGGGAACATGACATGGGTGGATTCTGGAACCCTGGGTCCTGTTAACATGACATGGGTGGATTCTGGAACCCTGAGGCCTGGGAACATGACATCTGTTTAGATTGTGGAATACTGTGGCCTGGGAACATAACTGAGGATTGATTCTGGACCCCTGTGGACTGGGAACATGACTGAGCCTTGGTTCTGGACCCCTGTGTCCTGTTAACATGACATGGGTGGATTCTGGACCCCTGTGTCCTCTTAACATGACATGGGTGGATTCTGGAACCCTGGGTCCTGTTAACATGACATGGGTGGATTCTGGAACCCTGTGTCCTGTTAACATGACATGGGTGGATTCTGGACCCCTGAGGCCTGGGAACATGACATGGGTGGATTCTGGAACCCTGGGTCCTGTTAACATGACATGGGTGGATTCTGGAACCCTGAGGCCTGGGAACATGACATCTGTTTAGATTGTGGAATACTGTGGCCTGGGAACATAACTGAGGATTGATTCTGGACCCCTGTGGACTGGGAACATGACTGAGGTTTTATTCTGGAACCCTGGGTCCTGTTAACATGACATGCGTGGATTCTGGAACCCTGTGTCCTGTTAACATGACATGGGTGGATTCTGGAACCCTGAGGCCTGGGAACATGACATCTGTTTAGATTGTGGAATACTGTGCCCCGGGAACCTGACTGAGCCTTGGTTCTGGACCCCTGTGGACTGGGAACATGACTGAGGTTTTATTCTGGAACCCTGTGTCCTGGGAACATGACATGGGTGGATTCTGGAACCCTGAGGCCTGGGAACATGACATCTGTTTAGATTGTGGAATACTGTGGCCTGGGAACATAACTGAGGATTGATTCTGGACCCCTGTGGACTGGGAACATGACTGAGGTTTTATTCTGGAACCCTGTGTCCTGTTAACATGACATGGGTAGATTCTGGAACCCTGGGTCCTGTTAACATGACATGGGTAGATTCTGGACCCCTGAGGCCTGGGAACATGACATGGGTGGATTCTGGAACCCTGGGTCCTGTTAACATGACATGGGTGGATTCTGGAACCCTGAGGCCTGGGAACATGACATCTGTTTAGATTGTGGAATACTGTGGCCTGGGAACATAACTGAGGATTGATTCTGGACCCCTGTGGACTGGGAACATGACTGAGGTTTTATTCTGGAACCCTGTGTCCTGGGAACATGACATGGGTGGATTCTGGAACCCTGAGGCCTGGGAACATGACATCTGTTTAGATTGTGGAATACTGTGGCCTGGGAACATAACTGAGGATTGATTCTGGACCCCTGTGGACTGGGAACATGACTGAGTTTTTATTCTGGAACCCTGGGTCCTGTTAACATGACATGGGTGGATTCTGGAACCCTGTGTCCTGTTAACATGACATGGGTGGATTCTGGAACCCTGAGGCCTGGGAACATGACATCTGTTTAGATTGTGGAATACTGTGCCCCGGGAACCTGACTGAGCCTTGGTTCTGGACCCCTGTGGACTGGGAACATGACTGAGGTTTTATTCTGGAACCCTGGGTCCTGTTAACATGACATGGGTGGATTCTGGAACCCTGTGTCCTGTTAACATGACATGGGTGGATTCTGGAACCCTGAGGCCTGGGAACATGACATGGGTGGATTCTGGAACCCTGAGGCCTGGGAACATGACATGGGTGGATTCTGGAACCCTGTGTCCTGTTAACATGACATGGGTGGATTCTGGAACCCTGTGTCCTGTTAACATGACATGGGTGGATTCTGGACCCCTGAGGCCTGGGAACATGACATGGGTGGATTCTGGAACCCTGGGTCCTGTTAACATGACATGGGTGGATTCTGGAACCCTGAGGCCTGTTAACATGACATGGGTGGATTCTGGACCCCTGAGGCCTGGGAACATGACATGGGTGGATTCTGGAACCCTGTGTCCTGTTAACATGACATGGGTGGATTCTGGAACCCTGAGGCCTGGGAACATGACATCTGTTTAGATTGTGGAATACTGTCGCCTGGGAACATAACTGAGGATTGATTCTGGACCCCTGTGGACTGGGAACATGACTGAGGTTTTATTCTGGAACCCTGTGTCCTGTTAACATGACATGGGTGGATTCTGGAACCCTGAGGCCTGGGAACATGACATCTGTTTAGATTGTGGAATACTGTGGCCTGGGAACATAACTGAGGATTGATTCTGGACCCCTGTGGACTGGGAACATGACTGAGGTTTTATTCTGGAACCCTGAGGCCTGGGAACACGACATGGGTGGATTGTGGAACCCTGAGGCCTGGGAACATGACATCTGTTTAGATTGTGGAATACTGTGGCCTGGGAACTTGACTGAGCCTTGGTTCTGGACCCCTGTGTCCTGTTAACATGACATGGGTGGATTCTGGAACCCTGTGTCCTGTTAACATGACATGGGTGGATTCTGGAACCCTGAGGCCTGGGAACATGACATGGGTGGATTCTGGAACCCTGAGGCCTGGGAACATGACATGGGTGGATTCTGGAACCCTGTGTCCTGTTAACATGACATGGGTGGATTCTGGAACCCTGTGTCCTGTTAACATGACATGGGTGGATTCTGGAACCCTGAGGCCTGGGAACATGACATGGGTGGATTCTGGAACCCTGAGGCCTGGGAACATGACATGGGTGGATTCTGGAACCCTGTGTCCTGTTAACATGACATGGGTGGATTCTGGAACCCTGTGTCCTGGTAACATGACATGGGTGGATTCTGGAACCCTGAGGCCTGGGAACATGACATGGGTGGATTCTGGAACCCTGGGTCCTGTTAACATGACATGGGTGGATTCTGGAACCCTGAGGCCTGGGAACATGACATCTGTTTAGATTGTGGAATACTGTCGCCTGGGAACATAACTGAGGATTGATTCTGGACCCCTGTGGACTGGGAACATGACTGAGGTTTTATTCTGGAACCCTGTGTCCTGTTAACATGACATGGGTGGATTCTGGAACCCTGAGGCCTGGGAACATGACATCTGTTTAGATTGTGGAATACTGTGGCCTGGGAACATAACTGAGGATTGATTCTGGACCCCTGTGGACTGGGAACATGACTGAGGTTTTATTCTGGAACCCTGAGGCCTGGGAACATGACATGGGTGGATTTTGGAACCCTGAGGCCTGGGAACATGACATCTGTTTAGATTGTGGAATACTGTGGCCTGGGAACTTGACTGAGCCTTGGTTCTGGACCCCTGTGTCCTGTTAACATGACATGGGTGGATTCTGGAACCCTGTGTCCTGTTAACATGACATGGGTGGATTCTGGAACCCTGAGGCCTGGGAACATGACATGGGTGGATTCTGGAACCCTGAGGCCTAGGAACATGACATGGGTGGATTCTGGAACCCTGTGTCCTGTTAACATGACATGGGTGGATTCTGGAACCCTGTGTCCTGTTAACATGACATGGGTGGATTCTGGAACCCTGAGGCCTGGGAACATGACATGGGTGGATTCTGGAACCCTGAGGCCTGGGAACATGACATGGGTGGATTCTGGAACCCTGTGTCCTGTTAACATGACATGGGTGGATTCTGGAACCCTGTGTCCTGGTAACATGACATGGGTGGATTCTGGAACCCTGAGGCCTGGGAACATGACATGGGTGGATTCTGGAACCCTGGGTCCTGTTAACATGACATGGGTGGATTCTGGAACCCTGAGGCCTGGGAACATGACATCTGTTTAGATTGTGGAATACTGTGGCCTGGGAACATAACTGAGGATTGATTCTGGACCCCTGTGGACTGGGAACATGACTGAGCCTTGGTTCTGGACCCCGGTGTCCTGTTAACATGACATGGGTGGATTCTGGACCCCTCTGTCCTCTTAACATGACATGGGTGGATTCTGGAACCCTGGGTCCTGTTAACATGACATGGGTGGATTCTGGAACCCTGTGTCCTGTTAACATGACATGGGTGGATTCTGGACCCCTGAGGCCTGGGAACATGACATGGGTGGATTCTGGAACCCTGGGTCCTGCTAACATGACATGGGTGGATTCTGGAACCCTGAGGCCTGGGAACATGACATCTGTTTAGATTGTGGAATACTGTGGCCTGGGAACATAACTGAGGATTGATTCTGGACCCCTGTGGACTGGGAACATGACTGAGGTTTTATTCTGGAACCCTGGGTCCTGTTAACATGACATGCGTGGATTCTGGAACCCTGTGTCCTGTTAACATGACATGGGTGGATTCTGGAACCCTGAGGCCTGGGAACATGACATCTGTTTAGATTGTGGAATACTGTGCCCCGGGAACCTGACTGAGCCTTGGTTCTGGACCCCTGTGGACTGGGAACATGACTGAGGTTTTATTCTGGAACCCTGTGTCCTGGGAACATGACATGGGTGGATTCTGGAACCCTGAGGCCTGGGAACATGACATCTGTTTAGATTGTGGAATACTGTGGCCTGGGAACATAACTGAGGATTGATTCTGGACCCCTGTGGACTGGGAACATGACTGAGGTTTTATTCTGGAACCCTGTGTCCTGTTAACATGACATGGGTAGATTCTGGAACCCTGGGTCCTGTTAACATGACATGGGTGGATTCTGGACCCCTGAGGCCTGGGAACATAACATGGGTGGATTCTGGAACCCTGGGTCCTGTTAACATGACATGGGTGGATTCTGGAACCCTGAGGCCTGGGAACATGACATCTGTTTAGATTGTGGAATACTGTGGCCTGGGAACATAACTGAGGATTGATTCTGGAACCCTGTGGACTGGGAACATGACTGAGGTTTTATTCTGGAACCCTGTGTCCTGGGAACATGACATGGGTGGATTCTGGAACCCTGAGGCCTGGGAACATGACATCTGTTTAGACTGTGGAATACTGTGGCCTGGGAACATAACTGAGGATTGATTCTGGACCCCTGTGGACTGGGAACATGACTGAGTTTTTATTCTGGAACCCTGGGTCCTGTTAACATGACATGGGTGGATTCTGGAACCCTGTGTCCTGTTAACATGACATGGGTGGATTCTGGAACCCTGAGGCCTGGGAACATGACATCTGTTTAGATTGTGGAATACTGTGCCCCGGGAACCTGACTGAGCCTTGGTTCTGGACCCCTGTGGACTGGGAACATGACTGAGGTTTTATTCTGGAACCCTGGGTCCTGTTAACATGACATGGGTGGATTCTGGAACCCTGTGTCCTGTTAACATGACATGGGTGGATTCTGGAACCCTGAGGCCTGGGAACATGACATGGGTGGATTCTGGAACCCTGAGGCCTGGGAACATGACATGGGTGGATTCTGGAACCCTGTGTCCTGTTAACATGACATGGGTGGATTCTGGAACCCTGTGTCCTGTTAACATGACATGGGTGGATTCTGGACCCCTGAGGCCTGGGAACATGACATGGGTGGATTCTGGAACCCTGGGTCCTGTTAACATGACATGGGTGGATTCTGGAACCCTGAGGCCTGTTAACATGACATGGGTGGATTCTGGACCCCTGAGGCCTGGGAACATGACATGGGTGGATTCTGGAACCCTGTGTCCTGTTAACATGACATGGGTGGATTCTGGAACCCTGAGGCCTGGGAACATGACATCTGTTTAGATTGTGGAATACTGTCGCCTGGGAACATAACTGAGGATTGATTCTGGACCCCTGTGGACTGGGAACATGACTGAGGTTTTATTCTGGAACCCTGTGTCCTGTTAACATGACATGGGTGGATTCTGGAACCCTGAGGCCTGGGAACATGACATCTGTTTAGATTGTGGAATACTGTGGCCTGGGAACATAACTGAGGATTGATTCTGGACCCCTGTGGACTGGGAACATGACTGAGGTTTTATTCTGGAACCCTGAGGCCTGGGAACATGACATGGGTGGATTGTGGAACCCTGAGGCCTGGGAACATGACATCTGTTTAGATTGTGGAATACTGTGGCCTGGGAACTTGACTGAGCCTTGGTTCTGGACCCCTGTGTCCTGTTAACATGACATGGGTGGATTCTGGAACCCTGTGTCCTGTTAACATGACATGGGTGGATTCTGGAACCCTGAGGCCTGGGAACATGACATGGGTGGATTCTGGAACCCTGAGGCCTGGGAACATGACATGGGTGGATTCTGGAACCCTGTGTCCTGTTAACATGACATGGGTGGATTCTGGAACCCTGTGTCCTGTTAACATGACATGGGTGGATTCTGGAACCCTGAGGCCTGGGAACATGACATGGGTGGATTCTGGAACCCTGAGGCCTGGGAACATGACATGGGTGGATTCTGGAACCCTGTGTCCTGTTAACATGACATGGGTGGATTCTGGAACCCTGTGTCCTGGTAACATGACATGGGTGGATTCTGGAACCCTGAGGCCTGGGAACATGACATGGGTGGATTCTGGAACCCTGGGTCCTGTTAACATGACATGGGTGGATTCTGGACCCCTGAGGCCTGGGAACATGACATCTGTTTAGATTGTGGAATACTGTGGCCTGGGAACTTGACTGAGCCTTGGTTCTGGACCCCTGTGGACTGGGAACATGACTGAGGTTTTATTCTGGAACCCTGTGTCCTGTTAACATGACATGGGTGGATTCTGGAACCCTGAGGCCTGGGAACATGACATCTGTTTAGATTGTGGAATACTGTGGCCTGGGAACATAACTGAGGATTGATTCTGGACCCCTGTGGACTGGGAACATGACTGAGGTTTTATTCTGGAACCCTGAGGCCTGGGAACATGACATGGGTGGATTTTGGAACCCTGAGGCCTGGGAACATGACATCTGTTTAGATTGTGGAATACTGTGGCCTGGGAACTTGACTGAGCCTTGGTTCTGGACCCCTGTGTCCTGTTAACATGACATGGGTGGATTCTGGAACCCTGTGTCCTGTTAACATGACATGGGTGGATTCTGGAACCCTGAGGCCTGGGAACATGACATGGGTGGATTCTGGAACCCTGAGGCCTAGGAACATGACATGGGTGGATTCTGGAACCCTGTGTCCTGTTAACATGACATGGGTGGATTCTGGAACCCTGTGTCCTGTTAACATGACATGGGTGGATTCTGGAACCCTGAGGCCTGGGAACATGACATGGGTGGATTCTGGAACCCTGAGGCCTGGGAACATGACATGGGTGGATTCTGGAACCCTGTGTCCTGTTAACATGACATGGGTGGATTCTGGAACCCTGTGTCCTGGTAACATGACATGGGTGGATTCTGGAACCCTGAGGCCTGGGAACATGACATGGGTGGATTCTGGAACCCTGGGTCCTGTTAACATGACATGGGTGGATTCTGGACCCCTGAGGCCTGGGAACATGACATCTGTTTAGATTGTGGAATACTGTGGCCTGGGAACTTGACTGAGCCTTGGTTCTGGACCCCTGTGGACTGGGAACATGACTGAGGTTTTATTCTGGAACCCTGTGTCCTGTTAACATGACATGGGTGGATTCTGGAACCCTGTGTCCTGTTAACATGACATGGGTGGATTCTGGAACCCTGAGGCCTGGGAACATGACATCTGTTTAGATTGTGGAATACTGTGGCCTGGGAACTTGACTGAGCCTTGGTTCTGGACCCCTGTGGACTGGGAACATGACTGAGGTTTTATTCTGGAACCCTGAGGCCTGGGAACATGACATCTGTTTAGAATGTGGAATACTGTGGCCTGGGAACATAACTGAGGATTGATTCTGGACCCCTGTGGACTGGGAACATGACTGAGGTTTTATTCTGGAACCCTGGGTCCTGTTAACATGACATGGGTGGATTCTGGAACCCTGTGTCCTGTTAACATGACATGGGTGGATTCTGGAACCATGAGGCCTGGGAACATGACATGGGTGGATTCTGGAACCCTGAGGCCTGGGAACATGACATGGGTGGATTCTGGAACCCTGTGTCCTGTTAACATGACATGGGTGGATTCTGGAACCCTGTGTCCTGTTAACATGACATGGGTGGATTCTGGACCCCGGAGGCCTGGGAACATGACATGGGTGGATTCTGGAACCCTGTGTCCTGTTAACATGACATGGGTGGATTCTGGAACCCTGAGGCCTGGGAACATGACATCTGTTTAGATTGTGGAATACTGTGCCCCGGGAACCTGACTGAGCCTTGGTTCTGGACCCCTGTGGACTGGGAACATGACTGAGCCTTGGTTCTGGACCCCTGTGTCCTGTTAACATGACATGGGTGGATTCTGGACCCCTGTGTCCTGTTAACATGACATGGGTGGATTCTGGACCCCTGTGTCCTGTTAACATGACATGGGTGGATTCTGGAACCCTGGGTCCTGTTAACATGACATGGGTGGATTCTGGAACCCTGAGGCCTGTTAACATGACATGGGTGGATTCTGGACCCCTGAGGCCTGGGAACATGACATGGGTGGATTCTGGAACCCTGGGTCCTGTTAATATGACATGGGTGGATTCTGGAACCCTGAGGCCTGGGAACATGACAGCTGTTTAGATTGTGGAATACTGTGGCCTGGGAACATAACTGAGGATTGATTCTGGACCCCTGTGGACTGGGAACATGACTGAGGTTTTATTCTGGAACCCTGGGTCCTGTTAACATGACATGGGTGGATTCTGGAACCCTGTGTCCTGTTAACATGACATGGGTGGATTCTGGACCCCTGAGGCCTGGGAACATGACATCTGTTTAGATTGTGGAATACTGTGGCCTGGGAACTTGACTGAGCCTTGGTTCTGGACCCCTGTGGACTGGGAACATGACTGAGGTTTTATTCTGGAACCCTGGGTCCTGTTAACATGACATGGGTGGATTCTGGAACCCTGTGTCCTGTTAACATGACATGGGTGGATTCTGGAACCCTGAGGCCTGGGAACATGACATCTGTTTAGATTGTGGAATACTGTGGCCTGGGAACATAACTGAGGATTGATTCTGGATCCCTGTGGACTGGGAACATGACTGAGGTTTTATTCTGGAACCCTGGGTCCTGTTAACATGACATGGGTGGATTCTGGAACCCTGTGTCCTGTTAACATGACATGGGTGGATTCTGGAACCCTGAGGACTGGGAACATGACATCTGTTTAGATTGTGGAATAGTGTGCCCCGGGAACCTGACTGAGTCTTGGTTCTGGACCCCTGTGGACTGGGAACATGACTGAGCCTTGGTTCTGGACCCCTGTGTCCTGTTAACATGACATGGGTGGATTCTGGACCCCTGTGTCCTGTTAACATGACATGGGTGGATTCTGGAACCCTGGGTCCTGTTAACATCACATGGGTGGATTCTGGAACCCTGTGTCCTGTTAACATGACATGGGTGAATTCTGGACCCCTGAGGCCTGGGAACATGACATGGGTGGATTCTGGAACCCTGGGTCCTGTTAACATGACATGGGTGGATTCTGGAACCCTGAGGCCTGGGAACATGACATCTGTTTAGATTGTGGAATACTGTGGCCTGGGAACATAACTGAGGATTGATTCTGGACCCCTGTGGACTGGAAACATGACTGAGGTTTTATTCTGGAACCCTGGGTCCTGTTAACATGACATGGGTGGATTCTGGAACCCTGTGTCCTGTTAACATGACATGGGTGGATTCTGGAACCCTGAGGCCTGGGAACATGACATCTGTTTAGATTGTGGAATACTGTGCCCCGGGAACCTGACTGAGCCTTGGTTCTGGACCCCTGTGGACTGGGAACATGACTGAGGTTTTATTCTGGAACCCTGAGGCCTGGGAACATGACATCTGTTTAGATTGTGGAATACTGTGGCTTGGGAACATAACTGAGGATTGATTCTGGACCCCTGTGGACTGGGAACATGACTGAGGTTTTATTCTGGAACCCTGGGTCCTGTTAACATGACATGGGTGGATTCTGGAACCCTGAGGCCTGGGAACATGACATCTGTTTAGATTGTGGAATACTGTGGCCTGGGAACATAACTGAGGATTGATTCTGGACCCCTGTGGACTGGGAACATGACTGAGGTTTTATTCTGGAACCCTGGGTCCTGTTAACATGACATGGGTGGATTCTGGAACCCTGGGTCCTGTTAACATGACATGGGTGGATTCTGGACCCCTGAGGCCTGGGAACATGACATGGGTGGATTCTGGAACCCTGGGTCCTGTTAACATGACATGGGTGGATTCTGGAACCCTGAGGCCTGTTAACATGACATGGGTGGATTCTGGACCCCTGAGGCCTGGGAACATGACATGGGTGGATTCTGGAACCCTGTGTCCTGTTAACATGACATGGGTGGATTCTGGAACCCTGAGGCCTGGGAACATGACATCTGTTTAGATTGTGGAATACTGTCGCCTGGGAACATAACTGAGGATTGATTCTGGACCCCTGTGGACTGGGAACATGACTGAGGTTTTATTCTGGAACCCTGTGTCCTGTTAACATGACATGGGTGGATTCTGGAACCCTGAGGCCTGGGAACATGACATCTGTTTAGATTGTGGAATACTGTGGCCTGGGAACATAACTGAGGATTGATTCTGGACCCCTGTGGACTGGGAACATGACTGAGGTTTTATTCTGGAACCCTGAGGCCTGGGAACATGACATGGGTGGATTTTGGAACCCTGAGGCCTGGGAACATGACATCTGTTTAGATTGTGGAATACTGTGGCCTGGGAACTTGACTGAGCCTTGGTTCTGGACCCCTGTGTCCTGTTAACATGACATGGGTGGATTCTGGAACCCTGTGTCCTGTTAACATGACATGGGTGGATTCTGGAACCCTGAGGCCTGGGAACATGACATGGGTGGATTCTGGAACCCTGAGGCCTGGGAACATGACATGGGTGGATTCTGGAACCCTGTGTCCTGTTAACATGACATGGGTGGATTCTGGAACCCTGTGTCCTGGTAACATGACATGGGTGGATTCTGGAACCCTGAGGCCTGGGAACATGACATGGGTGGATTCTGGAACCCTGGGTCCTGTTAACATGACATGGGTGGATTCTGGAACCCTGAGGCCTGGGAACATGACATCTGTTTAGATTGTGGAATACTGTGGCCTGGGAACATAACTGAGGATTGATTCTGGACCCCTGTGGACTGGGAACATGACTGAGCCTTGGTTCTGGACCCCTGTGTCCTGTTAACATGACATGGGTGGATTCTGGACCCCTGTGTCCTCTTAACATGACATGGGTGGATTCTGGAACCCTGGGTCCTGTTAACATGACATGGGTGGATTCTGGAACCCTGTGTCCTGTTAACATGACATGGGTGGATTCTGGACCCCTGAGGCCTGGGAACATGACATGGGTGGATTCTGGAACCCTGGGTCCTGTTAACATGACATGGGTGGATTCTGGAACCCTGAGGCCTGGGAACATGACATCTGTTTAGATTGTGGAATACTGTGGCCTGGGAACATAACTGAGGATTGATTCTGGACCCCTGTGGACTGGGAACATGACTGAGGTTTTATTCTGGAACCCTGGGTCCTGTTAACATGACATGCGTGGATTCTGGAACCCTGTGTCCTGTTAACATGACATGGGTGGATTCTGGAACCCTGAGGCCTGGGAACATGACATCTGTTTAGATTGTGGAATACTGTGCCCCGGGAACCTGACTGAGCCTTGGTTCTGGACCCCTGTGGACTGGGAACATGACTGAGGTTTTATTCTGGAACCCTGTGTCCTGGGAACATGACATGGGTGGATTCTGGAACCCTGAGGCCTGGGAACATGACATCTGTTTAGATTGTGGAATACTGTGGCCTGGGAACATAACTGAGGATTGATTCTGGACCCCTGTGGACTGGGAACATGACTGAGGTTTTATTCTGGAACCCTGAGGCCTGGGAACATGACATGGGTGGATTCTGGAACCCTGTGTCCTGTTAACATGACATGGGTGGATTCTGGAACCCTGAGGCCTGGGAACATGACATCTGTTTAGATTGTGGAATACTGTGGCCTGGGAACATAACTGAGGATTGATTCTGGACCCCTGTGGACTGGGAACATGACTGAGGTTTTATTCTGGAACCCTGAGGCCTGGGAACATGACATGGGTGGATTGTGGAACCCTGAGGCCTGGGAACATGACATCTGTTTAGATTGTGGAATACTGTGGCCTGGGAACTTGACTGAGCCTTGGTTCTGGACCCCTGTGTCCTGTTAACATGACATGGGTGGATTCTGGAACCCTGTGTCCTGTTAACATGACATGGGTGGATTCTGGAACCCTGAGGCCTGGGAACATGACATGGGTGGATTCTGGAACCCTGAGGCCTGGGAACATGACATGGGTGGATTCTGGAACCCTGTGTCCTGTTAACATGACATGGGTGGATTCTGGAACCCTGTGTCCTGTTAACATGACATGGGTGGATTCTGGAACCCTGGGTCCTGTTAACATGACATGGGTGGATTCTGGAACCCTGGGTCCTGTTAACATGACATCTGTTTAGATTGTGGAATACTGTGGCCTGGGAACATAACTGAGGATTGATTCTGGACCCCTGTGTACTGGGAACATGACTGAGGTTTTATTCTGGAACCCTGGGTCCTGTTAACATGACATGGGTGGATTCTGGAACCCTGTGTCCTGTTAACATGACATGGGTGGATTCTGGAACCCTGAGGCCTGGGAACATGACATCTGTTTAGATTGTGGAATACTGTGCCCCGGGAACCTGACTGAGCCTTGGTTCTGGACCCCTGTGGACTGGGAACATGACTGAGGTTTTATTCTGGAACCCTGGGTCCTGTTAACATGACATGGGTGGATTCTGGAACCCTGTGTCCTGTTAACATGACATGGGTGGATTCTGGAACCCTGAGGCCTGTTAACATGACATGGGTGGATTCTGGAACCCTCAGGCCTGGGAACATGACATGGGTGGATTCTGGAACCCTGTGTCCTGTTAACATGACATGGGTGGATTCTGGAACCCTGGGTCCTGTTAACATGACATGGGTGGATTCTGGAACCCTGAGGCCTGGGAACATGACATCTGTTTAGATTGTGGAATACTGTGGCCTGGGAACATAACTGAGGATTGATTCTGGACCCCTGTGGACTGGGAACATGACTGAGGTTTTATTCTGGAACCCTGGGTCCTGTTAACATGACATGGGTGGATTCTGGAACCCTGTGTCCTGTTAACATGACATGGGTGGATTCTGGAACCCTGAGGCCTGGGAACATGACATCTGTTTAGATTGTGGAATACTGTGGCCTGGGAACATAACTGAGGATTGATTCTGGACCCCTGTGTCCTGGGAACATGACTGAGGTTTTATTCTGGAACCCTGAGGCCTGGGAACATGACATCTGTTTAGATTGTGGAATACTGTGGCCTGGGAACATGACATGGGTGGATTCTGGAACCCTGGGTCCTGTTAACATGACATGGGTGGATTCTGGAACCCTGAGGCCTGGGAACATGACATCTGTTTAGATTGTGGAATACTGTGGCCTGGGAACATAACTGAGGATTGATTCTGGACCCCTGTGGACTGGGATAATGACTGAGGTTTTATTCTGGAACCCTGGGTCCTGTTAACATGACATGGGTGGATTCTGGAACCCTGAGGCCTGGGAACATGACATCTGTTTAGATTGTGGAATACTGTGGCCTGGGAACTTGACTGAGCCTTGGTTCTGGACCCCTGTGGACTGGGAACATGACTGAGGTTTTATTCTGGAACCCTGTGTCCTGGGAACATGACATGGGTGGATTCTGGAACCCTGAGGCCTGGGAACATGACATCTGTTTAGATTGTGGAATACTGTGGCCTGGGAACATAACTGAGGATTGATTCTGGACCCCTGTGGACTGGGAACATGACTGAGGTTTTATTCTGGAACCGTGGGTCCTGTTAACATGACATGGGTGGATTCTGGAACCCTGAGGCCTGGGAACATGACATGGGTGGATTCTGGACCCCTGAGGCCTGGGAACATGACATCTGTTTAGATTGTGGAATACTGTGGCCTGGGAACTTGACTGAGCCTTGGTTCTGGACCCCTGTGGACTGGGAACATGACTGAGGTTTTATTCTGGAACCCTGGGTCCTGTTAACATGACATGGGTGGATTCTGGAACCCTGTGTCCTGTTAACATGACATGGGTGGATTCTGGAACCCTGAGGCCTGGGAACATGACATCTGTTTAGATTGTGGAATACTGTGGCCTGGGAACTTGACTGAGCCTTGGTTCTGGACCCCTGTGGACTGGGAACATGACTGAGGTTTTATTCTGGAACCCTGAGGCCTGGGAACATGACATCTGTTTAGATTGTGGAATACTGTGGCCTGGGAACATAACTGAGGATTGATTCTGGACCCCTGTGGACTGGGAACATGACTGAGGTTTTATTCTGGAACCCTGGGTCCTGTTAACATGACATGGGTGGATTCTGGAACCCTGTGTCCTGGTAACATGACATGGGTGGATTCTGGACCCCTGAGGCCTGGGAACATGACATCTGTTTAGATTGTGGAATACTGTGGCCTGGGAACTTGACTGAGCCTTGGTTCTGGACCCCTGTGGACTGGGAACATGACTGAGGTTTTATTCTGGAACCCTGTGTCCTGGGAACATGACATGGGTGGATTCTGGAACCCTGTGTCCTGTTAACATGACATGGGTGGATTCTGGAACCCTGAGGCCTGGGAACATGACATGGGTGGATTCTGGAACCCTGGGTCCTGTTAACATGACATGGGTGGATTCTGGAACCCTGTGTCCTGTTAACATGACATGGGTGGATTCTGGACCCCTGAGGCCTGGGAACATGACATGGGTGGATTCTGGAACCCTGGGTCCTGTTAACATGACATGGGTGGATTCTGGAACCCTGTGTCCTGTTAACATGACATGGGTGGATTCTGGAACCCTGAGGCCTGGGAACATGACATCTGTTTAGATTGTGGAATACTGTGGCCTGGGAACATAACTGAGGATTGATTCTGGACCCCTGTGGACTGGGAACATGACTGAGGTTTTATTCTGGAACCGTGGGTCCTGTTAACATGACATGGGTGGATTCTGGAACCCTGTGTCCTGTTAACATGACATGGGTGGATTCTGGACCCCTGAGGCCTGGGAACATGACATGGGTGGATTCTGGAACCCTGGGTCCTGTTAACATGACATGGGTGGATTCTGGAACCCTGAGGCCTGGGAACATGACATCTGTTTAGATTGTGGAATACTGTGGCCTGGGAACTTGACTGAGGATTGATTCTGGACCCCTGTGGACTGGGAACATGACTGAGGTTTTATTCTGGAACCCTGTGTCCTGGGAACATGACATGGGTGGATTCTGGACCCCTGAGGCCTGGGAACATGACATCTGTTTAGATTGTGGAATACTGTGGCCTGGGAACTTGACTGAGCCTTGGTTCTGGACCCCTGTGGACTGGGAACATGACTGACGTTTTATTCTGGACCCCTGAGGCCTGGGAACATGACATCTGTTTAGATTGTGGAATACTGTGGCCTGGGAACTTGACTGAGCCTTGGTTCTGGACCCCTGTGTCCTGTTAACATGACATGGGTGGATTCTGGAACCCTGAGGCCTGGGAACATGACATCTGTTTAGATTGTGGAATACTGTGGCCTGGGAACATAACTGAGGATTGATTCTGGACCCCTGTGTCCTGGGAACATGACATGGGTGGATTCTGGAACCCTGTGTCCTGTTAACATGACATGGGTGGATTCTGGACCCCTGAGGCCTGGGAACATGACATGGGTGGATTCTGGAACCCTGGGTCCTGTTAACATGACATGGGTGGATTCTGGAACCCTGAGGCCTGGGAACATGACATCTGTTTAGATTGTGGAATACTGTGGCCTGGGAACATAACTGAGGATTGATTCTGGACCCCTGTGGACTGGGAACATGACTGAGGTTTTATTCTGGAACCCTGGGTCCTGTTAACATGACATGGGTGGATTCTGGAACCCTGGGTCCTGTTAACATGACATGGGTGGATTCTGGACCCCTGAGGCCTGGGAACATGACATCTGTTTAGATTGTGGAATACTGTGGCCTGGGAACTTGACTGAGCCTTGGTTCTGGACCCCTGTGGACTGGGAACATGACTGAGGTTTTATTCTGGAACCCTGTGTCCTGGGAACATGACATGGGTGGATTCTGGAACCCTGTGTCCTGTTAACATGACATGGGTGGATTCTGGAACCCTGAGGCCTGGGAACATGACATGGGTGGATTCTGGAACCCTGGGTCCTGTTAACATGACATGGGTGGATTCTGGAACCCTGTGTCCTGTTAACATGACATGGGTGGATTCTGGAACCCTGAGGCCTGGGAACATGACATCTGTTTAGATTGTGGAATACTGTGGCCTGGGAACATAACTGAGGATTGATTCTGGACCCCTGTGGACTGGGAACATGACTGAGGTTTTATTCTGGAACCCTGTGTCCTGGGAACATGACATGGGTGGATTCTGGAACCCTGAGGCCTGGGAACATGACATCTGTTTAGATTGTGGAATACTGTGGCCTGGGAACATAACTGAGGATTGATTCTGGACCCCTGTGGACTGGGAACATGACTGAGGTTTTATTCTGGAACCCTGGGTCCCGTTAACATGACATGGGTGGATTCTGGAACCCTGAGGCCTGGGAACATGACATCTGTTTAGATTGTGGAATACTGTGGCCTGGGAACATAACTGAGGATTGATTCTGGACCCCTGTGGACTGGGAACATGACTGAGGTTTTATTCTGGAACCCTGGGTCCTGTTAACATGACATGGGTGGATTCTGGAACCCTGTGTCCTGTTAACATGACATGGGTGGATTCTGGAACCCTGTGTCCTGTTAACATGACATGGGTGGATTCTGGAACCCTGTGTCCTGTTAACATGACATGGGTGGATTCTGGAACCCTGAGGCCTGGGAACATGACATCTGTTTAGATTGTGGAATACTGTGGCCTGGGAACATAACTGAGGATTCATTCTGGACCCCTGTGGACTGGGAACATGACTGAGGTTTTATTCTGGAACCCTGTGTCCTGGGAACATGACATGGGTGGATTCTGGAACCCTGAGGCCTGGGAACATGACATCTGTTTAGATTGTGGAATACTGTGGCCTGGGAACATAACTGAGGATTGATTCTGGACCCCTGTGGACTGGGAATATGACTGAGGTTTTATTCTGGAACCCTGGGTCCTGTTAACATGACATGGGTGGATTCTGGAACCCTGAGGCCTGGGAACATGACATCTGTTTAGATTGGGGAATACTGTGGCCTGGGAACATAACTGAGGATTGATTCTGGACCCCTGTGGACTGGGAACATGACTGAGGTTTTATTCTGGAACCCTGGGTCCTGTTAACATGACATGGGTGGATTCTGGAACCCTGTGTCCTGTTAGCATGACATGGGTGGATTCTGGACCCCTGAGGCCTGGGAACATGACATCTGTTTAGATTGTGGAATACTGTGGCCTGGGAACTTGACTGAGCCTTGGTTCTGGACCCCTGTGTCCTGTTAACATGACATGGGTGGATTCTGGAACCCTGAGGCCTGGGAACATGACATCTGTTTAGATTGTGGAATACTGTGGCCTGGGAACTTGACTGAGCCTTGGTTCTGGACCCCTGTGGACTGGGAACATGACTGAGGTTTTATTCTGGAACCCTGAGGCCTGGGAACATGACATCTGTTTAGATTGTGGAATACTGTGGCCTGGGAACATAACTGAGGATTGATTCTGGACCCCTGTGGACTGGGAACATGACTGAGGTTTTATTCTGGAACCCTGGGTCCTGTTAACATGACATGGGTGGATTCTGGAACCCTGGGTCCTGTTAACATGACATCTGTTTAGATTGTGGAATACTGTGGCCTGGGAACATAACTGAGGATTGATTCTGGACCCCTGTGGACTGGGAACATGACTGAGGTTTTATTCTGGAACCCTGGGTCCTGTTAACATGACATGGGTGGATTCTGGAACCCTGAGGCCTGGGAACATGACATCTGTTTAGATTGTGGAATACTGTGGCCTGGGAACATAACTGAGGATTGATTCTGGACCCCTGTGGACTGGGAACATGACTGAGGTTTTATTCTGGAACCCTGGGTCCTGTTAACATGACATGGGTGGATTCTGGAACCCTGTGTCCTGTTAACATGACATGGGTGGATTCTGGAACCCTGTGTCCTGTTAACATGACATGGGTGGATTCTGGAACCCTGTGTCCTGTTAACATGACATGGGTGGATTCTGGAACCCTGAGGCCTGGGAACATGACATCTGTTTAGATTGTGGAATACTGTGGCCTGGGAACATAACTGAGGATTCATTCTGGACCCCTGTGGACTGGGAACATGACTGAGGTTTTATTCTGGAACCCTGTGTCCTGGGAACATGACATGGGTGGATTCTGGAACCCTGAGGCCTGGGAACATGACATCTGTTTAGATTGTGGAATACTGTGGCCTGGGAACATAACTGAGGATTGATTCTGGACCCCTGTGGACTGGGAATATGACTGAGGTTTTATTCTGGAACCCTGGGTCCTGTTAACATGACATGGGTGGATTCTGGAACCCTGAGGCCTGGGAACATGACATCTGTTTAGATTGGGGAATACTGTGGCCTGGGAACATAACTGAGGATTGATTCTGGACCCCTGTGGACTGGGAACATGACTGAGGTTTTATTCTGGAACCCTGGGTCCTGTTAACATGACATGGGTGGATTCTGGAACCCTGTGTCCTGTTAGCATGACATGGGTGGATTCTGGACCCCTGAGGCCTGGGAACATGACATCTGTTTAGATTGTGGAATACTGTGGCCTGGGAACTTGACTGAGCCTTGGTTCTGGACCCCTGTGTCCTGTTAACATGACATGGGTGGATTCTGGAACCCTGAGGCCTGGGAACATGACATCTGTTTAGATTGTGGAATACTGTGGCCTGGGAACTTGACTGAGCCTTGGTTCTGGACCCCTGTGGACTGGGAACATGACTGAGGTTTTATTCTGGAACCCTGAGGCCTGGGAACATGACATCTGTTTAGATTGTGGAATACTGTGGCCTGGGAACATAACTGAGGATTGATTCTGGACCCCTGTGGACTGGGAACATGACTGAGGTTTTATTCTGGAACCCTGGGTCCTGTTAACATGACATGGGTGGATTCTGGAACCCTGGGTCCTGTTAACATGACATCTGTTTAGATTGTGGAATACTGTGGCCTGGGAACATAACTGAGGATTGATTCTGGGCCCCTGTGGACTGGGAACATGACTGAGGTTTTATTCTGGAACCCTGGGTCCTGTTAACATGACATGGGTGGATTCTGGAACCCTGTGTCCTGTTAACATGACATGGGTGGATTCTGGAACCCTGAGGCCTGGGAACATGACATGGGTGGATTCTGGAACCCTGAGGCCTGGGAACATGACATGGGTGGATTCTGGAACCCTGTGTCCTGTTAACATGACATGGGTGGATTCTGGAACCCTGGGTCCTGTTAACATGACATGGGTGGATTCTGGAACCCTGAGGCCTGGGAACATGACATCTGTTTAGATTGTGGAATACTGTGGCCTGGGAACATAACTGAGGATTGATTCTGGACCCCTGTGGACTGGGAACATGACTGAGGTTTTATTCTGGAACCCTGGGTCCTGTTAACATGACATGGGTGGATTCTGGAACCCTGTGTCCTGTTAACATGACATGGGTGGATTCTGGAACCCTGAGGCCTGGGAACATGACATCTGTTTAGATTGTGGAATACTGTGGCCTGGGAACATAACTGAGTATTGATTCTGGACCCCTGTGTCCTGGGAACATGACTGAGGTTTTATTCTGGAACCCTGTGTCCTGTTAACATGACATGGGTGGATTCTGGAACCCTGAGGCCTGGGAACATGACATGGGTGGATTCTGGAACCCTGGGTCCTGTTAACATGACATGGGTGGATTCTGGAACCCTGAGGCCTGGGAACATGACATCTGCTTAGATTGTGGAATACTGTGGCCTGGGAACATAACTGAGGATTGATTCTGGACCCCTGTGGACTGGGAACATGACTGAGGTTTTATTCTGGAACCCTGGGTCCTGTTAACATGACATGGGTGGATTCTGGAACCCTGAGGCCTGGGAACATGACATCTGTTTAGATTGTGGAATACTGTGGCCTGGGAACTTGACTGAGCCTTGGTTCTGGACCCCTGTGGACTGGGAACATGACTGAGGTTTTATTCTGGAACCCTGTGTCCTGGGAACATGACATGGGTGGATTCTGGAACCCTGAGGCCTGGGAACATGACATCTGTTTAGACTGTGGAATACTGTGGCCTGGGAACATAACTGAGGATTGATTCTGGACCCCTGTGGACTGGGAACATGACTGAGGTTTTATTCTGGAACCCTGGGTCCTGTTAACATGACATGGGTGGATTCTGGAACCCTGTGTCCTGTTAACATGACATGGGTGGATTCTGGACCCCTGAGGCCTGGGAACATGACATCTGTTTAGATTGTGGAATACTGTGGCCTGGGAACTTGACTGAGCCTTGGTTCTGGACCCCTGTGGACTGGGAACATGACTGAGGTTTTATTCTGGAACCCTGGGTCCTGTTAACATGACATGGGTGGATTCTGGAACCCTGTGTCCTGTTAACATGACATGGGTGGATTCTGGAACCCTGAGGCCTGGGAACATGACATCTGTTTAGATTGTGGAATACTGTCGCCTGGGAACTTGACTGAGCCTGGGTTCTGGACCCCTGTGGACTGGGAACATGACTGAGGTTTTATTCTGGAACCCTGAGGCCTGGGAACATGACATCTGTTTAGATTGTGGAATACTGTGGCCTGGGAACATAACTGAGGATTGATTCTGGACCCCTGTGGACTGGGAACATGACTGAGGTTTTATTCTGGAACCCTGGGTCCTGTTAACATGACATGGGTGGATTCTGGAACCCTGTGTCCTGTTAACATGACATGGGTGGATTCTGGACCCCTGAGGCCTGGGAACATGACATCTGTTTAGATTGTGGAATACTGTGGCCTGGGAACTTGACTGAGCCTTGGTTCTGGACCCCTGTGGACTGGGAACATGACTGAGGTTTTATTCTGGAACCCTGTGTCCTGGGAACATGACATGGGTGGATTCTGGAACCCTGTGTCCTGTTAACATGACATGGGTGGATTCTGGAACCCTGAGGCCTGGGAACATGACATGGGTGGATTCTGGAACCCTGGGTCCTGTTAACATGACATGGGTGGATTCTGGAACCCTGTGTCCTGTTAACATGACATGGGTGGATTCTGGACCCCTGAGGCCTGGGAACATGACATGGGTGGATTCTGGAACCCTGGGTCCTGTTAACATGACATGGGTGGATTCTGGAACCCTGTGTCCTGTTAACATGACATGGGTGGATTCTGGAACCCTGAGGCCTGGGAACATGACATCTGTTTAGATTGTGGAATACTGTGGCCTGGGAACATAACTGAGGATTGATTCTGGACCCCTGTGGACTGGGAACATGACTGAGGTTTTATTCTGGAACCGTGGGTCCTGTTAACATGACATGGGTGGATTCTGGAACCCTGTGTCCTGTTAACATGACATGGGTGGATTCTGGACCCCTGAGGCCTGGGAACATGACATCTGTTTAGATTGTGGAATACTGTGGCCTGGGAACTTGACTGAGCCTTGGTTCTGGACCCCTGTGGACTGGGAACATGACTGAGGTTTTATTCTGGAACCCTGGGTCTGTTAACATGACATGGGTGGATTCTGGAACCCTGTGTCCTGTTAACATGACATGGGTGGATTCTGGAACCCTGAGGCCTGGGAACATGACATCTGTTTAGATTGTGGAATACTGTGGCCTGGGAACTTGACTGAGCCTTGGTTCTGGACCCCTGTGGACTGGGAACATGACTGAGGTTTTATTCTGGAACCCTGAGGCCTGGGAACATGACATCTGTTTAGATTGTGGAATACTGTGGCCTGGGAACATAACTGAGGATTGATTCTGGAACCCTGTGGACAGGGAACATGACTGAGGTTTTATTCTGGAACCCTGTGTCCTGTTAACATGACATGGGTGAATTCTGGAACCCTGTGTCCTGTTAACATGACATGGGTGGATTCTGGACCCCTGAGGCCTGGGAACATGACATCTGTTTAGATTGTGGAATACTGTGGCCTGGGAACTTGACTGAGCCTTTGTTCTGGACCCCTGTGGACTGGGAACATGACTGAGGTTTTATTCTGGAACCCTGTGTCCTGGGAACATGACATGGGTGGATTCTGGAACCCTGTGTCCTGTTAACATGACATGGGTGGATTCTGGAACCCTGAGGCCTGGGAACATGACATGGGGGGATTCTGGAACCCTGTGTCCTGTTAACATGACATGGGTGGATTCTGGACCCCTGAGGCCTGGGAACATGACATGGGTGGATTGTGGAACCCTGGGTCCTGTTAACATGACATGGGTGGATTCTGGAACCCTGAGGCCTGGGAAGATGACATCTGTTTAGATTGTGGAATACTGTGGCCTGGGAACTTGAATGAGGATTGATTCTGGACCCCTGTGGACTGGGAACATGACTGAGGTTTTATTCTGGAACCCTGTGTCCTGGGAACATGACATGGGTGGATTCTGGACCCCTGAGGCCTGGGAACATGACATCTGTTTAGATTGTGGAATACTGTGGCCTGGGAACTTGACTGAGCCTTGGTTCTGGACCCCTGTGGACTGGGAACATGACTGACGTTTTATTCTGGACCCCTGAGGCCTGGGAACATGACATCTGTTTAGATTGTGGAATACTGTGGCCTGGGAACTCGACTGAGCCTTGGTTCTGGACCCCTGTGTCCTGTTAACATGACATGGGTGGATTCTGGAACCCTGAGGCCTGGGAACATGACATCTGTTTAGATTGTGGAATACTGTGGCCTGGGAACATAACTGAGGATTGATTCTGGACCCCTGTGGACTGGGAACATGACTGAGGTTTTATTCTGGAACCCTGGGTCCTGTTAACATGACATGGGTGGATTCTGGAACCCTGTGTCCTGTTAACATGACATGGGTGGATTCTGGAAACCTGAGGCCTGCGAACATGACATCTGTTTAGATTGTGGAATACTGTGCCCCGGGAACCTGACTGAGCCTTGGTTCTGGACCCCTGTGGACTGGGAACATGACTGAGGTTTTATTCTGGAACCCTGGGTCCTGTTAACATGACATGGGTGGATTCTGGAACCCTGTGTCCTGTTAACATGACATGGGTGGATTCTGGAACCCTGAGGCCTGGGAACATGACATGGGTGGATTCTGGAACCCTGAGGCCTGGGAACATGACATGGGTGGATTCTGGAACCCTGTGTCCTGTTAACATGACATGGGTGGATTCTGGAACCCTGGGTCCTGTTAACATGACATGGGTGGATTCTGGAACCCTGAGGCCTGGGAACATGACATCTGTTTAGACTGTGGAATACTGTGGCCTGGGAACATAACTGAGGATTGATTCTGGACCCCTGTGGACTGGGAACATGACTGAGGTTTTATTCTGGAACCCTGTGTCCTGTTAACATGACATGGGTAGATTCTGGAACCCTGGGTCCTGTTAACATGACATGGGTGGATTCTGGAACCCTGTGTCCTGTTAACATGACATGGGTGGATTCTGGAACCCTGAGGCCTGGGAACATGACATCTGTTTAGATTGTGGAATACTGTGGCCTGGGAACATAACTGAGGATTGATTCTGGACCCCTGTGTCCTGGGAACATGACTGAGGTTTTATTCTGGAACCCTGTGTCCTGTTAACATGACATGGGTGGATTCTGGAACCCTGAGGCCTGGGAACATGACATGGGTGGATTCTGGAACCCTGGGTCCTGTTAACATGACATGGGTGGATTCTGGAACCCTGAGGCCTGGGAACATGACATCTGTTTAGATTGTGGAATACTGTGGCCTGGGAACATAACTGAGGATTGATTCTGGACCCCTGTGGACTGGGAACATGACTGAGGTTTTATTCTGGAACCCTGGGTCCTGTTAACATGACATGGGTGGATTCTGGAACCCTGAGGCCTGGGAACATGACATCTGTTTAGATTGTGGAATACTGTGGCCTGGGAACTTGACTGAGCCTTGGTTCTGGACCCCTGTGGACTGGGAACATGACTGAGGTTTTATTCTGGAACCCTGTGTCCTGGGAACATGACATGGGTGGATTCTGGAACCCTGAGGCCTGGGAACATGACATCTGTTTAGATTGTGGAATACTGTGGCCTGGGAACATAACTGAGGATTAATCCTGGACCCCTGTGGACTGGGAACATGACTGAGGTTTTATTCTGGAACCGTGGGTCCTGTTAACATGACATGGGTGGATTCTGGAACCCTGTGTCCTGTTAACATGACATGGGTGGATTCTGGACCCCTGAGGCCTGGGAACATGACATCTGTTTAGATTGTGGAATACTGTGGCCTGGGAACTTGACTGAGCCTTGGTTCTGGACCCCTGTGGACTGGGAACATGACTGAGGTTTTATTCTGGAACCCTGTGTCCTGTTAACATGACATGGGTGGATTCTGGAACCCTGTGTCCTGTTAACATGACATGGGTGGATTCTGGAACCCTGAGGCCTGGGAACATGACATCTGTTTAGATTGTGGAATACTGTGGCCTGGGAACTTGACTGAGCCTTGGTTCTGGACCCCTGTGGACTGGGAACATGACTGAGGTTTTATTCTGGAACCCTGAGGCCTGGGAACATGACATCTGTTTAGAATGTGGAATACTGTGGCCTGGGAACATAACTGAGGATTGATTCTGGACCCCTGTGGACTGGGAACATGACTGAGGTTTTATTCTGGAACCCTGGGTCCTGTTAACATGACATGGGTGGATTCTGGAACCCTGTGTCCTGTTAACATGACATGGGTGGATTCTGGAACCATGAGGCCTGGGAACATGACATGGGTGGATACTGGAACCCTGAGGCCTGGGAACATGACATGGGTGGATTCTGGAACCCTGTGTCCTGTTAACATGACATGGGTGGATTCTGGAACCCTGTGTCCTGTTAACATGACATGGGTGGATTCTGGACCCCTGAGGCCTGGGAACATGACATGGGTGGATTCTGGAACCCTGTGTCCTGTTAACATGACATGGGTGGATTCTGGAACCCTGAGGCCTGGGAACATGACATCTGTTTAGATTGTGGAATACTGTGCCCCGGGAACCTGACTGAGCCTTGGTTCTGGACCCCTGTGGACTGGGAACATGACTGAGCCTTGGTTCTGGACCCCTGTGTCCTGTTAACATGACATGGGTGGATTCTGGACCCCTGTGTCCTGTTAACATGACATGGGTGGATTCTGGACCCCTGTGTCCTGTTAACATGACATGGGTGGATTCTGGAACCCTGGGTCCTGTTAACATGACATGGGTGGATTCTGGAACCCTGAGGCCTGTTAACATGACATGGGTGGATTCTGGACCCCTGAGGCCTGGGAACATGACATGGGTGGATTCTGGAACCCTGGGTCCTGTTAATATGACATGGGTGGATTCTGGAACCCTGAGGCCTGGGAACATGACAGCTGTTTAGATTGTGGAATACTGTGGCCTGGGAACATAACTGAGGATTGATTCTGGACCCCTGTGGACTGGGAACATGACTGAGGTTTTATTCTGGAACCCTGGGTCCTGTTAACATGACATGGGTGGATTCTGGAACCCTGTGTCCTGTTAACATGACATGGGTGGATTCTGGACCCCTGAGGCCTGGGAACATGACATCTGTTTAGATTGTGGAATACTGTGGCCTGGGAACTTGACTGAGCCTTGGTTCTGGACCCCTGTGGACTGGGAACATGACTGAGGTTTTATTCTGGAACCCTGGGTCCTGTTAACATGACATGGGTGGATTCTGGAACCCTGTGTCCTGTTAACATGACATGGGTGGATTCTGGAACCCTGAGGCCTGGGAACATGACATCTGTTTAGATTGTGGAATACTGTGGCCTGGGAACATAACTGAGGATTGATTCTGGATCCCTGTGGACTGGGAACATGACTGAGGTTTTATTCTGGAACCCTGGGTCCTGTTAACATGACATGGGTGGATTCTGGAACCCTGTGTCCTGTTAACATGACATGGGTGGATTCTGGAACCCTGAGGACTGGGAACATGACATCTGTTTAGATTGTGGAATAGTGTGCCCCGGGAACCTGACTGAGTCTTGGTTCTGGACCCCTGTGGACTGGGAACATGACTGAGCCTTGGTTCTGGACCCCTGTGTCCTGTTAACATGACATGGGTGGATTCTGGACCCCTGTGTCCTGTTAACATGACATGGGTGGATTCTGGAACCCTGGGTCCTGTTAACATCACATGGGTGGATTCTGGAACCCTGTGTCCTGTTAACATGACATGGGTGAATTCTGGACCCCTGAGGCCTGGGAACATGACATGGGTGGATTCTGGAACCCTGGGTCCTGTTAACATGACATGGGTGGATTCTGGAACCCTGAGGCCTGGGAACATGACATCTGTTTAGATTGTGGAATACTGTGGCCTGGGAACATAACTGAGGATTGATTCTGGACCCCTGTGGACTGGAAACATGACTGAGGTTTTATTCTGGAACCCTGGGTCCTGTTAACATGACATGGGTGGATTCTGGAACCCTGTGTCCTGTTAACATGACATGGGTGGATTCTGGAACCCTGAGGCCTGGGAACATGACATCTGTTTAGATTGTGGAATACTGTGCCCCGGGAACCTGACTGAGCCTTGGTTCTGGACCCCTGTGGACTGGGAACATGACTGAGGTTTTATTCTGGAACCCTGAGGCCTGGGAACATGACATCTGTTTAGATTGTGGAATACTGTGGCTTGGGAACATAACTGAGGATTGATTCTGGACCCCTGTGGACTGGGAACATGACTGAGGTTTTATTCTGGAACCCTGGGTCCTGTTAACATGACATGGGTGGATTCTGGAACCCTGAGGCCTGGGAACATGACATCTGTTTAGATTGTGGAATACTGTGGCCTGGGAACATAACTGAGGATTGATTCTGGACCCCTGTGGACTGGGAACATGACTGAGGTTTTATTCTGGAACCCTGGGTCCTGTTAACATGACATGGGTGGATTCTGGAACCCTGGGTCCTGTTAACATGACATGGGTGGATTCTGGAGCCCTGAGGCCTGGGAACATGACATGGGTGGATTCTGGAACCCTGGGTCCTGTTAACATGACATGGGTGGATTCTGGAACCCTGAGGCCTGTTAACATGACATGGGTGGATTCTGGACCCCTGAGGCCTGGGAACATGACATGGGTGGATTCTGGAACCCTGTGTCCTGTTAACATGACATGGGTGGATTCTGGAACCCTGAGGCCTGGGAACATGACATCTGTTTAGATTGTGGAATACTGTCGCCTGGGAACATAACTGAGGATTGATTCTGGACCCCTGTGGACTGGGAACATGACTGAGGTTTTATTCTGGAACCCTGTGTCCTGTTAACATGACATGGGTGGATTCTGGAACCCTGAGGCCTGGGAACATGACATCTGTTTAGATTGTGGAATACTGTGGCCTGGGAACATAACTGAGGATTGATTCTGGACCCCTGTGGACTGGGAACATGACTGAGGTTTTATTCTGGAACCCTGAGGCCTGGGAACATGACATGGGTGGATTTTGGAACCCTGAGGCCTGGGAACATGACATCTGTTTAGATTGTGGAATACTGTGGCCTGGGAACTTGACTGAGCCTTGGTTCTGGACCCCTGTGTCCTGTTAACATGACATGGGTGGATTCTGGAACCCTGTGTCCTGTTAACATGACATGGGTGGATTCTGGAACCCTGAGGCCTGGGAACATGACATGGGTGGATTCTGGAACCCTGAGGCCTGGGAACATGACATGGGTGGATTCTGGAACCCTGTGTCCTGTTAACATGACATGGGTGGATTCTGGAACCCTGTGTCCTGGTAACATGACATGGGTGGATTCTGGAACCCTGAGGCCTGGGAACATGACATGGGTGGATTCTGGAACCCTGGGTCCTGTTAACATGACATGGGTGGATTCTGGAACCCTGAGGCCTGGGAACATGACATCTGTTTAGATTGTGGAATACTGTGGCCTGGGAACATAACTGAGGATTGATTCTGGACCCCTGTGGACTGGGAACATGACTGAGCCTTGGTTCTGGACCCCTGTGTCCTGTTAACATGACATGGGTGGATTCTGGACCCCTGTGTCCTCTTAACATGACATGGGTGGATTCTGGAACCCTGGGTCCTGTTAACATGACATGGGTGGATTCTGGAACCCTGTGTCCTGTTAACATGACATGGGTGGATTCTGGACCCCTGAGGCCTGGGAACATGACATGGGTGGATTCTGGAACCCTGGGTCCTGTTAACATGACATGGGTGGATTCTGGAACCCTGAGGCCTGGGAACATGACATCTGTTTAGATTGTGGAATACTGTGGCCTGGGAACATAACTGAGGATTGATTCTGGACCCCTGTGGACTGGGAACATGACTGAGGTTTTATTCTGGAACCCTGGGTCCTGTTAACATGACATGCGTGGATTCTGGAACCCTGTGTCCTGTTAACATGACATGGGTGGATTCTGGAACCCTGAGGCCTGGGAACATGACATCTGTTTAGATTGTGGAATACTGTGCCCCGGGAACCTGACTGAGCCTTGGTTCTGGACCCCTGTGGACTGGGAACATGACTGAGGTTTTATTCTGGAACCCTGTGTCCTGGGAACATGACATGGGTGGATTCTGGAACCCTGAGGCCTGGGAACATGACATCTGTTTAGATTGTGGAATACTGTGGCCTGGGAACATAACTGAGGATTGATTCTGGACCCCTGTGGACTGGGAACATGACTGAGGTTTTATTCTGGAACCCTGTGTCCTGTTAACATGACATGGGTAGATTCTGGAACCCTGGGTCCTGTTAACATGACATGGGTAGATTCTGGACCCCTGAGGCCTGGGAACATGACATGGGTGGATTCTGGAACCCTGGGTCCTGTTAACATGACATGGGTGGATTCTGGAACCCTGAGGCCTGGGAACATGACATCTGTTTAGATTGTGGAATACTGTGGCCTGGGAACATAACTGAGGATTGATTCTGGACCCCTGTGGACTGGGAACATGACTGAGGTTTTATTCTGGAACCCTGTGTCCTGGGAACATGACATGGGTGGATTCTGGAACCCTGAGGCCTGGGAACATGACATCTGTTTAGATTGTGGAATACTGTGGCCTGGGAACATAACTGAGGATTGATTCTGGACCCCTGTGGACTGGGAACATGACTGAGTTTTTATTCTGGAACCCTGGGTCCTGTTAACATGACATGGGTGGATTCTGGAACCCTGTGTCCTGTTAACATGACATGGGTGGATTCTGGAACCCTGAGGCCTGGGAACATGACATCTGTTTAGATTGTGGAATACTGTGCCCCGGGAACCTGACTGAGCCTTGGTTCTGGACCCCTGTGGACTGGGAACATGACTGAGGTTTTATTCTGGAACCCTGGGTCCTGTTAACATGACATGGGTGGATTCTGGAACCCTGTGTCCTGTTAACATGACATGGGTGGATTCTGGAACCCTGAGGCCTGGGAACATGACATGGGTGGATTCTGGAACCCTGAGGCCTGGGAACATGACATGGGTGGATTCTGGAACCCTGTGTCCTGTTAACATGACATGGGTGGATTCTGGAACCCTGTGTCCTGTTAACATGACATGGGTGGATTCTGGACCCCTGAGGCCTGGGAACATGACATGGGTGGATTCTGGAACCCTGGGTCCTGTTAACATGACATGGGTGGATTCTGGAACCCTGAGGCCTGTTAACATGACATGGGTGGATTCTGGACCCCTGAGGCCTGGGAACATGACATGGGTGGATTCTGGAACCCTGTGTCCTGTTAACATGACATGGGTGGATTCTGGAACCCTGAGGCCTGGGAACATGACATCTGTTTAGATTGTGGAATACTGTCGCCTGGGAACATAACTGAGGATTGATTCTGGACCCCTGTGGACTGGGAACATGACTGAGGTTTTATTCTGGAACCCTGTGTCCTGTTAACATGACATGGGTGGATTCTGGAACCCTGAGGCCTGGGAACATGACATCTGTTTAGATTGTGGAATACTGTGGCCTGGGAACATAACTGAGGATTGATTCTGGACCCCTGTGGACTGGGAACATGACTGAGGTTTTATTCTGGAACCCTGAGGCCTGGGAACACGACATGGGTGGATTGTGGAACCCTGAGGCCTGGGAACATGACATCTGTTTAGATTGTGGAATACTGTGGCCTGGGAACTTGACTGAGCCTTGGTTCTGGACCCCTGTGTCCTGTTAACATGACATGGGTGGATTCTGGAACCCTGTGTCCTGTTAACATGACATGGGTGGATTCTGGAACCCTGAGGCCTGGGAACATGACATGGGTGGATTCTGGAACCCTGAGGCCTGGGAACATGACATGGGTGGATTCTGGAACCCTGTGTCCTGTTAACATGACATGGGTGGATTCTGGAACCCTGTGTCCTGTTAACATGACATGGGTGGATTCTGGAACCCTGAGGCCTGGGAACATGACATGGTTGGATTCTGGAACCCTGAGGCCTGGGAACATGACATGGGTGGATTCTGGAACCCTGTGTCCTGTTAACATGACATGGGTGGATTCTGGAACCCTGTGTCCTGGTAACATGACATGGGTGGATTCTGGAACCCTGAGGCCTGGGAACATGACATGGGTGGATTCTGGAACCCTGGGTCCTGTTAACATGACATGGGTGGATTCTGGAACCCTGAGGCCTGGGAACATGACATCTGTTTAGATTGTGGAATACTGTCGCCTGGGAACATAACTGAGGATTGATTCTGGACCCCTGTGGACTGGGAACATGACTGAGGTTTTATTCTGGAACCCTGTGTCCTGTTAACATGACATGGGTGGATTCTGGAACCCTGAGGCCTGGGAACATGACATCTGTTTAGATTGTGGAATACTGTGGCCTGGGAACATAACTGAGGATTGATTCTGGACCCCTGTGGACTGGGAACATGACTGAGGTTTTATTCTGGAACCCTGAGGCCTGGGAACATGACATGGGTGGATTTTGGAACCCTGAGGCCTGGGAACATGACATCTGTTTAGATTGTGGAATACTGTGGCCTGGGAACTTGACTGAGCCTTGGTTCTGGACCCCTGTGTCCTGTTAACATGACATGGGTGGATTCTGGAACCCTGTGTCCTGTTAACATGACATGGGTGGATTCTGGAACCCTGAGGCCTGGGAACATGACATGGGTGGATTCTGGAACCCTGAGGCCTAGGAACATGACATGGGTGGATTCTGGAACCCTGTGTCCTGTTAACATGACATGGGTGGATTCTGGAACCCTGTGTCCTGTTAACATGACATGGGTGGATTCTGGAACCCTGAGGCCTGGGAACATGACATGGGTGGATTCTGGAACCCTGAGGCCTGGGAACATGACATGGGTGGATTCTGGAACCCTGTGTCCTGTTAACATGACATGGGTGGATTCTGGAACCCTGTGTCCTGGTAACATGACATGGGTGGATTCTGGAACCCTGAGGCCTGGGAACATGACATGGGTGGATTCTGGAACCCTGGGTCCTGTTAACATGACATGGGTGGATTCTGGAACCCTGAGGCCTGGGAACATGACATCTGTTTAGATTGTGGAATACTGTGGCCTGGGAACATAACTGAGGATTGATTCTGGACCCCTGTGGACTGGGAACATGACTGAGCCTTGGTTCTGGACCCCGGTGTCCTGTTAACATGACATGGGTGGATTCTGGACCCCTCTGTCCTCTTAACATGACATGGGTGGATTCTGGAACCCTGGGTCCTGTTAACATGACATGGGTGGATTCTGGAACCCTGTGTCCTGTTAACATGACATGGGTGGATTCTGGACCCCTGAGGCCTGGGAACATGACATGGGTGGATTCTGGAACCCTGGGTCCTGCTAACATGACATGGGTGGATTCTGGAACCCTGAGGCCTGGGAACATGACATCTGTTTAGATTGTGGAATACTGTGGCCTGGGAACATAACTGAGGATTGATTCTGGACCCCTGTGGACTGGGAACATGACTGAGGTTTTATTCTGGAACCCTGGGTCCTGTTAACATGACATGCGTGGATTCTGGAACCCTGTGTCCTGTTAACATGACATGGGTGGATTCTGGAACCCTGAGGCCTGGGAACATGACATCTGTTTAGATTGTGGAATACTGTGCCCCGGGAACCTGACTGAGCCTTGGTTCTGGACCCCTGTGGACTGGGAACATGACTGAGGTTTTATTCTGGAACCCTGTGTCCTGGGAACATGACATGGGTGGATTCTGGAACCCTGAGGCCTGGGAACATGACATCTGTTTAGATTGTGGAATACTGTGGCCTGGGAACATAACTGAGGATTGATTCTGGACCCCTGTGGACTGGGAACATGACTGAGGTTTTATTCTGGAACCCTGTGTCCTGTTAACATGACATGGGTAGATTCTGGAACCCTGGGTCCTGTTAACATGACATGGGTGGATTCTGGACCCCTGAGGCCTGGGAACATAACATGGGTGGATTCTGGAACCCTGGGTCCTGTTAACATGACATGGGTGGATTCTGGAACCCTGAGGCCTGGGAACATGACATCTGTTTAGATTGTGGAATACTGTGGCCTGGGAACATAACTGAGGATTGATTCTGGAACCCTGTGGACTGGGAACATGACTGAGGTTTTATTCTGGAACCCTGTGTCCTGGGAACATGACATGGGTGGATTCTGGAACCCTGAGGCCTGGGAACATGACATCTGTTTAGACTGTGGAATACTGTGGCCTGGGAACATAACTGAGGATTGATTCTGGACCCCTGTGGACTGGGAACATGACTGAGTTTTTATTCTGGAACCCTGGGTCCTGTTAACATGACATGGGTGGATTCTGGAACCCTGTGTCCTGTTAACATGACATGGGTGGATTCTGGAACCCTGAGGCCTGGGAACATGACATCTGTTTAGATTGTGGAATACTGTGCCCCGGGAACCTGACTGAGCCTTGGTTCTGGACCCCTGTGGACTGGGAACATGACTGAGGTTTTATTCTGGAACCCTGGGTCCTGTTAACATGACATGGGTGGATTCTGGAACCCTGTGTCCTGTTAACATGACATGGGTGGATTCTGGAACCCTGAGGCCTGGGAACATGACATGGGTGGATTCTGGAACCCTGAGGCCTGGGAACATGACATGGGTGGATTCTGGAACCCTGTGTCCTGTTAACATGACATGGGTGGATTCTGGAACCCTGTGTCCTGTTAACATGACATGGGTGGATTCTGGACCCCTGAGGCCTGGGAACATGACATGGGTGGATTCTGGAACCCTGGGTCCTGTTAACATGACATGGGTGGATTCTGGAACCCTGAGGCCTGTTAACATGACATGGGTGGATTCTGGACCCCTGAGGCCTGGGAACATGACATGGGTGGATTCTGGAACCCTGTGTCCTGTTAACATGACATGGGTGGATTCTGGAACCCTGAGGCCTGGGAACATGACATCTGTTTAGATTGTGGAATACTGTCGCCTGGGAACATAACTGAGGATTGATTCTGGACCCCTGTGGACTGGGAACATGACTGAGGTTTTATTCTGGAACCCTGTGTCCTGTTAACATGACATGGGTGGATTCTGGAACCCTGAGGCCTGGGAACATGACATCTGTTTAGATTGTGGAATACTGTGGCCTGGGAACATAACTGAGGATTGATTCTGGACCCCTGTGGACTGGGAACATGACTGAGGTTTTATTCTGGAACCCTGAGGCCTGGGAACATGACATGGGTGGATTGTGGAACCCTGAGGCCTGGGAACATGACATCTGTTTAGATTGTGGAATACTGTGGCCTGGGAACTTGACTGAGCCTTGGTTCTGGACCCCTGTGTCCTGTTAACATGACATGGGTGGATTCTGGAACCCTGTGTCCTGTTAACATGACATGGGTGGATTCTGGAACCCTGAGGCCTGGGAACATGACATGGGTGGATTCTGGAACCCTGAGGCCTGGGAACATGACATGGGTGGATTCTGGAACCCTGTGTCCTGTTAACATGACATGGGTGGATTCTGGAACCCTGTGTCCTGTTAACATGACATGGGTGGATTCTGGAACCCTGAGGCCTGGGAACATGACATGGGTGGATTCTGGAACCCTGAGGCCTGGGAACATGACATGGGTGGATTCTGGAACCCTGTGTCCTGTTAACATGACATGGGTGGATTCTGGAACCCTGTGTCCTGGTAACATGACATGGGTGGATTCTGGAACCCTGAGGCCTGGGAACATGACATGGGTGGATTCTGGAACCCTGGGTCCTGTTAACATGACATGGGTGGATTCTGGACCCCTGAGGCCTGGGAACATGACATCTGTTTAGATTGTGGAATACTGTGGCCTGGGAACTTGACTGAGCCTTGGTTCTGGACCCCTGTGGACTGGGAACATGACTGAGGTTTTATTCTGGAACCCTGTGTCCTGTTAACATGACATGGGTGGATTCTGGAACCCTGAGGCCTGGGAACATGACATCTGTTTAGATTGTGGAATACTGTGGCCTGGGAACATAACTGAGGATTGATTCTGGACCCCTGTGGACTGGGAACATGACTGAGGTTTTATTCTGGAACCCTGAGGCCTGGGAACATGACATGGGTGGATTTTGGAACCCTGAGGCCTGGGAACATGACATCTGTTTAGATTGTGGAATACTGTGGCCTGGGAACTTGACTGAGCCTTGGTTCTGGACCCCTGTGTCCTGTTAACATGACATGGGTGGATTCTGGAACCCTGTGTCCTGTTAACATGACATGGGTGGATTCTGGAACCCTGAGGCCTGGGAACATGACATGGGTGGATTCTGGAACCCTGAGGCCTAGGAACATGACATGGGTGGATTCTGGAACCCTGTGTCCTGTTAACATGACATGGGTGGATTCTGGAACCCTGTGTCCTGTTAACATGACATGGGTGGATTCTGGAACCCTGAGGCCTGGGAACATGACATGGGTGGATTCTGGAACCCTGAGGCCTGGGAACATGACATGGGTGGATTCTGGAACCCTGTGTCCTGTTAACATGACATGGGTGGATTCTGGAACCCTGTGTCCTGGTAACATGACATGGGTGGATTCTGGAACCCTGAGGCCTGGGAACATGACATGGGTGGATTCTGGAACCCTGGGTCCTGTTAACATGACATGGGTGGATTCTGGACCCCTGAGGCCTGGGAACATGACATCTGTTTAGATTGTGGAATACTGTGGCCTGGGAACTTGACTGAGCCTTGGTTCTGGACCCCTGTGGACTGGGAACATGACTGAGGTTTTATTCTGGAACCCTGTGTCCTGTTAACATGACATGGGTGGATTCTGGAACCCTGTGTCCTGTTAACATGACATGGGTGGATTCTGGAACCCTGAGGCCTGGGAACATGACATCTGTTTAGATTGTGGAATACTGTGGCCTGGGAACTTGACTGAGCCTTGGTTCTGGACCCCTGTGGACTGGGAACATGACTGAGGTTTTATTCTGGAACCCTGAGGCCTGGGAACATGACATCTGTTTAGAATGTGGAATACTGTGGCCTGGGAACATAACTGAGGATTGATTCTGGACCCCTGTGGACTGGGAACATGACTGAGGTTTTATTCTGGAACCCTGGGTCCTGTTAACATGACATGGGTGGATTCTGGAACCCTGTGTCCTGTTAACATGACATGGGTGGATTCTGGAACCATGAGGCCTGGGAACATGACATGGGTGGATTCTGGAACCCTGAGGCCTGGGAACATGACATGGGTGGATTCTGGAACCCTGTGTCCTGTTAACATGACATGGGTGGATTCTGGAACCCTGTGTCCTGTTAACATGACATGGGTGGATTCTGGACCCCGGAGGCCTGGGAACATGACATGGGTGGATTCTGGAACCCTGTGTCCTGTTAACATGACATGGGTGGATTCTGGAACCCTGAGGCCTGGGAACATGACATCTGTTTAGATTGTGGAATACTGTGCCCCGGGAACCTGACTGAGCCTTGGTTCTGGACCCCTGTGGACTGGGAACATGACTGAGCCTTGGTTCTGGACCCCTGTGTCCTGTTAACATGACATGGGTGGATTCTGGACCCCTGTGTCCTGTTAACATGACATGGGTGGATTCTGGACCCCTGTGTCCTGTTAACATGACATGGGTGGATTCTGGAACCCTGGGTCCTGTTAACATGACATGGGTGGATTCTGGAACCCTGAGGCCTGTTAACATGACATGGGTGGATTCTGGACCCCTGAGGCCTGGGAACATGACATGGGTGGATTCTGGAACCCTGGGTCCTGTTAATATGACATGGGTGGATTCTGGAACCCTGAGGCCTGGGAACATGACAGCTGTTTAGATTGTGGAATACTGTGGCCTGGGAACATAACTGAGGATTGATTCTGGACCCCTGTGGACTGGGAACATGACTGAGGTTTTATTCTGGAACCCTGGGTCCTGTTAACATGACATGGGTGGATTCTGGAACCCTGTGTCCTGTTAACATGACATGGGTGGATTCTGGACCCCTGAGGCCTGGGAACATGACATCTGTTTAGATTGTGGAATACTGTGGCCTGGGAACTTGACTGAGCCTTGGTTCTGGACCCCTGTGGACTGGGAACATGACTGAGGTTTTATTCTGGAACCCTGGGTCCTGTTAACATGACATGGGTGGATTCTGGAACCCTGTGTCCTGTTAACATGACATGGGTGGATTCTGGAACCCTGAGGCCTGGGAACATGACATCTGTTTAGATTGTGGAATACTGTGGCCTGGGAACATAACTGAGGATTGATTCTGGATCCCTGTGGACTGGGAACATGACTGAGGTTTTATTCTGGAACCCTGGGTCCTGTTAACATGACATGGGTGGATTCTGGAACCCTGTGTCCTGTTAACATGACATGGGTGGATTCTGGAACCCTGAGGACTGGGAACATGACATCTGTTTAGATTGTGGAATAGTGTGCCCCGGGAACCTGACTGAGTCTTGGTTCTGGACCCCTGTGGACTGGGAACATGACTGAGCCTTGGTTCTGGACCCCTGTGTCCTGTTAACATGACATGGGTGGATTCTGGACCCCTGTGTCCTGTTAACATGACATGGGTGGATTCTGGAACCCTGGGTCCTGTTAACATCACATGGGTGGATTCTGGAACCCTGTGTCCTGTTAACATGACATGGGTGAATTCTGGACCCCTGAGGCCTGGGAACATGACATGGGTGGATTCTGGAACCCTGGGTCCTGTTAACATGACATGGGTGGATTCTGGAACCCTGAGGCCTGGGAACATGACATCTGTTTAGATTGTGGAATACTGTGGCCTGGGAACATAACTGAGGATTGATTCTGGACCCCTGTGGACTGGAAACATGACTGAGGTTTTATTCTGGAACCCTGGGTCCTGTTAACATGACATGGGTGGATTCTGGAACCCTGTGTCCTGTTAACATGACATGGGTGGATTCTGGAACCCTGAGGCCTGGGAACATGACATCTGTTTAGATTGTGGAATACTGTGCCCCGGGAACCTGACTGAGCCTTGGTTCTGGACCCCTGTGGACTGGGAACATGACTGAGGTTTTATTCTGGAACCCTGAGGCCTGGGAACATGACATCTGTTTAGATTGTGGAATACTGTGGCTTGGGAACATAACTGAGGATTGATTCTGGACCCCTGTGGACTGGGAACATGACTGAGGTTTTATTCTGGAACCCTGGGTCCTGTTAACATGACATGGGTGGATTCTGGAACCCTGAGGCCTGGGAACATGACATCTGTTTAGATTGTGGAATACTGTGGCCTGGGAACATAACTGAGGATTGATTCTGGACCCCTGTGGACTGGGAACATGACTGAGGTTTTATTCTGGAACCCTGGGTCCTGTTAACATGACATGGGTGGATTCTGGAACCCTGGGTCCTGTTAACATGACATGGGTGGATTCTGGACCCCTGAGGCCTGGGAACATGACATGGGTGGATTCTGGAACCCTGGGTCCTGTTAACATGACATGGGTGGATTCTGGAACCCTGAGGCCTGTTAACATGACATGGGTGGATTCTGGACCCCTGAGGCCTGGGAACATGACATGGGTGGATTCTGGAACCCTGTGTCCTGTTAACATGACATGGGTGGATTCTGGAACCCTGAGGCCTGGGAACATGACATCTGTTTAGATTGTGGAATACTGTCGCCTGGGAACATAACTGAGGATTGATTCTGGACCCCTGTGGACTGGGAACATGACTGAGGTTTTATTCTGGAACCCTGTGTCCTGTTAACATGACATGGGTGGATTCTGGAACCCTGAGGCCTGGGAACATGACATCTGTTTAGATTGTGGAATACTGTGGCCTGGGAACATAACTGAGGATTGATTCTGGACCCCTGTGGACTGGGAACATGACTGAGGTTTTATTCTGGAACCCTGAGGCCTGGGAACATGACATGGGTGGATTTTGGAACCCTGAGGCCTGGGAACATGACATCTGTTTAGATTGTGGAATACTGTGGCCTGGGAACTTGACTGAGCCTTGGTTCTGGACCCCTGTGTCCTGTTAACATGACATGGGTGGATTCTGGAACCCTGTGTCCTGTTAACATGACATGGGTGGATTCTGGAACCCTGAGGCCTGGGAACATGACATGGGTGGATTCTGGAACCCTGAGGCCTGGGAACATGACATGGGTGGATTCTGGAACCCTGTGTCCTGTTAACATGACATGGGTGGATTCTGGAACCCTGTGTCCTGGTAACATGACATGGGTGGATTCTGGAACCCTGAGGCCTGGGAACATGACATGGGTGGATTCTGGAACCCTGGGTCCTGTTAACATGACATGGGTGGATTCTGGAACCCTGAGGCCTGGGAACATGACATCTGTTTAGATTGTGGAATACTGTGGCCTGGGAACATAACTGAGGATTGATTCTGGACCCCTGTGGACTGGGAACATGACTGAGCCTTGGTTCTGGACCCCTGTGTCCTGTTAACATGACATGGGTGGATTCTGGACCCCTGTGTCCTCTTAACATGACATGGGTGGATTCTGGAACCCTGGGTCCTGTTAACATGACATGGGTGGATTCTGGAACCCTGTGTCCTGTTAACATGACATGGGTGGATTCTGGACCCCTGAGGCCTGGGAACATGACATGGGTGGATTCTGGAACCCTGGGTCCTGTTAACATGACATGGGTGGATTCTGGAACCCTGAGGCCTGGGAACATGACATCTGTTTAGATTGTGGAATACTGTGGCCTGGGAACATAACTGAGGATTGATTCTGGACCCCTGTGGACTGGGAACATGACTGAGGTTTTATTCTGGAACCCTGGGTCCTGTTAACATGACATGCGTGGATTCTGGAACCCTGTGTCCTGTTAACATGACATGGGTGGATTCTGGAACCCTGAGGCCTGGGAACATGACATCTGTTTAGATTGTGGAATACTGTGCCCCGGGAACCTGACTGAGCCTTGGTTCTGGACCCCTGTGGACTGGGAACATGACTGAGGTTTTATTCTGGAACCCTGTGTCCTGGGAACATGACATGGGTGGATTCTGGAACCCTGAGGCCTGGGAACATGACATCTGTTTAGATTGTGGAATACTGTGGCCTGGGAACATAACTGAGGATTGATTCTGGACCCCTGTGGACTGGGAACATGACTGAGGTTTTATTCTGGAACCCTGAGGCCTGGGAACATGACATGGGTGGATTCTGGAACCCTGTGTCCTGTTAACATGACATGGGTGGATTCTGGAACCCTGAGGCCTGGGAACATGACATCTGTTTAGATTGTGGAATACTGTCGCCTGGGAACATAACTGAGGATTGATTCTGGACCCCTGTGGACTGGGAACATGACTGAGGTTTTATTCTGGAACCCTGTGTCCTGTTAACATGACATGGGTGGATTCTGGAACCCTGAGGCCTGGGAACATGACATCTGTTTAGATTGTGGAATACTGTGGCCTGGGAACATAACTGAGGATTGATTCTGGACCCCTGTGGACTGGGAACATGACTGAGGTTTTATTCTGGAACCCTGAGGCCTGGGAACATGACATGGGTGGATTGTGGAACCCTGAGGCCTGGGAACATGACATCTGTTTAGATTGTGGAATACTGTGGCCTGGGAACTTGACTGAGCCTTGGTTCTGGACCCCTGTGTCCTGTTAACATGACATGGGTGGATTCTGGAACCCTGTGTCCTGTTAACATGACATGGGTGGATTCTGGAACCCTGAGGCCTGGGAACATGACATGGGTGGATTCTGGAACCCTGAGGCCTGGGAACATGACATGGGTGGATTCTGGAACCCTGTGTCCTGTTAACATGACATGGGTGGATTCTGGAACCCTGTGTCCTGTTAACATGACATGGGTGGATTCTGGAACCCTGAGGCCTGGGAACATGACATGGGTGGATTCTGGAACCCTGAGGCCTGGGAACATGACATGGGTGGATTCTGGAACCCTGTGTCCTGTTAACATGACATGGGTGGATTCTGGAACCCTGTGTCCTGGTAACATGACATGGGTGGATTCTGGAACCTTGAGGCCTGGGAACATGACATGGGTGGATTCTGGAACCCTGGGTCCTGTTAACATGACATGGGTGGATTCTGGAACCCTGAGGCCTGGGAACATGACATCTGTTTAGATTGTGGAATACTGTCGCCTGGGAACATAACTGAGGATTGATTCTGGACCCCTGTGGACTGGGAACATGACTGAGGTTTTATTCTGGAACCCTGTGTCCTGTTAACATGACATGGGTGGATTCTGGAACCCTGAGGCCTGGGAACATGACATCTGTTTAGATTGTGGAATACTGTGGCCTGGGAACATAACTGAGGATTGATTCTGGACCCCTGTGGACTGGGAACATGACTGAGGTTTTATTCTGGAACCCTGAGGCCTGGGAACATGACATGGGTGGATTTTGGAACCCTGAGGCCTGGGAACATGACATCTGTTTAGATTGTGGAATACTGTGGCCTGGGAACTTGACTGAGCCTTGGTTCTGGACCCCTGTGTCCTGTTAACATGACATGGGTGGATTCTGGAACCCTGTGTCCTGTTAACATGACATGGGTGGATTCTGGAACCCTGAGGCCTGGGAACATGACATGGGTGGATTCTGGAACCCTGAGGCCTAGGAACATGACATGGGTGGATTCTGGAACCCTGTGTCCTGTTAACATGACATGGGTGGATTCTGGAACCCTGTGTCCTGTTAACATGACATGGGTGGATTCTGGAACCCTGAGGCCTGGGAACATGACATGGGTGGATTCTGGAACCCTGAGGCCTGGGAACATGACATGGGTGGATTCTGGAACCCTGTGTCCTGTTAACATGACATGGGTGGATTCTGGAACCCTGTGTCCTGGTAACATGACATGGGTGGATTCTGGAACCCTGAGGCCTGGGAACATGACATGGGTGGATTCTGGAACCCTGGGTCCTGTTAACATGACATGGGTGGATTCTGGAACCCTGAGGCCTGGGAACATGACATCTGTTTAGATTGTGGAATACTGTGGCCTGGGAACATAACTGAGGATTGATTCTGGACCCCTGTGGACTGGGAACATGACTGAGCCTTGGTTCTGGACCCCTGTGTCCTGTTAACATGACATGGGTGGATTCTGGACCCCTGTGTCCTCTTAACATGACATGGGTGGATTCTGGAACCCTGGGTCCTGTTAACATGACATGGGTGGATTCTGGAACCCTGTGTCCTGTTAACATGACATGGGTGGATTCTGGACCCCTGAGGCCTGGGAACATGACATGGGTGGATTCTGGAACCCTCGGTCCTGTTAACATGACATGGGTGGATTCTGGAACCCTGAGGCCTGGGAACATGACATCTGTTTAGATTGTGGAATACTGTGGCCTGGGAACATAACTGAGGATTGATTCTGGACCCCTGTGGACTGGGAACATGACTGAGGTTTTATTCTGGAACCCTGGGTCCTGTTAACATGACATGCGTGGATTCTGGAACCCTGTGTCCTGTTAACATGACATGGGTGGATTCTGGAACCCTGAGGCCTGGGAACATGACATCTGTTTAGATTGTGGAATACTGTGCCCCGGGAACCTGACTGAGCCTTGGTTCTGGACCCCTGTGGACTGGGAACATGACTGAGGTTTTATTCTGGAACCCTGTGTCCTGGGAACATGACATGGGTGGATTCTGGAACCCTGAGGCCTGGGAACATGACATCTGTTTAGATTGTGGAATACTGTGGCCTGGGAACATAACTGAGGATTGATTCTGGACCCCTGTGGACTGGGAACATGACTGAGGTTTTATTCTGGAACCCTGTGTCCTGTTAACATGACATGGGTAGATTCTGGAACCCTGGGTCCTGTTAACATGACATGGGTGGATTCTGGACCCCTGAGGCCTGGGAACATAACATGGGTGGATTCTGGAACCCTGGGTCCTGTTAACATGACATGGGTGGATTCTGGAACCCTGAGGCCTGGGAACATGACATCTGTTTAGATTGTGGAATACTGTGGCCTGGGAACATAACTGAGGATTGATTCTGGAACCCTGTGGACTGGGAACATGACTGAGGTTTTATTCTGGAACCCTGTGTCCTGGGAACATGACATGGGTGGATTCTGGAACCCTGAGGCCTGGGAACATGACATCTGTTTAGACTGTGGAATACTGTGGCCTGGGAACATAACTGAGGATTGATTCTGGACCCCTGTGGACTGGGAACATGACTGAGTTTTTATTCTGGAACCCTGGGTTCTGTTAACATGACATGGGTGGATTCTGGAACCCTGTGTCCTGTTAACATGACATGGGTGGATTCTGGAACCCTGAGGCCTGGGAACATGACATCTGTTTAGATTGTGGAATACTGTGCCCCGGGAACCTGACTGAGCCTTGGTTCTGGACCCCTGTGGACTGGGAACATGACTGAGGTTTTATTCTGGAACCCTGGGTCCTGTTAACATGACATGGGTGGATTCTGGAACCCTGTGTCCTGTTAACATGACATGGGTGGATTCTGGAACCCTGAGGCCTGGGAACATGACATGGGTGGATTCTGGAACCCTGAGGCCTGGGAACATGACATGGGTGGATTCTGGAACCCTGTGTCCTGTTAACATGACATGGGTGGATTCTGGAACCCTGTGTCCTGTTAACATGACATGGGTGGATTCTGGACCCCTGAGGCCTGGGAACATGACATGGGTGGATTCTGGAACCCTGGGTCCTGTTAACATGACATGGGTGGATTCTGGAACCCTGAGGCCTGTTAACATGACATGGGTGGATTCTGGACCCCTGAGGCCTGGGAACATGACATGGGTGGATTCTGGAACCCTGTGTCCTGTTAACATGACATGGGTGGATTCTGGAACCCTGAGGCCTGGGAACATGACATCTGTTTAGATTGTGGAATACTGTCGCCTGGGAACATAACTGAGGATTGATTCTGGACCCCTGTGGACTGGGAACATGACTGAGGTTTTATTCTGGAACCCTGCGTCCTGTTAACATGACATGGGTGGATTCTGGAACCCTGAGGCCTGGGAACATGACATCTGTTTAGATTGTGGAATACTGTGGCCTGGGAACATAACTGAGGATTGATTCTGGACCCCTGTGGACTGGGAACATGACTGAGGTTTTATTCTGGAACCCTGAGGCCTGGGAACATGACATGGGTGGATTGTGGAACCCTGAGGCCTGGGAACATGACATCTGTTTAGATTGTGGAATACTGTGGCCTGGGAACTTGACTGAGCCTTGGTTCTGGACCCCTGTGTCCTGTTAACATGACATGGGTGGATTCTGGAACCCTGTGTCCTGTTAACATGACATGGGTGGATTCTGGAACCCTGAGGCCTGGGAACATGACATCGGTGGATTCTGGAACCCTGAGGCCTGGGAACATGACATGGGTGGATTCTGGAACCCTGTGTCCTGTTAACATGACATGGGTGGATTCTGGAACCCTGTGTCCTGTTAACATGACATGGGTGGATTCTGGAACCCTGAGGCCTGGGAACATGACATGGGTGGATTCTGGAACCCTGAGGCCTGGGAACATGACATGGGTGGATTCTGGAACCCTGTGTCCTGTTAACATGACATGGGTGGATTCTGGAACCCTGTGTCCTGGTAACATGACATGGGTGGATTCTGGAACCCTGAGGCCTGGGAACATGACATGGGTGGATTCTGGAACCCTGGGTCCTGTTAACATGACATGGGTGGATTCTGGAACCCTGAGGCCTGGGAACATGACATCTGTTTAGATTGTGGAATACTGTGGCCTGGGAACATAACTGAGGATTGATTCTGGATCCCTGTGGACTGGGAACATGACTGAGCCTTGGTTCTGGACCCCTGTGTCCTGTTAACATGACATGGGTGGATTCTGGACCCCTGTGTCCTCTTAACATGACATGGGTGGATTCTGGAACCCTGGGTCCTGTTAACATGACATGGGTGGATTCTGGAACCCTGTGTCCTGTTAACATGACATGGGTGGATTCTGGACCCCTGAGGCCTGGGAACATGACATGGGTGGATTCTGGAACCCTGGGTCCTGTTAACATGACATGGGTGGATTCTGGAACCCTGAGGCCTGGGAACATGACATCTGTTTAGATTGTGGAATACTGTGGCCTGGGAACATAACTGAGGATTGATTCTGGACCCCTGTGGACTGGGAACATGACTGAGGTTTTATTCTGGAACCCTGGGTCCTGTTAACATGACATGGGTGGATTCTGGAACCCTGTGTCCTGTTAACATGACATGGGTGGATTCTGGAACCCTGAGGCCTGGGAACATGACATCTGTTTAGATTGTGGAATACTGTGCCCCGGGAACCTGACTGAGCCTTGGTTCTGGACCCCTGTGGACTGGGAACATGACTGAGGTTTTATTCTGGAACCCTGTGTCCTGGGAACATGACATGGGTGGATTCTGGAACCCTGAGGCCTGGGAACATGACATCTGTTTAGATTGTGGAATACTGTGGCCTGGGAACATAACTGAGGATTGATTCTGGACCCCTGTGGACTGGGAACATGACTGAGGTTTTATTCTGGAACCCTGGGTCCTGTTAACATGACATGGGTGGATTCTGGAACCCTGAGGCCTGGGAACATGACATCTGTTTAGATTGTGGAATACTGTGGCCTGGGAACATAACTGAGGATTGATTCTGGACCCCTGTGGACTGGGAACATGACTGAGGTTTTATTCTGGAACCCTGGGTCCTGTTAACATGACATGGGTGGATTCTGGAACCCTGTGTCCTGTTAACATGACATGGGTGGATTCTGGAACCCTGTGTCCTGTTAACATGACATGGGTGGATTCTGGAACCCTGTGTCCTGTTAACATGACATGGGTGGATTCTGGAACCCTGAGGCCTGGGAACATGACATCTGTTTAGATTGTGGAATACTGTGGCCTGGGAACATAACTGAGGATTCATTCTGGACCCCTGTGGACTGGGAACATGACTGAGGTTTTATTCTGGAACCCTGTGTCCTGGGAACATGACATGGGTGGATTCTGGAACCCTGAGGCCTGTGAACATGACATCTGTTTAGATTGTGGAATACTGTGGCCTGGGAACATAACTGAGGATTGATTCTGGACCCCTGTGGACTGGGAATATGACTGAGGTTTTATTCTGGAACCCTGGGTCCTGTTAACATGACATGGGTGGATTCTGGAACCCTGAGGCCTGGGAACATGACATCTGTTTAGATTGGGGAATACTGTGGCCTGGGAACATAACTGAGGATAGATTCTGGACCCCTGTGGACTGGGAACATGACTGAGGTTTTATTCTGGAACCCTGGGTCCTGTTAACATGACATGGGTGGATTCTGGAACCCTGTGTCCTGTTAGCATGACATGGGTGGATTCTGGACCCCTGAGGCCTGGGAACATGACATCTGTTTAGATTGTGGAATACTGTGGCCTGGGAACTTGACTGAGCCTTGGTTCTGGACCCCTGTGTCCTGTTAACATGACATGGGTGGATTCTGGAACCCTGAGGCCTGGGAACATGACATCTGTTTAGATTGTGGAATACTGTGGCCTGGGAACTTGACTGAGCCTTGGTTCTGGACCCCTGTGGACTGGGAACATGACTGAGGTTTTATTCTGGAACCCTGAGGCCTGGGAACATGACATCTGTTTAGATTGTGGAATACTGTGGCCTGGGAACATAACTGAGGATTGATTCTGGACCCCTGTGGACTGGGAACATGACTGAGGTTTTATTCTGGAACCCTGGGTCCTGTTAACATGACATGGGTGGATTCTGGAACCCTGGGTCCTGTTAACATGACATCTGTTTAGATTGTGGAATACTGTGGCCTGGGAACATAACTGAGGATTGATTCTGGGCCCCTGTGGACTGGGAACATGACTGAGGTTTTATTCTGGAACCCTGGGTCCTGTTAACATGACATGGGTGGATTCTGGAACCCTGTGTCCTGTTAACATGACATGGGTGGATTCTGGAACCCTGAGGCCTGGGAACATGACATGGGTGGATTCTGGAACCCTGAGGCCTGGGAACATGACATGGGTGGATTCTGGAACCCTGTGTCCTGTTAACATGACATGGGTGGATTCTGGAACCCTGGGTCCTGTTAACATGACATGGGTGGATTCTGGAACCCTGAGGCCTGGGAACATGACATCTGTTTAGATTGTGGAATACTGTGGCCTGGGAACATAACTGAGGATTGATTCTGGACCCCTGTGGACTGGGAACATGACTGAGGTTTTATTCTGGAACCCTGGGTCCTGTTAACATGACATGGGTGGATTCTGGAACCCTGTGTCCTGTTAACATGACATGGGTGGATTCTGGAACCCTGAGGCCTGGGAACATGACATCTGTTTAGATTGTGGAATACTGTGGCCTGGGAACATAACTGAGTATTGATTCTGGACCCCTGTGTCCTGGGAACATGACTGAGGTTTTATTCTGGAACCCTGTGTCCTGTTAACATGACATGGGTGGATTCTGGAACCCTGAGGCCTGGGAACATGACATGGGTGGATTCTGGAACCCTGGGTCCTGTTAACATGACATGGGTGGATTCTGGAACCCTGAGGCCTGGGAACATGACATCTGCTTAGATTGTGGAATACTGTGGCCTGGGAACATAACTGAGGATTGATTCTGGACCCCTGTGGACTGGGAACATGACTGAGGTTTTATTCTGGAACCCTGGGTCCTGTTAACATGACATGGGTGGATTCTGGAACCCTGAGGCCTGGGAACATGACATCTGTTTAGATTGTGGAATACTGTGGCCTGGGAACTTGACTGAGCCTTGGTTCTGGACCCCTGTGGACTGGGAACATGACTGAGGTTTTATTCTGGAACCCTGTGTCCTGGGAACATGACATGGGTGGATTCTGGAACCCTGAGGCCTGGGAACATGACATCTGTTTAGATTGTGGAATACTGTGGCCTGGGAACATAACTGAGGATTGATTCTGGACCCCTGTGGACTGGGAACATGACTGAGGTTTTATTCTGGAACCCTGGGTCCTGTTAACATGACATGGGTGGATTCTGGAACCCTGTGTCCTGTTAACATGACATGGGTGGATTCTGGACCCCTGAGGCCTGGGAACATGACATCTGTTTAGATTGTGGAATACTGTGGCCTGGGAACTTGACTGAGCCTTGGTTCTGGACCCCTGTGGACTGGGAACATGACTGAGGTTTTATTCTGGAACCCTGGGTCCTGTTAACATGACATGGGTGGATTCTGGAACCCTGTGTCCTGTTAACATGACATGGGTGGATTCTGGAACCCTGAGGCCTGGGAACATGACATCTGTTTAGATTGTGGAATACTGTCGCCTGGGAACTTGACTGAGCCTGGGTTCTGGACCCCTGTGGACTGGGAACATGACTGAGGTTTTATTCTGGAACCCTGAGGCCTGGGAACATGACATCTGTTTAGATTGTGGAATACTGTGGCCTGGGAACATAACTGAGGATTGATTCTGGACCCCTGTGGACTGGGAACATGACTGAGGTTTTATTCTGGAACCCTGTGTCCTGTTAACATGACATGGGTGGATTCTGGAACCCTGTGTCCTGTTAACATGACATGGGTGGATTCTGGAAACCTGAGGCCTGGGAACATGACATCTGTTTAGATTGTGGAATACTGTGGCCTGGGAACTTGACTGAGCCTTGGTTCTGGACCCCTGTGGACTGGGAACATGACTGAGGTTTTATTCTGGAACCCTGTGTCCTGGGAACATGACATGGGTGGATTCTGGAACCCTGTGTCCTGTTAACATGACATGGGTGGATTCTGGAACCCTGAGGCCTGGGAACATGACATGGGTGGATTCTGGAACCCTGGGTCCTGTTAACATGACATGGGTGGATTCTGGAACCCTGTGTCCTGTTAACATGACATGGGTGGATTCTGGACCCCTGAGGCCTGGGAACATGACATGGGTGGATTCTGGAACCCTGGGTCCTGTTAACATGACATGGGTGGATTCTGGAACCCTGTGTCCTGTTAACATGACATGGGTGGATTCTGGAACCCTGAGGCCTGGGAACATGACATCTGTTTAGATTGTGGAATACTGTGGCCTGGGAACATAACTGAGGATTGATTCTGGACCCCTGTGGACTGGGAACATGACTGAGGTTTTATTCTGGAACCGTGGGTCCTGTTAACATGACATGGGTGGATTCTGGAACCCTGTGTCCTGTTAACATGACATGGGTGGATTCTGGACCCCTGAGGCCTGGGAACATGACATCTGTTTAGATTGTGGAATACTGTGGCCTGGGAACTTGACTGAGCCTTGGTTCTGGACCCCTGTGGACTGGGAACATGACTGAGGTTTTATTCTGGAACCCTGGGTCTGTTAACATGACATGGGTGGATTCTGGAACCCTGTGTCCTGTTAACATGACATGGGTGGATTCTGGAACCCTGAGGCCTGGGAACATGACATCTGTTTAGATTGTGGAATACTGTGGCCTGGGAACTTGACTGAGCCTTGGTTCTGGACCCCTGTGGACTGGGAACATGACTGAGGTTTTATTCTGGAACCCTGAGGCCTGGGAACATGACATCTGTTTAGATTGTGGAATACTGTGGCCTGGGAACATAACTGAGGATTGATTCTGGAACCCTGTGGACAGGGAACATGACTGAGGTTTTATTCTGGAACCCTGTGTCCTGTTAACATGACATTGGTGAATTCTGGAACCCTGTGTCCTGTTAACATGACATGGGTGGATTCTGGACCCCTGAGGCCTGGGAACATGACATCTGTTTAGATTGTGGAATACTGTGGCCTGGGAACTTGACTGAGCCTTTGTTCTGGACCCCTGTGGACTGGGAACATGACTGAGGTTTTATTCTGGAACCCTGTGTCCTGGGAACATGACATGGGTGGATTCTGGAACCCTGTGTCCTGTTAACATGACATGGGTGGATTCTGGAACCCTGAGGCCTGGGAACATGACATGGGGGGATTCTGGAACCCTGTGTCCTGTTAACATGACATGGGTGGATTCTGGACCCCTGAGGCCTGGGAACATGACATGGGTGGATTGTGGAACCCTGGGTCCTGTTACCATGACATGGGTGGATTCTGGAACCCTGAGGCCTGGGAAGATGACATCTGTTTAGATTGTGGAATACTGTGGCCTGGGAACTTGAATGAGGATTGATTCTGGACCCCTGTGGACTGGGAACATGACTGAGGTTTTATTCTGGAACCCTGTGTCCTGGGAACATGACATGGGTGGATTCTGGACCCCTGAGGCCTGGGAACATGACATCTGTTTAGATTGTGGAATACTGTGGCCTGGGAACTTGACTGAGCCTTGGTTCTGGACCCCTGTGGACTGGGAACATGACTGACGTTTTATTCTGGACCCCTGAGGCCTGGGAACATGACATCTGTTTAGATTGTGGAATACTGTGGCCTGGGAACTTGACTGAGCCTTGGTTCTGGACCCCTGTGTCCTGTTAACATGACATGGGTGGATTCTGGAACCCTGAGGCCTGGGAACATGACATCTGTTTAGATTGTGGAATACTGTGGCCTGGGAACATAACTGAGGATTGATTCTGGACCCCTGTGGACTGGGAACATGACTGAGGTTTTATTCTGGAACCCTGGGTCCTGTTAACATGACATGGGTGGATTCTGGAACCCTGTGTCCTGTTAACATGACATGGGTGGATTCTGGAAACCTGAGGCCTGGGAACATGACATCTGTTTAGATTGTGGAATACTGTGCCCCGGGAACCTGACTGAGCCTTGGTTCTGGACCCCTGTGGACTGGGAACATGACTGAGGTTTTATTCTGGAACCCTGGGTCCTGTTAACATGACATGGGTGGATTCTGGAACCCTGTGTCCTGTTAACATGACATGGGTGGATTCTGGAACCCTGAGGCCTGGGAACATGACATGGGTGGATTCTGGAACCCTGAGGCCTGGGAACATGACATGGGTGGATTCTGGAACCCTGTGTCCTGTTAACATGACATGGGTGGATTCTGGAACCCTGGGTCCTGTTAACATGACATGGGTGGATTCTGGAACCCTGAGGCCTGGGAACATGACATCTGTTTAGATTGTGGAATACTGTGGCCTGGGAACATAACTGAGGATTGATTCTGGACCCCTGTGGACTGGGAACATGACTGAGGTTTTATTCTGGAACCCTGGGTCCTGTTAACATGACATGGGTGGATTCTGGAACCCTGTGTCCTGTTAACATGACATGGGTGGATTCTGGAACCCTGAGGCCTGGGAACATGACATCTGTTTAGATTGTGGAATACTGTGGCCTGGGAACATAACTGAGGATTGATTCTGGACCCCTGTGTCCTGGGAACATGACTGAGGTTTTATTCTGGAACCCTGTGTCCTGTTAACATGACATGGGTGGATTCTGGAACCCTGAGGCCTGGGAACATGACATGGGTGGATTCTGGAACCCTGGGTCCTGTTAACATGACATGCGTGGATTCTGGAACCCTGAGGCCTGGGAACATGACATCTGTTTAGATTGTGGAATACTGTGGCCTGGGAACATAACTGAGGATTGATTCTGGACCCCTGTGGACTGGGAACATGACTGAGGTTTTATTCTGGAACCCTGGGTCCTGTTAACATGACATGGGTGGATTCTGGAACCCTGAGGCCTGGGAACATGACATCTGTTTAGATTGTGGAATACTGTGGCCTGGGAACTTGACTGAGCCTTGGTTCTGGACCCCTGTGGACTGGGAACATGACTGAGGTTTTATTCTGGAACCCTGTGTCCTGGGAACATGACATGGGTGGATTCTGGAACCCTGAGGCCTGGGAACATGACATCTGTTTAGATTGTGGAATACTGTGGCCTGGGAACATAACTGAGGATTAATCCTGGACCCCTGTGGACTGGGAACATGACTGAGGTTTTATTCTGGAACCGTGGGTCCTGTTAACATGACATGGGTGGATTCTGGAACCCTGTGTCCTGTTAACATGACATGGGTGGATTCTGGACCCCTGAGGCCTGGGAACATGACATCTGTTTAGATTGTGGAATACTGTGGCCTGGGAACTTGACTGAGCCTTGGTTCTGGACCCCTGTGGACTGGGAACATGACTGAGGTTTTATTCTGGAACCCTGTGTCCTGTTAACATGACATGGGTGGATTCTGGAACCCTGTGTCCTGTTAACATGACATGGGTGGATTCTGGAACCCTGAGGCCTGGGAACATGACATCTGTTTAGATTGTGGAATACTGTGGCCTGGGAACTTGACTGAGCCTTGGTTCTGGACCCCTGTGGACTGGGAACATGACTGAGGTTTTATTCTGGAACCCTGAGGCCTGGGAACATGACATCTGTTTAGAATGTGGAATACTGTGGCCTGGGAACATAACTGAGGATTGATTCTGGACCCCTGTGGACTGGGAACATGACTGAGGTTTTATTCTGGAACCCTGGGTCCTGTTAACATGACATGGGTGGATTCTGGAACCCTGTGTCCTGTTAACATGACATGGGTGGATTCTGGAACCATGAGGCCTGGGAACATGACATGGGTGGATTCTGGAACCCTGAGGCCTGGGAACATGACATGGGTGGATTCTGGAACCCTGTGTCCTGTTAACATGACATGGGTGGATTCTGGAACCCTGTGTCCTGTTAACATGACATGGGTGGATTCTGGACCCCTGAGGCCTGGGAACATGACATGGGTGGATTCTGGAACCCTGTGTCCTGTTAACATGACATGGGTGGATTCTGGAACCCTGAGGCCTGGGAACATGACATCTGTTTAGATTGTGGAATACTGTGCCCCGGGAACCTGACTGAGCCTTGGTTCTGGACCCCTGTGGACTGGGAACATGACTGAGCCTTGGTTCTGGACCCCTGTGTCCTGTTAACATGACATGGGTGGATTCTGGACCCCTGTGTCCTGTTAACATGACATGGGTGGATTCTGGACCCCTGTGTCCTGTTAACATGACATGGGTGGATTCTGGAACCCTGGGTCCTGTTAACATGACATGGGTGGATTCTGGAACCCTGAGGCCTGTTAACATGACATGGGTGGATTCTGGACCCCTGAGGCCTGGGAACATGACATGGGTGGATTCTGGAACCCTGGGTCCTGTTAATATGACATGGGTGGATTCTGGAACCCTGAGGCCTGGGAACATGACAGCTGTTTAGATTGTGGAATACTGTGGCCTGGGAACATAACTGAGGATTGATTCTGGACCCCTGTGGACTGGGAACATGACTGAGGTTTTATTCTGGAACCCTGGGTCCTGTTAACATGACATGGGTGGATTCTGGAACCCTGTGTCCTGTTAACATGACATGGGTGGATTCTGGAACCCTGAGGCCTGGGAACATGACATCTGTTTAGATTGTGGAATACTGTGCCCCGGGAACCTGACTGAGCCTTGGTTCTGGACCCCTGTGGACTGGGAACATGACTGAGGTTTTATTCTGGAACCCTGGGTCCTGTTAACATGACATGGGTGGATTCTGGAACCCTGAGGCCTGGGAACATGACATGGGTGGATTCTGGAACCCTGAGGCCTGGGAACATGACATGGGTGGATTCTGGAACCCTGTGTCCTGTTAACATGACATGGGTGGATTCTGGAACCCTGGGTCCTGTTAACATGACATGGGTGGATTCTGGAACCCTGAGGCCTGGGAACATGACATCTGCTTAGATTGTGGAATACTGTGGCCTGGGAACATAACTGAGGATTGATTCTGGACCCCTGTGGACTGGGAACATGACTGAGGTTTTATTCTGGAACCCTGGGTCCTGTTAACATGACATGGGTGGATTCTGGAACCCTGAGGCCTGGGAACATGACATCTGTTTAGATTGTGGAATACTGTGGCCTGGGAACTTGACTGAGCCTTGGTTCTGGACCCCTGTGGACTGGGAACATGACTGAGGTTTTATTCTGGAACCCTGTGTCCTGGGAACATGACATGGGTGGATTCTGGAACCCTGAGGCCTGGGAACATGACATCTGTTTAGATTGTGGAATACTGTGGCCTGGGAACATAACTGAGGATTGATTCTGGACCCCTGTGGACTGGGAACATGACTGAGGTTTTATTCTGGAACCCTGGGTCCTGTTAACATGACATGGGTGGATTCTGGACCCCTGTGTCCTGTTAACATGACATGGGTGGATTCTGGAACCCTGGGTCCTGTTAACATGACATGGGTGGATTCTGGAACCCTGAGGCCTGTTAACATGACATGGGTGGATTCTGGACCCCTGAGGCCTGGGAACATGACATGGGTGGATTCTGGAACCCTGGGTCCTGTTAATATGACATGGGTGGATTCTGGAACCCTGAGGCCTGGGAACATGACAGCTGTTTAGATTGTGGAATACTGTGGCCTGGGAACATAACTGAGGATTGATTCTGGACCCCTGTGGACTGGGAACATGACTGAGGTTTTATTCTGGAACCGTGGGTCCTGTTAACATGACATGGGTGGATTCTGGAACCCTGTGTCCTGTTAACATGACATGGGTGGATTCTGGACCCCTGAGGCCTGGGAACATGACATCTGTTTAGATTGTGGAATACTGTGGCCTGGGAACTTGACTGAGCCTTGGTTCTGGACCCCTGTGGACTGGGAACATGACTGAGGTTTTATTCTGGAACCCTGTGTCCTGTTAACATGACATGGGTGGATTCTGGAACCCTGTGTCCTGTTAACATGACATGGGTGGATTCTGGAACCCTGAGGCCTGGGAACATGACATCTGTTTAGATTGTGGAATACTGTGGCCTGGGAACTTGACTGAGCCTTGGTTCTGGACCCCTGTGGACTGGGAACATGACTGAGGTTTTATTCTGGAACCCTGAGGCCTGGGAACATGACATCTGTTTAGAATGTGGAATACTGTGGCCTGGGAACATAACTGAGGATTGATTCTGGACCCCTGTGGACTGGGAACATGACTGAGGTTTTATTCTGGAACCCTGGGTCCTGTTAACATGACATGGGTGGATTCTGGAACCCTGTGTCCTGTTAACATGACATGGGTGGATTCTGGAACCATGAGGCCTGGGAACATGACATGGGTGGATTCTGGAACCCTGAGGCCTGGGAACATGACATGGGTGGATTCTGGAACCCTGTGTCCTGTTAACATGACATGGGTGGATTCTGGAACCCTGTGTCCTGTTAACATGACATGGGTGGATTCTGGACCCCTGAGGCCTGGGAACATGACATGGGTGGATTCTGGAACCCTGTGTCCTGTTAACATGACATGGGTGGATTCTGGAACCCTGAGGCCTGGGAACATGACATCTGTTTAGATTGTGGAATACTGTGCCCCGGGAACCTGACTGAGCCTTGGTTCTGGACCCCTGTGGACTGGGAACATGACTGAGCCTTGGTTCTGGACCCCTGTGTCCTGTTAACATGACATGGGTGGATTCTGGACCCCTGTGTCCTGTTAACATGACATGGGTGGATTCTGGACCCCTGTGTCCTGTTAACATGACATGGGTGGATTCTGGAACCCTGGGTCCTGTTAACATGACATGGGTGGATTCTGGAACCCTGAGGCCTGTTAACATGACATGGGTGGATTCTGGACCCCTGAGGCCTGGGAACATGACATGGGTGGATTCTGGAACCCTGGGTCCTGTTAATATGACATGGGTGGATTCTGGAACCCTGAGGCCTGGGAACATGACAGCTGTTTAGATTGTGGAATACTGTGGCCTGGGAACATAACTGAGGATTGATTCTGGACCCCTGTGGACTGGGAACATGACTGAGGTTTTATTCTGGAACCCTGGGTCCTGTTAACATGACATGGGTGGATTCTGGAACCCTGTGTCCTGTTAACATGACATGGGTGGATTCTGGAACCCTGAGGCCTGGGAACATGACATCTGTTTAGATTGTGGAATACTGTGCCCCGGGAACCTGACTGAGCCTTGGTTCTGGACCCCTGTGGACTGGGAACATGACTGAGGTTTTATTCTGGAACCCTGGGTCCTGTTAACATGACATGGGTGGATTCTGGAACCCTGAGGCCTGGGAACATGACATGGGTGGATTCTGGAACCCTGAGGCCTGGGAACATGACATGGGTGGATTCTGGAACCCTGTGTCCTGTTAACATGACATGGGTGGATTCTGGAACCCTGGGTCCTGTTAACATGACATGGGTGGATTCTGGAACCCTGAGGCCTGGGAACATGACATCTGCTTAGATTGTGGAATACTGTGGCCTGGGAACATAACTGAGGATTGATTCTGGACCCCTGTGGACTGGGAACATGACTGAGGTTTTATTCTGGAACCCTGGGTCCTGTTAACATGACATGGGTGGATTCTGGAACCCTGAGGCCTGGGAACATGACATCTGTTTAGATTGTGGAATACTGTGGCCTGGGAACTTGACTGAGCCTTGGTTCTGGACCCCTGTGGACTGGGAACATGACTGAGGTTTTATTCTGGAACCCTGTGTCCTGGGAACATGACATGGGTGGATTCTGGAACCCTGAGGCCTGGGAACATGACATCTGTTTAGATTGTGGAATACTGTGGCCTGGGAACATAACTGAGGATTGATTCTGGACCCCTGTGGACTGGGAACATGACTGAGGTTTTATTCTGGAACCCTGGGTCCTGTTAACATGACATGGGTGGATTCTGGACCCCTGTGTCCTGTTAACATGACATGGGTGGATTCTGGAACCCTGGGTCCTGTTAACATGACATGGGTGGATTCTGGAACCCTGAGGCCTGTTAACATGACATGGGTGGATTCTGGACCCCTGAGGCCTGGGAACATGACATGGGTGGATTCTGGAACCCTGGGTCCTGTTAATATGACATGGGTGGATTCTGGAACCCTGAGGCCTGGGAACATGACAGCTGTTTAGATTGTGGAATACTGTGGCCTGGGAACATAACTGAGGATTGATTCTGGACCCCTGTGGACTGGGAACATGACTGAGGTTTTATTCTGGAACCCTGGGTCCTGTTAACATGACATGGGTGGATTCTGGAACCCTGTGTCCTGTTAACATGACATGGGTGGATTCTGGAACCCTGAGGCCTGGGAACATGACATCTGTTTAGATTGTGGAATACTGTGCCCCGGGAACCTGACTGAGCCTTGGTTCTGGACCCCTGTGGACTGGGAACATGACTGAGGTTTTATTCTGGAACCCTGTGTCCTGTTAACATGACATGGGTGGATTCTGGAACCCTGAGGCCTGGGAACATGACATGGGTGGATTCTGGAACCCTGAGGCCTGGGAACATGACATGGGTGGATTCTGGAACCCTGTGTCCTGTTAACATGACATGGGTGGATTCTGGAACCCTGGGTCCTGTTAACATGACATGGGTGGATTCTGGAACCCTGAGGCCTGGGAACATGACATCTGCTTAGATTGTGGAATACTGTGGCCTGGGAACATAACTGAGGATTGATTCTGGACCCCTGTGGACTGGGAACATGACTGAGGTTTTATTCTGGAACCCTGGGTCCTGTTAACATGACATGGGTGGATTCTGGAACCCTGAGGCCTGGGAACATGACATCTGTTTAGATTGTGGAATACTGTGGCCTGGGAACTTGACTGAGCCTTGGTTCTGGACCCCTGTGGACTGGGAACATGACTGAGGTTTTATTCTGGAACCCTGTGTCCTGGGAACATGACATGGGTGGATTCTGGAACCCTGAGGCCTGGGAACATGACATCTGTTTAGATTGTGGAATACTGTGGCCTGGGAACATAACTGAGGATTGATTCTGGACCCCTGTGGACTGGGAACATGACTGAGGTTTTATTCTGGAACCCTGGGTCCTGTTAACATGACATGGGTGGATTCTGGACCCCTGTGTCCTGTTAACATGACATGGGTGGATTCTGGAACCCTGGGTCCTGTTAACATGACATGGGTGGATTCTGGAACCCTGAGGCCTGTTAACATGACATGGGTGGATTCTGGACCCCTGAGGCCTGGGAACATGACATGGGTGGATTCTGGAACCCTGGGTCCTGTTAATATGACATGGGTGGATTCTGGAACCCTGAGGCCTGGGAACATGACAGCTGTTTAGATTGTGGAATACTGTGGCCTGGGAACATAACTGAGGATTGATTCTGGACCCCTGTGGACTGGGAACATGACTGAGGTTTTATTCTGGAACCCTGGGTCCTGTTAACATGACATGGGTGGATTCTGGAACCCTGTGTCCTGTTAACATGACATGGGTGGATTCTGGAACCCTGAGGCCTGGGAACATGACATCTGTTTAGATTGTGGAATACTGTGCCCCGGGAACCTGACTGAGCCTTGGTTCTGGACCCCTGTGGACTGGGAACATGACTGAGGTTTTATTCTGGAACCCTGTGTCCTGTTAACATGACATGGGTGGATTCTGGAACCCTGAGGCCTGGGAACATGACATGGGTGGATTCTGGAACCCTGAGGCCTGGGAACATGACATGGGTGGATTCTGGAACCCTGTGTCCTGTTAACATGACATGGGTGGATTCGGGAACCCTGGGTCCTGTTAACATGACATGGGTGGATTCTGGAACCCTGAGGCCTGGGAACATGACATCTGCTTAGATTGTGGAATACTGTGGCCTGGGAACATAACTGAGGATTGATTCTGGACCCCTGTGGACTGGGAACATGACTGAGGTTTTATTCTGGAACCCTGGGTCCTGTTAACATGACATGGGTGGATTCTGGAACCCTGAGGCCTGGGAACATGACATCTGTTTAGATTGTGGAATACTGTGGCCTGGGAACTTGACTGAGCCTTGGTTCTGGACCCCTGTGGACTGGGAACATGACTGAGGTTTTATTCTGGAACCCTGTGTCCTGGGAACATGACATGGGTGGATTCTGGAACCCTGAGGCCTGGGAACATGACATCTGTTTAGATTGTGGAATACTGTGGCCTGGGAACATAACTGAGGATTGATTCTGGACCCCTGTGGACTGGGAACATGACTGAGGTTTTATTCTGGAACCCTGGGTCCTGTTAACATGACATGGGTGGATTCTGGAACCCTGTGTCCTGTTAACATGACATGGGTGGATTCTGGACCCCTGAGGCCTGGGAACATGACATCTGTTTAGATTGTGGAATACTGTGGCCTGGGAACTTGACTGAGCCTTGGTTCTGGACCCCTGTGGACTGGGAACATGACTGAGGTTTTATTCTGGAACCCTGGGTCCTGTTAACATGACATGGGTGGATTCTGGAACCCTGTGTCCTGTTAACATGACATGGGTGGATTCTGGAACCCTGAGGCCTGGGAACATGACATCTGTTTAGATTGTGGAATACTGTGGCCTGGGAACTTGACTGAGCCTGGGTTCTGGACCCCTGTGGACTGGGAACATGACTGAGGTTTTATTCTGGAACCCTGAGGCCTGGGAACATGACATCTGTTTAGATTGTGGAATACTGTGGCCTGGGAACATAACTGAGGATTGATTCTGGACCCCTGTGGACTGGGAACATGACTGAGGTTTTATTCTGGAACCCTGGGTCCTGTTAACATGACATGGGTGGATTCTGGAACCCTGTGTCCTGTTAACATGACATGGGTGGATTCTGGACCCCTGAGGCCTGGGAACATGACATCTGTTTAGATTGTGGAATACTGTGGCCTGGGAACTTGACTGAGCCTTGGTTCTGGACCCCTGTGGACTGGGAACATGACTGAGGTTTTATTCTGGAACCCTGTGTCCTGGGAACATGACATGGGTGGATTCTGGAACCCTGTGTCCTGTTAACATGACATGGGTGGATTCTGGAACCCTGAGGCCTGGGAACATGACATGGGTGGATTCTGGAACCCTGGGTCCTGTTAACATGACATGGGTGGATTCTGGAACCCTGTGTCCTGTTAACATGACATGGGTGGATTCTGGACCCCTGAGGCCTGGGAACATGACATGGGTGGATTCTGGAACCCTGGGTCCTGTTAACATGACATGGGTGGATTCTGGAACCCTGTGTCCTGTTAACATGACATGGGTGGATTCTGGAACCCTGAGGCCTGGGAACATGACATCTGTTTAGATTGTGGAATACTGTGGCCTGGGAACATAACTGAGGATTGATTCTGGACCCCTGTGGACTGGGAACATGACTGAGGTTTTATTCTGGAACCGTGGGTCCTGTTAACATGACATGGGTGGATTCTGGAACCCTGTGTCCTGTTAACATGACATGGGTGGATTCTGGACCGCTGAGGCCTGGGAACATGACATCTGTTTAGATTGTGGAATACTGTGGCCTGGAAACTTGACTGAGCCTTGGTTCTGGACCCCTGTGGACTGGGAACATGACTGAGGTTTTATTCTGGAACCCTGGGTCTGTTAACATGACATGGGTGGATTCTGGAACCCTGTGTCCTGTTAACATGACATGGGTGGATTCTGGAACCCTGAGGCCTGGGAACATGACATCTGTTTAGATTGTGGAATACTGTGGCCTGGGAACTTGACTGAGCCTTGGTTCTGGACCCCTGTGGACTGGGAACATGACTGAGGTTTTATTCTGGAACCCTGAGGCCTGGGAACATGACATCTGTTTAGATTGTGGAATACTGTGGCCTGGGAACATAACTGAGGATTGATTCTGGAACCCTGTGGACAGGGAACATGACTGAGGTTTTATTCTGGAACCCTGGGTCCTGTTAACATGACATGGGTGAATTCTGGAACCCTGTGTCCTGTTAACATGACATGGGTGGATTCTGGACCCCTGAGGCCTGGGAACATGACATCTGTTTAGATTGTGGAATACTGTGGCCTGGGAACTTGACTGAGCCTTTGTTCTGGACCCCTGTGGACTGGGAACATGACTGAGGTTTTATTCTGGAACCCTGTGTCCTGGGAACATGACATGGGTGGATTCTGGAACCCTGTGTCCTGTTAACATGACATGGGTGGATTCTGGAACCCTGAGGCCTGGGAACATGACATGGGGGGATTCTGGAACCCTGTGTCCTGTTAACATGACATGGGTGGATTCTGGACCCCTGAGGCCTGGGAACATGACATGGGTGGATTGTGGAAACCTGGGTCCTGTTAACATGACATGGGTGGATTCTGGAACCCTGAGGCCTGGGAAGATGACATCTGTTTAGATTGTGGAATACTGTGGCCTGGGAACTTGAATGAGGATTGATTCTGGACCCCTGTGGACTGGGAACATGACTGAGGTTTTATTCTGGAACCCTGTGTCCTGGGAACATGACATGGGTGGATTCTGGACCCCTGAGGCCTGGGAACATGACATCTGTTTAGATTGTGGAATACTGTGGCCTGGGAACTTGACTGAGCCTTGGTTCTGGACCCCTGTGGACTGGGAACATGACTGACGTTTTATTCTGGACCCCTGAGGCCTGGGAACATGACATCTGTTTAGATTGTGGAATACTGTGGCCTGGGAACTTGACTGAGCCTTGGTTCTGGACCCCTGTGTCCTGTTAACATGACATGGGTGGATTCTGGAACCCTGAGGCCTGGGAACATGACATCTGTTTAGATTGTGGAATACTGTGGCCTGGGAACATAACTGAGGATTGATTCTGGACCCCTGTGGACTGGGAACATGACTGAGGTTTTATTCTGGAACCCTGGGTCCTGTTAACATGACATGGGTGGATTCTGGAACCCTGTGTCCTGTTAACATGACATGGGTGGATTCTGGAAACCTGAGGCCTGGGAACATGACATCTGTTTAGATTGTGGAATACTGTGCCCCGGGAACCTGACTGAGCCTTGGTTCTGGACCCCTGTGGACTGGGAACATGACTGAGGTTTTATTCTGGAACCCTGGGTCCTGTTAACATGACATGGGTGGATTCTGGAACCCTGTGTCCTGTTAACATGACATGGGTGGATTCTGGAACCCTGAGGCCTGGGAACATGACATGGGTGGATTCTGGAACCCTGAGGCCTGGGAACATGACATGGGTGGATTCTGGAACCCTGTGTCCTGTTAACATGACATGGGTGGATTCTGGAACCCTGGGTCCTGTTAACATGACATGGGTGGATTCTGGAACCCTGAGGCCTGGGAACATGACATCTGTTTAGATTGTGGAATACTGTGGCCTGGGAACATAACTGAGGATTGATTCTGGACCCCTGTGGACTGGGAACATGACTGAGGTTTTATTCTGGAACCCTGGGTCCTGTTAACATGACATGGGTGGATTCTGGAACCCTGTGTCCTGTTAACATGACATGGGTGGATTCTGGAACCCTGAGGCCTGGGAACATGACATCTGTTTAGATTGTGGAATACTGTGGCCTGGGAACATAACTGAGGATTGATTCTGGACCCCTGTGTCCTGGGAACATGACTGAGGTTTTATTCTGGAACCCTGTGTCCTGTTAACATGACATGGGTGGATTCTGGAACCCTGAGGCCTGGGAACATGACATGGGTGGATTCTGGAACCCTGGGTCCTGTTAACATGACATGGGTGGATTCTGGAACCCTGAGGCCTGGGAACATGACATCTGTTTAGATTGTGGAATACTGTGGCCTGGGAACATAACTGAGGATTGATTCTGGACCCCTGTGGACTGGGAACATGACTGAGGTTTTATTCTGGAACCCTGGGTCCTGTTAACATGACATGGGTGGATTCTGGAACCCTGAGGCCTGGGAACATGACATCTGTTTAGATTGTGGAATACTGTGGCCTGGGAACTTGACTGAGCCTTGGTTCTGGACCCCTGTGGACTGGGAACATGACTGAGGTTTTATTCTGGAACCCTGTGTCCTGGGAACATGACATGGGTGGATTCTGGAACCCTGAGGCCTGGGAACATGACATCTGTTTAGATTGTGGAATACTGTGGCCTGGGAACATAACTGAGGATTAATCCTGGACCCCTGTGGACTGGGAACATGACTGAGGTTTTATTCTGGAACCGTGGGTCCTGTTAACATGACATGGGTGGATTCTGGAACCCTGTGTCCTGTTAACATGACATGGGTGGATTCTGGACCCCTGAGGCCTGGGAACATGACATCTGTTTAGATTGTGGAATACTGTGGCCTGGGAACTTGACTGAGCCTTGGTTCTGGACCCCTGTGGACTGGGAACATGACTGAGGTTTTATTCTGGAACCCTGTGTCCTGTTAACATGACATGGGTGGATTCTGGAACCCTGTGTCCTGTTAACATGACATGGGTGGATTCTGGAACCCTGAGGCCTGGGAACATGACATCTGTTTAGATTGTGGAATACTGTGGCCTGGGAACTTGACTGAGCCTTGGTTCTGGACCCCTGTGGACTGGGAACATGACTGAGGTTTTATTCTGGAACCCTGAGGCCTGGGAACATGACATCTGTTTAGAATGTGGAATACTGTGGCCTGGGAACATAACTGAGGATTGATTCTGGACCCCTGTGGACTGGGAACATGACTGAGGTTTTATTCTGGAACCCTGGGTCCTGTTAACATGACATGGGTGGATTCTGGAACCCTGTGTCCTGTTAACATGACATGGGTGGATTCTGGAACCATGAGGCCTGGGAACATGACATGGGTGGATTCTGGAACCCTGAGGCCTGGGAACATGACATGGGTGGATTCTGGAACCCTGTGTCCTGTTAACATGACATGGGTGGATTCTGGAACCCTGTGTCCTGTTAACATGACATGGGTGGATTCTGGACCCCTGAGGCGTGGGAACATGACATGGGTGGATTCTGGAACCCTGTGTCCTGTTAACATGACATGGGTGGATTCTGGAACCCTGAGGCCTGGGAACATGACATCTGTTTAGATTGTGGAATACTGTGCCCCGGGAACCTGACTGAGCCTTGGTTCTGGACCCCTGTGGACTGGGAACATGACTGAGCCTTGGTTCTGGACCCCTGTGTCCTGTTAACATGACATGGGTGGATTCTGGACCCCTGTGTCCTGTTAACATGACATGGGTGGATTCTGGACCCCTGTGTCCTGTTAACATGACATGGGTGGATTCTGGAACCCTGGGTCCTGTTAACATGACATGGGTGGATTCTGGAACCCTGAGGCCTGTTAACATGACATGGGTGGATTCTGGACCCCTGAGGCCTGGGAACATGACATGGGTGGATTCTGGAACCCTGGGTCCTGTTAATATGACATGGGTGGATTCTGGAACCCTGAGGCCTGGGAACATGACAGCTGTTTAGATTGTGGAATACTGTGGCCTGGGAACATAACTGAGGATTGATTCTGGACCCCTGTGGACTGGGAACATGACTGAGGTTTTATTCTGGAACCCTGGGTCCTGTTAACATGACATGGGTGGATTCTGGAACCCTGTGTCCTGTTAACATGACATGGGTGGATTCTGGACCCCTGAGGCCTGGGAACATGACATCTGTTTAGATTGTGGAATACTGTGGCCTGGGAACTTGACTGAGCCTTGGTTCTGGACCCCTGTGGACTGGGAACATGACTGAGGTTTTATTCTGGAACCCTGGGTCCTGTTAACATGACATGGGTGGATTCTGGAACCCTGTGTCCTGTTAACATGACATGGGTGGATTCTGGAACCCTGAGGCCTGGGAACATGACATCTGTTTAGATTGTGGAATACTGTGGCCTGGGAACATAACTGAGGATTGATTCTGGATCCCTGTGGACTGGGAACATGACTGAGGTTTTATTCTGGAACCCTGGGTCCTGTTAACATGACATGGGTGGATTCTGGAACCCTGTGTCCTGTTAACATGACATGGGTGGATTCTGGAACCCTGAGGACTGGGAACATGACATCTGTTTAGATTGTGGAATAGTGTGCCCCGGGAACCTGACTGAGCCTTGGTTCTGGACCCCTGTGGACTGGGAACATGACTGAGCCTTGGTTCTGGACCCCTGTGTCCTGTTAACATGACATGGGTGGATTCTGGACCCCTGTGTCCTGTTAACATGACATGGGTGGATTCTGGAACCCTGGGTCCTGTTAACATCACATGGGTGGATTCTGGAACCCTGTGTCCTGTTAACATGACATGGGTGAATTCTGGACCCCTGAGGCCTGGGAACATGACATGGGTGGATTCTGGAACCCTGGGTCCTGTTAACATGACATGGGTGGATTCTGGAACCCTGAGGCCTGGGAACATGACATCTGTTTAGATTGTGGAATACTGTGGCCTGGGAACATAACTGAGGATTGATTCTGGACCCCTGTGGACTGGAAACATGACTGAGGTTTTATTCTGGAACCCTGGGTCCTGTTAACATGACATGGGTGGATTCTGGAACCCTGTGTCCTGTTAACATGACATGGGTGGATTCTGGAACCCTGAGGCCTGGGAACATGACATCTGTTTAGATTGTGGAATACTGTGCCCCGGGAACCTGACTGAGCCTTGGTTCTGGACCCCTGTGGACTGGGAACATGACTGAGGTTTTATTCTGGAACCCTGAGGCCTGGGAACATGACATCTGTTTAGATTGTGGAATACTGTGGCTTGGGAACATAACTGAGGATTGATTCTGGACCCCTGTGGACTGGGAACATGACTGAGGTTTTATTCTGGAACCCTGGGTCCTGTTAACATGACATGGGTGGATTCTGGAACCCTGAGGCCTGGGAACATGACATCTGTTTAGATTGTGGAATACTGTGGCCTGGGAACATAACTGAGGATTGATTCTGGACCCCTGTGGACTGGGAACATGACTGAGGTTTTATTCTGGAACCCTGGGTCCTGTTAACATGACATGGGTGGATTCTGGAACCCTGGGTCCTGTTAACATGACATGGGTGGATTCTGGACCCCTGAGGCCTGGGAACATGACATGGGTGGATTCTGGAACCCTGGGTCCTGTTAACATGACATGGGTGGATTCTGGAACCCTGAGGCCTGTTAACATGACATGGGTGGATTCTGGACCCCTGAGGCCTGGGAACATGACATGGGTGGATTCTGGAACCCTGTGTCCTGTTAACATGACATGGGTGGATTCTGGAACCCTGAGGCCTGGGAACATGACATCTGTTTAGATTGTGGAATACTGTCGCCTGGGAACATAACTGAGGATTGATTCTGGACCCCTGTGGACTGGGAACATGACTGAGGTTTTATTCTGGAACCCTGTGTCCTGTTAACATGACATGGGTGGATTCTGGAACCCTGAGGCCTGGGAACATGACATCTGTTTAGATTGTGGAATACTGTGGCCTGGGAACATAACTGAGGATTGATTCTGGACCCCTGTGGACTGGGAACATGACTGAGGTTTTATTCTGGAACCCTGAGGCCTGGGAACATGACATGGGTGGATTTTGGAACCCTGAGGCCTGGGAACATGACATCTGTTTAGATTGTGGAATACTGTGGCCTGGGAACTTGACTGAGCCTTGGTTCTGGACCCCTGTGTCCTGTTAACATGACATGGGTGGATTCTGGAACCCTGTGTCCTGTTAACATGACATGGGTGGATTCTGGAACCCTGAGGCCTGGGAACATGACATGGGTGGATTCTGGAACCCTGAGGCCTGGGAACATGACATGGGTGGATTCTGGAACCCTGTGTCCTGTTAACATGACATGGGTGGATTCTGGAACCCTGTGTCCTGGTAACATGACATGGGTGGATTCTGGAACCCTGAGGCCTGGGAACATGACATGGGTGGATTCTGGAACCCTGGGTCCTGTTAACATGACATGGGTGGATTCTGGAACCCTGAGGCCTGGGAACATGACATCTGTTTAGATTGTGGAATACTGTGGCCTGGGAACATAACTGAGGATTGATTCTGGACCCCTGTGGACTGGGAACATGACTGAGCCTTGGTTCTGGACCCCTGTGTCCTGTTAACATGACATGGGTGGATTCTGGACCCCTGTGTCCTCTTAACATGACATGGGTGGATTCTGGAACCCTGGGTCCTGTTAACATGACATGGGTGGATTCTGGAACCCTGTGTCCTGTTAACATGACATGGGTGGATTCTGGACCCCTGAGGCCTGGGAACATGACATGGGTGGATTCTGGAACCCTGGGTCCTGTTAACATGACATGGGTGGATTCTGGAACCCTGAGGCCTGGGAACATGACATCTGTTTAGATTGTGGAATACTGTGGCCTGGGAACATAACTGAGGATTGATTCTGGACCCCTGTGGACTGGGAACATGACTGAGGTTTTATTCTGGAACCCTGGGTCCTGTTAACATGACATGCGTGGATTCTGGAACCCTGTGTCCTGTTAACATGACATGGGTGGATTCTGGAACCCTGAGGCCTGGGAACATGACATCTGTTTAGATTGTGGAATACTGTGCCCCGGGAACCTGACTGAGCCTTGGTTCTGGACCCCTGTGGACTGGGAACATGACTGAGGTTTTATTCTGGAACCCTGTGTCCTGGGAACATGACATGGGTGGATTCTGGAACCCTGAGGCCTGGGAACATGACATCTGTTTAGATTGTGGAATACTGTGGCCTGGGAACATAACTGAGGATTGATTCTGGACCCCTGTGGACTGGGAACATGACTGAGGTTTTATTCTGGAACCCTGTGTCCTGTTAACATGACATGGGTAGATTCTGGAACCCTGGGTCCTGTTAACATGACATGGGTGGATTCTGGACCCCTGAGGCCTGGGAACATGACATGGGTGGATTCTGGAACCCTGGGTCCTGTTAACATGACATGGGTGGATTCTGGAACCCTGAGGCCTGGGAACATGACATCTGTTTAGATTGTGGAATACTGTGGCCTGGGAACATAACTGAGGATTGATTCTGGACCCCTGTGGACTGGGAACATGACTGAGGTTTTATTCTGGAACCCTGTGTCCTGGGAACATGACATGGGTGGATTCTGGAACCCTGAGGCCTGGGAACATGACATCTGTTTAGATTGTGGAATACTGTGGCCTGGGAACATAACTGAGGATTGATTCTGGACCCCTGTGGACTGGGAACATGACTGAGTTTTTATTCTGGAACCCTGGGTCCTGTTAACATGACATGGGTGGATTCTGGAACCCTGTGTCCTGTTAACATGACATGGGTGGATTCTGGAACCCTGAGGCCTGGGAACATGACATCTGTTTAGATTGTGGAATACTGTGCCCCGGGAACCTGACTGAGCCTTGGTTCTGGACCCCTGTGGACTGGGAACATGACTGAGGTTTTATTCTGGAACCCTGGGTCCTGTTAACATGACATGGGTGGATTCTGGAACCCTGTGTCCTGTTAACATGACATGGGTGGATTCTGGAACCCTGAGGCCTGGGAACATGACATCTGTTTAGATTGTGGAATACTGTGGCCTGGGAACATAACTGAGGATTGATTCTGGACCCCTGTGGACTGGGAACATGACTGAGGTTTTATTCTGGAACCGTGGGTCCTGTTAACATGACATGGGTGGATTCTGGAACCCTGTGTCCTGTTAACATGACATGGGTGGATTCTGGACCCCTGAGGCCTGGGAACATGACATGGGTGGATTCTGGACCCCTGAGGCCTGGGAACATGACATCTGTTTAGATTGTGGAATACTGTGGCCTGGGAACATGACATGGGTGGATTCTGGAACCCTGTGTCCTGTTAACATGACATGGGTGGATTCTGGAACCCTGAGGCCTGGGAACATGACATCTGTTTAGATTGTGGAATACTGTGGCCTGGGAACATAACTGAGGATTGATTCTGGACCCCTGTGGACTGGGAACATGACTGAGGTTTTATTCTGGAACCCTGGGTCCTGTTAACATGACATGGGTGGATTCTGGAACCCTGAGGCCTGGGAACATGACATCTGTTTAGATTGTGGAATACTGTGGCCTGGGAACATAACTGAGGATTGATTCTGGACCCCTGTGGACTGGGAACATGACTGAGGTTTTATTCTGGAACCGTGGGTCCTGTTAACATGACATGGGTGGATTCTGGAACCCTGAGGCCTGGGAACATGACATGGGTGGATTCTGGACCCCTGAGGCCTGGGAACATGACATCTGTTTAGATTGTGGAATACTGTGGCCTGGGAACTTGACTGAGCCTTGGTTCTGGACCCCTGTGGACTGGGAACATGACTGAGGTTTTATTCTGGAACCCTGGGTCCTGTTAACATGACATGGGTGGATTCTGGAACCCTGTGTCCTGTTAACATGACATGGGTGGATTCTGGAACCCTGAGGCCTGGGAACATGACATCTGTTTAGATTGTGGAATACTGTGGCCTGGGAACTTGACTGAGCCTTGGTTCTGGACCCCTGTGGACTGGGAACATGACTGAGGTTTTATTCTGGAACCCTGAGGCCTGGGAACATGACATCTGTTTAGATTGTGGAATACTGTGGCCTGGGAACATAACTGAGGATTGATTCTGGACCCCTGTGGACTGGGAACATGACTGAGGTTTTATTCTGGAACCCTGGGTCCTGTTAACATGACATGGGTGAATTCTGGAACCCTGTGTCCTGTTAACATGACATGGGTGGATTCTGGACCCCTGAGGCCTGGGAACATGACATCTGTTTAGATTGTGGAATACTGTGGCCTGGGAACTTGACTGAGCCTTGGTTCTGGACCCCTGTGGACTGGGAACATGACTGAGGTTTTATTCTGGAACCCTGTGTCCTGGGAACATGACATGGGTGGATTCTGGAACCCTGTGTCCTGTTAACATGACATGGGTGGATTCTGGAACCCTGAGGCCTGGGAACATGACATGGGTGGATTCTGGAACCCTGGGTCCTGTTAACATGACATGGGTGGATTCTGGAACCCTGTGTCCTGTTAACATGACATGGGTGGATTCTGGACCCCTGAGGCCTGGGAACATGACATGGGTGGATTCTGGAACCCTGGGTCCTGTTAACATGACATGGGTGGATTCTGGAACCCTGTGTCCTGTTAACATGACATGGGTGGATTCTGGAACCCTGAGGCCTGGGAACATGACATCTGTTTAGATTGTGGAATACTGTGGCCTGGGAACATAACTGAGGATTGATTCTGGACCCCTGTGGACTGGGAACATGACTGAGGTTTTATTCTGGAACCGTGGGTCCTGTTAACATGACATGGGTGGATTCTGGAACCCTGTGTCCTGTTAACATGACATGGGTGGATTCTGGACCCCTGAGGCCTGGGAACATGACATCTGTTTAGATTGTGGAATACTGTGGCCTGGGAACTTGACTGAGCCTTGGTTCTGGACCCCTGTGGACTGGGAACATGACTGAGGTTTTATTCTGGAACCCTGGGTCCTGTTAACATGACATGGGTGGATTCTGGAACCCTGTGTCCTGTTAACATGACATGGGTGGATTCTGGAACCCTGAGGCCTGGGAACATGACATCTGTTTAGATTGTGGAATACTGTGGCCTGGGAACTTGACTGAGCCTTGGTTCTGGACCCCTGTGGACTGGGAACATGACTGTGGTTTTATTCTGGAACCCTGAGGCCTGGGAACATGACATCTGTTTAGATTGTGGAATACTGTGGCCTGGGAACATAACTGAGGATTGATTCTGGACCCCTGTGGACTGGGAACATGACTGAGGTTTTATTCTGGAACCCTGGGTCCTGTTAACATGACATGGGTGGATTCTGGAACCCTGTGTCCTGTTAACATGACATGGGTTGATTCTGGACCCCTGAGGCCTGGGAACATGACATCTGTTTAGATTGTGGAATACTGTGGCCTGGGAACTTGACTGAGCCTTTGTTCTGGACCCCTGTGGACTGGGAACATGACTGAGGTTTTATTCTGGAACCCTGTGTCCTGGGAACATGACATGGGTGGATTCTGGAACCCTGTGTCCTGTTAACATGACATGGGTGGATTCTGGAACCCTGAGGCCTGGGAACATGACATGGGGGGATTCTGGAACCCTGTGTCCTGTTAACATGACATGGGTGGATTCTGGACCCCTGAGGCCTGGGAACATGACATGGGTGGATTCTGGAACCCTGGGTCCTGTTAACATGACATGGGTGGATTCTGGAACCCTGAGGCCTGGGAACATGACATCTGTTTAGATTGTGGAATACTGTGGCCTGGGAACTTGACTGAGGATTGATTCTGGACCCCTGTGGACTGGGAACATGACTGAGGTTTTATTCTGGAACCCTGTGTCCTGGGAACATGACATGGGTGGATTCTGGACCCCTGAGGCCTGGGAACATGACATCTGTTTAGATTGTGGAATACTGTGGCCTGGGAACTTGACTGAGCCTTGGTTCTGGACCCCTGTGGACTGGGAACATGACTGACGTTTTATTCTGGACCCCTGAGGCCTGGGAACATGACATCTGTTTAGATTGTGGAATACTGTGGCCTGGGAACTTGACTGAGCCTTGGTTCTGGACCCCTGTGTCCTGTTAACATGACATGGGTGGATTCTGGAACCCTGAGGCCTGGGAACATGACATCTGTTTAGATTGTGGAATACTGTGGCCTGGGAACATAACTGAGGATTGATTCTGGACCCCTGTGTCCTGGGAACATGACATGGGTGGATTCTGGAACCCTGTGTCCTGTTAACATGACATGGGTGGATTCTGGACCCCTGAGGCCTGGGAACATGACATGGGTGGATTCTGGAACCCTGGGTCCTGTTAACATGACATGGGTGGATTCTGGAACCCTGAGGCCTGGGAACATGACATCTGTTTAGATTGTGGAATACTGTGGCCTGGGAACATAACTGAGGATTGATTCTGGACCCCTGTGGACTGGGAACATGACTGAGGTTTTATTCTGGAACCCTGGGTCCTGTTAACATGACATGGGTGGATTCTGGAATCCTGGGTCCTGTTAACATGACATGGGTGGATTCTGGACCCCTGAGGCCTGGGAACATGACATCTGTTTAGATTGTGGAATACTGTGGCCTGGGAACTTGACTGAGCCTTGGTTCTGGACCCCTGTGGACTGGGAACATGACTGAGGTTTTATTCTGGAACCCTGTGTCCTGGGAACATGACATGGGTGGATTCTGGAACCCTGTGTCCTGTTAACATGACATGGGTGGATTCTGGAACCCTGAGGCCTGGGAACATGACATGGGTGGATTCTGGAACCCTGGGTCCTGTTAACATGACATGGGTGGATTCTGGAACCCTGTGTCCTGTTAACATGACATGGGTGGATTCTGGACCCCTGAGGCCTGGGAACATGACATGGGTGGATTCTGGAACCCTGGGTCCTGTTAACATGACATGGGTGGATTCTGGAACCCTGTGTCCTGTTAACATGACATGGGTGGATTCTGGAACCCTGAGGCCTGGGAACATGACATCTGTTTAGATTGTGGAATACTGTGGCCTGGGAACATAACTGAGGATTGATTCTGGACCCCTGTGGACTGGGAACATGACTGAGGTTTTATTCTGGAACCCTGTGTCCTGGGAACATGACATGGGTGGATTCTGGAACCCTGAGGCCTGGGAACATGACATCTGTTTAGATTGTGGAATACTGTGGCCTGGGAACATAACTGAGGATTGATTCTGGACCCCTGTGGACTGGGAACATGACTGAGGTTTTATTCTGGAACCCTGGGTCCTGTTAACATGACATGGGTGGATTCTGGAACCCTGAGGCCTGGGAACATGACATCTGTTTAGATTGTGGAATACTGTGGCCTGGGAACATAACTGAGGATTGATTCTGGACCCCTGTGGACTGGGAACATGACTGAGGTTTTATTCTGGAACCCTGGGTCCTGTTAACATGACATGGGTGGATTCTGGAACCCTGTGTCCTGTTAACATGACATGGGTGGATTCTGGAACCCTGTGTCCTGTTAACATGACATGGGTGGATTCTGGAACCCTGTGTCCTGTTAACATGACATGGGTGGATTCTGGAACCCTGAGGCCTGGGAACATGACATCTGTTTAGATTGTGGAATACTGTGGCCTGGGAACATAACTGAGGATTGATTCTGGACCCCTGTGGACTGGGAATATGACTGAGGTTTTATTCTGGAACCCTGGGTCCTGTTAACATGACATGGGTGGATTCTGGAACCCTGAGGCCTGGGAACATGACATCTGTTTAGATTGGGGAATACTGTGGCCTGGGAACATAACTGAGGATTGATTCTGGACCCCTGTGGACTGGGAACATGACTGAGGTTTTATTCTGGAACCCTGGGTCCTGTTAACATGACATGGGTGGATTCTGGAACCCTGTGTCCTGTTAGCATGACATGGGTGGATTCTGGACCCCTGAGGCCTGGGAACATGACATCTGTTTAGATTGTGGAATACTGTGGCCTGGGAACTTGACTGAGCCTTGGTTCTGGACCCCTGTGTCCTGTTAACATGACATGGGTGGATTCTGGAACCCTGAGGCCTGGGAACATGACATCTGTTTAGATTGTGGAATACTGTGGCCTGGGAACTTGACTGAGCCTTGGTTCTGGACCCCTGTGGACTGGGAACATGACTGAGGTTTTATTCTGGAACCCTGAGGCCTGGGAACATGACATCTGTTTAGATTGTGGAATACTGTGGCCTGGGAACATAACTGAGGATTGATTCTGGACCCCTGTGGACTGGGAACATGACTGAGGTTTTATTCTGGAACCCTGGGTCCTGTTAACATGACATGGGTGGATTCTGGAACCCTGGGTCCTGTTAACATGACATCTGTTTAGATTGTGGAATACTGTGGCCTGGGAACATAACTGAGGATTGATTCTGGGCCCCTGTGGACTGGGAACATGACTGAGGTTTTATTCTGGAACCCTGGGTCCTGTTAACATGACATGGGTGGATTCTGGAACCCTGTGTCCTGTTAACATGACATGGGTGGATTCTGGAACCCTGAGGCCTGGGAACATGACATGGGTGGATTCTGGAACCCTGAGGCCTGGGAACATGACATGGGTGGATTCTGGAACCCTGTGTCCTGTTAACATGACATGGGTGGATTCTGGAACCCTGGGTCCTGTTAACATGACATGGGTGGATTCTGGAACCCTGAGGCCTGGGAACATGACATCTGTTTAGATTGTGGAATACTGTGGCCTGGGAACATAACTGAGGATTGATTCTGGACCCCTGTGGACTGGGAACATGACTGAGGTTTTATTCTGGAACCCTGGGTCCTGTTAACATGACATGGGTGGATTCTGGAACCCTGTGTCCTGTTAACATGACATGGGTGGATTCTGGAACCCTGAGGCCTGGGAACATGACATCTGTTTAGATTGTGGAATACTGTGGCCTGGGAACATAACTGAGTATTGATTCTGGACCCCTGTGTCCTGGGAACATGACTGAGGTTTTATTCTGGAACCCTGTGTCCTGTTAACATGACATGGGTGGATTCTGGAACCCTGAGGCCTGGGAACATGACATGGGTGGATTCTGGAACCCTGGGTCCTGTTAACATGACATGGGTGGATTCTGGAACCCTGAGGCCTGGGAACATGACATCTGCTTAGATTGTGGAATACTGTGGCCTGGGAACATAACTGAGGATTGATTCTGGACCCCTGTGGACTGGGAACATGACTGAGGTTTTATTCTGGAACCCTGGGTCCTGTTAACATGACATGGGTGGATTCTGGAACCCTGAGGCCTGGGAACATGACATCTGTTTAGATTGTGGAATACTGTGGCCTGGGAACTTGACTGAGCCTTGGTTCTGGACCCCTGTGGACTGGGAACATGACTGAGGTTTTATTCTGGAACCCTGTGTCCTGGGAACATGACATGGGTGGATTCTGGAACCCTGAGGCCTGGGAACATGACATCTGTTTAGATTGTGGAATACTGTGGCCTGGGAACATAACTGAGGATTGATTCTGGACCCCTGTGGACTGGGAACATGACTGAGGTTTTATTCTGGAACCCTGGGTCCTGTTAACATGACATGGGTGGATTCTGGAACCCTGTGTCCTGTTAACATGACATGGGTGGATTCTGGACCCCTGAGGCCTGGGAACATGACATCTGTTTAGATTGTGGAATACTGTGGCCTGGGAACTTGACTGAGCCTTGGTTCTGGACCCCTGTGGACTGGGAACATGACTGAGGTTTTATTCTGGAACCCTGGGTCCTGTTAACATGACATGGGTGGATTCTGGAACCCTGTGTCCTGTTAACATGACATGGGTGGATTCTGGAACCCTGAGGCCTGGGAACATGACATCTGTTTAGATTGTGGAATACTGTCGCCTGGGAACTTGACTGAGCCTGGGTTCTGGACCCCTGTGGACTGGGAACATGACTGAGGTTTTATTCTGGAACCCTGAGGCCTGGGAACATGACATCTGTTTAGATTGTGGAATACTGTGGCCTGGGAACATAACTGAGGATTGATTCTGGACCCCTGTGGACTGGGAACATGACTGAGGTTTTATTCTGGAACCCTGGGTCCTGTTAACATGACATGGGTGGATTCTGGAACCCTGTGTCCTGTTAACATGACATGGGTGGATTCTGGACCCCTGAGGCCTGGGAACATGACATCTGTTTAGATTGTGGAATACTGTGGCCTGGGAACTTGACTGAGCCTTGGTTCTGGACCCCTGTGGACTGGGAACATGACTGAGGTTTTATTCTGGAACCCTGTGTCCTGGGAACATGACATGGGTGGATTCTGGAACCCTGTGTCCTGTTAACATGACATGGGTGGATTCTGGAACCCTGAGGCCTGGGAACATGACATGGGTGGATTCTGGAACCCTGGGTCCTGTTAACATGACATGGGTGGATTCTGGAACCCTGTGTCCTGTTAACATGACATGGGTGGATTCTGGACCCCTGAGGCCTGGGAACATGACATGGGTGGATTCTGGAACCCTGGGTCCTGTTAACATGACATGGGTGGATTCTGGAACCCTGTGTCCTGTTAACATGACATGGGTGGATTCTGGAACCCTGAGGCCTGGGAACATGACATCTGTTTAGATTGTGGAATACTGTGGCCTGGGAACATAACTGAGGATTGATTCTGGACCCCTGTGGACTGGGAACATGACTGAGGTTTTATTCTGGAACCGTGGGTCCTGTTAACATGACATGGGTGGATTCTGGAACCCTGTGTCCTGTTAACATGACATGGGTGGATTCTGGACCCCTGAGGCCTGGGAACATGACATCTGTTTAGATTGTGGAATACTGTGGCCTGGGAACTTGACTGAGCCTTGGTTCTGGACCCCTGTGGACTGGGAACATGACTGAGGTTTTATTCTGGAACCCTGGGTCTGTTAACATGACATGGGTGGATTCTGGAACCCTGTGTCCTGTTAACATGACATGGGTGGATTCTGGAACCCTGAGGCCTGGGAACATGACATCTGTTTAGATTGTGGAATACTGTGGCCTGGGAACTTGACTGAGCCTTGGTTCTGGACCCCTGTGGACTGGGAACATGACTGAGGTTTTATTCTGGAACCCTGAGGCCTGGGAACATGACATCTGTTTAGATTGTGGAATACTGTGGCCTGGGAACATAACTGAGGATTGATTCTGGAACCCTGTGGACAGGGAACATGACTGAGGTTTTATTCTGGAACCCTGTGTCCTGTTAACATGACATGGGTGAATTCTGGAACCCTGTGTCCTGTTAACATGACATGGGTGGATTCTGGACCCCTGAGGCCTGGGAACATGACATCTGTTTAGATTGTGGAATACTGTGGCCTGGGAACTTGACTGAGCCTTTGTTCTGGACCCCTGTGGACTGGGAACATGACTGAGGTTTTATTCTGGAACCCTGTGTCCTGGGAACATGACATGGGTGGATTCTGGAACCCTGTGTCCTGTTAACATGACATGGGTGGATTCTGGAACCCTGAGGCCTGGGAACATGACATGGGGGGATTCTGGAACCCTGTGTCCTGTTAACATGACATGGGTGGATTCTGGACCCCTGAGGCCTGGGAACATGACATGGGTGGATTGTGGAACCCTGGGTCCTGTTAACATGACATGGGTGGATTCTGGAACCCTGAGGCCTGGGAAGATGACATCTGTTTAGATTGTGGAATACTGTGGCCTGGGAACTTGAATGAGGATTGATTCTGGACCCCTGTGGACTGGGAACATGACTGAGGTTTTATTCTGGAACCCTGTGTCCTGGGAACATGACATGGGTGGATTCTGGACCCCTGAGGCCTGGGAACATGACATCTGTTTAGATTGTGGAATACTGTGGCCTGGGAACTTGACTGAGCCTTGGTTCTGGACCCCTGTGGACTGGGAACATGACTGACGTTTTATTCTGGACCCCTGAGGCCTGGGAACATGACATCTGTTTAGATTGTGGAATACTGTGGCCTGGGAACTTGACTGAGCCTTGGTTCTGGACCCCTGTGTCCTGTTAACATGACATGGGTGGATTCTGGAACCCTGAGGCCTGGGAACATGACATCTGTTTAGATTGTGGAATACTGTGGCCTGGGAACATAACTGAGGATTGATTCTGGACCCCTGTGGACTGGGAACATGACTGAGGTTTTATTCTGGAACCCTGGGTCCTGTTAACATGACATGGGTGGATTCTGGAACCCTGTGTCCTGTTAACATGACATGGGTGGATTCTGGAAACCTGAGGCCTGGGAACATGACATCTGTTTAGATTGTGGAATACTGTGCCCCGGGAACCTGACTGAGCCTTGGTTCTGGACCCCTGTGGACTGGGAAAATGACTGAGGTTTTATTCTGGAACCCTGGGTCCTGTTAACATGACATGGGTGGATTCTGGAACCCTGTGTCCTGTTAACATGACATGGGTGGATTCTGGAACCCTGAGGCCTGGGAACATGACATGGGTGGATTCTGGAACCCTGAGGCCTGGGAACATGACATGGGTGGATTCTGGAACCCTGTGTCCTGTTAACATGACATGGGTGGATTCTGGAACCCTGGGTCCTGTTAACATGACATGGGTGGATTCTGGAACCCTGAGGCCTGGGAACATGACATCTGTTTAGATTGTGGAATACTGTGGCCTGGGAACATAACTGAGGATTGATTCTGGACCCCTGTGGACTGGGAACATGACTGAGGTTTTATTCTGGAACCCTGGGTCCTGTTAACATGACATGGGTGGATTCTGGAACCCTGTGTCCTGTTAACATGACATGGGTGGATTCTGGAACCCTGAGGCCTGGGAACATGACATCTGTTTAGATTGTGGAATACTGTGGCCTGGGAACATAACTGAGGATTGATTCTGGACCCCTGTGTCCTGGGAACATGACTGAGGTTTTATTCTGGAACCCTGAGGCCTGGGAACATGACATGGGTGGATTCTGGAACCCTGAGGCCTGGGAACATGACATGGGTGGATTCTGGAACCCTGGGTCCTGTTAACATGACATGGGTGGATTCTGGAACCCTGAGGCCTGGGAACATGACATCTGTTTAGATTGTGGAATACTGTGGCCTGGGAACATAACTGAGGATTGATTCTGGACCCCTGTGGACTGGGAACATGACTGAGGTTTTATTCTGGAACCCTGGGTCCTGTTAACATGACATGGGTGGATTCTGGAACCCTGAGGCCTGGGAACATGACATCTGTTTAGATTGTGGAATACTGTGGCCTGGGAACTTGACTGAGCCTTGGTTCTGGACCCCTGTGGACTGGGAACATGACTGAGATTTTATTCTGGAACCCTGTGTCCTGGGAACATGACATGGGTGGATTCTGGAACCCTGAGGCCTGGGAACATGACATCTGTTTAGATTGTGGAATACTGTGGCCTGGGAACATAACTGAGGATTAATCCTGGACCCCTGTGGACTGGGAACATGACTGAGGTTTTATTCTGGAACCGTGGGTCCTGTTAACATGACATGGGTGGATTCTGGAACCCTGTGTCCTGTTAACATGACATGGGTGGATTCTGGACCCCTGAGGCCTGGGAACATGACATCTGTTTAGATTGTGGAATACTGTGGCCTGGGAACTTGACTGAGCCTTGGTTCTGGACCCCTGTGGACTGGGAACATGACTGAGGTTTTATTCTGGAACCCTGTGTCCTGTTAACATGACATGGGTGGATTCTGGAACCCTGTGTCCTGTTAACATGACATGGGTGGATTCTGGAACCCTGAGGCCTGGGAACATGACATCTGTTTAGATTGTGGAATACTGTGGCCTGGGAACTTGACTGAGCCTTGGTTCTGGACCCCTGTGGACTGGGAACATGACTGAGGTTTTATTCTGGAACCCTGAGGCCTGGGAACATGACATCTGTTTAGAATGTGGAATACTGTGGCCTGGGAACATAACTGAGGATTGATTCTGGACCCCTGTGGACTGGGAACATGACTGAGGTTTTATTCTGGAACCCTGGGTCCTGTTAACATGACATGGGTGGATTCTGGAACCCTGTGTCCTGTTAACATGACATGGGTGGATTCTGGAACCATGAGGCCTGGGAACATGACATGGGTGGATTCTGGAACCCTGAGGCCTGGGAACATGACATGGGTGGATTCTGGAACCCTGTGTCCTGTTAACATGACATGGGTGGATTCTGGAACCCTGTGTCCTGTTAACATGACATGGGTGGATTCTGGACCCCTGAGGCCTGGGAACATGACATGGGTGGATTCTGGAACCCTGTGTCCTGTTAACATGACATGGGTGGATTCTGGAACCCTGAGGCCTGGGAACATGACATCTGTTTAGATTGTGGAATACTGTGCCCCGGGAACCTGACTGAGCCTTGGTTCTGGACCCCTGTGGACTGGGAACATGACTGAGCCTTGGTTCTGGACCCCTGTGTCCTGTTAACATGACATGGGTGGATTCTGGACCCCTGTGTCCTGTTAACATGACATGGGTGGATTCTGGACCCCTGTGTCCTGTTAACATGACATGGGTGGATTCTGGAACCCTGGGTCCTGTTAACATGACATGGGTGGATTCTGGAACCCTGAGGCCTGTTAACATGACATGGGTGGATTCTGGACCCCTGAGGCCTGGGAACATGACATGGGTGGATTCTGGAACCCTGGGTCCTGTTAATATGACATGGGTGGATTCTGGAACCCTGAGGCCTGGGAACATGACAGCTGTTTAGATTGTGGAATACTGTGGCCTGGGAACATAACTGAGGATTGATTCTGGACCCCTGTGGACTGGGAACATGACTGAGGTTTTATTCTGGAACCCTGGGTCCTGTTAACATGACATGGGTGGATTCTGGAACCCTGTGTCCTGTTAACATGACATGGGTGGATTCTGGACCCCTGAGGCCTGGGAACATGACATCTGTTTAGATTGTGGAATACTGTGGCCTGGGAACTTGACTGAGCCTTGGTTCTGGACCCCTGTGGACTGGGAACATGACTGAGGTTTTATTCTGGAACCCTGGGTCCTGTTAACATGACATGGGTGGATTCTGGAACCCTGTGTCCTGTTAACATGACATGGGTGGATTCTGGAACCCTGAGGCCTGGGAACATGACATCTGTTTAGATTGTGGAATACTGTGGCCTGGGAACATAACTGAGGATTGATTCTGGATCCCTGTGGACTGGGAACATGACTGAGGTTTTATTCTGGAACCCTGGGTCCTGTTAACATGACATGGGTGGATTCTGGAACCCTGTGTCCTGTTAACATGACATGGGTGGATTCTGGAACCCTGAGGACTGGGAACATGACATCTGTTTAGATTGTGGAATAGTGTGCCCCGGGAACCTGACTGAGTCTTGGTTCTGGACCCCTGTGGACTGGGAACATGACTGAGCCTTGGTTCTGGACCCCTGTGTCCTGTTAACATGACATGGGTGGATTCTGGACCCCTGTGTCCTGTTAACATGACATGGGTGGATTCTGGAACCCTGGGTCCTGTTAACATCACATGGGTGGATTCTGGAACCCTGTGTCCTGTTAACATGACATGGGTGAATTCTGGACCCCTGAGGCCTGGGAACATGACATGGGTGGATTCTGGAACCCTGGGTCCTGTTAACATGACATGGGTGGATTCTGGAACCCTGAGGCCTGGGAACATGACATCTGTTTAGATTGTGGAATACTGTGGCCTGGGAACATAACTGAGGATTGATTCTGGACCCCTGTGGACTGGAAACATGACTGAGGTTTTATTCTGGAACCCTGGGTCCTGTTAACATGACATGGGTGGATTCTGGAACCCTGTGTCCTGTTAACATGACATGGGTGGATTCTGGAACCCTGAGGCCTGGGAACATGACATCTGTTTAGATTGTGGAATACTGTGCCCCGGGAACCTGACTGAGCCTTGGTTCTGGACCCCTGTGGACTGGGAACATGACTGAGGTTTTATTCTGGAACCCTGAGGCCTGGGAACATGACATCTGTTTAGATTGTGGAATACTGTGGCTTGGGAACATAACTGAGGATTGATTCTGGACCCCTGTGGACTGGGAACATGACTGAGGTTTTATTCTAGAACCCTGGGTCCTGTTAACATGACATGGGTGGATTCTGGAACCCTGAGGCCTGGGAACATGACATCTGTTTAGATTGTGGAATACTGTGGCCTGGGAACATAACTGAGGATTGATTCTGGACCCCTGTGGACTGGGAACATGACTGAGGTTTTATTCTGGAACCCTGGGTCCTGTTAACATGACATGGGTGGATTCTGGAACCCTGGGTCCTGTTAACATGACATGGGTGGATTCTGGACCCCTGAGGCCTGGGAACATGACATGGGTGGATTCTGGAACCCTGGGTCCTGTTAACATGACATGGGTGGATTCTGGAACCCTGAGGCCTGTTAACATGACATGGGTGGATTCTGGACCCCTGAGGCCTGGGAACATGACATGGGTGGATTCTGGAACCCTGTGTCCTGTTAACATGACATGGGTGGATTCTGGAACCCTGAGGCCTGGGAACATGACATCTGTTTAGATTGTGGAATACTGTCGCCTGGGAACATAACTGAGGATTGATTCTGGACCCCTGTGGACTGGGAACATGACTGAGGTTTTATTCTGGAACCCTGTGTCCTGTTAACATGACATGGGTGGATTCTGGAACCCTGAGGCCTGGGAACATGACATCTGTTTAGATTGTGGAATACTGTGGCCTGGGAACATAACTGAGGATTGATTCTGGACCCCTGTGGACTGGGAACATGACTGAGGTTTTATTCTGGAACCCTGAGGCCTGGGAACATGACATGGGTGGATTTTGGAACCCTGAGGCCTGGGAACATGACATCTGTTTAGATTGTGGAATACTGTGGCCTGGGAACTTGACTGAGCCTTGGTTCTGGACCCCTGTGTCCTGTTAACATGACATGGGTGGATTCTGGAACCCTGTGTCCTGTTAACATGACATGGGTGGATTCTGGAACCCTGAGGCCAGGGAACATGACATGGGTGGATTCTGGAACCCTGAGGCCTGGGAACATGACATGGGTGGATTCTGGAACCCTGTGTCCTGTTAACATGACATGGGTGGATTCTGGAACCCTGTGTCCTGGTAACATGACATGGGTGGATTCTGGAACCCTGAGGCCTGGGAACATGACATGGGTGGATTCTGGAACCCTGGGTCCTGTTAACATGACATGGGTGGATTCTGGAACCCTGAGGCCTGGGAACATGACATCTGTTTAGATTGTGGAATACTGTGGCCTGGGAACATAACTGAGGATTGATTCTGGACCCCTGTGGACTGGGAACATGACTGAGCCTTGGTTCTGGACCCCTGTGTCCTGTTAACATGACATGGGTGGATTCTGGACCCCTGTGTCCTCTTAACATGACATGGGTGGATTCTGGAACCCTGGGTCCTGTTAACATGACATGGGTGGATTCTGGAACCCTGTGTCCTGTTAACATGACATGGGTGGATTCTGGACCCCTGAGGCCTGGGAACATGACATGGGTGGATTCTGGAACCCTGGGTCCTGTTAACATGACATGGGTGGATTCTGGAACCCTGAGGCCTGGGAACATGACATCTGTTTAGATTGTGGAATACTGTGGCCTGGGAACATAACTGAGGATTGATTCTGGACCCCTGTGGACTGGGAACATGACTGAGGTTTTATTCTGGAACCCTGTGTCCTGGGAACATGACATGGGTGGATTCTGGAACCCTGAGGCCTGGGAACATGACATCTGTTTAGATTGTGGAATACTGTGCCCCGGGAACCTGACTGAGCCTTGGTTCTGGACCCCTGTGGACTGGGAACATGACTGAGGTTTTATTCTGGAACCCTGTGTCCTGGGAACATGACATGGGTGGATTCTGGAACCCTGAGGCCTGGGAACATGACATCTGTTTAGATTGTGGAATACTGTGGCCTGGGAACATAACTGAGGATTGATTCTGGACCCCTGTGGACTGGGAACATGACTGAAGTTTTATTCTGGAACCCTGTGTCCTGTTAACATGACATGGGTAGATTCTGGAACCCTGGGTCCTGTTAACATGACATGGGTAGATTCTGGACCCCTGAGGCCTGGGAACATGACATGGGTGGATTCTGGAACCCTGGGTCCTGTTAACATGACATGGGTGGATTCTGGAACCCTGAGGCCTGGGAACATGACATCTGTTTAGATTGTGGAATACTGTGGCCTGGGAACATAACTGAGGATTGATTCTGGACCCCTGTGGACTGGGAACATGACTGAGGTTTTATTCTGGAACCCTGTGTCCTGGGAACATGACATGGGTGGATTCTGGAACCCTGAGGCCTGGGAACATGACATCTGTTTAGATTGTGGAATACTGTGGCCTGGGAACATAACTGAGGATTGATTCTGGACCCCTGTGGACTGGGAACATGACTGAGTTTTTATTCTGGAACCCTGGGTCCTGTTAACATGACATGGGTGGATTCTGGAACCCTGTGTCCTGTTAACATGACATGGGTGGATTCTGGAACCCTGAGGCCTGGGAACATGACATCTGTTTAGATTGTGGAATACTGTGCCCCGGGAACCTGACTGAGCCTTGGTTCTGGACCCCTGTGGACTGGGAACATGACTGAGGTTTTATTCTGGAACCCTGGGTCCTGTTAACATGACATGGGTGGATTCTGGAACCCTGTGTCCTGTTAACATGACATGGGTGGATTCTGGAACCCTGAGGCCTGGGAACATGACATGGGTGGATTCTGGAACCCTGAGGCCTGGGAACATGACATGGGTGGATTCTGGAACCCTGTGTCCTGTTAACATGACATGGGTGGATTCTGGAACCCTGTGTCCTGTTAACATGACATGGGTGGATTCTGGACCCCTGAGGCCTGGGAACATGACATGGGTGGATTCTGGAACCCTGGGTCCTGTTAACATGACATGGGTGGATTCTGGAACCCTGAGGCCTGTTAACATGACATGGGTGGATTCTGGACCCCTGAGGCCTGGGAACATGACATGGGTGGATTCTGGAACCCTGTGTCCTGTTAACATGACATGGGTGGATTCTGGAACCCTGAGGCCTGGGAACATGACATCTGTTTAGATTGTGGAATACTGTCGCCTGGGAACATAACTGAGGATTGATTCTGGACCCCTGTGGACTGGGAACATGACTGAGGTTTTATTCTGGAACCCTGTGTCCTGTTAACATGACATGGGTGGATTCTGGAACCCTGAGGCCTGGGAACATGACATCTGTTTAGATTGTGGAATACTGTGGCCTGGGAACATAACTGAGGATTGATTCTGGACCCCTGTGGACTGGGAACATGACTGAGGTTTTATTCTGGAACCCTGTGTCCTGGGAACATGACATGGGTGGATTCTGGAACCCTGAGGCCTGGGAACATGACATCTGTTTAGATTGTGGAATACTGTGGCCTGGGAACATAACTGAGGATTGATTCTGGACCCCTGTGGACTGGGAACATGACTGAGTTTTTATTCTGGAACCCTGGGTCCTGTTAACATGATATGGGTGGATTCTGGAACCCTGTGTCCTGTTAACATGACATGGGTGGATTCTGGAACCCTGAGGCCTGGGAACATGACATCTGTTTAGATTGTGGAATACTGTGCCCCGGGAACCTGACTGAGCCTTGGTTCTGGACCCCTGTGGACTGGGAACATGACTGAGGTTTTATTCTGGAACCCTGGGTCCTGTTAACATGACATGGGTGGATTCTGGAACCCTGTGTCCTGTTAACATGACATGGGTGGATTCTGGAACCCTGAGGCCTGGGAACATGACATGGGTGGATTCTGGAACCCTGAGGCCTGGGAACATGACATGGGTGGATTCTGGAACCCTGTGTCCTGTTAACATGACATGGGTGGATTCTGGAACCCTGTGTCCTGTTAACATGACATGGGTGGATTCTGGACCCCTGAGGCCTGGGAACATGACATGGGTGGATTCTGGAACCCTGGGTCCTGTTAACATGACATGGGTGGATTCTGGAACCCTGAGGCCTGTTAACATGACATGGGTGGATTCTGGACCCCTGAGGCCTGGGAACATGACATGGGTGGATTCTGGAACCCTGTGTCCTGTTAACATGACATGGGTGGATTCTGGAACCCTGAGGCCTGGGAACATGACATCTGTTTAGATTGTGGAATACTGTCGCCTGGGAACATAACTGAGGATTGATTCTGGACCCCTGTGGACTGGGAACATGACTGAGGTTTTATTCTGGAACCCTGTGTCCTGTTAACATGACATGGGTGGATTCTGGAACCCTGAGGCCTGGGAACATGACATCTGTTTAGATTGTGGAATACTGTGGCCTGGGAACATAACTGAGGATTGATTCTGGACCCCTGTGGACTGGGAACATGACTGAGGTTTTATTCTGGAACCCTGAGGCCTGGGAACATGACATGGGTGGATTGTGGAACCCTGAGGCCTGGGAACATGACATCTGTTTAGATTGTGGAATACTGTGGCCTGGGAACTTGACTGAGCCTTGGTTCTGGACCCCTGTGTCCTGTTAACATGACATGGGTGGATTCTGGAACCCTGTGTCCTGTTAACATGACATGGGTGGATTCTGGAACCCTGAGGCCTGGGAACATGACATGGGTGGATTCTGGAACCCTGAGGCCTGGGAACATGACATGGGTGGATTCTGGAACCCTGTGTCCTGTTAACATGACATGGGTGGATTCTGGAACCCTGTGTCCTGTTAACATGACATGGGTGGATTCTGGAACCCTGAGGCCTGGGAACATGACATGGGTGGATTCTGGAACCCTGAGGCCTGGGAACATGACATGGGTGGATTCTGGAACCCTGTGTCCTGTTAACATGACATGGGTGGATTCTGGAACCCTGTGTCCTGGTAACATGACATGGGTGGATTCTGGAACCCTGAGGCCTGGGAACATGACATGGGTGGATTCTGGAACCCTGGGTCCTGTTAACATGACATGGGTGGATTCTGGAACCCTGAGGCCTGGGAACATGACATCTGTTTAGATTGTGGAATACTGTCGCCTGGGAACATAACTGAGGATTGATTCTGGACCCCTGTGGACTGGGAACATGACTGAGGTTTTATTCTGGAACCCTGTGTCCTGTTAACATGACATGGGTGGATTCTGGAACCCTGAGGCCTGGGAACATGACATCTGTTTAGATTGTGGAATACTGTGGCCTGGGAACATAACTGAGGATTGATTCTGGACCCCTGTGGACTGGGAACATGACTGAGGTTTTATTCTGGAACCCTGAGGCCTGGGAACATGACATGGGTGGATTTTGGAACCCTGAGGCCTGGGAACATGACATCTGTTTAGATTGTGGAATACTGTGGCCTGGGAACTTGACTGAGCCTTGGTTCTGGACCCCTGTGTCCTGTTAACATGACATGGGTGGATTCTGGAACCCTGTGTCCTGTTAACATGACATGGGTGGATTCTGGAACCCTGAGGCCTGGGAACATGACATGGGTGGATTCTGGAACCCTGAGGCCTAGGAACATGACATGGGTGGATTCTGGAACCCTGTGTCCTGTTCACATGACATGGGTGGATTCTGGAACCCTGTGTCCTGTTAACATGACATGGGTGGATTCTGGAACCCTGAGGCCTGGGAACATGACATGGGTGGATTCTGGAACCCTGAGGCCTGGGAACATGACATGGGTGGATTCTGGAACCCTGTGTCCTGTTAACATGACATGGGTGGATTCTGGAACCCTGTGTCCTGGTAACATGACATGGGTGGATTCTGGAACCCTGAGGCCTGGGAACATGACATGGGTGGATTCTGGAACCCTGGGTCCTGTTAACATGACATGGGTGGATTCTGGAACCCTGAGGCCTGGGAACATGACATCTGTTTAGATTGTGGAATACTGTGGCCTGGGAACATAACTGAGGATTGATTCTGGACCCCTGTGGACTGGGAACATGACTGAGCCTTGGTTCTGGACCCCTGTGTCCTGTTAACATGACATGGGTGGATTCTGGACCCCTGTGTCCTCTTAACATGACATGGGTGGATTCTGGAACCCTGGGTCCTGTTAACATGACATGGGTGGATTCTGGAACCCTGTGTCCTGTTAACATGACATGGGTGGATTCTGGACCCCTGAGGCCTGGGAACATGACATGGGTGGATTCTGGAACCCTGGGTCCTGCTAACATGACATGGGTGGATTCTGGAACCCTGAGGCCTGGGAACATGACATCTGTTTAGATTGTGGAATACTGTGGCCTGGGAACATAACTGAGGATTGATTCGGGACCCCTGTGGACTGGGAACATGACTGAGGTTTTATTCTGGAACCCTGGGTCCTGTTAACATGACATGCGTGGATTCTGGAACCCTGTGTCCTGTTAACATGACATGGGTGGATTCTGGAACCCTGAGGCCTGGGAACATGACATCTGTTTAGATTGTGGAATACTGTGCCCCGGGAACCTGACTGAGCCTTGGTTCTGGACCCCTGTGGACTGGGAACATGACTGAGGTTTTATTCTGGAACCCTGTGTCCTGGGAACATGACATGGGTGGATTCTGGAACCCTGAGGCCTGGGAACATGACATCTGTTTAGATTGTGGAATACTGTGGCCTGGGAACATAACTGAGGATTGATTCTGGACCCCTGTGGACTGGGAACATGACTGAGGTTTTATTCTGGAACCCTGTGTCCTGTTAACATGACATGGGTAGATTCTGGAACCCTGGGTCCTGTTAACATGACATGGGTGGATTCTGGACCCCTGAGGCCTGGGAACATAACATGGGTGGATTCTGGAACCCTGGGTCCTGTTAACATGACATGGGTGGATTCTGGAACCCTGAGGCCTGGGAACATGACATCTGTTTAGATTGTGGAATACTGTGGCCTGGGAACATAACTGAGGATTGATTCTGGAACCCTGTGGACTGAGAACATGACTGAGGTTTTATTCTGGAACCCTGTGTCCTGGGAACATGACATGGGTGGATTCTGGAACCCTGAGGCCTGGGAACATGACATCTGTTTAGACTGTGGAATACTGTGGCCTGGGAACATAACTGAGGATTGATTCTGGACCCCTGTGGACTGGGAACATGACTGAGTTTTTATTCTGGAACCCTGGGTCCTGTTAACATGACATGGGTGGATTCTGGAACCCTGTGTCCTGTTAACATGACATGGGTGGATTCTGGAACCCTGAGGCCTGGGAACATGACATCTGTTTAGATTGTGGAATACTGTGCCCCGGGAACCTGACTGAGCCTTGGTTCTGGACCCCTGTGGACTGGGAACATGACTGAGGTTTTATTCTGGAACCCTGGGTCCTGTTAACATGACATGGGTGGATTCTGGAACCCTGTGTCCTGTTAACATGACATGGGTGGATTCTGGAACCCTGAGGCCTGGGAACATGACATGGGTGGATTCTGGAACCCTGAGGCCTGGGAACATGACATGGGTGGATTCTGGAACCCTGTGTCCTGTTAACATGACATGGGTGGATTCTGGAACCCTGTGTACTGTTAACATGACATGGGTGGATTCTGGACCCCTGAGGCCTGGGAACATGACATGGGTGGATTCTGGAACCCTGGGTCCTGTTAACATGACATGGGTGGATTCTGGAACCCTGAGGCCTGTTAACATGACATGGGTGGATTCTGGACCCCTGAGGCCTGGGAACATGACATGGGTGGATTCTGGAACCCTGTGTCCTGTTAACATGACATGGGTGGATTCTGGAACCCTGAGGCCTGGGAACATGACATCTGTTTAGATTGTGGAATACTGTCGCCTGGGAACATAACTGAGGATTGATTCTGGACCCCTGTGGACTGGGAACATGACTGAGGTTTTATTCTGGAACCCTGTGTCCTGTTAACATGACATGGGTGGATTCTGGAACCCTGAGGCCTGGGAACATGACATCTGTTTAGATTGTGGAATACTGTGGCCTGGGAACATAACTGAGGATTGATTCTGGACCCCTGTGGACTGGGAACATGACTGAGGTTTTATTCTGGAACCCTGAGGCCTGGGAACATGACATGGGTGGATTGTGGAACCCTGAGGCCTGGGAACATGACATCTGTTTAGATTGTGGAATACTGTGGCCTGGGAACTTGACTGAGCCTTGGTTCTGGACCCCTGTGTCCTGTTAACATGACATGGGTGGATTCTGGAACCCTGTGTCCTGTTAACATGACATGGGTGGATTCTGGAACCCTGAGGCCTGGGAACATGACATGGGTGGATTCTGGAACCCTGAGGCCTGGGAACATGACATGGGTGGATTCTGGAACCCTGTGTCCTGTTAACATGACATGGGTGGATTCTGGAACCCTGTGTCCTGTTAACATGACATGGGTGGATTCTGGAACCCTGAGGCCTGGGAACATGACATGGGTGGATTCTGGAACCCTGAGGCCTGGGAACATGACATGGGTGGATTCTGGAACCCTGTGTCCTGTTAACATGACATGGGTGGATTCTGGAACCCTGTGTCCTGGTAACATGACATGGGTGGATTCTGGAACCCTGAGGCCTGGGAACATGACATGGGTGGATTCTGGAACCCTGGGTCCTGTTAACATGACATGGGTGGATTCTGGAACCCTGAGGCCTGGGAACATGACATCTGTTTAGATTGTGGAATACTGTCGCCTGGGAACATAACTGAGGATTGATTCTGGACCCCTGTGGACTGGGAACATGACTGAGGTTTTATTCTGGAACCCTGTGTCCTGTTAACATGACATGGGTGGATTCTGGAACCCTGAGGCCTGGGAACATGACATCTGTTTAGATTGTGGAATACTGTGGCCTGGGAACATAACTGAGGATTGATTCTGGACCCCTGTGGACTGGGAACATGACTGAGGTTTTATTCTGGAACCCTGAGGCCTGGGAACATGACATGGGTGGATTTTGGAACCCTGAGGCCTGGGAACATGACATCTGTTTAGATTGTGGAATACTGTGGCCTGGGAACTTGACTGAGCCTTGGTTCTGGACCCCTGTGTCCTGTTAACATGACATGGGTGGATTCTGGAACCCTGTGTCCTGTTAACATGACATGGGTGGATTCTGGAACCCTGAGGCCTGGGAACATGACATGGGTGGATTCTGGAACCCTGAGGCCTAGGAACATGACATGGGTGGATTCTGGAACCCTGTGTCCTGTTAACATGACATGGGTGGATTCTGGAACCCTGTGTCCTGTTAACATGACATGGGTGGATTCTGGAACCCTGAGGCCTGGGAACATGACATGGGTGGATTCTGGAACCCTGAGGCCTGGGAACATGACATGGGTGGATTCTGGAACCCTGTGTCCTGTTAACATGACATGGGTGGATTCTGGAACCCTGTGTCCTGGTAACATGACATGGGTGGATTCTGGAACCCTGAGGCCTGGGAACATGACATGGGTGGATTCTGGAACCCTGGGTCCTGTTAACATGACATGGGTGGATTCTGGACCCCTGAGGCCTGGGAACATGACATCTGTTTAGATTGTGGAATACTGTGGCCTGGGAACTTGACTGAGCCTTGGTTCTGGACCCCTGTGGACTGGGAACATGACTGAGGTTTTATTCTGGAACCCTGTGTCCTGTTAACATGACATGGGTGGATTCTGGAACCCTGTGTCCTGTTAACATGACATGGGTGGATTCTGGAACCCTGAGGCCTGGGAACATGACATCTGTTTAGATTGTGGAATACTGTGGCCTGGGAACTTGACTGAGCCTTGGTTCTGGACCCCTGTGGACTGGGAACATGACTGAGGTTTTATTCTGGAACCCTGAGGCCTGGGAACATGACATCTGTTTAGAATGTGGAATACTGTGGCCTGGGAACATAACTGAGGATTGATTCTGGACCCCTGTGGACTGGGAACATGACTGAGGTTTTATTCTGGAACCCTGGGTCCTGTTAACATGACATGGGTGGATTCTGGAACCCTGTGTCCTGTTAACATGACATGGGTGGATTCTGGAACCATGAGGCCTGGGAACATGACATGGGTGGATTCTGGAACCCTGAGGCCTGGGAACATGACATGGGTGGATTCTGGAACCCTGTGTCCTGTTAACATGACATGGGTGGATTCTGGAACCCTGTGTCCTGTTAACATGACATGGGTGGATTCTGGACCCCTGAGGCCTGGGAACATGACATGGGTGGATTCTGGAACCCTGTGTCCTGTTAACATGACATGGGTGGATTCTGGAACCCTGAGGCCTGGGAACATGACATCTGTTTAGATTGTGGAATACTGTGCCCCGGGAACCTGACTGAGCCTTGGTTCTGGACCCCTGTGGACTGGGAACATGACTGAGCCTTGGTTCTGGACCCCTGTGTCCTGTTAACATGACATGGGTGGATTCTGGACCCCTGTGTCCTGTTAACATGACATGGGTGGATTCTGGACCCCTGTGTCCTGTTAACATGACATGGGTGGATTCTGGAACCCTGGGTCCTGTTAACATGACATGGGTGGATTCTGGAACCCTGAGGCCTGTTAACATGACATGGGTGGATTCTGGACCCCTGAGGCCTGGGAACATGACATGGGTGGATTCTGGAACCCTGGGTCCTGTTAATATGACATGGGTGGATTCTGGAACCCTGAGGCCTGGGAACATGACAGCTGTTTAGATTGTGGAATACTGTGGCCTGGGAACATAACTGAGGATTGATTCTGGACCCCTGTGGACTGGGAACATGACTGAGGTTTTATTCTGGAACCCTGGGTCCTGTTAACATGACATGGGTGGATTCTGGAACCCTGTGTCCTGTTAACATGACATGGGTGGATTCTGGACCCCTGAGGCCTGGGAACATGACATCTGTTTAGATTGTGGAATACTGTGGCCTGGGAACTTGACTGAGCCTTGGTTCTGGACCCCTGTGGACTGGGAACATGACTGAGGTTTTATTCTGGAACCCTGGGTCCTGTTAACATGACATGGGTGGATTCTGGAACCCTGTGTCCTGTTAACATGACATGGGTGGATTCTGGAACCCTGAGGCCTGGGAACATGACATCTGTTTAGATTGTGGAATACTGTGGCCTGGGAACATAACTGAGGATTGATTCTGGATCCCTGTGGACTGGGAACATGACTGAGGTTTTATTCTGGAACCCTGGGTCCTGTTAACATGACATGGGTGGATTCTGGAACCCTGTGTCCTGTTAACATGACATGGGTGGATTCTGGAACCCTGAGGACTGGGAACATGACATCTGTTTAGATTGTGGAATAGTGTGCCCCGGGAACCTGACTGAGTCTTGGTTCTGGACCCCTGTGGACTGGGAACATGACTGAGCCTTGGTTCTGGACCCCTGTGTCCTGTTAACATGACATGGGTGGATTCTGGACCCCTGTGTCCTGTTAACATGACATGGGTGGATTCTGGAACCCTGGGTCCTGTTAACATCACATGGGTGGATTCTGGAACCCTGTGTCCTGTTAACATGACATGGGTGAATTCTGGACCCCTGAGGCCTGGGAACATGACATGGGTGGATTCTGGAACCCTGGGTCCTGTTAACATGACATGGGTGGATTCTGGAACCCTGAGGCCTGGGAACATGACATCTGTTTAGATTGTGGAATACTGTGGCCTGGGAACATAACTGAGGATTGATTCTGGACCCCTGTGGACTGGAAACATGACTGAGGTTTTATTCTGGAACCCTGGGTCCTGTTAACATGACATGGGTGGATTCTGGAACCCTGTGTCCTGTTAACATGACATGGGTGGATTCTGGAACCCTGAGGCCTGGGAACATGACATCTGTTTAGATTGTGGAATACTGTGCCCCGGGAACCTGACTGAGCCTTGGTTCTGGACCCCTGTGGACTGGGAACATGACTGAGGTTTTATTCTGGAACCCTGAGGCCTGGGAACATGACATCTATTTAGATTGTGGAATACTGTGGCTTGGGAACATAACTGAGGATTGATTCTGGACCCCTGTGGACTGGGAACATGACTGAGGTTTTATTCTGGAACCCTGGGTCCTGTTAACATGACATGGGTGGATTCTGGAACCCTGAGGCCTGGGAACATGACATCTGTTTAGATTGTGGAATACTGTGGCCTGGGAACATAACTGAGGATTGATTCTGGACCCCTGTGGACTGGGAACATGACTGAGGTTTTATTCTGGAACCCTGGGTCCTGTTAACATGACATGGGTGGATTCTGGAACCCTGGGTCCTGTTAACATGACATGGGTGGATTCTGGACCCCTGAGGCCTGGGAACATGACATGGGTGGATTCTGGAACCCTGGGTCCTGTTAACATGACATGGGTGGATTCTGGAACCCTGAGGCCTGTTAACATGACATGGGTGGATTCTGGACCCCTGAGGCCTGGGAACATGACATGGGTGGATTCTGGAACCCTGTGTCCTGTTAACATGACATGGGTGGATTCTGGAACCCTGAGGCCTGGGAACATGACATCTGTTTAGATTGTGGAATACTGTCGCCTGGGAACATAACTGAGGATTGATTCTGGACCCCTGTGGACTGGGAACATGACTGAGGTTTTATTCTGGAACCCTGTGTCCTGTTAACATGACATGGGTGGATTCTGGAACCCTGAGGCCTGGGAACATGACATCTGTTTAGATTGTGGAAAACTGTGGCCTGGGAACATAACTGAGGATTGATTCTGGACCCCTGTGGACTGGGAACATGACTGAGGTTTTATTCTGGAACCCTGAGGCCTGGGAACATGACATGGGTGGATTTTGGAACCCTGAGGCCTGGGAACATGACATCTGTTTAGATTGTGGAATACTGTGGCCTGGGAACTTGACTGAGCCTTGGTTCTGGACCCCTGTGTCCTGTTAACATGACATGGGTGGATTCTGGAACCCTGTGTCCTGTTAACATGACATGGGTGGATTCTGGAACCCTGAGGCCTGGGAACATGACATGGGTGGATTCTGGAACCCTGAGGCCTGGGAACATGACATGGGTGGATTCTGGAACCCTGTGTCCTGTTAACATGACATGGGTGGATTCTGGAACCCTGTGTCCTGGTAACATGACATGGGTGGATTCTGGAACCCTGAGGCCTGGGAACATGACATGGGTGGATTCTGGAACCCTGGGTCCTGTTAACATGACATGGGTGGATTCTGGAACCCTGAGGCCTGGGAACATGACATCTGTTTAGATTGTGGAATACTGTGGCCTGGGAACATAACTGAGGATTGATTCTGGACCCCTGTGGACTGGGAACATGACTGAGCCTTGGTTCTGGACCCCTGTGTCCTGTTAACATGACATGGGTGGATTCTGGACCCCTGTGTCCTCTTAACATGACATGGGTGGATTCTGGAACCCTGGGTCCTGTTAACATGACATGGGTGGATTCTGGAACCCTGTGTCCTGTTAACATGACATGGGTGGATTCTGGACCCCTGAGGCCTGGGAACATGACATGGGTGGATTCTGGAACCCTGGGTCCTGTTAACATGACATGGGTGGATTCTGGAACCCTGAGGCCTGGGAACATGACATCTGTTTAGATTGTGGAATACTGTGGCCTGGGAACATAACTGAGGATTGATTCTGGACCCCTGTGGACTGGGAACATGACTGAGGTTTTATTCTGGAACCCTGGGTCCTGTTAACATGACATGCGTGGATTCTGGAACCCTGTGTCCTGTTAACATGACATGGGTGGATTCTGGAACCCTGAGGCCTGGGAACATGACATCTGTTTAGATTGTGGAATACTGTGCCCCGGGAACCTGACTGAGCCTTGGTTCTGGACCCCTGTGGACTGGGAACATGACTGAGGTTTTATTCTGGAACCCTGTGTCCTGGGAACATGACATGGGTGGATTCTGGAACCCTGAGGCCTGGGAACATGACATCTGTTTAGATTGTGGAATACTGTGGCCTGGGAACATAACTGAGGATTGATTCTGGACCCCTGTGGACTGGGAACATGACTGAGGTTTTATTCTGGAACCCTGTGTCCTGTTAACATGACATGGGTAGATTCTGGAACCCTGGGTCCTGTTAACATGACATGGGTAGATTCTGGACCCCTGAGGCCTGGGAACATGACATGGGTGGATTCTGGAACCCTGGGTCCTGTTAACATGACATGGGTGGATTCTGGAACCCTGAGGCCTGGGAACATGACATCTGTTTAGATTGTGGAATACTGTGGCCTGGGAACATAACTGAGGATTGATTCTGGACCCCTGTGGACTGGGAACATGACTGAGGTTTTATTCTGGAACCCTGTGTCCTGGGAACATGACATGGGTGGATTCTGGAACCCTGAGGCCTGGGAACATGACATGGGTGGATTCTGGAACCCTGGGTCCTGTTAACATGACATGGGTGGATTCTGGAACCCTGAGGCCTGGGAACATGACATGGGTGGATTCTGGAACCCTGAGGCCTGGGAACATGACATCTGTTTAGATTGTGGAATACTGTGCCCCGGGAACCTGACTGAGCCTTGGTTCTGGACCCCTGTGGACTGGGAACATGACTGAGGTTTTATTCTGGAACCCTGGGTCCTGTTAACATGACATGGGTGGATTCTGGAACCCTGTGTCCTGTTAACATGACATGGGTGGATTCTGGAACCCTGAGGCCTGGGAACATGACATGGGTGGATTCTGGAACCCTGAGGCCTGGGAACATGACATGGGTGGATTCTGGAACCCTGTGTCCTGTTAACATGACATGGGTGGATTCTGGAACCCTGTGTCCTGTTAACATGACATGGGTGGATTCTGGACCCCTGAGGCCTGGGAACATGACATGGGTGGATTCTGGAACCCTGGGTCCTGTTAACATGACATGGGTGGATTCTGGAACCCTGAGGCCTGTTAACATGACATGGGTGGATTCTGGACCCCTGAGGCCTGGGAACATGACATGGGTGGATTCTGGAACCCTGTGTCCTGTTAACATGACATGGGTGGATTCTGGAACCCTGAGGCCTGGGAACATGACATCTGTTTAGATTGTGGAATACTGTCGCCTGGGAACATAACTGAGGATTGATTCTGGACCCCTGTGGACTGGGAACATGACTGAGGTTTTATTCTGGAACCCTGTGTCCTGTTAACATGACATGGGTGGATTCTGGAACCCTGAGGCCTGGGAACATGACATCTGTTTAGATTGTGGAATACTGTGGCCTGGGAACATAACTGAGGATTGATTCTGGACCCCTGTGGACTGGGAACATGACTGAGGTTTTATTCTGGAACCCTGAGGCCTGGGAACATGACATGGGTGGATTGTGGAACCCTGAGGCCTGGGAACATGACATCTGTTTAGATTGTGGAATACTGTGGCCTGGGAACTTGACTGAGCCTTGGTTCTGGACCCCTGTGTCCTGTTAACATGACATGGGTGGATTCTGGAACCCTGTGTCCTGTTAACATGACATGGGTGGATTCTGGAACCCTGAGGCCTGGGAACATGACATGGGTGGATTCTGGAACCCTGAGGCCTGGGAACATGACATGGGTGGATTCTGGAACCCTGTGTCCTGTTAACATGACATGGGTGGATTCTGGAACCCTGTGTCCTGTTAACATGACATGGGTGGATTCTGGAACCCTGAGGCCTGGGAACATGACATGGGTGGATTCTGGAACCCTGAGGCCTGGGAACATGACATGGGTGGATTCTGGAACCCTGTGTCCTGTTAACATGACATGGGTGGATTCTGGAACCCTGTGTCCTGGTAACATGACATGGGTGGATTCTGGAACCCTGAGGCCTGGGAACATGACATGGGTGGATTCTGGAACCCTGGGTCCTGTTAACATGACATGGGTGGATTCTGGAACCCTGAGGCCTGGGAACATGACATCTGTTTAGATTGTGGAATACTGTCGCCTGGGAACATAACTGAGGATTGATTCTGGACCCCTGTGGACTGGGAACATGACTGAGGTTTTATTCTGGAACCCTGTGTCCTGTTAACATGACATGGGTGGATTCTGGAACCCTGAGGCCTGGGAACATGACATCTGTTTAGATTGTGGAATACTGTGGCCTGGGAACATAACTGAGGATTGATTCTGGACCCCTGTGGACTGGGAACATGACTGAGGTTTTATTCTGGAACCCTGAGGCCTGGGAACATGACATGGGTGGATTTTGGAACCCTGAGGCCTGGGAACATGACATCTGTTTAGATTGTGGAATACTGTGGCCTGGGAACTTGACTGAGCCTTGGTTCTGGACCCCTGTGTCCTGTTAACATGACATGGGTGGATTCTGGAACCCTGTGTCCTGTTAACATGACATGGGTGGATTCTGGAACCCTGAGGCCTGGGAACATGACATGGGTGGATTCTGGAACCCTGAGGCCTAGGAACATGACATGGGTGGATTCTGGAACCCTGTGTCCTGTTAACATGACATGGGTGGATTCTGGAACCCTGTGTCCTGTTAACATGACATGGGTGGATTCTGGAACCCTGAGGCCTGGGAACATGACATGGGTGGATTCTGGAACCCTGAGGCCTGGGAACATGACATGGGTGGATTCTGGAACCCTGTGTCCTGTTAACATGACATGGGTGGATTCTGGAACCCTGTGTCCTGGTAACATGACATGGGTGGATTCTGGAACCCTGAGGCCTGGGAACATGACATGGGTGGATTCTGGAACCCTGGGTCCTGTTAACATGACATGGGTGGATTCTGGAACCCTGAGGCCTGGGAACATGACATCTGTTTAGATTGTGGAATACTGTGGCCTGGGAACATAACTGAGAATTGATTCTGGACCCCTGTGGACTGGGAACATGACTGAGCCTTGGTTCTGGACCCCTGTGTCCTGTTAACATGACATGGGTGGATTCTGGACCCCTGTGTCCTCTTAACATGACATGGGTGGATTCTGGAACCCTGGGTCCTGTTAACATGACATGGGTGGATTCTGGAACCCTGTGTCCTGTTAACATGACATGGGTGGATTCTGGACCCCTGAGGCCTGGGAACATGACATGGGTGGATTCTGGAACCCTGGGTCCTGCTAACATGACATGGGTGGATTCTGGAACCCTGAGGCCTGGGAACATGACATCTGTTTAGATTGTGGAATACTGTGGCCTGGGAACATAACTGAGGATTGATTCTGGACCCCTGTGGACTGGGAACATGACTGAGGTTTTATTCTGGAACCCTGGGTCCTGTTAACATGACATGCGTGGATTCTGGAACCCTGTGTCCTGTTAACATGACATGGGTGGATTCTGGAACCCTGAGGCCTGGGAACATGACATCTGTTTAGATTGTGGAATACTGTGCCCCGGGAACCTGACTGAGCCTTGGTTCTGGACCCCTGTGGACTGGGAACATGACTGAGGTTTTATTCTGGAACCCTGTGTCCTGGGAACATGACATGGGTGGATTCTGGAACCCTGAGGCCTGGGAACATGACATCTGTTTAGATTGTGGAATACTGTGGCCTGGGAACATAACTGAGGATTGATTCTGGACCCCTGTGGACTGGGAACATGACTGAGGTTTTATTCTGGAACCCTGTGTCCTGTTAACATGACATGGGTAGATTCTGGAACCCTGGGTCCTGTTAACATGACATGGGTGGATTCTGGACCCCTGAGGCCTGGGAACATAACATGGGTGGATTCTGGAACCCTGGGTCCTGTTAACATGACATGGGTGGATTCTGGAACCCTGAGGCCTGGGAACATGACATCTGTTTAGATTGTGGAATACTGTGGCCTGGGAACATAACTGAGGATTGATTCTGGAACCCTGTGGACTGGGAACATGACTGAGGTTTTATTCTGGAACCCTGTGTCCTGGGAACATGACATGGGTGGATTCTGGAACCCTGAGGCCTGGGAACATGACATCTGTTTAGACTGTGGAATACTGTGGCCTGGGAACATAACTGAGGATTGATTCTGGACCCCTGTGGACTGGGAACATGACTGAGTTTTTATTCTGGAACCCTGGGTCCTGTTAACATGACATGGGTGGATTCTGGAACCCTGTGTCCTGTTAACATGACATGGGTGGATTCTGGAACCCTGAGGCCTGGGAACATGACATCTGTTTAGATTGTGGAATACTGTGCCCCGGGAACCTGACTGAGCCTTGGTTCTGGACCCCTGTGGACTGGGAACATGACTGAGGTTTTATTCTGGAACCCTGGGTCCTGTTAACATGACATGGGTGGATTCTGGAACCCTGTGTCCTGTTAACATGACATGGGTGGATTCTGGAACCCTGAGGCCTGGGAACATGACATGGGTGGATTCTGGAACCCTGAGGCCTGGGAACATGACATGGGTGGATTCTGGAACCCTGTGTCCTGTTAACATGACATGGGTGGATTCTGGAACCCTGAGGCCTGTTAACATGACATGGGTGGATTCTGGACCCCTGAGGCCTGGGAACATGACATGGGTGGATTCTGGAACCCTGTGTCCTGTTAACATGACATGGGTGGATTCTGGAACCCTGAGGCCTGGGAACATGACATCTGTTTAGATTGTGGAATACGGTCGCCTGGGAACATAACTGAGGATTGATTCTGGACCCCTGTGGACTGGGAACATGACTGAGGTTTTATTCTGGAACCCTGTGTCCTGTTAACATGACATGGGTGGATTCTGGAACCCTGAGGCCTGGGAACATGACATCTGTTTAGATTGTGGAATACTGTGGCCTGGGAACATAACTGAGGATTGATTCTGGACCCCTGTGGACTGGGAACATGACTGAGGTTTTATTCTGGAACCCTGAGGCCTGGGAACATGACATGGGTGGATTGTGGAACCCTGAGGCCTGGGAACATGACATCTGTTTAGATTGTGGAATACTGTGGCCTGGGAACTTGACTGAGCCTTGGTTCTGGACCCCTGTGTCCTGTTAACATGACATGGGTGGATTCTGGAACCCTGTGTCCTGTTAACATGACATGGGTGGATTCTGGAACCCTGAGGCCTGGGAACATGACATGGGTGGATTCTGGAACCCTGAGGCCTGGGAACATGACATGGGTGGATTCTGGAACCCTGTGTCCTGTTAACATGACATGGGTGGATTCTGGAACCCTGTGTCCTGTTAACATGACATGGGTGGATTCTGGAACCCTGAGGCCTGGGAACATGACATGGGTGGATTCTGGAACCCTGAGGCCTGGGAACATGACATGGGTGGATTCTGGAACCCTGTGTCCTGTTAACATGACATGGGTGGATTCTGGAACCCTGTGTCCTGGTAACATGACATGGGTGGATTCTGGAACCCTGAGGCCTGGGAACATGACATGGGTGGATTCTGGAACCCTGGGTCCTGTTAACATGACATGGGTGGATTCTGGAACCCTGAGGCCTGGGAACATGACATCTGTTTAGATTGTGGAATACTGTCGCCTGGGAACATAACTGAGGATTGATTCTGGACCCCTGTGGACTGGGAACATGACTGAGGTTTTATTCTGGAACCCTGTGTCCTGTTAACATGACATGGGTGGATTCTGGAACCCTGAGGCCTGGGAACATGACATCTGTTTAGATTGTGGAATACTGTGGCCTGGGAACATAACTGAGGATTGATTCTGGACCCCTGTGGACTGGGAACATGACTGAGGTTTTATTCTGGAACCCTGAGGCCTGGGAACATGACATGGGTGGATTTTGGAACCCTGAGGCCTGGGAACATGACATCTGTTTAGATTGTGGAATACTGTGGCCTGGGAACTTGACTGAGCCTTGGTTCTGGACCCCTGTGTCCTGTTAACATGACATGGGTGGATTCTGGAACCCTGTGTCCTGTTAACATGACATGGGTGGATTCTGGAACCCTGAGGCCTGGGAACATGACATGGGTGGATTCTGGAACCCTGAGGCCTAGGAACATGACATGGGTGGATTCTGGAACCCTGTGTCCTGTTAACATGACATGGGTGGATTCTGGAACCCTGTGTCCTGTTAACATGACATGGGTGGATTCTGGAACCCTGAGGCCTGGGAACATGACATGGGTGGATTCTGGAACCCTGAGGCCTGGGAACATGACATGGGTGGATTCTGGAACCCTGTGTCCTGTTAACATGACATGGGTGGATTCTGGAACCCTGTGTCCTGGTAACATGACATGGGTGGATTCTGGAACCCTGAGGCCTGGGAACATGACATGGGTGGATTCTGGAACCCTGGGTCCTGTTAACATGACATGGGTGGATTCTGGAACCCTGAGGCCTGGGAACATGACATGGGTGGATTCTGGAACCCTGAGGCCTGGGAACATGACATCTGTTTAGATTGTGGAATACTGTGCCCCGGGAACCTGACTGAGCCTTGGTTCTGGACCCCTGTGGACTGGGAACATGACTGAGGTTTTATTCTGGAACCCTGGGTCCTGTTAACATGACATGGGTGGATTCTGGAACCCTGTGTCCTGTTAACATGACATGGGTGGATTCTGGAACCCTGAGGCCTGGGAACATGACATGGGTGGATTCTGGAACCCTGAGGCCTGGGAACATGACATGGGTGGATTCTGGAACCCTGTGTCCTGTTAACATGACATGGGTGGATTCTGGAACCCTGTGTCCTGTTAACATGACATGGGTGGATTCTGGACCCCTGAGGCCTGGGAACATGACATGGGTGGATTCTGGAACCCTGGGTCCTGTTAACATGACATGGGTGGATTCTGGAACCCTGAGGCCTGTTAACATGACATGGGTGGATTCTGGACCCCTGAGGCCTGGGAACATGACATGGGTGGATTCTGGAACCCTGTGTCCTGTTAACATGACATGGGTGGATTCTGGAACCCTGAGGCCTGGGAACATGACATCTGTTTAGATTGTGGAATACTGTCGCCTGGGAACATAACTGAGGATTGATTCTGGACCCCTGTGGACTGGGAACATGACTGAGGTTTTATTCTGGAACCCTGTGTCCTGTTAACATGACATGGGTGGATTCTGGAACCCTGAGGCCTGGGAACATGACATCTGTTTAGATTGTGGAATACTGTGGCCTGGGAACATAACTGAGGATTGATTCTGGACCCCTGTGGACTGGGAACATGACTGAGGTTTTATTCTGGAACCCTGAGGCCTGGGAACATGACATGGGTGGATTGTGGAACCCTGAGGCCTGGGAACATGACATCTGTTTAGATTGTGGAATACTGTGGCCTGGGAACTTGACTGAGCCTTGGTTCTGGACCCCTGTGTCCTGTTAACATGACATGGGTGGATTCTGGAACCCTGTGTCCTGTTAACATGACATGGGTGGATTCTGGAACCCTGAGGCCTGGGAACATGACATGGGTGGATTCTGGAACCCTGAGGCCTGGGAACATGACATGGGTGGATTCTGGAACCCTGTGTCCTGTTAACATGACATGGGTGGATTCTGGAACCCTGTGTCCTGTTAACATGACATGGGTGGATTCTGGAACCCTGAGGCCTGGGAACATGACATGGGTGGATTCTGGAACCCTGAGGCCTGGGAACATGACATGGGTGGATTCTGGAACCCTGTGTCCTGTTAACATGACATGGGTGGATTCTGGAACCCTGTGTCCTGGTAACATGACATGGGTGGATTCTGGAACCCTGAGGCCTGGGAACATGACATGGGTGGATTCTGGAACCCTGGGTCCTGTTAACATGACATGGGTGGATTCTGGAACCCTGAGGCCTGGGAACATGACATCTGTTTAGATTGTGGAATACTGTCGCCTGGGAACATAACTGAGGATTGATTCTGGACCCCTGTGGACTGGGAACATGACTGAGGTTTTATTCTGGAACCCTGTGTCCTGTTAACATGACATGGGTGGATTCTGGAACCCTGAGGCCTGGGAACATGACATCTGTTTAGATTGTGGAATACTGTGGCCTGGGAACATAACTGAGGATTGATTCTGGACCCCTGTGGACTGGGAACATGACTGAGGTTTTATTCTGGAACCCTGAGGCCTGGGAAGATGACATGGGTGGATTTTGGAACCCTGAGGCCTGGGAACATGACATCTGTTTAGATTGTGGAATACTGTGGCCTGGGAACTTGACTGAGCCTTGGTTCTGGACCCCTGTGTCCTGTTAACATGACATGGGTGGATTCTGGAACCCTGTGTCCTGTTAACATGACATGGGTGGATTCTGGAACCCTGAGGCCTGGGAACATGACATGGGTGGATTCTGGAACCCTGAGGCCTAGGAACATGACATGGGTGGATTCTGGAACCCTGTGTCCTGTTAACATGACATGGGTGGATTCTGGAACCCTGTGTCCTGTTAACATGACATGGGTGGATTCTGGAACCCTGAGGCCTGGGAACATGACATGGGTGGATTCTGGAACCCTGAGGCCTGGGAACATGACATGGGTGGATTCTGGAACCCTGTGTCCTGTTAACATGACATGGGTGGATTCTGGAACCCTGTGTCCTGGTAACATGACATGGGTGGATTCTGGAACCCTGAGGCCTGGGAACATGACATGGGTGGATTCTGGAACCCTGGGTCCTGTTAACATGACATGGGTGGATTCTGGAACCCTGAGGCCTGGGAACATGACATCTGTTTAGATTGTGGAATACTGTGGCCTGGGAACATAACTGAGGATTGATTCTGGACCCCTGTGGACTGGGAACATGACTGAGCCTTGGTTCTGGACCCCTGTGTCCTGTTAACATGACATGGGTGGATTCTGGACCCCTGTGTCCTCTTAACATGACATGGGTGGATTCAGGAACCCTGGGTCCTGTTAACATGACATGGGTGGATTCTGGAACCCTGTGTCCTGTTAACATGACATGGGTGGATTCTGGACCCCTGAGGCCTGGGAACATGACATGGGTGGATTCTGGAACCCTGGGTCCTGTTAACATGACATGGGTGGATTCTGGAACCCTGAGGCCTGGGAACATGACATCTGTTTAGATTGTGGAATACTGTGGCCTGGGAACATAACTGAGGATTGATTCTGGACCCCTGTGGACTGGGAACATGACTGAGGTTTTATTCTGGAACCCTGGGTCCTGTTAACATGACATGCGTGGATTCTGGAACCCTGTGTCCTGTTAACATGACATGGGTGGATTCTGGAACCCTGTGTCCTGTTAACATGACATGGGTGGATTCTGGAACCCTGAGGCCTGGGAACATGACATGGGTGGATTCTGGAACCCTGAGGCCTGGGAACATGACATGGGTGGATTCTGGAACCCTGTGTCCTGTTAACATGACATGGGTGGATTCTGGAACCCTGTGTCCTGGTAACATGACATGGGTGGATTCTGGAACCCTGAGGCCTGGGAACATGACATGGGTGGATTCTGGAACCCTGGGTCCTGTTAACATGACATGGGTGGATTCTGGAACCCTGAGGCCTGGGAACATGACATCTGTTTAGATTGTGGAATACTGTCGCCTGGGAACATAACTGAGGATTGATTCTGGACCCCTGTGGACTGGGAACATGACTGAGGTTTTATTCTGGAACCCTGTGTCCTGTTAACATGACATGGGTGGATTCTGGAACCCTGAGGCCTGGGAACATGACATCTGTTTAGATTGTGGAATACTGTGGCCTGGGAACATAACTGAGGATTGATTCTGGACCCCTGTGGACTGGGAACATGACTGAGGTTTTATTCTGGAACCCTGAGGCCTGGGAACATGACATGGGTGGATTTTGGAACCCTGAGGCCTGGGAACATGACATCTGTTTAGATTGTGGAATACTGTGGCCTGGGAACTTGACTGAGCCTTGGTTCTGGACCCCTGTGTCCTGTTAACATGACATGGGTGGATTCTGGAACCCTGTGTCCTGTTAACATGACATGGGTGGATTCTGGAACCCTGAGGCCTGGGAACATGACATGGGTGGATTCTGGAACCCTGAGGCCTAGGAACATGACATGGGTGGATTCTGGAACCCTGTGTCCTGTTAACATGACATGGGTGGATTCTGGAACCCTGTGTCCTGTTAACATGACATGGGTGGATTCTGGAACCCTGAGGCCTGGGAACATGACATGGGTGGATTCTGGAACCCTGAGGCCTGGGAACATGACATGGGTGGATTCTGGAACCCTGTGTCCTGTTAACATGACATGGGTGGATTCTGGAACCCTGTGTCCTGGTAACATGACATGGGTGGATTCTGGAACCCTGAGGCCTGGGAACATGACATGGGTGGATTCTGGAACCCTGGGTCCTGTTAACATGACATGGGTGGATTCTGGAACCCTGAGGCCTGGGAACATGACATGGGTGGATTCTGGAACCCTGAGGCCTGGGAACATGACATCTGTTTAGATTGTGGAATACTGTGCCCCGGGAACCTGACTGAGCCTTGGTTCTGGACCCCTGTGGACTGGGAACATGACTGAGGTTTTATTCTGGAACCCTGGGTCCTGTTAACATGACATGGGTGGATTCTGGAACCCTGTGTCCTGTTAACATGACATGGGTGGATTCTGGAACCCTGAGGCCTGGGAACATGACATGGGTGGATTCTGGAACCCTGAGGCCTGGGAACATGACATGGGTGGATTCTGGAACCCTGTGTCCTGTTAACATGACATGGGTGGATTCTGGAACCCTGTGTCCTGTTAACATGACATGGGTGGATTCTGGACCCCTGAGGCCTGGGAACATGACATGGGTGGATTCTGGAACCCTGGGTCCTGTTAACATGACATGGGTGGATTCTGGAACCCTGAGGCCTGTTAACATGACATGGGTGGATTCTGGACCCCTGAGGCCTGGGAACATGACATGGGTGGATTCTGGAACCCTGTGTCCTGTTAACATGACATGGGTGGATTCTGGAACCCTGAGGCCTGGGAACATGACATCTGTTTAGATTGTGGAATACTGTCGCCTGGGAACATAACTGAGGATTGATTCTGGACCCCTGTGGACTGGGAACATGACTGAGGTTTTATTCTGGAACCCTGTGTCCTTTTAACATGACATGGGTGGATTCTGGAACCCTGAGGCCTGGGAACATGACATCTGTTTAGATTGTGGAATACTGTGGCCTGGGAACATAACTGAGGATTGATTCTGGACCCCTGTGGACTGGGAACATGACTGAGGTTTTATTCTGGAACCCTGAGGCCTGGGAACATGACATGGGTGGATTGTGGAACCCTGAGGCCTGGGAACATGACATCTGTTTAGATTGTGGAATACTGTGGCCTGGGAACTTGACTGAGCCTTGGTTCTGGACCCCTGTGTCCTGTTAACATGACATGGGTGGATTCTGGAACCCTGTGTCCTGTTAACATGACATGGGTGGATTCTGGAACCCTGAGGCCTGGGAACATGACATGGGTGGATTCTGGAACCCTGAGGCCTGGGAACATGACATGGGTGGATTCTGGAACCCTGTGTCCTGTTAACATGACATGGGTGGATTCTGGAACCCTGTGTCCTGTTAACATGACATGGGTGGATTCTGGAACCCTGAGGCCTGGGAACATGACATGGGTGGATTCTGGAACCCTGAGGCCTGGGAACATGACATGGGTGGATTCTGGAACCCTGTGTCCTGTTAACATGACATGGGTGGATTCTGGAACCCTGTGTCCTGGTAACATGACATGGGTGGATTCTGGAACCCTGAGGCCTGGGAACATGACATGGGTGGATTCTGGAACCCTGGGTCCTGTTAACATGACATGGGTGGATTCTGGAACCCTGAGGCCTGGGAACATGACATCTGTTTAGATTGTGGAATACTGTCGCCTGGGAACATAACTGAGGATTGATTCTGGACCCCTGTGGACTGGGAACATGACTGAGGTTTTATTCTGGAACCCTGTGTCCTGTTAACATGACATGGGTGGATTCTGGAACCCTGAGGCCTGGGAACATGACATCTGTTTAGATTGTGGAATACTGTGGCCTGGGAACATAACTGAGGATTGATTCTGGACCCCTGTGGACTGGGAACATGACTGAGGTTTTATTCTGGAACCCTGAGGCCTGGGAAGATGACATGGGTGGATTTTGGAACCCTGAGGCCTGGGAACATGACATCTGTTTAGATTGTGGAATACTGTGGCCTGGGAACTTGACTGAGCCTTGGTTCTGGACCCCTGTGTCCTGTTAACATGACATGGGTGGATTCTGGAACCCTGTGTCCTGTTAACATGACATGGGTGGATTCTGGAACCCTGAGGCCTGGGAACATGACATGGGTGGATTCTGGAACCCTGAGGCCTAGGAACATGACATGGGTGGATTCTGGAACCCTGTGTCCTGTTAACATGACATGGGTGGATTCTGGAACCCTGTGTCCTGTTAACATGACATGGGTGGATTCTGGAACCCTGAGGCCTGGGAACATGACATGGGTGGATTCTGGAACCCTGAGGCCTGGGAACATGACATGGGTGGATTCTGGAACCCTGTGTCCTGTTAACATGACATGGGTGGATTCTGGAACCCTGTGTCCTGGTAACATGACATGGGTGGATTCTGGAACCCTGAGGCCTGGGAACATGACATGGGTGGATTCTGGAACCCTGGGTCCTGTTAACATGACATGGGTGGATTCTGGAACCCTGAGGCCTGGGAACATGACATCTGTTTAGATTGTGGAATACTGTGGCCTGGGAACATAACTGAGGATTGATTCTGGACCCCTGTGGACTGGGAACATGACTGAGCCTTGGTTCTGGACCCCTGTGTCCTGTTAACATGACATGGGTGGATTCTGGACCCCTGTGTCCTCTTAACATGACATGGGTGGATTCTGGAACCCTGGGTCCTGTTAACATGACATGGGTGGATTCTGGAACCCTGTGTCCTGTTAACATGACATGGGTGGATTCTGGACCCCTGAGGCCTGGGAACATGACATGGGTGGATTCTGGAACCCTGGGTCCTGTTAACATGACATGGGTGGATTCTGGAACCCTGAGGCCTGGGAACATGACATCTGTTTAGATTGTGGAATACTGTGGCCTGGGAACATAACTGAGGATTGATTCTGGACCCCTGTGGACTGGGAACATGACTGAGGTTTTATTCTGGAACCCTGGGTCCTGTTAACATGACATGCGTGGATTCTGGAACCCTGTGTCCTGTTAACATGACATGGGTGGATTCTGGAACCCTGAGGCCTGGGAACATGACATCTGTTTAGATTGTGGAATACTGTGCCCCGGGAACCTGACTGAGCCTTGGTTCTGGACCCCTGTGGACTGGGAACATGACTGAGGTTTTATTCTGGAACCCTGTGTCCTGGGAACATGACATGGGTGGATTCTGGAACCCTGAGGCCTGGGAACATGACATCTGTTTAGATTGTGGAATACTGTGGCCTGGGAACATAACTGAGGATTGATTCTGGACCCCTGTGGACTGGGAACATGACTGAGGTTTTATTCTGGAACCCTGTGTCCTGTTAACATGACATGGGTAGATTCTGGAACCCTGGGTCCTGTTAACATGACATGGGTGGATTCTGGACCCCTGAGGCCTGGGAACATAACATGGGTGGATTCTGGAACCCTGGGTCCTGTTAACATGACATGGGTGGATTCTGGAACCCTGAGGCCTGGGAACATGACATCTGTTTAGATTGTGGAATACTGTGGCCTGGGAACATAACTGAGGATTGATTCTGGAACCCTGTGGACTGGGAACATGACTGAGGTTTTATTCTGGAACCCTGTGTCCTGGGAACATGACATGGGTGGATTCTGGAACCCTGAGGCCTGGGAACATGACATCTGTTTAGACTGTGGAATACTGTGGCCTGGGAACATAACTGAGGATTGATTCTGGACCCCTGTGGACTGGGAACATGACTGAGTTTTTATTCTGGAACCCTGGGTCCTGTTAACATGACATGGGTGGATTCTGGAACCCTGTGTCCTGTTAACATGACATGGGTGGATTCTGGAACCCTGAGGCCTGGGAACATGACATCTGTTTAGATTGTGGAATACTGTGCCCCGGGAACCTGACTGAGCCTTGGTTCTGGACCCCTGTGGACTGGGAACATGACTGAGGTTTTATTCTGGAACCCTGGGTCCTGTTAACATGACATGGGTGGATTCTGGAACCCTGTGTCCTGTTAACATGACATGGGTGGATTCTGGAACCCTGAGGCCTGGGAACATGACATGGGTGGATTCTGGAACCCTGAGGCCTGGGAACATGACATGGGTGGATTCTGGAACCCTGTGTCCTGTTAACATGACATGGGTGGATTCTGGAACCCTGTGTCCTGTTAACATGACATGGGTGGATTCTGGACCCCTGAGGCCTGGGAACATGACATGGGTGGATTCTGGAACCCTGGGTCCTGTTAACATGACATGGGTGGATTCTGGAACCCTGAGGCCTGTTAACATGACATGGGTGGATTCTGGACCCCTGAGGCCTGGGAACATGACATGGGTGGATTCTGGAACCCTGTGTCCTGTTAACATGACATGGGTGGATTCTGGAACCCTGAGGCCTGGGAACATGACATCTGTTTAGATTGTGGAATACTGTCGCCTGGGAACATAACTGAGGATTGATTCTGGACCCCTGTGGACTGGGAACATGACTGAGGTTTTATTCTGGAACCCTGCGTCCTGTTAACATGACATGGGTGGATTCTGGAACCCTGAGGCCTGGGAACATGACATCTGTTTAGATTGTGGAATACTGTGGCCTGGGAACATAACTGAGGATTGATTCTGGACCCCTGTGGCCTGGGAACATAACTGAGGCTTGGTTCTGGACCCCTGTGGACTGGGAACATGACTGAGGTTTTATTCTGGAACCCTGAGGCCTGGGAACATGACATGGGTGGATTCTGGAACCCTGAGGCCTGGGAACATGACATGGGTGGATTCTGGAACCCTGTGTCCTGTTAACATGACATGGGTGGATTCTGGAACCCTGTGTCCTGTTAACATGACATGGGTGGATTCTGGAACCCTGAGGCCTGGGAACATGAGTGAGGTTTTATTCTGGAACCCTGAGGCCTGGGAACATGACATGGGTGGATTCTGGAACCCTGAGGCCTGGGAACATGACATCTGTTTAGATTGTGGAATACTGTGGCCTGGGAACATAACTGAGGATTGATTCTGGACCCCTGTGGACTGGGAACATGACTGAGGTTTTATTCTGGAACCCTGAGGCCTGGGAACATGACATGGGTGGATTGTGGAACCCTGAGGCCTGGGAACATGACATCTGTTTAGATTGTGGAATACTGTGGCCTGGGAACTTGACTGAGCCTTGGTTCTGGACCCCTGTGTCCTGTTAACATGACATGGGTGGATTCTGGAACCCTGTGTCCTGTTAACATGACATGGGTGGATTCTGGAACCCTGAGGCCTGGGAACATGACATCGGTGGATTCTGGAACCCTGAGGCCTGGGAACATGACATGGGTGGATTCTGGAACCCTGTGTCCTGTTAACATGACATGGGTGGATTCTGGAACCCTGTGTCCTGTTAACATGACATGGGTGGATTCTGGAACCCTGAGGCCTGGGAACATGACATGGGTGGATTCTGGAACCCTGAGGCCTGGGAACATGACATGGGTGGATTCTGGAACCCTGTGTCCTGTTAACATGACATGGGTGGATTCTGGAACCCTGTGTCCTGGTAACATGACATGGGTGGATTCTGGAACCCTGAGGCCTGGGAACATGACATGGGTGGATTCTGGAACCCTGGGTCCTGTTAACATGACATGGGTGGATTCTGGAACCCTGAGGCCTGGGAACATGACATCTGTTTAGATTGTGGAATACTGTGGCCTGGGAACATAACTGAGGATTGATTCTGGATCCCTGTGGACTGGGAACATGACTGAGCCTTGGTTCTGGACCCCTGTGTCCTGTTAACATGACATGGGTGGATTCTGGACCCCTGTGTCCTCTTAACATGACATGGGTGGATTCTGGAACCCTGGGTCCTGTTAACATGACATGGGTGGATTCTGGAACCCTGTGTCCTGTTAACATGACATGGGTGGATTCTGGACCCCTGAGGCCTGGGAACATGACATGGGTGGATTCTGGAACCCTGGGTCCTGTTAACATGACATGGGTGGATTCTGGAACCCTGAGGCCTGGGAACATGACATCTGTTTAGATTGTGGAATACTGTGGCCTGGGAACATAACTGAGGATTGATTCTGGACCCCTGTGGACTGGGAACATGACTGAGGTTTTATTCTGGAACCCTGGGTCCTGTTAACATGACATGCGTGGATTCTGGAACCCTGTGTCCTGTTAACATGACATCGGTGGATTCTGGAACCCTGAGGCCTGGGAACATGACATCTGTTTAGATTGTGGAATACTGTGCCCCGGGAACCTGACTGAGCCTTGGTTCTGGACCCCTGTGGACTGGGAACATGACTGAGGTTTTATTCTGGAACCCTGTGTCCTGGGAACATGACATGGGTGGATTCTGGAACCCTGAGGCCTGGGAACATGACATCTGTTTAGATTGTGGAATACTGTGGCCTGGGAACATAACTGAGGATTGATTCTGGACCCCTGTGGACTGGGAACATGACTGAGGTTTTATTCTGGAACCCTGTGTCCTGTTAACATGACATGGGTAGATTCTGGAACCCTGGGTCCTGTTAACATGACATGGGTGGATTCTGGACCCCTGAGGCCTGGGAACATGACATGGGTGGATTCTGGAACCCTGAGGCCTGGGAACATGACATGGGTGGATTCTGGAACCCTGAGGCCTGGGAACATGACATGGGTGGATTCTGGAACCCTGTGTCCTGTTAACATGACATGGGTGGATTCTGGAACCCTGTGTCCTGTTAACATGACATGGGTGGATTCTGGAACCCTGAGGCCTGGGAACATGACATCTGTTTAGATTGTGGAATACTGTGGCCTGGGAACTTGACTGAGGATTGATTCTGGACCCCTGTGGACTGGGAACATGACTGAGGTTTTATTCTGGAACCCTGTGTCCTGGGAACATGACATGGGTGGATTCTGGAACCCTGAGGCCTGGGAACATGACATCTGTTTAGATTGTGGAATACTGTGGCCTGGGAACATAACTGAGGATTGATTCTGGACCCCTCTGTCCTGGGAACATGACATGGGTGGATTCTGGAACCCTGTGTCCTGTTAACATGACATGGGTGGATTCTGGACCCCTGAGGCCTGGGAACATGACATGGGTGGATTATGGAACCCTGGGTCCTGTTAACATGACATGGGTGGATTCTGGAACCCTGAGGCCTGGGAACATGACATCTGTTTAGATTGTGGAATACTGTGGCCTGGGAACATAACTGAGGATTGATTCTGGACCCCTGTGGACTGGGAACATGACTGAGGTTTTATTCTGGAACCCTGGGTCCTGTTAACATGACATGGGTGGATTCTGGAACCCTGAGGCCTGGGAACATGACATCTGTTTAGATTGTGGAATACTGTGGCCTGGGAACTTGACTGAGCCTTGGTTCTGGACCCCTGTGGACTGGGAACATGACTGAGGTTTTATTCTGGAACCCTGTGTCCTGGGAACATGACATGGGTGGATTCTGGAACCCTGAGGCCTGGGAACATGACATCTGTTTAGATTGTGGAATACTGTGGCCTGGGAACATAACTGAGGATTGATTCTGGACCCCTGTGGACTGGGAACATGACTGAGGTTTTATTCTGGAACCGTGGGTCCTGTTAACATGACATGGGTGGATTCTGGAACCCTGTGTCCTGTTAACATGACATGGGTGGATTCTGGACCCCTGAGGCCTGGGAACATGACATCTGTTTAGATTGTGGAATACTGTGGCCTGGGAACTTGACTGAGCCTTGGTTCTGGACCCCTGTGGACTGGGAACATGACTGAGGTTTTATTCTGGAACCCTGGGTCCTGTTAACATGACATGGGTGGATTCTGGAACCCTGTGTCCTGTTAACATGACATGGGTGGATTCTGGGACCCTGAGGCCTGGGAACATGACATCTGTTTAGATTGTGGAATACTGTGGCCTGGGAACTTGACTGAGCCTTGGTTCTGGACCCCTGTGGACTGGGAACATGACTGAGGTTTTATTCTGGAACCCTGGGTCCTGTTAACATGACATGGGTGGATTCTGGAACCCTGTGTCCTGTTAACATGACATGGGTGGATTCTGGAACCCTGAGGCCTGGGAACATGACATCTGTTTAGATTGTGGAATACTGTGGCCTGGGAACATAACTGAGGATTGATTCTGGATCCCTGTGGACTGGGAACATGACTGAGGTTTTATTCTGGAACCCTGGGTCCTGTTAACATGACATGGGTGGATTCTGGAACCCTGTGTCCTGTTAACATGACATGGGTGGATTCTGGAACCCTGAGGACTGGGAACATGACATCTGTTTAGATTGTGGAATACTGTGCCCCGGGAACCTGACTGAGCCTTGGTTCTGGACCCCTGTGGACTGGGAACATGACTGAGCCTTGGTTCTGGACCCCTGTGTCCTGTTAACATGACATGGGTGGATTCTGGACCCCTGTGTCCTGTTAACATGACATGGGTGGATTCTGGAACCCTGGGTCCTGTTAACATCACATGGGTGGATTCTGGAACCCTGTGTCCTGTTAACATGACATGGGTGGATTCTGGAACCCTGAGGCCTGGGAACATGACATCTGTTTAGATTGTGGAATACTGTGGCCTGGGAACATAACTGAGGATTGATTCTGGACCCCTGTGGACTGGAAACATGACTGAGGTTTTATTCTGGAACCCTGGGTCCTGTTAACATGACATGGGTGGATTCTGGAACCCTGTGTCCTGTTAACATGACATGGGTGGATTCTGGAACCCTGAGGCCTGGGAACATGACATCTGTTTAGATTGTGGAATACTGTGCCCCGGGAACCTGACTGAGCCTTGGTTCTGGACCCCTGTGGACTGGGAACATGACTGAGGTTTTATTCTGGAACCCTGAGGCCTGGGAACATGACATCTGTTTAGATTGTGGAATACTGTGGCCTGGGAACATAACTGAGGATTGATTCTGGACCCCTGTGGACTGGGAACATGACTGAGGTTTTATTCTGGAACCCTGGGTCCTGTTAACATGACATGGGTGGATTCTGGAACCCTGAGGCCTGGGAACATGACATCTGTTTAGATTGTGGAATACTGTGGCCTGGGAACATAACTGAGGATTGATTCTGGACCCCTGTGGACTGGGAACATGACTGAGGTTTTATTCTGGAACCCTGGGTCCTGTTAACATGACATGGGTGGATTCTGGAACCCTGGGTCCTGTTAACATGACATGGGTGGATTCTGGACCCCTGAGGCCTGGGAACATGACATGGGTGGATTCTGGAACCCTGGGTCCTGTTAACATGACATGGGTGGATTCTGGAACCCTGAGGCCTGTTAACATGACATGGGTGGATTCTGGACCCCTGAGGCCTGGGAACATGACATGGGTGGATTCTGGAACCCTGTGTCCTGTTAACATGACATGGGTGGATTCTGGAACCCTGAGGCCTGGGAACATGACATCTGTTTAGATTGTGGAATACTGTGGCCTGGGAACATAACTGAGGATTGATTCTGGACCCCTGTGGACTGGGAACATGACTGAGGTTTTATTCTGGAACCCTGTGTCCTGTTAACATGACATGGGTGGATTCTGGAACCCTGAGGCCTGGGAACATGACATCTGTTTAGATTGTGGAATACTGTGGCCTGGGAACATAACTGAGGATTGATTCTGGACCCCTGTGGACTGGGAACATGACTGAGGTTTTATTCTGGAACCCTGTGTCCTGGGAACATGACATGGGTGGATTCTGGAACTCTGAGGCCTGGGAACATGACATCTGTTTAGATTGTGGAATACTGTGGCCTGGGAACATAACTGAGGATTGATTCTGGACCCCTGTGGACTGGGAACATGACTGAGTTTTTATTCTGGAACCCTGGGTCCTGTTAACATGACATGGGTGGATTCTGGAACCCTGTGTCCTGTTAACATGACATGGGTGGATTCTGGAACCCTGAGGCCTGGGAACATGACATCTGTTTAGATTGTGGAATACTGTGCCCCGGGAACCTGACTGAGCCTTGGTTCTGGACCCCTGTGGACTGGGAACATGACTGAGGTTTTATTCTGGAACCCTGGGTCCTGTTAACATGACATGGGTGGATTCTGGAACCCTGTGTCCTGTTAACATGACATGGGTGGATTCTGGAACCCTGAGGCCTGGGAACATGACATGGGTGGATTCTGGAACCCTGAGGCCTGGGAACATGACATGGGTGGATTCTGGAACCCTGTGTCCTGTTAACATGACATGGGTGGATTCTGGAACCCTGTGTCCTGTTAACATGACATGGGTGGATTCTGGAACCCTGAGGCCTGGGAACATGACATCTGTTTAGATTGTGGAATACTGTGGCCTGGGAACTTGACTGAGGATTGATTCTGGACCCCTGTGGACTGGGAACATGACTGAGGTTTTATTCTGGAACCCTGTGTCCTGGGAACATGACATGGGTGGATTCTGGAACCCTGAGGCCTGGGAACATGACATCTGTTTAGATTGTGGAATACTGTGGCCTGGGAACATAACTGAGGATTGATTCTGGACCCCTCTGTCCTGGGAACATGACATGGGTGGATTCTGGAACCCTGTGTCCTGTTAACATGACATGGGTGGATTCTGGACCCCTGAGGCCTGGGAACATGACATGGGTGGATTATGGAACCCTGGGTCCTGTTAACATGACATGGGTGGATTCTGGAACCCTGAGGCCTGGGAACATGACATCTGTTTAGATTGTGGAATACTGTGGCCTGGGAACTTGACTGAGCCTTGGTTCTGGACCCCTGTGGACTGGGAACATGACTGAGGTTTTATTCTGGAAACCTGTGTCCTGGGAACATGACATGGGTGGATTCTGGAACCCTGAGGCCTGGGAACATGACATCTGTTTAGATTGTGGAATACTGTGGCCTGGGAACATAACTGAGGATTGATTCTGGACCCCTGTGGACTGGGAACATGACTGAGGTTTTATTCTGGAACCGTGGGTCCTGTTAACATGACATGGGTGGATTCTGGAACCCTGTGTCCTGTTAACATGACATGGGTGGATTCTGGACCCCTGAGGCCTGGGAACATGACATGGGTGGATTCTGGAACCCTGGGTCCTGTTAACATGACATGGGTGGATTCTGGAACCCTGAGGCCTGGGAACATGACATCTGTTTAGATTGTGGAATACTGGGGCCTGGGAACATAACTGAGGATTGATTCTGGACCCCTGTGGACTGGGAACATGACTGAGGTTTTATTCTGGAACCCTGGGTCCTGTTAACATGACATGCGTGGATTCTGGAACCCTGTGTCCTGTTAACATGACATGGGTGGATTCTGGAACCCTGAGGCCTGGGAACATGACATCTGTTTAGATTGTGGAATACTGTGCCCCGGGAACCTGACTGAGCCTTGGTTCTGGACCCCTGTGGACTGGGAACATGACTGAGGTTTTATTCTGGAACCCTGGGTCCTGTTAACATGACATGGGTGGATTCTGGAACCCTGTGTCCTGTTAACATGACATGGGTGGATTCTGGAACCCTGAGGCCTGGGAACATGACATGGGTGGATTCTGGAACCCTGAGGCCTGGGAACATGACATGGGTGGATTCTGGAACCCTGTGTCCTGTTAACATGACATGGGTGGATTCTGGAACCCTGTGTCCTGTTAACATGACATGGGTGGATTCTGGAACCCTGAGGCCTGGGAACATGACATCTGTTTAGATTGTGGAATACTGTGGACTGGGAACTTGACTGAGGATTGATTCTGGACCCCTGTGGACTGGGAACATGACTGAGGTTTTATTCTGGAACCCTGTGTCCTGGGAACATGACATGGGTGGATTCTGGAACCCTGAGGCCTGGGAACATGACATCTGTTTAGATTGTGGAATACTGTGGCCTGGGAACATAACTGAGGATTGATTCTGGACCCCTCTGTCCTGGGAACATGACATGGGTGGATTCTGGAACCCTGTGTCCTGTTAACATGACATGGGTGTATTCTGGACCCCTGAGGCCTGGGAACATGACATGGGTGGATTATGGAACCCTGGGTCCTGTTAACATGACATGGGTGGATTCTGGAACCCTGAGGCCTGGGAACATGACATCTGTTTAGATTGTGGAATACTGTGGCCTGGGAACATAACTGAGGATTGATTCTGGACCCCTGTGGACTGGGAACATGACTGAGGTTTTATTCTGGAACCCTGGGTCCTGTTAACATGACATGGGTGGATTCTGGAACCCTGAGGCCTGGGAACATGACATCTGTTTAGATTGTGGAATACTGTGGCCTGGGAACTTGACTGAGCCTTGGTTCTGGACCCCTGTGGACTGGGAACATGACTGAGGTTTTATTCTGGCACCCTGTGTCCTGGGAACATGACATGGGTGGATTCTGGAACCCTGAGGCCTGGGAACATGACATCTGTTTAGATTGTGGAATACTGTGGCCTGGGAACATAACTGAGGATTGATTCTGGACCCCTGTGGACTGGGAACATGACTGAGGTTTTATTCTGGAACCGTGGGTCCTGTTAACATGACATGGGTGGATTCTGGAACCCTGTGTCCTGTTAACATGACATGGGTGGATTCTGGACCCCTGAGGCCTGGGAACATGACATCTGTTTAGATTGTGGAATACTGTGGCCTGGGAACTTGACTGAGCCTTGGTTCTGGACCCCTGTGGACTCGGAACATGACTGAGGTTTTATTCTGGAACCCTGGGTCCTGTTAACATGACATGGGTGGATTCTGGAACCCTGTGTCCTGTTAACATGACATGGGTGGATTCTGGAACCCTGAGGCCTGGGAACATGACATCTGTTTAGATTGTGGAATACTGTGGCCTGGGAACTTGACTGAGCCTTGGTTCTGGACCCCTGTGGACTGGGAACATGACTGAGGTTTTATTCTGGAACCCTGGGTCCTGTTAACATGACATGGGTGGATTCTGGAACCCTGTGTCCTGTTAACATGACATGGGTGGATTCTGGAACCCTGAGGCCTGGGAACATGACATCTGTTTAGATTGTGGAATACTGTGGCCTGGGAACATAACTGAGGATTGATTCTGGATCCCTGTGGACTGGGAACATGACTGAGGTTTTATTCTGGAACCCTGGGTCCTGTTAACATGACATGGGTGGATTCTGGAACCCTGTGTCCTGTTAACATGACATGGGTGGATTCTGGAACCCTGAGGACTGGGAACATGACATCTGTTTAGATTGTGGAATACTGTGCCCCGGGAACCTGACTGAGCCTTGGTTCTGGACCCCTGTGGACTGGGAACATGACTGAGCCTTGGTTCTGGACCCCTGTGTCCTGTTAACATGACATGGGTGGATTCTGGACCCCTGTGTCCTGTTAACATGACATGGGTGGATTCTGGAACCCTGGGTCCTGTTAACATCACATGGGTGGATTCTGGAACCCTGTGTCCTGTTAACATGACATGGGTGAATTCTGGACCCCTGAGGCCTGGGAACATGACATGGGTGGATTCTGGAACCCTGGGTCCTGTTAACATGACATGGGTGGATTCTGGAACACTGAGGCCTGGGAACATGACATCTGTTTAGATTGTGGAATACTGTGGCCTGGGAACATAACTGAGGATTGATTCTGGACCCCTGTGGACTGGAAACATGACTGAGGTTTTATTCTGGGACCCTGGGTCCTGTTAACATGACATGGGTGGATTCTGGAACCCTGTGTCCTGTTAACATGACATGGGTGGATTCTGGAACCCTGAGGCCTGGGAACATGACATCTGTTTAGATTGTGGAATACTGTGCCCCGGGAACCTGACTGAGCCTTGGTTCTGGACCCCTGTGGACTGGGAACATGACTGAGGTTTTATTCTGGAACCCTGAGGCCTGGGAACATGACATCTGTTTAGATTGTGGAATACTGTGGCCTGGGAACATAACTGAGGATTGATTCTGGACCCCTGTGGACTGGGAACATGACTGAGGTTTTATTCTGGAACCCTGGGTCCTGTTAACATGACATGGGTGGATTCTGGAACCCTGAGGCCTGGGAACATGACATCTGTTTAGATTGTGGAATACTGTGGCCTGGGAACATAACTGAGGATTGATTCTGGACCCCTGTGGACTGGGAACATGACTGAGGTTTTATTCTGGAACCCTGGGTCCTGTTAACATGACATGGGTGGATTCTGGAACCCTGGGTCCTGTTAACATGACATGGGTGGATTCTGGACCCCTGAGGCCTGGGAACATGACATGGGTGGATTCTGGAACCCTGGGTCCTGTTAACATGACATGGGTGGATTCTGGAACCCTGAGGCCTGTTAACATGACATGGGTGGATTCTGGACCCCTGAGGCCTGGGAACATGACATGGGTGGATTCTGGAACCCTGTGTCCTGTTAACATGACATGGGTGGATTCTGGAACCCTGAGGCCTGGGAACATGACATCTGTTTAGATTGTGGAATACTGTGGCCTGGGAACATAACTGAGGATTGATTCTGGACCCCTGTGGACTGGGAACATGACTGAGGTTTTATTCTGGAACCCTGTGCCCTGTTAACATGACATGGGTGGATTCTGGAACCCTGAGGCCTGGGAACATGACATCTGTTTAGATTGTGGAATACTGTGGCCTGGGAACATAACTGAGGATTGATTCTGGACCCCTGTGGACTGGGAACATGACTGAGGTTTTATTCTGGAACCCTGAGGCCTGGGAACATGACATGGGTGGATTGTGGAACCCTGAGGCCTGGGAACATGACATCTGTTTAGATTGTGGAATACTGTGGCCTGGGAACTTGACTGAGCCTTGGTTCTGGACCCCTGTGTCCTGTTAACATGACATGGGTGGATTCTGGAACCCTGTGTCCTGTTAACATGACATGGGTGGATTCTGGAACCCTGAGGCCTGGGAACATGACATGGGTGGATTCTGGAACCCTGAGGCCTGGGAACATGACATGGGTGGATTCTGGAACCCTGTGTCCTGTTAACATGACATGGGTGGATTCTGGAACCCTGTGTCCTGTTAACATGACATGGGTGGATTCTGGAACCCTGAGGCCTGGGAACATGACATGGGTGGATTCTGGAACCCTGAGGCCTGGGAACATGACATGGGTGGATTCTGGAACCCTGTGTCCTGTTAACATGACATGGGTGGATTCTGGAACCCTGTGTCCTGGTAACATGACATGGGTGGATTCTGGAACCCTGAGGCCTGGGAACATGACATGGGTGGATTCTGGAACCCTGGGTCCTGTTAACATGACATGGGTGGATTCTGGAACCCTGAGGCCTGGGAACATGACATCTGTTTAGATTGTGGAATACTGTGGCCTGGGAACATAACTGAGGATTGATTCTGGACCCCTGTGGACTGGGAACATGACTGAGCCTTGGTTCTGGACCCCTGTGTCCTGTTAACATGACATGGGTGGATTCTGGACCCCTGTGTCCTCTTAACATGACATGGGTGGATTCTGGAACCCTGGGTCCTGTTAACATGACATGGGTGGATTCTGGAACCCTGTGTCCTGTTAACATGACATGGGTGGATTCTGGACCCCTGAGGCCTGGGAACATGACATGGGTGGATTCTGGAACCCTGGGTCCTGTTAACATGACATGGGTGGATTCTGGAACCCTGAGGCCTGGGAACATGACATCTGTTTAGATTGTGGAATACTGTGGCCTGGGAACATAACTGAGGATTGATTCTGGACCCCTGTGGACTGGGAACATGACTGAGGTTTTATTCTGGAACCCTGGGTCCTGTTAACATGACATGCGTGGATTCTGGAACCCTGTGTCCTGTTAACATGACATGGGTGGATTCTGGAACCCTGAGGCTTGGGAACATGACATCTGTTTAGATTGTGGAATACTGTGCCCCGGGAACCTGACTGAGCCTTGGTTCTGGACCCCTGTGGACTGGGAACATGACTGAGGTTTTATTCTGGAACCCTGTGTCCTGGGAACATGACATGGGTGGATTCTGGAACCCTGAGGCCTGGGAACATGACATCTGTTTAGATTGTGGAATACTGTGGCCTGGGAACATAACTGAGGATTGATTCTGGACCCCTGTGGACTGGGAACATGACTGAGGTTTTATTCTGGAACCCTGTGTCCTGTTAACATGACATGGGTGGATTCTGGAACCCTGGGTCCTGTTAACATGACATGGGTGGATTCTGGAACCCTGAGGCCTGGGAACATGACATCTGTTTAGATTGTGGAATACTGTGGCCTGGGAACTTGACTGAGGATTGATTCTGGACCCCTGTGGACTGGGAACATGACTGAGGTTTTATTCTGGAACCCTGAGGCCTGGGAACATGACATGGGAGGATTCTGGAACCCTGTGTCCTGTTAACATGACATGGGTGGATTCTGGAACCCTGGGTCCTGTTAACATGACATGGGTGGATTCTGGAACCCTGAGGCCTGGGAACATGACATGGGTGGATTCTGGAACCCTGAGGCCTGGGAACATGACATGGGTGGATTCTGGAACCCTGTGTCCTGTTAACATGACATCTGTTTAGATTGTGGAATACTGTGGCCTGGGAACTTGACTGAGCCTTGGTTCTGGACCCCTGTGGACTGGGAACATGACTGAGGTTTTATTCTGGAACCCTGAGGCCTGTTAACATGACATGGGTGGATTCTGGAACCCTGTGTCCTGTTAACATGACATGGGTGGATTCTGGAACCCTGAGGCCTGGGAACATGACATCTGTTTAGATTGTGGAATACTGTGCCCCGGGAATCGGACTGAGCCTTGGTTCTGGACCCCTGTGGACTGGGAACATGACTGAGCCTTGGTTCTGGACCCCTGTGTCCTGTTAACATGACATGGGTGGATTCTGGACCCCTGTGTCCTGTTAACATGACATGGGTGGATTCTGGAACCCTGTGTCCTGTTAACATGACATGGGTGGATTCTGGAACCCTGAGGCCTGTTAACATGACATGGGTGGATTCTGGACCCCTGAGGCCTGGGAACATGACATGGGTGGATTCTGGAACCCTGAGGCCTGTTAACATGACATGGGTGGATTCTGGCCCCCTGAGGCCTGGGAACATGACATGGGTGGATTCTGGAACCCTGTGTCCTGTTAACATGACATGGGTGGATTCTGGAACCCTGAGGCCTGGGAACATGACATGGGTGGATTCTGGACCCCTGAGGCCTGGGAACATGACATGGGTGGATTCTGGAACCCTGTGTCCTGTTAACATGACATGGGTGGATTCTGGAACCCTGAGGCCTGGGAACATGACATCTGTTTAGATTGTGGAATACTGTGGCCTGGGAACATAACTGAGGATTGATTCTGGACCCCTGTGGACGGGGAACATGACTGAGGTTTTATTCTGGAACCCTGTGTCCTGTTAACATGACATGGGTGGATTCTGGACCCCTGAGGCCTGGGAACATGACATGGGTGGATTCTGGAACCCTGGGTCCTGTTAACATGACATGGGTGGATTCTGGACCCCTGTGTCCTGTTAACATGACATGGGTGGATTCTGGAACCCTGTGTCCTGTTAACATGACATGGGTGGATTCTGGAACCCTGTGTCCTGTTAACATGACATGGGTGGATTCTGGACCCCTGAGGCCTGGGAACATGACATGGGTGGATTCTGGAACCCTGGGTCCTGTTAACATGACATGGGTGGATTCTGGACCCCTGTGTCCTGTTAACATGACATGGGTGGATTCTGGAACCCTGTGTCCTGTTAACATGACATGGGTGGATTCTGGAACCCTGAGGACTGGGAACATGACATCTGTTTAGATTGTGGAATACTGTGCCCCGGGAACCTGACTGAGCCTTGGTTCTGGACCCCTGTGGACTGGGAACATGACTGAGCCTTGGTTCTGGACCCCTGTGTCCTGTTAACATGACATGGGTGGATTCTGGACCCCTGTGTCCTGTTAACATGACATGGGTGGATTCTGGAACCCTGGGTCCTGTTAACATCACATGGGTGGATTCTGGAACCCTGTGTCCTGTTAACATGACATGGGTGAATTCTGGACCCCTGAGGCCTGGGAACATGACATGGGTGGATTCTGGAACCCTGGGTCCTGTTAACATGACATGGGTGGATTCTGGAACCCTGAGGCCTGGGAACATGACATCTGTTTAGATTGTGGAATACTGTGGCCTGGGAACATAACTGAGGATTGATTCTGGACCCCTGTGGACTGGAAACATGACTGAGGTTTTATTCTGGGACCCTGGGTCCTGTTAACATGACATGGGTGGATTCTGGAACCCTGTGTCCTGTTAACATGACATGGGTGGATTCTGGAACCCTGAGGCCTGGGAACATGACATCTGTTTAGATTGTGGAATACTGTGCCCCGGGAACCTGACTGAGCCTTGGTTCTGGACCCCTGTGGACTGGGAACATGACTGAGGTTTTATTCTGGAACCCTGAGGCCTGGGAACATGACATCTGTTTAGATTGTGGAATACTGTGGCCTGGGAACATAACTGAGGATTGATTCTGGACCCCTGTGGACTGGGAACATGACTGAGGTTTTATTCTGGAACCCTGGGTCCTGTTAACATGACATGGGTGGATTCTGGAAGCCTGAGGCCTGGGAACATGACATCTGTTTAGATTGTGGAATACTGTGGCCTGGGAACATAACTGAGGATTGATTCTGGACCCCTGTGGACTGGGAACATGACTGAGGTTTTATTCTGGAACCCTGGGTCCTGTTAACATGACATGGGTGGATTCTGGAACCCTGGGTCCTGTTAACATGACATGGGTGGATTCTGGACCCCTGAGGCCTGGGAACATGACATGGGTGGATTCTGGAACCCTGGGTCCTGTTAACATGACATGGGTGGATTCTGGAACCCTGAGGCCTGTTAACATGACATGGGTGGATTCTGGACCCCTGAGGCCTGGGAACATGACATGGGTGGATTCTGGAACCCTGTGTCCTGTTAACATGACATGGGTGGATTCTGGAACCCTGAGGCCTGGGAACATGACATCTGTTTAGATTGTGGAATACTGTGGCCTGGGAACATAACTGAGGATTGATTCTGGACCCCTGTGGACTGGGAACATGACTGAGGTTTTATTCTGGAACCCTGTGCCCTGTTAACATGACATGGGTGGATTCTGGAACCCTGAGGCCTGGGAACATGACATCTGTTTAGATTGTGGAATACTGTGGCCTGGGAACATAACTGAGGATTGATTCTGGACCCCTGTGGACTGGGAACATGACTGAGGTTTTATTCTGGAACCCTGAGGCCTGGGAACATGACATGGGTGGATTGTGGAACCCTGAGGCCTGGGAACATGACATCTGTTTAGATTGTGGAATACTGTGGCCTGGGAACTTGACTGAGCCTTGGTTCTGGACCCCTGTGTCCTGTTAACATGACATGGGTGGATTCTGGAACCCTGTGTCCTGTTAACATGACATGGGTGGATTCTGGAACCCTGAGGCCTGGGAACATGACATGGGTGGATTCTGGAACCCTGAGGCCTGGGAACATGACATGGGTGGATTCTGGAACCCTGTGTCCTGTTAACATGACATGGGTGGATTCTGGAACCCTGTGTCCTGTTAACATGACATGGGTGGATTCTGGAACCCTGAGGCCTGGGAACATGACATGGGTGGATTCTGGAACCCTGAGGCCTGGGAACATGACATGGGTGGATTCTGGAACCCTGTGTCCTGTTAACATGACATGGGTGGATTCTGGAACCCTGTGTCCTGGTAACATGACATGGGTGGATTCTGGAACCCTGAGGCCTGGGAACATGACATGGGTGGATTCTGGAACCCTGGGTCCTGTTAACATGACATGGGTGGATTCTGGAACCCTGAGGCCTGGGAACATGACATCTGTTTAGATTGTGGAATACTGTGGCCTGGGAACATAACTGAGGATTGATTCTGGACCCCTGTGGACTGGGAACATGACTGAGCCTTGGTTCTGGACCCCTGTGTCCTGTTAACATGACATGGGTGGATTCTGGACCCCTGTGTCCTCTTAACATGACATGGGTGGATTCTGGAACCCTGGGTCCTGTTAACATGACATGGGTGGATTCTGGAACCCTGTGTCCTGTTAACATGACATGGGTGGATTCTGGACCCCTGAGGCCTGGGAACATGACATGGGTGGATTCTGGAACCCTGGGTCCTGTTAACATGACATGGGTGGATTCTGGAACCCTGAGGCCTGGGAACATGACATCTGTTTAGATTGTGGAATACTGTGGCCTGGGAACATAACTGAGGATTGATTCTGGACCCCTGTGGACTGGGAACATGACTGAGGTTTTATTCTGGAACCCTGGGTCCTGTTAACATGACATGCGTGGATTCTGGAACCCTGTGTCCTGTTAACATGACATGGGTGGATTCTGGAACCCTGAGGCTTGGGAACATGACATCTGTTTAGATTGTGGAATACTGTGCCCCGGGAACCTGACTGAGCCTTGGTTCTGGACCCCTGTGGACTGGGAACATGACTGAGGTTTTATTCTGGAACCCTGTGTCCTGGGAACATGACATGGGTGGATTCTGGAACCCTGAGGCCTGGGAACATGACATCTGTTTAGATTGTGGAATACTGTGGCCTGGGAACATAACTGAGGATTGATTCTGGACCCCTGTGGACTGGGAACATGACTGAGGTTTTATTCTGGAACCCTGTGTCCTGTTAACATGACATGGGTGGATTCTGGAACCCTGGGTCCTGTTAACATGACATGGGTGGATTCTGGAACCCTGAGGCCTGGGAACATGACATCTGTTTAGATTGTGGAATACTGTGGCCTGGGAACTTGACTGAGGATTGATTCTGGACCCCTGTGGACTGGGAACATGACTGAGGTTTTATTCTGGAACCCTGAGGCCTGGGAACATGACATGGGAGGATTCTGGAACCCTGTGTCCTGTTAACATGACATGGGTGGATTCTGGAACCCTGGGTCCTGTTAACATGACATGGGTGGATTCTGGAACCCTGAGGCCTGGGAACATGACATGGGTGGATTCTGGAACCCTGAGGCCTGGGAACATGACATGGGTGGATTCTGGAACCCTGTGTCCTGTTAACATGACATCTGTTTAGATTGTGGAATACTGTGGCCTGGGAACTTGACTGAGCCTTGGTTCTGGACCCCTGTGGACTGGGAACATGACTGAGGTTTTATTCTGGAACCCTGAGGCCTGTTAACATGACATGGGTGGATTCTGGAACCCTGTGTCCTGTTAACATGACATGGGTGGATTCTGGAACCCTGAGGCCTGGGAACATGACATCTGTTTAGATTGTGGAATACTGTGCCCCGGGAATCTGACTGAGCCTTGGTTCTGGACCCCTGTGGACTGGGAACATGACTGAGCCTTGGTTCTGGACCCCTGTGTCCTGTTAACATGACATGGGTGGATTCTGGACCCCTGTGTCCTGTTAACATGACATGGGTGGATTCTGGAACCCTGTGTCCTGTTAACATGACATGGGTGGATTCTGGAACCCTGAGGCCTGTTAACATGACATGGGTGGATTCTGGACCCCTGAGGCCTGGGAACATGACATGGGTGGATTCTGGAACCCTGAGGCCTGTTAACATGACATGGGTGGATTCTGGCCCCCTGAGGCCTGGGAACATGACATGGGTGGATTCTGGAACCCTGTGTCCTGTTAACATGACATGGGTGGATTCTGGAACCCTGAGGCCTGGGAACATGACATGGGTGGATTCTGGACCCCTGAGGCCTGGGAACATGACATGGGTGGATTCTGGAACCCTGTGTCCTGTTAACATGACATGGGTGGATTCTGGAACCCTGAGGCCTGGGAACATGACATCTGTTTAGATTGTGGAATACTGTGGCCTGGGAACATAACTGAGGATTGATTCTGGACCCCTGTGGACGGGGAACATGACTGAGGTTTTATTCTGGAACCCTGTGTCCTGTTAACATGACATGGGTGGATTCTGGACCCCTGAGGCCTGGGAACATGACATGGGTGGATTCTGGAACCCTGGGTCCTGTTAACATGACATGGGTGGATTCTGGACCCCTGTGTCCTGTTAACATGACATGGGTGGATTCTGGAACCCTGTGTCCTGTTAACATGACATGGGTGGATTCTGGAACCCTGTGTCCTGTTAACATGACATGGGTGGATTCTGGACCCCTGAGGCCTGGGAACATGACATGGGTGGATTCTGGAACCCTGGGTCCTGTTAACATGACATGGGTGGATTCTGGACCCCTGTGTCCTGTTAACATGACATGGGTGGATTCTGGAACCCTGTGTCCTGTTAACATGACATGGGTGGATTCTGGAACCCTGAGGACTGGGAACATGACATCTGTTTAGATTGTGGAATACTGTGCCCCGGGAACCTGACTGAGCCTTGGTTCTGGACCCCTGTGGACTGGGAACATGACTGAGCCTTGGTTCTGGACCCCTGTGTCCTGTTAACATGACATGGGTGGATTCTGGACCCCTGTGTCCTGTTAACATGACATGGGTGGATTCTGGAACCCTGGGTCCTGTTAACATCACATGGGTGGATTCTGGAACCCTGTGTCCTGTTAACATGACATGGGTGAATTCTGGACCCCTGAGGCCTGGGAACATGACATGGGTGGATTCTGGAACCCTGGGTCCTGTTAACATGACATGGGTGGATTCTGGAACCCTGAGGCCTGGGAACATGACATCTGTTTAGATTGTGGAATACTGTGGCCTGGGAACATAACTGAGGATTGATTCTGGACCCCTGTGGACTGGAAACATGACTGAGGTTTTATTCTGGGACCCTGGGTCCTGTTAACATGACATGGGTGGATTCTGGAACCCTGTGTCCTGTTAACATGACATGGGTGGATTCTGGAACCCTGAGGCCTGGGAACATGACATCTGTTTAGATTGTGGAATACTGTGCCCCGGGAACCTGACTGAGCCTTGGTTCTGGACCCCTGTGGACTGGGAACATGACTGAGGTTTTATTCTGGAACCCTGAGGCCTGGGAACATGACATCTGTTTAGATTGTGGAATACTGTGGCCTGGGAACATAACTGAGGATTGATTCTGGACCCCTGTGGACTGGGAACATGACTGAGGTTTTATTCTGGAACCCTGGGTCCTGTTAACATGACATGGGTGGATTCTGGAACCCTGAGGCCTGGGAACATGACATCTGTTTAGATTGTGGAATACTGTGGCCTGGGAACATAACTGAGGATTGATTCTGGACCCCTGTGGACTGGGAACATGACTGAGGTTTTATTCTGGAACCCTGGGTCCTGTTAACATGACATGGGTGGATTCTGGAACCCTGGGTCCTGTTAACATGACATGGGTGGATTCTGGACCCCTGAGGCCTGGGAACATGACATGGGTGGATTCTGGAACCCTGGGTCCTGTTAACATGACATGGGTGGATTCTGGAACCCTGAGGCCTGTTAACATGACATGGGTGGATTCTGGACCCCTGAGGCCTGGGAACATGACATGGGTGGATTCTGGAACCCTGTGTCCTGTTAACATGACATGGGTGGATTCTGGAACCCTGAGGCCTGGGAACATGACATCTGTTTAGATTGTGGAATACTGTGGCCTGGGAACATAACTGAGGATTGATTCTGGACCCCTGTGGACTGGGAACATGACTGAGGTTTTATTCTGGAACCCTGTGCCCTGTTAACATGACATGGGTGGATTCTGGAACCCTGAGGCCTGGGAACATGACATCTGTTTAGATTGTGGAATACTGTGGCCTGGGAACATAACTGAGGATTGATTCTGGACCCCTGTGGACTGGGAACATGACTGAGGTTTTATTCTGGAACCCTGAGGCCTGGGAACATGACATGGGTGGATTGTGGAACCCTGAGGCCTGGGAACATGACATCTGTTTAGATTGTGGAATACTGTGGCCTGGGAACTTGACTGAGCCTTGGTTCTGGACCCCTGTGTCCTGTTAACATGACATGGGTGGATTCTGGAACCCTGTGTCCTGTTAACATGACATGGGTGGATTCTGGAACCCTGAGGCCTGGGAACATGACATGGGTGGATTCTGGAACCCTGAGGCCTGGGAACATGACATGGGTGGATTCTGGAACCCTGTGTCCTGTTAACATGACATGGGTGGATTCTGGAACCCTGTGTCCTGTTAACATGACATGGGTGGATTCTGGAACCCTGAGGCCTGGGAACATGACATGGGTGGATTCTGGAACCCTGAGGCCTGGGAACATGACATGGGTGGATTCTGGAACCCTGTGTCCTGTTAACATGACATGGGTGGATTCTGGAACCCTGTGTCCTGGTAACATGACATGGGTGGATTCTGGAACCCTGAGGCCTGGGAACATGACATGGGTGGATTCTGGAACCCTGGGTCCTGTTAACATGACATGGGTGGATTCTGGAACCCTGAGGCCTGGGAACATGACATCTGTTTAGATTGTGGAATACTGTGGCCTGGGAACATAACTGAGGATTGATTCTGGACCCCTGTGGACTGGGAACATGACTGAGCCTTGGTTCTGGACCCCTGTGTCCTGTTAACATGACATGGGTGGATTCTGGACCCCTGTGTCCTCTTAACATGACATGGGTGGATTCTGGAACCCTGGGTCCTGTTAACATGACATGGGTGGATTCTGGAACCCTGTGTCCTGTTAACATGACATGGGTGGATTCTGGACCCCTGAGGCCTGGGAACATGACATGGGTGGATTCTGGAACCCTGGGTCCTGTTAACATGACATGGGTGGATTCTGGAACCCTGAGGCCTGGGAACATGACATCTGTTTAGATTGTGGAATACTGTGGCCTGGGAACATAACTGAGGATTGATTCTGGACCCCTGTGGACTGGGAACATGACTGAGGTTTTATTCTGGAACCCTGGGTCCTGTTAACATGACATGCGTGGATTCTGGAACCCTGTGTCCTGTTAACATGACATGGGTGGATTCTGGAACCCTGAGGCTTGGGAACATGACATCTGTTTAGATTGTGGAATACTGTGCCCCGGGAACCTGACTGAGCCTTGGTTCTGGACCCCTGTGGACTGGGAACATGACTGAGGTTTTATTCTGGAACCCTGTGTCCTGGGAACATGACATGGGTGGATTCTGGAACCCTGAGGCCTGGGAACATGACATCTGTTTAGATTGTGGAATACTGTGGCCTGGGAACATAACTGAGGATTGATTCTGGACCCCTGTGGACTGGGAACATGACTGAGGTTTTATTCTGGAACCCTGTGTCCTGTTAACATGACATGGGTGGATTCTGGAACCCTGGGTCCTGTTAACATGACATGGGTGGATTCTGGAACCCTGAGGCCTGGGAACATGACATCTGTTTAGATTGTGGAATACTGTGGCCTGGGAACTTGACTGAGGATTGATTTTGGACCCCTGTGGACTGGGAACATGACTGAGGTTTTATTCTGGAACCCTGAGGCCTGGGAACATGACATGGGAGGATTCTGGAACCCTGTGTCCTGTTAACATGACATGGGTGGATTCTGGAACCCTGGGTCCTGTTAACATGACATGGGTGGATTCTGGAACCCTGAGGCCTGGGAACATGACATGGGTGGATTCTGGAACCCTGAGGCCTGGGAACATGACATGGGTGGATTCTGGAACCCTGTGTCCTGTTAACATGACATCTGTTTAGATTGTGGAATACTGTGGCCTGGGAACTTGACTGAGCCTTGGTTCTGGACCCCTGTGGACTGGGAACATGACTGAGGTTTTATTCTGGAACCCTGAGGCCTGTTAACATGACATGGGTGGATTCTGGAACCCTGTGTCCTGTTAACATGACATGGGTGGATTCTGGAACCCTGAGGCCTGGGAACATGACATCTGTTTAGATTGTGGAATACTGTGCCCCGGGAACCTGACTGAGCCTTGGTTCTGGACCCCTGTGGACTGGGAACATGACTGAGCCTTGGTTCTGGACCCCTGTGTCCTGTTAACATGACATGGGTGGATTCTGGACCCCTGTGTCCTGTTAACATGACATGGGTGGATTCTGGAACCCTGTGTCCTGTTAACATGACATGGGTGGATTCTGGAACCCTGAGGCCTGTTAACATGACATGGGTGGATTCTGGACCCCTGAGGCCTGGGAACATGACATGGGTGGATTCTGGAACCCTGAGGCCTGTTAACATGACATGGGTGGATTCTGGCCCCCTGAGGCCTGGGAACATGACATGGGTGGATTCTGGAACCCTGTGTCCTGTTAACATGACATGGGTGGATTCTGGAACCCTGAGGCCTGGGAACATGACATGGGTGGATTCTGGACCCCTGAGGCCTGGGAACATGACATGGGTGGATTCTGGAACCCTGTGTCCTGTTAACATGACATGGGTGGATTCTGGAACCCTGAGGCCTGGGAACATGACATCTGTTTAGATTGTGGAATACTGTGGCCTGGGAACATAACTGAGGATTGATTCTGGACCCCTGTGGACGGGGAACATGACTGAGGTTTTATTCTGGAACCCTGTGTCCTGTTAACATGACATGGGTGGATTCTGGACCCCTGAGGCCTGGGAACATGACATGGGTGGATTCTGGAACCCTGGGTCCTGTTAACATGACATGGGTGGATTCTGGACCCCTGTGTCCTGTTAACATGACATGGGTGGATTCTGGAACCCTGTGTCCTGTTAACATGACATGGGTGGATTCTGGAACCCTGTGTCCTGTTAACATGACATGGGTGGATTCTGGACCCCTGAGGCCTGGGAACATGACATGGGTGGATTCTGGAACCCTGGGTCCTGTTAACATGACATGGGTGGATTCTGGACCCCTGTGTCCTGTTAACATGACATGGGTGGATTCTGGAACCCTGTGTCCTGTTAACATGTCATGGGTGGATTCTGGAACCCTGAGGCCTGGGAACATGACATCTGTTTAGATTGTGGAATACTGTGGCCTGGGAACATATCTGAGGATTGATTCTGGACCCCTGTGGACTGGGAACATAACTGAGGTTTTATTCTGGAACCCTGGGTCCTGTTAACATGACATGGGTGGATTCTGGAACCCTGGGTCCTGTTAACATGACATGGGTGGATTCTGGAACCCTGAGGCCTGTTAACATGACATGGGTGGATTCTGGAACCCTGGGTCCTGTTAACATGACATGGGTGGATTCTGGAACCCTGAGGCCTGGGAACATGACATCTGTTTAGATTGTGGAATACTGTGGCCTGGGAACATAACTGAGGATTGATTCTGGACCCCTGTGGACGGGGAATATGACTGAGGTTTTATTCTGGAACCCTGTGTCCTGTTAACATGACATGGGTGGATTCTGGACACCTGAGGCCTGGGAACATGACATGGGTGGATTCTGGAACCCTGGGTCCTGTTAACATGACATGGGTGGATTCTGGACCCCTGTGTCCTGTTAACATGACATGGGTGGATTTCTGGAACCCTGTGTCCTGTTAACATGACATGGGTGGATTCTGGAACCCTGAGGCCTGGGAACATGACATCTGTTTAGATTGTGGAATACTGTGGCCTGGGAACATATCTGAGGATTGATTCTTGACCCCTGTGGACTGGGAACATGACTGAGGTTTTATTCTGGAACCCTGGGTCCTGTTAACATGACATGGGTGGATTCTGGAACCCTGAGGCCTGGGAACATGACACGGGTGGATTCTGGAACCCTGAGGCCTGGGAACATGACATGGGTGGATTCTGGAACCCTGTGTCCTGTTAACATGACATGGGTGGATTCTGGAACCCTGTGTCCTGTTAACATGACATGGGTGGATTCTGGAACCCTGAGGCCTGGGAACATGACATGGGTGGATTCTGGAACCCTGAGGCCTGGGAACATGACATCTGTTTAGATTGTGGAATACTGTGCCCCGGGAACCTGACTGAGCCTTGGTTCTGGACCCCTGTGGACTGGGAACATGACTGAGCCTTGGTTCTGGACCCCTGTGTCCTGTTAACATGACATGGGTGGATTCTGGAACCCTGTGTCCTGTTAACATGATATGGGTGGATTTTGGAACCCTGAGGCCTGGGAACATGACATCTGTTTAGATTGTGGAATACTGTTGCCTGGGAACTTGACTGAGCCTTGGTTCTGGACCCCTGTGTCCTGTTAACATGACTGAGGTTTTATTCTGGAACCCTGTGTCCTGTTAACATGACATGGGTGGATTCTGGAACCATGAGGCCTGGGAACATGACATGGGTGGATTCTGGAACCCTGAGGCCTGGGAACATGACATGGGTGGATTCTGGAACCCTGTGTCCTGTTAACATGACATGGGTGGATTCTGGAACCCTGTGTCCTGTTAACATGACATGGGTGGATTCTGGACCCCTGAGGCCTGGGAACATGACATGGGTGGATTCTGGAACCCTGTGTCCTGTTAACATGACATGGGTGGATTCTGAACCCCTGAGGCCTGGGAACATGACATGGGTGGATTCTGGAACCCTGTGTCCTGTTAACATGACATGGGTGGATTCTGGAACCCTGAGGCCTGGGAACATGACATCTGTTTAGATTGTGGAATACTGTGCCCCGGGAAGCTGACTGAGCCTTGGTTCTGGACCCCTGTGGACTGGGAACATGACTGAGCCTTGGTTCTGGACCCCTGTGTCCTGTTAACATGACATGGGTGGATTCTGGACCCCTGTGTCCTGTTAACATGACATGGGTGGATTCTGGACCCCTGTGTCCTGTTAACATGACATGGGTGGATTCTGGAACCCTGGGTCCTGTTAACATGACATGGGTGGATTCTGGAACCCTGAGGCCTGTTAACATGACATGGGTGGATTCTGGACCCCTGAGGCCTGGGAACATGACATGGGTGGATTCTGGAACCCTGGGTCCTGTTAACATGACATGGGTGGATTCTGGAACCCTGAGGCCTGGGAACATGACAGCTGTTTAGATTGTGGAATACTGTGGCCTGGGAACATAACTGAGGATTGATTCTGGATCCCTGTGGACTGGGAACATGACTGAGGTTTTATTCTGGAACCCTGGGTCCTGTTAACATGACATGGGTGGATTCTGGAACCCTGTGTCCTGTTAACATGACATGGGTGGATTCTGGACCCCTGAGGCCTGGGAACATGACATGGGTGGATTCTGGAACCCTGAGGCCTGGGAACATGACATCTGTTTAGATTGTGGAATACTGTGGCCTGGGAACATAACTGAGGATTGATTCTGGACCCCTGTGGACTGGGAACATGACTGAGGTTTTATTCTGGAACCCTGGGTCCTGTTAACATGACATGGGTGGATTCTGGAACCCTGTGTCCTGTTAACATGACATGGGTGGATTCTGGACCCCTGAGGCCTGGGAACATGACATCTGTTTAGATTGTGGAATACTGTGGCCTGGGAACTTGACTGAGCCTTGGTTCTGGACCCCTGTGGACCGGGAACATGACTGAGGTTTTATTCTGGAACCCTGGGTCCTGTTAACATGACATGGGTGGATTCTGGAACCCTGTGTCCTGTTAACATGACATGGGTGGATTCTGGAACCCTGAGGCCTGGGAACATGACATCTGTTTAGATTGTGGAATACTGTGGCCTGGGAACATAACTGAGGATTGATTCTGGATCCCTGTGGACTGGGAACATGACTGAGGTTTTATTCTGGAACCCTGGGTCCTGTTAACATGACATGGGTGGATTCTGGAACCCTGTGTCCTGTTAACATGACATGGGTGGATTCTGGAACCCTGAGGACTGGGAACATGACATCTGTTTAGATTGTGGAATACTGTGCCCCGGGAACCTGACTGAGCCTTGGTTCTGGACCCCTGTGGACTGGGAACATGACTGAGCCTTGGTTCTGGACCCCTGTGTCCTGTTAACATGACATGGGTGGATTCTGGACCCCTGTGTCCTGTTAACATGACATGGGTGGATTCTGGAACCCTGGGTCCTGTTAACATCACATGGGTGGATTCTGGAACCCTGTGTCCTGTTAACATGACATGGGTGAATTCTGGACCCCTGAGGCCTGGGAACATGACATGGGTGGATTCTGGAACCCTGGGTCCTGTTAACATGACATGGGTGGATTCTGGAACCCTGAGCCCTGGGAACATGACATCTGTTTAGATTGTGGAATACTGTGGCCTGGGAACATAACTGAGGATTGATTCTGGACCCCTGTGGACTGGAAACATGACTGAGGTTTTATTCTGGAACCCTGGGTCCTGTTAACATGACATGGGTGGATTCTGGAACCCTGTGTCCTGTTAACATGACATGGGTGGATTCTGGAACCCTGAGGCCTGGGAACATGACATCTGTTTAGATTGTGGAATATTGTGCCCCGGGAACCTGACTGAGCCTTGGTTCTGGACCCCTGTGGACTGGGAACATGACTGAGGTTTTATTCTGGAACCCTGAGGCCTGGGAACATGACATCTGTTTAGATTGTGGAATACTGTGGCCTGGGAACATAACTGAGGATTGATTCTGGACCCCTGTGGACTGGGAACATGACTGAGGTTTTATTCTGGAACCCTGGGTCCTGTTAACATGACATGGGTGGATTCTGGAACCCTGAGGCCTGGGAACATGACATCTGTTTAGATTGTGGAATACTGTGGCCTGGGAACATAACTGAGGATTGATTCTGGACCCCTGTGGACTGGGAACATGACTGAGGTTTTATTCTGGAACCCTGGGTCCTGTTAACATGACATGGGTGGATTCTGGAACCCTGGGTCCTGTTAACATGACATGGGTGGATTCTGGACCCCTGAGGCCTGGGAACATGACATGGGTGGATTCTGGAACCCTGGGTCCTGTTAACATGACATGGGTGGATTCTGGAACCCTGAGGCCTGTTAACATGACATGGGTGGATTCTGGACCCCTGAGGGCTGGGAACATGACATGGGTGGATTCTGGAACCCTGTGTCCTGTTAACATGACATGGGTGGATTCTGGATCCCTGAGTCCTGGGAACATGACATCTGTTTAGATTGTGGAATACTGTGGCCTGGGAACATAACTGAGGATTGATTCTGGACCCCTGTGGACTGGGAACATGACTGAGGTTTTATTCTGGAACCCTGTGTCCTGTTAACATGACATGGGTGGATTCTGGAACCCTGAGGCCTGCGAACATGACATCTGTTTAGATTGTGGAATACTGTGGCCTGGGAACATAACTGAGGATTGATTCTGGACCCCTGTGGACTGGGAACATGACTGAGGTTTTATTCTGAAACCCTGAGGCCTGGGAACATGACATGGGTGGATTGTGGAACCCTGAGGCCTGGGAACATGACATCTGTTTAGATTGTGGAATACTGTGGCCTGGGAACTTGACTGAGCCTTGGTTCTGGACCCCTGTGTCCTGTTAACATGACATGGGTGGATTCTGGAACCCTGTGTCCTGTTAACATGACATGGGTGGATTCTGGAACCCTGAGGCCTGGGAACATGACATGGGTGGATTCTGGAACCCTGAGGCCTGGGAACATGACATGGGTGGATTCTGGAACCCTGTGTCCTGTTAACATGACATGGGTGGATTCTGGAACCCTGTGTCCTGTTAACATGACATGGGTGGATTGTGGAACCCTGAGGCCTGGGAACATGACATGGGTGGATTCTGGAACCCTGAGGCCTGGGAACATGACATGGGTGGATTCTGGAACCCTGTGTCCTGTTAACATGACATGGGTGGATTCTGGAACCCTGTGTCCTGGTAACATGACATGGGTGGATTCTGGAACCCTGAGGCCTGGGAACATGACATGGGTGGATTCTGGAACCCTGGATCCTGTTAACATGACATGGGTGGATTCTGGACCCCTGTGTCCTCTTAACATGACATGGGTGGATTCTGGAACCCTGGGTCCTGTTAACATGACATGGGTGGATTCTGGAACCCTGTGTCCTGTTAACATGACATGGGTGGATTCTGGACCCCTGAGGCCTGGGAACATGACATGGGTGGATTCTGGAACCCTGGGTCCTGTTAACATGACATGGGTGGATTCTGGAACCCTGAGGCCTGGGAACATGACATCTGTTTAGATTGTGGAATACTGTGGCCTGGGAACATAACTGAGGATTGATTCTGGACCCCTGTGGACTGGGAACATGACTGAGGTTTTATTCTGGAACCCTGGGTCCTGTTAACATGACATGGGTGGATTCTGGAACCCTGTGTCCTGTTAACATGACATGGGTGGATTCTGGAACCCTGAGGCCTGGGAACATGACATCTGTTTAGATTGTGGAATACTGTGCCCCGGGAACCTGACTGAGCCTTGGTTCTGGACCCCTGTGGACTGGGAACATGACTGAGGTTTTATTCTGGAACCCTGTGTCCTGGGAACATGACATGGGTGGATTCTGGAACCCTGAGGCCTGGGAACATGACATCTGTTTAGATTGTGGAATACTGTGGCCTGGGAACATAACTGAGGATTGATTCTGGACCCCTGTGGACTGGGAACATGACTGAGGTTTTATTCTGGAACCCTGTGTCCTGTTAACATGACATGGGTGGATTCTGGAACCCTGGGTCCTGTTAACATGACATGGGTGGATTTTGGACCCCTGAGGCCTGGGAACATGACATGGGTGGATTCTGGAACCCTGGGTCCTGTTAACATGACATGGGTGGATTCTGGAACCCTGAGGCCTGGGAACATGACATCTGTTTAGATTGTGGAATACTGTGGCCTGGGAACATAACTGAGGATTGATTCTGGACCCCTGTGGACTGGGAACATGACTGAGGTTTTATTCTGGAACCCTGGGTCCTGTTAACATGACATGGGTGGATTCTGGAACCCTGGGTCCTGTTAACATGACATGGGTGGATTCTGGACCCCTGAGGCCTGGGAACATGACATCTGTTTAGATTGTGGAATACTGTGGCCTAGGAACTTGACTGAGCCTTGGTTCTGGACCCCTGTGGACTGGGAACATGACTGAGGTTTTATTCTGGAACCCTGTGTCCTGGGAACATGACATGGGTGGATTCTGGAACCCTGTGTCCTGTTAACATGACATGGGTGGATTCTGGAACCCTGAGGCATGGGAACATGACATGGGTGGATTCTGGAACCCTGGGTCCTGTTAACATGACATGGGTGGATTCTGGAACCCTGTGTCCTGTTAACATGACATGGGTGGATTCTGGAACCCTGAGGCCTGGGAACATGACATGGGTGGATTCTGGAACCCTGGGTCCTGTTAACATGACATGGGTGGATTCTGGAACCCTGTGTCCTGTTAACATGACATGGGTGGATTCTGGAACCCTGAGGCCTGGGAACATGACATCTGTTTAGATTGTGGAATACTGTGGCCTGGGAACATAACTGAGGATTGATTCTGGACCCCTGTGGACTGGGAACATGACTGAGGTTTTATTCTGGAACCCTGTGTCCTGGGAACATGACATGGGTGGATTCTGGAACCCTGAGGCCTGGGAACATGACATCTGTTTAGATTGTGGAATACTGTGGCCTGGGAACATAACTGAGGATTGATTCTGGACCCCTCTGTCCTGGGAACATGACATGGGTGGATTCTGGAACCCTGTGTCCTGTTAACATGACATGGGTGGATTCTGGACCCCTGAGGCCTGGGAACATGACATGGGTGGATTCTGGAACCCTGGGTCCTGTTAACATGACATGGGTGGATTCTGGAACCCTGAGGCCTGGGAACATGACATCTGTTTAGATTGTGGAATACTGTGGCCTGGGAACATAACTGAGGATTGATTCTGGACCCCTGTGGACTGTGAACATGACTGAGGTTTTATTCTGGAACCCTGGGTCCTGTTAACATGACATGGGTGGATTCTGGAACCCTGAGGCCTGGGAACATGACATCTGTTTAGATTGTGGAATACTGTGGCCTGGGAACTTGACTGAGCCTTGGTTCTGGACCCCTGTGGACTGGGAACATGACTGAGGTTTTATTCTGGAACCCTGTGTCCTGGGAACATGACATGGGTGGATTCTGGAACCCTGAGGCCTGGGAACATGACATCTGTTTAGATTGTGGAATACTGTGGCCTGGGAACATAACTGAGGATTGATTCTGGACCCCTGTGGACTGGGAACATGACTGAGGTTTTATTCTGGAACCGTGGGTCCTGTTAACATGACATGGGTGGATTCTGGAACCCTGTGTCCTGTTAACATGACATGGGTGGATTCTGGACCCCTGAGGCCTGGGAACATGACATCTGTTTAGATTGTGGAATACTGTGGCCTGGGAACTTTACTGAGCCTTGGTTCTGGACCCCTGTGGACTGGGAACATGACTGAGGTTTTATTCTGGAACCCTGGGTCCTGTTAACATGACATGGGTGGATTCTGGAACCCTGTGTCCTGTTAACATGACATGGGTGGATTCTGGAACCCTGAGGCCTGGGAACATGACATCTGTTTAGATTGTGGAATACTGTGGCCTGGGAACTTGACTGAGCCTTGGTTCTGGACCCCTGTGGACTGGGAACATGACTGAGGTTTTATTCTGGAACCCTGAGGCCTGGGAACATGACATCTGTTTAGATTGTGGAATACTGTGGCCTGGGAACATAACTGAGGATTGATTCTGGACCCCTGTGGACTGGGAACATGACTGAGGTTTTATTCTGGAACCCTGGGTCCTGTTAACATGACATGGGTGGATTCTGGAACCCTGTGTCCTGTTAACATGACATGGGTGGATTCTGGACCCCTGAGGCCTGGGAACATGACATCTGTTTAGATTGTGGAATACTGTGGCCTGGGAACTTGACTGAGCCTTTGTTCTGGACCCCTGTGGACTGGGAACATGACTGAGGTTTTATTCTGGAACCCTGTGTCCTGGGAACATGACATGGGTGGATTCTGGAACCCTGTGTCCTGTGAACATGACATGGGTGGATTCTGGAACCCTGAGGCCTGGGAACATGACATGGGGGGATTCTGGAACCCTGTGTCCTGTTAACATGACATGGGTGGATTCTGGACCCCTGAGGCCTGGGAACATGACATGGGTGGATTCTGGAACCCTGGGTCCTGTTAACATGACATGGGTGGATTCTGGAACCCTGAGGCCTGGGAACATGACATCTGTTTAGATTGTGGAATACTGTGGCCTGGGAACTTGACTGAGCCTTGGTTCTGGACCCCTGTGGACTGGGAACATGACTGAGGTTTTATTCTGGAACCCTGTGTCCTGGGAACATGACATGGGTGGATTCTGGAACCCTGTGTCCTGTTAACATGACATGGGTGGATTCTGGAACCCTGAGGCCTGGGAACATGACATGGGTGGATTCTGGAACCCTGGGTCCTGTTAACATGACATGGGTGGATTCTGGAACCCTGTGTCCTGTTAACATGACATGGGTGGATTCTGGACCCCTGAGGCCTGGGAACATGACATGGGTGGATTCTGGAACCCTGGGTCCTGTTAACATGACATGGGTGGATTCTGGAACCCTGTGTCCTGTTAACATGACATGGGTGGATTCTGGAACCCTGAGGCCTGGGAACATGACATCTGTTTAGATTGTGGAATACTGTGGCCTGGGAACATAACTGAGGATTGATTCTGGACCCCTGTGGACTGGGAACATGACTGAGGTTTTATTCTGGAACCCTGTGTCCTGGGAACATGACATGGGTGGATTCTGGAACCCTGAGGCCTGGGAACATGACATCTGTTTAGATTGTGGAATACTGTGGCCTGGGAACATAACTGAGGATTGATTCTGGACCCCTCTGTCCTTGGAACATGACATGGGTGGATTCTGGAACCCTGTGTCCTGTTAACATGACATGGGTGGATTCTGGACCCCTGAGGCCTGGGAACATGACATGGGTGGATTCTGGAACCCTGGGTCCTGTTAACATGACATGGGTGGATTCTGGAACCCTGAGGCCTGGGAACATGACATCTGTTTAGATTGTGGAATACTGTGGCCTGGGAACATAACTGAGGATTGATTCTGGACCCCTGTGGACTGGGAACATGACTGAGGTTTTATTCTGGAACCCTGGGTCCTGTTAACATGACATGGGTGGATTCTGGAACCCTGAGGCCTGGGAACATGACATCTGTTTAGATTGTGGAATACTGTGGCCTGGGAACTTGACTGAGCCTTGGTTCTGGACCCCTGTGGACTGGGAACATGACTGAGGTTTTATTCTGGAACCCTGTGTCCTGGGAACATGACATGGGTGGATTCTGGAACCCTGAGGCCTGGGAACATGACATCTGTTTAGATTGTGGAATACTGTGGCCTGGGAACATAACTGAGGATTGATTCTGGACCCCTGTGGACTGGGAACATGACTGAGGTTTTATTCTGGAACCGTGGGTCCTGTTAACATGACATGGGTGGATTCTGGAACCCTGTGTCCTGTTAACATGACATGGGTGGATTCTGGACCCCTGAGGCCTGGGAACATGACATCTGTTTAGATTGTGGAATACTGTGGCCTGGGAACTTTACTGAGCCTTGGTTCTGGACCCCTGTGGACTGGGAACATGACTGAGGTTTTATTCTGGAACCCTGGGTCCTGTTAACATGACATGGGTGGATTCTGGAACCCTGTGTCCTGTTAACATGACATGGGTGGATTCTGGAACCCTGAGGCCTGGGAACATGACATCTGTTTAGATTGTGGAATACTGTGGCCTGGGAACTTGACTGAGCCTTGGTTCTGGACCCCTGTGGACTGGGAACATGACTGAGGTTTTATTCTGGAACCCTGAGGCCTGGGAACATGACATCTGTTTAGATTGTGGAATACTGTGGCCTGGGAACATAACTGAGGATTGATTCTGGACCCCTGTGGACTGGGAACATGACTGAGGTTTTATTCTGGAACCCTGGGTCCTGTTAACATGACATGGGTGGATTCTGGAACCCTGTGTCCTGTTAACATGACATGGGTGGATTCTGGACCCCTGAGGCCTGGGAACATGACATCTGTTTAGATTGTGGAATACTGTGGCCTGGGAACTTGACTGAGCCTTTGTTCTGGACCCCTGTGGACTGGGAACATGACTGAGGTTTTATTCTGGAACCCTGTGTCCTGGGAACATGACATGGGTGGATTCTGGAACCCTGTGTCCTGTGAACATGACATGGGTGGATTCTGGAACCCTGAGGCCTGGGAACATGACATGGGGGGATTCTGGAACCCTGTGTCCTGTTAACATGACATGGGTGGATTCTGGACCCCTGAGGCCTGGGAACATGACATGGGTGGATTCTGGAACCCTGGGTCCTGTTAACATGACATGGGTGGATTCTGGAACCCTGAGGCCTGGGAACATGACATCTGTTTAGATTGTGGAATACTGTGGCCTGGGAACTTGACTGAGGATTGATTCTGGACCCCTGTGGACTGGGAACATGACTGAGGTTTTATTCTGGAACCCTGTGTCCTGGGAACATGACATGGGTGGATTCTGGACCCCTGAGGCCTGGGAACATGACATCTGTTTAGATTGTGGAATACTGTGGCCTGGGAACTTGACTGAGCCTTGGTTCTGGACCCCTGTGGACTGGGAACATGACTGACGTTTTATTCTGGACCCCTGAGGCCTGGGAACATGACATCTGTTTAGATTGTGGAATACTGTGGCCTGGGAACTTGACTGAGCCTTGGTTCTGGACCCCTGTGTCCTGTTAACATGACATGGGTGGATTCTGGAACCCTGAGGCCTGGGAACATGACATCTGTTTAGATTGTGGAATACTGTGGCCTGGGAACATAACTGAGGATTGATTCTGGACCCCTGTGTCCTGGGAACATGACATGGGTGGATTCTGGAACCCTGTGTCCTGTTAACATGACATGGGTGGATTCTGGACCCCTGAGGCCTGGGAACATGACATGGGTGGATTCTGGAACCCTGGGTCCTGTTAACATGACATGGGTGGATTCTGGAACCCTGAGGCCTGGGAACATGACATCTGTTTAGATTGTGGAATACTGTGGCCTGGGAACATAACTGAGGATTGATTCTGGACCCCTGTGGACTGGGAACATGACTGAGGTTTTATTCTGGAACCCTGGGTCCTGTTAACATGACATGGGTGGATTCTGGAACCCTGGGTCCTGTTAACATGACATGGGTGGATTCTGCACCCCTGAGGCCTGGGAACATGACATCTGTTTAGATTGTGGAATACTGTGGCCTGGGAACTTGACTGAGCCTTGGTTCTGGACCCCTGTGGACTGGGAACATGACTGAGGTTTTATTCTGGAACCCTGTGTCCTGGGAACATGACATGGGTGGATTCTGGAACCCTGTGTCCTGTTAACATGACATGGGTGGATTCTGGAACCCTGAGGCCTGGGAACATGACATGGGTGGATTCTGGAACCCTGGGTCCTGTTAACATGACATGGGTGGATTCTGGAACCCTGTGTCCTGTTAACATGACATGGGTGGATTCTGGAACCCTGAGGCCTGGGAACATGACATGGGTGGATTCTGGAACCCTGAGGCCTGGGAACATGACATGGGTGGATTCTGGAACCCTGTGTCCTGTTAACATGACATGGGTGGATTCTGGAACCCTGTGTCCTGTTAACATGACATGGGTGGATTCTGGAACCCTGAGGCCTGGGAACATGACATGGGTGGATTCTGGAACCCTGAGGCCTGGGAACATGACATGGGTGGATTCTGGAACCCTGTGTCCTGTTAACATGACATGGGTGGATTCTGGAACCCTGTGTCCTGGTAACATGACATGGGTGGATTCTGGAACCCTGAGGCCTGGGAACATGACATGGGTGGATTCTGGAACCCTGGGTCCTGTTAACATGACATGGGTGGATTCTGGAACCCTGAGGCCTGGGAACATGACATCTGTTTAGATTGTGGAATACTGTGGCCTGGGAACATAACTGAGGATTGATTCTGGACCCCTGTGGACTGGGAACATGACTGAGCTTTGGTTCTGGACCCCTGTGTCCTGTTAACATGACATGGGTGGATTCTGGACCCCTGTGTCCTCTTAACATGACATGGGTGGATTCTGGAACCCTGGGTCCTGTTAACATGACATGGGTGGATTCTGGAACCCTGTGTCCTGTTAACATGACATGGGTGGATTCTGGACCCCTGAGGCCTGGGAACATGACATGGGTGGATTCTGGAACCCTGGGTCCTGTTAACATGACATGGGTGGATTCTGGAACCCTGTGTCCTGTTAACATGACATGGGTGGATTCTGGAACCCTGAGGCCTGGGAACATGACATCTGTTTAGATTGTGGAATACTGTGCCCCGGGAACCTGACTGAGCCTTGGTTCTGGACCCCTGTGGACGGGAACATGACTGAGGTTTTATTCTGGAACCCTGTGTCCTGGGAACATGACATGGGTGGATTCTGGAACCCTGAGGCCTGGGAACATGACATCTGTTTAGATTGTGGAATACTGTGGCCTGGGAACATAACTGAGGATTGATTCTGGACCCCTGTGGACTGGGAACATGACTGAGGTTTTATTCTGGAACCCTGTGTCCTGTTAACATGACATGGGTGGATTCTGGAACCCTGGGTCCTGTTAACATGACATGGGTGGATTCTGGACCCCTGAGGCCTGGGAACATGACATGGGTGGATTCTGGAAACCTGGGTCCTGTTAACATGACATGGGTGGATTCTGGAACCCTGAGGCCTGGGAACATGACATCTGTTTAGATTGTGGAATACTGTGGCCTGGGAACATAACTGAGGATTGATTCTGGACCCCTGTGGACTGGGAACATGACTGAGGTTTTATTCTGGAACCCTGGGTCCTGTTAACATGACATGGGTGGATTCTGGAACCCTGGGTCCTGTTAACATGACATGGGTGGATTCTGGACCCCTGAGGCCTGGGAACATGACATCTGTTTAGATTGTGGAATACTGTGGCCTGGGAACTTGACTGAGCCTTGGTTCTGGACCCCTGTGGACTGGGAACATGACTGAGGTTTTATTCTGGAACCCTGTGTCCTGGGAACATGACATGGGTGGATTCTGGAACCCTGTGTCCTGTTAACATGACATGGGTGGATTCTGGAACCCTGAGGCCTGGGAACATGACATGGGTGGATTCTGGAACCCTGGGTCCTGTTAACATGACATGGGTGGATTCTGGAACCCTGTGTCCTGTTAACATGACATGGGTGGATTCTGGACCCCTGAGGCCTGGGAACATGACATGGGTGGATTCTGGAACCCTGGGTCCTGTTAACATGACATGGGTGGATTCTGGAACCCTGTGTCCTGTTAACATGACATGGGTGGATTCTGGAACCCTGAGGCCTGGGAACATGACATCTGTTTAGATTGTGGAATACTGTGGCCTGGGAACATAACTGAGGATTGATTCTGGACCCCTGTGGACTGGGAACATGACTGAGGTTTTATTCTGGAACCCTGTGTCCTGGGAACATGACATGGGTGGATTCTGGAACCCTGAGGCCTGGGAACATGACATCTGTTTAGATTGTGGAATACTGTGGCCTGGGAACATAACTGAGGATTGATTCTGGACCCCTGTGGACTGGGAACATGACTGAGGTTTTATTCTGGAACCCTGGGTCCTGTTAACATGACATGGGTGGATTCTGGAACCCTGTGTCCTGTTAACATGACATGGGTGGATTCTGGACCCCTGAGGCCTGGGAACATGACATCTGTTTAGATTGTGGAATACTGTGGCCTGGGAACTTGACTGAGCCTTTGTTCTGGACCCCTGTGGACTGGGAACATGACTGAGGTTTTATTCTGGAACCCTGTGTCCTGGGAACATGACATGGGTGGATTCTGGAACCCTGTGTCCTGTGAACATGACATGGGTGGATTCTGGAACCCTGAGGCCTGGGAACATGACATGGGGGGATTCTGGAACCCTGTGTCCTGTTAACATGACATGGGTGGATTCTGGACCCCTGAGGCCTGGGAACATGACATGGGTGGATTCTGGAACCCTGGGTCCTGTTAACATGACATGGGTGGATTCTGGAACCCTGAGGCCTGGGAACATGACATCTGTTTAGATTGTGGAATACTGTGGCCTGGGAACTTGACTGAGGATTGATTCTGGACCCCTGTGGACTGGGAACATGACTGAGGTTTTATTCTGGAACCCTGTGTCCTGGGAACATGACATGGGTGGATTCTGGACCCCTGAGGCCTGGGAACATGACATCTGTTTAGATTGTGGAATACTGTGGCCTGGGAACTTGACTGAGCCTTGGTTCTGGACCCCTGTGGACTGGGAACATGACTGACGTTTTATTCTGGACCCCTGAGGCCTGGGAACATGACATCTGTTTAGATTGTGGAATACTGTGGCCTGGGAACTTGACTGAGCCTTGGTTCTGGACCCCTGTGTCCTGTTAACATGACATGGGTGGATTCTGGAACCCTGAGGCCTGGGAACATGACATCTGTTTAGATTGTGGAATACTGTGGCCTGGGAACATAACTGAGGATTGATTCTGGACCCCTGTGTCCTGGGAACATGACATGGGTGGATTCTGGAACCCTGTGTCCTGTTAACATGACATGGGTGGATTCTGGACCCCTGAGGCCTGGGAACATGACATGGGTGGATTCTGGAACCCTGGGTCCTGTTAACATGACATGGGTGGATTCTGGAACCCTGAGGCCTGGGAACATGACATCTGTTTAGATTGTGGAATACTGTGGCCTGGGAACATAACTGACGATTGATTCTGGACCCCTGTGGACTGGGAACATGACTGAGGTTTTATTCTGGAACCCTGGGTCCTGTTAACATGACATGGGTGGATTCTGGAACCCTGGGTCCTGTTAACATGACATGGGTGGATTCTGCACCCCTGAGGCCTGGGAACATGACATCTGTTTAGATTGTGGAATACTGTGGCCTGGGAACTTGACTGAGCCTTGGTTCTGGACCCCTGTGGACTGGGAACATGACTGAGGTTTTATTCTGGAACCCTGTGTCCTGGGAACATGACATGGGTGGATTCTGGAACCCTGTGTCCTGTTAACATGACATGGGTGGATTCTGGAACCCTGAGGCCTGGGAACATGACATGGGTGGATTCTGGAACCCTGGGTCCTGTTAACATGACATGGGTGGATTTTGGAACCCTGTGTCCTGTTAACATGACATGGGTGGATTCTGGAACCCTGAGGCCTGGGAACATGACATCTGTTTAGATTGTGGAATACTGTGGCCTGGGAACATAACTGAGGATTGATTCTGGACCCCTGTGGACTGGGAACATGACTGAGGTTTTATTCTGGAACCCTGTGTCCTGGGAACATGACATGGGTGGATTCTGGAACCCTGAGGCCTGGGAACATGACATCTGTTTAGATTGTGGAATACTGTGGCCTGGGAACATAACTGAGGATTGATTCTGGACCCCTGTGGACTGGGAATATGACTGAGGTTTTATTCTGGAACCCTGGGTCCTGTTAACATGACATGGGTGGATTCTGGAACCCTGAGGCCTGGGAACATGACATCTGTTTAGATTGTGGAATACTGTGGCCTGGGAACATAACTGAGGATTGATTCTGGACCCCTGTGGACTGGGAACATGACTGAGGTTTTATTCTGGAACCGTGGGTCCTGTTAACATGACATGGGTGGATTCTGGAACCCTGTGTCCTGTTAACATGACATGGGTGGATTCTGGACCCCTGAGGCCTGGGAACATGACATCTGTTTAGATTGTGGAATACTGTGGCCTGGGAACTTGACTGAGCCTTGGTTCTGGACCCCTGTGGACTGGGAACATGACTGAGGTTTTATTCTGGAACCCTGGGTCCTGTTAACATGACATGGGTGGATTCTGGAACCCTGTGTCCTGTTAACATGACATGGGTGGATTCTGGAACCCTGAGGCCTGGGAACATGACATCTGTTTAGATTGTGGAATACTGTGGCCTGGGAACTTGACTGAGCCTTGGTTCTGGACCCCTGTGGACTGGGAACATGACTGAGGTTTTATTCTGGAACCCTGAGGCCTGGGAACATGACATCTGTTTAGATTGTGGAATACTGTGGCCTGTGAACATAACTGAGGATTGATTCTGGACCCCTGTGGACTGGGAACATGACTGAGGTTTTATTCTGGAACCCTGGGTCCTGTTAACATGACATGGGTGGATTCTGGAACCCTGTGTCCTGTTAACATGACATGGGTGGATTCTGGACCCCTGAGGCCTGGGAACATGACATCTGTTTAGATTGTGGAATACTGTGGCCTGGGAACTTGACTGAGCCTTGGTTCTGGACCCCTGTGTCCTGTTAACATGACATGGGTGGATTCTGGAACCCTGAGGCCTGGGAACATGACATCTGTTTAGATTGTGGAATACTGTGGCCTGGGAACTTGACTGAGCCTTGGTTCTGGACCCCTGTGGACTGGGAACATGACTGAGGTTTTATTCTGGAACCCTGAGGCCTGGGAACATGACATCTGTTTAGATTGTGGAATACTGTGGCCTGGGAACATAACTGAGGATTGATTCTGGACCCCTGTGGACTGGGAACATGACTGAGGTTTTATTCTGGAACCCTGGGTCCTGTTAACATGACATGGGTGGATTCTGGAACCCTGGGTCCTGTTAACATGACATCTGTTTAGATTGTGCAATACTGTGGCCTGGGAACATAACTGAGGATTGATTCTGGACCCCTGTGTACTGGGAACATGACTGAGGTTTTATTCTGGAACCCTGGGTCCTGTTAACATGACATGGGTGGATTCTGGAACCCTGTGTCCTGTTAACATGACATGGGTGGATTCTGGAACCCTGAGGCCTGGGAACATGACATCTGTTTAGATTGTGGAATACTGTGCCCCGGGAACCTGACTGAGCCTTGGTTCTGGACCCCTGTGGACTGGGAACATGACTGAGGTTTTATTCTGGAACCCTGGGTCCTGTTAACATGACATGGGTGGATTCTGGAACCCTGTGTCCTGTTAACATGACATGGGTGGATTCTGGAACCCTGAGGCCTGTTAACATGACATGGGTGGATTCTGGAACCCTGAGGCCTGGGAACATGACATGGGTGGATTCTGGAACCCTGTGTCCTGTTAACATGACATGGGTGGATTCTGGAACCCTGGGTCCTGTTAACATGACATGGGTGGATTCTGGAACCCTGAGGCCTGGGAACATGACATCTGTTTAGATTGTGGAATACTGTGGCCTGGGAACATAACTGAGGATTGATTCTGGACCCCTGTGGACTGGGAACATGACTGAGGTTTTATTCTGGAACCCTGGGTCCTGTTAACATGACATGGGTGGATTCTGGAACCCTGTGTCCTGTTAACATGACATGGGTGGATTCTGGAACCCTGAGGCCTGGGAACATGACATCTGTTTAGATTGTGGAATACTGTGGCCTGGGAACATAACTGAGGATTGATTCTGGACCCCTGTGTCCTGGGAACATGACTGAGGTTTTATTCTGGAACCCTGTGTCCTGTTAACATGACATGGGTGGATTCTGGAACCCTGAGGCCTGGGAACATGACATGGGTGGATTCTGGAACCCTGTGTCCTGTTAACATGACATGGGTGGATTCTGGAACCCTGAGGCCTGGGAACATGACATCTGTTTAGATTGTGGAATACTGTGGCCTGGGAACATAACTGAGGATTGATTCTGGACCCCTGTGGACTGGGAACATGACTGAGGTTTTATTCTGGAACCCTGGGTCCTGTTAACATGACATGGGTGGATTCTGGAACCCTGAGGCCTGGGAACATGACATCTGTTTAGATTGTGGAATACTGTGGCCTGGGAACTTGACTGAGCCTTGGTTCTGGACCCCTGTGGACTGGGAACATGACTGAGGTTTTATTCTGGAACCCTGGGTCCTGTTAACATGACATGGGTGGATTCTGGAACCCTGTGTCCTGTTAACATGACATGGGTGGATTCTGGACCCCTGAGGCCTGGGAACATGACATCTGTTTAGATTGTGGAATACTGTGGCCTGGGAACTTGACTGAGCCTTGGTTCTGGACCCCTGTGGACTGGGAACATGACTGAGGTTTTATTCTGGAACCCTGGGTCCTGTTAACATGACATGGGTGGATTCTGGAACCCTGTGTCCTGTTAACATGACATGGGTGGATTCTGGAACCCTGAGGCCTGGGAACATGACATCTGTTTAGATTGTGGAATACTGTGGCCTGGGAACTTGACTGAGCCTTGGTTCTGGACCCCTGTGGACTGGGAACATGACTGAGGTTTTATTCTGGAACCCTGAGGCCTGGGAACATGACATCTGTTTAGATTGTGGAATACTGTGGCCTGGGAACATAACTGAGGATTGATTCTGGACCCCTGTGGACTGGGAACATGACTGAGGTTTTATTCTGGAACCCTGGGTCCTGTTAACATGACATGGGTGGATTCTGGAACCCTGTGTCCTGTTAACATGATATGGGTGGATTCTGGACCCCTGAGGCCTGGGAACATGACATCTGTTTAGATTGTGGAATACTGTGGCCTGGGAACTTGACTGAGCCTTGGTTCTGGACCCCTGTGGACTGGGAACATGACTGAGGTTTTATTCTGGAACCCTGTGTCCTGGGAACATGACATGGGTGGATTCTGGAACCCTGTGTCCTGTTAACATGACATGGGTGGATTCTGGAACCCTGAGGCCTGGGAACATGACATGGGTGGATTCTGGAACCCTGGGTCCTGTTAACATGACATGGGTGGATTCTGGAACCCTGTGTCCTGTTAACATGACATGGGTGGATTCTGGACCCCTGAGGCCTGGGAACATGACATGGGTGGATTCTGGAACCCTGGGTCCTGTTAACATGACATGGGTGGATTCTGGAACCCTGTGTCCTGTTAACATGACATGGGTGGATTCTGGAACCCTGAGGCCTGGGAACATGACATCTGTTTAGATTGTGGAATACTGTGGCCTGGGAACATAACTGAGGATTGATTCTGGACCCCTGTGGACTGGGAACATGACTGAGGTTTTATTCTGGAACCGTGGGTCCTGTTAACATGACATGGGTGGATTCTGGAACCCTGTGTCCTGTTAACATGACATGGGTGGATTCTGGACCCCTGAGGCCTGGGAACATGACATCTGTTTAGATTGTGGAATACTGTGGCCTGGGAACTTGACTGAGCCTTGGTTCTGGACCCCTGTGGACTGGGAACATGACTGAGGTTTTATTCTGGAACCCTGGCTCCTGTTAACATGACATGGGTGGATTCTGGAACCCTGTGTCCTGTTAACATGACATGGGTGGATTCTGGAACCCTGAGGCCTGGGAACATGACATCTGTTTAGATTGTGGAATACTGTGGCCTGGGAACTTGACTGAGCCTTGGTTCTGGACCCCTGTGGACTGGGAACATGACTGAGGTTTTATTCTGGAACCCTGAGGCCTGGGAACATGACATCTGTTTAGATTGTGGAATACTGTGGCCTGGGAACATAACTGAGGATTGATTCTGGAACCCTGTGGACAGGGAACATGACTGAGGTTTTATTCTGGAACCCTGGGTCCTGTTAACATGACATGGGTGGATTCTGGAACCCTGGGTCCTGTTAACATGACATGGGTGGATTCTGCACCCCTGAGGCCTGGGAACATGACATCTGTTTAGATTGTGGAATACTGTGGCCTGGGAACTTGACTGAGCCTTTGTTCTGGACCCCTGTGGACTGGGAACATGACTGAGGTTTTATTCTGGAACCCTGTGTCCTGGGAACATGACATGGGTGGATTCTGGAACCCTGTGTCCTGTTAACATGACATGGGTGGATTCTGGAACCCTGAGGCCTGGGAACATGACATGGGGGGATTCTGGAACCCTGTGTCCTGTTAACATGACATGGGTGGATTCTGGACCCCTGAGGCCTGGGAACATGACATGGGTGGATTGTGGAACCCTGGGTCCTGTTAACATGACATGGGTGGATTCTGGAACCCTGAGGCCTGGGAACATGACATCTGTTTAGATTGTGGAATACTGTGGCCTGGGAACTTGAATGAGGATTGATTCTGGACCCCTGTGGACTGGGAACATGACTGAGGTTTTATTCTGGAACCCTGTGTCCTGGGAACATGACATGGGTGGATTCTGGACCCCTGAGGCCTGGGAACATGACATCTGTTTAGATTGTGGAATACTGTGGCCTGGGAACTTGACTGAGCCTTGGTTCTGGACCCCTGTGGACTGGGAACATGACTGACGTTTTATTCTGGACCCCTGAGGCCTGGGAACATGACATCTGTTTAGATTGTGGAATACTGTGGCCTGGGAACTTGACTGAGCCTTGGTTCTGGACCCCTGTGTCCTGTTAACATGACATGGGTGGATTCTGGAACCCTGAGGCCTGGGAACATGACATCTGTTTAGATTGTGGAATACTGTGGCCTGGGAACATAACTGAGGATTGATTCTGGACCCCTGTGTCCTGGGAACATGACATGGGTGGATTCTGGAACCCTGTGTCCTGTTAACATGACATGGGTGGATTCTGGACCCCTGAGGCCTGGGAACATGACATGGGTGGATTCTGGAACCCTGGGTCCTGTTAACATGACATGGGTGGATTCTGGAACTCTGAGGCCTGGGAACATGACATCTGTTTAGATTGTGGAATACTGTGGCCTGGGAACATAACTGAGGATTGATTCTGGACCCCTGTGGACTGGGAACATGACTGAGGTTTTATTCTGGAACCCTGGGTCCTGTTAACATGACATGGGTGGATTCTGGACCCCTGAGGCCTGGGAACATGACATCTGTTTAGATTGTGGAATACTGTGGCCTTGGAACTTGACTGAGCCTTGGTTCTGGACCCCTGTGGACTGGGAACATGACTGAGGTTTTATTCTGGAACCCTGTGTCCTGGGAACATGACATGGGTGGATTCTGGAACCCTGTGTCCTGTTAACATGACATGGGTGGATTCTGGAACCCTGAGGCCTGGGAACATGACATGGGTGGATTCTGGAACCCTGGGTCCTGTTAACATGACATGGGTGGATTCTGGAACCCTGTGTCCTGTTAACATGACATGGGTGGATTCTGGACCCCTGAGGCCTGGGAACATGACATGGGTGGATTCTGGAACCCTGGGTCCTGTTAACATGACATGGGTGGATTCTGGAACCCTGTGTCCTGTTAACATGACATGGGTGGATTCTGGAACCCTGAGGCCTGGGAACATGACATCTGTTTAGATTGTGGAATACTGTGGCCTGGGAACATAACTGAGGATTGATTCTGGACCCCTGTGGACTGGGAACATGACTGAGGTTTTATTCTGGAACCCTGTGTCCTGGGAACATGACATGGGTGGATTCTGGAACCCTGAGGCCTGGGAACATGACATCTGTTTAGATTGTGGAATACTGTGGCCTGGGAACATAACTGAGGATTGATTCTGGACCCCTGTGGGCTGGGAACATGACTGAGGTTTTATTCTGGAACCCTGGGTCCTGTTAACATGACATGGGTGGATTCTGGAACCCTGAGGCCTGGGAACATGACATCTGTTTAGATTGTGGAATACTGTGGCCTGGGAACATAACTGAGGATTGATTCTGGACCCCTGTGGACTGGGAACATGACTGAGGTTTTATTCTGGAACCCTGGGTCCTGTTAACATGACATGGGTGGATTCTGGAACCCTGTGTCCTGTTAACATGACATGGGTGGATTCTGGACCCCTGAGGCCTGGGAACATGACATCTGTTTAGATTGTGGAATACTGTGGCCTGGGAACTTGACTGAGCCTTGGTTCTGGACCCCTGTGTCCTGTTAACATGACATGGTTGGATTCTGGAACCCTGAGGCCTGGGAACATGACATCTGTTTAGATTGTGGAATACTGTGGCCTGGGAACTTGACTGAGCCTTGGTTCTGGACCCCTGTGGACTGGGAACATGACTGAGGTTTTATTCTGGAACCCTGAGGCCTGGGAACATGACATCTGTTTAGATTGTGGAATACTGTGGCCTGGGAACATAACTGAGGATTGATTCTGGACCCCTGTGGACTGGGAACATGACTGAGGTTTTATTCTGGAACCCTGGGACCTGTTAACATGACATGGGTGGATTCTGGAACCCTGGGTCCTGTTAACATGACATCTGTTTAGATTGTGGAATACTGTGGCCTGGGAACATAACTGAGGATTGATTCTGGACCCCTGTGGACTGGGAACATGACTGAGGTTTTATTCTGGAACCCTGGGTCCTGTTAACATGACATGGGTGGATTCTGGAACCCTGTGTCCTGTTAATATGACATGGGTGGATTCTGGAAACCTGAGGCCTGGGAACATGACATCTGTTTAGATTGTGGAATACTGTGCCCCGGGAACCTGACTGAGCCTTGGTTCTGGACGCCTGTGGACTGGGAACATGACTGAGGTTTTATTCTGGAACCCTGGGTCCTGTTAACATGACATGGGTGGATTCTGGAACCCTGTGTCCTGTTAACATGACATGGGTGGATTCTGGAACCCTGAGGCCTGGGAACATGACATGGGTGGATTCTGGAACCCTGAGGCCTGGGAACATGACATGGGTGGATTCTGGAACCCTGTGTCCTGTTAACATGACATGGGTGGATTCTGGAACCCTGGGTCCTGTTAACATGACATGGGTGGATTCTGGAACCCTGAGGCCTGGGAACATGACATCTGTTTAGATTGTGGAATACTGTGGCCTGGGAACATAACTGAGGATTGATTCTGGACCCCTGTGGACTGGGAACATGACTGAGGTTTTATTCTGGAACCCTGGGTCCTGTTAACATGACATGGGTGGATTCTGGAACCCTGTGTCCTGTTAACATGACATGGGTGGATTCTGGAACCCTGAGGCCTGGGAACATGACATCTGTTTAGATTGTGGAATACTGTGGCCTGGGAACATAACTGAGGATTGATTCTGGACCCCTGTGTCCTGGGAACATGACTGAGGTTTTATTCTGGAACCCTGTGTCCTGTTAACATGACATGGGTGGATTCTGGAACCCTGAGGCCTGGGAACATGACATGGGTGGATTCTGGAACCCTGTGTCCTGTTAACATGACATGGGTGGATTCTGGAACCCTGAGGCCTGGGAACATGACATCTGTTTAGATTGTGGAATACTGTGGCCTGGGAACATAACTGAGGATTGATTCTGGACCCCTGTGGACTGGGAACATGACTGAGGTTTTATTCTGGAACCCTGGGTCCTGTTAACATGACATGGGTGGATTCTGGAACCCTGAGGCCTGGGAACATGACATCTGTTTAGATTGTGGAATACTGTGGCCTGGGAACTTGACTGAGCCTTGGTTCTGGACCCCTGTGGACTGGGAACATGACTGAGGTTTTATTCTGGAACCCTGAGGCCTGGGAACATGACATCTGTTTAGAATGTGGAATACTGTGGCCTGGGAACATAACTGAGGATTGATTCTGGACCCCTGTGGACTGGGAACATGACTGAGGTTTTATTCTGGAACCCTGGGTCCTGTTAACATGACATGGGTGGATTCTGGAACCCTGTGTCCTGTTAACATGACATGGGTGGATTCTGGAACCATGAGGCCTGGGAACATGACATGGGTGGATTCTGGAACCCTGAGGCCTGGGAACATGACATGGGTGGATTCTGGAACCCTGTGTCCTGTTAACATGACATGGGTGGATTCTGGAACCCTGTGTCCTGTTAACATGACATGGGTGGATTCTGGACCCCTGAGGCCTGGGAACATGACATGGGTGGATTCTGGAACCCTGTGTCCTGTTAACATGACATGGGTGGATTCTGGAACCCTGAGGCCGGGGAACATGACATCTGTTTAGATTGTGGAATACTGTGCCCCGGGAACCTGACTGAGCCTTGGTTCTGGACCCCTGTGGACTGGGAACATGACTGAGCCTTGGTTCTGGACCCCTGTGTCCTGTTAACATGACATGGGTGGATTCTGGACCCCTGTGTCCTGTTAACATGACATGGGTGGATTCTGGACCCCTGTGTCCTGTTAACATGACATGGGTGGATTCTGGAACCCTGGGTCCTGTTAACATGACATGGGTGGATTCTGGAACCCTGAGGCCTGTTAACATGACATGGGTGGATTCTGGACCCCTGAGGCCTGGGAACATGACATGGGTGGATTCTGGAACCCTGGGTCCTGTTAATATGACATGGGTGGATTCTGGAAACCTGAGGCCTGGGAACATGACAGCTGTTTAGATTGTGGAATACTGTGGCCTGGGAACATAACTGAGGATTGATTCTGGACCCCTGTGGACTGGGAACATGACTGAGGTTTTATTCTGGAACCCTGGGTCCTGTTAACATGACATGGGTGGATTCTGGAACCCTGTGTCCTGTTAACATGACATGGGTGGATTCTGGACCTCTGAGGCCTGGGAACATGACATCTGTTTAGATTGTGGAATACTGTGGCCTGGGAACTTGACTGAGCCTTGGTTCTGGACCCCTGTGGACTGGGAACATGACTGAGGTTTTATTCTGGAACCCTGGGTCCTGTTAACATGACATGGGTGGATTCTGGAACCCTGTGTCCTGTTAACATGACATGGGTGGATTCTGGAACCCTGAGGCCTGGGAACATGACATCTGTTTAGATTGTGGAATACTGTGGCCTGGGAACATAACTGAGGATTGATTCTGGACCCCTGTGGACTGGGAACATGACTGAGGTTTTATTCTGGAACCCTGGGTCCTGTTAACATGACATGGGTGGATTCTGGAACCCTGTGTCCTGTTAACATGATATGGGTGGATTCTGGACCCCTGAGGCCTGGGAACATGACATCTGTTTAGATTGTGGAATACTGTGGCCTGGGAACTTGACTGAGCCTTGGTTCTGGACCCCTGTGGACTGGGAACATGACTGAGGTTTTATTCTGGAACCCTGTGTCCTGGGAACATGACATGGGTGGATTCTGGAACCCTGTGTCCTGTTAACATGACATGGGTGGATTCTGGAACCCTGAGGCCTGGGAACATGACATGGGTGGATTCTGGAACCCTGGGTCCTGTTAACATGACATGGGTGGATTCTGGAACCCTGTGTCCTGTTAACATGACATGGGTGGATTCTGGACCCCTGAGGCCTGGGAACATGACATGGGTGGATTCTGGAACCCTGGGTCCTGTTAACATGACATGGGTGGATTCTGGAACCCTGTGTCCTGTTAACATGACATGGGTGGATTCTGGAACCCTGAGGCCTGGGAACATGACATCTGTTTAGATTGTGGAATACTGTGGCCTGGGAACATAACTGAGGATTGATTCTGGACCCCTGTGGACTGGGAACATGACTGAGGTTTTATTCTGGAACCGTGGGTCCTGTTAACATGACATGGGTGGATTCTGGAACCCTGTGTCCTGTTAACATGACATGGGTGGATTCTGGACCCCTGAGGCCTGGGAACATGACATCTGTTTAGATTGTGGAATACTGTGGCCTGGGAACTTGACTGAGCCTTGGTTCTGGACCCCTGTGGACTGGGAACATGACTGAGGTTTTATTCTGGAACCCTGGCTCCTGTTAACATGACATGGGTGGATTCTGGAACCCTGTGTCCTGTTAACATGACATGGGTGGATTCTGGAACCCTGAGGCCTGGGAACATGACATCTGTTTAGATTGTGGAATACTGTGGCCTGGGAACTTGACTGAGCCTTGGTTCTGGACCCCTGTGGACTGGGAACATGACTGAGGTTTTATTCTGGAACCCTGAGGCCTGGGAACATGACATCTGTTTAGATTGTGGAATACTGTGGCCTGGGAACATAACTGAGGATTGATTCTGGAACCCTGTGGACAGGGAACATGACTGAGGTTTTATTCTGGAACCCTGGGTCCTGTTAACATGACATGGGTGAATTCTGGAACCCTGTGTCCTGTTAACATGACATGGGTGGATTCTGGACCCCTGAGGCCTGGGAACATGACATCTGTTTAGATTGTGGAATACTGTGGCCTGGGAACTTGACTGAGCCTTTGTTCTGGACCCCTGTGGACTGGGAACATGACTGAGGTTTTATTCTGGAACCCTGTGTCCTGGGAACATGACATGGGTGGATTCTGGAACCCTGTGTCCTGTTAACATGACATGGGTGGATTCTGGAACCCTGAGGCCTGGGAACATGACATGGGGGGATTCTGGAACCCTGTGTCCTGTTAACATGACATGGGTGGATTCTGGACCCCTGAGGCCTGGGAACATGACATGGGTGGATTGTGGAACCCTGGGTCCTGTTAACATGACATGGGTGGATTCTGGAACCCTGAGGCCTGGGAACATGACATCTGTTTAGATTGTGGAATACTGTGGCCTGGGAACTTGAATGAGGATTGATTCTGGACCCCTGTGGACTGGGAACATGACTGAGGTTTTATTCTGGAACCCTGTGTCCTGGGAACATGACATGGGTGGATTCTGGACCCCTGAGGCCTGGGAACATGACATCTGTTTAGATTGTGGAATACTGTGGCCTGGGAACTTGACTGAGCCTTGGTTCTGGACCCCTGTGGACTGGGAACATGACTGACGTTTTATTCTGGACCCCTGAGGCCTGGGAACATGACATCTGTTTAGATTGTGGAATACTGTGGCCTGGGAACTTGACTGAGCCTTGGTTCTGGACCCCTGTGTCCTGTTAACATGACATGGGTGGATTCTGGAACCCTGAGGCCTGGGAACATGACATCTGTTTAGATTGTGGAATACTGTGGCCTGGGAACATAACTGAGGATTGATTCTGGACCCCTGTGTCCTGGGAACATGACATGGGTGGATTCTGGAACCCTGTGTCCTGTTAACATGACATGGGTGGATTCTGGACCCCTGAGGCCTGGGAACATGACATGGGTGGATTCTGGAACCCTGGGTCCTGTTAACATGACATGGGTGGATTCTGGAACCCTGAGGCCTGGGAACATGACATCTGTTTAGATTGTGGAATACTGTGGCCTGGGAACATAACTGAGGATTGATTCTGGACCCCTGTGGACTGGGAACATGACTGAGGTTTTATTCTGGAACCCTGGGTCCTGTTAACATGACATGGGTGGATTCTGGACCCCTGAGGCCTGGGAACATGACATCTGTTTAGATTGTGGAATACTGTGGCCTGGGAACTTGACTGAGCCTTGGTTCTGGACCCCTGTGGACTGGGAACATGACTGAGGTTTTATTCTGGAACCCTGTGTCCTGGGAACATGACATGGGTGGATTCTGGAACCCTGTGTCCTGTTAACATGACATGGGTGGATTCTGGAACCCTGAGGCCTCGGAACATGACATGGGTGGATTCTGGAACCCTGGGTCCTGTTAACATGACATGGGTGGATTCTGGAACCCTGTGTCCTGTTAACATGACATGGGTGGATTCTGGACCCCTGAGGCCTGGGAACATGACATGGGTGGATTCTGGAACCCTGGGTCCTGTTAACATGACATGGGTGGATTCTGGAACCCTGTGTCCTGTTAACATGACATGGGTGGATTCTGGAACCCTGAGGCCTGGGAACATGACATCTGTTTAGATTGTGGAATACTGTGGCCTGGGAACATAACTGAGGATTGATTCTGGACCCCTGTGGACTGGGAACATGACTGAGGTTTTATTCTGGAACCCTGTGTCCTGGGAACATGACATGGGTGGATTCTGGAACCCTGAGGCCTGGGAACATGACATCTGTTTAGATTGTGGAATACTGTGGCCTGGGAACATAACTGAGGATTGATTCTGGACCCCTGTGGGCTGGGAACATGACTGAGGTTTTATTCTGGAACCCTGGGTCCTGTTAACATGACATGGGTGGATTCTGGAACCCTGAGGCCTGGGAACATGACATCTGTTTAGATTGTGGAATACTGTGGCCTGGGAACATAACTGAGGATTGATTCTGGACCCCTGTGGACTGGGAACATGACTGAGGTTTTATTCTGGAACCCTGGGTCCTGTTAACATGACATGGGTGGATTCTGGAACCCTGTGTCCTGTTAACATGACATGGGTGGATTCTGGACCCCTGAGGCCTGGGAACATGACATCTGTTTAGATTGTGGAATACTGTGGCCTGGGAACTTGACTGAGCCTTGGTTCTGGACCCCTGTGTCCTGTTAACATGACATGGTTGGATTCTGGAACCCTGAGGCCTGGGAACATGACATCTGTTTAGATTGTGGAATACTGTGGCCTGGGAACTTGACTGAGCCTTGGTTCTGGACCCCTGTGGACTGGGAACATGACTGAGGTTTTATTCTGGAACCCTGAGGCCTGGGAACATGACATCTGTTTAGATTGTGGAATACTGTGGCCTGGGAACATAACTGAGGATTGATTCTGGACCCCTGTGGACTGGGAACATGACTGAGGTTTTATTCTGGAACCCTGGGACCTGTTAACATGACATGGGTGGATTCTGGAACCCTGGGTCCTGTTAACATGACATCTTTTTAGATTGTGGAATACTGTGGCCTGGGAACATAACTGAGGATTGATTCTGGACCCCTGTGGACTGGGAACATGACTGAGGTTTTATTCTGGAACCCTGGGTCCTGTTAACATGACATGGGTGGATTCTGGAACCCTGTGTCCTGTTAACATGACATGGGTGGATTCTGGAAACCTGAGGCCTGGGAACATGACATCTGTTTAGATTGTGGAATACTGTGCCCCGGGAACCTGACTGAGCCTTGGTTCTGGACGCCTGTGGACTGGGAACATGACTGAGGTTTTATTCTGGAACCCTGGGTCCTGTTAACATGACATGGGTGGATTCTGGAACCCTGTGTCCTGTTAACATGACATGGGTGGATTCTGGAACCCTGAGGCCTGGGAACATGACATGGGTGGATTCTGGAACCCTGAGGCCTGGGAACATGACATGGGTGGATTCTGGAACCCTGTGTCCTGTTAACATGACATGGGTGGATTCTGGAACCCTGGGTCCTGTTAACATGACATGGGTGGATTCTGGAACCCTGAGGCCTGGGAACATGACATCTGTTTAGATTGTGGAATACTGTGGCCTGGGAACATAACTGAGGATTGATTCTGGACCCCTGTGGACTGGGAACATGACTGAGGTTTTATTCTGGAACCCTGGGTCCTGTTAACATGACATGGGTGGATTCTGGAACCCTGTGTCCTGTTAACATGACATGGGTGGATTCTGGAACCCTGAGGCCTGGGAACATGACATCTGTTTAGATTGTGGAATACTGTGGCCTGGGAACATAACTGAGGATTGATTCTGGACCCCTGTGTCCTGGGAACATGACTGAGGTTTTATTCTGGAACCCTGTGTCCTGTTAACATGACATGGGTGGATTCTGGAACCCTGAGGCCTGGGAACATGACATGGGTGGATTCTGGAACCCTGGGTCCTGTTAACATGACATGGGTGGATTCTGGAACCCTGAGGCCTGGGAACATGACATCTGTTTAGATTGTGGAATACTGTGGCCTGGGAACATAACTGAGGATTGATTCTGGACCCCTGTGGACTGGGAACATGACTGAGGTTTTATTCTGGAACCCTGGGTCCTGTTAACATGACATGGGTGGATTCTGGAACCCTGAGGCCTGGGAACATGACATCTGTTTAGATTGTGGAATACTGTGGCCTGGGAACTTGACTGAGCCTTGGTTCTGGACCCCTGTGGACTGGGAACATGACTGAGGTTTTATTCTGGAACCCTGTGTCCTGGGAACATGACATGGGTGGATTCTGGAACCCTGAGGCCTGGGAACATGACATCTGTTTAGATTGTGGAATACTGTGGCCTGGGAACATAACTGAGGATTAATCCTGGACCCCTGTGGACTGGGAACATGACTGAGGTTTTATTCTGGAACCGTGGGTCCTGTTAACATGACATGGGTGGATTCTGGAACCCTGTGTCCTGTTAACATGACATGGGTGGATTCTGGACCCCTGAGGCCTGGGAACATGACATCTGTTTAGATTGTGGAATACTGTGGCCTGGGAACTTGACTGAGCCTTGGTTCTGGACCCCTGTGGACTGGGAACATGACTGAGGTTTTATTCTGGAACCCTGTGTCCTGATAACATGACATGGGTGGATTCTGGAACCCTGTGTCCTGTTAACATGACATGGGTGGATTCTGGAACCCTGAGGCCTGGGAACATGACATCTGTTTAGATTGTGGAATACTGTGGCCTGGGAACTTGACTGAGCCTTGGTTCTGGACCCCTGTGGACTGGGAACATGACTGAGGTTTTATTCTGGAACCCTGAGGCCTGGGAACATGACATCTGTTTAGAATGTGGAATACTGTGGCCTGGGAACATAACTGAGGATTGATTCTGGACCCCTGTGGACCGGGAACATGACTGAGGTTTTATTCTGGAACCCTGGGTCCTGTTAACATGACATGGGTGGATTCTGGAACCCTGTGTCCTGTTAACATGACATGGGTGGATTCTGGAACCATGAGGCCTGGGAACATGACATGGGTGGATTCTGGAACCCTGAGGCCTGGGAACATGACATGGGTGGATTCTGGAACCCTGTGTCCTGTTAACATGACATGGGTGGATTCTGGAACCCTGTGTCCTGTTAACATGACATGGGTGGATTCTGGACCCCTGAGGCCTGGGAACATGACATGGGTGGATTCTGGAACCCTGTGTCCTGTTAACATGACATGGGTGGATTCTGGAACCCTGAGGCCGGGGAACATGACATCTGTTTAGATTGTGGAATACTGTGCCCCGGGAACCTGACTGAGCCTTGGTTCTGGACCCCTGTGGACTGGGAACATGACTGAGCCTTGGTTCTGGACCCCTGTGTCCTGTTAACATGACATGGGTGGATTCTGGACCCCTGTGTCCTGTTAACATGACATGGGTGGATTCTGGACCCCTGTGTCCTGTTAACATGACATGGGTGGATTCTGGAACCCTGGGTCCTGTTAACATGACATGGGTGGATTCTGGAACCCTGAGGCCTGTTAACATGACATGGGTGGATTCTGGACCCCTGAGGCCTGGGAACATGACATGGGTGGATTCTGGAACCCTGGGTCCTGTTAATATGACATGGGTGGATTCTGGAAACCTGAGGCCTGGGAACATGACAGCTGTTTAGATTGTGGAATACTGTGGCCTGGGAACATAACTGAGGATTGATTCTGGACCCCTGTGGACTGGGAACATGACTGAGGTTTTATTCTGGAACCCTGGGTCCTGTTAACATGACATGGGTGGATTCTGGAACCCTGTGTCCTGTTAACATGACATGGGTGGATTCTGGACCTCTGAGGCCTGGGAACATGACATCTGTTTAGATTGTGGAATACTGTGGCCTGGGAACTTGACTGAGCCTTGGTTCTGGACCCCTGTGGACTGGGAACATGACTGAGGTTTTATTCTGGAACCCTGGGTCCTGTTAACATGACATGGGTGGATTCTGGAACCCTGTGTCCTGTTAACATGACATGGGTGGATTCTGGAACCCTGAGGCCTGGGAACATGACATCTGTTTAGATTGTGGAATACTGTGGCCTGGGAACATAACTGAGGATTGATTCTGGATCCCTGTGGACTGGGAACATGACTGAGGTTTTATTCTGGAACCCTGGGTCCTGTTAACATGACATGGGTGGATTCTGGAACCCTGTGTCCTGTTAACATGACATGGGTGGATTCTGGAACCCTGAGGACTGGGAACATGACATCTGTTTAGATTGTGGAATACTGTGCCCCGGGAACCTGACTGAGCCTTGGTTCTGGACCCCTGTGGACTGGGAACATGACTGAGCCTTGGTTCTGGACCCCTGTGTCCTGTTAACATGACATGGGTGGATTCTGGACCCCTGTGTCCTGTTAACATGACATGGGTGGATTCTGGAACCCTGGGTCCTGTTAACATCACATGGGTGGATTCTGGAACCCTGTGTCCTGTTAACATGACATGGGTGAATTCTGGACCCCTGAGGCCTGGGAACATGACATGGGTGGATTCTGGAACCCTGGGTCCTGTTAACATGACATGGGTGGATTCTGGAACCCTGAGGCCTGGGAACATGACATCTGTTTAGATTGTGGAATACTGTGGCCTGGGAACATAACTGAGGATTGATTCTGGACCCCTGTGGACTGGAAACATGACTGAGGTTTTATTCTGGAACCCTGGGTCCTGTTAACATGACATGGGTGGATTCTGGAACCCTGTGTCCTGTTAACATGACATGGGTGGATTCTGGAACCCTGAGGCCTGGGAACATGACATCTGTTTAGATTGTGGAATACTGTGCCCCGGGAACCTGACTGAGCCTTGGTTCTGGACTCCTGTGGACTGGGAACATGACTGAGGTTTTATTCTGGAACCCTGAGGCCTGGGAACATGACATCTGTTTAGATTGTGGAATACTGTGGCTTGGGAACATAACTGAGGATTGATTCTGGACCCCTGTGGACTGGGAACATGACTGAGGTTTTATTCTGGAACCCTGGGTCCTGTTAACATGACATGGGTGGATTCTGGAACCCTGAGGCCTGGGAACATGACATCTGTTTAGATTGTGGAATACTGTGGCCTGGGAACATAACTGAGGATTGATTCTGGACCCCTGTGGACTGGGAACATGACTGAGGTTTTATTCTGGAACCCTGGGTCCTGTTAACATGACATGGGTGGATTCTGGAACCCTGGGTCCTGTTAACATGACATGGGTGGATTCTGGACCCCTGAGGCCTGGGAACATGACATGGGTGGATTCTGGAACCCTGGGTCCTGTTAACATGACATGGGTGGATTCTGGAACCCTGAGGCCTGTTAACATGACATGGGTGGATTCTGGACCCCTGAGGCCTGGGAACATGACATGGGTGGATTCTGGAACCCTGTGTCCTGTTAACATGACATGGGTGGATTCTGGAACCCTGAGGCCTGGGAACATGACATCTGTTTAGATTGTGGAATACTGTCGCCTGGGAACATAACTGAGGATTGATTCTGGACCCCTGTGGACTGGGAACATGACTGAGGTTTTATTCTGGAACCCTGTGTCCTGTTAACATGACATGGGTGGATTCTGGAACCCTGAGGCCTGGGAACATGACATCTGTTTAGATTGTGGAATACTGTGGCCTGGGAACATAACTGAGGATTGATTCTGGACCCCTGTGGACTGGGAACATGACTGAGGTTTTATTCTGGAACCCTGAGGCCTGGGAACATGACATGGGTGGATTTTGGAACCCTGAGGCCTGGGAACATGACATCTGTTTAGATTGTGGAATACTGTGGCCTGGGAACTTGACTGAGCCTTGGTTCTGGACCCCTGTGTCCTGTTAACATGACATGGGTGGATTCTGGAACCCTGTGTCCTGTTAACATGACATGGGTGGATTCTGGAACCCTGAGGCCTGGGAACATGACATGGGTGGATTCTGGAACCCTGAGGCCTGGGAACATGACATGGGTGGATTCTGGAACCCTGTGTCCTGTTAACATGACATGGGTGGATTCTGGAACCCTGGGTCCTGTTAACATGACATGGGTGGATTCTGGAACCCTGAGGCCTGGGAACATGACATCTGTTTAGATTGGGGAATACTGTGGCCTGGGAACATAACTGAGGATTGATTCTGGACCCCTGTGGACTGGGAACATGACTGAGGTTTTATTCTGGAACCCTGGGTCCTGTTAACATGACATGGGTGGATTCTGGAACCCTGTGTCCTGTTAGCATGACATGGGTGGATTCTGGACCCCTGAGGCCTGGGAACATGACATCTGTTTAGATTGTGGAATACTGTGGCCTGGGAACTTGACTGAGCCTTGGTTCTGGACCCCTGTGTCCTGTTAACATGACATGGGTGGATTCTGGAACCCTGAGGCCTGGGAACATGACATCTGTTTAGATTGTGGAATACTGTGGCCTGGGAACTTGACTGAGCCTTGGTTCTGGACCCCTGTGGACTGGGAACATGACTGAGGTTTTATTCTGGAACCCTGAGGCCTGGGAACATGACATCTGTTTAGATTGTGGAATACTGTGGCCTGGGAACATAACTGAGGATTGATTCTGGACCCCTGTGGACTGGGAACATGACTGAGGTTTTATTCTGGAACCCTGGGTCCTGTTAACATGACATGGGTGGATTCTGGAACCCTGGGTCCTGTTAACATGACATCTGTTTAGATTGTGGAATACTGTGGCCTGGGAACATAACTGAGGATTGATTCTGGGCCCCTGTGGACTGGGAACATGACTGAGGTTTTATTCTGGAACCCTGGGTCCTGTTAACATGACATGGGTGGATTCTGGAACCCTGTGTCCTGTTAACATGACATGGGTGGATTCTGGAACCCTGAGGCCTGGGAACATGACATCTGTTTAGATTGTGGAATACTGTGCCCCGGGAACCTGACTGAGCCTTGGTTCTGGACCCCTGTGGACTGGGAACATGACTGAGGTTTTATTCTGGAACCCTGGGTCCTGTTAACATGACATGGGTGGATTCTGGAACCCTGTGTCCTGTTAACATGACATGGGTGGATTCTGGAACCCTGAGGCCTGGGAACATGACATGGGTGGATTCTGGAACCCTGAGGCCTGGGAACATGACATGGGTGGATTCTGGAACCCTGTGTCCTGTTAACATGACATGGGTGGATTCTGGAACCCTGGGTCCTGTTAACATGACATGGGTGGATTCTGGAACCCTGAGGCCTGGGAACATGACATCTGTTTAGATTGTGGAATACTGTGGCCTGGGAACATAACTGAGGATTGATTCTGGACCCCTGTGGACTGGGAACATGACTGAGGTTTTATTCTGGAACCCTGGGTCCTGTTAACATGACATGGGTGGATTCTGGAACCCTGTGTCCTGTTAACATGACATGGGTGGATTCTGGAACCCTGAGGCCTGGGAACATGACATCTGTTTAGATTGTGGAATACTGTGGCCTGGGAACATAACTGAGTATTGATTCTGGACCCCTGTGTCCTGGGAACATGACTGAGGTTTTATTCTGGAACCCTGTGTCCTGTTAACATGACATGGGTGGATTCTGGAACCCTGAGGCCTGGGAACATGACATGGGTGGATTCTGGAACCCTGTGTCCTGTTAACATGACATGGGTGGATTCTGGAACCCTGAGGCCTGGGAACATGACATCTGCTTAGATTGTGGAATACTGTGGCCTGGGAACATAACTGAGGATTGATTCTGGACCCCTGTGGACTGGGAACATGACTGAGGTTTTATTCTGGAACCCTGGGTCCTGTTAACATGACATGGGTGGATTCTGGAACCCTGAGGCCTGGGAACATGACATCTGTTTAGATTGTGGAATACTGTGGCCTGGGAACTTGACTGAGCCTTGGTTCTGGACCCCTGTGGACTGGGAACATGACTGAGGTTTTATTCTGGAACCCTGTGTCCTGGGAACATGACATGGGTGGATTCTGGAACCCTGAGGCCTGGGAACATGACATCTGTTTAGATTGTGGAATACTGTGGCCTGGGAACATAACTGAGGATTGATTCTGGACCCCTGTGGACTGGGAACATGACTGAGGTTTTATTCTGGAACCCTGGGTCCTGTTAACATGACATGGGTGGATTCTGGAACCCTGTGTCCTGTTAACATGACATGGGTGGATTCTGGACCCCTGAGGCCTGGGAACATGACATCTGTTTAGATTGTGGAATACTGTGGCCTGGGAACTTGACTGAGCCTTGGTTCTGGACCCCTGTGGACTGGGAACATGACTGAGGTTTTATTCTGGAACCCTGGGTCCTGTTAACATGACATGGGTGGATTCTGGAACCCTGTGTCCTGTTAACATGACATGGGTGGATTCTGGAACCCTGAGGCCTGGGAACATGACATCTGTTTAGATTGTGGAATACTGTGGCCTGGGAACTTGACTGAGCCTGGGTTCTGGACCCCTGTGGACTGGGAACATGACTGAGGTTTTATTCTTGAACCCTGAGGCCTGGGAACATGACATCTGTTTAGATTGTGGAATACTGTGGCCTGGGAACATAACTGAGGATTGATTCTGGACCCCTGTGGACTGGGAACATGACTGAGGTTTTATTCTGGAACCCTGGGTCCTGTTAACATGACATGGGTGGATTCTGGAACCCTGTGTCCTGTTAACATGACATGGGTGGATTCTGGACCCCTGAGGCCTGGGAACATGACATCTGTTTAGATTGTGGAATACTGTGGCCTGGGAACTTGACTGAGCCTTGGTTCTGGACCCCTGTGGACTGGGAACATGACTGAGGTTTTATTCTGGAACCCTGTGTCCTGGGAACATGACATGGGTGGATTCTGGAACCCTGTGTCCTGTTAACATGACATGGGTGGATTCTGGAACCCTGAGGCCTGGGAACATGACATGGGTGGATTCTGGAACCCTGGGTCCTGTTAACATGACATGGGTGGATTCTGGAACCCTGTGTCCTGTTAACATGACATGGGTGGATTCTGGACCCCTGAGGCCTGGGAACATGACATCTGTTTAGATTGTGGAATACTGTGGCCTGGGAACATAACTGAGGATTGATTCTGGATCCCTGTGGACTGGGAACATGACTGAGGTTTTATTCTGGAACCCTGGGTCCTGTTAACATGACATGGGTGGATTCTGGAACCCTGTGTCCTGTTAACATGACATGGGTGGATTCTGGAACCCTGAGGACTGGGAACATGACATCTGTTTAGATTGTGGAATACTGTGCCCCGGGAACCTGACTGAGCCTTGGTTCTGGACCCCTGTGGACTGGGAACATGACTGAGCCTTGGTTCTGGACCCCTGTGTCCTGTTAACATGACATGGGTGGATTCTGGACCCCTGTGTCCTGTTAACATGACATGGGTGGATTCTGGAACCCTGGGTCCTGTTAACATCACATGGGTGGATTCTGGAACCCTGTGTCCTGTTAACATGACATGGGTGAATTCTGGACCCCTGAGGCCTGGGAACATGACATGGGTGGATTCTGGAACCCTGGGTCCTGTTAACATGACATGGGTGGATTCTGGAACCCTGAGGCCTGGGAACATGACATCTGTTTAGATTGTGGAATACTGTGGCCTGGGAACATAACTGAGGATTGATTCTGGACCCCTGTGGACTGGAAACATGACTGAGGTTTTATTCTGGAACCCTGGGTCCTGTTAACATGACATGGGTGGATTCTGGAACCCTGTGTCCTGTTAACATGACATGGGTGGATTCTGGAACCCTGAGGCCTGGGAACATGACATCTGTTTAGATTGTGGAATACTGTGCCCCGGGAACCTGACTGAGCCTTGGTTCTGGACTCCTGTGGACTGGGAACATGACTGAGGTTTTATTCTGGAACCCTGAGGCCTGGGAACATGACATCTGTTTAGATTGTGGAATACTGTGGCTTGGGAACATAACTGAGGATTGATTCTGGACCCCTGTGGACTGGGAACATGACTGAGGTTTTATTCTGGAACCCTGGGTCCTGTTAACATGACATGGGTGGATTCTGGAACCCTGAGGCCTGGGAACATGACATCTGTTTAGATTGTGGAATACTGTGGCCTGGGAACATAACTGAGGATTGATTCTGGACCCCTGTGGACTGGGAACATGACTGAGGTTTTATTCTGGAACCCTGGGTCCTGTTAACATGACATGGGTGCATTCTGGAACCCTGGGTCCTGTTAACATGACATGGGTGGATTCTGGACCCCTGAGGCCTGGGAACATGACATGGGTGGATTCTGGAACCCTGTGTCCTGTTAACATGACATGGGTGGATTCTGGAACCCTGAGGCCTGGGAACATGACATCTGTTTAGATTGTGGAATACTGTCGCCTGGGAACATAACTGAGGATTGATTCTGGACCCCTGTGGACTGGGAACATGACTGAGGTTTTATTCTGGAACCCTGTGTCCTGTTAACATGACATGGGTGGATTCTGGAACCCTGAGGCCTGGGAACATGACATCTGTTTAGATTGTGGAATACTGTGGCCTGGGAACATAACTGAGGATTGATTCTGGACCCCTGTGGACTGGGAACATGACTGAGGTTTTATTCTGGAACCCTGAGGCCTGGGAACATGACATGGGTGGATTTTGGAACCCTGAGGCCTGGGAACATGACATCTGTTTAGATTGTGGAATACTGTGGCCTGGGAACTTGACTGAGCCTTGGTTCTGGACCCCTGTGTCCTGTTAACATGACATGGGTGGATTCTGGAACCCTGTGTCCTGTTAACATGACATGGGTGGATTCTGGAACCCTGAGGCCTGGGAACATGACATGGGTGGATTCTGGAACCCTGAGGCCTGGGAACATGACATGGGTGGATTCTGGAACCCTGTGTCCTGTTAACATGACATGGGTGGATTCTGGAACCCTGGGTCCTGTTAACATGACATGGGTGGATTCTGGAACCCTGAGGCCTGGGAACATGACATCTGTTTAGATTGGGGAATACTGTGGCCTGGGAACATAACTGAGGATTGATTCTGGACCCCTGTGGACTGGGAACATGACTGAGGTTTTATTCTGGAACCCTGGGTCCTGTTAACATGACATGGGTGGATTCTGGAACCCTGTGTCCTGTTAGCATGACATGGGTGGATTCTGGACCCCTGAGGCCTGGGAACATGACATCTGTTTAGATTGTGGAATACTGTGGCCTGGGAACTTGACTGAGCCTTGGTTCTGGACCCCTGTGTCCTGTTAACATGACATGGGTGGATTCTGGAACCCTGAGGCCTGGGAACATGACATCTGTTTAGATTGTGGAATACTGTGGCCTGGGAACTTGACTGAGCCTTGGTTCTGGACCCCTGTGGACTGGGAACATGACTGAGGTTTTATTCTGGAACCCTGAGGCCTGGGAACATGACATCTGTTTAGATTGTGGAATACTGTGGCCTGGGAACATAACTGAGGATTGATTCTGGACCCCTGTGGACTGGGAACATGACTGAGGTTTTATTCTGGAACCCTGGGTCCTGTTAACATGACATGGGTGGATTCTGGAACCCTGGGTCCTGTTAACATGACATCTGTTTAGATTGTGGAATACTGTGGCCTGGGAACATAACTGAGGATTGATTCTGGGCCCCTGTGGACTGGGAACATGACTGAGGTTTTATTCTGGAACCCTGGGTCCTGTTAACATGACATGGGTGGATTCTGGAACCCTGTGTCCTGTTAACATGACATGGGTGGATTCTGGAACCCTGAGGCCTGGGAACATGACATCTGTTTAGATTGTGGAATACTGTGCCCCGGGAACCTGACTGAGCCTTGGTTCTGGACCCCTGTGGACTGGGAACATGACTGAGGTTTTATTCTGGAACCCTGGGTCCTGTTAACATGACATGGGTGGATTCTGGAACCCTGTGTCCTGTTAACATGACATGGGTGGATTCTGGAACCCTGAGGCCTGGGAACATGACATGGGTGGATTCTGGAACCCTGAGGCCTGGGAACATGACATGGGTGGATTCTGGAACCCTGTGTCCTGTTAACATGACATGGGTGGATTCTGGAACCCTGGGTCCTGTTAACATGACATGGGTGGATTCTGGAACCCTGAGGCCTGGGAACATGACATCTGTTTAGATTGTGGAATACTGTGGCCTGGGAACATAACTGAGGATTGATTCTGGACCCCTGTGGACTGGGAACATGACTGAGGTTTTATTCTGGAACCCTGGGTCCTGTTAACATGACATGGGTGGATTCTGGAACCCTGTGTCCTGTTAACATGACATGGGTGGATTCTGGAACCCTGAGGCCTGGGAACATGACATCTGTTTAGATTGTGGAATACTGTGGCCTGGGAACATAACTGAGTATTGATTCTGGACCCCTGTGTCCTGGGAACATGACTGAGGTTTTATTCTGGAACCCTGTGTCCTGTTAACATGACATGGGTGGATTCTGGAACCCTGAGGCCTGGGAACATGACATGGGTGGATTCTGGAACCCTGTGTCCTGTTAACATGACATGGGTGGATTCTGGAACCCTGAGGCCTGGGAACATGACATCTGCTTAGATTGTGGAATACTGTGGCCTGGGAACATAACTGAGGATTGATTCTGGACCCCTGTGGACTGGGAACATGACTGAGGTTTTATTCTGGAACCCTGGGTCCTGTTAACATGACATGGGTGGATTCTGGAACCCTGAGGCCTGGGAACATGACATCTGTTTAGATTGTGGAATACTGTGGCCTGGGAACTTGACTGAGCCTTGGTTCTGGACCCCTGTGGACTGGGAACATGACTGAGGTTTTATTCTGGAACCCTGTGTCCTGGGAACATGACATGGGTGGATTCTGGAACCCTGAGGCCTGGGAACATGACATCTGTTTAGATTGTGGAATACTGTGGCCTGGGAACATAACTGAGGATTGATTCTGGACCCCTGTGGACTGGGAACATGACTGAGGTTTTATTCTGGAACCCTGGGTCCTGTTAACATGACATGGGTGGATTCTGGAACCCTGTGTCCTGTTAACATGACATGGGTGGATTCTGGACCCCTGAGGCCTGGGAACATGACATCTGTTTAGATTGTGGAATACTGTGGCCTGGGAACTTGACTGAGCCTTGGTTCTGGACCCCTGTGGACTGGGAACATGACTGAGGTTTTATTCTGGAACCCTGGGTCCTGTTAACATGACATGGGTGGATTCTGGAACCCTGTGTCCTGTTAACATGACATGGGTGGATTCTGGAACCCTGAGGCCTGGGAACATGACATCTGTTTAGATTGTGGAATACTGTGGCCTGGGAACTTGACTGAGCCTGGGTTCTGGACCCCTGTGGACTGGGAACATGACTGAGGTTTTATTCTGGAACCCTGAGGCCTGGGAACATGACATCTGTTTAGATTGTGGAATACTGTGGCCTGGGAACATAACTGAGGATTGATTCTGGACCCCTGTTGACTGGGAACATGACTGAGGTTTTATTCTGGAACCCTGGGTCCTGTTAACATGACATGGGTGGATTCTGGAACCCTGTGTCCTGTTAACATGACATGGGTGGATTCTGGACCCCTGAGGCCTGGGAACATGACATCTGTTTAGATTGTGGAATACTGTGGCCTGGGAACTTGACTGAGCCTTGGTTCTGGACCCCTGTGGACTGGGAACATGACTGAGGTTTTATTCTGGAACCCTGTGTCCTGGGAACATGACATGGGTGGATTCTGGAACCCTGTGTCCTGTTAACATGACATGGGTGGATTCTGGAACCCTGAGGCCTGGGAACATGACATGGGTGGATTCTGGAACCCTGGGTCCTGTTAACATGACATGGGTGGATTCTGGAACCCTGTGTCCTGTTAACATGACATGGGTGGATTCTGGACCCCTGAGGCCTGGGAACATGACATGGGTGGATTCTGGAACCCTGGGTCCTGTTAACATGACATGGGTGGATTCTGGAACCCTGTGTCCTGTTAACATGACATGGGTGGATTCTGGAACCCTGAGGCCTGGGAACATGACATCTGTTTAGATTGTGGAATACTGTGGCCTGGGAACATAACTGAGGATTGATTCTGGACCCCTGTGGACTGGGAACATGACTGAGGTTTTATTCTGGAACCGTGGGTCCTGTTAACATGACATGGGTGGATTCTGGAACCCTGTGTCCTGTTAACATGACATGGGTGGATTCTGGACCCCTGAGGCCTGGGAACATGACATCTGTTTAGATTGTGGAATACTGTGGCCTGGGAACTTGACTGAGCCTTGGTTCTGGACCCCTGTGGACTGGGAACATGACTGAGGTTTTATTCTGGAACCCTGGGTCCTGTTAACATGACATGGGTGGATTCTGGAACCCTGTGTCCTGTTAACATGACATGGGTGGATTCTGGAACCCTGAGGCCTGGGAACATGACATCTGTTTAGATTGTGGAATACTGTGGCCTGGGAACTTGACTGAGCCTTGGTTCTGGACCCCTGTGGACTGGGAACATGACTGAGGTTTTATTCTGGAACCCTGAGGCCTGGGAACATGACATCTGTTTAGATTGTGGAATACTGTGGCCTGGGAACATAACTGAGGATTGATTCTGGAACCCTGTGGACAGGGAACATGACTGAGGTTTTATTCTGGAACCCTGGGTCCTGTTAACATGACATGGGTGAATTCTGGAACCCTGTGTCCTGTTAACATGACATGGGTGGATTCTGGACCCCTGAGGCCTGGGAACATGACATCTGTTTAGATTGTGGAATACTGTGGCCTGGGAACTTGACTGAGCCTTTGTTCTGGACCCCTGTGGACTGGGAACATGACTGAGGTTTTATTCTGGAACCCTGTGTCCTGGGAACATGACATGGGTGGATTCTGGAACCCTGTGTCCTGTTAACATGACATGGGTGGATTCTGGAACCCTGAGGCCTGGGAACATGACATGGGGGGATTCTGGAACCCTGTGTCCTGTTAACATGACATGGGTGGATTCTGGACCCCTGAGGCCTGGGAACATGACATGGGTGGATTGTGGAACCCTGGGTCCTGTTAACATGACATGGGTGGATTCTGGAACCCTGAGGCCTGGGAACATGACATCTGTTTAGATTGTGGAATACTGTGGCCTGGGAACTTGAATGAGGATTGATTCTGGACCCCTGTGGACTGGGAACATGACTGAGGTTTTATTCTGGAACCCTGTGTCCTGGGAACATGACATGGGTGGATTCTGGACCCCTGAGGCCTGGGAACATGACATCTGTTTAGATTGTGGAATACTGTGGCCTGGGAACTTGACTGAGCCTTGGTTCTGGACCCCTGTGGACTGGGAACATGACTGACGTTTTATTCTGGACCCCTGAGGCCTGGGAACATGACATCTGTTTAGATTGTGGAATACTGTGGCCTGGGAACTTGACTGAGCCTTGGTTCTGGACCCCTGTGTCCTGTTAACATGACATGGGTGGATTCTGGAACCCTGAGGCCTGGGAACATGACATCTGTTTAGATTGTGGAATACTGTGGCCTGGGAACATAACTGAGGATTGATTCTGGACCCCTGTGGACTGGGAACATGACTGAGGTTTTATTCTGGAACCCTGGGTCCTGTTAACATGACATGGGTGGATTCTGGAACCCTGTGTCCTGTTAACATGACATGGGTGGATTCTGGAAACCTGAGGCCTGGGAACATGACATCTGTTTAGATTGTGGAATACTGTGCCCCGGGAACCTGACTGAGCCTTGGTTCTGGACCCCTGTGGACTGGGAACATGACTGAGGTTTTATTCTGGAACCCTGGGTCCTGTTAACATGACATGGGTGGATTCTGGAACCCTGTGTCCTGTTAACATGACATGGGTGGATTCTGGAACCCTGAGGCCTGGGAACATGACATGGGTGGATTCTGGAACCCTGAGGCCTGGGAACATGACATGGGTGGATTCTGGAACCCTGTGTCCTGTTAACATGACATGGGTGGATTCTGGAACCCTGGGTCCTGTTAACATGACATGGGTGGATTCTGGAACCCTGAGGCCTGGGAACATGACATCTGTTTAGATTGTGGAATACTGTGGCCTGGGAACATAACTGAGGATTGATTCTGGACCCCTGTGGACTGGGAACATGACTGAGGTTTTATTCTGGAACCCTGGGTCCTGTTAACATGACATGGGTGGATTCTGGAACCCTGTGTCCTGTTAACATGACATGGGTGGATTCTGGAACCCTGAGGCCTGGGAACATGACATCTGTTTAGATTGTGGAATACTGTGGCCTGGGAACATAACTGAGGATTGATTCTGGACCCCTGTGTCCTGGGAACATGACTGAGGTTTTATTCTGGAACCCTGTGTCCTGTTAACATGACATGGGTGGATTCTGGAACCCTGAGGCCTGGGAACATGACATGGGTGGATTCTGGAACCCTGGGTCCTGTTAACATGACATGGGTGGATTCTGGAACCCTGAGGCCTGGGAACATGACATCTGTTTAGATTGTGGAATACTGTGGCCTGGGAACATAACTGAGGATTGATTCTGGACCCCTGTGGACTGGGAACATGACTGAGGTTTTATTCTGGAACCCTGGGTCCTGTTAACATGACATGGGTGGATTCTGGAACCCTGAGGCCTGGGAACATGACATCTGTTTAGATTGTGGAATACTGTGGCCTGGGAACTTGACTGAGCCTTGGTTCTGGACCCCTGTGGACTGGGAACATGACTGAGGTTTTATTCTGGAACCCTGTGTCCTGGGAACATGACATGGGTGGATTCTGGAACCCTGAGGCCTGGGAACATGACATCTGTTTAGATTGTGGAATACTGTGGCCTGGGAACATAACTGAGGATTAATCCTGGACCCCTGTGGACTGGGAACATGACTGAGGTTTTATTCTGGAACCGTGGGTCCTGTTAACATGACATGGGTGGATTCTGGAACCCTGTGTCCTGTTAACATGACATGGGTGGATTCTGGACCCCTGAGGCCTGGGAACATGACATCTGTTTAGATTGTGGAATACTGTGGCCTGGGAACTTGACTGAGCCTTGGTTCTGGACCCCTGTGGACTGGGAACATGACTGAGGTTTTATTCTGGAACCCTGTGTCCTGTTAACATGACATGGGTGGATTCTGGAACCCTGTGTCCTGTTAACATGACATGGGTGGATTCTGGAACCCTGAGGCCTGGGAACATGACATCTGTTTAGATTGTGGAATACTGTGGCCTGGGAACTTGACTGAGCCTTGGTTCTGGACCCCTGTGGACTGGGAACATGACTGAGGTTTTATTCTGGAACCCTGAGGCCTGGGAACATGACATCTGTTTAGAATGTGGAATACTGTGGCCTGGGAACATAACTGAGGATTGATTCTGGACCCCTGTGGACTGGGAACATGACTGAGGTTTTATTCTGGAACCCTGGGTCCTGTTAACATGACATGGGTGGATTCTGGAACCCTGTGTCCTGTTAACATGACATGGGTGGATTCTGGAACCATGAGGCCTGGGAACATGACATGGGTGGATTCTGGAACCCTGAGGCCTGGGAACATGACATGGGTGGATTCTGGAACCCTGTGTCCTGTTAACATGACATGGGTGGATTCTGGAACCCTGTGTCCTGTTAACATGACATGGGTGGATTCTGGACCCCTGAGGCCTGGGAACATGACATGGGTGGATTCTGGAACCCTGTGTCCTGTTAACATTACATGGGTGGATTCTGGAACCCTGAGGCCTGGGAACATGACATCTGTTTAGATTGTGGAATACTGTGCCCCGGGAACCTGACTGAGCCTTGGTTCTGGACCCCTGTGGACTGGGAACATGACTGAGCCTTGGTTCTGGACCCCTGTGTCCTGTTAACATGACATGGGTGGATTCTGGACCCCTGTGTCCTGTTAACATGACATGGGTGGATTCTGGACCCCTGTGTCCTGTTAACATGACATGGGTGGATTCTGGAACCCTGGGTCCTGTTAACATGACATGGGTGGATTCTGGAACCCTGAGGCCTGTTAACATGACATGGGTGGATTCTGGACCCCTGAGGCCTGGGAACATGACATGGGTGGATTCTGGAACCCTGGGTCCTGTTAATATGACATGGGTGGATTCTGGAACCCTGAGGCCTGGGAACATGACAGCTGTTTAGATTGTGGAATACTGTGGCCTGGGAACATAACTGAGGATTGATTCTGGACCCCTGTGGACTGGGAACATGACTGAGGTTTTATTCTGGAACCCTGGGTTCTGTTAACATGACATGGGTGGATTCTGGAACCCTGTGTCCTGTTAACATGACATGGGTGGATTCTGGACCCCTGAGGCCTGGGAACATGACATCTGTTTAGATTGTGGAATACTGTGGCCTGGGAACTTGACTGAGCCTTGGTTCTGGACCCCTGTGGACTGGGAACATGACTGAGGTTTTATTCTGGAACCCTGGGTCCTGTTAACATGACATGGGTGGATTCTGGAACCCTGTGTCCTGTTAACATGACATGGGTGGATTCTGGAACCCTGAGGCCTGGGAACATGACATCTGTTTAGATTGTGGAATACTGTGGCCTGGGAACATAACTGAGGATTGATTCTGGATCCCTGTGGACTGGGAACATGACTGAGGTTTTATTCTGGAACCCTGGGTCCTGTTAACATGACATGGGTGGATTCTGGAACCCTGTGTCCTGTTAACATGACATGGGTGGATTCTGGAACCCTGAGGACTGGGAACATGACATCTGTTTAGATTGTGGAATAGTGTGCCCCGGGAACCTGACTGAGCCTTGGTTCTGGACCCCTGTGGACTGGGAACATGACTGAGCCTTGGTTCTGGACCCCTGTGTCCTGTTAACATGACATGGGTGGATTCTGGACCCCTGTGTCCTGTTAACATGACATGGGTGGATTCTGGAACCCTGGGTCCTGTTAACATCACATGGGTGGATTCTGGAACCCTGTGTCCTGTTAACATGACATGGGTGAATTCTGGACCCCTGAGGCCTGGGAACATGACATGGGTGGATTCTGGAACCCTGGGTCCTGTTAACATGACATGGGTGGATTCTGGAACCCTGAGGCCTGGGAACATGACATCTGTTTAGATTGTGGAATACTGTGGCCTGGGAACATAACTGAGGATTGATTCTGGACCCCTGTGGACTGGAAACATGACTGAGGTTTTATTCTGGAACCCTGGGTCCTGTTAACATGACATGGGTGGATTCTGGAACCCTGTGTCCTGTTAACATGACATGGGTGGATTCTGGAACCCTGAGGCCTGGGAACATGACATCTGTTTAGATTGTGGAATACTGTGCCCCGGGAACCTGACTGAGCCTTGGTTCTAGACCCCTGTGGACTGGGAACATGACTGAGGTTTTATTCTGGAACCCTGAGGCCTGGGAACATGACATCTGTTTAGATTGTGGAATACTGTGGCTTGGGAACATAACTGAGGATTGATTCTGGACCCCTGTGGACTGGGAACATGACTGAGGTTTTATTCTGGAACCCTGGGTCCTGTTAACATGACATGGGTGGATTCTGGAACCCTGAGGCCTGGGAACATGACATCTGTTTAGATTGTGGAATACTGTGGCCTGGGAACATAACTGAGGATTGATTCTGGACCCCTGTGGACTGGGAACATGACTGAGGTTTTATTCTGGAACCCTGGGTCCTGTTAACATGACATGGGTGGATTCTGGAACCCTGGGTCCTGTTAACATGACATGGGTGGATTCTGGACCCCTGAGGCCTGGGAACATGACATGGGTGGATTCTGGAACCCTGGGTCCTGTTAACATGACATGGGTGGATTCTGGAACCCTGAGGCCTGTTAACATGACATGGGTGGATTCTGGACCCCTGAGGCCTGGGAACATGACATGGGTGGATTCTGGAACCCTGTGTCCTGTTAACATGACATGGGTGGATTCTGGAACCCTGAGGCCTGGGAACATGACATCTGTTTAGATTGTGGAATACTGTCGCCTGGGAACATAACTGAGGATTGATTCTGGACCCCTGTGGACTGGGAACATGACTGAGGTTTTATTCTGGAACCCTGTGTCCTGTTAACATGACATGGGTGGATTCTGGAACCCTGAGGCCTGGGAACATGACATCTGTTTAGATTGTGGAATACTGTGGCCTGGGAACATAACTGAGGATTGATTCTGGACCCCTGTGGACTGGGAACATGACTGAGGTTTTATTCTGGAACCCTGAGGCCTGGGAACATGACATGGGTGGATTTTGGAACCCTGAGGCCTGGGAACATGACATCTGTTTAGATTGTGGAATACTGTGGCCTGGGAACTTGACTGAGCCTTGGTTCTGGACCCCTGTGTCCTGTTAACATGACATGGGTGGATTCTGGAACCCTGTGTCCTGTTAACATGACATGGGTGGATTCTGGAACCCTGAGGCCTGGGAACATGACATGGGTGGATTCTGGAACCCTGAGGCCTGGGAACATGACATGGGTGGATTCTGGAACCCTGTGTCCTGTTAACATGACATGGGTGGATTCTGGAACCCTGTGTCCTGGTAACATGACATGGGTGGATTCTGGAACCCTGAGGCCTGGGAACATGACATGAGTGGATTCTGGAACCCTGGGTCCTGTTAACATGACATGGGTGGATTCTGGAACCCTGAGGCCTGGGAACATGACATCTGTTTAGATTGTGGAATACTGTGGCCTGGGAACATAACTGAGGATTGATTCTGGACCCCTGTGGACTGGGAACATGACTGAGCCTTGGTTCTGGACCCCTGTGTCCTGTTAACATGACATGGGTGGATTCTGGACCCCTGTGTCCTCTTAACATGACATGGGTGGATTCTGGAACCCTGGGTCCTGTTAACATGACATGGGTGGATTCTGGAACCCTGTGTCCTGTTAACATGACATGGGTGGATTCTGGACCCCTGAGGCCTGGGAACATGACATGGGTGGATTCTGGAACCCTGGGTCCTGTTAACATGACATGGGTGGATTCTGGAACCCTGAGGCCTGGGAACATGACATCTGTTTAGATTGTGGAATACTGTGGCCTGGGAACATAACTGAGGATTGATTCTGGACCCCTGTGGACTGGGAACATGACTGAGGTTTTATTCTGGAACCCTGGGTCCTGTTAACATGACATGCGTGGATTCTGGAACCCTGTGTCCTGTTAACATGACATGGGTGGATTCTGGAACCCTGAGGCCTGGGAACATGACATCTGTTTAGATTGTGGAATACTGTGCCCCGGGAACCTGACTGAGCCTTGGTTCTGGACCCCTGTGGACTGGGAACATGACTGAGGTTTTATTCTGGAACCCTGTGTCCTGGGAACATGACATGGGTGGATTCTGGAACCCTGAGGCCTGGGAACATGACATCTGTTTAGATTGTGGAATACTGTGGCCTGGGAACATAACTGAGGATTGATTCTGGACCCCTGTGGACTGGGAACATGACTGAGGTTTTATTCTGGAACCCTGTGTCCTGTTAACATGACATGGGTAGATTCTGGAACCCTGGGTCCTGTTAACATGACATGGGTGGATTCTGGACCCCTGAGGCCTGGGAACATGACATGGGTGGATTCTGGAACCCTGGGTCCTGTTAACATGACATGGGTGGATTCTGGAACCCTGAGGCCTGGGAACATGACATCTGTTTAGATTGTGGAATACTGTGGCCTGGGAACATAACTGAGGATTGATTCTGGACCCCTGTGGACTGGGAACATGACTGAGGTTTTATTCTGGAACCCTGTGTCCTGGGAACATGACATGGGTGGATTCTGGAACCCTGAGGCCTGGGAACATGACATCTGTTTAGATTGTGGAATACTGTGGCCTGGGAACATAACTGAGGATTGATTCTGGACCCCTGTGGACTGGGAACATGACTAAGTTTTTATTCTGGAACCCTGGGTCCTGTTAACATGACATGGGTGGATTCTGGAACCCTGTGTCCTGTTAACATGACATGGGTGGATTCTGGAACCCTGAGGCCTGGGAACATGACATCTGTTTAGATTGTGGAATACTGTGCCCCGGGAACCTGACTGAGCCTTGGTTCTGGACCCCTGTGGACTGGGAACATGACTGAGGTTTTATTCTGGAACCCTGGGTCCTGTTAACATGACATGGGTGGATTCTGGAACCCTGTGTCCTGTTAACATGACATGGGTGGATTCTGGAACCCTGAGGCCTGGGAACATGACATGGGTGGATTCTGGAACCCTGAGGCCTGGGAACATGACATGGGTGGATTCTGGAACCCTGTGTCCTGTTAACATGACATGGGTGGATTCTGGAACCCTGGGTCCTGTTAACATGACATGGGTGGATTCTGGACCCCTGAGGCCTGGGAACATGACATGGGTGGATTCTGGAACCCTGGGTCCTGTTAACATGACATGGGTGGATTCTGGAACCCTGAGGCCTGTTAACATGACATGGGTGGATTCTGGACCCCTGAGGCCTGGGAACATGACATGGGTGGATTCTGGAACCCTGTGTCCTGTTAACATGACATGGGTGGATTCTGGAACCCTGAGGCCTGGGAACATGACATCTGTTTAGATTGTGGAATACTGTCGCCTGGGAACATAACTGAGGATTGATTCTGGACCCCTGTGGACTGGGAACATGACTGAGGTTTTATTCTGGAACCCTGTGTCCTGTTAACATGACATGGGTGGATTCTGGAACCCTGAGGCCTGGGAACATGACATCTGTTTAGATTGTGGAATACTGTGGCCTGGGAACATAACTGAGGATTGATTCTGGACCCCTGTGGACTGGGAACATGACTGAGGTTTTATTCTGGAACCCTGAGGCCTGGGAACATGACATGGGTGGATTGTGGAACCCTGAGGCCTGGGAACATGACATCTGTTTAGATTGTGGAATACTGTGGCCTGGGAACTTGACTGAGCCTTGGTTCTGGACCCCTGTGTCCTGTTAACATGACATGGGTGGATTCTGGAACCCTGTGTCCTGTTAACATGACATGGGTGGATTCTGGAACCCTGAGGCCTGGGAACATGACATGGGTGGATTCTGGAACCCTGAGGCCTGGGAACATGACATGGGTGGATTCTGGAACCCTGTGTCCTGTTAACATGACATGGGTGGATTCTGGAACCCTGTGTCCTGTTAACATGACATGGGTGGATTCTGGAACCCTGAGGCCTGGGAACATGACATGGGTGGATTCTGGAACCCTGAGGCCTGGGAACATGACATGGGTGGATTCTGGAACCCTGTGTCCTGTTAACATGACATGGGTGGATTCTGGAACCCTGTGTCCTGGTAACATGACATGGGTGGATTCTGGAACCCTGAGGCCTGGGAACATGACATGGGTGGATTCTGGAACCCTGGGTCCTGTTAACATGACATGGGTGGATTCTGGAACCCTGAGGCCTGGGAACATGACATCTGTTTAGATTGTGGAATACTGTCGCCTGGGAACATAACTGAGGATTGATTCTGGACCCCTGTGGACTGGGAACATGACTGAGGTTTTATTCTGGAACCCTGTGTCCTGTTAACATGACATGGGTGGATTCTGGAACCCTGAGGCCTGGGAACATGACATCTGTTTAGATTGTGGAATACTGTGGCCTGGGAACATAACTGAGGATTGATTCTGGACCCCTGTGGACTGGGAACATGACTGAGGTTTTATTCTGGAACCCTGAGGCCTGGGAACATGACATGGGTGGATTTTGGAACCCTGAGGCCTGGGAACATGACATCTGTTTAGATTGTGGAATACTGTGGCCTGGGAACTTGACTGAGCCTTGGTTCTGGACCCCTGTGTCCTGTTAACATGACATGGGTGGATTCTGGAACCCTGTGTCCTGTTAACATGACATGGGTGGATTCTGGAACCCTGAGGCCTGGGAACATGACATGGGTGGATTCTGGAACCCTGAGGCCTAGGAACATGACATGGGTGGATTCTGGAACCCTGTGTCCTGTTAACATGACATGGGTGGATTCTGGAACCCTGTGTCCTGTTAACATGACATGGGTGGATTCTGGAACCCTGAGGCCTGGGAACATGACATGGGTGGATTCTGGAACCCTGAGGCCTGGGAACATGACATGGGTGGATTCTGGAACCCTGTGTCCTGTTAACATGACATGGGTGGATTCTGGAACCCTGTGTCCTGGTAACATGACATGGGTGGATTCTGGAACCCTGAGGCCTGGGAACATGACATGGGTGGATTCTGGAACCCTGGGTCCTGTTAACATGACATGGGTGGATTCTGGAACCCTGAGGCCTGGGAACATGACATCTGTTTAGATTGTGGAATACTGTGGCCTGGGAACATAACTGAGGATTGATTCTGGACCCCTGTGGACTGGGAACATGACTGAGCCTTGGTTCTGGACCCCTGTGTCCTGTTAACATGACATGGGTGGATTCTGGACCCCTGTGTCCTCTTAACATGACATGGGTGGATTCTGGAACCCTGGGTCCTGTTAACATGACATGGGTGGATTCTGGAACCCTGTGTCCTGTTAACATGACATGGGTGGATTCTGGACCCCTGAGGCCTGGGAACATGACATGGGTGGATTCTGGAACCCTGGGTCCTGTTAACATGACATGGGTGGATTCTGGAACCCTGAGGCCTGGGAACATGACATCTGTTTAGATTGTGGAATACTGTGGCCTGGGAACATAACTGAGGATTGATTCTGGACCCCTGTGGACTGGGAACATGACTGAGGTTTTATTCTGGAACCCTGGGTCCTGTTAACATGACATGCGTGGATTCTGGAACCCTGTGTCCTGTTAACATGACATGGGTGGATTCTGGAACCCTGAGGCCTGGGAACATGACATCTGTTTAGATTGTGGAATACTGTGCCCCGGGAACCTGACTGAGCCTTGGTTCTGGACCCCTGTGGACTGGGAACATGACTGAGGTTTTATTCTGGAACCCTGTGTCCTGGGAACATGACATGGGTGGATTCTGGAACCCTGAGGCCTGGGAACATGACATCTGTTTAGATTGTGGAATACTGTGGCCTGGGAACATAACTGAGGATTGATTCTGGACCCCTGTGGACTGGGAACATGACTGAGGTTTTATTCTGGAACCCTGTGTCCTGTTAACATGACATGGGTAGATTCTGGAACCCTGGGTCCTGTTAACATGACATGGGTGGATTCTGGACCCCTGAGGCCTGGGAACATGACATGGGTGGATTCTGGAACCCTGGGTCCTGTTAACATGACATAGGTGGATTCTGGAACCCTGAGGCCTGGGAACATGACATCTGTTTAGATTGTGGAATACTGTGGCCTGGGAACATAACTGAGGATTGATTCTGGAACCCTGTGGACTGGGAACATGACTGAGGTTTTATTCTGGAACCCTGTGTCCTGGGAACATGACATGGGTGGATTCTGGAACCCTGAGGCCTGGGAACATGACATCTGTTTAGATTGTGGAATACTGTGGCCTGGGAACATAACTGAGGATTGATTCTGGACCCCTGTGGACTGGGAACATGACTGAGTTTTTATTCTGGAACCCTGGGTCCTGTTAACATGACATGGGTGGATTCTGGAACCCTGTGTCCTGTTAACATGACATGGGTGGATTCTGGAACCCTGAGGCCTGGGAACATGACATGGGTGGATTCTGGAACCCTGAGGCCTGGGAACATGACATGGGTGGATTCTGGAACCCTGTGTCCTGTTAACATGACATGGGTGGATTCTGGAACCCTGTGTCCTGTTAACATGACATGGGTGGATTCTGGACCCCTGAGGCCTGGGAACATGACATGGGTGGATTCTGGAACCCTGGGTCCTGTTAACATGACATGGGTGGATTCTGGAACCCTGAGGCCTGTTAACATGACATGGGTGGATTCTGGACCCCTGAGGCCTGGGAACATGACATGGGTGGATTCTGGAACCCTGTGTCCTGTTAACATGACATGGGTGGATTCTGGAACCCTGAGGCCTGGGAACATGACATCTGTTTAGATTGTGGAATACTGTCGCCTGGGAACATAACTGAGGATTGATTCTGGACCCCTGTGGACTGGGAACATGACTGAGGTTTTATTCTGGAACCCTGCGTCCTGTTAACATGACATGGGTGGATTCTGGAACCCTGAGGCCTGGGAACATGACATCTGTTTAGATTGAGGAATACTCTGGCCTGGGAACATAACTGAGGATTGATTCTGGACCCCTGTGGACTGGGAACATGACTGAGTTTTTATTCTGGAACCCTGAGGCCTGGGAACATGACATGGGTGGATTCTGGAACCCTGGGTCCTGTTAACATGACATGGGTGGATTCTGGAACCCTGAGGCCTGGGAACATGACATCTGTTTAGATTGTGGAATACTGTGGCCTGGGAACATAACTGAGGATTGATTCTGGACCCCTGTGGACTGGGAACATGACTGAGGTTTTATTCTGGAACCCTGGGTCCTGTTAACATGACATGCGTGGATTCTGGAACCCTGTGTCCTGTTAACATGACATGGGTGGATTCTGGAACCCTGAGGCCTGGGAACATGACATCTGTTTAGATTGTGGAATACTGTGCCCCGGGAACCTGACTGAGCCTTGGTTCTGGACCCCTGTGGACTGGGAACATGACTGAGGTTTTATTCTGGAACCCTGTGTCCTGGGAACATGACATGGGTGGATTCTGGAACCCTGAGGCCTGGGAACATGACATCTGTTTAGATTGTGGAATACTGTGGCCTGGGAACATAACTGAGGATTGATTCTGGACCCCTGTGGACTGGGAACATGACTGAGGTTTTATTCTGGAACCCTGTGTCCTGTTAACATGACATGGGTAGATTCTGGAACCCTGGGTCCTGTTAACATGACATGGGTGGATTCTGGACCCCTGAGGCCTGGGAACATGACATGGGTGGATTCTGGAACCCTGGGTCCTGTTAACATGACATGGGTGGATTCTGGAACCCTGAGGCCTGGGAACATGACATCTGTTTAGATTGTGGAATACTGTGGCCTGGGAACATAACTGAGGATTGATTCTGGAACCCTGTGGACTGGGAACATGACTGAGGTTTTATTCTGGAACCCTGTGTCCTGGGAACATGACATGGGTGGATTCTGGAACCCTGAGGCCTGGGAACATGACATCTGTTTAGATTGTGGAATACTGTGGCCTGGGAACATAACTGAGGATTGATTCTGGACCCCTGTGGACTGGGAACATGACTGAGTTTTTATTCTGGAACCCTGGGTCCTGTTAACATGACATGGGTGGATTCTGGAACCCTGTGTCCTGTTAACATGACATGGGTGGATTCTGGAACCCTGAGGCCTGGGAACATGACATCTGTTTAGATTGTGGAATACTGTGCCCCGGGAACCTGACTGAGCCTTGGTTCTGGACCCCTGTGGACTGGGAACATGACTGAGGTTTTATTCTGGAACCCTGGGTCCTGTTAACATGACATGGGTGGATTCTGGAACCCTGTGTCCTGTTAACATGACATGGGTGGATTCTGGAACCCTGAGGCCTGGGAACATGACATGGGTGGATTCTGGAACCCTGAGGCCTGGGAACATGACATGGGTGGATTCTGGAACCCTGTGTCCTGTTAACATGACATGGGTGGATTCTGGAACCCTGTGTCCTGTTAACATGACATGGGTGGATTCTGGACCCCTGAGGCCTGGGAACATGACATGGGTGGATTCTGGAACCCTGGGTCCTGTTAACATGACATGGGTGGATTCTGGAACCCTGAGGCCTGTTAACATGACATGGGTGGATTCTGGACCCCTGAGGCCTGGGAACATGACATGGGTGGATTCTGGAACCCTGTGTCCTGTTAACATGACATGGGTGGATTCTGGAACCCTGAGGCCTGGGAACATGACATCTGTTTAGATTGTGGAATACTGTCGCCTGGGAACATAACTGAGGATTGATTCTGGACCCCTGTGGACTGGGAACATGACTGAGGTTTTATTCTGGAACCCTGCGTCCTGTTAACATGACATGGGTGGATTCTGGAACCCTGAGGCCTGGGAACATGACATCTGTTTAGATTGTGGAATACTGTGGCCTGGGAACATAACTGAGGATTGATTCTGGACCCCTGTGGACTGGGAACATGACTGAGGTTTTATTCTGGAACCCTGAGGCCTGGGAACATGACATGGGTGGATTGTGGAACCCTGAGGCCTGGGAACATGACATCTGTTTAGATTGTGGAATACTGTGGCCTGGGAACTTGACTGAGCCTTGGTTCTGGACCCCTGTGTCCTGTTAACATGACATGGGTGGATTCTGGAACCCTGTGTCCTGTTAACATGACATGGGTGGATTCTGGAACCCTGAGGCCTGGGAACATGACATGGGTGGATTCTGGAACCCTGAGGCCTGGGAACATGACATGGGTGGATTCTGGAACCCTGTGTCCTGTTAACATGACATGGGTGGATTCTGGAACCCTGTGTCCTGTTAACATGACATGGGTGGATTCTGGAACCCTGAGGCCTGGGAACATGACATGGGTGGATTCTGGAACCCTGAGGCCTGGGAACATGACATGGGTGGATTCTGGAACCCTGTGTCCTGTTAACATGACATGGGTGGATTCTGGAACCCTGTGTCCTGGTAACATGACATGGGTGGATTCTGGAACCCTGAGGCCTGGGAACATGACATGGGTGGATTCTGGAACCCTGGGTCCTGTTAACATGACATGGGTGGATTCTGGAACCCTGAGGCCTGGGAACATGACATCTGTTTAGATTGTGGAATACTGTGGCCTGGGAACATAACTGAGGATTGATTCTGGACCCCTGTGGACTGGGAACATGACTGAGCCTTGGTTCTGGACCCCTGTGTCCTGTTAACATGACATGGGTGGATTCTGGACCCCTGTGTCCTCTTAACATGACATGGGTGGATTCTGGAACCCTGGGTCCTGTTAACATGACATGGGTGGATTCTGGAACCCTGTGTCCTGTTAACATGACATGGGTGGATTCTGGACCCCTGAGGCCTGGGAACATGACATGGGTGGATTCTGGAACCCTGGGTCCTGTTAACATGACATGGGTGGATTCTGGAACCCTGAGGCCTGGGAACATGACATCTGTTTAGATTGTGGAATACTGTGGCCTGGGAACATAACTGAGGATTGATTCTGGACCCCTGTGGACTGGGAACATGACTGAGGTTTTATTCTGGAACCCTGGGTCCTGTTAACATGACATGCGTGGATTCTGGAACCCTGTGTCCTCTTAACATGACATCGGTGGATTCTGGAACCCTGAGGCCTGGGAACATGACATCTGTTTAGATTGTGGAATACTGTGCCCCGGGAACCTGACTGAGCCTTGGTTCTGGACCCCTGTGGACTGGGAACATGACTGAGGTTTTATTCTGGAACCCTGTGTCCTGGGAACATGACATGGGTGGATTCTGGAACCCTGAGGCCTGGGAACATGACATCTGTTTAGATTGTGGAATACTGTGGCCTGGGAACATAACTGAGGATTGATTCTGGACCCCTGTGGACTGGGAACATGACTGAGGTTTTATTCTGGAACCCTGTGTCCTGTTAACATGACATGGGTAGATTCTGGAACCCTGGGTCCTGTTAACATGACATGGGTGGATTCTGGACCCCTGAGGCCTGGGAACATGACATGGGTGGATTCTGGAACCCTGAGGCCTGGGAACATGACATGGGTGGATTCTGGAACCCTGAGGCCTGGGAACATGACATGGGTGGATTCTGGAACCCTGTGTCCTGTTAACATGACATGGGTGGATTCTGGAACCCTGTGTCCTGTTAACATGACATGGGTGGATTCTGGAACCCTGAGGCCTGGGAACATGACATCTGTTTAGATTGTGGAATACTGTGGCCTGGGAACTTGACTGAGGATTGATTCTGGACCCCTGTGGACTGGGAACATGACTGAGGTTTTATTCTGGAACCCTGTGTCCTGGGAACATGACATGGGTGGATTCTGGAACCCTGAGGCCTGGGAACATGACATCTGTTTAGATTGTGGAATACTGTGGCCTGGGAACATAACTGAGGATTGATTCTGGACCCCTCTGTCCTGGGAACATGACATGGGTGGATTCTGGAACCCTGTGTCCTGTTAACATGACATGGGTGGATTCTGGACCCCTGAGGCCTGGGAACATGACATGGGTGGATTATGGAACCCTGGGTCCTGTTAACATGACATGGGTGGATTCTGGAACCCTGAGGCCTGGGAACATGACATCTGTTTAGATTGTGGAATACTGTGGCCTGGGAACATAACTGAGGATTGATTCTGGACCCCTGTGGACTGGGAACATGACTGAGGTTTTATTCTGGAACCCTGGGTCCTGTTAACATGACATGGGTGGATTCTGGAACCCTGAGGCCTGGGAACATGACATCTGTTTAGATTGTGGAATACTGTGGCCTGGGAACTTGACTGAGCCTTGGTTCTGGACCCCTGTGGACTGGGAACATGACTGAGGTTTTATTCTGGAACCCTGTGTCCTGGGAACATGACATGGGTGGATTCTGGAACCCTGAGGCCTGGGAACATGACATCTGTTTAGATTGTGGAATACTGTGGCCTGGGAACATAACTGAGGATTGATTCTGGACCCCTGTGGACTGGGAACATGACTGAGGTTTTATTCTGGAACCGTGGGTCCTGTTAACATGACATGGGTGGATTCTGGAACCCTGTGTCCTGTTAACATGACATGGGTGGATTCTGGACCCCTGAGGCCTGGGAACATGACATCTGTTTAGATTGTGGAATACTGTGGCCTGGGAACTTGACTGAGCCTTGGTTCTGGACCCCTGTGGACTGGGAACATGACTGAGGTTTTATTCTGGAACCCTGGGTCCTGTTAACATGACATGGGTGGATTCTGGAACCCTGTGTCCTGTTAACATGACATGGGTGGATTCTGGAACCCTGAGGCCTGGGAACATGACATCTGTTTAGATTGTGGAATACTGTGGCCTGGGAACTTGACTGAGCCTTGGTTTTGGACCCCTGTGGACTGGGAACATGACTGAGGTTTTATTCTGGAACCCTGGGTCCTTTTAACATGACATGGGTGGATTCTGGAACCCTGTGTCCTGTTAACATGACATGGGTGGATTCTGGAACCCTGAGGCCTGGGAACATGACATCTGTTTAGATTGTGGAATACTGTGGCCTGGGAACATAACTGAGGATTGATTCTGGACCCCTGTGGACTGGAAACATGACTGAGGTTTTATTCTGGAACCCTGGGTCCTGTTAACATGACATGGGTGGATTCTGGAACCCTGTGTCCTGTTAAAATGACATGGGTGGATTCTGGAACCCTGAGGCCTGGGAACATGACATCTGTTTAGATTGGGGAATACTGTGCCCCGGGAACCTGACTGAGCCTTGGTTCTGGACCCCTGTGGACTGGGAACATGACTGAGGTTTTATTCTGGAACCCTGAGGCCTGGGAACATGACATCTGTTTAGATTGTGGAATACTGTGGCCTGGGAACATAACTGAGGATTGATTCTGGACCCCTGTGGACTGGGAACATGACTGAGGTTTTATTCTGGAACCCTGGGTCCTGTTAACATGACATGGGTGGATTCTGGAACCCTGAGGCCTGGGAACATGACATCTGTTTAGATTGTGGAATACTGTGGCCTGGGAACATAACTGAGGATTGATTCTGGACCCCTGTGGACTGGGAACATGACTGAGGTTTTATTCTGGAACCCTGGGTCCTGTTAACATGACATGGGTGGATTCTGGAACCCTGGGTCCTGTTAACATGACATGGGTGGATTCTGGACCCCTGAGGCCTGGGAACATGACATGGGTGGATTCTGGAACCCTGGGTCCTGTTAACATGACATGGGTGGATTCTGGAACCCTGAGGCCTGTTAACATGACATGGGTGGATTCTGGACCCCTGAGGCCTGGGAACATGACATGGGTGGATTCTGGAACCCTGTGTCCTGTTAACATGACATGGGTGGATTCTGGAACCCTGAGGCCTGGGAACATGACATCTGTTTAGATTGTGGAATACTGTGGCCTGGGAACATAACTGAGGATTGATTCTGGACCCCTGTGGACTGGGAACATGACTGAGGTTTTATTCTGGAACCCTGTGTCCTGTTAACATGACATGGGTGGATTCTGGAACCCTGAGGCCTGGGAACATGACATCTGTTTAGATTGTGGAATACTGTGGCCTGGGAACATAACTGAGGATTGATTCTGGACCCCTGTGGACTGGGAACATGACTGAGGTTTTATTCTGGAACCCTGAGGCCTGGGAACATGACATGGGTGGATTGTGGAACCCTGAGGCCTGGGAACATGACATCTGTTTAGATTGTGGAATACTGTGGCCTGGGAACTTGACTGAGCCTTGGTTCTGGACCCCTGTGTCCTGTTAACATGACATGGGTGGATTCTGGAACCCTGTGTCCTGTTAACATGACATGGGTGGATTCTGGGACCCTGAGGCCTGGGAACATGACATGGGTGGATTCTGGAACCCTGAGGCCTGGGAACATGACATGGGTGGATTCTGGAACCCTGTGTCCTGTTAACATGACATGGGTGGATTCTGGAACCCTGTGTCCTGTTAACATGACATGGGTGGATTCTGGAACCCTGAGGCCTGGGAACATGACATGGGTGGATTCTGGAACCCTGAGGCCTGGGAACATGACATGGGTGGATTCTGGAACCCTGTGTCCTGTTAACATGACATGGGTGGATTCTGGAACCCTGTGTCCTGGTAACATGACATGGGTGGATTCTGGAACCCTGAGGCCTGGGAACATGACATGGGTGGATTCTGGAACCCTGGGTCCTGTTAACATGACATGGGTGGATTCTGGAACCCTGAGGCCTGGGAACATGACATCTGTTTAGATTGTGGAATACTGTGGCCTGGGAACATAACTGAGGATTGATTCTGGACCCCTGTGGACTGGGAACATGACTGAGCCTTGGTTCTGGACCCCTGTGTCCTGTTAACATGACATGGGTGGATTCTGGACCCCTGTGTCCTCTTAACATGACATGGGTGGATTCTGGAACCCTGGGTCCTGTTAACATGACATGGGTGGATTCTGGAACCCTGTGTCCTGTTAACATGACATGGGTGGATTCTGGACCCCTGAGGCCTGGGAACATGACATGGGTGGATTCAGGAACCCTGGGTCCTGTTAACATGACATGGGTGGATTCTGGAACCCTGAGGCCTGGGAACATGACATCTGTTTAGATTGTGGAATACTGTGGCCTGGGAACATAACTGAGGATTGATTCTGGACCCCTGTGGACTGGGAACATGACTGAGGTTTTATTCTGGAACCCTGGGTCCTGTTAACATGACATGCGTGGATTCTGGAACCCTGTGTCCTGTTAACATGACATGGGTGGATTCTGGAACCCTGAGGCCTGGGAACATGACATCTGTTTAGATTGTGGAATACTGTGCCCCGGGAACCTGACTGAGCCTTGGTTCTGGACCCCTGTGGACTGGGAACATGACTGAGGTTTTATTCTGGAACCCTGTGTCCTGGGAACATGACATGGGTGGATTCTGGAACCCTGAGGCCTGGGAACATGACATCTGTTTAGATTGTGGAATACTGTGGCCTGGGAACATAACTGAGGATTGATTCTGGACCCCTGTGGACTGGGAACATGACTGAGGTTCTATTCTGGAACCCTGTGTCCTGTTAACATGACATGGGTGGATTCTGGAACCCTGGGTCCTGTTAACATGACATGGGTGGATTCTGGACCCCTGAGGCCTGGGAACATGACATGGGTGGATTCTGGAACCCTGGGTCCTGTTAACATGACATGGGTGGATTCTGGAACCCTGAGGCCTGGGAACATGACATCTGTTTAGATTGTGGAATACTGTGGCCTGGGAACATAACTGAGGATTGATTCTGGACCCCTGTGGACTGGGAACATGACTGAGGTTTTATTCTGGAACCCTGTGTCCTGGGAACATGACATGGGTGGATTCTGGAACTCTGAGGCCTGGGAACATGACATCTGTTTAGATTGTGGAATACTGTGGCCTGGGAACATAACTGAGGATTGATTCTGGACCCCTGTGGACTGGGAACATGACTGAGTTTTTATTCTGGAACCCTGGGTCCTGTTAACATGACATGGGTGGATTCTGGAACCCTGTGTCCTGTTAACATGACATGGGTGGATTCTGGAACCCTGAGGCCTGGGAACATGACATCTGTTTAGATTGTGGAATACTGTGCCCCGGGAACCTGACTGAGCCTTGGTTCTGGACCCCTGTGGACTGGGAACATGACTGAGGTTTTATTCTGGAACCCTGGGTCCTGTTAACATGACATGGGTGGATTCTGGAACCCTGTGTCCTGTTAACATGACATGGGTGGATTCTGGAACCCTGAGGCCTGGGAACATGACATGGGTGGATTCTGGAACCCTGAGGCCTGGGAACATGACATGGGTGGATTCTGGAACCCTGTGTCCTGTTAACATGACATGGGTTGATTCTGGAACCCTGTGTCCTGTTAACATGACATGGGTGGATTCTGGAACCCTGAGGCCTGGGAACATGACATCTGTTTAGATTGTGGAATACTGTGGCCTGGGAACTTGACTGAGGATTGATTCTGGACCCCTGTGGACTGGGAACATGACTGAGGTTTTATTCTGGAACCCTGTGTCCTGGGAACATGACATGGGTGGATTCTGGAACCCTGAGGCCTGGGAACATGACATCTGTTTAGATTGTGGAATACTGTGGCCTGGGAACATAACTGAGGATTGATTCTGGACCCCTCTGTCCTGGGAACATGACATGGGTGGATTCTGGAACCCTGTGTCCTGTTAACATGACATGGGTGGATTCTGGACCCCTGAGGCCTCGGAACATGACATGGGTGGATTATGGAACCCTGGGTCCTGTTAACATGACATGGGTGGATTCTGGAACCCTGAGGCCTTGGAACATGACATCTGTTTAGATTGTGGAATACTGTGGCCTGGGAACATAACTGAGGATTGATTCTGGACCCCTGTGGACTGGGAACATGACTGAGGTTTTATTCTGGAACCCTGTGTCCTGTTAACATGACATGGGTGGATTCTGGAACCCTGAGGCCTGGGAACATGACATCTGTTTAGATTGTGGAATACTGTGGCCTGGGAACATAACTGAGGATTGATTCTGGACCCCTGTGGACTGGGAACATGACTGAGGTTTTATTCTGGAACCCTGAGGCCTGGGAACATGACATCTGTTTAGATTGTGGAATACTGTGGCCTGGGAACTTGACTGAGCCTTGGTTCTGGACCCCTGTGTCCTGTTAACATGACATGGGTGGATTCTGGAACCCTGTGTCCTGTTAACATGACATGGGTGGATTCTGGGACCCTGAGGCCTGGGAACATGACATGGGTGGATTCTGGAACCCTGAGGCCTGGGAACATGACATGGGTGGATTCTGGAACCCTGTGTCCTGTTAACATGACATGGGTGGATTCTGGAACCCTGTGTCCTGTTAACATGACATGGGTGGATTCTGGAACCCTGAGGCCTGGGAACATGACATGGGTGGATTCTGGAACCCTGAGGCCTGGGAACATGACATGGGTGGATTCTGGAACCCTGTGTCCTGTTAACATGACATGGGTGGATTCTGGAACCCTGTGTCCTGGTAACATGACATGGGTGGATTCTGGAACCCTGAGGCCTGGGAACATGACATGGGTGGATTCTGGAACCCTGGGTCCTGTTAACATGACATGGGTGGATTCTGGAACCCTGAGGCCTGGGAACATGACATCTGTTTAGATTGTGGAATACTGTGGCCTGGGAACATAACTGAGGATTGATTCTGGACCCCTGTGGACTGGGAACATGACTGAGCCTTGGTTCTGGACCCCTGTGTCCTGTTAACATGACATGGGTGGATTCTGGACCCCTGTGTCCTCTTAACATGACATGGGTGGATTCTGGAACCCTGGGTCCTGTTAACATGACATGGGTGGATTCTGGAACCCTGTGTCCTGTTAACATGACATGGGTGGATTCTGGACCCCTGAGGCCTGGGAACATGACATGGGTGGATTCAGGAACCCTGGGTCCTGTTAACATGACATGGGTGGATTCTGGAACCCTGAGGCCTGGGAACATGACATCTGTTTAGATTGTGGAATACTGTGGCCTGGGAACATAACTGAGGATTGATTCTGGACCCCTGTGGACTGGGAACATGACTGAGGTTTTATTCTGGAACCCTGGGTCCTGTTAACATGACATGCGTGGATTCTGGAACCCTGTGTCCTGTTAACATGACATGGGTGGATTCTGGAACCCTGAGGCCTGGGAACATGACATCTGTTTAGATTGTGGAATACTGTGCCCCGGGAACCTGACTGAGCCTTGGTTCTGGACCCCTGTGGACTGGGAACATGACTGAGGTTTTATTCTGGAACCCTGTGTCCTGGGAACATGACATGGGTGGATTCTGAAACCCTGAGGCCTGGGAACATGACATCTGTTTAGATTGTGGAATACTGTGGCCTGGGAACATAACTGAGGATTGATTCTGGACCCCTGTGGACTGGGAACATGACTGAGGTTCTATTCTGGAACCCTGTGTCCTGTTAACATGACATGGGTGGATTCTGGAACCCTGGGTCCTGTTAACATGACATGGGTGGATTCTGGACCCCTGAGCCCTGGGAACATGACATGGGTGGATTCTGGAACCCTGGGTCCTGTTAACATGACATGGGTGGATTCTGGAACCCTGAGGCCTGGGAACATGACATCTGTTTAGATTGTGGAATACTGTGGCCTGGGAACATAACTGAGGATTGATTCTGGACCCCTGTGGACTGGGAACATGACTGAGGTTTTATTCTGGAACCCTGTGTCCTGGGAACATGACATGGGTGGATTCTGGAACTCTGAGGCCTGGGAACATGACATCTGTTTAGATTGTGGAATACTGTGGCCTGGGAACATAACTGAGGATTGATTCTGGACCCCTGTGGACTGGGAACATGACTGAGTTTTTATTCTGGAACCCTGGGTCCTGTTAACATGACATGGGTGGATTCTGGAACCCTGTGTCCTGTTAACATGACATGGGTGGATTCTGGAACCCTGAGGCCTGGGAACATGACATCTGTTTAGATTGTGGAATACTGTGCCCCGGGAACCTGACTGAGCCTTGGTTCTGGACCCCTGTGGACTGGGAACATGACTGAGGTTTTATTCTGGAACCCTGGGTCCTGTTAACATGACATGGGTGGATTCTGGAACCCTGTGTCCTGTTAACATGACATGGGTGGATTCTGGAACCCTGAGGCCTGGGAACATGACATGGGTGGATTCTGGAACCCTGAGGCCTGGGAACATGACATGGGTGGATTCTGGAACCCTGTGTCCTGTTAACATGACATGGGTGGATTCTGGAACCCTGTGTCCTGTTAACATGACATGGGTGGATTCTGGAACCCTGAGGCCTGGGAACATGACATCTGTTTAGATTGTGGAATACTGTGGCCTGGGAACTTGACTGAGGATTGATTCTGGACCCCTGTGGACTGGGAACATGACTGAGGTTTTATTCTGGAACCCTGTGTCCTGGGAACATGACATGGGTGGATTCTGGACCCCTGAGGCCTGGGAACATGACATGGGTGGATTATGGAACCCTGTGTCCTGTTAACATGACATGGGTGGATTCTGGAACCCTGAGGCCTTGGAACATGACATCTGTTTAGATTGTGGAATACTGTGGCCTGGGAACATAACTGAGGATTGATTCTGGACCCCTGTGGACTGGGAACATGACTGAGGTTTTATTCTGGAACCCTGTGTCCTGTTAACATGACATGGGTGGATTCTGGAACCCTGAGGCCTGGGAACATGACATCTGTTTAGATTGTGGAATACTGTGGCCTGGGAACATAACTGAGGATTGATTCTGGACCCCTGTGGACTGGGAACATGACTGAGGTTTTATTCTGGAACCCTGAGGCCTGGGAACATGACATGGGTGGATTGTGGAACCCTGAGGCCTGGGAACATGACATCTGTTTAGATTGTGGAATACTGTGGCCTGGGAACTTGACTGAGCCTTGGTTCTGGACCCCTGTGTCCTGTTAACATGACATGGGTGGATTCTGGAACCCTGTGTCCTGTTAACATGACATGGGTGGATTCTGGGACCCTGAGGCCTGGGAACATGACATGGGTGGATTCTGGAACCCTGAGGCCTGGGAACATGACATGGGTGGATTCTGGAACCCTGTGTCCTGTTAACATGACATGGGTGGATTCTGGAACCCTGTGTCCTGTTAACATGACATGGGTGGATTCTGGAACCCTGAGGCCTGGGAACATGACATGGGTGGATTCTGGAACCCTGAGGCCTGGGAACATGGCATGGGTGGATTCTGGAACCCTGTGTCCTGTTAACATGACATGGGTGGATTCTGGAACCCTGTGTCCTGGTAACATGACATGGGTGGATTCTGGAACCCTGAGGCCTGGGAACATGACATGGGTGGATTCTGGAACCCTGGGTCCTGTTAACATGACATGGGTGGATTCTGGAACCCTGAGGCCTGGGAACATGACATCTGTTTAGATTGTGGAATACTGTGGCCTGGGAACATAACTGAGGATTGATTCTGGACCCCTGTGGACTGGGAACATGACTGAGCCTTGGTTCTGGACCCCTGTGTCCTGTTAACATGACATGGGTGGATTCTGGACCCCTGTGTCCTCTTAACATGACATGGGTGGATTCTGGAACCCTGGGTCCTGTTAACATGACATGGGTGGATTCTGGAACCCTGTGTCCTGTTAACATGACATGGGTGGATTCTGGACCCCTGAGGCCTGGGAACATGACATGGGTGGATTCAGGAACCCTGGGTCCTGTTAACATGACATGGGTGGATTCTGGAACCCTGAGGCCTGGGAACATGACATCTGTTTAGATTGTGGAATACTGTGGCCTGGGAACATAACTGAGGATTGATTCTGGACCCCTGTGGACTGGGAACATGACTGAGGTTTTATTCTGGAACCCTGGGTCCTGTTAACATGACATGCGTGGATTCTGGAACCCTGTGTCCTGTTAACATGACATGGGTGGATTCTGGAACCCTGAGGCCTGGGAACATGACATCTGTTTAGATTGTGGAATACTGTGCCCCGGGAACCTGACTGAGCCTTGGTTCTGGACCCCTGTGGACTGGGAACATGACTGAGGTTTTATTCTGGAACCCTGTGTCCTGGGAACATGACATGGGTGGATTCTGGAACCCTGAGGCCTGGGAACATGACATCTGTTTAGATTGTGGAATACTGTGGCCTGGGACCATAACTGAGGATTGATTCTGGACCCCTGTGGACTGGGAACATGACTGAGGTTCTATTCTGGAACCCTGTGTCCTGTTAACATGACATGGGTGGATTCTGGAACCCTGGGTCCTGTTAACATGACATGGGTGGATTCTGGACCCCTGAGGCCTGGGAACATGACATGGGTGGATTCTGGAACCCTGGGTCCTGTTAACATGACATGGGTGGATTCTGGAACCCTGAGGCCTGGGAACATGACATCTGTTTAGATTGTGGAATACTGTGGCCTGGGAACATAACTGAGGATTGATTCTGGACCCCTGTGGACTGGGAACATGACTGAGGTTTTATTCTGGAACCCTGTGTCCTGGGAACATGACATGGGTGGATTCTGGAACTCTGAGGCCTGGGAACATGACATCTGTTTAGATTGTGGAATACTGTGGCCTGGGAACATAACTGAGGATTGATTCTGGACCCCTGTGGACTGGGAACATGACTGAGTTTTTATTCTGGAACCCTGGGTCCTGTTAACATGACATGGGTGGATTCTGGAACCCTGTGTCCTGTTAACATGACATGGGTGGATTCTGGAACCCTGAGGCCTGGGAACATGACATCTGTTTAGATTGTGGAATACTGTGGCCTGGGAACATAACTGAGGATTGATTCTGGACCCCTCTGTCCTGGGAACATGACATGGGTGGATTCTGGAACCCTGTGTCCTGTTAACATGACATGGGTGGATTCTGGACCCCTGAGGCCTGGGAACATGACATCTGTTTAGATTGTGGAATACTGTGGCCTGGGAACTTGACTGAGCCTTGGTTCTGGACCCCTGTGGACTGGGAACATGACTGAGGTTTTATTCTGGAAACCTGTGTCCTGGGAACATGACATGGGTGGATTCTGGAACCCTGAGGCCTGGGAACATGACATCTGTTTAGATTGTGGAATACTGTGGCCTGGGAACATAACTGAGGATTGATTCTGGACCCCTCTGTCCTGGGAACATGACATGGGTGGATTCTGGAACCCTGTGTCCTGTTAACATGACATGGGTGGATTCTGGACCCCTGAGGCCTGGGAACATGACATCTGTTTAGATTGTGGAGTACTGTGGCCTGGGAACTTGACTGAGCCTTGGTTCTGGACCCCTGTGGACTGGGAACATGACTGAGGTTTTATTCTGGAAACCTGTGTCCTGGGAACATGACATGGGTGGATTCTGGAACCCTGAGGCCTGGGAACATGACATCTGTTTAGATTGTGGAATACTGTGGCCTGGGAACATAACTGAGGATTGATTCTGGACCCCTGTGGACTGGGAACATGACTGAGGTTTTATTCTGGAACCCTGTGTCCTGTTAACATGACATGGGTAGATTCTGGAACCCTGGGTCCTGTTAACATGACATGGGTGGATTCTGGAACCCTGGGTCATGTTAACATGACATGGGTGGATTCTGGAACCCTGAGGCCTGGGAACATGACATCTGTTTAGATTGTGGAATACTGTGGCCTGGGAACATAACTGAGGATTGATTCTGGAACCCTGTGGACTGGGAACATGACTGAGGTTTTATTCTGGAACCCTGTGTCCTGGGAACATGACATGGGTGGATTCTGGAACCCTGTGTCCTGTTAACATGACATGGGTGGATTCTGGAACCCTGAGGCCTGGGAACATGACATCTGTTTAGATTGTGGAATACTGTGGCCTGGGAACATAACTGAGGATTGATTCTGGACCCCTGTGGACTGGGAACATGACTGAGGTTTTATTCTGGAACCCTGTGTCCTGGGAACATGACATGGGTGGATTCTGGAACTCTGAGGCCTGGGAACATGACATCTGTTTAGATTGTGGAATACTGTGGCCTGGGAACATAACTGAGGATTGATTCTGGACCCCTGTGGACTGGGAACATGACTGAGTTTTTATTCTGGAACCCTGGGTCCTGTTAACATGACATGGGTGGATTCTGGAACCCTGTGTCCTGTTAACATGACATGGGTGGATTCTGGAACCCTGAGGCCTGGGAACATGACATCTGTTTAGATTGTGGAATACTGTGCCCCGGGAACCTGACTGAGCCTTGGTTCTGGACCCCTGTGGACTGGGAACATGACTGAGGTTTTATTCTGGAACCCTGGGTCCTGTTAACATGACATGGGTGGATTCTGGAACCCTGTGTCCTGTTAACATGACATGGGTGGATTCTGGAACCCTGAGGCCTGGGAACATGACATGGGTGGATTCTGGAACCCTGAGGCCTGGGAACATGACATGGGTGGATTCTGGAACCCTGTGTCCTGTTAACATGACATGGGTGGATTCTGGAACCCTGTGTCCTGTTAACATGACATGGGTGGATTCTGGAACCCTGAGGCCTGGGAACATGACATCTGTTTAGATTGTGGAATACTGTGGCCTGGGAACTTGACTGAGGATTGATTCTGGACCCCTGTGGACTGGGAACATGACTGAGGTTTTATTCTGGAACCCTGTGTCCTGGGAACATGACATGGGTGGATTCTGGACCCCTGAGGCCTGGGAACATGACATGGGTGGATTATGGAACCCTGTGTCCTGTTAACATGACATGGGTGGATTCTGGAACCCTGAGGCCTTGGAACATGACATCTGTTTAGATTGTGGAATACTGTGGCCTGGGAACATAACTGAGGATTGATTCTGGACCCCTGTGGACTGGGAACATGACTGAGGTTTTATTCTGGAACCCTGTGTCCTGTTAACATGACATGGGTGGATTCTGGAACCCTGAGGCCTGGGAACATGACATCTGTTTAGATTGTGGAATACTGTGGCCTGGGAACATAACTGAGGATTGATTCTGGACCCCTGTGGACTGGGAACATGACTGAGGTTTTATTCTGGAACCCTGAGGCCTGGGAACATGACATGGGTGGATTGTGGAACCCTGAGGCCTGGGAACATGACATCTGTTTAGATTGTGGAATACTGTGGCCTGGGAACTTGACTGAGCCTTGGTTCTGGACCCCTGTGTCCTGTTAACATGACATGGGTGGATTCTGGAACCCTGTGTCCTGTTAACATGACATGGGTGGATTCTGGGACCCTGAGGCCTGGGAACATGACATGGGTGGATTCTGGAACCCTGAGGCCTGGGAACATGACATGGGTGGATTCTGGAACCCTGTGTCCTGTTAACATGACATGGGTGGATTCTGGAACCCTGTGTCCTGTTAACATGACATGGGTGGATTCTGGAACCCTGAGGCCTGGGAACATGACATGGGTGGATTCTGGAACCCTGAGGCCTGGGAACATGGCATGGGTGGATTCTGGAACCCTGTGTCCTGTTAACATGACATGGGTGGATTCTGGAACCCTGTGTCCTGGTAACATGACATGGGTGGATTCTGGAACCCTGAGGCCTGGGAACATGACATGGGTGGATTCTGGAACCCTGGGTCCTGTTAACATGACATGGGTGGATTCTGGAACCCTGAGGCCTGGGAACATGACATCTGTTTAGATTGTGGAATACTGTGGCCTGGGAACATAACTGAGGATTGATTCTGGACCCCTGTGGACTGGGAACATGACTGAGCCTTGGTTCTGGACCCCTGTGTCCTGTTAACATGACATGGGTGGATTCTGGACCCCTGTGTCCTCTTAACATGACATGGGTGGATTCTGGAACCCTGGGTCCTGTTAACATGACATGGGTGGATTCTGGAACCCTGTGTCCTGTTAACATGACATGGGTGGATTCTGGACCCCTGAGGCCTGGGAACATGACATGGGTGGATTCAGGAACCCTGGGTCCTGTTAACATGACATGGGTGGATTCTGGAACCCTGAGGCCTGGGAACATGACATCTGTTTAGATTGTGGAATACTGTGGCCTGGGAACATAACTGAGGATTGATTCTGGACCCCTGTGGACTGGGAACATGACTGAGGTTTTATTCTGGAACCCTGGGTCCTGTTAACATGACATGCGTGGATTCTGGAACCCTGTGTCCTGTTAACATGACATGGGTGGATTCTGGAACCCTGAGGCCTGGGAACATGACATCTGTTTAGATTGTGGAATACTGTGCCCCGGGAACCTGACTGAGCCTTGGTTCTGGACCCCTGTGGACTGGGAACATGACTGAGGTTTTATTCTGGAACCCTGTGTCCTGGGAACATGACATGGGTGGATTCTGGAACCCTGAGGCCTGGGAACATGACATCTGTTTAGATTGTGGAATACTGTGGCCTGGGACCATAACTGAGGATTGATTCTGGACCCCTGTGGACTGGGAACATGACTGAGGTTCTATTCTGGAACCCTGTGTCCTGTTAACATGACATGGGTGGATTCTGGAACCCTGGGTCCTGTTAACATGACATGGGTGGATTCTGGACCCCTGAGGCCTGGGAACATGACATGGGTGGATTCTGGAACCCTGGGTCCTGTTAACATGACATGGGTGGATTCTGGAACCCTGAGGCCTGGGAACATGACATCTGTTTAGATTGTGGAATACTGTGGCCTGGGAACATAACTGAGGATTGATTCTGGACCCCTGTGGACTGGGAACATGACTGAGGTTTTATTCTGGAACCCTGTGTCCTGGGAACATGACATGGGTGGATTCTGGAACTCTGAGGCCTGGGAACATGACATCTGTTTAGATTGTGGAATACTGTGGCCTGGGAACATAACTGAGGATTGATTCTGGACCCCTGTGGACTGGGAACATGACTGAGTTTTTATTCTGGAACCCTGGGTCCTGTTAACATGACATGGGTGGATTCTGGAACCCTGTGTCCTGTTAACATGACATGGGTGGATTCTGGAACCCTGAGGCCTGGGAACATGACATCTGTTTAGATTGTGGAATACTGTGGCCTGGGAACATAACTGAGGATTGATTCTGGACCCCTCTGTCCTGGGAACATGACATGGGTGGATTCTGGAACCCTGTGTCCTGTTAACATGACATGGGTGGATTCTGGACCCCTGAGGCCTGGGAACATGACATCTGTTTAGATTGTGGAATACTGTGGCCTGGGAACTTGACTGAGCCTTGGTTCTGGACCCCTGTGGACTGGGAACATGACTGAGGTTTTATTCTGGAAACCTGTGTCCTGGGAACATGACATGGGTGGATTCTGGAACCCTGAGGCCTGGGAACATGACATCTGTTTAGATTGTGGAATACTGTGGCCTGGGAACATAACTGAGGATTGATTCTGGACCCCTCTGTCCTGGGAACATGACATGGGTGGATTCTGGAACCCTGTGTCCTGTTAACATGACATGGGTGGATTCTGGACCCCTGAGGCCTGGGAACATGACATCTGTTTAGATTGTGGAGTACTGTGGCCTGGGAACTTGACTGAGCCTTGGTTCTGGACCCCTGTGGACTGGGAACATGACTGAGGTTTTATTCTGGAAACCTGTGTCCTGGGAACATGACATGGGTGGATTCTGGAACCCTGAGGCCTGGGAACATGACATCTGTTTAGATTGTGGAATACTGTGGCCTGGGAACATAACTGAGGATTGATTCTGGACCCCTGTGGACTGGGAACATGACTGAGGTTTTATTCTGGAACCCTGTGTCCTGTTAACATGACATGGGTAGATTCTGGAACCCTGGGTCCTGTTAACATGACATGGGTGGATTCTGGAACCCTGGGTCATGTTAACATGACATGGGTGGATTCTGGAACCCTGAGGCCTGGGAACATGACATCTGTTTAGATTGTGGAATACTGTGGCCTGGGAACATAACTGAGGATTGATTCTGGAACCCTGTGGACTGGGAACATGACTGAGGTTTTATTCTGGAACCCTGTGTCCTGGGAACATGACATGGGTGGATTCTGGAACCCTGAGGCCTGGGAACATGACATCTGTTTAGATTGTGGAATACTGTGGCCTGGGAACATAACTGAGGATTGATTCTGGACCCCTGTGGACTGGGAACATGACTGAGTTTTTATTCTGGAACCCTGGGTCCTGTTAACATGACATGGGTGGATTCTGGAACCCTGTGTCCTGTTAACATGACATGGGTGGATTCTGGAACCCTGAGGCCTGGGAACATGACATCTGTTTAGATTGTGGAATACTGTGCCCCGGGAACCTGACTGAGCCTTGGTTCTGGACCCCTGTGGACTGGGAACATGACTGAGGTTTTATTCTGGAACCCTGGGTCCTGTTAACATGACATGGGTGGATTCTGGAACCCTGTGTCCTGTTAACATGACATGGGTGGATTCTGGAACCCTGAGGCCTGGGAACATGACATGGGTGGATTCTGGAACCCTGAGGCCTGGGAACATGACATGGGTGGATTCTGGAACCCTGTGTCCTGTTAACATGACATGGGTGGATTCTGGAACCCTGTGTCCTGTTAACATGACATGGGTGGATTCTGGACCCCTGAGGCCTGGGAACATGACATGGGTGGATTCTGGAACCCTGGGTCCTGTTAACATGACATGGGTGGATTCTGGAACCCTGAGGCCTGTTAACATGACATGGGTGGATTCTGGACCCCTGAGGCCTGGGAACATGACATGGGTGGATTCTGGAACCCTGTGTCCTGTTAACATGACATGGGTGGATTCTGGAACCCTGAGGCCTGGGAACATGACATCTGTTTAGATTGTGGAATACTGTCGCCTGGGAACATAACTGAGGATTGATTCTGGACCCCTGTGGACTGGGAACATGACTGAGGTTTTATTCTGGAACCCTGCGTCCTGTTAACATGACATGGGTGGATTCTGGAACCCTGAGGCCTGGGAACATGACATCTGTTTAGATTGTGGAATACTGTGGCCTGGGAACATAACTGAGGATTGATTCTGGACCCCTGTGGACTGGGAACATGACTGAGGTTTTATTCTGGAACCCTGAGGCCTGGGAACATGACATGGGTGGATTGTGGAACCCTGAGGCCTGGGAACATGACATCTGTTTAGATTGTGGAATACTGTGGCCTGGGAACTTGACTGAGCCTTGGTTCTGGACCCCTGTGTCCTGTTAACATGACATGGGTGGATTCTGGAACCCTGTGTCCTGTTAACATGACATGGGTGGATTCTGGAACCCTGAGGCCTGGGAACATGACATGGGTGGATTCTGGAACCCTGAGGCCTGGGAACATGACATGGGTGGATTCTGGAACCCTGTGTCCTGTTAACATGACATGGGTGGATTCTGGAACCCTGTGTCCTGTTAACATGACATGGGTGGATTCTGGAACCCTGAGGCCTGGGAACATGACATGGGTGGATTCTGGAACCCTGAGGCCTGGGAACATGACATGGGTGGATTCTGGAACCCTGGGTCCTGTTAACATGACATGGGTGGATTCTGCAACCCTGAGGCCTGGGAACATGACATCTGTTTAGATTGTGGAATACTGTGGCCTGGGAACATAACTGAGGATTGATTCTGGACCCCTGTGGACTGGGAACATGACTGAGCCTTGGTTCTGGACCCGTGTGTCCTGTTAACATGACATGGGTGGATTCTGGACCCCTGTGTCCTCTTAACATGACATGGGTGGATTCTGGAACCCTGGGTCCTGTTAACATGACATGGGTGGATTCTGGAACCCTGTGTCCTGTTAACATGACATGGGTGGATTCTGGACCCCTGAGGCCTGGGAACATGACATGGGTGGATTCTGGAACCCTGGGTCCTGTTAACATGACATGGGTGGATTCTGGAACCCTGAGGCCTGGGAACATGACATCTGTTTAGATTGTGGAATACTGTGGCCTGGGAACATAACTGAGGATTGATTCTGGACCCCTGTGGACTGGGAACATGACTGAGGTTTTATTCTGGAACCCTGGGTCCTGTTAACATGACATGCGTGGATTCTGGAACCCTGTGTCCTGTTAACATGACATCGGTGGATTCTGGAACCCTGAGGCCTGGGAACATGACATCTGTTTAGATTGTGGAATACTGTGCCCCGGGAACCTGACTGAGCCTTGGTTCTGGACCCCTGTGGACTGGGAACATGACTGAGGTTTTATTCTGGAACCCTGTGTCCTGGGAACATGACATGGGTGGATTCTGGAACCCTGAGGCCTGGGAACATGACATCTGTTTAGATTGTGGAATACTGTGGCCTGGGAACATAACTGAGGATTGATTCTGGACCCCTGTGGACTGGGAACATGACTGAGGTTTTATTCTGGAACCCTGTGTCCTGTTAACATGACATGGGTAGATTCTGGAACCCTGGGTCCTGTTAACATGACATGGGTGGATTCTGGACCCCTGAGGCCTGGGAACATGACATGGGTGGATTCTGGAACCCTGAGGCCTGGGAACATGACATGGGTGGATTCTGGAACCCTGAGGCCTGGGAACATGACATGGGTGGATTCTGGAACCCTGTGTCCTGTTAACATGACATGGGTGGATTCTGGAACCCTGTGTCCTGTTAACATGACATGGGTGGATTCTGGAACCCTGAGGCCTGGGAACATGACATCTGTTTAGATTGTGGAATACTGTGGCCTGGGAACTTGACTGAGGATTGATTCTGGACCCCTGTGGACTGGGAACATGACTGAGGTTTTATTCTGGAACCCTGTGTCCTGGGAACATGACATGGGTGGATTCTGGAACCCTGAGGCCTGGGAACATGACATCTGTTTAGATTGTGGAATACTGTGGCCTGGGAACATAACTGAGGATTGATTCTGGACCCCTCTGTCCTGGGAACATGACATGGGTGGATTCTGGAACCCTGTGTCCTGTTAACATGACATGGGTGGATTCTGGACCCCTGAGGCCTGGGAACATGACATGGGTGGATTATGGAATCCTGGGTCCTGTTAACATGACATGGGTGGATTCTGGAACCCTGAGGCCTGGGAACATGACATCTGTTTAGATTGTGGAATACTGTGGCCTGGGAACATAACTGAGGATTGATTCTGGACCCCTGTGGACTGGGAACATGACTGAGGTTTTATTCTGGAACCCTGGGTCCTGTTAACATGACATGGGTGGATTCTGGAACCCTGAGGCCTGGGAACATGACATCTGTTTAGATTGTGGAATACTGTGGCCTGGGAACTTGACTGAGCCTTGGTTCTGGACCCCTGTGGACTGGGAACATGACTGAGGTTTTATTCTGGAACCCTGTGTCCTGGGAACATGACATGGGTGGATTCTGGAACCCTGAGGCCTGGGAACATGACATCTGTTTAGATTGTGGAATACTGTGGCCTGGGAACATAACTGAGGATTGATTCTGGACCCCTGTGGACTGGGAACATGACTGAGGTTTTATTCTGGAACCGTGGGTCCTGTTAACATGACATGGGTGGATTCTGGAACCCTGTGTCCTGTTAACATGACATGGGTGGATTCTGGACCCCTGAGGCCTGGGAACATGACATCTGTTTAGATTGTGGAATACTGTGGCCTGGGAACTTGACTGAGCCTTGGTTCTGGACCCCTGTGGACTGGGAACATGACTGAGGTTTTATTCTGGAACCCTGGGTCCTGTTAACATGACATGGGTGGATTCTGGAACCCTGTGTCCTGTTAACATGACATGGGTGGATTCTGGAACCCTGAGGCCTGGGAACATGACATCTGTTTAGATTGTGGAATACTGTGGCCTGGGAACATAACTGAGGATTGATTCTGGATCCCTGTGGACTGGGAACATGACTGAGGTTTTATTCTGGAACCCTGGGTCCTGTTAACATGACATGGGTGGATTCTGGAACCCTGTGTCCTGTTAACATGACATGGGTGGATTCTGGAACCCTGAGGACTGGGAACATGACATCTGTTTAGATTGTGGAATACTGTGCCCCGGGAACCTGACTGAGCCTTGGTTCTGGACCCCTGTGGACTGGGAACATGACTGAGCCTTGGTTCTGGACCCCTGTGTCCTGTTAACATGACATGGGTGGATTCTGGACCCCTGTGTCCTGTTAACATGACATGGGTGGATTCTGGAACCCTGGGTCCTGTTAACATCACATGGGTGGATTCTGGAACCCTGTGTCCTGTTAACATGACATGGGTGGATTCTGGAACCCTGAGGCCTGGGAACATGACATCTGTTTAGATTGTGGAATACTGTGGCCTGGGAACATAACTGAGGATTGATTCTGGACCCCTGTGGACTGGAAACATGACTGAGGTTTTATTCTGGAAACCTGGGTCCTGTTAACATGACATGGGTGGATTCTGGAACCCTGTGTCCTGTTAACATGACATGGGTGGATTCTGGAACCCTGAGGCCTGGGAACATGACATCTGTTTAGATTGTGGAATACTGTGCCCCGGGAACCTGACTGAGCCTTGGTTCTGGACCCCTGTGGACTGGGAACATGACTGAGGTTTTATTCTGGAACCCTGAGGCCTGGGAACATGACATCTGTTTAGATTGTGGAATACTGTGGCCTGGGAACATAACTGAGGATTGATTCTGGACCCCTGTGGACTGGGAACATGACTGAGGTTTTATTCTGGAACCCTGGGTCCTGTTAACATGACATGGGTGGATTCTGGAACCCTGAGGCCTGGGAACATGACATCTGTTTAGATTGTGGAATACTGTGGCCTGGGAACATAACTGAGGATTGATTCTGGACCCCTGTGGACTGGGAACATGACTGAGGTTTTATTCTGGAACCCTGGGTCCTGTTAACATGACATGGGTGGATTCTGGAACCCTGGGTCCTGTTAACATGACATGGGTGGATTCTGGACCCCTGAGGCCTGGGAACATGACATGGGTGGATTCTGGAACCCTGGGTCCTGTTAACATGACATGGGTGGATTCTGGAACCCTGAGGCCTGTTAACATGACATGGGTGGATTCTGGACCCCTGAGGCCTGGGAACATGACATGGGTGGATTCTGGAACCCTGTGTCCTGTTAACATGACATGGGTGGATTCTGGAACCCTGAGGCCTGGGAACATGACATCTGTTTAGATTGTGGAATACTGTGGCCTGCGAACATAACTGAGGATTGATTCTGGACCCCTGTGGACTGGGAACATGACTGAGGTTTTATTCTGGAACCCTGTGTCCTGTTAACATGACATGGGTGGATTCTGGAACCCTGAGGCCTGGGAACATGACATCTGTTTAGATTGTGGAATACTGTGGCCTGGGAACATAACTGAGGATTGATTCTGGACCCCTGTGGACTGGGAACATGACTGAGGTTTTATTCTGGAACCCTGAGGCCTGGGAACATGACATGGGTGGATTGTGGAACCCTGAGGCCTGGGAACATGACATCTGTTTAGATTGTGGAATACTGTGGCCTGGGAACTTGACTGAGCCTTGGTTCTGGACCCCTGTGTCCTGTTAACATGACATGGGTGGATTCTGGAACCCTGTGTCCTGTTAACATGACATGGGTGGATTCTGGGACCCTGAGGCCTGGGAACATGACATGGGTGGATTCTGGAACCCTGAGGCCTCGGAACATGACATGGGTGGATTCTGGAACCCTGTGTCCTGTTAACATGACATGGGTGGATTCTGGAACCCTGTGTCCTGTTAACATGACATGGGTGGATTCTGGAACCCTGAGGCCTGGGAACATGACATGGGTGGATTCTGGAACCCTGAGGCCTGGGAACATGAAATGGGTGGATTCTGGAACCCTGTGTCCTGTTAACATGACATGGGTGGATTCTGGAACCCTGTGTCCTGGTAACATGACATGGGTGGATTCTGGAACCCTGAGGCCTGGGAACATGACATGGGTGGATTCTGGAACCCTGAGGCCTGGGAACATGAAATGGGTGGATTCTGGAACCCTGTGTCCTGTTAACATGACATGGGTGGATTCTGGAACCCTGTGTCCTGGTAACATGACATGGGTGGATTCTGGAACCCTGAGGCCTGGGAACATGACATGGGTGGATTCTGGAACCCTGGGTCCTGTTAACATGACATGGGTGGATTCTGGAACCCTGAGGCCTGGGAACATGACATCTGTTTAGATTGTGGAATACTGTGGCCTGGGAACATAACTGAGGATTGATTCTGGACCCCTGTGGACTGGGAACATGACTGAGCCTTGGTTCTGGACCCCTGTGTCCTGTTAACATGACATGGGTGGATTCTGGACCCCTGTGTCCTCTTAACATGACATGGGTGGATTCTGGAACCCTGGGTCCTGTTAACATGACATGGGTGGATTCTGGAACCCTGTGTCCTGTTAACATGACATGGGTGCATTCTGGACCCCTGAGGCCTGGGAACATGACATGGGTGGATTCAGGAACCCTGGGTCCTGTTAACATGACATGGGTGGATTCTGGAACCCTGAGGCCTGGGAACATGACATCTGTTTAGATTGTGGAATACTGTGGCCTGGGAACATAACTGAGGATTGATTCTGGACCCCTGTGGACTGGGAACATGACTGAGGTTTTATTCTGGAACCCTGGGTCCTGTTAACATGACATGCGTGGATTCTGGAACCCTGTGTCCTGTTAACATGACATGGGTGGATTCTGGAACCCTGAGGCCTGGGAACATGACATCTGTTTAGATTGTGGAATACTGTGCCCCGGGAACCTGACTGAGCCTTGGTTCTGGACCCCTGTGGACTGGGAACATGACTGAGGTTTTATTCTGGAACCCTGTGTCCTGGGAACATGACATGGGTGGATTCTGGAACCCTGAGGCCTGGGAACATGACATCTGTTTAGATTGTGGAATACTGTGGCCTGGGAACATAACTGAGGATTGATTCTGGACCCCTGTGGACTGGGAACATGACTGAGGTTCTATTCTGGAACCCTGTGTCCTGTTAACATGACATGGGTGGATTCTGGAACCCTGGGTCCTGTTAACATGACATGGGTGGATTCTGGACCCCTGAGGCCTGGGAACATGACATGGGTGGATTCTGGAACCCTGAGGCCTGGGAACATGACATCTGTTTAGATTGTGGAATACTGTGGCCTGGGAACATAACTGAGGATTGATTCTGGACCCCTCTGTCCTGGGAACATGACATGGGTGGATTCTGGAACCCTGTGTCCTGTTAACATGACATGGGTGGATTCTGGACCCCTGAGGCCTGGGAACATGACATGGGTGGATTATGGAACCCTGGGTCCTGTTAACATGACATGGGTGGATTCTGGAACCCTGAGGCCTGGGAACATGACATCTGTTTAGATTGTGGAATACTGTGGCCTGGGAACATAACTGAGGATTGATTCTGGACCCCTGTGGACTGGGAACATGACTGAGGTTTTATTCTGGAACCCTGGGTCCTGTTAACATGACATGGGTGGATTCTGGAACCCTGAGGCCTGGGAACATGACATCTGTTTAGATTGTGGAATACTGTGGCCTGGGAACTTGACTGAGCCTTGGTTCTGGACCCCTGTGGACTGGGAACATGACTGAGGTTTTATTCTGGAACCCTGTGTCCTGGGAACATGACATGGGTGGATTCTGGAACCCTGAGGCCTGGGAACATGACATCTGTTTAGATTGTGGAATACTGTGGCCTGGGAACATAACTGAGGATTGATTCTGGACCCCTGTGGACTGGGAACATGACTGAGGTTTTATTCTGGAACCCTGGGTCCTGTTAACATGACATGGGTGGATTCTGGAACCCTGTGTCCTGTTAACATGACATGGGTGGATTCTGGAACCCTGAGGCCTGGGAACATGACATCTGTTTAGATTGTGGAATACTGTGGCCTGGGAACATAACTGAGGATTGATTCTGGATCCCTGTGGACTGGGAACATGACTGAGGTTTTATTCTGGAACCCTGGGTCCTGTTAACATGACATGGGTGGATTCTGGAACCCTGTGTCCTGTTAACATGACATGGGTGGATTCTGGAACCCTGAGGACTGGGAACATGACATCTGTTTAGATTGTGGAATACTGTGCCCCGGGAACCTGACTGAGCCTTGGTTCTGGACCCCTGTGGACTGGGAACATGACTGAGCCTTGGTTCTGGACCCCTGTGTCCTGTTAACATGACATGGGTGGATTCTGGACCCCTGTGTCCTGTTAACATGACATGGGTGGATTCTGGAACCCTGGGTCCTGTTAACATCACATGGGTGGATTCTGGAACCCTGTGTCCTGTTAACATGACATGGGTGGATTCTGGAACCCTGAGGCCTGGGAACATGACATCTGTTTAGATTGTGGAATACTGTGGCCTGGGAACATAACTGAGGATTGATTCTGGACCCCTGTGGACTGGAAACATGACTGAGGTTTTATTCTGGAACCCTGGGTCCTGTTAACATGACATGGGTGGATTCTGGAACCCTGTGTCCTGTTAACATGACATGGGTGGATTCTGGAACCCTGAGGCCTGGGAACATGACATCTGTTTAGATTGTGGAATACTGTGCCCCGGGAACCTGACTGAGCCTTGGTTCTGGACCCCTGTGGACTGGGAACATGACTGAGGTTTTATTCTGGAACCCTGAGGCCTGGGAACATGACATCTGTTTAGATTGTGGAATACTGTGGCCTGGGAACATAACTGAGGATTGATTCTGGACCCCTGTGGACTGGGAACATGACTGAGGTTTTATTCTGGAACCCTGGGTCCTGTTAACATGACATGGGTGGATTCTGGAACCCTGAGGCCTGGGAACATGACATCTGTTTAGATTGTGGAATACTGTGGCCTGGGAACATAACTGAGGATTGATTCTGGACCCCTGTGGACTGGGAACATGACTGAGGTTTTATTCTGGAACCCTGGGTCCTGTTAACATGACATGGGTGGATTCTGGAACCCTGGGTCCTGTTAACATGACATGGGTGGATTCTGGACCCCTGAGGCCTGGGAACATGACATGGGTGGATTCTGGAACCCTGGGTCCTGTTAACATGACATGGGTGGATTCTGGAACCCTGAGGCCTGTTAACATGACATGGGTGGATTCTGGACCCCTGAGGCCTGGGAACATGACATGGGTGGATTCTGGAACCCTGTGTCCTGTTAACATGACATGGGTGGATTCTGGAACCCTGAGGCCTGGGAACATGACATCTGTTTAGATTGTGGAATACTGTGGCCTCCGAACATAACTGAGGATTGATTCTGGACCCCTGTGGACTGGGAACATGACTGAGGTTTTATTCTGGAACCCTGTGTCCTGTTAACATGACATGGGTGGATTCTGGAACCCTGAGGCCTGGGAACATGACATCTGTTTAGATTGTGGAATACTGTGGCCTGGGAACATAACTGAGGATTGATTCTGGACCCCTGTGGACTGGGAACATGACTGAGGTTTTATTCTGGAACCCTGAGGCCTGGGAACATGACATGGGTGGATTGTGGAACCCTGAGGCCTGGGAACATGACATCTGTTTAGATTGTGGAATACTGTGGCCTGGGAACTTGACTGAGCCTTGGTTCTGGACCCCTGTGTCCTGTTAACATGACATGGGTGGATTCTGGAACCCTGTGTCCTGTTAACATGACATGGGTGGATTCTGGGACCCTGAGGCCTGGGAACATGACATGGGTGGATTCTGGAACCCTGAGGCCTCGGAACATGACATGGGTGGATTCTGGAACCCTGTGTCCTGTTAACATGACATGGGTGGATTCTGGAACCCTGTGTCCTGTTAACATGACATGGGTGGATTCTGGAACCCTGAGGCCTGGGAACATGACATGGGTGGATTCTGGAACCCTGAGGCCTGGGAACATGAAATGGGTGGATTCTGGAACCCTGTGTCCTGTTAACATGACATGGGTGGATTCTGGAACCCTGTGTCCTGGTAACATGACATGGGTGGATTCTGGAACCCTGAGGCCTGGGAACATGACATCTGTTTAGATTGTGGAATACTGTGGCCTGGGAACATAACTGAGGATTGATTCTGGACCCCTGTGGACTGGGAACATGACTGAGCCTTGGTTCTGGACCCCTGTGTCCTGTTTACATGACATGGGTGGATTCTGGACCCCTGTGTCCTCTTAACATGACATGGGTGGATTCTGGAACCCTGGGTCCTGTTAACATGACATGGGTGGATTCTGGAACCCTGTGTCCTGTTAACATGACATGGGTGGATTCTGGACCCCTGAGGCCTGGGAACATGACATGGGTGGATTCAGGAACCCTGGGTCCTGTTAACATGACATGGGTGGATTCTGGAACCCTGAGGCCTGGGAACATGACATCTGTTTAGATTGTGGAATACTGTGGCCTGGGAACATAACTGAGGATTGATTCTGGACCCCTGTGGACTGGGAACATGACTGAGGTTTTATTCTGGAACCCTGGGTCCTGTTAACATGACATGCGTGGATTCTGGAACCCTGTGTCCTGTTAACATGACATGGGTGGATTCTGGAACCCTGAGGCCTGGGAACATGACATCTGTTTAGATTGTGGAATACTGTGCCCCGGGAACCTGACTGAGCCTTGGTTCTGGACCCCTGTGGACTGGGAACATGACTGAGGTTTTATTCTGGAACCCTGTGTCCTGGGAACATGACATGGGTGGATTCTGGAACCCTGAGGCCTGGGAACATGACATCTGTTTAGATTGTGGAATACTGTGGCCTGGGAACATAACTGAGGATTGATTCTGGACCCCTGTGGACTGGGAACATGACTGAGGTTCTATTCTGGAACCCTGTGTCCTGTTAACATGACATGGGTGGATTCTGGAACCCTGGGTCCTGTTAACATGACATGGGTGGATTCTGGACCCCTGAGGCCTGGGAACATGACATGGGTGGATTCTGGAACCCTGGGTCCTGTTAACATGACATGGGTGGATTCTGGAACCCTGAGGCCTGGGAACATGACATCTGTTTAGATTGTGGAATACTGTGGCCTGGGAACATAACTGAGGATTGATTCTGGACCCCTGTGGACTGGGAACATGACTGAGGTTTTATTCTGGAACCCTGTGTCCTGGGAACATAACATGGGTGGATTCTGGAACTCTGAGGCCTGGGAACATGACATCTGTTTAGATTGTGGAATACTGTGGCCTGGGAACATAACTGAGGATTGATTCTGGACCCCTGTGGACTGGGAACATGACTGAGTTTTTATTCTGGAACCCTGGGTCCTGTTAACATGACATGGGTGGATTCTGGAACCCTGTGTCCTGTTAACATGACATGGGTGGATTCTGGAACCCTGTGTCCTGTTAACATGACATGGGTGGATTCTGGAACCCTGAGGCCTGGGAACATGACATGGGTGGATTCTGGAACCCTGAGGCCTGGGAACATGACATGGGTGGATTCTGGAACCCTGTGTCCTGTTAACATGACATGGGTGGATTCTGGAACCCTGTGTCCTGTTAACATGACATGGGTGGATTCTGGAACCCTGAGGCCTGGGAACATGACATGGGTGGATTCTGGAACCCTGAGGCCTGGGAACATGACATGGGTGGATTCTGGAACCCTGTGTCCTGTTAACATGACATGGGTGGATTCTGGAACCCTGTGTCCTGTTAACATGACATGGGTGGATTCTGGAACCCTGAGGCCTGGGAACATGACATCTGTTTAGATTGTGGAATACTGTGGCCTGGGAACTTGACTGAGGATTGATTCTGGACCCCTGTGGACTGGGAACATGACTGAGGTTTTATTCTGGAACCCTGTGTCCTGGGAACATGACATGGGTGGATTCTGGAACCCTGAGGCCTGGGAACATGACATCTGTTTAGATTGTGGAATACTGTGGCCTGGGAACATAACTGAGGATTGATTCTGGACCCCTCTGTCCTGGGAACATGACATGGGTGGATTCTGGAACCCTGTGTCCTGTTAACATGACATGGGTGGATTCTGGACCCCTGAGGCCTGGGAACATGACATGGGTGGATTATGGAACCCTGGGTCCTGTTAACATGACATGGGTGGATTCTGGAACCCTGAGGCCTTGGAACATGACATCTGTTTAGATTGTGGAATACTGTGGCCTGGGAACATAACTGAGGATTGATTCTGGACCCCTGTGGACTGGGAACATGACTGAGGTTTTATTCTGGAACCCTGTGTCCTGTTAACATGACATGGGTGGATTCTGGAACCCTGAGGCCTGGGAACATGACATCTGTTTAGATTGTGGAATACTGTGGCCTGGGAACATAACTGAGGATTGATTCTGGACCCCTGTGGACTGGGAACATGACTGAGGTTTTATTCTGGAACCCTGAGGCCTGGGAACATGACATGGGTGGATTGTGGAACCCTGAGGCCTGGGAACATGACATCTGTTTAGATTGTGGAATACTGTGGCCTGGGAACTTGACTGAGCCTTGGTTCTGGACCCCTGTGTCCTGTTAACATGACATGGGTGGATTCTGGAACCCTGTGTCCTGTTAACATGACATGGGTTGATTCTGGGACCCTGAGGCCTGGGAACATGACATGGGTGGATTCTGGAACCCTGAGGCCTGGGAACATGACATGGGTGGATTCTGGAACCCTGTGTCCTGTTAACATGACATGGGTGGATTCTGGAACCCTGTGTCCTGTTAACATGACATGGGTGGATTCTGGAACCCTGAGGCCTGGGAACATGACATGGGTGGATTCTGGAACCCTGAGGCCTGGGAACATGACATGGGTGGATTCTGGAACCCTGTGTCCTGTTAACATGACATGGGTGGATTCTGGAACCCTGTGTCCTGGTAACATGACATGGGTGGATTCTGGAACCCTGAGGCCTGGGAACATGACATGGGTGGATTCTGGAACCCTGGGTCCTGTTAACATGACATGGGTGGATTCTGGAACCCTGAGGCCTGGGAACATGACATCTGTTTAGATTGTGGAATACTGTGGCCTGGGAACATAACTGAGGATTGATTCTGGACCCCTGTGGACTGGGAACATGACTGAGCCTTGGTTCTGGACCCCTGTGTCCTGTTAACATGACATGGGTGGATTCTGGACCCCTGTGTCCTCTTAACATGACATGGGTGGATTCTGGAACCCTGGGTCCTGTTAACATGACATGGGTGGATTCTGGAACCCTGTGTCCTGTTAACATGACATGGGTGGATTCTGGACCCCTGAGGCCTGGGAACATGACATGGGTGGATTCAGGAACCCTGGGTCCTGTTAACATGACATGGGTGGATTCTGGAACCCTGAGGCCTGGGAACATGACATCTGTTTAGATTGTGGAATACTGTGGCCTGGGAACATAACTGAGGATTGATTCTGGACCCCTGTGGACTGGGAACATGACTGAGGTTTTATTCTGGAACCCTGGGTCCTGTTAACATGACATGCGTGGATTCTGGAACCCTGTGTCCTGTTAACATGACATGGGTGGATTCTGGAACCCTGAGGCCTGGGAACATGACATCTGTTTAGATTGTGGAATACTGTGACCCGGGAACCTGACTGAGCCTTGGTTCTGGACCCCTGTGGACTGGGAACATGACTGAGGTTTTATTCTGGAACCCTGTGTCCTGGGAACATGACATGGGTGGATTCTGGAACCCTGAGGCCTGGGAACATGACATCTGTTTAGATTGTGGAATACTGTGGCCTGGGAACATAACTGAGGATTGATTCTGGACCCCTGTGGACTGGGAACATGACTGAGGTTCTATTCTGGAACCCTGTGTCCTGTTAACATGACATGGGTGGATTCTGGAACCCTGGGTCCTGTTAACATGACATGGGTGGATTCTGGACCCCTGAGGCCTGGGAACATGACATGGGTGGATTCTGGAACCCTGGGTCCTGTTAACATGACATGGGTGGATTCTGGAACCCTGAGGCCTGGGAACATGACATCTGTTTAGATTGTGGAATACTGTGGCCTGGGAACATAACTGAGGATTGATTCTGGACCCCTGTGGACTGGGAACATGACTGAGGTTTTATTCTGGAACCCTGTGTCCTGGGAACATGACATGGGTGGATTCTGGAACTCTGAGGCCTGGGAACATGACATCTGTTTAGATTGTGGAATACTGTGGCCTGGGAACATAACTGAGGATTGATTCTGGACCCCTGTGGACTGGGAACATGACTGAGTTTTTATTCTGGAACCCTGGGTCCTGTTAACATGACATGGGTGGATTCTGGAACCCTGTGTCCTGTTAACATGACATGGGTGGATTCTGGAACCCTGAGGCCTGGGAACATGACATCTGTTTAGATTGTGGAATACTGTGCCCCGGGAACCTGACTGAGCCTTGGTTCTGGACCCCTGTGGACTGGGAACATGACTGAGGTTTTATTCTGGAACCCTGGGTCCTGTTAACATGACATGGGTGGATTCTGGAACCCTGTGTCCTGTTAACATGACATGGGTGGATTCTGGAACCCTGAGGCCTGGGAACATGACATGGGTGGATTCTGGAACCCTGAGGCCTGGGAACATGACATGGGTGGATTCTGGAACCCTGTGTCCTGTTAACATGACATGGGTGGATTCTGGAACCCTGTGTCCTGTTAACATGACATGGGTGGATTCTGGAACCCTGAGGCCTGGGAACATGACATCTGTTTAGATTGTGGAATACTGTGGCCTGGGAACTTGACTGAGGATTGATTCTGGACCCCTGTGGACTGGGAACATGACTGAGGTTTTATTCTGGAACCCTGTGTCCTGGGAACATGACATGGGTGGATTCTGGAACCCTGAGGCCTGGGAACATGACATCTGTTTAGATTGTGGAATACTGTGGCCTGGGAACATAACTGAGGATTGATTCTGGACCCCTCTGTCCTGGGAACATGACATGGGTGGATTCTGGAACCCTGTGTCCTGTTAACATGACATGGGTGGATTCTGGACCCCTGAGGCCTGGGAACATGACATGGGTGGATTATGGAACCCTGGGTCCTGTTAACATGACATGGGTGGATTCTGGAACCCTGAGGCCTTGGAACATGACATCTGTTTAGATTGTGGAATACTGTGGCCTGGGAACATAACTGAGGATTGATTCTGGACCCCTGTGGACTGGGAACATGACTGAGGTTTTATTCTGGAACCCTGTGTCCTGTTAACATGACATGGGTGGATTCTGGAACCCTGAGGCCTGGGAACATGACATCTGTTTAGATTGTGGAATACTGTGGCCTGGGAACATAACTGAGGATTGATTCTGGACCCCTGTGGACTGGGAACATGACTGAGGTTTTATTCTGGAACCCTGAGGCCTGGGAACATGACATGGGTGGATTGTGGAACCCTGAGGCCTGGGAACATGACATCTGTTTAGATTGTGGAATACTGTGGCCTGGGAACTTGACTGAGCCTTGGTTCTGGACCCCTGTGTCCTGTTAACATGACATGGGTGGATTCTGGAACCCTGTGTCCTGTTAACATGACATGGGTGGATTCTGGGACCCTGAGGCCTGGGAACATGACATGGGTGGATTCTGGAACCCTGAGGCCTGGGAACATGACATGGGTGGATTCTGGAACCCTGTGTCCTGTTAACATGACATGGGTGGATTCTGGAACCCTGTGTCCTGTTAACATGACATGGGTGGATTCTGGAACCCTGAGGCCTGGGAACATGACATGGGTGGATTCTGGAACCCTGAGGCCTGGGAACATGACATGGGTGGATTCTGGAACCCTGGGTCCTGTTAACATGACATGGGTGGATTCTGGAACCCTGAGGCCTGGGAACATGACATCTGTTTAGATTGTGGAATACTGTGGCCTGGGAACATAACTGAGGATTGATTCTGGACCCCTGTGGACTGGGAACATGACTGAGCCTTGGTTCTGGACCCCTGTGTCCTGTTAACATGACATGGGGGGATTCTGGACCCCTGTGTCCTCTTAACATGACATGGGTGGATTCTGGAACCCTGGGTCCTGTTAACATGACATGGGTGGATTCTGGAACCCTGTGTCCTGTTAACATGACATGGGTGGATTCTGGACCCCTGAGGCCTGGGAACATGACATGGGTGGATTCAGGAACCCTGGGTCCTGTTAACATGACATGGGTGGATTCTGGAACCCTGAGGCCTGGGAACATGACATCTGTTTAGATTGTGGAATACTGTGGCCTGGGAACATAACTGAGGATTGATTCTGGACCCCTGTGGACTGGGAACATGACTGAGGTTTTATTCTGGAACCCTGGGTCCTGTTAACATGACATGCGTGGATTCTGGAACCCTGTGTCCTGTTAACATGACATGGGTGGATTCTGGAACCCTGAGGCCTGGGAACATGACATCTGTTTAGATTGTGGAATACTGTGCCCCGGGAACCTGACTGAGCCTTGGTTCTGGACCCCTGTGGACTGGGAACATGACTGAGGTTTTATTCTGGAACCCTGTGTCCTGGGAACATGACATGGGTGGATTCTGGAACCCTGAGGCCTGGGAACATGACATCTGTTTAGATTGTGGAATACTGTGGCCTGGGAACATAACTGAGGATTGATTCTGGACCCCTGTGGACTGGGAACATGACTGAGGTTCTATTCTGGAACCCTGTGTCCTGTTAACATGACATGGGTGGATTCTGGAACCCTGGGTCCTGTTAACATGACATGGGTGGATTCTGGACCCCTGAGGCCTGGGAACATGACATGGGTGGATTCTGGAACCCTGGGTCCTGTTAACATGACATGGGTGGATTCTGGAACCCTGAGGCCTGGGAACATGACATCTGTTTAGATTGTGGAATACTGTGGCCTGGGAACATAACTGAGGATTGATTCTGGACCCCTGTGGACTGGGAACATGACTGAGGTTTTATTCTGGAACCCTGTGTCCTGGGAACATGACATGGGTGGATTCTGGAACTCTGAGGCCTGGGAACATGACATTTGTTTAGATTGTGGAATACTGTGGCCTGGGAACATAACTGAGGATTGATTCTGGACCCCTGTGGACTGGGAACATGACTGAGTTTTTATTCTGGAACCCTGGGTCCTGTTAACATGACATGGGTGGATTCTGGAACCCTGTGTCCTGTTAACATGACATGGGTGGATTCTGGAACCCTGAGGCCTGGGAACATGACATCTGTTTAGATTGTGGAATACTGTGCCCCGGGAACCTGACTGAGCCTTGGTTCTGGACCCCTGTGGACTGGGAACATGACTGAGGTTTTATTCTGGAACCCTGGGTCCTGTTAACATGACATGGGTGGATTCTGGAACCCTGTGTCCTGTTAACATGACATGGGTGGATTCTGGAACCCTGAGGCCTGGGAACATGACATGGGTGGATTCTGGAACCCTGAGGCCTGGGAACATGACATGGGTGGATTCTGGAACCCTGTGTCCTGTTAACATGACATGGGTGGATTCTGGAACCCTGTGTCCTGTTAACATGACATGGGTGGATTCTGGAACCCTGAGGCCTGGGAACATGACATCTGTTTAGATTGTGGAATACTGTGGCCTGGGAACTTGACTGAGGATTGATTCTGGACCCCTGTGGACTGGGAACATGACTGAGGTTTTATTCTGGAACCCTGTGTCCTGGGAACATGACATGGGTGGATTCTGGAACCCTGAGGCCTGGGAACATGACATCTGTTTAGATTGTGGAATACTGTGGCCTGGGAACATAACTGAGGATTGATTCTGGACCCCTCTGTCCTGGGAACATGACATGGGTGGATTCTGGAACCCTGTGTCCTGTTAACATGACATGGGTGGATTCTGGACCCCTGAGGCCTGGGAACATGACATGGGTGGATTATGGAACCCTGGGTCCTGTTAACATGACATGGGTGGATTCTGGAACCCTGAGGCCTTGGAACATGACATCTGTTTAGATTGTGGAATACTGTGGCCTGGGAACATAACTGAGGATTGATTCTGGACCCCTGTGGACTGGGAACATGACTGAGGTTTTATTCTGGAACCCTGGGTCCTGTTAACATGACATGGGTGGATTCTGGAACCCTGAGGCCTGGGAACATGACATCTGTTTAGATTGTGGAATACTGTGGCCTGGGAACTTGACTGAGCCTTGGTTCTGGACCCCTGTGGACTGGGAACATGACTGAGGTTTTATTCTGGAAACCTGTGTCCTGGGAACATGACATGGGTGGATTCTGGAACCCTGAGGCCTGGGAACATGACATCTGTTTAGATTGTGGAATACTGTGGCCTGGGAACATAACTGAGGATTGATTCTGGACCCCTGTGGACTGGGAACATGACTGAGTTTTTATTCTGGAACCCTGGGTCCTGTTAACATGACATGGGTGGATTCTGGAACCCTGTGTCCTGTTAACATGACATGGGTGGATTCTGGAACCCTGAGGCCTGGGAACATGACATCTGTTTAGATTGTGGAATACTGTGCCCCGGGAACCTGACTGAGCCTTGGTTCTGGACCCCTGTGGACTGGGAACATGACTGAGGTTTTATTCTGGAACCCTGAGGCCTGGGAACATGACATCTGTTTAGATTGTGGAATACTGTGGCCTGGGAACATAACTGAGGATTGATTCTGGACCCCTGTGGACTGGGAACATGACTGAGGTTTTATTCTGGAACCCTGGGTCCTGTTAACATGACATGGGTGGATTCTGGAACCCTGAGGCCTGGGAACATGACATCTGTTTAGATTGTGGAATACTGTGGCCTGGGAACATAACTGAGGATTGATTCTGGACCCCTGTGGACTGGGAACATGACTGAGGCTTTATTCTGGAACCCTGGGTCCTGTTAACATGACATGGGTGGATTCTGGAACCCTGGGTCCTGTTAACATGACATGGGTGGATTCTGGACCCCTGAGGCCTGGGAACATGACATGGGTGGATTCTGGAACCCTGGGTCCTGTTAACATGACATGGGTGGATTCTGGAACCCTGAGGCCTGTTAACATGACATGGGTGGATTCTGGACCCCTGAGGCCTGGGAACATGACATGGGTGGATTCTGGAACCCTGTGTCCTGTTAACATGACATGGGTGGATTCTGGAACCCTGAGGCCTGGGAACATGACATCTGTTTAGATTGTGGAATACTGTGGCCTGGGAACATAACTGAGGATTGATTCTGGACCCCTGTGGACTGGGAACATGACTGAGGTTTTATTCTGGAACCCTGTGTCCTGTTAACATGACATGGGTGGATTCTGGAACCCTGAGGCCTGGGAACATGACATCTGTTTAGATTGTGGAATACTGTGGCCTGGGAACATAACTGAGGATTGATTCTGGACCCCTGTGGACTGGGAACATGACTGAGGTTTTATTCTGGAACCCTGAGGCCTGGGAACATGACATGGGTGGATTGTGGAACCCTGAGGCCTGGGAACATGACATCTGTTTAGATTGTGGAATACTGTGGCCTGGGAACTTGACTGAGCCTTGGTTCTGGACCCCTGTGTCCTGTTAACATGACATGGGTGGATTCTGGAACCCTGTGTCCTGTTAACATGACATGGGTGGATTCTGGGACCCTGAGGCCTGGGAACATGACATGGGTGGATTCTGGAACCCTGAGGCCTGGGAACATGACATGGGTGGATTCTGGAACCCTGTGTCCTGTTAACATGACATGGGTGGATTCTGGAACCCTGTGTCCTGTTAACATGACATGGGTGGATTCTGGAACCCTGAGGCCTGGGAACATGACATGGGTGGATTCTGGAACCCTGAGGCCTGGGAACATGACATGGGTTGATTCTGGAACCCTGTGTCCTGTTAACATGACATGGGTGGATTCTGGAACCCTGGGTTCTGTTAACATGACATGGGTGGATTCTGGAACCCTGAGGCCTGGGAACATGACATCTGTTTAGATTGTGGAATACTGTGGCCTGGGAACATAACTGAGGATTGATTCTGGACCCCTGTGGACTGGGAACATGACTGAGCCTTGGTTCTGGACCCCTGTGTCCTGTTAACATGACATGGGTGGATTCTGGACCCCTGTGTCCTCTTAACATGACATGGGTGGATTCTGGAACCCTGGGTCCTGTTAACATGACATGGGTGGATTCTGGAACCCTGTGTCCTGTTAACATGACATGGGTGGATTCTGGACCCCTGAGGCCTGGGAACATGACATGGGTGGATTCAGGAACCCTGGGTCCTGTTAACATGACATGGGTGGATTCTGGAACCCTGAGGCCTGGGAACATGACATCTGTTTAGATTGTGGAATACTGTGGCCTGGGAACATAACTGAGGATTGATTCTGGACCCCTGTGGACTGGGAACATGACTGAGGTTTTATTCTGGAACCCTGGGTCCTGTTAACATGACATGCGTGGATTCTGGAACCCTGTGTCCTGTTAACATGACATGGGTGGATTCTGGAACCCTGTGTCCTGTTAACATGACATGGGTGGATTCTGGAACCCTGAGGCCTGGGAACATGACATGGGTGGATTCTGGAACCCTGAGGCCTGGGAACATGACATGGGTGGATTCTGGAACCCTGTGTCCTGTTAACATGACATGGGTGGATTCTGGAACCCTGTGTCCTGTTAACATGACATGGGTGGATTCTGGAACCCTGAGGCCTGGGAACATGACATGGGTGGATTCTGGAACCCTGAGGCCTGGGAACATGACATGGGTGGATTCTGGAACCCTGTGTCCTGTTAACATGACATGGGTGGATTCTGGAACCCTGTGTCCTGTTAACATGACATGGGTGGATTCTGGAACCCTGAGGCCTGGGAACATGACATCTGTTTAGATTGTGGAATACTGTGGCCTGGGAACTTGACTGAGGATTGATTCTGGACCCCTGTGGACTGGGAACATGACTGAGGTTTTATTCTGGAACCCTGTGTCCTGGGAACATGACATGGGTGGATTCTGGAACCCTGAGGCCTGGGAACATGACATCTGTTTAGATTGTGGAATACTGTGGCCTGGGAACATAACTGAGGATTGATTCTGGACCCCTCTGTCCTGGGAACATGACATGGGTGGATTCTGGAACCCTGTGTCCTGTTAACATGACATGGGTGGATTCTGGACCCCTGAGGCCTGGGAACATGACATGGGTGGATTATGGAACCCTGGGTCCTGTTAACATGACATGGGTGGATTCTGGAACCCTGAGGCCTTGGAACATGACATCTGTTTAGATTGTGGAATACTGTGGCCTGGGAACATAACTGAGGATTGATTCTGGACCCCTGTGGACTGGGAACATGAGTGAGGTTTTATTCTGGAACCCTGTGTCCTGTTAACATGACATGGGTGGATTCTGGAACCCTGAGGCCTGGGAACATGACATCTGTTTAGATTGTGGAATACTGTGGCCTGGGAACATAACTGAGGATTGATTCTGGACCCCTGTGGACTGGGAACATGACTGAGGTTTTATTCTGGAACCCTGAGGCCTGGGAACATGACATGGGTGGATTGTGGAACCCTGAGGCCTGGGAACATGACATCTGTTTAGATTGTGGAATACTGTGGCCTGGGAACTTGACTGAGCCTTGGTTCTGGACCCCTGTGTCCTGTTAACATGACATGGGTGGATTCTGGAACCCTGTGTCCTGTTAACATGACATGGGTTGATTCTGGGACCCTGAGGCCTGGGAACATGACATGGGTGGATTCTGGAACCCTGAGGCCTGGGAACATGACATGGGTGGATTCTGGAACCCTGTGTCCTGTTAACATGACATGGGTGGATTCTGGAACCCTGTGTCCTGTTAACATGACATGGGTGGATTCTGGAACCCTGAGGCCTGGGAACATGACATGGGTGGATTCTGGAACCCTGAGGCCTGGGAACATGACATGGGTGGATTCTGGAACCCTGTGTCCTGTTAACATGACATGGGTGGATTCTGGAACCCTGTGTCCTGGTAACATGACATGGGTGGATTCTGGAACCCTGAGGCCTGGGAACATGACATGGGTGGATTCTGGAACCCTGGGTCCTGTTAACATGACATGGGTGGATTCTGGAACCCTGAGGCCTGGGAACATGACATCTGTTTAGATTGTGGAATACTGTGGCCTGGGAACATAACTGAGGATTGATTCTGGACCCCTGTGGACTGGGAACATGACTGAGCCTTGGTTCTGGACCCCTGTGTCCTGTTAACATGACATGGGTGGATTCTGGACCCCTGTGTCCTCTTAACATGACATGGGTGGATTCTGGAACCCTGGGTCCTGTTAACATGACATGGGTGGATTCTGGAACCCTGTGTCCTGTTAACATGACATGGGTGGATTCTGGACCCCTGAGGCCTGGGAACATGACATGGGTGGATTCAGGAACCCTGGGTCCTGTTAACATGACATGGGTGGATTCTGGAACCCTGAGGCCTGGGAACATGACATCTGTTTAGATTGTGGAATACTGTGGCCTGGGAACATAACTGAGGATTGATTCTGGACCCCTGTGGACTGGGAACATGACTGAGGTTTTATTCTGGAACCCTGGGTCCTGTTAACATGACATGCGTGGATTCTGGAACCCTGTGTCCTGTTAACATGACATGGGTGGATTCTGGAACCCTGAGGCCTGGGAACATGACATCTGTTTAGATTGTGGAATACTGTGCCCCGGGAACCTGACTGAGCCTTGGTTCTGGACCCCTGTGGACTGGGAACATGACTGAGGTTTTATTCTGGAACCCTGTGTCCTGGGAACATGACATGGGTGGATTCTGGAACCCTGAGGCCTGGGAACATGACATCTGTTTAGATTGTGGAATACTGTGGCCTGGGAACATAACTGAGGATTGATTCTGGACCCCTGTGGACTGGGAACATGACTGAGGTTCTATTCTGGAACCCTGTGTCCTGTTAACATGACATGGGTGGATTCTGGAACCCTGGGTCCTGTTAACATGACATGGGTGGATTCTGGACCCCTGAGGCCTGGGAACATGACATGGGTGGATTCTGGAACCCTGGGTCCTGTTAACATGACATGGGTGGATTCTGGAACCCTGAGGCCTGGGAACATGACATCTGTTTAGATTGTGGAATACTGTGGCCTGGGAACATAACTGAGGATTGATTCTGGACCCCTGTGGACTGGGAACATGACTGAGGTTTTATTCTGGAACCCTGTGTCCTGGGAACATGACATGGGTGGATTCTGGAACTCTGAGGCCTGGGAACATGACATCTGTTTAGATTGTGGAATACTGTGGCCTGGGAACATAACTGAGGATTGATTCTGGACCCCTGTGGACTGGGAACATGACTGAGTTTTTATTCTGGAACCCTGGGTCCTGTTAACATGACATGGGTGGATTCTGGAACCCTGTGTCCTGTTAACATGACATGGGTGGATTCTGGAACCCTGAGGCCTGGGAACATGACATGGGTGGATTCTGGAACCCTGAGGCCTGGGAACATGACATGGGTGGATTCTGGAACCCTGTGTCCTGTTAACATGACATGGGTGGATTCTGGAACCCTGTGTCCTGTTAACATGACATGGGTGGATTCTGGAACCCTGAGGCCTGGGAACATGACATCTGTTTAGATTGTGGAATACTGTGGCCTGGGAACTTGACTGAGGATTGATTCTGGACCCCTGTGGACTGGGAACATGACTGAGGTTTTATTCTGGAACCCTGTGTCCTGGGAACATGACATGGGTGGATTCTGGAACCCTGAGGCCTGGGAACATGACATCTGTTTAGATTGTGGAATACTGTGGCCTGGGAACATAACTGAGGATTGATTCTGGACCCCTCTGTCCTGGGAACATGACATGGGTGGATTCTGGAACCCTGTGTCCTGTTAACATGACATGGGTGGATTCTGGACCCCTGAGGCCTGGGAACATGACATGGGTGGATTATGGAACCCTGGGTCCTGTTAACATGACATGGGTGGATTCTGGAACCCTGAGGCCTTGGAACATGACATCTGTTTAGATTGTGGAATACTGTGGCCTGGGAACATAACTGAGGATTGATTCTGGACCCCTGTGGACTGGGAACATGACTGAGGTTTTATTCTGGAACCCTGTGTCCTGTTAACATGACATGGGTGGATTCTGGAACCCTGAGGCCTGGGAACATGACATCTGTTTAGATTGTGGAATACTGTGGCCTGGGAACATAACTGAGGATTGATTCTGGACCCCTGTGGACTGGGAACATGACTGAGGTTTTATTCTGGAACCCTGAGGCCTGGGAACATGACATGGGTGGATTGTGGAACCCTGAGGCCTGGGAACATGACATCTGTTTAGATTGTGGAATACTGTGGCCTGGGAACTTGACTGAGCCTTGGTTCTGGACCCCTGTGTCCTGTTAACATGACATGGGTGGATTCTGGAACCCTGTGTCCTGTTAACATGACATGGGTGGATTCTGGGACCCTGAGGCCTGGGAACATGACATGGGTGGATTCTGGAACCCTGAGGCCTGGGAACATGACATGGGTGGATTCTGGAACCCTGTGTCCTGTTAACATGACATGGGTGGATTCTGGAACCCTGTGTCCTGTTAACATGACATGGGTGGATTCTGGAACCCTGAGGCCTGGGAACATGACATGGGTGGATTCTGGAACTCTGAGGCCTGGGAACATGACATCTGTTTAGATTGTGGAATACTGTGCCCCGGGAACCTGACTGAGCCTTGGTTCTGGACCCCTGTGGACTGGGAACATGACTGAGGTTTTATTCTGGAACCCTGGGTCCTGTTAACATGACATGGGTGGATTCTGGAACCCTGTGTCCTGTTAACATGACATGGGTGGATTCTGGAACCCTGAGGCCTGGGAACATGACATGGGTGGATTCTGGAACCCTGAGGCCTGGGAACATGACATGGGTGGATTCTGGAACCCTGTGTCCTGTTAACATGACATGGGTGGATTCTGGAACCCTGTGTCCTGTTAACATGACATGGGTGGATTCTGGAACCCTGAGGCCTGGGAACATGACATCTGTTTAGATTGTGGAATACTGTGGCCTGGGAACTTGACTGAGGATTGATTCTGGACCCCTGTGGACTGGGAACATGACTGAGGTTTTATTCTGGAACCCTGTGTCCTGGGAACATGACATGGGTGGATTCTGGAACCCTGAGGCCTGGGAACATGACATCTGTTTAGATTGTGGAATACTGTGGCCTGGGAACATAACTGAGGATTGATTCTGGACCCCTCTGTCCTGGGAACATGACATGGGTGGATTCTGGAACCCTGTGTCCTGTTAACATGACATGGGTGGATTCTGGACCCCTGAGGCCTGGGAACATGACATGGGTGGATTATGGAACCCTGGGTCCTGTTAACATGACATGGGTGGATTCTGGAACCCTGAGGCCTTGGAACATGACATCTGTTTAGATTGTGGAATACTGTGGCCTGGGAACATAACTGAGGATTGATTCTGGACCCCTGTGGACTGGGAACATGACTGAGGTTTTATTCTGGAACCCTGTGTCCTGTTAACATGACATGGGTGGATTCTGGAACCCTGAGGCCTGGGAACATGACATCTGTTTAGATTGTGGAATACTGTGGCCTGGGAACATAACTGAGGATTGATTCTGGACCCCTGTGGACTGGGAACATGACTGAGGTTTTATTCTGGAACCCTGAGGCCTGGGAACATGACATGGGTGGATTGTGGAACCCTGAGGCCTGGGAACATGACATCTGTTTAGATTGTGGAATACTGTGGCCTGGGAACTTGACTGAGCCTTGGTTCTGGACCCCTGTGTCCTGTTAACATGACATGGGTGGATTCTGGAACCCTGTGTCCTGTTAACATGACATGGGTGGATTCTGGGACCCTGAGGCCTGGGAACATGACATGGGTGGATTCTGGAACCCTGAGGCCTGGGAACATGACATGGGTGGATTCTGGAACCCTGTGTCCTGTTAACATGACATGGGTGGATTCTGGAACCCTGTGTCCTGTTAACATGACATGGGTGGATTCTGGAACCCTGAGGCCTGGGAACATGACATGGGTGGATTCTGGAACCCTGAGGCCTGGGAACATGACATGGGTGGATTCTGGAACCCTGGGTCCTGTTAACATGACATGGGTGGATTCTGGAACCCTGAGGCCTGGGAACATGACATCTGTTTAGATTGTGGAATACTGTGGCCTGGGAACATAACTGAGGATTGATTCTGGACCCCTGTGGACTGGGAACATGACTGAGCCTTGGTTCTGGACCCCTGTGTCCTGTTAACATGACATGGGGGGATTCTGGACCCCTGTGTCCTCTTAACATGACATGGGTGGATTCTGGAACCCTGGGTCCTGTTAACATGACATGGGTGGATTCTGGAACCCTGTGTCCTGTTAACATGACATGGGTGGATTCTGGAACCCTGAGGCCTGGGAACATGACATGGGTGGATTCTGGAACCCTGAGGCCTGGGAACATGACATGGGTGGATTCTGGAACCCTGTGTCCTGTTAACATGACATGGGTGGATTCTGGAACCCTGTGTCCTGTTAACATGACATGGGTGGATTCTGGAACCCTGAGGCCTGGGAACATGACATCTGTTTAGATTGTGGAATACTGTGGCCTGGGAACTTGACTGAGGATTGATTCTGGACCCCTGTGGACTGGGAACATGACTGAGGTTTTATTCTGGAACCCTGTGTCCTGGGAACATGACATGGGTGGATTCTGGAACCCTGAGGCCTGGGAACATGACATCTGTTTAGATTGTGGAATACTGTGGCCTGGGAACATAACTGAGGATTGATTCTGGACCCCTCTGTCCTGGGAACATGACATGGGTGGATTCTGGAACCCTGTGTCCTGTTAACATGACATGGGTGGATTCTGGACCCCTGAGGCCTGGGAACATGACATGGGTGGATTATGGAACCCTGGGTCCTGTTAACATGACATGGGTGGATTCTGGAACCCTGAGGCCTTGGAACATGACATCTGTTTAGATTGTGGAATACTGTGGCCTGGGAACATAACTGAGGATTGATTCTGGACCCCTGTGGACTGGGAACATGACTGAGGTTTTATTCTGGAACCCTGTGTCCTGTTAACATGACATGGGTGGATTCTGGAACCCTGAGGCCTGGGAACATGACATCTGTTTAGATTGTGGAATACTGTGGCCTGGGAACATAACTGAGGATTGATTCTGGACCCCTGTGGACTGGGAACATGACTGAGGTTTTATTCTGGAACCCTGAGGCCTGGGAACATGACATGGGTGGATTGTGGAACCCTGAGGCCTGGGAACATGACATCTGTTTAGATTGTGGAATACTGTGGCCTGGGAACTTGACTGAGCCTTGGTTCTGGACCCCTGTGTCCTGTTAACATGACATGGGTGGATTCTGGAACCCTGTGTCCTGTTAACATGACATGGGTGGATTCTGGGACCCTGAGGCCTGGGAACATGACATGGGTGGATTCTGGAACCCTGAGGCCTGGGAACATGACATGGGTGGATTCTGGAACCCTGTGTCCTGTTAACATGACATGGGTGGATTCTGGAACCCTGTGTCCTGTTAACATGACATGGGTGGATTCTGGAACCCTGAGGCCTGGGAACATGACATGGGTGGATTCTGGAACTCTGAGGCCTGGGAACATGACATCTGTTTAGATTGTGGAATACTGTGCCCCGGGAACCTGACTGAGCCTTGGTTCTGGACCCCTGTGGACTGGGAACATGACTGAGGTTTTATTCTGGAACCCTGGGTCCTGTTAACATGACATGGGTGGATTCTGGAACCCTGTGTCCTGTTAACATGACATGGGTGGATTCTGGAACCCTGAGGCCTGGGAACATGACATGGGTGGATTCTGGAACCCTGAGGCCTGGGAACATGACATGGGTGGATTCTGGAACCCTGTGTCCTGTTAACATGACATGGGTGGATTCTGGAACCCTGTGTCCTGTTAACATGACATGGGTGGATTCTGGAACCCTGAGGCCTGGGAACATGACATCTGTTTAGATTGTGGAATACTGTGGCCTGGGAACTTGACTGAGGATTGATTCTGGACCCCTGTGGACTGGGAACATGACTGAGGTTTTATTCTGGAACCCTGTGTCCTGGGAACATGACATGGGTGGATTCTGGAACCCTGAGGCCTGGGAACATGACATCTGTTTAGATTGTGGAATACTGTGGCCTGGGAACATAACTGAGGATTGATTCTGGACCCCTCTGTCCTGGGAACATGACATGGGTGGATTCTGGAACCCTGTGTCCTGTTAACATGACATGGGTGGATTCTGGACCCCTGAGGCCTGGGAACATGACATGGGTGGATTATGGAACCCTGGGTCCTGTTAACATGACATGGGTGGATTCTGGAACCCTGAGGCCTTGGAACATGACATCTGTTTAGATTGTGGAATACTGTGGCCTGGGAACATAACTGAGGATTGATTCTGGACCCCTGTGGACTGGGAACATGACTGAGGTTTTATTCTGGAACCCTGTGTCCTGTTAACATGACATGGGTGGATTCTGGAACCCTGAGGCCTGGGAACATGACATCTGTTTAGATTGTGGAATACTGTGGCCTGGGAACATAACTGAGGATTGATTCTGGACCCCTGTGGACTGGGAACATGACTGAGGTTTTATTCTGGAACCCTGAGGCCTGGGAACATGACATGGGTGGATTGTGGAACCCTGAGGCCTGGGAACATGACATCTGTTTAGATTGTGGAATACTGTGGCCTGGGAACTTGACTGAGCCTTGGTTCTGGACCCCTGTGTCCTGTTAACATGACATGGGTGGATTCTGGAACCCTGTGTCCTGTTAACATGACATGGGTGGATTCTGGGACCCTGAGGCCTGGGAACATGACATGGGTGGATTCTGGAACCCTGAGGCCTGGGAACATGACATGGGTGGATTCTGGAACCCTGTGTCCTGTTAACATGACATGGGTGGATTCTGGAACCCTGTGTCCTGTTAACATGACATGGGTGGATTCTGGAACCCTGAGGCCTGGGAACATGACATGGGTGGATTCTGGAACCCTGAGGCCTGGGAACATGACATGGGTGGATTCTGGAACCCTGGGTCCTGTTAACATGACATGGGTGGATTCTGGAACCCTGAGGCCTGGGAACATGACATCTGTTTAGATTGTGGAATACTGTGGCCTGGGAACATAACTGAGGATTGATTCTGGACCCCTGTGGACTGGGAACATGACTGAGCCTTGGTTCTGGACCCCTGTGTCCTGTTAACATGACATGGGGGGATTCTGGACCCCTGTGTCCTCTTAACATGACATGGGTGGATTCTGGAACCCTGGGTCCTGTTAACATGACATGGGTGGATTCTGGAACCCTGTGTCCTGTTAACATGACATGGGTGGATTCTGGACCCCTGAGGCCTGGGAACATGACATGGGTGGATTCAGGAACCCTGGGTCCTGTTAACATGACATGGGTGGATTCTGGAACCCTGAGGCCTGGGAACATGACATCTGTTTAGATTGTGGAATACTGTGGCCTGGGAACATAACTGAGGATTGATTCTGGACCCCTGTGGACTGGGAACATGACTGAGGTTTTATTCTGGAACCCTGGGTCCTGTTAACATGACATGCGTGGATTCTGGAACCCTGTGTCCTGTTAACATGACATGGGTGGATTCTGGAACCCTGAGGCCTGGGAACATGACATCTGTTTAGATTGTGGAATACTGTGCCCCGGGAACCTGACTGAGCCTTGGTTCTGGACCCCTGTGGACTGGGAACATGACTGAGGTTTTATTCTGGAACCCTGTGTCCTGGGAACATGACATGGGTGGATTCTGGAACCCTGAGGCCTGGGAACATGACATCTGTTTAGATTGTGGAATACTGTGGCCTGGGAACATAACTGAGGATTGATTCTGGACCCCTGTGGACTGGGAACATGACTGAGGTTCTATTCTGGAACCCTGTGTCCTGTTAACATGACATGGGTGGATTCTGGAACCCTGGGTCCTGTTAACATGACATGGGTGGATTCTGGACCCCTGAGGCCTGGGAACATGACATGGGTGGATTCTGGAACCCTGGGTCCTGTTAACATGACATGGGTGGATTCTGGAACCCTGAGGCCTGGGAACATGACATCTGTTTAGATTGTGGAATACTGTGGCCTGGGAACATAACTGAGGATTGATTCTGGACCCCTGTGGACTGGGAACATGACTGAGGTTTTATTCTGGAACCCTGTGTCCTGGGAACATGACATGGGTGGATTCTGGAACTCTGAGGCCTGGGAACATGACATCTGTTTAGATTGTGGAATACTGTGGCCTGGGAACATAACTGAGGATTGATTCTGGACCCCTGTGGACTGGGAACATGACTGAGTTTTTATTCTGGAACCCTGGGTCCTGTTAACATGACATGGGTGGATTCTGGAACCCTGTGTCCTGTTAACATGACATGGGTGGATTCTGGAACCCTGAGGCCTGGGAACATGACATCTGTTTAGATTGTGGAATACTGTGCCCCGGGAACCTGACTGAGCCTTGGTTCTGGACCCCTGTGGACTGGGAACATGACTGAGGTTTTATTCTGGAACCCTGGGTCCTGTTAACATGACATGGGTGGATTCTGGAACCCTGTGTCCTGTTAACATGACATGGGTGGATTCTGGAACCCTGAGGCCTGGGAACATGACATGGGTGGATTCTGGAACCCTGAGGCCTGGGAACATGACATGGGTGGATTCTGGAACCCTGTGTCCTGTTAACATGACATGGGTGGATTCTGGAACCCTGTGTCCTGTTAACATGACATGGGTGGATTCTGGAACCCTGAGGCCTGGGAACATGACATCTGTTTAGATTGTGGAATACTGTGGCCTGGGAACTTGACTGAGGATTGATTCTGGACCCCTGTGGACTGGGAACATGACTGAGGTTTTATTCTGGAACCCTGTGTCCTGGGAACATGACATGGGTGGATTCTGGAACCCTGAGGCCTGGGAACATGACATCTGTTTAGATTGTGGAATACTGTGGCCTGGGAACATAACTGAGGATTGATTCTGGACCCCTCTGTCCTGGGAACATGACATGGGTGGATTCTGGAACCCTGTGTCCTGTTAACATGACATGGGTGGATTCTGGACCCCTGAGGCCTGGGAACATGACATGGGTGGATTATGGAACCCTGGGTCCTGTTAACATGACATGGGTGGATTCTGGAACCCTGAGGCCTTGGAACATGACATCTGTTTAGATTGTGGAATACTGTGGCCTGGGAACATAACTGAGGATTGATTCTGGACCCCTGTGGACTGGGAACATGACTGAGGTTTTATTCTGGAACCCTGGGTCCTGTTAACATGACATGGGTGGATTCTGGAACCCTGAGGCCTGGGCACATGACATCTGTTTAGATTGTGGAATACTGTGGCCTGGGAACTTGACTGAGCCTTGGTTCTGGACCCCTGTGGACTGGGAACATGACTGAGGTTTTATTCTGGAAACCTGTGTCCTGGGAACATGACATGGGTGGATTCTGGAACCCTGAGGCCTGGGAACATGACATCTGTTTAGATTGTGGAATACTGTGGCCTGGGAACATAACTGAGGATTGATTCTGGACCCCTGTGGACTGGGAACATGACTGAGTTTTTATTCTGGAACCCTGGGTCCTGTTAACATGACATGGGTGGATTCTGGAACCCTGTGTCCTGTTAACATGACATGGGTGGATTCTGGAACCCTGAGGCCTGGGAACATGACATCTGTTTAGATTGTGGAATACTGTGCCCCGGGAACCTGACTGAGCCTTGGTTCTGGACCCCTGTGGACTGGGAACATGACTGAGGTTTTATTCTGGAACCCTGAGGCCTGGGAACATGACATCTGTTTAGATTGTGGAATACTGTGGCCTGGGAACATAACTGAGGATTGATTCTGGACCCCTGTGGACTGGGAACATGACTGAGGTTTTATTCTGGAACCCTGGGTCCTGTTAACATGACATGGGTGGATTCTGGAACCCTGAGGCCTGGGAACATGACATCTGTTTAGATTGTGGAATACTGTGGCCTGGGAACATAACTGAGGATTGATTCTGGACCCCTGTGGACTGGGAACATGACTGAGGCTTTATTCTGGAACCCTGGGTCCTGTTAACATGACATGGGTGGATTCTGGAACCCTGGGTCCTGTTAACATGACATGGGTGGATTCTGGACCCCTGAGGCCTGGGAACATGACATGGGTGGATTCTGGAACCCTGGGTCCTGTTAACATGACATGGGTGGATTCTGGAACCCTGAGGCCTGTTAACATGACATGGGTGGATTCTGGACCCCTGAGGCCTGGGAACATGACATGGGTGGATTCTGGAACCCTGTGTCCTGTTAACATGACATGGGTGGATTCTGGAACCCTGAGGCCTGGGAACATGACATCTGTTTAGATTGTGGAATACTGTGGCCTGGGAACATAACTGAGGATTGATTCTGGACCCCTGTGGACTGGGAACATGACTGAGGTTTTATTCTGGAACCCTGTGTCCTGTTAACATGACATGGGTGGATTCTGGAACCCTGAGGCCTGGGAACATGACATCTGTTTAGATTGTGGAATACTGTGGCCTGGGAACATAACTGAGGATTGATTCTGGACCCCTGTGGACTGGGAACATGACTGAGGTTTTATTCTGGAACCCTGAGGCCTGGGAACATGACATGGGTGGATTGTGGAACCCTGAGGCCTGGGAACATGACATCTGTTTAGATTGTGGAATACTGTGGCCTGGGAACTTGACTGAGCCTTGGTTCTGGACCCCTGTGTCCTGTTAACATGACATGGGTGGATTCTGGAACCCTGTGTCCTGTTAACATGACATGGGTGGATTCTGGGACCCTGAGGCCTGGGAACATGACATGGGTGGATTCTGGAACCCTGAGGCCTGGGAACATGACATGGGTGGATTCTGGAACCCTGTGTCCTGTTAACATGACATGGGTGGATTCTGGAACCCTGTGTCCTGTTAACATGACATGGGTGGATTCTGGAACCCTGAGGCCTGGGAACATGACATGGGTGGATTCTGGAACCCTGAGGCCTGGGAACATGACATGGGTTGATTCTGGAACCCTGTGTCCTGTTAACATGACATGGGTGGATTCTGGAACCCTGGGTTCTGTTAACATGACATGGGTGGATTCTGGAACCCTGAGGCCTGGGAACATGACATCTGTTTAGATTGTGGAATACTGTGGCCTGGGAACATAACTGAGGATTGATTCTGGACCCCTGTGGACTGGGAACATGACTGAGCCTTGGTTCTGGACCCCTGTGTCCTGTTAACATGACATGGGTGGATTCTGGACCCCTGTGTCCTCTTAACATGACATGGGTGGATTCTGGAACCCTGGGTCCTGTTAACATGACATGGGTGGATTCTGGAACCCTGTGTCCTGTTAACATGACATGGGTGGATTCTGGACCCCTGAGGCCTGGGAACATGACATGGGTGGATTCAGGAACCCTGGGTCCTGTTAACATGACATGGGTGGATTCTGGAACCCTGAGGCCTGGGAACATGACATCTGTTTAGATTGTGGAATACTGTGGCCTGGGAACATAACTGAGGATTGATTCTGGACCCCTGTGGACTGGGAACATGACTGAGGTTTTATTCTGGAACCCTGGGTCCTGTTAACATGACATGCGTGGATTCTGGAACCCTGTGTCCTGTTAACATGACATGGGTGGATTCTGGAACCCTGAGGCCTGGGAACATGACATCTGTTTAGATTGTGGAATACTGTGCCCCGGGAACCTGACTGAGCCTTGGTTCTGGACCCCTGTGGACTGGGAACATGACTGAGGTTTTATTCTGGAACCCTGTGTCCTGGGAACATGACATGGGTGGATTCTGGAACCCTGAGGCCTGGGAACATGACATCTGTTTAGATTGTGGAATACTGTGGCCTGGGAACATAACTGAGGATTGATTCTGGACCCCTGTGGACTGGGAACATGACTGAGGTTCTATTCTGGAACCCTGTGTCCTGTTAACATGACATGGGTGGATTCTGGAACCCTGGGTCCTGTTAACATGACATGGGTGGATTCTGGACCCCTGAGGCCTGGGAACATGACATGGGTGGATTCTGGAACCCTGGGTCCTGTTAACATGACATGGGTGGATTCTGGAACCCTGAGGCCTGGGAACATGACATCTGTTTAGATTGTGGAATACTGTGGCCTGGGAACATAACTGAGGATTGATTCTGGACCCCTGTGGACTGGGAACATGACTGAGGTTTTATTCTGGAACCCTGTGTCCTGGGAACATGACATGGGTGGATTCTGGAACTCTGAGGCCTGGGAACATGACATCTGTTTAGATTGTGGAATACTGTGGCCTGGGAACATAACTGAGGATTGATTCTGGACCCCTGTGGACTGGGAACATGACTGAGTTTTTATTCTGGAACCCTGGGTCCTGTTAACATGACATGGGTGGATTCTGGAACCCTGTGTCCTGTTAACATGACATGGGTGGATTCTGGAACCCTGAGGCCTGGGAACATGACATCTGTTTAGATTGTGGAATACTGTGCCCCGGGAACCTGACTGAGCCTTGGTTCTGGACCCCTGTGGACTGGGAACATGACTGAGGTTTTATTCTGGAACCCTGGGTCCTGTTAACATGACATGGGTGGATTCTGGAACCCTGTGTCCTGTTAACATGACATGGGTGGATTCTGGAACCCTGAGGCCTGGGAACATGACATGGGTGGATTCTGGAACCCTGAGGCCTGGGAACATGACATGGGTGGATTCTGGAACCCTGTGTCCTGTTAACATGACATGGGTGGATTCTGGAACCCTGTGTCCTGTTAACATGACATGGGTGGATTCTGGAACCCTGAGGCCTGGGAACATGACATCTGTTTAGATTGTGGAATACTGTGGCCTGGGAACTTGACTGAGGATTGATTCTGGACCCCTGTGGACTGGGAACATGACTGAGGTTTTATTCTGGAACCCTGTGTCCTGGGAACATGACATGGGTGGATTCTGGAACCCTGAGGCCTGGGAACATGACATCTGTTTAGATTGTGGAATACTGTGGCCTGGGAACATAACTGAGGATTGATTCTGGACCCCTCTGTCCTGGGAACATGACATGGGTGGATTCTGGAACCCTGTGTCCTGTTAACATGACATGGGTGGATTCTGGACCCCTGAGGCCTGGGAACATGACATGGGTGGATTATGGAACCCTGGGTCCTGTTAACATGACATGGGTGGATTCTGGAACCCTGAGGCCTTGGAACATGACATCTGTTTAGATTGTGGAATACTGTGGCCTGGGAACATAACTGAGGATTGATTCTGGACCCCTGTGGACTGGGAACATGACTGAGGTTTTATTCTGGAACCCTGTGTCCTGTTAACATGACATGGGTGGATTCTGGAACCCTGAGGCCTGGGAACATGACATCTGTTTAGATTGTGGAATACTGTGGCCTGGGAACATAACTGAGGATTGATTCTGGACCCCTGTGGACTGGGAACATGACTGAGGTTTTATTCTGGAACCCTGAGGCCTGGGAACATGACATGGGTGGATTGTGGAACCCTGAGGCCTGGGAACATGACATCTGTTTAGATTGTGGAATACTGTGGCCTGGGAACTTGACTGAGCCTTGGTTCTGGACCCCTGTGTCCTGTTAACATGACATGGGTGGATTCTGGAACCCTGTGTCCTGTTAACATGACATGGGTGGATTCTGGGACCCTGAGGCCTGGGAACATGACATGGGTGGATTCTGGAACCCTGAGGCCTGGGAACATGACATGGGTGGATTCTGGAACCCTGTGTCCTGTTAACATGACATGGGTGGATTCTGGAACCCTGTGTCCTGCTAACATGACATGGGTGGATTCTGGAACCCTGAGGCCTGGGAACATGACATGGGTGGATTCTGGAACCCTGAGGCCTGGGAACATGACATGGGTGGATTCTGGAACCCTGTGTCCTGTTAACATGACATGGGTGGATTCTGGAACCCTGTGTCCTGGTAACATGACATGGGTGGATTCTGGAACCCTGAGGCCTGGGAACATGACATGGGTGGATTCTGGAACCCTGGGTCCTGTTAACATGACATGGGTGGATTCTGGAACCCTGAGGCCTGGGAACATGACATCTGTTTAGATTGTGGAATACTGTGGCCTGGGAACATAACTGAGGATTGATTCTGGACCCCTGTGGACTGGGAACATGACTGAGCCTTGGTTCTGGACCCCTGTGTCCTGTTAACATGACATGGGTGGATTCTGGACCCCGTGTCCTCTTAACATGACATGGGTGGATTCTGGAACCCTGGGTCCTGTTAACATGACATGGGTGGATTCTGGAACCCTGTGTCCTGTTAACATGACATGGGTGGATTCTGGACCCCTGAGGCCTGGGAACATGACATGGGTGGATTCAGGAACCCTGGGTCCTGTTAACATGACATGGGTGGATTCTGGAACCCTGAGGCCTGGGAACATGACATCTGTTTAGATTGTGGAATACTGTGGCCTGGGAACATAACTGAGGATTGACTCTGGACCCCTGTGGACTGGGAACATGACTGAGGTTTTATTCTGGAACCCTGGGTCCTGTTAACATGACATGCGTGGATTCTGGAACCCTGTGTCCTGTTAACATGACATGGGTGGATTCTGGAACCCTGAGGCCTGGGAACATGACATCTGTTTAGATTGTGGAATACTGTGCCCCGGGAACCTGACTGAGCCTTGGTTCTGGACCCCTGTGGACTGGGAACATGACTGAGGTTTTATTCTGGAACCCTGTGGCCTGGGAACATGACATGGGTGGATTCTGGAACCCTGAGGCCTGGGAACATGACATCTGTTTAGATTGTGGAATACTGTGGCCTGGGAACATAACTGAGGATTGATTCTGGACCCCTGTGGACTGGGAACATGACTGAGGTTCTATTCTGGAACCCTGTGTCCTGTTAACATGACATGGGTGGATTCTGGAACCCTGGGTCCTGTTAACATGACATGGGTGGATTCTGGACCCCTGAGGCCTGGGAACATGACATGGGTGGATTCTGGAACCCTGGGTCCTGTTAACATGACATGGGTGGATTCTGGAACCCTGAGGCCTGGGAACATGACATCTGTTTAGATTGTGGAATACTGTGGCCTGGGAACATAACTGAGGATTGATTCTGGACCCCTGTGGACTGGGAACATGACTGAGGTTTTATTCTGGAACCCTGTGTCCTGGGAACATGACATGGGTGGATTCTGGAACTCTGAGGCCTGGGAACATGACATCTGTTTAGATTGTGGAATACTGTGGCCTGGGAACATAACTGAGGATTGATTCTGGACCCCTGTGGACTGGGAACATGACTGAGTTTTTATTCTGGAACCCTGGGTCCTGTTAACATGACATGGGTGGATTCTGGAACCCTGTGTCCTGTTAACATGACATGGGTGGATTCTGGAACCCTGAGGCCTGGGAACATGACATCTGTTTAGATTGTGGAATACTGTGCCCCGGGAACCTGACTGAGCCTTGGTTCTGGACCCCTGTGGACTGGGAACATGACTGAGGTTTTATTCTGGAACCCTGGGTCCTGTTAACATGACATGGGTGGATTCTGGAACCCTGTGTCCTGTTAACATGACATGGGTGGATTCTGGAACCCTGAGGCCTGGGAACATGACATGGGTGGATTCTGGAACCCTGAGGCCTGGGAACATGACATGGGTGGATTCTGGAACCCTGTGTCCTGTTAACATGACATGGGTGGATTCTGGAACCCTGTGTCCTGTTAACATGACATGGGTGGATTCTGGAACCCTGAGGCCTGGGAACATGACATCTGTTTAGATTGTGGAATACTGTGGCCTGGGAACTTGACTGAGGATTGATTCTGGACCCCTGTGGACTGGGAACATGACTGAGGTTTTATTCTGGAACCCTGTGTCCTGGGAACATGACATGGGTGGATTCTGGAACCCTGAGGCCTGAGAACATGACATCTGTTTAGATTGTGGAATACTGTGGCCTGGGAACATAACTGAGGATTCTGGACCCCTGAGGCCTGGGAACATGACATGGGTGGATTATGGAACCCTGGGTCCTGTTAACATGACATGGGTGGATTCTGGAACCCTGAGGCCTTGGAACATGACATCTGTTTAGATTGTGGAATACTGTGGCCTGGGAACATAACTGAGGATTGATTCTGGACCCCTGTGGACTGGGAACATGACTGAGGTTTTATTCTGGAACCCTGGGTCCTGTTAACATGACATGGGTGGATTCTGGAACCCTGAGGCCTGGGAACATGACATCTGTTTAGATTGTGGAATACTGTGGCCTGGGAACTTGACTGAGCCTTGGTTCTGGACCCCTGTGGACTGGGAACATGACTGAGGTTTTATTCTGGAAACCTGTGTCCTGGGAACATGACATGGGTGGATTCTGGAACCCTGAGGCCTGGGAACATGACATCTGTTTAGATTGTGGAATACTGTGGCCTGGGAACATAACTGAGGATTGATTCTGGACCCCTGTGGACTGGGAACATGACTGAGGTTTTATTCTGGAACCGTGGGTCCTGTTAACATGACATGGGTGGATTCTGGAACCCTGTGTCCTGTTAACATGACATGGGTGGATTCTGGACCCCTGAGGCCTGGGAACATGACATGGGTGGATTCTGGAACCCTGGGTCCTGTTAACATGACATGGGTGGATTCTGGAACCCTGAGGCCTGGGAACATGACATCTGTTTAGATTGTGGAATACTGGGGCCTGGGAACATAACTGAGGATTGATTCTGGACCCCTGTGGACTGGGAACATGACTGAGGTTTTATTCTGGAACCCTGGGTCCTGTTAATATGACATGCGTGGATTCTGGAACCCTGTGTCCTGTTAACATGACATCGGTGGATTCTGGAACCCTGAGGCCTGGGAACATGACATCTGTTTAGATTGTGGAATACTGTGCCCCGGGAACCTGACTGAGCCTTGGTTCTGGACCCCTGTGGACTGGGAACATGACTGAGGTTTTATTCTGGAACCCTGTGTCCTGGGAACATGACATCTGTTTAGATTGTGGAATACTGTGGCCTGGGAACATAACTGAGGATTGATTCTGGACCCCTGTGGACTGGGAACATGACTGAGGTTTTATTCTGGAACCCTGTGTCCTGTTAACATGACATGGGTAGATTCTGGAACCCTGGGTCCTGTTAACATGACATGGGTGGATTCTGGACCCCTGAGGCCTGGGAACATGACATGGGTGGATTCTGGAACCCTGGGTCCTGTTAACATGAAATGGGTGGATTCTGGAACCCTGAGGCCTGGGAACATGACATCTGTTTAGATTGTGGAATACTGTGGCCTGGGAACATAACTGAGGATTGATTCTGGACCCCTGTGGACTGGGAATATGACTGAGGTTTTATTCTGGAACCCTGTGTCCTGGGAACATGACATGGGTGGATTCTGGAACCCTGAGGCCTGGGAACATGACATCTGTTTAGATTGTGGAATACTGTGGCCTGGGAACATAACTGAGGATTGATTCTGGACCCCTGTGGACTGGGAACATGACTGAGTTTTTATTCTGGAACCCTGGGTCCTGTTAACATGACATGGGTGGATTCTGGAACCCTGTGTCCTGTTAACATGACATGGGTGGATTCTGGAACCCTGAGGCCTGGGAACATGACATCTGTTTAGATTGTGGAATACTGTGCCCCGGGAACCTGACTGAGCCTTGGTTCTGGACCCCTGTGGACTGGGAACATGACTGAGGTTTTATTCTGGAACCCTGGGTCCTGTTAACATGACATGGGTGGATTCTGGAACCCTGTGTCCTGTTAACATGACATGGGTGGATTCTGGAACCCTGAGGCCTGGGAACATGACATGGGTGGATTCTGGAACCCTGAGGCCTGGGAACATGACATGGGTGGATTCTGGAACCCTGTGTCCTGTTAACATGACATGGGTGGATTCTGGAACCCTGTGTCCTGTTAACATGACATGGGTGGATTCTGGAACCCTGAGGCCTGGGAACATGACATCTGTTTAGATTGTGGAATACTGTGGCCTGGGAACTTGACTGAGGATTGATTCTGGACCCCTGTGGACTGGGAACATGACTGAGGTTTTATTCTGGAACCCTGTGTCCTGGGAACATGACATGGGTGGATTCTGGAACCCTGAGGCCTGGGAACATGACATCTGTTTAGATTGTGGAATACTGTGGCCTGGGAACATAACTGAGGATTGATTCTGGACCCCTTTGTCCTGGGAACATGACATGGGTGGATTCTGGAACCCTGTGTCCTGTTAACATGACATGGGTGTATTCTGGACCCCTGAGGCCTGGGAACATGACATGGGTGGATTATGGAACCCTGGGTCCTGTTAACATGACATGGGTGTATTCTGGACCCCTGAGGCCTGGGAACATGACATGGGTGGATTCTGGAACCCTGGGTCCTGTTAACATGACATGGGTGGATTCTGGACCCCTGAGGCCTGGGAACATGACATGGGTGGATTATGGAACCCTGGGTCCTGTTAACATGACATGGGTGTATTCTGGACCCCTGAGGCCTGGGAACATGACATGGGTGGATTCTGGAACCCTGGGTCCTGTTAACATGACATGGGTGGATTCAGGAACCCTGGGTCCTGTTAACATGACATGGGTGGATTCTGGAACCCTGAGGCCTGGGAACATGTCATCTGTTTTGATTGTGGAATACTGTGGCCTGGGAACTTGACTGAGCCTTGGTTCTGGACCCCTGTGGACTGGGAACATGACTGAAGTTTTATTCTGGAACCCTGAGGCCTGGGAACATGACATGGGTGGATTCTGGAACCCTGAGGCCTGGGAACATGACATGGGTGGATTCTGGAACCCTGTGTCCTGTTAACATGACATGGGTGGATTCTGGAACCCTGGGTCCTGTTAACATGACATGGGTGGATTCTGGAACCCTGAGGCCTGGGAACATGACATCTGTTTAGATTGTGGAATACTGTGGCCTGGGAACTTGACTGAGCCTTGGTTCTGGACCCCTGTGGACTGGGAACATGACTGAGGTTTTATTCTGGAACCCTGAGGCCTGGGAACATGACATCTGTTTAGATTGTGGAATACTGTGGCCTGGGAACTTGACTGAGCCTTGGTTCTGGACCCCTGTGGACTGGGAACATGACTGAGGTTTTATTCTGGAACCCTGAGGCCTGGGAACATGACATCTGTTTAGATTGTGGAATACTGTGGCCTGGGAACTTGACTGAGCCTTGGTTCTGGACCCCTGTGGACTGGGAACATGACTGACGTTTTATTCTGGAACCCTGAGGCCTGGGAACATGACATGGGTGGATTCTGGAACCCTGTGTCCTGTTAACATGACATGGGTGGATTCTGGAACCCTGAGGCCTGGGAACATGACATCTGTTTAGATTGTGGAATACTGTGGCCTGGGAACTTGACTGAGGATTGATTCTGGACCCCTGTGGACTGGGAACATGACTGAGGTTTTATTCTGGAACCCTGTGTCCTGTTAACATGACATGGGTGGATTCTGGAACCCTGTGTCCTGTTAACATGACATGGTTGGATTCTGGAACCCTGAGGCCTGGGAACATGACATCTGTTTAGATTGTGGAATACTGTGGCCTGGGAACATAACTGAGGATTGATTCTGGACCCCTGTGTCCTGGGAACATGACATCGGTGGATTCTGGAACCCTGAGGCCTGGGAACATGACATGGGTGGATTCTGGACCCCTGTGGACTGGGAACATGACTGAGGTTTTATTCTGGAACCCTGAGGCCTGGGAACATGACATCTGTTTAGATTGTGGAATACTGTGGCCTGGGAACTTGACTGAGCCTTGGTTCTGGACCCCTGTGGACTGGGAACATGACTGAGGTTTTATTCTGGAACCCTGAGGCCTGGGAACATGACATGGGTGGATTCTGGAACCCTGTCTCCTGTTAACATGACATGGGTGGATTCTGGAACCCTGAGGCCTGGGAACATGACATCTGTTTAGATTGTGGAATACTGTGACCTGGGAACATAACTGAGGATTGATTCTGGACCCCTGTGGACTGGGAACATGACTGAGGTTTTATTCTGGAACCCTGTGTCCTGTTAACATGACATGGGTGGATTCTGGAACCCTGTGTCCTGTTAACATGACATGGGTGGATTCTGGAACCCTGGGTCCTGTTAACATGACATGGGTGGATTCAGGAACCCTGGGTCCTGTTAACATGACATGGGTGGATTCTGGAACCCTGAGGCCTGGGAACATGTCATCTGTTTTGATTGTGGAATACTGTGGCCTGGGAACTTGACTGAGCCTTGGTTCTGGACCCCTGTGGACTGGGAACATGACTGAGGTTTTATTCTGGAACCCTGAGGCCTGGGAACATGACATCTGTTTAGATTGTGGAATACTGTGGCCTGGGAACTTGACTGAGCCTTGGTTCTGGACCCCTGTGGACTGGGAACATGACTGAGGTTTTATTCTGGAACCCTGAGGCCTGGGAACATGACATCTGTTTAGATTGTGGAATACTGTGGCCTGGGAACTTGACTGAGCCTTGGTTCTGGACCCCTGTGGACTGGGAACATGACTGAGGTTTTATTCTGGAACCCTGAGGCCTGGGAACATGACATCTGTTTAGATTGTGGAATACTGTGGCCTGGGAACTTGACTGAGCCTTGGTTCTGGACCCCTGTGGACTGGGAACATGACTGAGGTTTTATTCTGGAACCCTGAGGCCTGGGAACATGACATGGGTGGATTCTGGAACCCTGAGGCCTGGGAACATGACATGGGTGGATTCTGGAACCCTGTGTCCTGTTAACATGACATGGATGGATTCTGGAACCCTGGGTCCTGTTAACATGACATGGGTGGATTCTGGAACCCTGAGGCCTGGGAACATGACATCTGTTTAGATTGTGGAATACTGTGGCCTGGGAACATAACTGAGGATTGATTCTGGACCCCTGTGTCCTGGGAACATGACATCGGTGGATTCTGGAACCCTGAGGCCTGGGAACATGACATGGGTGGATTCTGGACCCCTGTGGACTGGGAACATGACTGAGGTTTTATTCTGGAACCCTGAGGCCTGGGAACATGACATCTGTTTAGATTGTGGAATACTGTGGCCTGGGAAATTGACTGAGCCTTGGTTCTGGACCCCTGTGGACTGGGAACATGACTGAGGTTTTATTCTGGAACCCTGAGGCCTGGGAACATGACATGGGTGGATTCTGGAACCCTGTGTCCTGTTAACATGACATGGGTGGATTCTGGAACCCTGAGGCCTGGGAACATGACATCTGTTTAGATTGTGGAATACTGTGGCCTGGGAACATAACTGAGGATTGATTCTGGACCCCTGTGGACTGGGAACATGACTGAGGTTTTATTCTGGAACCCTGAGGCCTGGGAACATGACATGGGTGGATTCTGGAACCCTGTGTCCTGTTAACATGACATGGGTGGATTCTGGAACCCTGAGGCCTGGGAACATGACATCTGTTTAGATTGTGGAATACTGTGGCCTGGGAACATAACTGAGGATTGATTCTGGACCCCTGTGGACTGGGAACATGACTGAGGTTTTATTCTGGAACCCTGTGTCCTGTTAACATGACATGGGTGGATTCTGGAACCCTGTGTCCTGTTAACATGACATGGGTGGATTCTGGAACCCTGGGTCCTGTTAACATGACATGGGTGGATTCTGGAACCCTGGGTCCTGTTAACATGACATGGGTGGATTCTGGAACCCTGAGGCCTGGGAACATGACATCTGTTTAGATTGTGGAATACTGTGGCCTGGGAACATAACTGAGGATTGATTCTGGACCCCTGTGTCCTGTTAACATGACATGGGTGGATTCTGGAACCCTGAGGCCTGGGAACATGACATCTGTTTAGATTGTGGAATACTGTGGCCTGGGAACTTGACTGAGCCTTGGTTCTGGACCCCTGTGGACTGGGAACATGACTGAGGTTTTATTCTGGAACCCTGAGGCCTGGGAACATGACATGGGTGGATTCTGGAACCCTGTGTCCTGTTAACATGACATGGGTGGATTCTGGAACCCTGAGGCCTGGGAACATGACATCTGTTTAGATTGTGGAATACTGTGGCCTGGGAACATAACTGAGGATTGATTCTGGACCCCTGTGGACTGGGAACATGACTGAGGTTTTATTCTGGAACCCTGAGGCCTGGGAACATGACATCTGTTTAGATTGTGGAATACTGTGGCCTGGGAACTTGACTGAGCCTTGGTTCTGGACCCCTGTGGACTGGGAACATGACTGAGGTTTTATTCTGGAACCCTGAGGCCTGGGAACATGACATCTGTTTAGATTGTGGAATACTGTGGCCTGGGAACTTGACTGAGCCTTGGTTGTGGACCCCTGTGGACTGGGAACATGACTGAGGTTTTATTCTGGAACCCTGAGGCCTGGGAACATGACATCTGTTTAGATTGTGGAATACTGTGGCCTGGGAACTTGACTGAGCCTTGGTTCTGGACCCCTGTGGACTGGGAACATGACTGAGGTTTAATTCTGGAACCCTGAAGCCTGGGAACATGACATGGGTGGATTCTGGAACCCTGAGGCCTGGGAACATGACATGGGTGGATTCTGGAACCCTGTGTCCTGTTAACATGACATGGGTGGATTCTGGAACCCTGGGTCCTGTTAACATGACATGGGTGGATTCTGGAACCCTGAGGCCTGGGAACATGACATCTGTTTAGATTGTGGAATACTGTGGCCTGGGAAATTGACTGAGCCTTGGTTCTGGACCCCTGTGGACTGGGAACATGACTGAGGTTTTATTCTGGAACCCTGTGTCCTGGGAACATGACATGGGTGGATTCTGGACCCCTGAGGCCTGGGAACATGACATCTGTTTAGATTGTGGAATACTGTGGCCTGGGAACTTGACTGAGCCTTGGTTCTGGACCCCTGTGGACTGGGAACATGACTGACGTTTTATTCTGGACCCCTGAGGCCTGGGAACATGACATCTGTTTAGATTGTGGAATACTGTGGCCTGGGAACTTGACTGAGCCTTGGTTCTGGACCCCTGTGGACTGGGAACATGACTGAGGTTTTATTCTGGAACCCTGAGGCCTGGGAACATGACATGGGTGGATTCTGGAACCCTGTGTCCTGTTAACATGACATGGGTGGATTCTGGAACCCTGAGGCCTGGGAACATGACATCTGTTTAGATTGTGGAATACTGTGGCCTGGGAACATAACTGAGGATTGATTCTGGACCCCTGTGGACTGGGAACATGACTGAGGTTTTATTCTGGAACCCTGAGGCCTGGGAACATGACATGGGTGGATTCTGGAACCCTGTGTCCTGTTAACATGACATGGGTGGATTCTGGAACCCTGAGGCCTGGGAACATGACATCTGTTTAGATTGTGGAATACTGTGGCCTGGGAACATAACTGAGGATTGATTCTGGACCCCTGTGGACTGGGAACATGACTGAGGTTTTATTCTGGAACCCTGAGGCCTGGGAACATGACATCTGTTTAGATTGTGGAATACTGTGGCCTGGGAACTTGACTGAGCCTTGGTTCTGGACCCCTGTGGACTGGGAACATGACTGAGGTTTTATTCTGGAACCCTGTGTCCTGTTAACATGACATGGGTGGATTCTGTAACCCTGAGGCCTGGGAACATGACATCTGTTTAGATTGTGGAATACTGTGGCCTGGGAACATAACTGAGGATTGATTCTGGACCCCTGTGGACTGGGAACATGACTGAGGTTTTATTATGGAACCCTGTGTCCTGTTAACATGACATGGGTGGATTCTGGAACCCTGTGTCCTGTTAACATGACATGGGTGGATTCTGGAACCCTGAGGCCTGGGAACATGACATCTGTTTAGATTGTGGAATACTGTGGCCTGGGAACATAACTGAGCCTTGGTTCTGGACCCCTGTGGACTGGGAACATGACTGAGGTTTTATTCTGGAACCCTGAGGCCTGGGAACATGACATGGGTGGATTCTGGAACCCTGAGGCCTGGGAACATGACATCTGTTTAGATTGTGGAATACTGTGGCCTGGGAACTTGACTGAGCCTTGGTTCTGGACCCCTGTGGACTGGGAACATGACTGAGGTTTTATTCTGGAACCCTGAGGCCTGGGAACATGACATGGGTGGATTCTGGAACCCTGTGTCCTGTTAACATGACATGGGTGGATTCTGGAACCCTGAGGCCTTGGAACATGACATCTGTTTAGATTGTGGAATACTGTGGCCTGGGAACATAACTGAGGATTGATTCTGGAACCCTGTGGACTGGGAACATGACTGAGGTTTTATTCTGGAACCCTGAGGCCTGGGAACATGACATCTGTTTAGATTGTGGAATACTGTGGCCTGGGAACTTGACTGAGCCTTGGTTCTGGACCCCTGTGGACTGGGAACATGACTGAGGATTTATTCTGGAACCCTGAGGCCTGGGAACATGACATCTGTTTAGATTGTGGAATACTGTGGCCTGGGAACTTGACTGAGCCTTGGTTCTGGACCCCTGTGGACTGGGAACATGACTGAGGTTTTATTCTGGAACCCTGAGGCCTGGGAACATGACATGGGTGGATTCTGGAACCCTGTGTCCTGTTAACATGACATGGGTGGATTCTGGAACCCTGAGGCCTGGGAACATGACATCTGTTTAGATTGTGGAATACTGTGGCCTGGGAACATAACTGAGGATTGATTCTGGACCCCTGTGGACTGGGAACATGACTGAGGTTTTATTCTGGAACCCTGAGGCCTGGGAACATGACATGGGTGGATTCTGGAACCCTGTGTCCTGTTAACATGACATGGGTGGATTCTGGAACCCTGAGGCCTGGGAACATGACATCTGTTTAGATTGTGGAATACTGTGGCCTGGGAACATAACTGAGGATTGATTCTGGACCCCTGTGGACTGGGAACATGACTGAGGTTTTATTCTGGAACCCTGAGGCCTGGGAACATGACATCTGTTTAGATTGTGGAATACTGTGGCCTGGGAACTTGACTGAGCCTTGGTTCTGGACCCCTGTGGACTGGGAACATGACTGAGGTTTTATTCTGGAACCCTGTGTCCTGTTAACATGACATGGGTGGATTCTGTAACCCTGAGGCCTGGGAACATGACATCTGTTTAGATTGTGGAATACTGTGGCCTGGGAACATAACTGAGGATTGATTCTGGACCCCTGTGGACTGGGAACATGACTGAGGTTTTATTATGGAACCCTGTGTCCTGTTAACATGACATGGGTGGATTCTGGAACCCTGTGTCCTGTTAACATGACATGGGTGGATTCTGGAACCCTGAGGCCTGGGAACATGACATCTGTTTAGATTGTGGAATACTGTGGCCTGGGAACATAACTGAGCCTTGGTTCTGGACCCCTGTGGACTGGGAACATGACTGAGGTTTTATTCTGGAACCCTGAGGCCTGGGAACATGACATGGGTGGATTCTGGAACCCTGAGGCCTGGGAACATGACATCTGTTTAGATTGTGGAATACTGTGGCCTGGGAACATAACTGAGGATTGATTCTGGAACCCTGTGGACTGGGAACATGACTGAGGTTTTATTCTGGAACCCTGAGGCCTGGGAACATGACATCTGTTTAGATTGTGGAATACTGTGGCCTGGGAACTTGACTGAGCCTTGGTTCTGGACCCCTGTGGACTGGGAACATGACTGAGGATTTATTCTGGAACCCTGAGGCCTGGGAACATGACATCTGTTTAGATTGTGGAATACTGTGGCCTGGGAACTTGACTGAGCCTTGGTTCTGGACCCCTGTGGACTGGGAACATGACTGAGGTTTTATTCTGGAACCCTGAGGCCTGGGAACATGACATGGGTGGATTCTGGAACCCTATGTCCTGTTAACATGACATGGGTGGATTCTGGAACCCTGAGGCCTTGGAACATGACATCTGTTTAGATTGTGGAATACTGTGGCCTGGGAACATAACTGAGGATTGATTCTGGACCCCTGTGGACTGGGAACATGACTGAGGTTTTATTCTGGAACCCTGTGTCCTGTTAACATGACATGGGTGGATTCTGGAACCCTGTGTCCTGTTAACATGACATGGGTGGATTCTGGAACCCTGGGTCCTGTTAACATGACATGGGTGGATTCTGGAACCCTGGGTCCTGTTAACATGACATGGGTGGATTCTGGAACCCTGAGGCCTGGGAACATGACATCTGTTTAGATTGTGGAATACTGTGGCCTGGGAACTTGACTGAGCCTTGGTTCTGGACCCCTGTGGACTGGGAACATGACTGAGGTTTTATTCTGGAACCCTGAGGCCTGGGAACATGACATGGGTGGATTCTGGAACCCTGTGTCCTGTTAACATGACATGGGTGGATTCTGGAACCCTGAGGCCTTGGAACATGACATCTGTTTAGATTGTGGAATACTGTGGCCTGGGAACATAACTGAGGATTGATTCTGGACCCCTGTGGACTGGGAACATGACTGAGGTTTTATTCTGGAACCCTGTGTCCTGTTAACATGACATGGGTGGATTCTGGAACCCTGTGTCCTGTTAACATGACATGGGTGGATTCTGGAACCCTGGGTCCTGTTAACATGACATGGGTGGATTCTGGAACCCTGGGTCCTGTTAACATGACATGGGTGGATTCTGGAACCCTGAGGCCTGGGAACATGACATCTGTTTAGATTGTGGAATACTGTGGCCTGGGAACTTGACTGAGCCTTGGTTCTGGACCCCTGTGGACTGGGAACATGACTGAGGTTTTATTCTGGAACCCTGAGGCCTGGGAACATGACATGGGTGGATTCTGGAACCCTGTGTCCTGTTAACATGACATGGGTGGATTCTGGAACCCTGAGGCCTTGGAACATGACATCTGTTTAGATTGTGGAATACTGTGGCCTGGGAACATAACTGAGGATTGATTCTGGACCCCTGTGGACTGGGAACATGACTGAGGTTTTATTCTGGAACCCTGTGTCCTGTTAACATGACATGGGTGGATTCTGGAACCCTGGGTCCTGTTAACATGACATGGGTGGATTCTGGAACCCTGGGTCCTGTTAACATGACATGGGTGGATTCTGGAACCCTGGGTCCTGTTAACATGACATGGGTGGATTCTGGAAACCTGAGGCCTGGGAACATGACATCTGTTTAGATTGTGGAATACTGTGGCCTGGGAACTTGACTGAGCCTTGGTTCTGGACCCCTGTGGACTGGGAACATGACTGAGGTTTTATTCTGGAACCCTGTGTCCTGTTAACATGACATGGGTGGATTCTGGAACCCTGTGTCCTGTTAACATGACATGGGTGGATTCTGGAACCCTGTGTCCTGTTAACATGACATGGGTGGATTCTGGAACCCTGTGTCCTGTTAACATGACATGGGTGGATTCTGGAACCCTGGGTCCTGTTAACATGACATGGGTGGATTCTGGAACCCTGAGGCCTGGGAACATGACATCCGTTTAGATTGTGGAATACTGTGGCCTGGGAACATAACTGAGGATTGATTCTGGACCCCTGTGGACTGGGAACATGACTGAGGTTTTATTCTGGAAACCTGAGGCCTGGGAACATGACATCTGTTTAGATTGTGGAATACTGTGGCCTGGGAACATAACTGAGGATTCATTCTGGACCCCTGTGTCCTGGGAACATGACATCGGTGGATTCTGGAACCCTGAGCCCTGGGAACATGACATGGGTGGATTCTGGACCCCTGTGGACTGGGAACATGACTGAGGTTTTATTCTGGAACCCTGAGGCCTGGGAACATGACATCTGTTTAGATTGTGGAATACTGTGGCCTGGGAAATTGACTGAGCCTTGGTTCTGGACCCCTGTGTACTGGGAACATGACTGAGGTTTTATTCTGGAACCCTGAGGCCTGGGAACATGACATGGGTGGATTCTGGAACCCTGTGTCCTGTTAACATGACATGGGTGGATTCTGGAACCCTGAGGCCTGGGAACATGACATCTGTTTAGATTGTGGAATACTGTGGCCTGGGAACTTGACTGAGCCTGGGTTCTGGACCCCTGTGGACTGGGAACATGACTGAGGTTTTATTCTGGAACCCTGAGGCCTGGGAACATGACATGGGTGGATTCTGGAACCCTGTGTCCTGTTAACATGACATGGGTGGATTCTGGAACCCTGAGGCCTTGGAACATGACATCTGTTTAGATTGTGGAATACTGTGGCCTGGGAACTTGACTGAGCCTTGGTTCTGGACCCCTGTGGACTGGGAACATGACTGAGGTTTTTTTCTGGAACGCTGAGGCCTGGGAACATGACATCTGTTTAGATTGTGGAATACTGTGGCCTGGGAACTTGACTGAGCCTTGGTTCTGGACCCCTGTGGACTGGGAACATGACTGAGGTTTTATTCTGGAACCCTGTGTCCTGTTAACATGACATGGGTGGATTCTGGAACCCTGAGGCCTGGGAACATGACATCTGTTTAGATTGTGGAATACTGTGGCCTGGGAACATAACTGAGGATTGATTCTGGACCCCTGTGGACTGGGAACATGACTGAGGTTTTATTCTGGAACGCTGAGGCCTGGGAACATGACATGGGTGGATTCTGGAACCCTGAGGCCTGGGAACATGACATGGGTGGATTCTGGAACCCTGTGTCCTGTTAACATGACATGGGTGGATTCTGGAACCCTGGGTCCTGTTAACATGACATGGGTGGATTCTGGAACCCTGAGGCCTGGGAACATGACATCTGTTTAGATTGTGGAATACTGTGGCCTGGGAACTTGACTGAGCCTTGGTTCTGGACCCCTGTGGACTGGGAACATGACTGAGGTTTTATTCTGGAACCCTGTGTCCTGTTAACATGACATGGGTGGATTCTGGAACCCTGTGTCCTGTTAACATGACATGGGTGGATTCTGGAACCCTGTGTCCTGTTAACATGACATGGGTGGATTCTGGAAACCTGTGTCCTGTTAACATGACATGGGTGGATTCTGGAACCCTGGGTCCTGTTAACATGACATGGGTGGATTCTGGAACCCTGAGGCCTGGGAACATGACATCTGTTTAGATTGTGGAATACTGTGGCCTGGGAACATAACTGAGGATTGATTCTGGACCCCTGTGGACTGGGAACATGACTGAGGTTTTATTCTGGAAACCTGAGGCCTGGGAACATGAAATCTGTTTAGATTGTGGAATACTGTGGCCTGGGAACTTGACTGAGGATTGATTCTGGACCCCTGTGGACTGGGAACATGACTGAGGTTTTATTCTGGAAACCTGTGTCCTGTTAACATGACATGGGTGGATTCTGGAACCCTGTGTCCTGTTAACATGACATGGGTGGATTCTGGAACCCTGAGGCCTGGGAACATGACATCTGTTTAGATTGTGGAATACTGTGGCCTGGGAACATAACTGAGCCTTGGTTCTGGACCCCTGTGGACTGGGAACATGACTGAGGTTTTATTCTGGAACCCTGAGGCCTGGGAACATGACATGGGTGGATTCTGGAACCCTGAGGCCTGGGAACATGACATCTGTTTAGATTGTGGAATACTGTGGCCTGGGAACTTGACTGAGCCTGGGTTCTGGACCCCTGTGGACTGGGAACATGACTGAGGTTTTATTCTGGAACCCTGAGGCCTGGGAACATGACATGGGTGGATTCTGGAACCCTGTGTCCTGTTAACATGACATGGGTGGATTCTGGAACCCTGAGGCCTTGGAACATGACATCTGTTTAGATTGTGGAATACTGTGGCCTGGGAACATAACTGAGGATTGATTCTGGACCCCTGTGGACTGGGAACATGACTGAGGTTTTATTCTGGAACCCTGAGGCCTGGGAACATGACATCTGTTTAGATTGTGGAATACTGTGGCCTGGGAACTTGACTGAGCCTTGGTTCTGGACCCCTGTGGACTGGGAACATGACTGAGGATTTATTCTGGAACCCTGAGGCCTGGGAACATGACATCTGTTTAGATTGTGGAATACTGTGGCCTGGGAACTTGACTGAGCCTTGGTTCTGGACCCCTGTGGACTGGGAACATGACTGAGGTTTTATTCTGGAACCCTGAGGCCTGGGAACATGACATGGGTGGATTCTGGAACCCTATGTCCTGTTAACATGACATGGGTGGATTCTGGAACCCTGAGGCCTTGGAACATGACATCTGTTTATATTGTGGAATACTGTGGCCTGGGAACATAACTGAGGATTGATTCTGGACCCCTGTGGACTGGGAACATGACTGAGGTTTTATTCTGGAACCCTGTGTCCTGTTAACATGACATGGGTGGATTCTGGAACCCTGTGTCCTGTTAACATGACATGGGTGGATTCTGGAACCCTGGGTCCTGTTAACATGACATGGGTGGATTCTGGAACCCTGGGTCCTGTTAACATGACATGGGTGGATTCTGGAACCCTGAGGCCTGGGAACATGACATCTGTTTAGATTGTGGAATACTGTGGCCTGGGAACTTGACTGAGCCTTGGTTCTGGACCCCTGTGGACTGGGAACATGACTGAGGTTTTATTCTGGAACCCTGAGGCCTGGGAACATGACATGGGTGGATTCTGGAACCCTGTGTCCTGTTAACATGACATGGGTGGATTCTGGAACCCTGAGGCCTTGGAACATGACATCTGTTTAGATTGTGGAATACTGTGGCCTGGGAACATAACTGAGGATTGATTCTGGACCCCTGTGGACTGGGAACATGACTGAGGTTTTATTCTGGAACCCTGTGTCCTGTTAACATGACATGGGTGGATTCTGGAACCCTGTGTCCTGTTAACATGACATGGGTGGATTCTGGAACCCTGGGTCCTGTTAACATGACATGGGTGGATTCTGGAACCCTGGGTCCTGTTAACATGACATGGGTGGATTCTGGAACCCTGAGGCCTGGGAACATGACATCTGTTTAGATTGTGGAATACTGTGGCCTGGGAAATTGACTGAGCCTTGGTTCTGGACCCCTGTGGACTGGGAACATGACTGAGGTTTTATTCTGGAACCCTGAGGCCTGGGAACATGACATGGGTGGATTCTGGAACCCTGTGTCCTGTTAACATGACATGGGTGGATTCTGGAACCCTGAGGCCTTGGAACATGACATCTGTTTAGATTTTGGAATACTGTGGCCTGGGAACATAACTGAGGATTGATTCTGGACCCCTGTGGACTGGGAACATGACTGAGGTTTTATTCTGGAACCCTGTGTCCTGTTAACATGACATGGGTGGATTCTGGAACCCTGGGTCCTGTTAACATGACATGGGTGGATTCTGGAACCCTGGGTCCTGTTAACATGACATGGGTGGATTCTGGAACCCTGGGTCCTGTTAACATGACATGGGTGGATTCTGGAACCCTGAGGCCTGGGAATATGACATCTGTTTAGATTGTGGAATACTGTGGCCTGGGAACTTGACTGAGCCTTGGTTCTGGACCCCTGTGGACTGGGAACATGACTGAGGTTTTATTCTGGAACCCTGTGTCCTGTTAACATGACATGGGTGGATTCTGGAACCCTGTGTCCTGTTAACATGACATGGGTGGATTCTGGAACCCTGTGTCCTGTTAACATGACATGGGTGGATTCTGGAACCCTGTGTCCTGTTAACATGACATGGGTGGATTCTGGAACCCTGGGTCCTGTTAACATGACATGGGTGGATTCTGGAACCCTGAGGCCTGGGAACATGACATCTGTTTAGATTGTGGAATACTGTGGCCTGGGAACATAACTGAGGATTGATTCTGGACCCCTGTGGACTGGGAACATGACTGAGGTTTTATTCTGGAAACCTGAGGCCTGGGAACATGACATCTGTTTAGATTGTGGAATACTGTGGCCTGGGAACTTGACTGAGGATTGATTCTGGACCCCTGTGGACTGGGAACATGACTGAGGTTTTATTCTGGAACCCTGTGTCCTGTTAACATGACATGGGTGGATTCTGGAACCCTGTGTCCTGTTAACATGACATGGGTGGATTCTGGAACCCTGAGGCCTGGGAACATGACATCTGTTTAGATTGTGGAATACTGTGGCCTGGGAACATAAGTGAGCCTTGGTTCTGGACCCCTGTGGACTGGGAACATGACTGAGGTTTTATTCTGGAACCCTGAGGCCAGGGAACATGACATGGGTGGATTCTGGAACCCTGTGTCCTGTTAACATGACATGGGTGGATTCTGGAACCCTGAGGCCTTGGAACATGACATCTGTTTAGATTGTGGAATACTGTGGCCTGGGAACTTGACTGAGCCTGGGTTCTGGACCCCTGTGGACTGGGAACATGACTGAGGTTTTATTCTGGAACCCTGAGGCCTGGGAACATGACATGGGTGGATTCTGGAACCCTGTGTCCTGTTAACATGACATGGGTGGATTCTGGAACCCTGAGGCCTTGGAACATGACATCTGTTTAGATTGTGGAATAATGTGGCCTGGGAACATAACTGAGGATTGATTCTGGACCCCTGTGGACTGGGAACATGACTGAGGTTTTATTCTGGAACCCTGAGGCCTGGGAACATGACATCTGTTTAGATTGTGGAATACTGTGGCCTGGGAACTTGACTGAGCCTTGGTTCTGGACCCCTGTGGACTGGGAACATGACTGAGGTTTTTTTCTGGAACCCTGAGGCCTGGGAACATGACATCTGTTTAGATTGTGGAATACTGTGGCCTGGGAACTTGACTGAGCCTTGGTTCTGGACCCCTGTGGACTGGGAACATGACTGAGGTTTTATTCTGGAACCCTGTGTCCTGTTAACATGACATGGGTGGATTCTGGAACCCTGAGGCCTGGGAACATGACATCTGTTTAGATTGTGGAATACTGTGGCCTGGGAACATAACTGAGGATTGATTCTGGACCCCTGTGGACTGGGAACATGACTGAGGTTTTATTCTGGAACGCTGAGGCCTGGGAACATGACATGGGTGGATTCTGGAACCCTGAGGCCTGGGAACATGACATGGGTGGATTCTGGAACCCTGTGTCCTGTTAACATGACATGGGTGGATTCTGGAACCCTGGGTCCTGTTAACATGACATGGGTGGATTCTGGAACCCTGAGGCCTGGGAACATGACATCTGTTTAGATTGTGGAATACTGTGGCCTGGGAACTTGACTGAGCCTTGGTTCTGGACCCCTGTGGACTGGGAACATGACTGAGGTTTTATTCTGGAACCCTGTGTCCTGTTAACATGACATGGGTGGATTCTGGAACCCTGTGTCCTGTTAACATGACATGGGTGGATTCTGGAACCCTGTGTCCTGTTAACATGACATGGGTGGATTCTGGAAACCTGTGTCCTGTTAACATGACATGGGTGGATTCTGGAACCCTGGGTCCTGTTAACATGACATGGGTGGATTCTGGAACCCTGAGGCCTGGGAACATGACATCTGTTTAGATTGTGGAATACTGTGGCCTGGGAACATAACTGAGGATTGATTCTGGACCCCTGTGGACTGGGAACATGACTGAGGTTTTATTCTGGAAACCTGAGGCCTGGGAACATGAAATCTGTTTAGATTGTGGAATTCTGTGGCCTGGGAACTTGACTGAGGATTGATTCTGGACCCCTGTGGACTGGGAACATGACTGAGGTTTTATTCTGGAACCCTGTGTCCTGTTAACATGACATGGGTGGATTCTGGAACCCTGTGTCCTGTTAACATGACATGGGTGGATTCTGGAACCCTGAGGCCTGGGAACATGACATCTGTTTAGATTTTGGAATACTGTGGCCTGGGAACATAACTGAGCCTTGGTTCTGGACCCCTGTGGACTGGGAACATGACTGAGGTTTTATTCTGGAACCCTGAGGCCTGGGAACATGACATGGGTGGATTCTGGAACCCTGAGGCCTGGGAACATGACATCTGTTTAGATTGTGGAATACTGTGGCCTGGGAACTTGACTGAGCCTGGGTTCTGGACCCCTGTGGACTGGGAACATGACTGAGGTTTTATTCTGGAACCCTGAGGCCTGGGAACATGACATGGGTGGATTCTGGAACCCTGTGTCCTGTTAACATGACATGGGTGGATTCTGGAACCCTGAGGCCTTGGAACATGACATCTGTTTAGATTGTGGAATACTGTGGCCTGGGAACATAACTGAGGATTGATTCTGGACCCCTGTGGACTGGGAACATGACTGAGGTTTTATTCTGGAACCCTGAGGCCTGGGAACATGACATGGGTGTATTCTGGAACCCTGAGGCCTGGGAACATGACATGGGTGGATTCTGGAACCCTGTGTCCTGTTAACATGACATGGGTGGATTCTGGAACCCTGGGTCCTGTTAACATGACATGGGTGGATTCTGGAACCCTGAGGCCTGGGAACATGACATCTGTTTAGATTGTGGAATACTGTGGCCTGGGAACATAACTGAGGATTCATTCTGGACCCCTGTGTCCTGGGAACATGACATCGGTGGATTCTGGAACCCTGAGCCCTGGGAACATGACATGGGTGGATTCTGGACCCCTGTGGACTGGGAACATGACTGAGGTTTTATTCTGGAACCCTGAGGCCTGGGAACATGACATCTGTTTAGATTGTGGAATACTGTGGCCTGGGAAATTGACTGAGCCTTGGTTCTGGACCCCTGTGGACTGGGAACATGACTGAGGTTTTATTCTGGAACCCTGAGGCCTGGGAACATGACATGGGTGGATTCTGGAACCCTGTGTCCTGTTAACATGACATGGGTGGATTCTGGAACCCTGAGGCCTGGGAACATGACATCTGTTTAGATTGTGGAATACTGTGGCCTGGGAACATAACTGAGGATTGATTCTGGACCCCTGTGGACTGGGAACATGACTGAGGTTTTATTCTGGAACCCTGAGGCCTGGGAACATGACATGGGTGGATTCTGGAACCCTGTGTCCTGTTAACATGACATGGGTGGATTCTGGAACCCTGAGGCCTGGGAACATGACATCTGTTTAGATTGTGGAATACTGTGGCCTGGGAACATAACTGAGGATTGATTCTGGACCCCTGTGGACTGGGAACATGACTGAGGTTTTATTCTGGAACCCTGAGGCCTGGGAACATGACATCTGTTTAGATTGTGGAATACTGTGGCCTGGGAACTTGACTGAGCCTTGGTTCTGGACCCCTGTGGACTGGGAACATGACTGAGGTTTTATTCTGGAACCCTGTGTCCTGTTAACATGACATGGGTGGATTCTGGAACCCTGAGGCCTGGGAACATGACATCTGTTTAGATTGTGGAATACTGTGGCCTGGGAACATAACTGAGGATTGATTCTGGACCCCTGTGGACTGGGAACATGACTGAGGTTTTATTATGGAACCCTGTGTCCTGTTAACATGACATGGGTGGATTCTGGAACCCTGTGTCCTGTTAACATGACATGGGTGGATTCTGGAACCCTGAGGCCTGGGAACATGACATCTGTTTAGATTGTGGAATACTGTGGCCTGGGAACATAACTGAGCCTTGGTTCTGGACCCCTGTGGACTGGGAACATGACTGAGGTTTTATTCTGGAACCCTGAGGCCTGGGAACATGACATGGGTGGATTCTGGAACCCTGAGGCCTGGGAACATGACATCTGTTTAGATTGTGGAATACTGTGGCCTGGGAACTTGACTGAGCCTTGGTTCTGGACCCCTGTGGACTGGGAACATGACTGAGGTTTTATTCTGGAACCCTGAGGCCTGGGAACATGACATGGGTGGATTCTGGAACCCTATGTCCTGTTAACATGACATGGGTGGATTCTGGAACCCTGAGGCCTTGGAACATGACATCTGTTTAGATTGTGGAATACTGTGGCCTGGGAACATAACTGAGGATTGATTCTGGACCCCTGTGGACTGGGAACATGACTGAGGTTTTATTCTGGAACCCTGTGTCCTGTTAACATGACATGGGTGGATTCTGGAACCCTGTGTCCTGTTAACATGACATGGGTGGATTCTGGAACCCTGGGTCCTGTTAACATGACATGGGTGGATTCTGGAACCCTGGGTCCTGTTAACATGACATGGGTGGATTCTGGAACCCTGAGGCCTGGGAACATGACATCTGTTTAGATTGTGGAATACTGTGGCCTGGGAACTTGACTGAGCCTTGGTTCTGGACCCCTGTGGACTGGGAACATGACTGAGGTTTTATTCTGGAACCCTGAGGCCTGGGAACATGACATGGGTGGATTCTGGAACCCTGTGTCCTGTTAACATGACATGGGTGGATTCTGGAACCCTGAGGCCTTGGAACATGACATCTGTTTAGATTGTGGAATACTGTGGCCTGGGAACATAACTGAGGATTGATTCTGGACCCCTGTGGACTGGGAACATGACTGAGGTTTTATTCTGGAACCCTGTGTCCTGTTAACATGACATGGGTGGATTCTGGAACCCTGGGTCCTGTTAACATGACATGGGTGGATTCTGGAACCCTGGGTCCTGTTAACATGACATGGGTGGATTCTGGAACCCTGGGTCCTGTTAACATGACATGGGTGGATTCTGGAACCCTGAGGCCTGGGAACATGACATCTGTTTAGATTGTGGAATACTGTGGCCTGGGAACTTGACTGAGCCTTGGTTCTGGACCCCTGTGGACTGGGAACATGACTGAGGTTTTATTCTGCAACCCTGTGTCCTGTTAACATGACATGGGTGGATTCTGGAACCCTGTGTCCTGTTAACATGACATGGGTGGATTCTGGAACCCTGTGTCCTGTTAACATGACATGGGTGGATTCTGGAACCCTGTGTCCTGTTAACATGACATGGGTGGATTCTGGAACCCTGGGTCCTGTTAACATGACATGGGTGGATTCTGGAACCCTGAGGCCTGGGAACATGACATCTGTTTAGATTGTGGAATACTGTGGCCTGGGAACATAACTGAGGATTGATTCTGGACCCCTGTGGACTGGGAACATGACTGAGGTTTTATTCTGGAAACCTGAGGCCTGGGAACATGACATCTGTTTAGATTGTGGAATACTGTGGCCTGGGAACTTGACTGAGCCTTGGTTCTGGACCCCTGTGGACTGGGAGCATGACTGAGGTTTTATTCTGGAACCCTGTGTCCTGTTAACATGACATGGGTGGATTCTGGAACCCTGTGTCCTGTTAACATGACATGGGTGGATTCTGGAACCCTGAGGCCTGGGAACATGACATCTGTTTAGATTGTGGAATACTGTGGCCTGGGAACATAACTGAGCCTTGGTTCTGGACCCCTGTGGACTGGGAACATGACTGAGGTTTTATTCTGGAACCCTGAGGCCTGGGAACATGACATGGGTGGATTCTGGAACCCTGAGGCCTGGGAACATGACATCTGTTTAGATTGTGGAATACTGTGGCCTGGGAACTTGACTGAGCCTGGGTTCTGGACCCCTGTGGACTGGGAACATGACTGAGGTTTTATTCTGGAACCCTGAGGCCTGGGAACATGACATGGGTGGATTCTGGAACCCTGTGTCCTGTTAACATGACATGGGTGGATTCTGGAACCCTGAGGCCTTGGAACATGACATCTGTTTAGATTGTGGAATACTGTGGCCTGGGAACATAACTGAGGATTGATTCTGGACCCCTGTGGACTGGGAACATGACTGAGGTTTTATTCTGGAACCCTGAGGCCTGGGAACATGACATCTGTTTAGATTGTGGAATACTGTGGCCTGGGAACTTGACTGAGCCTTGGTTCTGGACCCCTGTGGACTGGGAACATGACTGAGGTTTTTTTCTGGAACCCTGAGGCCTGGGAACATGACATCTGTTTAGATTGTGGAATACTGTGGCCTGGGAACTTGACTGAGCCTTGGTTCTGGACCCCTGTGGACTGGGAACATGACTGAGGTTTTATTCTGGAACCCTGTGTCCTGTTAACATGACATGGGTGGATTCTGGAACCCTGAGGCCTGGGAACATGACATCTGTTTAGATTGTGGAATACTGTGGCCTGGGAACATAACTGAGGATTGATTCTGGACCCCTGTGGACTGGGAACATGACTGAGGTTTTATTCTGGAACGCTGAGGCCTGGGAACATGACATGGGTGGATTCTGGAACCCTGAGGCCTGGGAACATGACATGGGTGGATTCTGGAACCCTGTGTCCTGTTAACATGACATGGGTGGATTCTGGAACCCTGGGTCCTGTTAACATGACATGGGTGGATTCTGGAACCCTGAGGCCTGGGAACATGACATCTGTTTAGATTGTGGAATACTGTGGCCTGGGAACTTGACTGAGCCTTGGTTCTGGACCCCTGTGGACTGGGAACATGACTGAGGTTTTATTCTGGAACCCTGTGTCCTGTTAACATGACATGGGTGGATTCTGGAACCCTGTGTCCTGTTAACATGACATGGGTGGATTCTGGAACCCTGTGTCCTGTTAACATGACATGGGTGGATTCTGGAAACCTGTGTCCTGTTAACATGACATGGGTGGATTCTGGAACCCTGGGTCCTGTTAACATGACATGGGTGGATTCTGGAACCCTGAGGCCTGGGAACATGACATCTGTTTAGATTGTGGAATACTGTGGCCTGGGAACATAACTGAGGATTGATTCTGGACCCCTGTGGACTGGGAACATGACTGAGGTTTTATTCTGGAAACCTGAGGCCTGGGAACATGAAATCTGTTTAGATTGTGGAATACTGTGGCCTGGGAACTTGACTGAGGATTGATTCTGGACCCCTGTGGACTGGGAACATGACTGAGGTTTTATTCTGGAACCCTGTGTCCTGTTAACATGACATGGGTGGATTCTGGAACCCTGTGTCCTGTTAACATGACATGGGTGGATTCTGGAACCCTGAGGCCTGGGAACATGACATCTGTTTAGATTGTGGAATACTGTGGCCTGGGAACATAACTGAGCCTTGGTTCTGGACCCCTGTGGACTGGGAACATGACTGAGGTTTTATTCTGGAACCCTGAGGCCTGGGAACATGACATGGGTGGATTCTGGAACCCTGAGGCCTGGGAACATGACATCTGTTTAGATTGTGGAATACTGTGGCCTGGGAACATAACTGAGGATTGATTCTGGACCCCTGTGGACTGGGAACATGACTGAGGTTTTATTCTGGAACCCTGAGGCCTGGGAACATGACATGGGTGGATTCTGGAACCCTGAGGCCTGGGAACATGACATGGGTGGATTCTGGAACCCTGTGTCCTGTTAACATGACATGGGTGGATTCTGGAACCCTGGGTCCTGTTAACATGACATGGGTGGATTCTGGAACCCTGAGGCCTGGGAACATGACATCTGTTTAGATTGTGGAATACTGTGGCCTGGGAACATAACTGAGGATTCATTCTGGACCCCTGTGTCCTGGGAACATGACATGGGTGGATTCTGGACCCCTGTGGACTGGGAACATGACTGAGGTTTTATTCTGGAACCCTGAGGCCTGGGAACATGACATCTGTTTAGATTGTGGAATACTGTGGCCTGGGAAATTGACTGAGCCTTGGTTCTGGACCCCTGTGGACTGGGAACATGACTGAGGTTTTATTCTGGAACCCTGAGGCCTGGGAACATGACATGGGTGGATTCTGGAACCCTGTGTCCTGTTAACATGACATGGGTGGATTCTGGAACCCTGAGGCCTGGGAACATGACATCTGTTTAGATTGTGGAATACTGTGGCCTGGGAACATAACTGAGGATTGATTCTGGACCCATGTGGACTGGGAACATGACTGAGGTTTTATTCTGGAACCCTGAGGCCTGGGAACATGACATGGGTGGATTCTGGAACCCTGTGTCCTGTTAACATGACATGGGTGGATTCTGGAACCCTGAGGCCTGGGAACATGACATCTGTTTAGATTGTGGAATACTGTGGCCTGGGAACATAACTGAGGATTGATTCTGGACCCCTGTGGACTGGGAACATGACTGAGGTTTTATTCTGGAACCCTGAGGCCTGGGAACATGACATCTGTTTAGATTGTGGAATACTGTGGCCTGGGAACTTGACTGAGCCTTGGTTCTGGACCCCTGTGGACTGGGAACATGACTGAGGTTTTATTCTGGAACCCTGTGTCCTGTTAACATGACATGGGTGGATTCTGGAACCCTGAGGCCTGGGAACATGACATCTGTTTAGATTGTGGAATACTGTGGCCTGGGAACATAACTGAGGATTGATTCTGGACCCCTGTGGACTGGGAACATGACTGAGGTTTTATTATGGAACCCTGTGTCCTGTTAACATGACATGGGTGGATTCTGGAACCCTGTGTCCTGTTAACATGACATGGGTGGATTCTGGAACCCTGAGGCCTGGGAACATGACATCTGTTTAGATTGTGGAATACTGTGGCCTGGGAACATAACTGAGCCTTGGTTCTGGACCCCTGTGGACTGGGAACATGACTGAGGTTTTATTCTGGAACCCTGAGGCCTGGGAACATGACATGGGTGGATTCTGGAACCCTGAGGCCTGGGAACATGACATCTGTTTAGATTGTGGAATACTGTGGCCTGGGAACTTGACTGAGCCTTGGTTCTGGACCCCTGTGGACTGGGAACATGACTGAGGTTTTATTCTGGAACCCTGAGGGCTGGGAACATGACATGGGTGGATTCTGGAACCCTGTGTCCTGTTAACATGACATGGGTGGATTCTGGAACCCTGAGGCCTTGGACCATGACATCTGTTTAGATTGTGGAATACTGTGGCCTGGGAACTTGACTGAGCCTTGGTTCTGGACCCCTGTGGACTGGGAACATGACTGAGGTTTTATTCTGGAACCCTGAGGCCTGGGAACATGACATCTGTTTAGATTGTGGAATACTGTGGCCTGGGAACTTGACTGAGCCTTGGTTCTGGACCCCTGTGGACTGGGAACATGACTGAGGTTTTATTCTGGAACCCTGAGGCCTGGGAACATGACATGGGTGGATTCTGGAACCCTGTGTCCTGTTAACATGACATGGGTGGATTCTGGAACCCTGAGGCCTGGGAACATGACATCTGTTTAGATTGTGGAATACTGTGGCCTGGGAACATAACTGAGGATTGATTCTGGACCCCTGTGGACTGGGAACATGACTGAGGTTTTATTCTGGAACCCTGAGGCCTGGGAACATGACATGGGTGGATTCTGGAACCCTGTGTCCTGTTAACATGACATGGGTGGATTCTGGAACCCTGAGGCCTGGGAACATGACATCTGTTTAGATTGTGGAATACTGTGGCCTGGGAACATAACTGAGGATTGATTCTGGACCCCTGTGGACTGGGAACATGACTGAGGTTTTATTCTGGAACCCTGAGGCCTGGGAACATGACATCTGTTTAGATTGTGGAATACTGTGGCCTGGGAACTTGACTGAGCCTTGGTTCTGGACCCCTGTGGACTGGGAACATGACTGAGGTTTTATTCTGGAACCCTGTGTCCTGTTAACATGACATGGGTGGATTCTGGAACCCTGAGGCCTGGGAACATGACATCTGTTTAGATTGTGGAATACTGTGGCCTGGGAACATAACTGAGGATTGATTCTGGACCCCTGTGGACTGGGAACATGACTGAGGTTTTATTATGGAACCCTGTGTCCTGTTAACATGACATGGGTGGATTCTGGAACCCTGTGTCCTGTTAACATGACATGGGTGGATTCTGGAACCCTGAGGCCTGGCAACATGACATCTGTTTAGATTGTGGAATACTGTGGCCTGGGAACTTGACTGAGCCTTGGTTCTGGACCCCTGTGGACTGGGAACATGACTGAGGTTTTATTCTGGAACCCTGAGGCCTGGGAACATGACATGGGTGGATTCTGGAACCCTGAGGCCTGGGAACATGACATCTGTTTAGATTGTGGAATACTGTGGCCTGGGAACTTGACTGAGCCTTGGTTCTGGACCCCTGTGGACTGGGAACATGACTGAGGTTTTATTCTGGAACCCTGAGGGCTGGGAACATGACATGGGTGGATTCTGGAACCCTGTGTCCTGTTAACATGACATGGGTGGATTCTGGAACCCTGAGGCCTTGGAACATGACATCTGTTTAGATTGTGGAATACTGTGGCCTGGGAACATAACTGAGGATTGATTCTGGAACCCTGTGGACTGGGAACATGACTGAGGTTTTATTCTGGAACCCTGAGGCCTGGGAACATGACATCTGTTTAGATTGTGGAATACTGTGGCCTGGGAACTTGACTGAGCCTTGGTTCTGGACCCCTGTGGACTGGGAACATGACTGAGGTTTTATTCTGGAAACCTGAGGCCTGGGAACATGACATCTGTTTAGATTGTGGAATACTGTGGCCTGGGAACTTGACTGAGCCTTGGTTCTGGACCCCTGTGGACTGGGAACATGACTGAGGTTTTATTCTGGAACCCTGAGGCCTGGGAACATGACATGGGTGGATTCTGGAACCCTATGTCCTGTTAACATGACATGGGTGGATTCTGGAACCCTGAGGCCTTGGAACATGACATCTGTTTAGATTGTGGAATACTGTGGCCTGGGAACATAACTGAGGATTGATTCTGGACCCCTGTGGACTGGGAACATGACTGAGGTTTTATTCTGGAACCCTGTGTCCTGTTAACATGACATGGGTGGATTCTGGAACCCTGTGTCCTGTTAACATGACATGGGTGGATTCTGGAACCCTGGGTCCTGTTAACATGACATGGGTGGATTCTGGAACCCTGGGTCCTGTTAACATGACATGGGTGGATTCTGGAACCCTGAGGCCTGGGAACATGACATCTGTTTAGATTGTGGAATACTGTGGCCTGGGAACTTGACTGAGCCTTGGTTCTGGACCCCTGTGGACTGGGAACATGACTGAGGTTTTATTCTGGAACCCTGAGGCCTGGGAACATGACATGGGTGGATTCTGGAACCCTGTGTCCTGTTAACATGACATGGGTGGATTCTGGAACCCTGAGGCCTTGGAACATGACATCTGTTTAGATTGTGGAATACTGTGGCCTGGGAACATAACTGAGGATTGATTCTGGACCCCTGTGGACTGGGAACATGACTGAGGTTTTATTCTGGAACCCTGTGTCCTGTTAACATGACATGGGTGGATTCTGGAACCCTGTGTCCTGTTAACATGACATGGGTGGATTCTGGAACCCTGGGTCCTGTTAACATGACATGGGTGGATTCTGGAACCCTGGGTCCTGTTAACATGACATGGGTGGATTCTGGAACCCTGAGGCCTGGGAACATGACATCTGTTTAGACTGTGGAATACTGTGGCCTGGGAACTTGACTGAGCCTTGGTTCTGGACCCCTGTGGACTGGGAACATGACTGAGGTTTTATTCTGGAACCCTGAGGCCTGGGAACATGACATGGGTGGATTCTGGAACCCTGTGTCCTGTTAACATGACATGGGTGGATTCTGGAACCCTGAGGCCTTGGAACATGACATCTGTTTAGATTTTGGAATACTGTGGCCTGGGAACATAACTGAGGATTGATTCTGGACCCCTGTGGACTGGGAACATGACTGAGGTTTTATTCTGGAACCCTGTGTCCTGTTAACATGACATGGGTGGATTCTGGAACCCTGGGTCCTGTTAACATGACATGGGTGGATTCTGGAACCCTGGGTCCTGTTAACATGACATGGGTGGATTCTGGAACCCTGGGTCCTGTTAACATGACATGGGTGGATTCTGGAACCCTGAGGCCTGGGAACATGACATCTGTTTAGATTGTGGAATACTGTGGCCTGGGAACTTGACTGAGCCTTGGTTCTGGACCCCTGTGGACTGGGAACATGACTGAGGTTTTATTCTGCAACCCTGTGTCCTGTTAACATGACATGGGTGGATTCTGGAACCCTGTGTCCTGTTAACATGACATGGGTGGATTCTGGAACCCTGTGTCCTGTTAACATGACATGGGTGGATTCTGGAACCCTGTGTCCTGTTAACATGACATGGGTGGATTCTGGAACCCTGGGTCCTGTTAACATGACATGGGTGGATTCTGGAACCCTGAGGCCTGGGAACATGACATCTGTTTAGATTGTGGAATACTGTGGCCTGGGAACATAACTGAGGATTGATTCTGGACCCCTGTGGACTGGGAACATGACTGAGGTTTTATTCTGGAAACCTGAGGCCTGGGAACATGACATCTGTTTAGATTGTGGAATACTGTGGCCTGGGAACTTGACTGAGGATTGATTCTGGACCCCTGTGGACTGGGAGCATGACTGAGGTTTTATTCTGGAACCCTGTGTCCTGTTAACATGACATGGGTGGATTCTGGAACCCTGTGTCCTGTTAACATGACATGGGTGGATTCTGGAACCCTGAGGCCTGGGAACATGACATCTGTTTAGATTGTGGAATACTGTGGCCTGGGAACATAACTGAGCCTTGGTTCTGGACCCCTGTGGACTGGGAACATGACTGAGGTTTTATTCTGGAACCCTGAGGCCTGGGAACATGACATGGGTGGATTCTGGAACCCTGAGGCCTGGGAACATGACATCTGTTTAGATTGTGGAATACTGTGGCCTGGGAACTTGACTGAGCCTGGGTTCTGGACCCCTGTGGACTGGGAACATGACTGAGGTTTTATTCTGGAACCCTGAGGCCTGGGAACATGACATGGGTGGATTCTGGAACCCTGTGTCCTGTTAACATGACATGGGTGGATTCTGGAACCCTGAGGCCTTGGAACATGACATCTGTTTAGATTGTGGAATACTGTGGCCTGGGAACATAACTGAGGATTGATTCTGGACCCCTGTGGACTGGGAACATGACTGAGGTTTTATTCTGGAACCCTGAGGCCTGGGAACATGACATCTGTTTAGATTGTGGAATACTGTGGCCTGGGAACTTGACTGAGCCTTGGTTCTGGACCCCTGTGGACTGGGAACATGACTGAGGTTTTTTTCTGGAACCCTGAGGCCTGGGAACATGACATCTGTTTAGATTGTGGAATACTGTGGCCTGGGAACTTGACTGAGCCTTGGTTCTGGACCCCTGTGGACTGGGAACATGACTGAGGTTTTATTCTGGAACCCTGTGTCCTGTTAACATGACATGGGTGGATTCTGGAACCCTGAGGCCTGGGAACATGACATCTGTTTAGATTGTGGAATACTGTGGCCTGGGAACATAACTGAGGATTGATTCTGGACCCCTGTGGACTGGGAACATGACTGAGGTTTTATTCTGGAACGCTGAGGCCTGGGAACATGACATGGGTGGATTCTGGAACCCTGAGGCCTGGGAACATGACATGGGTGGATTCTGGAACCCTGTGTCCTGTTAACATGACATGGGTGGATTCTGGAACCCTGGGTCCTGTTAACATGACATGGGTGGATTCTGGAACCCTGAGGCCTGGGAACATGACATCTGTTTAGATTGTGGAATACTGTGGCCTGGGAACTTGACTGAGCCTTGGTTCTGGACCCCTGTGGACTGGGAACATGACTGAGGTTTTATTCTGGAACCCTGTGTCCTGTTAACATGACATGGGTGGATTCTGGAACCCTGTGTCCTGTTAACATGACATGGGTGGATTCTGGAACCCTGTGTCCTGTTAACATGACATGGGTGGATTCTGGAAACCTGTGTCCTGTTAACATGACATGGGTGGATTCTGGAACCCTGGGTCCTGTTAACATGACATGGGTGGATTCTGGAACCCTGAGGCCTGGGAACATGACATCTGTTTAGATTGTGGAATACTGTGGCCTGGGAACATAACTGAGGATTGATTCTGGACCCCTGTGGACTGGGAACATGACTGAGGTTTTATTCTGGAAACCTGAGGCCTGGGAACATGAAATCTGTTTAGATTGTGGAATACTGTGGCCTGGGAACTTGACTGAGGATTGATTCTGGACCCCTGTGGACTGGGAACATGACTGAGGTTTTATTCTGGAACCCTGTGTCCTGTTAACATGACATGGGTGGATTCTGGAACCCTGTGTCCTGTTAACATGACATGGGTGGATTCTGGAACCCTGAGGCCTGGGAACATGACATCTGTTTAGATTGTGGAATACTGTGGCCTGGGAACATAACTGAGCCTTGGTTCTGGACCCCTGTGGACTGGGAACATGACTGAGGTTTTATTCTGGAACCCTGAGGCCTGGGAACATGACATGGGTGGATTCTGGAACCCTGAGGCCTGGGAACATGACATCTGTTTAGATTGTGGAATACTGTGGCCTGGGAACTTGACTGAGCCTGGGTTCTGGACCCCTGTGGACTGGGAACATGACTGAGGTTTTATTCTGGAACCCTGAGGCCTGGGAACATGACATGGGTGGATTCTGGAACCCTGTGTCCTGTTAACATGACATGGGTGGATTCTGGAACCCTGAGGCCTTGGAACATGACATCTGTTTAGATTGTGGAATACTGTGGCCTGGGAACATAACTGAGGATTGATTCTGGACCCCTGTGGACTGGGAACATGACTGAGGTTTTATTCTGGAACCCTGAGGCCTGGGAACATGACATGGGTGGATTCTGGAACCCTGAGGCCTGGGAACATGACATGGGTGGATTCTGGAACCCTGTGTCCTGTTAACATGACATGGGTGGATTCTGGAACCCTGGGTCCTGTTAACATGACATGGGTGGATTCTGGAACCCTGAGGCCTGGGAACATGACATCTGTTTAGATTGTGGAATACTGTGGCCTGGGAACATAACTGAGGATTCATTCTGGACCCCTGTGTCCTGGGAACATGACATGGGTGGATTCTGGACCCCTGTGGACTGGGAACATGACTGAGGTTTTATTCTGGAACCCTGAGGCCTGGGAACATGACATCTGTTTAGATTGTGGAATACTGTGGCCTGGGAAATTGACTGAGCCTTGGTTCTGGACCCCTGTGGACTGGGAACATGACTGAGGTTTAATTCTGGAACCCTGAGGCCTGGGAACATGACATGGGTGGATTCTGGAACCCTGTGTCCTGTTAACATGACATGGGTGGATTCTGGAACCCTGAGGCCTGGGAACATGACATCTGTTTAGATTGTGGAATACTGTGGCCTGGGAACATAACTGAGGATTGATTCTGGACCCATGTGGACTGGGAACATGACTGAGGTTTTATTCTGGAACCCTGAGGCCTGGGAACATGACATGGGTGGATTCTGGAACCCTGTGTCCTGTTAACATGACATGGGTGGATTCTGGAACCCTGAGGCCTGGGAACATGACATCTGTTTAGATTGTGGAATACTGTGGCCTGGGAACATAACTGAGGATTGATTCTGGACCCCTGTGGACTGGGAACATGACTGAGGTTTTATTCTGGAACCCTGAGGCCTGGGAACATGACATCTGTTTAGATTGTGGAATACTGTGGCCTGGGAACTTGACTGAGCCTTGGTTCTGGACCCCTGTGGACTGGGAACATGACTGAGGTTTTATTCTGGAACCCTGTGTCCTGTTAACATGACATGGGTGGATTCTGGAACCCTGAGGCCTGGGAACATGACATCTGTTTAGATTGTGGAATACTGTGGCCTGGGAACATAACTGAGGATTGATTCTGGACCCCTGTGGACTGGGAACATGACTGAGGTTTTATTATGGAACCCTGTGTCCTGTTAACATGACATGGGTGGATTCTGGAACCCTGTGTCCTGTTAACATGACATGGGTGGATTCTGGAACCCTGAGGCCTGGGAACATGACATCTGTTTAGATTGTGGAATACTGTGGCCTGGGAACATAACTGAGCCTTGGTTCTGGACCCCTGTGGACTGGGAACATGACTGAGGTTTTATTCTGGAACCCTGAGGCCTGGGAACATGACATGGGTGGATTCTGGAACCCTGAGGCCTGGGAACATGACATCTGTTTAGATTGTGGAATACTGTGGCCTGGGAACTTGACTGAGCCTTGGTTCTGGACCCCTGTGGACTGGGAACATGACTGAGGTTTTATTCTGGAACCCTGAGGGCTGGGAACATGACATGGGTGGATTCTGGAACCCTGTGTCCTGTTAACATGACATGGGTGGATTCTGGAACCCTGAGGCCTTGGACCATGACATCTGTTTAGATTGTGGAATACTGTGGCCTGGGAACATAACTGAGGATTGATTCTGGAACCCTGTGGACTGGGAACATGACTGAGGTTTTATTCTGGAACCCTGAGGCCTGGGAACATGACATCTGTTTAGATTGTGGAATACTGTGGCCTGGGAACTTGACTGAGCCTTGGTTCTGGACCCCTGTGGACTGGGAACATGACTGAGGTTTTATTCTGGAACCCTGAGGCCTGGGAACATGACATCTGTTTAGATTGTGGAATACTGTGGCCTGGGAACTTGACTGAGCCTTGGTTCTGGACCCCTGTGGACTGGGAACATGACTGAGGTTTTATTCTGGAACCCTGAGGCCTGGGAACATGACATGGGTGGATTCTGGAACCCTGTGTCCTGTTAACATGACATGGGTGGATTCTGGAACCCTGAGGCCTGGGAACATGACATCTGTTTAGATTGTGGAATACTGTGGCCTGGGAACATAACTGAGGATTGATTCTGGACCCCTGTGGACTGGGAACATGACTGAGGTTTTATTCTGGAACCCTGAGGCCTGGGAACATGACATGGGTGGATTCTGGAACCCTGTGTCCTGTTAACATGACATGGGTGGATTCTGGAACCCTGAGGCCTGGGAACATGACATCTGTTTAGATTGTGGAATACTGTGGCCTGGGAACATAACTGAGGATTGATTCTGGACCCCTGTGGACTGGGAACATGACTGAGGTTTTATTCTGGAACCCTGAGGCCTGGGAACATGACATCTGTTTAGATTGTGGAATACTGTGGCCTGGGAACTTGACTGAGCCTTGGTTATGGACCCCTGTGGACTGGGAACATGACTGAGGTTTTATTCTGGAACCCTGTGTCCTGTTAACATGACATGGGTGGATTCTGGAACCCTGAGGCCTGGGAACATGACATCTGTTTAGATTGTGGAATACTGTGGCCTGGGAACATAACTGAGGATTGATTCTGGACCCCTGTGGACTGGGAACATGACTGAGGTTTTATTATGGAACCCTGTGTCCTGTTAACATGACATGGGTGGATTCTGGAACCCTGTGTCCTGTTAACATGACATGGGTGGATTCTGGAACCCTGAGGCCTGGGAACATGACATCTGTTTAGATTGTGGAATACTGTGGCCTGGGAACTTGACTGAGCCTTGGTTCTGGACCCCTGTGGACTGGGAACATGACTGAGGTTTTATTCTGGAACCCTGAGGCCTGGGAACATGACATGGGTGGATTCTGGAACCCTGAGGCCTGGGAACATGACATCTGTTTAGATTGTGGAATACTGTGGCCTGGGAACTTGACTGAGCCTTGGTTCTGGACCCCTGTGGACTGGGAACATGACTGAGGTTTTATTCTGGAACCCTGAGGGCTGGGAACATGACATGGGTGGATTCTGGAACCCTGTGTCCTGTTAACATGACATGGGTGGATTCTGGAACCCTGAGGCCTTGGAACATGACATCTGTTTAGATTGTGGAATACTGTGGCCTGGGAACATAACTGAGGATTGATTCTGGAACCCTGTGGACTGGGAACATGACTGAGGTTTTATTCTGGAACCCTGAGGCCTGGGAACATGACATCTGTTTAGATTGTGGAATACTGTGGCCTGGGAACTTGACTGAGCCTTGGTTCTGGACCCCTGTGGACTGGGAACATGACTGAGGTTTTATTCTGGAAACCTGAGGCCTGGGAATATGACATCTGTTTAGATTGTGGAATACTGTGGCCTGGGAACTTGACTGAGCCTTGGTTCTGGACCCCTGTGGACTGGGAACATGACTGAGGTTTTATTCTGGAACCCTGAGGCCTGGGAACATGACATGGGTGGATTCTGGAACCCTATGTCCTGTTAACATGACATGGGTGGATTCTGGAACCCTGAGGCCTTGGAACATGACATCTGTTTAGATTGTGGAATACTGTGGCCTGGGAACATAACTGAGGATTGATTCTGGACCCCTGTGGACTGGGAACATGACTGAGGTTTTATTCTGGAACCCTGTGTCCTGTTAACATGACATGGGTGGATTCTGGAACCCTGTGTCCTGTTAACATGACATGGGTGGATTCTGGAACCCTGGGTCCTGTTAACATGACATGGGTGGATTCTGGAACCCTGGGTCCTGTTAACATGACATGGGTGGATTCTGGAACCCTGAGGCCTGGGAACATGACATCTGTTTAGATTGTGGAATACTGTGGCCTGGGAACTTGACTGAGCCTTGGTTCTGGACCCCTGTGGACTGGGAACATGACTGAGGTTTTATTCTGGAACCCTGAGGCCTGGGAACATGACATGGGTGGATTCTGGAACCCTGTGTCCTGTTAACATGACATGGGTGGATTCTGGAACCCTGAGGCCTTGGAACATGACATCTGTTTAGATTGTGGAATACTGTGGCCTGGGAACATAACTGAGGATTGATTCTGGACCCCTGTGGACTGGGAACATGACTGAGGTTTTATTCTGGAACCCTGTGTCCTGTTAACATGACATGGGTGGATTCTGGAACCCTGGGTCCTGTTAACATGACATGGGTGGATTCTGGAACCCTGGGTCCTGTTAACATGACATGGGTGGATTCTGGAACCCTGGGTCCTGTTAACATGACATGGGTGGATTCTGGAACCCTGAGGCCTGGGAACATGACATCTGTTTAGATTGTGGAATACTGTGGCCTGGGAACTTGACTGAGCCTTGGTTCTGGACCCCTGTGGACTGGGAACATGACTGAGGTTTTATTCTGGAACCCTGTGTCCTGTTAACATGACATGGGTGGATTCTGGAACCCTGTGTCCTGTTAACATGACATGGGTGGATTCTGGAACCCTGTGTCCTGTTAACATGACATGGGTGGATTCTGGAACCCTGTGTCCTGTTAACATGACATGGGTGGATTCTGGAACCCTGGGTCCTGTTAACATGACATGGGTGGATTCTGGAACCCTGAGGCCTGGGAACATGACATCTGTTTAGATTGTGGAATACTGTGGCCTGGGAACTTGACTGAGGATTGATTCTGGACCCCTGTGGACTGGGAACATGACTGAGGTTTTATTCTGGAACCCTGAGGCCTGGGAACATGACATCTGTTTAGATTGTGGAATACTGTGGCCTGGGAACTTGACTGAGGATTGATTCTGGACCCCTGTGGACTGGGAACATGACTGAGGTTTTATTCTGGAACCCTGTGTCCTGTTAACATGACATGGGTGGATTCTGGAACCCTGTGTCCTGTTAACATGACATGGGTGGATTCTGGAACCCTGAGGCCTGGGAACATGACATCTGTTTAGATTGTGGAATACTGTGGCCTGGGAACATAACTGAGCCTTGGTTCTGGACCCCTGTGGACTGGGAACATGACTGAGGTTTTATTCTGGAACCCTGAGGCCTGGGAACATGACATGGGTGGATTCTGGAACCCTGAGGCCTGGGAACATGACATCTGTTTAGATTGTGGAATACTGTGGCCTGGGAACTTGACTGAGCCTGGGTTCTGGACCCCTGTGGACTGGGAACATGACTGAGGTTTTATTCTGGAACCCTGAGGCCTGGGAACATGACATGGGTGGATTCTGGAACCCTGTGTCCTGTTAACATGACATGGGTGGATTCTGGAACCCTGAGGCCTTGGAACATGACATCTGTTTAGATTGTGGAATACTGTGGCCTGGGAACATAACTGAGGATTGATTCTGGACCCCTGTGGACTGGGAACATGACTGAGGTTTTATTCTGGAACCCTGAGGCCTGGGAACATGACATCTGTTTAGATTGTGGAATACTGTGGCCTGGGAACTTGACTGAGCCTTGGTTCCGGACCCCTGTGGACTGGGAACATGACTGAGGTTTTTTTCTGGAACCCTGAGGCCTGGGAACATGACATCTGTTTAGATTGTGGAATACTGTGGCCTGGGAACTTGACTGAGCCTTGGTTCTGGACCCCTGTGGACTGGGAACATGACTGAGGTTTTATTCTGGAACCCTGAGGGCTGGGAACATGACATGGGTGGATTCTGGAAACCTGTGTCCTGTTAACATGACATGGGTGGATTCTGGAACCCTGAGGCCTTGGAACATGACATCTGTTTAGATTGTGGAATACTGTGGCCTGGGAACATAACTGAGGATTGATTCTGGAACCCTGTGGACTGGGAACATGACTGAGGTTTTATTCTGGAACCCTGAGGCCTGGGAACATGACATCTGTTTAGATTGTGGAATACTGTGGCCTGGGAACTTGACTGAGCCTTGGTTCTGGACCCCTGTGGACTGGGAACATGACTGAGGTTTTATTCTGGAAACCTGAGGCCTGGGAATATGACATCTGTTTAGATTGTGGAATACTGTGGCCTGGGAACTTGACTGAGCCTTGGTTCTCGACCCCTGTGGACTGGGAACATGACTGAGGTTTTATTCTGGAACCCTGAGGCCTGGGAACATGACATGGGTGGATTCTGGAACCCTATGTCCTGTTAACATGACATGGGTGGATTCTGGAACCCTGAGGCCTTGGAACATGACATCTGTTTAGATTGTGGAATACTGTGGCCTGGGAACATAACTGAGGATTGATTCTGGACCCCTGTGGACTGGGAACATGACTGAGGTTTTATTCTGGAACCCTGTGTCCTGTTAACATGACATGGGTGGATTCTGGAACCCTGTGTCCTGTTAACATGACATGGGTGGATTCTGGAACCCTGGGTCCTGTTAACATGACATGGGTGGATTCTGGAACCCTGGGTCCTGTTAACATGACATGGGTGGATTCTGGAACCCTGAGGCCTGGGAACATGACATCTGTTTAGATTGTGGAATACTGTGGCCTGGGAACTTGACTGAGCCTTGGTTCTGGACCCCTGTGGACTGGGAACATGACTGAGGTTTTATTCTGGAACCCTGAGGCCTGGGAACATGACATGGGTGGATTCTGGAACCCTGTGTCCTGTTAACATGACATGGGTGGATTCTGGAACCCTGAGGCCTTGGAACATGACATCTGTTTAGATTGTGGAATACTGTGGCCTGGGAACATAACTGAGGATTGATTCTGGACCCCTGTGGACTGGGAACATGACTGAGGTTTTATTCTGGAACCCTGTGTCCTGTTAACATGACATGGGTGGATTCTGGAACCCTCTCTCCTGTTAACATGACATGGGTGGATTCTGGAACCCTGGGTCCTGTTAACATGACATGGGTGGATTCTGGAACCCTGGGTCCTGTTAACATGACATGGGTGGATTCTGGAACCCTGAGGCCTGGGAACATGACATCTGTTTAGATTGTGGAATATTGTGGCCTGGGAACTTGACTGAGTCTTGGTTCTGGACCCCTGTGGACTGGGAACATGACTGAGGTTTTATTCTGGAACCCTGAGGCCTGGGAACATGACATGGGTGGATTCTGGAACCCTGTGTCCTGTTAACATGACATGGGTGGATTCTGGAACCCTGAGGCCTTGGAACATGACATCTGTTTAGATTGTGGAATACTGTGGCCTGGGAACATAACTGAGGATTGATTCTGGACCCCTGTGGACTGGGAACATGACTGAGGTTTTATTCTGGAACCCTGTGTCCTGTTAACATGACATGGGTGGATTCTGGAACCCTGGGTCCTGTTAACATGACATGGGTGGATTCTGGAACCCTGGGTCCTGTTAACATGACATGGGTGGATTCTGGAACCCTGGGTCCTGTTAACATGACATGGGTGGATTCTGGAACCCTGAGGCCTGGGAACATGACATCTGTTTAGATTGTGGAATACTGTGGCCTGGGAACTTGACTGAGCCTTGGTTCTGGACCCCTGTGGACTGGGAACATGACTGAGGTTTTATTCTGGAACCCTGTGTCCTGTTAACATGACATGGGTGGATTCTGGAACCCTGTGTCCTGTTAACATGACATGGGTGGATTCTGGAACCCTGTGTCCTGTTAACATGACATGGGTGGATTCTGGAACCCTGTGTCCTGTTAACATGACATGGGTGGATTCTGGAACCCTGGGTCCTGTTAACATGACATGGGTGGATTCTGGAACCCTGAGGCCTGGGAACATGACATCTGTTTAGATTGTGGAATACTGTGGCCTGGGAACTTGACTGAGGATTGATTCTGGACCCCTGTGGACTGGGAACATGACTGAGGTTTTATTCTGGAACCCTGAGGCCTGGGAACATGACATCTGTTTAGATTGTGGAATACTGTGGCCTGGGAACTTGACTGAGGATTGATTCTGGACCCCTGTGGACTGGGAACATGACTGAGGTTTTATTCTGGAACCCTGTGTCCTGTTAACATGACATGGGTGGATTCTGGAACCCTGTGTCCTGTTAACATGACATGGGTGGATTCTGGAACCCTGAGGCCTGGGAACATGACATCTGTTTAGATTGTGGAATACTGTGGCCTGGGAACATAACTGAGCCTTGGTTCTGGACCCCTGTGGACTGGGAACATGACTGAGGTTTTATTCTGGAACCCTGAGGCCTGGGAACATGACATGGGTGGATTCTGGAACCCTGAGGCCTGGGAACATGACATCTGTTTAGATTGTGGAATACTGTGGCCTGGGAACTTGACTGAGCCTGGGTTCTGGACCCCTGTGGACTGGGAACATGACTGAGGTTTTATTCTGGAACCCTGAGGCCTGGGAACATGACATGGGTGGATTCTGGAACCCTGTGTCCTGTTAACATGACATGGGTGGATTCTGGAACCCTGAGGCCTTGGAACATGACATCTGTTTAGATTGTGGAATACTGTGGCCTGGGAACATAACTGAGGATTGATTCTGGACCCCTGTGGACTGGGAACATGACTGAGGTTTTATTCTGGAACCCTGAGGCCTGGGAACATGACATCTGTTTAGATTGTGGAATACTGTGGCCTGGGAACTTGACTGAGCCTTGGTTCCGGACCCCTGTGGACTGGGAACATGACTGAGGTTTTTTTCTGGAACCCTGAGGCCTGGGAACATGACATCTGTTTAGATTGTGGAATACTGTGGCCTGGGAACTTGACTGAGCCTTGGTTCTGGACCCCTGTGGACTGGGAACATGACTGAGGTTTTATTCTGGAACCCTGTGTCCTGTTAACATGACATGGGTGGATTCTGGAACCCTGAGGCCTGGGAACATGACATCTGTTTAGATTGTGGAATACTGTGGCCTGGGAACATAACTGAGGATTGATTCTGGACCCCTGTGGACTGGGAACATGACTGAGGTTTTATTCTGGAACCCTGAGGCCTGGGAACATGACATGGGTGGATTTTGGAACCCTGAGGCCTGGGAACATGACATGGGTGGATTCTGGAACCCTGTGTCCTGTTAACATGACATGGGTGGATTCTGGAACCCTGGGTCCTGTTAACATGACATGGGTGGATTCTGGAACCCTGAGGCCTGGGAACATGACATCTGTTTAGATTGTGGAATACTGTGGCCTGGGAACTTGACTGAGCCTTGGTTCTGGACCCCTGTGGACTGGGAACATGACTGAGGTTTTATTCTGGAACCCTGAGGCCTGGGAACATGACATGGGTGGATTCTGGAACCCTGTGTCCTGTTAACATGACATGGGTGGATTCTGGAACCCTGAGGCCTTGGAACATGACATCTGTTTAGATTGTGGAATACTGTGGCCTGGGAACATAACTGAGGATTGATTCTGGACCCCTGTGGACTGGGAACATGACTGAGGTTTTATTCTGGAAACCTGTGTCCTGTTAACATGACATGGGTGGATTCTGGAACCCTGGGTCCTGTTAACATGACATGGGTGGATTCTGGAACCCTGGGTCCTGTTAACATGACATGGGTGGATTATGGAACCCTGGGTCCTGTTAACATGACATGGGTGGATTCTGGAACCCTGAGGCCTGGGAACATGACATCTGTTTAGATTGTGGAATATTGTGGCCTGGGAACTTGACTGAGTCTTGGTTCTGGACCCCTGTGGACTGGGAACATGACTGAGGTTTTATTCTGGAACCCTGAGGCCTGGGAACATGACATGGGTGGATTCTGGAACCCTGTGTCCTGTTAACATGACATGGGTGGATTCTGGAACCCTGAGGCCTTGGAACATGACATCTGTTTAGATTGTGGAATACTGTGGCCTGGGAACATAACTGAGGATTGATTCTGGACCCCTGTGGACTGGGAACATGACTGAGGTTTTATTCTGGAACCCTGTGTCCTGTTAACATGACATGGGTGGATTCTGGAACCCTGGGTCCTGTTAACATGACATGGGTGGATTCTGGAACCCTGGGTCCTGTTAACATGACATGGGTGGATTCTGGAACCCTGGGTCCTGTTAACATGACATGGGTGGATTCTGGAACCCTGAGGCCTGGGAACATGACATCTGTTTAGATTGTGGAATACTGTGGCCTGGGAACTTGACTGAGCCTTGGTTCTGGACCCCTGTGGACTGGGAACATGACTGAGGTTTTATTCTGGAACCCTGTGTCCTGTTAACATGACATGGGTGGATTCTGGAACCCTGTGTCCTGTTAACATGACATGGGTGGATTCTGGAACCCTGTGTCCTGTTAACATGACATGGGTGGATTCTGGAACCCTGTGTCCTGTTAACATGACATGGGTGGATTCTGGAACCCTGGGTCCTGTTAACATGACATGGGTGGATTCTGGAACCCTGAGGCCTGGGAACATGACATCTGTTTAGATTGTGGAATACTGTGGCCTGGGAACTTGACTGAGGATTGATTCTGGACCCCTGTGGACTGGGAACATGACTGAGGTTTTATTCTGGAACCCTGAGGCCTGGGAACATGACATCTGTTTAGATTGTGGAATACTGTGGCCTGGGAACTTGACTGAGGATTGATTCTGGACCCCTGTGGACTGGGAACATGACTGAGGTTTTATTCTGGAACCCTGTGTCCTGTTAACATGACATGGGTGGATTCTGGAACCCTGTGTCCTGTTAACATGACATGGGTGGATTCTGGAACCCTGAGGCCTGGGAACATGACATCTGTTTAGATTGTGGAATACTGTGGCCTGGGAACTTGACTGAGCCTTGGTTCTGGACCCCTGTGGACTGGGAACATGACTGAGGTTTTATTCTGGAACCCTGAGGCCTGGGAACATGACATGGGTGGATTCTGGAACCCTGAGGCCTGGGAACATGACATCTGTTTAGATTGTGGAATACTGTGGCCTGGGAACTTGACTGAGCCTGGATTCTGGACCCCTGTGGACTGGGAACATGACTGAGGTTTTATTCTGGAACCCTGAGGCCTGGGAACATGACATGGGTGGATTCTGGAACCCTGTGTCCTGTTAACATGACATGGGTGGATTCTGGAACCCTGAGGCCTTGGAACATGACATCTGTTTAGATTGTGGAATACTGTGGCCTGGGAACATAACTGAGGATTGATTCTGGACCCCTGTGGACTGGGAACATGACTGAGGTTTTATTCTGGAACCCTGAGGCCTGGGAACATGACATCTGTTTAGATTGTGGAATACTGTGGCCTGGGAACTTGACTGAGCCTTGGTTCTGGACCCCTGTGGACTGGGAACATGACTGAGGTTTTTTTCTGGAACCCTGAGGCCTGGGAACATGACATCTGTTTAGATTGTGGAATACTGTGGCCTGGGAACTTGACTGAGACTTGGTTCTGGAACCCTGTGGACTGGGAACATGACTGAGGTTTTATTCTGGAACCCTGTGTCCTGTTAACATGACATGGGTGGATTCTGGAAACCTGAGGCCTGGGAACATGACATCTGTTTAGATTGTGGAATACTGTGGCCTGGGAACATAACTGAGGATTGATTCTGGACCCCTGTGGACTGGGAACATGACTGAGGTTTTATTCTGGAACCCTGAGGCCTGGGAACATGACATGGGTGGATTCTGGAACCCTGAGGCCTGGGAACATGACATGGGTGGATTCTGGAACCCTGTGTCCTGTTAACATGACATGGGTGGATTCTGGAACCCTGGGTCCTGTTAACATGACATGGGTGGATTCTGGAACCCTGAGGCCTGGGAACATGACATCTGTTTAGATTGTGGAATACTGTGGCCTGGGAACATAACTGAGGATTGATTCTGGACCCCTGTGTCCTGTTAACATGACATGGGTGGATTCTGGAACCCTGAGGCCTGGGAACATGACATCTGTTTAGATTGTGGAATACTGTGGCCTGGGAACTTGACTGAGCCTTTGTTCTGGACCCCTGTGGACTGGGAACATGACTGAGGTTTTATTCTGGAACCCTGTGTCCTGTTAACATGACATGGGTGGATTCTGGAACGCTGTGTCCTGTTAACATGACATGGGTGGATTCTGGAACCCTGAGGCCTGGGAACATGACATCTGTTTAGATTGTGGAATACTGTGGCCTGGGAACATAACTGAGGATTGATTCTGGACCCCTGTGTCCTGGGAACATGACATCGGTGGATTCTGGAACCCTGAGGCCTGGGAACATGACATGGGTGGATTCTGGACCCCTGTGGACTGGGAACATGACTGAGGTTTTATTCTGGAACCCTGAGGCCTGGGAACATGACATCTGTTTAGATTGTGGAATACTGTGGCCTGGGAACTTGACTGAGCCTTGGTTCTGGACCCCTGTGGACTGGGAAAATGACTGAGGTTTTATTCTGGAACCCTGAGGCCTGGGAACATGACATGGGTGGATTCTGGAACCCTGTGTCCTGTTAACATGACATGGGTGGATTCTGGAACCCTGAGGCCTGGGAACATGACATCTGTTTAGATTGTGGAATACTGTGGCCTGGGAACTTGACTGAGGATTGATTCTGGACCCCTGTGGACTGGGAACATGACTGAGGTTTTATTCTGGAACCCTGTGTCCTGTTAACATGACATGGGTGGATTCTGGAACCCTGTGTCCTGTTAACATGACATGGTTGGATTCTGGAACCCTGAGGCCTGGGAACATGACATCAGTTTAGATTGTGGAATACTGTGGCCTGGGAACATAACTGAGGATTGATTCTGGACCCCTGTGTCCTGGGAACATGACTTCGGTGGATTCTGGAACCCTGAGGCCTGGGAACATGACATGGGTGGATTCTGGACCCCTGTGGACTGGGAACATGACTGAGGTTTTATTCTGGAACCCTGAGGCCTGGGAACATGACATCTGTTTAGATTGTGGAATACTGTGGCCTGGGAACTTGACTGAGCCTTGGTTCTGGACCCCTGTGGACTGGGAACATGACTGAGGTTTTATTCTGGAACCCTGAGGCCTGGGAACATGACATGGGTGGATTCTGGAACCCTGTGTCCTGTTAACATGACATGGGTGGATTCTGGAACCCTGAGGCCTGGGAACATGACATCTGTTTAGATTGTGGAATACTGTGGCCTGGGAACATAACTGAGGATTGATTCTGGACCCCTGTGGACTGGGAACATGACTGAGGTTTTATTCTGGAACCCTGTGTCCTGTTAACATGACATGGGTGGATTCTGGAACCCTGTGTCCTGTTAACATGACATGGGCGGATTCTGGAACCCTGGGTCCTGTTAACATGACATGGGTGGATTCTGGAACCCTGGGTCCTGTTAACATGACATGGGTGGATTCTGGAACCCTGAGGCCTGGGAACATGACATCTGTTTAGATTGTGGAATACTGTGGCCTGGGAACTTGACTGAGCCTTGGTTCTGGACCCCTGTGGACTGGGAACATGACTGAGGTTTTATTCTGGAACCCTGTGTCCTGTTAACATGACATGGGTGGATTCTGGAACGCTGTGTCCTGTTAACATGACATGGGTGGATTCTGGAACCCTGAGGCCTGGGAACATGACATCTGTTTAGATTGTGGAATACTGTGGCCTGGGAACAAAACTGAGGATTGATTCTGGACCCCTGTGTCCTGGGAACATGACATCGGTGGATTCTGGAACCCTGAGGCCTGGGAACATGACATGGGTGGATTCTGGACCCCTGTGGACTGGGAACATGACTGAGGTTTTATTCTGGAACCCTGAGGCCTGGGAACATGACATCTGTTTAGATTGTGGAATACTGTGGCCTGGGAACTTGACTGAGCCTTGGTTCTGGACCCCTGTGGACTGGGAACATGACTGAGGTTTTATTCTGGAACCCTGAGGCCTGGGAACATGACATGGGTGGATTCTGGAACCCTGTGTCCTGTTAACATGACATGGGTGGATTCTGGAACCCTGAGGCCTGGGAACATGACATCTGTTTAGATTGTGGAATACTGTGGCCTGGGAACTTGACTGAGGATTGATTCTGGACCCCTGTGGACTGGGAACATGACTGAGGTTTTATTCTGGAACCCTGTGTCCTGTTAACATGACATGGGTGGATTCTGGAATCCTGTGTCCTGTTAACATGACATGGTTGGATTCTGGAACCCTGAGGCCTGGGAACATGACATCTGTTTAGATTGTGGAATACTGTGGCCTGGGAACATAACTGAGGATTGATTCTGGACCCCTGTGTCCTGGGAACATGACATCGGTGGATTCTGGAACCCTGAGGCCTGGGAACATGACATGGGTGGATTCTGGACCCCTGTGGACTGGGAACATGACTGAGGTTTTATTCTGGAACCCTGAGGCCTGGGAACATGACATCTGTTTAGATTGTGGAATACTGTGGCCTGGGAACTTGACTGAGCCTTGGTTCTGGACCCCTGTGGACTGGGAACATGACTGAGGTTTTATTCTGGAACCCTGAGGCCTGGGAACATGACATGGGTGGATTCTGGAACCCTGTGTCCTGTTAACATGACATGGGTGGATTCTGGGACCCTGAGGCCTGGGAACATGACATCTGTTTAGATTGTGGAATACTGTGGCCTGGGAACATAACTGAGGATTGATTCTGGACCCCTGTGGACTGGGAACATGACTGAGGTTTTATTCTGGAACCCTGTGTCCTGTTAACATGACATGGGTGGATTCTGGAACCCTGTGTCCTGTTAACATGACATGGGTGGATTCTGGAACCCTGGGTCCTGTTAACATGATATGGGTGGATTCTGGAACCCTGGGTCCTGTTAACATGACATGGGTGGATTCTGGAACCCTGAGGCCTGGGAACATGACATCTGTTTAGATTGTGGAATACTGTGGCCTGGGAAGTTGACTGAGCCTTGGTTCTGGACCCCTGTGGACTGGGAACATGACTGAGGTTTTATTCTGGAACCCTGAGGCCTGGGAACATGACATCTGTTTAGATTGTGGAATACTGTGGCCTGGGAACTTGACTGAGCCTTGGTTCTGGACCCCTGTGGACTGGGAACATGACTGAGGTTTTATTCTGGAACCCTGAGGCCTGGGAACATGACATGGGTGGATTCTGGAACCCTGAGGCCTGGGAACATGACATGGGTGGATTCTGGAACCCTGTGTCCTGTTAACATGACATGGGTGGATTCTGGAACCCTGGGTCCTGTTAACATGACATGGGTGGATTCTGGAACCCTGAGGCCTGGGAACATGATATCTGTTTAGATTGTGGAATACTGTGGCCTGGGAACTTGACTGAGCCTTGGTTCTGGACCCCTGTGGACTGGGAACATGACTGAGGTTTTATTCTGGAACCCTGAGGCCTGGGAACATGACATCTGTTTAGATTGTGGAATACTGTGGCCTGGGAACTTGACTGAGCCTTGGTTCTGGACCCCTGTGGACTGGGAACATGACTGAGGTTTTATTCTGGAACCCTGAGGCCTGGGAACATGACATGGGTGGATTCTGGAACCCTGAGGCCTGGGAACACGACATCTGTTTAGATTGTGGAATACTGTGGCCTGGGAACATAACTGAGGATTGATTCTGGACCCCTGTGGACTGGGAATATGACTGAGGTTTTATTCTGGAACCCTGTGTCCTGTTAACATGACATGGGTGGATTCTGGAACCCTGTGTCCTGTTAACATGACATGGGTGGATTCTGGAACCCTGGGTCCTGTTAACATGACATGGGTGGATTCTGGAACCCTGGGTCCTGTTAACATGACATGGGTGGATTCTGGAACCCTGAGGCCTGGGAACATGACATCTGTTTAGATTGTGGAATACTGTGGCCTGGGAACTTGACTGAGCCTTGGTTCTGGACCCCTGTGGACTGGGAACATGACTGAGGTTTTATTCTGGAACCCTGAGGCCTGGGAACATGACATCTGTTTAGATTGTGGAATACTGTGGCCTGGGAACTTGACTGAGCCTTGGTTCTGGACCCCTGTGGACTGGGAACATGACTGAGGTTTTATTCTGGAACCCTGAGGCCTGGGAACATGACATGGGTGGATTCTGGAACCCTGAGGCCTGGGAACATGACATGGGTGGATTCTGGAACCCTGTGTCCTGTTAACATGACATGGGGGGATTCTGGAACCCTGGGTCCTGTTAACATGACATGGGTGGATTCTGGAACCCTGAGGCCTGGGAACATGACATCTGTTTAGATTGTGGAATACTGTGGCCTGGGAACATAACTGAGGATTGATTCTGGACCCCTGTGTCCTGTTAACATGACATGGGTGGATTCTGGAACCCTGAGGCCTGGGAACATGACATCTGTTTAGATTGTGGAATACTGTGGCCTGGGAACTTGACTGAGCCTTGGTTCTGGACCCCTGTGTACTGGGAACATGACTGAGGTTTTATTCTGGAACCCTGAGGCCTGGGAACATGACATGGGTGGATTCTGGAACCCTGTGTCCTGTTAACATGACATGGGTGGATTCTGGAACCCTGAGGCCTGGGAACATGACATCTGTTTAGATTGTGGAATACTGTGGCCTGGGAACATAACTGAGGATTGATTCTGGACCCCTGTGGACTGGGAACATGACTGAGGTTTTATTCTGGAACCCTGTGTCCTGTTAACATGACATGGGTGGATTCTGGAACCCTGAGGCCTGGGAACATGACATCTGTTTAGATTGTGGAATACTGTGGCCTGGGAACTTGACTGAGGATTGATTCTGGACCCCTGTGGACTGGGAACATGACTGAGGTTTTATTCTGGAACCCTGTGTCCTGTTAACATGACATGGGTGGATTCTGGAACCCTGTGTCCTGTTAACATGACATGGTTGGATTCTGGAACCCTGAGGCCTGGGAACATGACATCTGTTTAGATTGTGGAATACTGTGGCCTGGGAACATAACTGAGGATTGATTCTGGACCCCTGTGTCCTGGGAACATGACATCGGTGGATTCTGGAACCCTGAGGCCTGGGAACATGACATGGGTGGATTCTGGACCCCTGTGGACTGGGAACATGACTGAGGTTTTATTCTGGAACCCTGAGGCCTGGGAACATGACATCTGTTTAGATTGTGGAATACTGTGGCCTGGGAACTTGACTGAGCCTTGGTTCTGGACCCCTGTGGACTGGGAACATGACTGAGGTTTTATTCTGGAACCCTGAGGCCTGGGAACATGACATGGGTGGATTCTGGAACCCTGAGGCCTGGGAACATGACATGGGTGGATTCTGGAACCCTGTGTCCTGTTAACATGACATGGGTGGATTCTGGAACCCTGGGTCCTGTTAACATGACATGGGTGGATTCTGGAACCCTGAGGCCTGGGAACATGACATCTGTTTAGATTGTGGAATACTGTGGCCTGGGAACTTGACTGAGCCTTGGTTCTGGACCCCTGTGGACTGGGAACATGACTGAGGTTTTATTCTGGAACCCTGAGGCCTGGGAACATGACATGGGTGGATTCTGGAACCCTGAGGCCTGGGAACATGACATGGGTGGATTCTGGAACCCTGTGTCCTGTTAACATGACATGGGTGGATTCTGGAACCCTGGGTCCTGTTAACATGACATGGGTGGATTCTGGAACCCTGAGGCCTGGGAACATGACATCTGTTTAGATTGTGGAATACTGTGGCCTGGGAACTTGACTGAGCCTTGGTTCTGGACCCCTGTGGACTGGGAACATGACTGAGGTTTTATTCTGGAACCCTGAGGCCTGGGAACATGACATCTGTTTAGATTGTGGAATACTGTGGCCTGGGAACTTGACTGAGCCTTGGTTCTGGACCCCTGTGGACTGGGAACATGACTGAGGTTTTATTCTGGAACCCTGAGGCCTGGGAACATGACATGGGTGGATTCTGGAACCCTGAGGCCTGGGAACACGACATCTGTTTAGATTGTGGAATACTGTGGCCTGGGAACATAACTGAGGATTGATTCTGGACCCCTGTGGACTGGGAACATGACTGAGGTTTTATTCTGGAACCCTGTGTCCTGTTAACATGACATGGGTGGATTCTGGAACCCTGTGTCCTGTTAACATGACATGGGTGGATTCTGGAACCCTGGGTCCTGTTAACATGACATGGGTGGATTCTGGAACCCTGGGTCCTGTTAACATGACATGGGTGGATTCTGGAACCCTGAGGCCTGGGAACATGACATCTGTTTAGATTGTGGAATACTGTGGCCTGGGAACTTGACTGAGCCTTGGTTCTGGACCCCTGTGGACTGGGAACATGACTGAGGTTTTATTCTGGTACCCTGAGGCCTGGGAACATGACATCTGTTTAGATTGTGGAATACTGTGGCCTGGGAACTTGACTGAGCCTTGGTTCTGGACCCCTGTGGACTGGGAACATGACTGAGGTTTTATTCTGGAACCCTGAGGCCTGGGAACATGACATGGGTGGATTCTGGAACCCTGAGGCCTGGGAACATGACATGGGTGGATTCTGGAACCCTGTGTCCTCTTAACATGACATGGGTGGATTCTGGAACCCTGGGTCCTGTTAACATGACATGGGTGGATTCTGGAACCCTGAGGCCTGGGAACATGACATCTGTTTAGATTGTGGAATACTGTGGCCTGGGAACATAACTGAGGATTGATTCTGGACCCCTGTGTCCTGTTAACATGACATGGGTGGATTCTGGAACCCTGAGGCCTGGGAACATGACATCTGTTTAGATTGTGGAATACTGTGGCCTGGGAACTTGACTGAGCCTTGGTTCTGGACCCCTGTGGACTGGGAACATGACTGAGGTTTTATTCTGGAACCCTGAGGCCTGGGAACATGACATGGGTGGATTCTGGAACCCTGTGTCCTGTTAACATGACATGGGTGGATTCTGGAACCCTGAGGCCTGGGAACATGACATCTGTTTAGATTGTGGAATACTGTGGCCTGGGAACATAACTGAGGATTGATTCTGGACCCCTGTGGACTGGGAACATGACTGAGGTTTTATTCTGGAACCCTGAGGCCTGGGAACATGACATGGGTGGATTCTGGAACCCTGTGTCCTGTTAACATGACATGGGTGGATTCTGGAACCCTGAGTCCTTGGAACATGACATCTGTTTAGATTGTGGAATACTGTGGCCTGGGAACATAACTGAGGATTGATTCTGGACCCCTGTGGACTGGGAACATGACTGAGGTTTTATTCTGGAACCCTGAGGCCTGGGAACATGACATCTGTTTAGATTGTGGAATACTGTGGCCTGGGAACTTGACTGAGCCTTGGTTCTGGACCCCTGTGGACTGGGAACATGACTGAGGTTTTATTCTAGAACCCTGAGGCCTGGGAACATGACATCTGTTTAGATTGTGGAATACTGTGGCCTGGGAACTTGACTGAGCCTTGGTTCTGGACCCCTGTGGACTGGGAACATGACTGAGGTTTTATTCTGGAACCCTGAGGCCTGGGAACATGACATCTGTTTAGATTGTGGAATACTGTGGCCTGGGAACTTGACTGAGCCTTGGTTCTGGACCCCTGTGGACTGGGAACATGACTGAGGTTTTATTCTGGAACCCTGAGGCCTGGGAACATGACATGGGTGGATTCTGGAACCCTGAGGCCTGGGAACATGACATGGGTGGATTCTGGAACCCTGTGTCCTGTTAACATGACATGGGTGGATTCTGGAACCCTGGGTCCTGTTAACATGACATGGGTGGATTCTGGAACCCTGAGGCCTGGGAACATGACATCTGTTTAGATTGTGGAATACTGTGGCCTGGGAACATAACTGAGGATTGATTCTGGACCCCTGTGTCCTGGGAACATGACATCGGTGGATTCTGGAACCCTGAGGCCTGGGAACATGACATGGGTGGATTCTGGACCCCTGTGGACTGGGAACATGACTGAGGTTTTATTCTGGAACCCTGAGGCCTGGGAACATGACATCTGTTTAGATTGTGGAATACTGTGGCCTGGGAACTTGACTGAGCCTTGGTTCTGGACCCCTGTGGACTGGGAACATGACTGAGGTTTTATTCTGGAACCCTGAGGCCTGGGAACATGACATGGGTGGATTCTGGAACCCTGTGTCCTGTTAACATGACATGGGTGGATTCTGGAACCCTGAGGCCTGGGAACATGACATCTGTTTAGATTGTGGAATACTGTGCCCTGGGAACATAAGTGAGGATTGATTCTGGACCCCTGTGGACTGGGAACATGACTGAGGTTTTATTCTGGAACCCTGAGGCCTGGGAACATGACATGGGTGGATTCTGGAACCCTGTGTCCTGTTAACATGACATGGGTGGATTCTGGAACCCTGAGGCCTGGGAACATGACATCTGTTTAGATTGTGGAATACTGTGGCCTGGGAACATAACTGAGGATTGATTCTGGACCCCTGTGGACTGGGAACATGACTGAGGTTTTATTCTGGAACCCTGAGGCCTGGGAACATGACATCTGTTTAGATTGTGGAATACTGTGGCCTGGGAACTTGACTGAGCCTTGGTTCTGGACCCCTGTGGACTGGGAACATGACTGAGGTTTTATTCTGGAACCCTGTGTCCTGTTAACATGACATGGGTGGATTCTGGAACCCTGAGGCCTGGGAACATGACATCTGTTTAGATTGTGGAATACTGTGGCCTGGGAACATAACTGAGGATTGATTCTGGACCCCTGTGGACTGGGAACATGACTGAGGTTTTATTATGGAACCCTGTGTCCTGTTAACATGACATGGGTGGATTCTGGAACCCTGTGTCCTGTTAACATGACATGGGTGGATTCTGGAACCCTGAGGCCTGGGAACATGACATCTGTTTAGATTGTGGAATACTGTGGCCTGGGAACATAACTGAGCCTTGGTTCTGGACCCCTGTGGACTGGGAACATGACTGAGGTTTTATTCTGGAACCCTGAGGCCTGGGAACATGACATGGGTGGATTCTGGAAACCTGTGTCCTGTTAACATGACATGGGTGGATTCTGGAACCCTGAGGCCTGGGAACATGACATCTGTTTAGATTGTGGAATACTGTGGCCTGGGAACATAACTGAGGATTGATTCTGGACCCCTGTGGACTGGGAACATGACTGAGGTTTTATTCTGGAACCCTGTGTCCTGTTAACATGACATGGGTGGATTCTGGAACCCTGTGTCCTGTTAACATGACATGGGTGGATTCTGGAACCCTGGGTCCTGTTAACATGACATGGGTGGATTCTGGAACCCTGGGTCCTGTTAACATGACATGGGTGGACTCTGGAACCCTGAGGCCTGGGAACATGACATCTGTTTAGATTGTGGAATACTGTGGCCTGGGAAGTTGACTGAGCCTTGGTTCTGGACCCCTGTGGACTGGGAACATGACTGAGGTTTTATTCTGGAACCCTGAGGCCTGGGAACATGACATCTGTTTAGATTGTGGAATACTGTGGCCTGGGAACTTGACTGAGCCTTGGTTCTGGACCCCTGTGGACTGGGAACATGACTGAGGTTTTATTCTGGAACCCTGAGGCCTGGGAACATGACATGGGTGGATTCTGGAACCCTGAGGCCTGGGAACATGACATGGGTGGATTCTGGAACCCTGTGTCCTGTTAACATGACATGGGTGGATTCTGGAACCCTGGGTCCTGTTAACATGACATGGGTGGATTCTGGAACCCTGAGGCCTGGGAACATGACATCTGTTTAGATTGTGGAATACTGTGGCCTGGGAACATAACTGAGGATTGATTCTGGACCCCTGTGTCCTGTTAACATGACATGGGTGGATTCTGGAACCCTGAGGCCTGGGAACATGACATCTGTTTAGATTGTGGAATACTGTGGCCTGGGAACTTGACTGAGCCTTGGTTCTGGACCCCTGTGGACTGGGAACATGACTGAGGTTTTATTCTGGAACGCTGAGGCCTGGGAACATGACATGGGTGGATTCTGGAACCCTGTGTCCTGTTAACATGACATGGGTGGATTCTGGAACCCTGAGGCCTGGGAACATGACATCTGTTTAGATTGTGGAATACTGTGGCCTGGGAACATAACTGAGGATTGATTCTGGACCCCTGTGGACTGGGAACATGACTGAGGTTTTATTCTGGAACCCTGAGGCCTGGGAACATGACATGGGTGGATTCTGGAACCCTGTGTCCTGTTAACATGACATGGGTGGATTCTGGAACCCTGAGTCCTTGGAACATGACATCTGTTTAGATTGTGGAATACTGTGGCCTGGGAACATAACTGAGGATTGATTCTGGACCCCTGTGGACTGGGAACATGACTGAGGTTTTATTCTGGAACCCTGAGGCCTGGGAACATGACATCTGTTTAGATTGTGGAATACTGTGGCCTGGGAACTTGACTGAGCCTTGGTTCTGGACCCCTGTGGACTGGGAACATGACTGAGGTTTTATTCTAGAACCCTGAGGCCTGGGAACATGACATCTGTTTAGATTGTGGAATACTGTGGCCTGGGAACTTGACTGAGCCTTGGTTCTGGACCCCTGTGGACTGGGAACATGACTGAGGTTTTATTCTGGAACCCTGAGGCCTGGGAACATGACATCTGTTTAGATTGTGGAATACTGTGGCCTGGGAACTTGACTGAGCCTTGGTTCTGGACCCCTGTGGACTGGGAACATGACTGAGGTTTTATTCTGGAACCCTGAGGCCTGGGAACATGACATGGGTGGATTCTGGAACCCTGAGGCCTGGGAACATGACATGGGTGGATTCTGGAACCCTGTGTCCTGTTAACATGACATGGGTGGATTCTGGAACCCTGGGTCCTGTTAACATGACATGGGTGGATTCTGGAACCCTGAGGCCTGGGAACATGACATCTGTTTAGATTGTGGAATACTGTGGCCTGGGAACATAACTGAGGATTGATTCTGGACCCCTGTGTCCTGGGAACATGACATCGGTGGATTCTGGAACCCTGAGGCCTGGGAACATGACATGGGTGGATTCTGGACCCCTGTGGACTGGGAACATGACTGAGGTTTTATTCTGGAACCCTGAGGCCTGGGAACATGACATCTGTTTAGATTGTGGAATACTGTGGCCTGGGAACTTGACTGAGCCTTGGTTCTGGACCCCTGTGGACTGGGAACATGACTGAGGTTTTATTCTGGAACCCTGAGGCCTGGGAACATGACATGGGTGGATTCTGGAACCCTGTGTCCTGTTAACATGACATGGGTGGATTCTGGAACCCTGAGGCCTGGGAACATGACATCTGTTTAGATTGTGGAATACTGTGCCCTGGGAACATAAGTGAGGATTGATTCTGGACCCCTGTGGACTGGGAACATGACTGAGGTTTTATTCTGGAACCCTGAGGCCTGGGAACATGACATGGGTGGATTCTGGAACCCTGTGTCCTGTTAACATGACATGGGTGGATTCTGGAACCCTGAGGCCTGGGAACATGACATCTGTTTAGATTGTGGAATACTGTGGCCTGGGAACATAACTGAGGATTGATTCTGGACCCCTGTGGACTGGGAACATGACTGAGGTTTTATTCTGGAACCCTGAGGCCTGGGAACATGACATCTGTTTAGATTGTGGAATACTGTGGCCTGGGAACTTGACTGAGCCTTGGTTCTGGACCCCTGTGGACTGGGAACATGACTGAGGTTTTATTCTGGAACCCTGTGTCCTGTTAACATGACATGGGTGGATTCTGGAACCCTGAGGCCTGGGAACATGACATCTGTTTAGATTGTGGAATACTGTGGCCTGGGAACATAACTGAGGATTGATTCTGGACCCCTGTGGACTGGGAACATGACTGAGGTTTTATTATGGAACCCTGTGTCCTGTTAACATGACATGGGTGGATTCTGGAACCCTGTGTCCTGTTAACATGACATGGGTGGATTCTGGAACCCTGAGGCCTGGGAACATGACATCTGTTTAGATTGTGGAATACTGTGGCCTGGGAACATAACTGAGCCTTGGTTCTGGACCCCTGTGGACTGGGAACATGACTGAGGTTTTATTCTGGAACCCTGAGGCCTGGGAACATGACATGGGTGGATTCTGGAACCCTGTGTCCTGTTAACATGACATGGGTGGATTCTGGAACCCTGGGTCCTGTTAACATGACATGGGTGGATTCTGGAACCCTGAGGCCTGGGAACATGACATCTGTTTAGATTGTGGAATACTGTGGCCTGGGAACTTGACAGAGCCTTGGTTCTGGACCCCTGTGGACTGGGAACATGACTGAGGTTTTATTCTGGAACCCTGAGGCCTGGGAACATGACATGGGTGGATTCTGGAACCCTGAGGCCTGGGAACACGACATCTGTTTAGATTGTGGAATACTGTGGCCTGGGAACATAACTGAGGATTGATTCTGGACCCCTGTGGACTGGGAACATGACTGAGGTTTTATTCTGGAACCCTGTGTCCTGTTAACATGACATGGGTGGATTCTGGAACCCTGTGTCCTGTTAACATGACATGGGTGGATTCTGGAACCCTGGGTCCTGTTAACATGACATGGGTGGATTCTGGAACCCTGGGTCCTGTTAACATGACATGGGTGGATTCTGGAACCCTGAGGCCTGGGAACATGACATCTGTTTAGATTGTGGAATACTGTGGCCTGGGAACTTGACTGAGCCTTGGTTCTGGACCCCTGTGGACTGGGAACATGACTGAGGTTTTATTCTGGAACCCTGAGGCCTGGGAACATGACATCTGTTTAGATTGTGGAATACTGTGGCCTGGGAACTTGACTGAGCCTTGGTTCTGGACCCCTGTGGACTGGGAACATGACTGAGGTTTTATTCTGGAACCCTGAGGGCTGGGAACATGACATGGGTGGATTCTGGAACCCTGAGGCCTGGGAACATGACATGGGTGGATTCTGGAACCCTGTGTCCTGTTAACATGACATGGGTGGATTCTGGAACCCTGGGTCCTGTTAACATGACATGGGTGGATTCTGGAACCCTGAGGCCTGGGAACATGACATCTGTTTAGATTGTGGAATACTGTGGCCTGGGAACATAACTGAGGATTGATTCTGGACCCCTGTGTCCTGTTAACATGACATGGGTGGATTCTGGAACCCTGAGGCCTGGGAACATGACATCTGTTTAGATTGTGGAATACTGTGGCCTGGGAACTTGACTGAGCCTTGGTTCTGGACCCCTGTGGACTGGGAACATGACTGAGGTTTTATTCTGGAACCCTGAGGCCTGGGAACATGACATGGGTGGATTCTGGAACCCTGTGTCCTGTTAACATGACATGGGTGGATTCTGGAACCCTGAGGCCTGGGAACATGACATCTGTTTAGATTGTGGAATACTGTGGCCTGGGAACATAACTGAGGATTGATTCTGGACCCCTGTGGACTGGGAACATGACTGAGGTTTTATTCTGGAACCCTGAGGCCTGGGAACATGACATGGGTGGATTCTGGAACCCTGTGTCCTGTTAACATGACATGGGTGGATTCTGGAACCCTGAGGCCTTGGAATATGACATCTGTTTAGATTGTGGAATACTGTGGCCTGGGAACATAACTGAGGATTGATTCTGGACCCCTGTGGACTGGGAACATGACTGAGGTTTTATTCTGGAACCCTGTGTCCTGTTAACATGACATGGGTGGATTCTGGAACCCTGAGGCCTGGGAACATGACATCTGTTTAGATTGTGGAATACTGTGGCCTGGGAACTTGACTGAGCCTTGGTTCTGGACCCCTGTGGACTGGGAACATGACTGAGGTTTTATTCTGGAACCCTGAGGCCTGGGAACATGACATGGGTGGATTCTGGAACCCTGAGGCCTGGGAACACGACATCTGTTTAGATTGTGGAATACTGTGGCCTGGGAACATAACTGAGGATTGATTCTGGACCCCTGTGGACTGGGAATATGACTGAGGTTTTATTCTGGAACCCTGTGTCCTGTTAACATGACATGGGTGGATTCTGGAACCCTGTGTCCTGTTAACATGACATGGGTGGATTCTGGAACCCTGGGTCCTGTTAACATGACATGGGTGGATTCTGGAACCCTGGGTCCTGTTAACATGACATGGGTGGATTCTGGAACCCTGAGGCCTGGGAACATGACATCTGTTTAGATTGTGGAATACTGTGGCCTGGGAACTTGACTGAGCCTTGGTTCTGGACCCCTGTGGACTGGGAACATGACTGAGGTTTTATTCTGGAACCCTGAGGCCTGGGAACATGACATCTGTTTAGATTGTGGAATACTGTGGCCTGGGAACTTGACTGAGCCTTGGTTCTGGACCCCTGTGGACTGGGAACATGACTGAGGTTTTATTCTGGAACCCTGAGGCCTGGGAACATGACATGGGTGGATTCTGGAACCCTGAGGCCTGGGAACATGACATGGGTGGATTCTGGAACCCTGTGTCCTGTTAACATGACATGGGGGGATTCTGGAACCCTGGGTCCTGTTAACATGACATGGGTGGATTCTGGAACCCTGAGGCCTGGGAACATGACATCTGTTTAGATTGTGGAATACTGTGGCCTGGGAACATAACTGAGGATTGATTCTGGACCCCTGTGTCCTGTTAACATGACATGGGTGGATTCTGGAACCCTGAGGCCTGGGAACATGACATCTGTTTAGATTGTGGAATACTGTGGCCTGGGAACTTGACTGAGCCTTGGTTCTGGACCCCTGTGTACTGGGAACATGACTGAGGTTTTATTCTGGAACCCTGAGGCCTGGGAACATGACATGGGTGGATTCTGGAACCCTGTGTCCTGTTAACATGACATGGGTGGATTCTGGAACCCTGAGGCCTGGGAACATGACATCTGTTTAGATTGTGGAATACTGTGGCCTGGGAACATAACTGAGGATTGATTCTGGACCCCTGTGGACTGGGAACATGACTGAGGTTTTATTCTGGAACCCTGTGTCCTGTTAACATGACATGGGTGGATTCTGGAACCCTGAGGCCTGGGAACATGACATCTGTTTAGATTGTGGAATACTGTGGCCTGGGAACTTGACTGAGGATTGATTCTGGACCCCTGTGGACTGGGAACATGACTGAGGTTTTATTCTGGAACCCTGTGTCCTGTTAACATGACATGGGTGGATTCTGGAACCCTGTGTCCTGTTAACATGACATGGTTGGATTCTGGAACCCTGAGGCCTGGGAACATGACATCTGTTTAGATTGTGGAATACTGTGGCCTGGGAACATAACTGAGGATTGATTCTGGACCCCTGTGTCCTGGGAACATGACATCGGTGGATTCTGGAACCCTGAGGCCTGGGAACATGACATGGGTGGATTCTGGACCCCTGTGGACTGGGAACATGACTGAGGTTTTATTCTGGAACCCTGAGGCCTGGGAACATGACATCTGTTTAGATTGTGGAATACTGTGGCCTGGGAACTTGACTGAGCCTTGGTTCTGGACCCCTGTGGACTGGGAACATGACTGAGGTTTTATTCTGGAACCCTGAGGCCTGGGAACATGACATGGGTGGATTCTGGAACCCTGAGGCCTGGGAACATGACATGGGTGGATTCTGGAACCCTGTGTCCTGTTAACATGACATGGGTGGATTCTGGAACCCTGGGTCCTGTTAACATGACATGGGTGGATTCTGGAACCCTGAGGCCTGGGAACATGACATCTGTTTAGATTGTGGAATACTGTGGCCTGGGAACTTGACTGAGCCTTGGTTCTGGACCCCTGTGGACTGGGAACATGACTGAGGTTTTATTCTGGAACCCTGAGGCCTGGGAACATGACATGGGTGGATTCTGGAACCCTGAGGCCTGGGAACATGACATGGGTGGATTCTGGAACCCTGTGTCCTGTTAACATGACATGGGTGGATTCTGGAACCCTGGGTCCTGTTAACATGACATGGGTGGATTCTGGAACCCTGAGGCCTGGGAACATGACATCTGTTTAGATTGTGGAATACTGTGGCCTGGGAACTTGACTGAGCCTTGGTTCTGGACCCCTGTGGACTGGGAACATGACTGAGGTTTTATTCTGGAACCCTGAGGCCTGGGAACATGACATCTGTTTAGATTGTGGAATACTGTGGCCTGGGAACTTGACTGAGCCTTGGTTCTGGACCCCTGTGGACTGGGAACATGACTGAGGTTTTATTCTGGAACCCTGAGGCCTGGGAACATGACATGGGTGGATTCTGGAACCCTGAGGCCTGGGAACACGACATCTGTTTAGATTGTGGAATACTGTGGCCTGGGAACATAACTGAGGATTGATTCTGGACCCCTGTGGACTGGGAACATGACTGAGGTTTTATTCTGGAACCCTGTGTCCTGTTAACATGACATGGGTGGATTCTGGAACCCTGTGTCCTGTTAACATGACATGGGTGGATTCTGGAACCCTGGGTCCTGTTAACATGACATGGGTGGATTCTGGAACCCTGGGTCCTGTTAACATGACATGGGTGGATTCTGGAACCCTGAGGCCTGGGAACATGACATCTGTTTAGATTGTGGAATACTGTGGCCTGGGAACTTGACTGAGCCTTGGTTCTGGACCCCTGTGGACTGGGAACATGACTGAGGTTTTATTCTGGTACCCTGAGGCCTGGGAACATGACATCTGTTTAGATTGTGGAATACTGTGGCCTGGGAACTTGACTGAGCCTTGGTTCTGGACCCCTGTGGACTGGGAACATGACTGAGGTTTTATTCTGGAACCCTGAGGCCTGGGAACATGACATGGGTGGATTCTGGAACCCTGAGGCCTGGGAACATGACATGGGTGGATTCTGGAACCCTGTGTCCTGTTAACATGACATGGGTGGATTCTGGAACCCTGGGTCCTGTTAACATGACATGGGTGGATTCTGGAACCCTGAGGCCTGGGAACATGACATCTGTTTAGATTGTGGAATACTGTGGCCTGGGAACATAACTGAGGATTGATTCTGGACCCCTGTGTCCTGTTAACATGACATGGGTGGATTCTGGAACCCTGAGGCCTGGGAACATGACATCTGTTTAGATTGTGGAATACTGTGGCCTGGGAACTTGACTGAGCCTTGGTTCTGGACCCCTGTGGACTGGGAACATGACTGAGGTTTTATTCTGGAACCCTGAGGCCTGGGAACATGACATGGGTGGATTCTGGAACCCTGTGTCCTGTTAACATGACATGGGTGGATTCTGGAACCCTGAGGCCTGGGAACATGACATCTGTTTAGATTGTGGAATACTGTGGCCTGGGAACATAACTGAGGATTGATTCTGGACCCCTGTGGACTGGGAACATGACTGAGGTTTTATTCTGGAACCCTGAGGCCTGGGAACATGACATGGGTGGATTCTGGAACCCTGTGTCCTGTTAACATGACATGGGTGGATTCTGGAACCCTGAGTCCTTGGAACATGACATCTGTTTAGATTGTGGAATACTGTGGCCTGGGAACATAACTGAGGATTGATTCTGGACCCCTGTGGACTGGGAACATGACTGAGGTTTTATTCTGGAACCCTGAGGCCTGGGAACATGACATCTGTTTAGATTGTGGAATACTGTGGCCTGGGAACTTGACTGAGCCTTGGTTCTGGACCCCTGTGGACTGGGAACATGACTGAGGTTTTATTCTAGAACCCTGAGGCCTGGGAACATGACATCTGTTTAGATTGTGGAATACTGTGGCCTGGGAACTTGACTGAGCCTTGGTTCTGGACCCCTGTGGACTGGGAACATGACTGAGGTTTTATTCTGGAACCCTGAGGCCTGGGAACATGACATCTGTTTAGATTGTGGAATACTGTGGCCTGGGAACTTGACTGAGCCTTGGTTCTGGACCCCTGTGGACTGGGAACATGACTGAGGTTTTATTCTGGAACCCTGAGGCCTGGGAACATGACATGGGTGGATTCTGGAACCCTGAGGCCTGGGAACATGACATGGGTGGATTCTGGAACCCTGTGTCCTGTTAACATGACATGGGTGGATTCTGGAACCCTGGGTCCTGTTAACATGACATGGGTGGATTCTGGAACCCTGAGGCCTGGGAACATGACATCTGTTTAGATTGTGGAATACTGTGGCCTGGGAACATAACTGAGGATTGATTCTGGACCCCTGTGTCCTGGGAACATGACATCGGTGGATTCTGGAACCCTGAGGCCTGGGAACATGACATGGGTGGATTCTGGACCCCTGTGGACTGGGAACATGACTGAGGTTTTATTCTGGAACCCTGAGGCCTGGGAACATGACATCTGTTTAGATTGTGGAATACTGTGGCCTGGGAACTTGACTGAGCCTTGGTTCTGGACCCCTGTGGACTGGGAACATGACTGAGGTTTTATTCTGGAACCCTGAGGCCTGGGAACATGACATGGGTGGATTCTGGAACCCTGTGTCCTGTTAACATGACATGGGTGGATTCTGGAACCCTGAGGCCTGGGAACATGACATCTGTTTAGATTGTGGAATACTGTGCCCTGGGAACATAACTGAGGATTGATTCTGGACCCCTGTGGACTGGGAACATGACTGAGGTTTTATTCTGGAACCCTGAGGCCTGGGAACATGACATGGGTGGATTCTGGAACCCTGTGTCCTGTTAACATGACATGGGTGGATTCTGGAACCCTGAGGCCTGGGAACATGACATCTGTTTAGATTGTGGAATACTGTGGCCTGGGAACATAACTGAGGATTGATTCTGGACCCCTGTGGACTGGGAACATGACTGAGGTTTTATTCTGGAACCCTGAGGCCTGGGAACATGACATCTGTTTAGATTGTGGAATACTGTGGCCTGGGAACTTGACTGAGCCTTGGTTCTGGACCCCTGTGGACTGGGAACATGACTGAGGTTTTATTCTGGAACCCTGTGTCCTGTTAACATGACATGGGTGGATTCTGGAACCCTGAGGCCTGGGAACATGACATCTGTTTAGATTGTGGAATACTGTGGCCTGGGAACATAACTGAGGATTGATTCTGGACCCCTGTGGACTGGGAACATGACTGAGGTTTTATTATGGAACCCTGTGTCCTGTTAACATGACATGGGTGGATTCTGGAACCCTGTGTCCTGTTAACATGACATGGGTGGATTCTGGAACCCTGAGGCCTGGGAACATGACATCTGTTTAGATTGTGGAATACTGTGGCCTGGGAACATAACTGAGCCTTGGTTCTGGACCCCTGTGGACTGGGAACATGACTGAGGTTTTATTCTGGAACCCTGAGGCCTGGGAACATGACATGGGTGGATTCTGGAAACCTGTGTCCTGTTAACATGACATGGGTGGATTCTGGAACCCTGAGGCCTGGGAACATGACATCTGTTTAGATTGTGGAATACTGTGGCCTGGGAACATAACTGAGGATTGATTCTGGACCCCTGTGGACTGGGAACATGACTGAGGTTTTATTCTGGAACCCTGTGTCCTGTTAACATGACATGGGTGGATTCTGGAACCCTGTGTCCTGTTAACATGACATGGGTGGATTCTGGAACCCTGGGTCCTGTTAACATGACATGGGTGGATTCTGGAACCCTGGGTCCTGTTAACATGACATGGGTGGACTCTGGAACCCTGAGGCCTGGGAACATGACATCTGTTTAGATTGTGGAATACTGTGGCCTGGGAAGTTGACTGAGCCTTGGTTCTGGACCCCTGTGGACTGGGAACATGACTGAGGTTTTATTCTGGAACCCTGAGGCCTGGGAACATGACATCTGTTTAGATTGTGGAATACTGTGGCCTGGGAACTTGACTGAGCCTTGGTTCTGGACCCCTGTGGACTGGGAACATGACTGAGGTTTTATTCTGGAACCCTGAGGCCTGGGAACATGACATGGGTGGATTCTGGAACCCTGAGGCCTGGGAACATGACATGGGTGGATTCTGGAACCCTGTGTCCTGTTAACATGACATGGGTGGATTCTGGAACCCTGGGTCCTGTTAACATGACATGGGTGGATTCTGGAACCCTGAGGCCTGGGAACATGACATCTGTTTAGATTGTGGAATACTGTGGCCTGGGAACTTGACTGAGCCTTGGTTCTGGACCCCTGTGGACTGGGAACATGACTGAGGTTTTATTCTGGAACCCTGAGGCCTGGGAACATGACATGGGTGGATTCTGGAACCCTGAGGCCTGGGAACACGACATCTGTTTAGATTGTGGAATACTGTGGCCTGGGAACATAACTGAGGATTGATTCTGGACCCCTGTGGACTGGGAACATGACTGAGGTTTTATTCTGGAACCCTGTGTCCTGTTAACATGACATGGGTGGATTCTGGAACCCTGTGTCCTGTTAACATGACATGGGTGGATTCTGGAACCCTGGGTCCTGTTAACATGACATGGGTGGATTCTGGAACCCTGGGTCCTGTTAACATGACATGGGTGGATTCTGGAACCCTGAGGCCTGGGAACATGACATCTGTTTAGATTGTGGAATACTGTGGCCTGGGAACTTGACTGAGCCTTGGTTCTGGACCCCTGTGGACTGGGAACATGACTGAGGTTTTATTCTGGAACCCTGAGGCCTGGGAACATGACATCTGTTTAGATTGTGGAATACTGTGGCCTGGGAACTTGACTGAGCCTTGGTTCTGGACCCCTGTGGACTGGGAACATGACTGAGGTTTTATTCTGGAACCCTGAGGCCTGGGAACATGACATGGGTGGATTCTGGAACCCTGAGGCCTGGGAACATGACATGGGTGGATTCTGGAACCCTGTGTCCTGTTAACATGACATGGGTGGATTCTGGAACCCTGGGTCCTGTTAACATGACATGCGTGGATTCTGGAACCCTGAGGCCTGGGAACATGACATCTGTTTAGATTGTGGAATACTGTGGCCTGGGAACATAACTGAGGATTGATTCTGGACCCCTGTGTCCTGTTAACATGACATGGGTGGATTCTGGAACCCTGAGGCCTGGGAACATGACATCTGTTTAGATTGTGGAATACTGTGGCCTGGGAACTTGACTGAGCCTTGGTTCTGGACCCCTGTGGACTGGGAACATGACTGAGGTTTTATTCTGGAACCCTGAGGCCTGGGAACATGACATGGGTGGATTCTGGAACCCTGTGTCCTGTTAACATGACATGGGTGGATTCTGGAACCCTGAGGCCTGGGAACATGACATCTGTTTAGATTGTGGAATACTGTGGCCTGGGAACATAACTGAGGATTGATTCTGGACCCCTGTGGACTGGGAACATGACTGAGGTTTTATTCTGGAACCCTGAGGCCTGGGAACATGACATGGGTGGATTCTGGAACCCTGTGTCCTGTTAACATGACATGGGTGGATTCTGGAACCCTGAGGCCTTGGAACATGACATCTGTTTAGATTGTGGAATACTGTGGCCTGGGAACATAACTGAGGATTGATTCTGGACCCCTGTGGACTGGGAACATGACTGAGGTTTTATTCTGGAACCCTGAGGCCTGGGAACATGACATCTGTTTAGATTGTGGAATACTGTGGCCTGGGAACTTGACTGAGCCTTGGTTCTGGACCCCTGTGGACTGGGAACATGACTGAGGTTTTATTCTGGAACCCTGAGGCCTGGGAACATGACATCTGTTTAGATTGTGGAATACTGTGGTCTGGGAACTTGACTGAGCCTTGGTTCTGGACCCCTGTGGACTGGGAACATGACTGAGGTTTTATTCTGGAACCCTGAGGCCTGGGAACATGACATCTGTTTAGATTGTGGAATACTGTGGCCTGGGAACTTGACTGAGCCTTGGTTCTGGACCCCTGTGGACTGGGAACATGACTGAGGTTTTATTCTGGAACCCTGAGGCCTGGGAACATGACATGGGTGGATTCTGGAACCCTGAGGCCTGGGAACATGACATGGGTGGATTCTGGAACCCTGTGTCCTGTTAACATGACATGGGTGGATTCTGGAACCCTGGGTCCTGTTAACATGACATGGGTGGATTCTGGAACCCTGAGGCCTGGGAACATGACATCTGTTTAGATTGTGGAATACTGTGGCCTGGGAACATAACTGAGGATTGATTCTGGACCCCTGTGTCCTGGGAACATGACATCGGTGGATTCTGGAACCCTGAGGCCTGGGAACATGACATGGGTGGATTCTGGACCCCTGTGGACTGGGAACATGACTGAGGTTTTATTCTGGAACCCTGAGGCCTGGGAACATGACATCTGTTTAGATTGTGGAATACTGTGGCCTGGGAACTTGACTGAGCCTTGGTTCTGGACCCCTGTGGACTGGGAACATGACTGAGGTTTTATTCTGGAACCCTGAGGCCTGGGAACATGACATGGGTGGATTCTGGAACCCTGTGTCCTGTTAACATGACATGGGTGGATTTTGGAACCCTGAGGCCTGGGAACATGACATCTGTTTAGATTGTGGAATACTGTGCCCTGGGAACATAACTGAGGATTGATTCTGGACCCCTGTGGACTGGGAACATGACTGAGGTTTTATTCTGGAACCCTGAGGCCTGGGAACATGACATGGGTGGATTCTGGAACCCTGTGTCCTGTTAACATGACATGGGTGGATTCTGGAACCCTGAGGCCTGGGAACATGACATCTGTTTAGATTGTGGAATACTGTGGCCTGGGAACATAACTGAGGATTGATTCTGGACCCCTGTGGACTGGGAACATGACTGAGGTTTTATTCTGGAACCCTGAGGCCTGGGAACATGACATCTGTTTAGATTGTGGAATACTGTGGCCTGGGAACTTGACTGAGCCTTGGTTCTGGACCCCTGTGGACTGGGAACATGACTGAGGTTTTATTCTGGAACCCTGTGTCCTGTTAACATGACATGGGTGGATTCTGGAACCCTGAGGCCTGGGAACATGACATCCGTTTAGATTGTGGAATACTGTGGCCTGGGAACATAACTGAGCCTTGGTTCTGGACCCCTGTGGACTGGGAACATGACTGAGGTTTTATTCTGGAACCCTGAGGCCTGGGAACATGACATGGGTGGATTCTGGAACCCTGAGGCCTGGGAACATGACTGAGGTTTTATTATGGAACCCTGTGTCCTGTTAACATGACATGGGTGGATTCTGGAACCCTGTGTCCTGTTAACATGACATGGGTGGATTCTGGAACCCTGAGGCCTGGGAACATGACATCTGTTTAGATTGTGGAATACTGTGGCCTGGGACCATAACTGAGCCTTGGTTCTGGACCCCTGTGGACTGGGAACATGACTGAGGTTTTATTCTGGAACCCTGAGGCCTGGGAACATGACATGGGTGGATTCTGGAAACCTGTGTCCTGTTAACATGACATGGGTGGATTCTGGAACCCTGAGGCCTGGGAACATGACATCTGTTTAGATTGTGGAATACTGTGGCCTGGGAACATAACTGAGGATTGATTCTGGACCCCTGTGGACTGGGAACATGACTGAGGTTTTATTCTGGAACCCTGTGTCCTGTTAACATGACATGGGTGGATTCTGGAACCCTGTGTCCTGTTAACATGACATGGGTGGATTCTGGAACCCTGGGTCCTGTTAACATGACATGGGTGGATTCTGGAACCCTGGGTCCTGTTAACATGACATGGGTGGATTCTGGAACCCTGAGGCCTGGGAACATGACATCTGTTTAGATTGTGGAATACTGTGGCCTGGGAAGTTGACTGAGCCTTGGTTCTGGACCCCTGTGGACTGGGAACATGACTGAGGTTTTATTCTGGAACCCTGAGGCCTGAGAACATGACATCTGTTTAGATTGTGGAATACTGTGGCCTGGGAACTTGACTGAGCCTTGGTTCTGGACCCCTGTGGACTGGGAACATGACTGAGGTTTTATTCTGGAACCCTGAGGCCTGGGAACATGACATGGGTGGATTCTGGAACCCTGAGGCCTGGGAACATGACATGGGTGGATTCTGGAACCCTGTGTCCTGTTAACATGACATGGGTGGATTCTGGAACCCTGGGTCCTGTTAACATGACATGGGTGGATTCTGGAACCCTGAGGCCTGGGAACATGACATCTGTTTAGATTGTGGAATACTGTGGCCTGGGAACTTGACTGAGCCTTGGTTCTGGACCCCTGTGGACTGGGAACATGACTGAGGTTTTATTCTGGAACCCTGAGGCCTGGGAACATGACATGGGTGGATTCTGGAACCCTGAGGCCTGGGAACACGACATCTGTTTAGATTGTGGAATACTGTGGCCTGGGAACATAACTGAGGATTGATTCTGGACCCCTGTGGACTGGGAACATGACTGAGGTTTTATTCTGGAACCCTGTGTCCTGTTAACATGACATGGGTGGATTCTGGAACCCTGTGTCCTGTTAACATGACATGGGTGGATTCTGGAACCCTGGGTCCTGTTAACATGACATGGGTGGATTCTGGAACCCTGGGTCCTGTTAACATGACATGGGTGGATTCTGGAACCCTGAGGCCTGGGAACATGACATCTGTTTAGATTGTGGAATACTGTGGCCTGGGAACTTGACTGAGCCTTGGTTCTGGACCCCTGTGGACTGGGAACATGACTGAGGTTTTATTCTGGAACCCTGAGGCCTGGGAACATGACATCTGTTTAGATTGTGGAATACTGTGGCCTGGGAACTTGACTGAGCCTTGGTTCTGGACCCCTGTGGACTGGGAACATGACTGAGGTTTTATTCTGGAACCCTGAGGCCTGGGAACATGACATGGGTGGATTCTGGAACCCTGAGGCCTGGGAACATGACATGGGTGGATTCTGGAACCCTGTGTCCTGTTAACATGACATGGGTGGATTCTGGAACCCTGGGTCCTGTTAACATGACATGGGTGGATTCTGGAACCCTGAGGCCTGGGAACATGACATCTGTTTAGATTGTGGAATACTGTGGCCTGGGAACATAACTGAGGATTGATTCTGGACCCCTGTGTCCTGTTAACATGACATGGGTGGATTCTGGAACCCTGAGGCCTGGGAACATGACATCTGTTTAGATTGTGGAATACTGTGGCCTGGGAACTTGACTGAGCCTTGGTTCTGGACCCCTGTGGACTGGGAACATGACTGAGGTTTTATTCTGGAACCCTGAGGCCTGGGAACATGACATGGGTGGATTCTGGAACCCTGTGTCCTGTTAACATGACATGGGTGGATTCTGGAACCCTGAGGCCTGGGAACATGACATCTGTTTAGATTGTGGAATACTGTGGCCTGGGAACATAACTGAGGATTGATTCTGGACCCCTGTGGACTGGGAACATGACTGAGGTTTTATTCTGGAACCCTGAGGCCTGGGAACATGACATGGGTGGATTCTGGAACCCTGTGTCCTGTTAACATGACATGGGTGGATTCTGGAACCCTGAGGCCTTGGAACATGACATCTGTTTAGATTGTGGAATACTGTGGCCTGGGAACATAACTGAGGATTGATTCTGGACCCCTGTGGACTGGGAACATGACTGAGGTTTTATTCTGGAACCCTGAGGCCTGGGAACATGACATCTGTTTAGATTGTGGAATACTGTGGCCTGGGAACTTGACTGAGCCTTGGTTCTGGACCCCTGTGGACTGGGAACATGACTGAGGTTTTATTCTGGAACCCTGAGGCCTGGGAACATGACATCTGTTTAGATTGTGGAATACTGTGGTCTGGGAACTTGACTGAGCCTTGGTTCTGGACCCCTGTGGACTGGGAACATGACTGAGGTTTTATTCTGGAACCCTGAGGCCTGGGAACATGACATCTGTTTAGATTGTGGAATACTGTGGCCTGGGAACTTGACTGAGCCTTGGTTCTGGACCCCTGTGGACTGGGAACATGACTGAGGTTTTATTCTGGAACCCTGAGGCCTGGGAACATGACATGGGTGGATTCTGGAACCCTGAGGCCTGGGAACATGACATGGGTGGATTCTGGAACCCTGTGTCCTGTTAACATGACATGGGTGGATTCTGGAACCCTGGGTCCTGTTAACATGACATGGGTGGATTCTGGAACCCTGAGGCCTGGGAACATGACATCTGTTTAGATTGTGGAATACTGTGGCCTGGGAACATAACTGAGGATTGATTCTGGACCCCTGTGTCCTGGGAACATGACATCGGTGGATTCTGGAACCCTGAGGCCTGGGAACATGACATGGGTGGATTCTGGACCCCTGTGGACTGGGAACATGAGTGAGGTTTTATTCTGGAACCCTGAGGCCTGGGAACATGACATCTGTTTAGATTGTGGAATACTGTGGCCTGGGAACTTGACTGAGCCTTGGTTCTGGACCCCTGTGGACTGGGAACATGACTGAGGTTTTATTCTGGAACCCTGAGGCCTGGGAACATGACATGGGTGGATTCTGGAACCCTGTGTCCTGTTAACATGACATGGGTGGATTCTGGAACCCTGAGGCCTGGGAACATGACATCTGTTTAGATTGTGGAATACTGTGCCCTGGGAACATAACTGAGGATTGATTCTGGACCCCTGTGGACTGGGAACATGACTGAGGTTTTATTCTGGAACCCTGAGGCCTGGGAACATGACATGGGTGGATTCTGGAACCCTGTGTCCTGTTAACATGACATGGGTGGATTCTGGAACCCTGAGGCCTGGGAACATGACATCTGTTTAGATTGTGGAATACTGTGGCCTGGGAACATAACTGAGGATTGATTCTGGACCCCTGTGGACTGGGAACATGACTGAGGTTTTATTCTGGAACCCTGAGGCCTGGGAACATGACATCTGTTTAGATTGTGGAATACTGTGGCCTGGGAACTTGACTGAGCCTTGGTTCTGGACCCCTGTGGACTGGGAACATGACTGAGGTTTTATTCTGGAACCCTGTGTCCTGTTAACATGACATGGGTGGATTCTGGAACCCTGAGGCCTGGGAACATGACATCCGTTTAGATTGTGGAATACTGTGGCCTGGGAACATAACTGAGCCTTGGTTCTGGACCCCTGTGGACTGGGAACATGACTGAGGTTTTATTCTGGAACCCTGAGGCCTGGGAACATGACATGGGTGGATTCTGGAACCCTGAGGCCTGGGAACATGACATCTGTTTAGATTGTGGAATACTGTGGCCTGGGAACTTGACTGAGCCTTGGTTCTGGACCCCTGTGGACTGGGAACATGACTGAGGTTTTATTCTGGAACCCTGAGGCCTGGGAACATGACATGGGTGGATTCTGGAACCCTGTGTCCTGTTAACATGACATGGGTGGATTCTGGAACCCTGAGGCCTTGGAACATGATATCTGTTTAGATTGTGGAATACTGTGGCCTGGGAACATAACTGAGGATTGATTCTGGACCCCTGTGGACTGGGAACATGACTGAGGTTTTATTCTGGAACCCTGAGGCCTGGGAACATGACATCTGTTTAGATTGTGGAATACTGTGGCCTGGGAACTTGACTGAGCCTTGATTCTGGACCCCTGTGGACTGGGAACATGACTGAGGTTTTATTCTGGAACCCTGAGGCCTGGGAACATGACATGGGTGGATTCTGGAACCCTGTGTCCTGTTAACATGACATGGGTGGATTCTGGAACCCTGAGGCCTTGGAACATGACATCTGTTTAGATTGTGGAATACTGTGGCCTGGGAACATAACTGAGGATTGATTCTGGACCCCTGTGGACTGGGAACATGACTGAGGTTTTATTCTGGAACCCTGTGTCCTGTTAACATGACATGGGTGGATTCTGGAACCCTGTGTCCTGTTAACATGACATGGGTGGATTCTGGAACCCTGGGTCCTGTTAACATGACATGGGTGGATTCTGGAACCCTGGGTCCTGTTAACATGATATGGGTGGATTCTGGAACCCTGAGGCCTGGGAACATGACATCTGTTTAGATTGTGGAATACTGTGGCCTGGGAACTTGACTGAGCCTTGGTTCTGGACCCCTGTGGACTGGGAACATGACTGAGGTTTTATTCTGGAACCCTGAGGCCTGGGAACATGACATGGGTGGATTCTGGAACCCTGTGTCCTGTTAACATGACATGGGTGGATTCTGGAACCCTGAGGCCTTGGAACATGACATCTGTTTAGATTGTGGAATACTGTGGCCTGGGAACATAACTGAGGATTGATTCTGGACCCCTGTGGACTGGGAACATGACTGAGGTTTTATTCTGGAACCCTGTGTCCTGTTAACATGACATGGGTGGATTCTGGAACCCTGGGTCCTGTTAACATGACATGGGTGGATTCTGGAACCCTGGGTCCTGTTAACATGACATGGGTGGATTCTGGAACCCTGGGTCCTGTTAACATGACATGGGTGGATTCTGGAACCCTGAGGCCTGGGAACATGACATCTGTTTAGATTGTGGAATACTGTGGCCTGGGAACTTGACTGAGCCTTGGTTCTGGACCCCTGTGGACTGGGAACATGACTGAGGTTTTATTCTGGAACCCTGTGTCCTGTTAACATGACATGGGTGGATTCTGGAACCCTGTGTCCTGTTAACATGACATGGGTGGATTCTGGAACCCTGTGTCCTGTTAACATGACATGGGTGGATTCTGGAACCCTGGGTCCTGTTAACATGACATGGGTGGATTCTGGAACCCTGAGGCCTGGGAACATGACATCTGTTTAGATTGTGGAATACTGTGGCCTGGGAACATAACTGAGGATTGATTCTGGACCCCTGTGGACTGGGAACATGACTGAGGTTTTATTCTGGAACCCTGAGGCCTGGGAACATGACATCTGTTTAGATTGTGGAATACTGTGGCCTGGGAACTTGACTGAGGATTGATTCTGGACCCCTGTGGACTGGGAACATGACTGAGGTTTTATTCTGGAACCCTGTGTCCTGTTAACATGACATGGGTGGATTCTGGAACCCTGTGTCCTGTTAACCTGACATGGGTGGATTCTGGAACCCTGAGGCCTGGGAACATGACATCTGTTTAGATTGTGGAATACTGTGGCCTGGGAACATAACTGAGCCTTGGTTCTGGACCCCTGTGGACTGGGAACATGACTGAGGTTTTATTCTGGAACCCTGAGGCCTGGGAACATGACATGGGTGGACTCTGGAACCCTGAGGCCTGGGAACATGACATCTGTTTAGATTGTGGAATACTGTGGCCTGGGAAGTTGACTGAGCCTTGGTTCTGGACCCCTGTGGACTGGGAACATGACTGAGGTTTTATTCTGGAACCCTGAGGCCTGGGAACATGACATCTGTTTAGATTGTGGAATACTGTGGCCTGGGAACTTGACTGAGCCTTGGTTCTGGACCCCTGTGGACTGGGAACATGACTGAGGTTTTATTCTGGAACCCTGAGGCCTGGGAACATGACATGGGTGGATTCTGGAACCCTGAGGCCTGGGAACATGACATGGGTGGATTCTGGAACCCTGTGTCCTGTTAACATGACATGGGTGGATTCTGGAACCCTGGGTCCTGTTAACATGACATGGGTGGATTCTGGAACCCTGAGGCCTGGGAACATGACATCTGTTTAGATTGTGGAATACTGTGGCCTGGGAACTTGACTGAGCCTTGGTTCTGGACCCCTGTGGACTGGGAACATGACTGAGGTTTTATTCTGGAACCCTGAGGCCTGGGAACATGACATGGGTGGATTCTGGAACCCTGAGGCCTGGGAACACGACATCTGTTTAGATTGTGGAATACTGTGGCCTGGGAACATAACTGAGGATTGATTCTGGACCCCTGTGGACTGGGAACATGACTGAGGTTTTATTCTGGAACCCTGTGTCCTGTTAACATGACATGGGTGGATTCTGGAACCCTGTGTCCTGTTAACATGACATGGGTGGATTCTGGAACCCTGGGTCCTGTTAACATGACATGGGTGGATTCTGGAACCCTGGGTCCTGTTAACATGACATGGGTGGATTCTGGAACCCTGAGGCCTGGGAACATGACATCTGTTTAGATTGTGGAATACTGTGGCCTGGGAACTTGACTGAGCCTTGGTTCTGGACCCCTGTGGACTGGGAACATGACTGAGGTTTTATTCTGGAACCCTGAGGCCTGGGAACATGACATCTGTTTAGATTGTGGAATACTGTGGCCTGGGAACTTGACTGAGCCTTGGTTCTGGACCCCTGTGGACTGGGAACATGACTGAGGTTTTATTCTGGAACCCTGAGGCCTGGGAACATGACATGGGTGGATTCTGGAACCCTGAGGCCTGGGAACATGACATGGGTGGATTCTGGAACCCTGTGTCCTGTTAACATGACATGGGTGGATTCTGGAACCCTGGGTCCTGTTAACATGACATGCGTGGATTCTGGAACCCTGAGGCCTGGGAACATGACATCTGTTTAGATTGTGGAATACTGTGGCCTGGGAACATAACTGAGGATTGATTCTGGACCCCTGTGTCCTGTTAACATGACATGGGTGGATTCTGGAACCCTGAGGCCTGGGAACATGACATCTGTTTAGATTGTGGAATACTGTGGCCTGGGAACTTGACTGAGCCTTGGTTCTGGACCCCTGTGGACTGGGAACATGACTGAGGTTTTATTCTGGAACCCTGAGGCCTGGGAACATGACATGGGTGGATTCTGGAACCCTGTGTCCTGTTAACATGACATGGGTGGATTCTGGAACCCTGAGGCCTGGGAACATGACATCTGTTTAGATTGTGGAATACTGTGGCCTGGGAACATAACTGAGGATTGATTCTGGACCCCTGTGGACTGGGAACATGACTGAGGTTTTATTCTGGAACCCTGAGGCCTGGGAACATGACATGGGTGGATTCTGGAACCCTGTGTCCTGTTAACATGACATGGGTGGATTCTGGAACCCTGAGGCCTTGGAACATGACATCTGTTTAGATTGTGGAATACTGTGGCCTGGGAACATAACTGAGGATTGATTCTGGACCCCTGTGGACTGGGAACATGACTGAGGTTTTATTCTGGAACCCTGAGGCCTGGGAACATGACATCTGTTTAGATTGTGGAATACTGTGGCCTGGGAACTTGACTGAGCCTTGGTTCTGGACCCCTGTGGACTGGGAACATGACTGAGGTTTTATTCTGGAACCCTGAGGCCTGGGAACATGACATCTGTTTAGATTGTGGAATACTGTGGTCTGGGAACTTGACTGAGCCTTGGTTCTGGACCCCTGTGGACTGGGAACATGACTGAGGTTTTATTCTGGAACCCTGAGGCCTGGGAACATGACATCTGTTTAGATTGTGGAATACTGTGGCCTGGGAACTTGACTGAGCCTTGGTTCTGGACCCCTGTGGACTGGGAACATGACTGAGGTTTTATTCTGGAACCCTGAGGCCTGGGAACATGACATGGGTGGATTCTGGAACCCTGAGGCCTGGGAACATGACATGGGTGGATTCTGGAACCCTGTGTCCTGTTAACATGACATGGGTGGATTCTGGAACCCTGGGTCCTGTTAACATGACATGGGTGGATTCTGGAACCCTGAGGCCTGGGAACATGACATCTGTTTAGATTGTGGAATACTGTGGCCTGGGAACATAACTGAGGATTGATTCTGGACCCCTGTGTCCTGGGAACATGACATCGGTGGATTCTGGAACCCTGAGGCCTGGGAACATGACATGGGTGGATTCTGGACCCCTGTGGACTGGGAACATGACTGAGGTTTTATTCTGGAACCCTGAGGCCTGGGAACATGACATCTGTTTAGATTGTGGAATACTGTGGCCTGGGAACTTGACTGAGCCTTGGTTCTGGACCCCTGTGGACTGGGAACATGACTGAGGTTTTATTCTGGAACCCTGAGGCCTGGGAACATGACATGGGTGGATTCTGGAACCCTGTGTCCTGTTAACATGACATGGGTGGATTTTGGAACCCTGAGGCCTGGGAACATGACATCTGTTTAGATTGTGGAATACTGTGCCCTGGGAACATAACTGAGGATTGATTCTGGACCCCTGTGGACTGGGAACATGACTGAGGTTTTATTCTGGAACCCTGAGGCCTGGGAACATGACATGGGTGGATTCTGGAACCCTGTGTCCTGTTAACATGACATGGGTGGATTCTGGAACCCTGAGGCCTGGGAACATGACATCTGTTTAGATTGTGGAATACTGTGGCCTGGGAACATAACTGAGGATTGATTCTGGACCCCTGTGGACTGGGAACATGACTGAGGTTTTATTCTGGAACCCTGAGGCCTGGGAACATGACATCTGTTTAGATTGTGGAATACTGTGGCCTGGGAACTTGACTGAGCCTTGGTTCTGGACCCCTGTGGACTGGGAACATGACTGAGGTTTTATTCTGGAACCCTGTGTCCTGTTAACATGACATGGGTGGATTCTGGAACCCTGAGGCCTGGGAACATGACATCCGTTTAGATTGTGGAATACTGTGGCCTGGGAACATAACTGAGCCTTGGTTCTGGACCCCTGTGGACTGGGAACATGACTGAGGTTTTATTCTGGAACCCTGAGGCCTGGGAACATGACATGGGTGGATTCTGGAACCCTGAGGCCTGGGAACATGACTGAGGTTTTATTATGGAACCCTGTGTCCTGTTAACATGACATGGGTGGATTCTGGAACCCTGTGTCCTGTTAACATGACATGGGTGGATTCTGGAACCCTGAGGCCTGGGAACATGACATCTGTTTAGATTGTGGAATACTGTGGCCTGGGACCATAACTGAGCCTTGGTTCTGGACCCCTGTGGACTGGGAACATGACTGAGGTTTTATTCTGGAACCCTGAGGCCTGGGAACATGACATGGGTGGATTCTGGAAACCTGTGTCCTGTTAACATGACATGGGTGGATTCTGGAACCCTGAGGCCTGGGAACATGACATCTGTTTAGATTGTGGAATACTGTGGCCTGGGAACATAACTGAGGATTGATTCTGGACCCCTGTGGACTGGGAACATGACTGAGGTTTTATTCTGGAACCCTGTGTCCTGTTAACATGACATGGGTGGATTCTGGAACCCTGTGTCCTGTTAACATGACATGGGTGGATTCTGGAACCCTGGGTCCTGTTAACATGACATGGGTGGATTCTGGAACCCTGGGTCCTGTTAACATGACATGGGTGGATTCTGGAACCCTGAGGCCTGGGAACATGACATCTGTTTAGATTGTGGAATACTGTGGCCTGGGAAGTTGACTGAGCCTTGGTTCTGGACCCCTGTGGACTGGGAACATGACTGAGGTTTTATTCTGGAACCCTGAGGCCTGGGAACATGACATCTGTTTAGATTGTGGAATACTGTGGCCTGGGAACTTGACTGAGCCTTGGTTCTGGACCCCTGTGGACTGGGAACATGACTGAGGTTTTATTCTGGAACCCTGAGGCCTGGGAACATGACATGGGTGGATTCTGGAACCCTGAGGCCTGGGAACATGACATGGGTGGATTCTGGAACCCTGTGTCCTGTTAACATGACATGGGTGGATTCTGGAACCCTGGGTCCTGTTAACATGACATGGGTGGATTCTGGAACCCTGAGGCCTGGGAACATGACATCTGTTTAGATTGTGGAATACTGTGGCCTGGGAACTTGACTGAGCCTTGGTTCTGGACCCCTGTGGACTGGGAACATGACTGAGGTTTTATTCTGGAACCCTGAGGCCTGGGAACATGACATGGGTGGATTCTGGAACCCTGAGGCCTGGGAACACGACATCTGTTTAGATTGTGGAATACTGTGGCCTGGGAACATAACTGAGGATTGATTCTGGACCCCTGTGGACTGGGAACATGACTGAGGTTTTATTCTGGAACCCTGTGTCCTGTTAACATGACATGGGTGGATTCTGGAACCCTGTGTCCTGTTAACATGACATGGGTGGATTCTGGAACCCTGGGTCCTGTTAACATGACATGGGTGGATTCTGGAACCCTGGGTCCTGTTAACATGACATGGGTGGATTCTGGAACCCTGAGGCCTGGGAACATGACATCTGTTTAGATTGTGGAATACTGTGGCCTGGGAACTTGACTGAGCCTTGGTTCTGGACCCCTGTGGACTGGGAACATGACTGAGGTTTTATTCTGGAACCCTGAGGCCTGGGAACATGACATCTGTTTAGATTGTGGAATACTGTGGCCTGGGAACTTGACTGAGCCTTGGTTCTGGACCCCTGTGGACTGGGAACATGACTGAGGTTTTATTCTGGAACCCTGAGGCCTGGGAACATGACATGGGTGGATTCTGGAACCCTGAGGCCTGGGAACATGACATGGGTGGATTCTGGAACCCTGTGTCCTGTTAACATGACATGGGTGGATTCTGGAACCCTGGGTCCTGTTAACATGACATGGGTGGATTCTGGAACCCTGAGGCCTGGGAACATGACATCTGTTTAGATTGTGGAATACTGTGGCCTGGGAACATAACTGAGGATTGATTCTGGACCCCTGTGTCCTGTTAACATGACATGGGTGGATTCTGGAACCCTGAGGCCTGGGAACATGACATCTGTTTAGATTGTGGAATACTGTGGCCTGGGAACTTGACTGAGCCTTGGTTCTGGACCCCTGTGGACTGGGAACATGACTGAGGTTTTATTCTGGAACCCTGAGGCCTGGGAACATGACATGGGTGGATTCTGGAACCCTGTGTCCTGTTAACATGACATGGGTGGATTCTGGAACCCTGAGGCCTGGGAACATGACATCTGTTTAGATTGTGGAATACTGTGGCCTGGGAACATAACTGAGGATTGATTCTGGACCCCTGTGGACTGGGAACATGACTGAGGTTTTATTCTGGAACCCTGAGGCCTGGGAACATGACATGGGTGGATTCTGGAACCCTGTGTCCTGTTAACATGACATGGGTGGATTCTGGAACCCTGAGGCCTTGGAACATGACATCTGTTTAGATTGTGGAATACTGTGGCCTGGGAACATAACTGAGGATTGATTCTGGACCCCTGTGGACTGGGAACATGACTGAGGTTTTATTCTGGAACCCTGAGGCCTGGGAACATGACATCTGTTTAGATTGTGGAATACTGTGGCCTGGGAACTTGACTGAGCCTTGGTTCTGGACCCCTGTGGACTGGGAACATGACTGAGGTTTTATTCTGGAACCCTGAGGCCTGGGAACATGACATCTGTTTAGATTGTGGAATACTGTGGTCTGGGAACTTGACTGAGCCTTGGTTCTGGACCCCTGTGGACTGGGAACATGACTGAGGTTTTATTCTGGAACCCTGAGGCCTGGGAACATGACATCTGTTTAGATTGTGGAATACTGTGGCCTGGGAACTTGACTGAGCCTTGGTTCTGGACCCCTGTGGACTGGGAACATGACTGAGGTTTTATTCTGGAACCCTGAGGCCTGGGAACATGACATGGGTGGATTCTGGAACCCTGAGGCCTGGGAACATGACATGGGTGGATTCTGGAACCCTGTGTCCTGTTAACATGACATGGGTGGATTCTGGAACCCTGGGTCCTGTTAACATGACATGGGTGGATTCTGGAACCCTGAGGCCTGGGAACATGACATCTGTTTAGATTGTGGAATACTGTGGCCTGGGAACATAACTGAGGATTGATTCTGGACCCCTGTGTCCTGGGAACATGACATCGGTGGATTCTGGAACCCTGAGGCCTGGGAACATGACATGGGTGGATTCTGGACCCCTGTGGACTGGGAACATGAGTGAGGTTTTATTCTGGAACCCTGAGGCCTGGGAACATGACATCTGTTTAGATTGTGGAATACTGTGGCCTGGGAACTTGACTGAGCCTTGGTTCTGGACCCCTGTGGACTGGGAACATGACTGAGGTTTTATTCTGGAACCCTGAGGCCTGGGAACATGACATGGGTGGATTCTGGAACCCTGTGTCCTGTTAACATGACATGGGTGGATTCTGGAACCCTGAGGCCTGGGAACATGACATCTGTTTAGATTGTGGAATACTGTGCCCTGGGAACATAACTGAGGATTGATTCTGGACCCCTGTGGACTGGGAACATGACTGAGGTTTTATTCTGGAACCCTGAGGCCTGGGAACATGACATGGGTGGATTCTGGAACCCTGTGTCCTGTTAACATGACATGGGTGGATTCTGGAACCCTGAGGCCTGGGAACATGACATCTGTTTAGATTGTGGAATACTGTGGCCTGGGAACATAACTGAGGATTGATTCTGGACCCCTGTGGACTGGGAACATGACTGAGGTTTTATTCTGGAACCCTGAGGCCTGGGAACATGACATCTGTTTAGATTGTGGAATACTGTGGCCTGGGAACTTGACTGAGCCTTGGTTCTGGACCCCTGTGGACTGGGAACATGACTGAGGTTTTATTCTGGAACCCTGTGTCCTGTTAACATGACATGGGTGGATTCTGGAACCCTGAGGCCTGGGAACATGACATCCGTTTAGATTGTGGAATACTGTGGCCTGGGAACATAACTGAGCCTTGGTTCTGGACCCCTGTGGACTGGGAACATGACTGAGGTTTTATTCTGGAACCCTGAGGCCTGGGAACATGACATGGGTGGATTCTGGAACCCTGAGGCCTGGGAACATGACATCTGTTTAGATTGTGGAATACTGTGGCCTGGGAACTTGACTGAGCCTTGGTTCTGGACCCCTGTGGACTGGGAACATGACTGAGGTTTTATTCTGGAACCCTGAGGCCTGGGAACATGACATGGGTGGATTCTGGAACCCTGTGTCCTGTTAACATGACATGGGTGGATTCTGGAACCCTGAGGCCTTGGAACATGATATCTGTTTAGATTGTGGAATACTGTGGCCTGGGAACATAACTGAGGATTGATTCTGGACCCCTGTGGACTGGGAACATGACTGAGGTTTTATTCTGGAACCCTGAGGCCTGGGAACATGACATCTGTTTAGATTGTGGAATACTGTGGCCTGGGAACTTGACTGAGCCTTGATTCTGGACCCCTGTGGACTGGGAACATGACTGAGGTTTTATTCTGGAACCCTGAGGCCTGGGAACATGACATGGGTGGATTCTGGAACCCTGTGTCCTGTTAACATGACATGGGTGGATTCTGGAACCCTGAGGCCTTGGAACATGACATCTGTTTAGATTGTGGAATACTGTGGCCTGGGAACATAACTGAGGATTGATTCTGGACCCCTGTGGACTGGGAACATGACTGAGGTTTTATTCTGGAACCCTGTGTCCTGTTAACATGACATGGGTGGATTCTGGAACCCTGTGTCCTGTTAACATGACATGGGTGGATTCTGGAACCCTGGGTCCTGTTAACATGACATGGGTGGATTCTGGAACCCTGGGTCCTGTTAACATGATATGGGTGGATTCTGGAACCCTGAGGCCTGGGAACATGACATCTGTTTAGATTGTGGAATACTGTGGCCTGGGAACTTGACTGAGCCTTGGTTCTGGACCCCTGTGGACTGGGAACATGACTGAGGTTTTATTCTGGAACCCTGAGGCCTGGGAACATGACATGGGTGGATTCTGGAACCCTGTGTCCTGTTAACATGACATGGGTGGATTCTGGAACCCTGAGGCCTTGGAACATGACATCTGTTTAGATTGTGGAATACTGTGGCCTGGGAACATAACTGAGGATTGATTCTGGACCCCTGTGGACTGGGAACATGACTGAGGTTTTATTCTGGAACCCTGTGTCCTGTTAACATGACATGGGTGGATTCTGGAACCCTGGGTCCTGTTAACATGACATGGGTGGATTCTGGAACCCTGGGTCCTGTTAACATGACATGGGTGGATTCTGGAACCCTGGGTCCTGTTAACATGACATGGGTGGATTCTGGAACCCTGAGGCCTGGGAACATGACATCTGTTTAGATTGTGGAATACTGTGGCCTGGGAACTTGACTGAGCCTTGGTTCTGGACCCCTGTGGACTGGGAACATGACTGAGGTTTTATTCTGGAACCCTGTGTCCTGTTAACATGACATGGGTGGATTCTGGAACCCTGTGTCCTGTTAACATGACATGGGTGGATTCTGGAACCCTGTGTCCTGTTAACATGACATGGGTGGATTCTGGAACCCTGGGTCCTGTTAACATGACATGGGTGGATTCTGGAACCCTGAGGCCTGGGAACATGACATCTGTTTAGATTGTGGAATACTGTGGCCTGGGAACATAACTGAGGATTGATTCTGGACCCCTGTGGACTGGGAACATGACTGAGGTTTTATTCTGGAACCCTGAGCCCTGGGAACATGACATCTGTTTAGATTGTGGAATACTGTGGCCTGGGAACTTGACTGAGGATTGATTCTGGACCCCTGTGGACTGGGAACATGACTGAGGTTTTATTCTGGAACCCTGTGTCCTGTTAACATGACATGGGTGGATTCTGGAACCCTGTGTCCTGTTAACCTGACATGGGTGGATTCTGGAACCCTGAGGCCTGGGAACATGACATCTGTTTAGATTGTGGAATACTGTGGCCTGGGAACATAACTGAGCCTTGGTTCTGGACCCCTGTGGACTGGGAACATGACTGAGGTTTTATTCTGGAACCCTGAGGCCTGGGAACATGACATGGGTGGATTCTGGAACCCTGAGGCCTGGGAACATGACATCTGTTTAGATTGTGGAATACTGTGGCCTGGGAACTTGACTGAGCCTTGGTTCTGGACCCCTGTGGACTGGGAACATGACTGAGGTTTTATTCTGGAACCCTGAGGCCTGGGAACATGACATGGGTGGATTCTGGAACCCTGTGTCCTGTTAACATGACATGGGTGGATTCTGGAACCCTGAGGCCTTGGAACATGACATCTGTTTAGATTGTGGAATACTGTGGCCTGGGAACATAACTGAGGATTGATTCTGGAACCCTGTGGACTGGGAACATGACTGAGGTTTTATTCTGGAACCCTGAGGCCTGGGAACATGACATCTGTTTAGATTGTGGAATACTGTGGCCTGGGAACTTGACTGAGCCTTGGTTCTGGACCCCTGTGGACTGGGAACATGACTGAGGTTTTATTCTGGAACCCTGAGGCCTGGGAACATGACATGGGTGGATTCTGGAACCCTGTGTCCTGTTAACATGACATGGGTGGATTCTGGAACCCTGAGGCCTTGGAACATGACATCTGTTTAGATTGTGGAATACTGTGGCCTGGGAACATAACTGAGGATTGATTGTGGACCCCTGTGGACTGGGAACATGACTGAGGTTTTATTCTGGAACCCTGAGGCCTGGGAACATGACATCTGTTTAGATTGTGGAATACTGTGGCCTGGGAACTTGACTGAGCCTTGGTTCTGGACCCCTGTGGACTGGGAACATGACTGAGGTTTTATTCTGGAACCCTGAGGCCTGGGAACATGACATCTGTTTAGATTGTGGAATACTGTGGCCTGGGAACTTGACTGAGCCTTGGTTCTGGACCCCTGTGGACTGGGAACATGACTGAGGTTTTATTCTGGAACCCTGTGTCCTGTTAACATGACATGGGTGGATTCTGGAACCCTGAGGCCTGGGAACATGACATCTGTTTAGATTGTGGAATACTGTGGCCTGGGAACATAACTGAGGATTGATTCTGGACCCCTGTGGACTGGGAACATGACTGAGGTTTTATTCTGGAACCCTGAGGCCTGGGAACATGACATGGGTGGATTCTGGAACCCTGAGGCCTGGGAACATGACATGGGTGGATTCTGGAACCCTGTGTCCTGTTAACATGACATGGGTGGATTCTGGAACCCTGGGTCCTGTTAACATGACATGGGTGGATTCTGGAACCCTGAGGCCTGGGAACATGACATCTGTTTAGATTGTGGAATACTGTGGCCTGGGAACATAACTGAGGATTGATTCTGGACCCCTGTGGACTGGGAACATGACTGAGGTTTTATTCTGGAACCCTGTTTCCTGTTAACATGACATGGGTGGATTCTGGACCCCTGTGTCCTGTTAACATGACATGGGTGGATTCTGGAACCCTGTGTCCTGTTTACATGACATGGGTGGATTCTGGAACCCTGTGTCCTGTTAACATGACATGGGTGGATTCTGGAACCCTGTGTCCTGTTAACATGACATGGGTGGATTCTGGAACCCTGAGGCCTGGGAACATGACATCTGTTTAGATTGTGGAATACTGTGGCCTGGGAACTTGACTGAGCCTTGGTTCTGGACCCCTGCGGACTGGGAACATGACTGAGGTTTTATTCTGGAACCCTGAGGCCTGGGAACATGACATCTGTTTAGATTGTGGAATACTGTGGCCTGGGAACTTGACTGAGCCTTGGTTCTGGACCCCTGTGGACTGGGAACATGACTGAGGTTTTATTCTGGAACCCTGTGTCCTGTTAACATGACATGGGTGGATTCTGGAACCCTGTGTCCTGTTAACATGACATGGGTGGATTCTGGAACCCTGTGTCCTGTTAACATGACATGGGTGGATTCTGGAACCCTGTGTCCTGTTAACATGACATGGGTGGATTCTGGAACCCTGTGTCCTGTTAACATGACATGGGTGGATTCTGGAACCCTGGGTCCTGTTAACATGACATGGGTGGATTCTGGAACCCTGAGGCCTGGGAACATGACATCTGTTTAGATTGTGGAATACTGTGGCCTGGGAACATAACTGAGGATTGATTCTGGACCCCTGTGGACTGGGAACATGACTGAGGTTTTATTCTGGAACCCTGAGGCCTGGGAACATGACATCTGTTTAGATTGTGGAATACTGTGGTCTGGGAACTTGACTGAGGATTGATTCTGGACCCCTGTGGACTGGGAACATGACTGAGGTTTTATTCTGGAACCCTGTGTCCTGTTAACATGACATGGGTGGATTCTGGAACCCTGTGTCCTGTTAACATGACATGGGTGGATTCTGGAACCCTGTGTCCTGTTAACATGACATGGGTGGATTCGGGAACCCTGGGTCCTGTTAACATGACATGGGTGGATTCTGGAACCCTGAGGCCTGGGAACATGACATCTGTTTAGATTGTGGAATACTGTGGCCTGGGAACTTGACTGAGCCTTGGTTCTGGACCCCTGTGGACTGGGAACATGACTGAGGTTTTATTCTGGAACCCTGTGTCCTGTTAACATGACATGGGTGGATTCTGGAACCCTGTGTCCTGTTAACATGACATGGGTGGATTTTGGAACCCTGAGGCCTGGGAAGATGACATCTGTTTAGATTGTGGAATACTGTGGCCTGGGAACATAACTGAGCCTTGGTTCTGGACCCCTGTGGACTGGGAACATGACTGAGGTTTTATTCTGGAACCCTGTGTCCTGTTAACATGACATGGGTGGATTCTGGAACCCTGAGGCCTGGGAACATGACATGGGTGGATTCTGGAACCCTGTGTCCTGTTAACATGACATGGGTGGATTCTGGAACCCTGTGTCCTGTTAACATGACATGGGTGGATTCTGGAACCCTGAGGCCTTGGAACATGACATCTGTTTAGATTGTGGAATACTGTGGCCTGGGAACATAACTGAGGATTGATTCTGGACCCCTGTGGACTGGGAACATGACTGAGGTTTTATTCTGGAACCCTGTGTCCTGTTAACATGACATGGGTGGATTCTGGAACCCTGAGGCCTGGGAACATGACATCTGTTTAGATTGTGGAATACTGTGGCCTGGGAACTTGACTGAGCCTTGGTTCTGGACCCCTGTGGACTGGGAACATGACTGAGGTTTTATTCTGGAACCCTGAGGCCTGGGAACATGACATCTGTTTAGATTGTGGAATACTGTGGCCTGGGAACTTGACTGAGCCTTGGTTCTGGACCCCTGTGGACTGGGAACATGACTGAGGTTTTATTCTGGAACCCTGAGGCCTGGGAACATGACATCTGTTTAGATTGTGGAATACTGTGGCCTGGGAACTTGACTGAGGATTGATTCTGGACCCCTGTGGACTGGGAACATGACTGAGGTTTTATTCTGGAACCCTGTGTCCTGTTAACATGACATGGGTGGATTCTGGAACCCTGTGTCCTGTTAACATGACATGGGTGGATTCTGGAACCCTGTGTCCAGTTAACATGACATGGGTGGATTCTGGACCCCTGTGTCCTGTTAACATGACATGGGTGGATTCTGGAACCCTGAGGCCTGGGAACATGACATCTGTTTAGATTGTGGAATACTGTGGCCTGGGAACTTGACTGAGCCTTGGTTCTGGACCCCTGTGGACTGGGAACATGACTGAGGTTTTATTCTGGAACCCTGTTTCCTGTTAACATGACATGGGTGGATTCTGGAACCCTGTGTCCTGTTAACATGTCATGGGTGGATTCTGGAACCCTGAGGCCTGGGAACATGACATCTGTTTAGATTGTGGAATACTGTGGCCTGGGAACTTGACTGAGCCTTGGTTCTGGACCCCTGTGGACTGGGAACATGACTGAGGTTTTATTCTGGAACCCTGTGTCCTGTTAACATGACATGGGTGGATTCTGGAACCCTGAGGCCTGGGAACATGACATCTGTTTAGATTGTGGAATACTGTGGCCTGGGAACATAACTGAGCCTTGGTTCTGGACCCCTGTGGACTGGGAACATGACTGAGGTTTTATTCTGGAACCCTGAGGCCTGGGAACATGACATCTGTTTAGATTGTGGAATACTGTGGCCTGGGAACATGACTGAGGATTGATTCTGGACCCCTGTGGACTGGGAACATGACTGAGGTTTTATTCTGGAACCCTGTGTCCTGTTAACATGACATGGGTGGATTCTGGAACCCTGAGGCCTGGGAACATGACATCTGTTTAGATTGTGGAATACTGTGGCCTGGGAACTTGACTGAGCCTTGGTTCTGGACCCCTGTGGACTGGGAACATGACTGAGGTTTTATTCTGGAACCCTGTGTCCTGTTAACATGACATGGGTGGATTCTGGAACCCTGTGTCCTGTTAACATGACATGGGTGGATTCTGGAACCCTGGGTCCTGTTAACATGACATGGGTGGATTCTGGAACCCTGTGTCCTGTTAACATGACATGGGTGGATTCTGGAACCCTGAGGCCTGGGAACATGACATCTGTTTAGATTGTGGAATACTGTGGCCTGGGAACTTGACTGAGCCTTGGTTCTGGACCCCTGTGGACTGGGAATATGACTGAGGTTTTATTCTGGAACCCTGAGGCCTGGGAACATGACATCTGTTTAGATTGTGGAATACTGTGGCCTGGGAACTTGACTGAGGATTGATTCTGGACCCCTGTGGACTGGGAACATGACTGAGGTTTTATTCTGGAACCCTGTGTCCTGTTAACATGACATGGGTGGATTCTGGAACCCTGTGTCCTGTTAACATGACATGGGTGGATTCTGGAACCCTGAGGCCTGGGAACATGACATCTGTTTAGATTGTGGAATACTGTGGCCTGGGAACTTGACTGAGCCTTGGTTCTGGACCCCTGTGGACTGGGAACATGACTGAGGTTTTATTCTGGAACCCTGTGTCCTGTTAACATGACATGGGTGGATTCTGGAAGCCTGTGTCCTGTTAACATGACATGGGTGGATTCTGGAACCCTGAGGCCTGGGAACATGACATCTGTTTAGATTGTGGAATACTGTGGCCTGGGAACTTGACTGAGCCTTGGTTCTGGACCCCTGTGGACTGGGAACATGACTGAGGTTTTATTCTGGAACCCTGTGTCCTGTTAACATGACATGGGTGGATTCTGGAACCCTGAGGCCTGGGAACATGACATCTGTTTAGATTGTGGAATACTGTGGCCTGGGAACATAACTGAGCCTTGGTTCTGGACCCCTGTGGACTGGGAACATGACTGAGGTTTTATTCTGGAACCCTGAGGCCTGGGAACATGACATCTGTTTAGATTGTGGAATACTGTGGCCTGGGAACTTGACTGAGCCTTGGTTCTGGACCCCTGTGGACTGGGAACATGACTGAGGTTTTATTCTGGAACCCTGAGGCCTGGGAACATGACATGGGTGGATTCTGGAACCCTGTGTCCTGTTAACATGACATGGGTGGATTCTGGAACCCTGAGGCCTGGGAACATGACATCTGTTTAGATTGTGGAATACTGTGGCCTGGGAACTTGACTGAGCCTTGGTTCTGGACCCCTGTGGACTGGGAACATGACTGAGGTTTTATTCTGGAACCCTGAGGCCTGGGAACATGACATGGGTGGATTCTGGAACCCTGTGTCCTGTTAACATGACATGGGTGGATTCTGGAACCCTGTGTCCTGTTAACATGACATGGGTGGATTCTGGAACCCTGAGGCCTGGGAACATGACATCTGTTTAGATTGTGGAATACTGTGGCCTGGGAACTTGACTGAGCCTTGGTTCTGGACCCCTGTGGACTGGGAACATGACTGAGGTTTTATTCTGGAACCCTGAGGCCTGGGAACATGACATCTGTTTAGATTGTGGAATACTGTGGCCTGGGAACTTGACTGAGCCTTGGTTCTGGACCCCTGTGGACTGGGAACATGACTGAGGTTTTATTCTGGAACCCTGTGTCCTGTTAACATGACATGGGTGGATTCTGGAACCCTGTGTCCTGTTAACATGACATGGGTGGATTCTGGAACCCTGGGTCCTGTTAACATGACATGGGTGGATTCTGGAACCCTGTGTCCTGTTAACATGACATGGGTGGATTCTGGAACCCTGAGGCCTGGGAACATGACATCTGTTTAGATTGTGGAATACTGTGGCCTGGGAACATGACTGAGCCTTGGTTCTGGACCCCTGTGGACTGGGAACATGACTGAGGTTTTATTCTGGAACCCTGAGGCTTGGGAACATGACATCTGTTTAGATTGTGGAATACTGTGGCCTGGGAACTTGACTGAGGATTGATTCTGGACCCCTGTGGACTGGGAACATGACTGAGGTTTTATTCTGGAACCCTGTGTCCTGTTAACATGACATGGGTGGATTCTGGGACCCTGTGTCCTGTTAACATGACATGGGTGGATTCTGGAACCCTGTGTCCTGTTAACATGACATGGGTGGATTCTGGAAACCTGAGGCCTGGGAACATGACATCTGTTTAGATTGTGGAATACTGTGGCCTGGGAACTTGACTGAGCCTTGGTTCTGGACCCCTGTGGACTGGGAACATGACTGAGGTTTTATTCTGGAACCCTGAGGCCTGGGAACATGACATCTGTTTAGATTGTGGAATACTGTGGCCTGGGAACTTGACTGAGCCTTGGTTCTGGACCCCTGTGGACTGGGAACATGACTGAGGTTTTATTCTGGAACCCTGAGGCCTGGGAACATGACATCTGTTTAGATTGTGGAATACTGTGGCCTGGGAACATGACTGAGGATTGATTCTGGACCCCTGTGGACTGGGAACATGACTGAGGTTTTATTCTGGAACCCTGTGTCCTGTTAACATGACATGGGTGGATTCTGGAACCCTGAGGCCTGGGAACATGACATCTGTTTAGATTGTGGAATACTGTGGCCTGGGAACTTGACTGAGCCTTGGTTCTGGACCCCTGTGGACTGGGAACATGACTGAGGTTTTATTCTGGAACCCTGAGGCCTGGGAACATGACATGGGTGGATTCTGGAACCCTGAGGCTTGGGAACATGACATGGGTGGATTCTGGAACCCTGTGTCCTGTTAACATGACATGGGTGGATTCTGGAACCCTGGGTCCTGTTAACATGACATGGGTGGATTCTGGAACCCTGAGGCCTGGGAACATGACATCTGTTTAGATTGTGGAATACTGTGGCCTGGGAACTTGACTGAGCCTTGGTTCTGGACCCCTGTGGACTGGGAACATGACTGAGGTTTTATTCTGGAACCCTGTGTCCTGGGAACATGACATCGGTGGATTCTGGAACCCTGAGGCCTGGGAACATGACATGGGTGGATTCTGGAACCCTGTGTCCTGTTAACATGACATGGGTGGATTCTGGAACCCTGGGTCCTGTTAACATGACATGGGTGGATTCTGGAACCCTGTGTCCTGTTAACATGACATGGGTGGATTCTGGAACCCTGAGGCCTGGGAACATGACATCTGTTTAGATTGTGGAATACTGTGGCCTGGGAACATAACTGAGGATTGATTCTGGACCCCTGTGGACTGGGAACATGACTGAGGTTTTATTCTGGAACCCTGTGTCCTGTTAACATGACATGGGTGGATTCTGGAACCCTGAGGCCTGGGAACATGACATCTGTTTAGATTGTGGAATACTGTGGCCTGGGAACTTGACTGAGCCTTGGTTCTGGACCCCTGTGGACTGGGAACATGACTGAGGTTTTATTCTGGAACCCTGAGGCCTGGGAACATGACATGGGTGGATTCTGGAACCCTGTGTCCTGTTAACATGACATGGGTGGATTCTGGAACCCTGTGTCCTGTTAACATGACATGGGTGGATTCTGGAACCCTGAGGCCTGGGAACATGACATCTGTTTAGATTGTGGAATACTGTGGCCTGGGAACTTGACTGAGCCTTGGTTCTGGACCCCTGTGGACTGGGAACATGACTGAGGTTTTATTCTGGAACCCTGAGGCCTGGGAACATGACATGGGTGGATTCTGGAACCCTGGGTCCTGTTAACATGACATGGGTGGATTCTGGAACCCTGTGTCCTGTTAACATGACATGGGTGGATTCTGGAACCCTGAGGCCTTGGAACATGACATCTGTTTAGATTGTGGAATACTGTGGCCTGGGAACTTGACTGAGCCTTGGTTCTGGACCCCTGTGGACTGGGAACATGACTGAGGTTTTATTCTGGAACCCTGAGGCCTGGGAACATGACATGGGTGGATTCTGGAACCCTGGGTCCTGTTAACATGACATGGGTGGATTCTGGAACCCTGTGTCCTGTTAACATGACATGGGTGGATTCTGGAACCCTGAGGCCTGGGAACATGACATCTGTTTAGATTGTGGAATACTGTGGCCTGGGAACTTGACTGAGCCTTGGTTCTGGACCCCTGTGGACTGGGAACATGACTGAGGTTTTATTCTGGAACCCTGAGGCCTGGGAACATGACATGGGTGGATTCTGGAACCCTGAGGCCTGGGAACATGACATGGGTGGATTCTGGAACCCTGTGTCCTGTTAACATGACATGGGTGGATTCTGGAACCCTGAGGCCTGGGAACATGACATCTGTTTAGATTGTGGAATACTGTGGCCTGGGAACATAACTGAGGATTGATTCTGGACCCCTGTGGACTGGGAACATGACTGAGGTTTTATTCTGGAACCCTGTGTCCTGTTATCATGACATGGGTGGATTCTGGAACCCTGTGTCCTGTTAACATGACAGGGGTGGATTCTGGAACCCTGGGTCCTGTTAACATGACATGGGTGGATTCTGGAACCCTGAGGCCTGGGAACATGACATCTGTTTAGATTGTGGAATACTGTGGCCTGGGAACTTGACTGAGCCTTGGTTCTGGACCCCTGTGGACTGGGAACATGACTGAGGTTTTATTCTGGAACCCTGAGGCCTGGGAACATGACATGGGTGGATTCTGGAACCCTTTGTCCTGTTAACATGACATGGGTGGATTCTGGAACCCTGTGTCCTGTTAACATGACATGGGTGGATTCTGGAACCCTGGGTCCTGTTAACATGACATGGGTGGATTCTGGAACCCTGTGTCCTGTTAACATGACATGGGTGGATTCTGGAACCCTGAGGCCTGGGAACATGACATCTGTTTAGATTGTGGAATACTGTGGCCTGGGAACTTGACTGAGCCTTGGTTCTGGACCCCTGTGGACTGGGAACATGACTGAGGTTTTATTCTGGAACCCTGAGGCCTGGGAACATGACATCTGTTTAGATTGTGGAATACTGTGGCCTGGGAACTTGACTGAGCCTTGGTTCTGGACCCCTGTGGACTGGGAACATGACTGAGGTTTTATTCTGGAACCCTGTGTCCTGTTAACATGACATGGGTGGATTCTGGAACCCTGTGTCCTGTTAACATGACATGGGTGGATTCTGGAACCCTGGGTCCTGTTAACATGACATGGGTGGATTCTGGAACCCTGTGTCCTGTTAACATGACATGGGTGGATTCTGGAACCCTGAGGCCTGGGAACATGACATCTGTTTAGATTGTGGAATACTGTGGCCTGGGAACATGACTGAGCCTTGGTTCTGGACCCCTGTGGACTGGGAACATGACTGAGGTTTTATTCTGGAACCCTGAGGCTTGGGAACATGACATCTGTTTAGATTGTGGAATACTGTGGCCTGGGAACTTGACTGAGGATTGATTCTGGACCCCTGTGGACTGGGAACATGACTGAGGTTTTATTCTGGAACCCTGTGTCCTGTTAACATGACATGGGTGGATTCTGGAACCCTGTGTCCTGTTAACATGACATGGGTGGATTCTGGAACCCTGTGTCCTGTTAACATGACATGGGTGGATTCTGGAAACCTGAGGCCTGGGAACATGACATCTGTTTAGATTGTGGAATACTGTGGCCTGGGAACTTGACTGAGCCTTGGTTCTGGACCCCTGTGGACTGGGAACATGACTGAGGTTTTATTCTGGAACCCTGAGGCCTGGGAACATGACATCTGTTTAGATTGTGGAATACTGTGGCCTGGGAACTTGACTGAGCCTTGGTTCTGGACCCCTGTGGACTGGGAACATGACTGAGGTTTTATTCTGGAACCCTGAGGCCTGGGAACATGACATCTGTTTAGATTGTGGAATACTGTGGCCTGGGAACATGACTGAGGATTGATTCTGGACCCCTGTGGACTGGGAACATGACTGAGGTTTTATTCTGGAACCCTGTGTCCTGTTAACATGACATGGGTGGATTCTGGAACCCTGAGGCCTGGGAACATGACATCTGTTTAGATTGTGGAATACTGTGGCCTGGGAACTTGACTGAGCCTTGGTTCTGGACCCCTGTGGACTGGGAACATGACTGAGGTTTTATTCTGGAACCCTGAGGCCTGGGAACATGACATGGGTGGATTCTGGAACCCTGAGGCTTGGGAACATGACATGGGTGGATTCTGGAACCCTGTGTCCTGTTAACATGACATGGGTGGATTCTGGAACCCTGGGTCCTGTTAACATGACATGGGTGGATTCTGGAACCCTGAGGCCTGGGAACATGACATCTGTTTAGATTGTGGAATACTGTGGCCTGGGAACTTGACTGAGCCTTGGTTCTGGACCCCTGTGGACTGGGAACATGACTGAGGTTTTATTCTGGAACCCTGTGTCCTGGGAACATGACATCGGTGGATTCTGGAACCCTGAGGCCTGGGAACATGACATGGGTGGATTCTGGAACCCTGTGTCCTGTTAACATGACATGGGTGGATTCTGGAACCCTGGGTCCTGTTAACATGACATGGGTGGATTCTGGAACCCTGTGTCCTGTTAACATGACATGGGTGGATTCTGGAACCCTGAGGCCTGGGAACATGACATCTGTTTAGATTGTGGAATACTGTGGCCTGGGAACATAACTGAGGATTGATTCTGGACCCCTGTGGACTGGGAACATGACTGAGGTTTTATTCTGGAACCCTGTGTCCTGTTAACATGACATGGGTGGATTCTGGAACCCTGAGGCCTGGGAACATGACATCTGTTTAGATTGTGGAATACTGTGGCCTGGGAACTTGACTGAGCCTTGGTTCTGGACCCCTGTGGACTGGGAACATGACTGAGGTTTTATTCTGGAACCCTGAGGCCTGGGAACATGACATGGGTGGATTCTGGAACCCTGTGTCCTGTTAACATGACATGGGTGGATTCTGGAACCCTGTGTCCTGTTAACATGACATGGGTGGATTCTGGAACCCTGAGGCCTGGGAACATGACATCTGTTTAGATTGTGGAATACTGTGGCCTGGGAACTTGACTGAGCCTTGGTTCTGGACCCCTGTGGACTGGGAACATGACTGAGGTTTTATTCTGGAACCCTGAGGCCTGGGAACATGACATGGGTGGATTCTGGAACCCTGGGTCCTGTTAACATGACATGGGTGGATTCTGGAACCCTGTGTCCTGTTAACATGACATGGGTGGATTCTGGAACCCTGAGGCCTTGGAACATGACATCTGTTTAGATTGTGGAATACTGTGGCCTGGGAACTTGACTGAGCCTTGGTTCTGGACCCCTGTGGACTGGGAACATGACTGAGGTTTTATTCTGGAACCCTGAGGCCTGGGAACATGACATGGGTGGATTCTGGAACCCTGGGTCCTGTTAACATGACATGGGTGGATTCTGGAACCCTGTGTCCTGTTAACATGACATGGGTGGATTCTGGAACCCTGAGGCCTGGGAACATGACATCTGTTTAGATTGTGGAATACTGTGGCCTGGGAACTTGACTGAGCCTTGGTTCTGGACCCCTGTGGACTGGGAACATGACTGAGGTTTTATTCTGGAACCCTGAGGCCTGGGAACATGACATGGGTGGATTCTGGAACCCTGAGGCCTGGGAACATGACATGGGTGGATTCTGGAACCCTGTGTCCTGTTAACATGACATGGGTGGATTCTGGAACCCTGAGGCCTGGGAACATGACATCTGTTTAGATTGTGGAATACTGTGGCCTGGGAACATAACTGAGGATTGATTCTGGACCCCTGTGGACTGGGAACATGACTGAGGTTTTATTCTGGAACCCTGTGTCCTGTTATCATGACATGGGTGGATTCTGGAACCCTGTGTCCTGTTAACATGACATGGGTGGATTCTGGAACCCTGGGTCCTGTTAACATGACATGGGTGGATTCTGGAACCCTGAGGCCTGGGAACATGACATCTGTTTAGATTGTGGAATACTGTGGCCTGGGAACTTGACTGAGCCTTGGTTCTGGACCCCTGTGGACTGGGAACATGACTGAGGTTTTATTCTGGAACCCTGAGGCCTGGGAACATGACATGGGTGGATTCTGGAACCCTGTGTCCTGTTAACATGACATGGGTGGATTCTGGAACCCTGTGTCCTGTTAACATGACATGGGTGGATTCTGGAACCCTGGGTCCTGTTAACATGACATGGGTGGATTCTGGAACCCTGTGTCCTGTTAACATGACATGGGTGGATTCTGGAACCCTGAGGCCTGGGAACATGACATCTGTTTAGATTGTGGAATACTGTGGCCTGGGAACTTGACTGAGCCTTGGTTCTGGACCCCTGTGGACTGGGAACATGACTGAGGTTTTATTCTGGAACCCTGAGGCCTGGGAACATGACATCTGTTTAGATTGTGGAATACTGTGGCCTGGGAACTTGACTGAGCCTTGGTTCTGGACCCCTGTGGACTGGGAACATGACTGAGGTTTTATTCTGGAACCCTGAGGCCTGGGAACATGACATGGGTGGATTCTGTAACCCTGTGTCCTGTTATCATGACATGGTTGGATTCTGGAACCCTGAGGCCTTGGAACATGACATCTGTTTAGATTGTGGAATACTGTGGCCTGGGAACATAACTGAGGATTGATTCTGGACCCCTGTGGACTGGGAACATGACTGAGGTTTTATTCTGGAACCCTGAGGCCTGGGAACATGACATCTGTTTAGATTGTGGAATACTGTGGCCTGGGAACTTGACTGAGCCTTGGTTCTGGACCCCTGTGGACTGGGAACATGACTGAGGTTTTATTCTGGAACCCTGAGGCCTGGGAACATGACATGGGTGGATTCTGGAACCCTGTGTCCTGTTAACATGACATGGGTGTATTCTGGAACCCTGTGTCCTGTTAACATGACATGGGTGGATTCTGGAACCCTGAGGCCTTGGAACATGACATCTGTTTAGATTGTGGAATACTGTGGCCTGGGAACATAACTGAGGATTGATTCTGGACCCCTGTGGACTGGGAACATGACTGAGGTTTTATTCTGGAACCCTGAGGCCTGGGAACATGACATCTGTTTAGATTGTGGAATACTGTGGCCTGGGAACATAACTGAGGATTGATTCTGGACCCCTGTGGACTGGGAACATGACTGAAGTTTTATTCTGGAACCCTGTGTCCTGTTAACATGACATGGGTGGATTCTGGAACCCTGAGGCCTGGGAACATGACATCTGTTTAGATTGTGGAATACTGTGGCCTGGGAACATAACTGAGGATTGATTCTGGACCCCTGTGGACTGGGAACATGACTGAGGTTTTATTCTGGAACCCTGTGTCCTGTTAACATGACATGGGTGGATTCTGGAACCCTGAGGCCTGGGAACATGACATCTGTTTAGATTGTGGAATACTGTGGCCTGGGAACTTGACTGAGCCTTGGTTCTGGACCCCTGTGGACTGGGAACATGACTGAGGTTTTATTCTGGAACCCTGAGGCCTGGGAACATGACATGGGTGGATTCTGGAACCCTGTGTCCTGTTAACATGACATGGGTGGATTCTGGAACCCTGTGTCCTGTTAACATGACATGGGTGGATTCTGGAACCCTGGGTCCTGTTAACATGACATGGGTGGATTCTGGAACCCTGTGTCCTGTTAACATGACATGGGTGGATTCTGAAACCCTGAGGCCTGGGAACATGACATCTGTTTAGATTGTGGAATACTGTGGCCTGGGAACTTGACTGAGCCTTGGTTCTGGACCCCTGTGGACTGGGAACATGACTGAGGTTTTATTCTGGATCCCTGAGGCCTGGGAACATGACATCTGTTTAGATTGTGGAATACTGTGGCCTGGGAACTTGACTGAGCCTTGGTTCTGGACCCCTGTGTACTGGGAACATGACTGAGGTTTTATTCTGGAACCCTGTGGCCTGGGAATATGACATCGGTGGATTCTGGAACCCTGAGGCCTGGGAACATGACATCTGTTTAGATTGTGGAATACTGTGGCCTGGGAACTTGACTGAGCCTTGGTTCTGGACCCCTGTGGACTGAGAACATGACTGAGGTTTTATTCTGGAACCCTGAGGCCTGGGAACATGACATGGGTGGATTCTGGAACCCTGTGTCCTGTTAACATGACATGGGTGGATTCTGGAACCCTGAGGCCTTGGAACATGACATCTGTTTAGATTGTGGAATACTGTGGCCTGGGAACATAACTGAGGATTGATTCTGGACCCCTGTGGACTGGGAACATGACTGAGGTTTTATTCTGGAACCCTGTGTCCTGTTAACATGACATGGGTGGATTCTGGAACCCTGAGGCCTGGGAACATGACATCTGTTTAGACTGTGGAATACTGTGGCCTGGGAACATAACTGAGGATTGATTCTGGACCCCTGTGGACTGGGAACATGACTGAGGTTTTATTCTGGAACCCTGAGGCCTGGGAACATGACATGGGTGGATTCTGGAACCCTGTGTCCTGTTAACATGACATGGGTGGATTCTGGAACCCTGAGGCCTGGGAACATGACATCTGTGTAGATTGTGGAATACTGTGGCCTGGGAACTTGACTGAGCCTTGGTTCTGGACCCCTGTGGACTGGGAACATGACTGAGGTTTTATTCTGGAACCCTGAGGCCTGGGAACATGACATGGGTGGATTCTGGAACCCTGTGTCCTGTTAACATGACATGGGTGGATTCTGGAACCCTGTGTCTTGTTAACATGACATGGGTGGATTCTGGAACCCTGAGGCCTTGGAACATGACATCTGTTTAGATTGTGGAATACTGTGGCCTGGGAACATAACTGAGGATTGATTCTGGACCCCTGTGGACTGGGAACATGACTGAGGTTTTATTCTGGAACCCTGAGGCCTGGGAACATGACATCTGTTTAGATTGTGGAATACTGTGGCCTGGGAACATAACTGAGGATTGATTCTGGACCCCTGTGGACTGGGAACATGACTGAGGTTTTATTCTGGAACCCTGTGTCCTGTTAACATGACATGGGTGGATTCTGGAACCGTGAGGCCTGGGAACATGACATCTGTTTAGATTGTGGAATACTGTGGCCTGGGAACATAACTGAGGATTGATTCTGGACCCCTGTGGCCTGGGAACATAACTGAGGATTGATTCTGGACCCCTGTGTCCTGTTAACATGACATGGGTGGATTCTGGAACCCTGAGGCCTTGGAACATGACATCTGTTTAGATTGTGGAATACTGTGGCCTGGGAACATAACTGAGGATTGATTCTGGACCCCTGTGGACTGGGAACATGACTGAGGTTTTATTCTGGAACCCAGTGTCCTGTTAACATGACATGGGTGGATTCTGGAACCCTGAGGCCTGGGAACATGACATCTGTTTAGATTGTGGAATACTGTGGCCTGGGAACTTGACTGAGCCTTGGTTCTGGACCCCTGTGGACTGGGAACATGACTGAGGTTTTATTCTGAAACCCTGAGGCCTGGGAACATGACATGGGTGGATTCTGGAACCCTGTGTCCTGTTAACATGACATGGGTGGATTCTGCAACCCTGTGTCCTGTTAACATGACATGGGTGGATTCTGGAACCCTGGGTCCTGTTAACATGACATGGGTGGATTCTGGAACCCTGTGTCCTGTTAACATGACATGGGTGGATTCTGGAACCCTGAGGCCTGGGAACATGACATCTGTTTAGATTGTGGAATACTGTGGCCTGGGAACTTGACTGAGCCTTGGTTCTGGACCCCTGTGGACTGGGAACATGACTGAGGTTTTATTCTGGAACCCTGAGGCCTGGGAACATGACATCTGTTTAGATGGTGGAATACTGTGGCCTGGGAACATAACTGAGGATTGATTCTGGACCCCTGTGGACTGGGAACATGACTGAGGTTTTATTCTGGAACCCTGAGGCCTGGGAACATGACATCTGTTTAGATTGTGGAATACTGTGGCCTGGGAACTTGACTGAGCCTTGGTTCTGGACCCCTGTGGACTGGGAACATGACTGAGGTTTTATTCTGGAACCCTGAGGCCTGGGAACATGACATGGGTGGATTCTGGAACCCTGTGTCCTGTTAACATGACATGGGTGGATTCTGGAACCCTGAGGCCTTGGAACATGACATCTGTTTAGATTGTGGAATACTGTGGCCTGGGAACATAACTGAGGATTGATTCTGGACCCCTGTGGACTGGGAACATGACTGAGGTTTTATTCTGGAACCCTGAGGCCTGGGAACATGACATCTGTTTAGATTGTGGAATACTGTGGCCTGGGAACTTGACTGAGCCTTGGTTCTGGACCCCTGTGGACTGGGAACATGACTGAGGTTTTATTCTGGAACCCTGTGTCCTGTTAACATGACATGGGTGGATTCTGGAACCCTGAGGCCTGGGAACATGACATCTGTTTAGATTGTGGAATACTGTGGCCTGGGAACTTGACTGAGCCTTGGTTCTGGACCCCTGTGGACTGGGAACATGACTGAGGTTTTATTCTGGAACCCTGAGGCCTGGGAACATGACATCTGTTTAGATTGTGGAATACTGTGGCCTGGGAACTTGACTGAGCCTTGGTTCTGGACCCCTGTGGACTGGGAACATGACTGAGGTTTTATTCTGGAACCCTGTGGCCTGGGAACATGACATCGGTGGATTCTGGAACCCTGAGGCCTGGGAACATGACATCTGTTTAGATTGTGGAATACTGTGGCCTGGGAACTTGACTGAGCCTTGGTTCTGGACCCCTGTGCACTGGGAATATGACTGAGGTTTTATTCTGGAACCCTGAGGCCTGGGAACATGACATCGGTGGATTCTGGAACCCTGAGGCCTGGGAACATGACATCTGTTTAGATTGTGGAATACTGTGGCCTGGGAACATAACTGAGGATTGATTCTGGACCCCTGTGGACTGGGAACATGACTGAGGTTTTATTCTGGAACCCTGTGTCCTGTTAACATGACATGGGTGGATTCTAGAACCCTGAGGCCTGGGAACATGACATCTGTTTAGATTGTGGAATACTGTGGCCTGGGAACATAACTGAGGATTGATTCTGGACCCCTGTGGACTGGGAACATGACTGAGGTTTTATTCTGGAACCCTGAGGCCTGGGAACATGACATGGGTGGATTCTGGAACCCTGTGTCCTGTTAACATGACATGGTTGGATTCTGGAACCCTGAGGCCTGGGAACATGACATCTGTTTAGATTGTGGAATAGTGTGGCCTGGGAACTTGACTGAGCCTTGGTTCTGGACCCCTGTGGACTGGGAACATGACTGAGGTTTTATTCTGGAACCTTGAGGCCTGGGAACATGACATGGGTGGATTCTGGAACCCTGTGTCCTGTTAACATGACATGGGTGGATTCTGGAACCCTGGGTCCTGTTAACATGACATGGGTGGATTCTGGAACCCTGTGTCCTGTTAACATGACATGGGTGGATTCTGGAACCCTGAGGCCTGGGAACATGACATCTGTTTAGATTGTGGAATACTGTGGCCTGGGAACTTGACTGAGCCTTGGTTCTGGACCCCTGTGGACTGGGCACATGACTGAGGTTTTATTCTGGAACCCTGAGGCCTGGGAACATGACATCTGTTTAGATTGTGGAATACTGTGGCCTGGGAACATAACTGAGGATTGATTCTGGACCCCTGTGGACTGGGAACATGACTGAGGTTTTATTCTGGAACCCTGAGGCCTGGGAACATGACATCTGTTTAGATTGTGGAATACTGTGGCCTGGGAACTTGACTGAGCCTTGGTTCTGGACCCCTGTGGACTGGGAACATGACTGAGGTTTTATTCTGGAACCCTGAGGCCTGGGAACATGACATGGGTGCATTCTGGAACCCTGTGTCCTGTTAACATGACATGGGTGGATTCTGGAACCGTGAGGCCTTGGAACATGACATCTGTTTAGATTGTGGAATACTGTGGCCTGGGAACATAACTGAGGATTGATTCTGGACCCCTGTGGACTGGGAACATGACTGAGGTTTTATTCTGGAACCCTGAGGCCTGGGAACATGACATCTGTTTAGATTGTGGAATACTGTGGCCTGGGAACTTGACTGAGCCTTGGTTCTGGACCCCTGTGGACTGGGAACATGACTGAGGTTTTATTCTGGAACCCTGTGGCCTGGGAACATGACATCGGTGGATTCTGGAACCCTGAGGCCTGGGAACATGACATCTGTTTAGATTGTGGAATACTGTGGCCTGGGAACATAACTGAGGATTGATTCTGGACCCCTGTGGACTGGGAACATGACTGAGGTTTTATTCTGGAACCCTGAGGCCTGGGAACATGACATCTGTTTAGATTGTGGAATACTGTGGCCTGGGAACTTGACTGAGCCTTGGTTCTGGACCCCTGTGGACTGGGAACATGACTGAGGTTTTATTCTGGAACCCTGAGGCCTGGGAACATGACATGGGTGGATTCTGGAACCCTGTGTCCTGTTAACATGACATGGGTGGATTCTGGAACCCTGAGGCCTTGGAACATGACATCTGTTTAGATTGTGGAATACTGTGGCCTGGGAACATAACTGAGGATTGATTCTGGACCCCTGTGGACTGGGAACATGACTGAGGTTTTATTCTGGAACCCTGAGGCCTGGGAACATGACATCTGTTTAGATTGTGGAATACTGTGGCCTGGGAACTTGACTGAGCCTTGGTTCTGGACCCCTGTGGACTGGGAACATGACTGAGGTTTTATTCTGGAACCCTGTGTCCTGTTAACATGACATGGGTGGATTCTGGAACCCTGAGGCCTGGGAACATGACATCTGTTTAGATTGTGGAATACTGTGGCCTGGGAACTTGACTGAGCCTTGGTTCTGGACCCCTGTGGACTGGGAACATGACTGAGGTTTTATTCTGGAACCCTGAGGCCTGGGAACATGACATCTGTTTAGATTGTGGAATACTGTGGCCTGGGAACTTGACTGAGCCTTGGTTCTGGACCCCTGTGGACTGGGAACATGACTGAGGTTTTATTCTGGAACCCTGTGGCCTGGGAACATGACATCGGTGGATTCTGGAACCCTGAGGCCTGGGAACATGACATCTGTTTAGATTGTGGAATACTGTGGCCTGGGAACTTGACTGAGCCTTGGTTCTGGACCCCTGTGCACTGGGAATATGACTGAGGTTTTATTCTGGAACCCTGAGGCCTGGGAACATGACATCGGTGGATTCTGGAACCCTGAGGCCTGGGAACATGACATCTGTTTAGATTGTGGAATACTGTGGCCTGGGAACATAACTGAGGATTGATTCTGGACCCCTGTGGACTGGGAACATGACTGAGGTTTTATTCTGGAACCCTGTGTCCTGTTAACATGACATGGGTGGATTCTGGAACCCTGAGGCCTGGGAACATGACATCTGTTTAGATTGTGGAATACTGTGGCCTGGGAACATAACTGAGGATTGATTCTGGACCCCTGTGGACTGGGAACATGACTGAGGTTTTATTCTGGAACCCTGAGGCCTGGGAACATGACATGGGTGGATTCTGGAACCCTGTGTCCTGTTAACATGACATGGTTGGATTCTGGAACCCTGAGGCCTGGGAACATGACATCTGTTTAGATTGTGGAATAGTGTGGCCTGGGAACTTGACTGAGCCTTGGTTCTGGACCCCTGTGGACTGGGAACATGACTGAGGTTTTATTCTGGAACCCTGAGGCCTGGGAACATGACATGGGTGGATTCTGGAACCCTGTGTCCTGTTAACATGACATGGGTGGATTCTGGAACCCTGGGTCCTGTTAACATGACATGGGTGGATTCTGGAACCCTGTGTCCTGTTAACATGACATGGGTGGATTCTGGAACCCTGAGGCCTGGGAACATGACATCTGTTTAGATTGTGGAATACTGTGGCCTGGGAACTTGACTGAGCCTTGGTTCTGGACCCCTGTGGACTGGGCACATGACTGAGGTTTTATTCTGGAACCCTGAGGCCTGGGAACATGACATCTGTTTAGATTGTGGAATACTGTGGCCTGGGAACATAACTGAGGATTGATTCTGGACCCCTGTGGACTGGGAACATGACTGAGGTTTTATTCTGGAACCCTGAGGCCTGGGAACATGACATCTGTTTAGATTGTGGAATACTGTGGCCTGGGAACTTGACTGAGCCTTGGTTCTGGACCCCTGTGGACTGGGAACATGACTGAGGTTTTATTCTGGAACCCTGAGGCCTGGGAACATGACATGGGTGCATTCTGGAACCCTGTGTCCTGTTAACATGACATGGGTGGATTCTGGAACCGTGAGGCCTTGGAACATGACATCTGTTTAGATTGTGGAATACTGTGGCCTGGGAACATAACTGAGGATTGATTCTGGACCCCTGTGGACTGGGAACATGACTGAGGTTTTATTCTGGAACCCTGAGGCCTGGGAACATGACATCTGTTTAGATTGTGGAATACTGTGGCCTGGGAACTTGACTGAGCCTTGGTTCTGGACCCCTGTGGACTGGGAACATGACTGAGGTTTTATTCTGGAACCCTGTGGCCTGGGAACATGACATCGGTGGATTCTGGAACCCTGAGGCCTGGGAACATGACATCTGTTTAGATTGTGGAATACTGTGGCCTGGGAACATAACTGAGGATTGATTCTGGACCCCTGTGGACTGGGAACATGACTGAGGTTTTATTCTGGAACCCTGAGGCCTGGGAACATGACATCTGTTTAGATTGTGGAATACTGTGGCCTGGGAACTTGACTGAGCCTTGGTTCTGGACCCCTGTGGACTGGGAACATGACTGAGGTTTTATTCTGGAAACCTGTGTCCTGGGAACATGACATCGGTGGATTCGGGAACCCTGAGGCCTGGGAACATGACATCTGTTTAGATTGTGGAATACTGTGGCCTGGGAACTTGACTGAGCCTTGGTTCTGGACCCCTGTGGACTGGGAACATGACTGAGGTTTTATTCTGGAACCCTGAGGCCTGGGAACATGACATCTGTTTAGATTGTGGAATACTGTGGCCTGGGAACATAACTGAGGATTGATTCTGGACCCCTGTGGACTGGGAACATGACTGAGGTTTTATTCTGGAACCCTGAGGCCTGGGAACATGACATCTGTTTAGATTGTGGAATACTGTGGCCTGGGAACTTGACTGAGCCTTGGTTCTGGACCCCTGTGGACTGGGAACATGACTGAGGTTTTATTCTGGAACCCTGTGGCCTGGGAACATGACATCGGTGGATTCTGGAACCCTGAGGCCTGGGAACATGACATCTGTTTAGATTGTGGAATACTGTGGCCTGGGAACATAACTGAGGATTGATTCTGGACCCCTGTGGACTGGGAACATGACTGAGGTTTTATTCTGGAACCCTGAGGCCTGGGAACATGACATCTGTTTAGATTGTGGAATACTGTGGCCTGGGAACTTGACTGAGCCTTGGTTCTGGACCCCTGTGGACTGGGAACATGACTGAGGTTTTATTCTGGAACCCTGTGTCCTGGGAACATGACATCTGTTTAGATTGTGGAATACTGTGGCCTGGGAACTTGACTGAGCCTTGGTTCTGGACCCCTGTGGACTGGGAACATGACTGAGGTTTTATTCTGGAACCCTGTGGCCTGGGAACATGACATCGGTGGATTCTGGAACCCTGAGGCCTGGGAACATGACATCTGTTTAGATTGTGGAATACTGTGGCCTGGGAACTTGACTGAGCCTTGGTTCTGGACCCCTGTGGACTGGGAACATGACTGAGGTTTTATTCTGGAACCCTGAGGCCTGGGAACATGACATGGGTGGATTCTGGAACCCTGTGTCCTGTTAACATGACATGGGTGGATTCTGGAACCCTGAGGCCTTGGAACATGACATCTGTTTAGATTGTGGAATACTGTGGCCTGGGAACATAACTGAGGATTGATTCTGGACCCCTGTGGACTGGGAACATGACTGAGGTTTTATTCTGGAACCCTGAGGCCTTGGAACATGACATCTGTTTAGATTGTGGAATACTGTGGCCTGGGAACTTGACTGAGCCTTTGTTCTGGACCCCTGTGGACTGGGAACATGACTGAGGTTTTATTCTGGAACCCTGAGGCCTGGGAACATGACATCTGTTTAGATTGTGGAATACTGTGGCCTGGGAACTTGACTGAGCCTTGGTTCTGGACCCCTGTGGACTGGGAACATGACTGAGGTTTTATTCTGGAACCCTGAGGCCTGGGAACATGACATCTGTTTAGATTGTGGAATACTGTGGCCTGGGAACATAACTGAGGATTGATTCTGGACCCCTGTGGACTGGGAACATGACTGAGGTTTTATTCTGGAATCCTGTGTCCTGTTAACATGACATGGGTGGATTCTGGAACCCTGTGTCCTGTTAACATGACATGGGTGGATTCTGGAACCCTGGGTCCTGTTAACATGACATGGGTGGATTCTGGAACCCTGTGTCCTGTTAACATGACATGGGTGGATTCTGGAACCCTGGGTCCTGTTAACATGACATGGGTGGATTCTGGAACCCTGTGTCCTGTTAACATGACATGGGTGGATTCTGGAACCCTGAGGCCTGGGAACATGACATCTGTTTAGATTGTGGAATACTGTGGCCTGGGAACTTGACTGAGCCTTGGTTCTGGACCCCTGTGGACTGGGAACATGACTGAGGTTTTATTCTGGAACCCTGTGGCCTGGGAACATGACATCGGTGGATTCTGGAACCCTGAGGCCTGGGAACATGACATCTGTTTAGATTGTGGAATACTGTGGCCTGGGAACTTGACTGAGCCTTGGTTCTGGACCCCTGTGGACTGGGAACATGACTGAGGTTTTATTCTGGAACCCTGAGGCCTGGGAACATGACATCTGTTTAGATTGTGGAATACTGTGGCCTGGGAACATAACTGAGGATTGATTCTGGACCCCTGTGGACTGGGAACATGACTGAGGTTTTATTCTGGAATCCTGTGTCCTGTTAACATGACATGGGTGGATTCTGGAACCCTGTGTCCTGTTAACATGACATGGGTGGATTCTGGAACCCTGGGTCCTGTTAACATGACATGGGTGGATTCTGGAACCCTGTGTCCTGTTAACATGACATGGGTGGATTCTGGAACCCTGGGTCCTGTTAACATGACATGGGTGGATTCTGGAACCCTGTGTCCTGTTAACATGACATGGGTGGATTCTGGAACCCTGAGGCCTGGGAACATGACATCTGTTTAGATTGTGGAATACTGTGGCCTGGGAACTTGACTGAGCCTTGGTTCTGGACCCCTGTGGACTGGGAACATGACTGAGGTTTTATTCTGGAACCCTGTGGCCTGGGAACATGACATCGGTGGATTCTGGAACCCTGAGGCCTGGGAACATGACATCTGTTTATATTGTGGAATACTGTGGCCTGGGAACTTGACTGAGCCTTGGTTCTGGACCCCTGTGGACTGGGAACATGACTGAGGTTTTATTCTGGAACCCTGAGGCCTGGGAACATGACATGGGTGGATTCTGGAACCCTGTGTCCTGTTAACATGACATGGGTGGATTCTGGAACCCTGAGGCCTGGGAACATGACATCTGTTTAGATTGTGGAATACTGTGGCCTGGGAACTTGACTGAGCCTTGGTTCTGGACCCCTGTGGACTGGGAACATGACTGAGGTTTTATTCTGGAACCCTGAGGCCTGGGAACATGACATGGGTGGATTCTGGAACCCTGTGTCCTGTTAACATGACATGGGTGGATTCTGGAACCCTGTGTCTTGTTAACATGACATGGGTGGATTCTGGAACCCTGTGTCCTGTTAACATGACATGGGTGGATTCTGGAACCCTGGGTCCTGTTAACATGACATGGGTGGATTCTGGAACCCTGTGTCCTGTTAACATGACATGGGTGGATTCTGGAACCCTGAGGCCTGGGAACATGACATCTGTATAGATTGTGGAATACTGTGGCATGGGACCTTGACTGAGCCTTGGTTCTGGACCCCTGTGGACTGGGAACATGACTGAGGTTTTATTCTGGAACCCTGTGTCCTGTTAACATGACATGGGTGGATTCTGGAACCCTGTGTCCTGTTAACATGACATGGGTGGATTCTGGAACCCTGAGGCCTGGGAACATGACATCTGTTTAGATTGTGGAATACTGTGGCCTGGGAACTTGACTGAGCCTTGGTTCTGGACCCCTGTGGACTGGGAACATGACTGAGGTTTTATTCTGGAACCCTGAGGCCTGGGAACATGACATGGGTGGATTCTGGAACCCTGTGTCCTGTTAACATGACATGGGTGGATTCTGGAAACCTGAGGCCTTGGAACATGACATCTGTTTAGATTGTGGAATACTGTGGCCTGGGAACATAACTGAGGATTGATTCTGGACCCCTGTGGACTGGGAACATGACTGAGGTTTTATTCTGGAACCCTGTGTCCTGTTAACATGACATGGGTGGATTCTGGAACCCTGAGGCCTGGGAACATGACATCTGTTTAGATTGTGGAATACTGTGGCCTGGGAACATAACTGAGGATTGATTCTGGACCCCTGTGGACTGGGAACATGACTGAGGTTTTATTCTGGAACCCTGAGGCCTGGGAACATGACATGGGTGGATTCTGGAACCCTGTGTCCTGTTAACATGACATGGGTGGATTCTGGAACCCTGAGGCCTGGGAACATGACATCTGTTTAGATTGTGGAATACTGTGGCCTGGGAACTTGCCTGAGCCTTGGTTCTGGACCCCTGTGGACTGGGAACATGACTGAGGTTTTATTCTGGAACCCTGAGGCCTGGGAACATGACATGGGTGGATTCTGGAACCCTGTGTCCTGTTAACATGATATGGGTGGATTCTGGAACCCTGGGTCCTGTTAACATGACATGGGTGGATTCTGGAAACCTGTGTCCTGTTAACATGACATGGGTGGATTCTGGAACCCTGAGGCCTGGGAACATGACATCTGTTTAGATTGTGGAATACTGTGGCCTGGGAACTTGACTGAGCCTTGGTTCTGGACCCCTGTGGACTGGGAACATGACTGAGGTTTTATTCTGGAACCCTGAGGCCTGGGAACATGACATCTGTTTAGATTGTGGAATACTGTGGCCTGGGAACATAACTGAGGATTGATTCTGGACCCCTGTGGACTGGGAACATGACTGAGGTTTTATTCTGGAACCCTGAGGCCTGGGAACATGACATCTGTTTAGATTGTGGAATACTGTGGCCTGGGAACTTGACTGAGCCTTGGTTCTGGACCCCTGTGGACTGGGAACATGACTGAGGTTTTATTCTGGAACCCTGAGGCCTGGGAACATGACATGGGTGGATTCTGGAACCCTGTGTCCTGTTAACATGACATGGGTGGATTCTGGAACCCTGAGGCCTTGGAACATGACATCTGTTTAGATTGTGGAATACTGTGGCCTGGGAACATAACTGAGGATTGATTCTGGACCCCTGTGGACTGGGAACATGACTGAGGTTTTATTCTGGAACCCTGAGGCCTGGGAACATGACATCTGTTTAGATTGTGGAATACTGTGGCCTGGGAACTTGACTGAGCCTTGGTTCTGGACCCCTGTGGACTGGGAACATGACTGAGGTTTTATTCTGGAACCCTGTGGCCTGGGAACATGACATCGGTGGATTCTGGAACCCTGAGGCCTGGGAACATGACATCTGTTTAGATTGTGGAATACTGTGGCCTGGGAACATAACTGAGGATTGATTCTGGACCCCTGTGGACTGGGAACATGACTGAGGTTTTATTCTGGAACCCTGAGGCCTGGGAACATGACATCTGTTTAGATTGTGGAATACTGTGGCCTGGGAACTTGACTGAGCCTTGGTTCTGGACCCCTGTGGACTCTGAACATGACTGAGGTTTTATTCTGGAACCCTGTGTCCTGGGAACATGACATCGGTGGATTCTGGAACCCTGAGGCCTGGGAACATGACATGGGTGGATTCTGGAACCCTGTGTCCTGTTAACATGACATGGGTGGATTCTGGAACCCTGTGTCCTGTTAACATGACATGGGTGGATTCTGGAACCCTGGGTCCTGTTAACATGACATGGGTGGATTCTGGAACCCTGGGTCCTGTTAACATGACATGGGTGGATTCTGGAACCCTGAGGCCTGGGAACATGACATCTGTTTAGATTGTGGAATACTGTGGCCTGGGAACTTGACTGAGCCTTGGTTCTGGACCCCTGTGGACTGGGAACATGACTGAGGTTTTATTCTGGAACCCTGAGGCCTGGGAACATGACATGGGTGGATTCTGGACCCCTGTGTCCTGTTAACATGACATGGGTGGATTCTGGAACCCTGGGTCCTGTTAACATGACATGGGTGGATTCTGGAACCCTGAGGCCTGGGAACATGACATCTGTTTAGATTGTGGAATACTGTGGCCTGGGAACTTGACTGAGCCTTGGTTCTGGACCCCTGTGGACTGGGAACATGACTGAGGTTTTATTCTGGAACCCTGAGGCCTGGGAACATGACATCTGTTTAGATGGTGGAATACTGTGGCCTGGGAACATAACTGAGGATTGATTCTGGACCCCTGTGGACTGGGAACATGACTGTGGTTTTATTCTGGAACCCTGAGGCCTGGGAACATGACATCTGTTTAGATTGTGGAATACTGTGGCCTGGGAACATAACTGAGGATTGATTCTGGACCCCTGTGGACTGGGAACATGACTGAGGTTTTATTCTGGAACCCTGAGGCCTGGGAACATGACATCTGTTTAGATTGTGGAATACTGTGGCCTGGGAACTTGACTGAGCCTTGGTTCTGGACCCCTGTGGACTGGGAACATGACTGAGGTTTTATTCTGGAACCCTGAGGCCTGGGAACATGACATGGGTGGATTCTGGAACCCTGTGTCCTGTTAACATGACATGGGTGGATTCTGGAACCCTGAGGCCTTGGAACATGACATCTGTTTAGATTGTGGAATACTGTGGCCTGGGAACATAACTGAGGATTGATTCTGGACCCCTGTGGACTGGGAACATGACTGAGGTTTTATTCTGGAACCCTGAGGCCTGGGAACATGACATCTGTTTAGATTGTGGAATACTGTGGCCTGGGAACATAACTGAGGATTGATTCTGGACCCCTGTGGACTGGGAACATGACTGAGGTTTTATTCTGGAACCCTGAGGCCTGGGAACATGACATCTGTTTAGATTGTGGAATACTGTGGCCTGGGAACTTGACTGAGCCTTGGTTCTGGACCCCTGTGGACTGGGAACATGACTGAGGTTTTATTCTGGAACCCTGAGGCCTGGGAACATGACATCTGTTTAGATTGTGGAATACTGTGGCCTGGGAACTTGACTGAGCCTTGGTTCTGGACCCCTGTGGACTGGGAACATGACTGAGGTTTTATTCTGGAACCCTGTGGCCTGGGAACATGACATCGGTGGATTCTGGAACCCTGAGGCCTGGGAACATGACATCTGTTTAGATTGTGGAATACTGTGGCCTGGGAACTTGACTGAGCCTTGGTTCTGGACCCCTGTGCACTGGGAACATGACTGAGGTTTTATTCTGGAACCCTGTGTCCTGTTAACATGACATGGGTGGATTCTGGAACCCTGAGGCCTGGGAACATGACATCTGTTTAGATTGTGGAATACTGTGGCCTGGGAACATAACTGAGGATTGATTCTGGACCCCTGTGGACTGGGAACATGACTGAGGTTTTATTCTGGAACCCTGAGGCCTGGGAACATGACATGGGTGGATTCTGGAACCCTGTGTCCTGTTAACATGACATGGGTGGATTCTGGAACCCTGAGGCCTGGGAACATGACATCTGTTTAGATTGTGGAATACTGTGGCCTGGGAACTTGACTGAGCCTTGGTTCTGGACCCCTGTGGACTGGGAACATGACTGAGGTTTTATTCTGGAACCCTGAGGCCTGGGAACATGACATGGGTGGATTCTGGAACCCTGTGTCCTGTTAACATGACATGGGTGGATTCTGGAACCCTGGGTCCTGTTAACATGACATGGGTGGATTCTGGAACCCTGTGTCCTGTTAACATGACATGGGTGGATTCTGGAACCCTGAGGCCTGGGAACATGACATCTGTTTAGATTGTGGAATACTGTGGCCTGGGAACTTGACTGAGCCTTGGTTCTGGACCCCTGTGGACTGGGAACATGACTGAGGTTTTATTCTGGAACCCTGAGGCCTGGGAACATGACATCTATTTAGATTGTGGAATACTGTGGCCTGGGAACATACCTGAGGATTGATTCTGGACCCCTGTGGACTGGGAACATGACTGAGGTTTTATTCTGGAACCCTGAGGCCTGGGAACATGACATCTGTTTAGATTGTGGAATACTGTGGCCTGGGAACTTGACTGAGCCTTGGTTCTGGACCCCTGTGGACTGGGAACATGACTGAGGTTTTATTCTGGAACCCTGAGGCCTGGGAACATGACATGGGTGGATTCTGGAACCCTGTGTCCTGTTAACATGACATGGGTGGATTCTGGAACCGTGAGGCCTTGGAACATGACATCTGTTTAGATTGTGGAATACTGTGGCCTGGGAACTTGACTGAGCCTTGGTTCTGGACCCCTGTGGACTGGGAACATGACTGAGGTTTTATTCTGGAACCCTGTGGCCTGGGAACATGACATCGGTGGATTCTGGAACCCTGAGGCCTGGGAACATGACATCTGTTTAGATTGTGGAATACTGTGGCCTGGGAACATAACTGAGGATTGATTCTGGACCCCTGTGGACTGGGAACATGACTGAGGTTTTATTCTGGAACCCTGAGGCCTGGGAACATGACATCTGTTTAGATTGTGGAATACTGTGGCCTGGGAACTTGACTGAGCCTTGGTTCTGGACCCCTGTGGACTGGGAACATGACTGAGGTTTTATTCTGGAACCCTGTGTCCCGGGAACATGACATCGGTGGATTCTGGAACCCTGAGGCCTGGGAACATGACATCTGTTTAGATTGTGGAATACTGTGGCCTGGGAACATAACTGAGGATTGATTCTGGACCCCTGTGGACTGGGAACATGACTGAGGTTTTATTCTGGAACCCTGAGGCCTGGGAACATGACATCTGTTTAGATTGTGGAATACTGTGGCCTGGGAACTTGACTGAGCCTTGGTTCTGGACCCCTGTGGACTGGGAACATGACTGAGGTTTTATTCTGGAACCCTGTGTCCTGTTAACATGACATGGGTGGATTCTGGAACCCTGAGGCCTGGGAACATGACATCTGTTTAGATTGTGGAATACTGTGGCCTGGGAACTTGACTGAGCCTTGGTTCTGGACCCCTGTGGACTGGGAACATGACTGAGGTTTTATTCTGGAACCCTGAGGCCTGGGAACATGACATCTGTTTAGATTGTGGAATACTGTGGCCTGGGAACTTGACTGAGCCTTGGTTCTGGACCCCTGTGGACTGGGAACATGACTGAGGTTTTATTCTGGAACCCTGTGGCCTGGGAACATGACATCGGTGGATTCTGGAACCCTGAGGCCTGGGAACATGACATCTGTTTAGATTGTGGAATACTGTGGCCTGGGAACTTGACTGAGCCTTGGTTCTGGACCCCTGTGCACTGGGAACATGACTGAGGTTTTATTCTGGAACCCTGAGGCCTGGGAACATGACATCGGTGGATTCTGGAACCCTGAGGCCTGGGAACATGACATCTGTTTAGATTGTGGAATACTGTGGCCTGGGAACATAACTGAGGATTGATTCTGGACCCCTGTGGACTGGGAACATGACTGAGGTTTTATTCTGGAACCCTGTGTCCTGTTAACATGACATGGGTGGATTCTGGAACCCTGAGGCCTGGGAACATGACATCTGTTTAGATTGTGGAATACTGTGGCCTGGGAACATAACTGAGGATTGATTCTGGACCCCTGTGGACTGGGAACATGACTGAGGTTTTATTCTGGAACCCTGAGGCCTGGGAACATGACATGGGTGGATTCTGGAACCCTGTGTCCTGTTAACATGACATGGTTGGATTCTGGAACCCTGAGGCCTGGGAACATGACATCTGTTTAGATTGTGGAATACTGTGGCCTGGGAACTTGACTGAGCCTTGGTTCTGGACCCCTGTGGACTGGGAACATGACTGAGGTTTTATTCTGGAACCCTGAGGCCTGGGAACATGACATGGGTGGATTCTGGAACCCTGTGTCCTGTTAACATGACATGGGTGGATTCTGGAACCCTGGGTCCTGTTAACATGACATGGGTGGATTCTGGAACCCTGTGTCCTGTTAACATGACATGGGTGGATTCTGGAACCCTGAGACCTGGGAACATGACATCTGTTTAGATTGTGGAATACTGTGGCCTGGGAACTTGACTGAGCCTTGGTTCTGGACCCCTGTGGACTGGGCACATGACTGAGGTTTTATTCTGGAACCCTGAGGCCTGGGAACATGACATCTGTTTAGATTGTGGAATACTGTGGCCTGGGAACATAACTGAGGATTGATTCTGGACCCCTGTGGACTGGGAACATGACTGAGGTTTTATTCTGGAACCCTGAGGCCTGGGAACATGACATCTGTTTAGATTGTGGAATACTGTGGCCTGGGAACTTGACTGAGCCTTGGTTCTGGACCCCTGTGGACTGGGAACATGACTGAGGTTTTATTCTGGAACCCTGAGGCCTGGGAACATGACATGGGTGCATTCTGGAACCCTGTGTCCTGTTAACATGACATGGGTGGATTCTGGAACCGTGAGGCCTTGGAACATGACATCTGTTTAGATTGTGGAATACTGTGGCCTGGGAACATAACTGAGGATTGATTCTGGACCCCTGTGGACTGGGAACATGACTGAGGTTTTATTCTGGAACCCTGAGGCCTGGGAACATGACATCTGTTTAGATTGTGGAATACTGTGGCCTGGGAACTTGACTGAGCCTTGGTTCTGGACCCCTGTGGACTGGGAACATGACTGAGGTTTTATTCTGGAACCCTGTGGCCTGGGAACATGACATCGGTGGATTCTGGAACCCTGAGGCCTGGGAACATGACATCTGTTTAGATTGTGGAATACTGTGGCCTGGGAACATAACTGAGGATTGATTCTGGACCCCTGTGGACTGGGAACATGACTGAGGTTTTATTCTGGAACCCTGAGGCCTGGGAACATGACATCTGTTTAGATTGTGGAATACTGTGGCCTGGGAACTTGACTGAGCCTTGGTTCTGGACCCCTGTGGACTGGGAACATGACTGAGGTTTTATTCTGGAACCCTGTGGCCTGGGAACATGACATCGGTGGATTCTGGAACCCTGAGGCCTGGGAACATGACATCTGTTTAGATTGTGGAATACTGTGGCCTGGGAACATAACTGAGGATTGATTCTGGACCCCTGTGGACTGGGAACATGACTGAGGTTTTATTCTGGAACCCTGAGGCCTGGGAACATGACATCTGTTTAGATTGTGGAATACTGTGGCCTGGGAACTTGACTGAGCCTTGGTTCTGGACCCCTGTGGACTGGGAACATGACTGAGGTTTTATTCTGGAACCCTGTGTCCTGGGAACATGACATCGGTGGATTCTGGAACCCTGAGGCCTGGGAACATGACATCTGTTTAGATTGTGGAATACTGTGGCCTGGGAACTTGACTGAGCCTTGGTTCTGGACCCCTGTGCACTGGGAACATGACTGAGGTTTTATTCTGGAACCCTGTGTCCTGTTAACATGACATGGGTGGATTCTGGAACCCTGAGGCCTGGGAACATGACATCTGTTTAGATTGTGGAATACTGTGGCCTGGGAACATAACTGAGGATTGATTCTGGACCCCTGTGGACTGGGAACATGACTGATGTTTTATTCTGGAACCCTGAGGCCTGGGAACATGACATGGGTGGATTCTGGAACCCTGTGTCCTGTTAACATGACATGGGTGGATTCTGGAACCCTGAGGCCTGGGAACATGACATCTGTTTAGATTGTGGAATACTGTGGCCTGGGAACTTGACTGAGCCTTGGTTCTGGACCCCTGTGGACTGGGAACATGACTGAGGTTTTATTCTGGAACCCTGAGGCCTGGGAACATGACATGGGTGGATTCTGGAACCCTGTGTCCTGTTAACATGACATGGGTGGATTCTGGAACCCTGGGTCCTGTTAACATGACATGGGTGGATTCTGGAACCCTGTGTCCTGTTAACATGACATGGGTGGATTCTGGAACCCTGAGGCCTGGGAACATGACATCTGTTTAGATTGTGGAATACTGTGGCCTGGGAACTTGACTGAGCCTTGGTTCTGGACCCCTGTGGACTGGGAACATGACTGAGGTTTTATTCTGGAACCCTGAGGCCTGGGAACATGACATCTATTTAGATTGTGGAATACTGTGGCCTGGGAACATACCTGAGGATTGATTCTGGACCCCTGTGGACTGGGAACATGACTGAGGTTTTATTCTGGAACCCTGAGGCCTGGGAACATGACATCTGTTTAGATTGTGGAATACTGTGGCCTGGGAACTTGACTGAGCCTTGGTTCTGGACCCCTGTGGACTGGGAACATGACTGAGGTTTTATTCTGGAACCCTGAGGCCTGGGAACATGACATGGGTGGATTCTGGAACCCTGTGTCCTGTTAACATGACATGGGTGGATTCTGGAACCGTGAGGCCTTGGAACATGACATCTGTTTAGATTGTGGAATACTGTGGCCTGGGAACATAACTGAGGATTGATTCTGGACCCCTGTGGACTGGGAACATGACTGAGGTTTTATTCTGGAACCCTGAGGCCTGGGAACATGACATCTGTTTAGATTGTGGAATACTGTGGCCTGGGAACTTGACTGAGCCTTGGTTCTGGACCCCTGTGGACTGGGAACATGACTGAGGTTTTATTCTGGAACCCTGTGGCCTGGGAACATGACATCGGTGGATTCTGGAACCCTGAGGCCTGGGAACATGACATCTGTTTAGATTGTGGAATACTGTGGCCTGGGAACATAACTGAGGATTGATTCTGGACCCCTGTGGACTGGGAACATGACTGAGGTTTTATTCTGGAACCCTGAGGCCTGGGAACATGACATCTGTTTAGATTGTGGAATACTGTGGCCTGGGAACTTGACTGAGCCTTGGTTCTGGACCCCTGTGGACTGGGAACATGACTGAGGTTTTATTCTGGAACCCTGTGTCCTGGGAACATGACATCGGTGGATTCTGGAACCCTGAGGCCTGGGAACATGACATCTGTTTAGATTGTGGAATACTGTGGCCTGGGAACATAACTGAGGATTGATTCTGGACCCCTGTGGACTGGGAACATGACTGAGGTTTTATTCTGGAACCCTGAGGCCTGGGAACATGACATCTGTTTAGATTGTGGAATACTGTGGCCTGGGAACTTGACTGAGCCTTGGTTCTGGACCCCTGTGGACTGGGAACATGACTGAGGTTTTATTCTGGAACCCTGTGTCCTGTTAACATGACATGGGTGGATTCTGGAACCCTGAGGCCTGGGAACATGACATCTGTTTAGATTGTGGAATACTGTGGCCTGGGAACTTGACTGAGCCTTGGTTCTGGACCCCTGTGGACTGGGAACATGACTGAGGTTTTATTCTGGAACCCTGAGGCCTGGGAACATGACATCTGTTTAGATTGTGGAATACTGTGGCCTGGGAACTTGACTGAGCCTTGGTTCTGGACCCCTGTGGACTGGGAACATGACTGAGGTTTTATTCTGGAACCCTGTGGCCTGGGAACATGACATCGGTGGATTCTGGAACCCTGAGGCCTGGGAACATGACATCTGTTTAGATTGTGGAATACTGTGGCCTGGGAACTTGACTGAGCCTTGGTTCTGGACCCCTGTGCACTGGGAACATGACTGAGGTTTTATTCTGGAACCCTGAGGCCTGGGAACATGACATCGGTGGATTCTGGAACCCTGAGGCCTGGGAACATGACATCTGTTTAGATTGTGGAATACTGTGGCCTGGGAACATAACTGAGGATTGATTCTGGACCCCTGTGGACTGGGAACATGACTGAGGTTTTATTCTGGAACCCTGTGTCCTGTTAACATGACATGGGTGGATTCTGGAACCCTGAGGCCTGGGAACATGACATCTGTTTAGATTGTGGAATACTGTGGCCTGGGAACATAACTGAGGATTGATTCTGGACCCCTGTGGACTGGGAACATGACTGAGGTTTTATTCTGGAACCCTGAGGCCTGGGAACATGACATGGGTGGATTCTGGAACCCTGTGTCCTGTTAACATGACATGGTTGGATTCTGGAACCCTGAGGCCTGGGAACATGACATCTGTTTAGATTGTGGAATACTGTGGCCTGGGAACTTGACTGAGCCTTGGTTCTGGACCCCTGTGGACTGGGAACATGACTGAGGTTTTATTCTGGAACCCTGAGGCCTGGGAACATGACATGGGTGGATTCTGGAACCCTGTGTCCTGTTAACATGACATGGGTGGATTCTGGAACCCTGGGTCCTGTTAACATGACATGGGTGGATTCTGGAACCCTGTGTCCTGTTAACATGACATGGGTGGATTCTGGAACCCTGAGGCCTGGGAACATGACATCTGTTTAGATTGTGGAATACTGTGGCCTGGGAACTTGACTGAGCCTTGGTTCTGGACCCCTGTGGACTGGGCACATGACTGAGGTTTTATTCTGGAACCCTGAGGCCTGGGAACATGACATCTGTTTAGATTGTGGAATACTGTGGCCTGGGAACATAACTGAGGATTGATTCTGGACCCCTGTGGACTGGGAACATGACTGAGGTTTTATTCTGGAACCCTGAGGCCTGGGAACATGACATCTGTTTAGATTGTGGAATACTGTGGCCTGGGAACTTGACTGAGCCTTGGTTCTGGACCCCTGTGGACTGGGAACATGACTGAGGTTTTATTCTGGAACCCTGAGGCCTGGGAACATGACATGGGTGCATTCTGGAACCCTGTGTCCTGTTAACATGACATGGGTGGATTCTGGAACCGTGAGGCCTTGGAACATGACATCTGTTTAGATTGTGGAATACTGTGGCCTGGGAACATAACTGAGGATTGATTCTGGACCCCTGTGGACTGGGAACATGACTGAGGTTTTATTCTGGAACCCTGAGGCCTGGGAACATGACATCTGTTTAGATTGTGGAATACTGTGGCCTGGGAACTTGACTGAGCCTTGGTTCTGGACCCCTGTGGACTGGGAACATGACTGAGGTTTTATTCTGGAACCCTGTGGCCTGGGAACATGACATCGGTGGATTCTGGAACCCTGAGGCCTGGGAACATGACATCTGTTTAGATTGTGGAATACTGTGGCCTGGGAACATAACTGAGGATTGATTCTGGACCCCTGTGGACTGGGAACATGACTGAGGTTTTATTCTGGAACCCTGAGGCCTGGGAACATGACATCTGTTTAGATTGTGGAATACTGTGGCCTGGGAACTTGACTGAGCCTTGGTTCTGGACCCCTGTGGACTGGGAACATGACTGAGGTTTTATTCTGGAACCCTGTGGCCTGGGAACATGACATCGGTGGATTCTGGAACCCTGAGGCCTGGGAACATGACATCTGTTTAGATTGTGGAATACTGTGGCCTGGGAACATAACTGAGGATTGATTCTGGACCCCTGTGGACTGGGAACATGACTGAGGTTTTATTCTGGAACCCTGAGGCCTGGGAACATGACATCTGTTTAGATTGTGGAATACTGTGGCCTGGGAACTTGACTGAGCCTTGGTTCTGGACCCCTGTGGACTGGGAACATGACTGAGGTTTTATTCTGGAACCCTGTGTCCTGGGAACATGACATCGGTGGATTCTGGAACCCTGAGGCCTGGGAACATGACATCTGTTTAGATTGTGGAATACTGTGGCCTGGGAACATAACTGAGGATTGATTCTGGACCCCTGTGGACTGGGAACATGACTGAGGTTTTATTCTGGAACCCTGAGGCCTGGGAACATGACATCTGTTTAGATTGTGGAATACTGTGGCCTGGGAACTTGACTGAGCCTTGGTTCTGGACCCCTGTGGACTGGGAACATGACTGAGGTTTTATTCTGGAACCCTGTGTCCTGTTAACATGACATGGGTGGATTCTGGAACCCTGAGGCCTGGGAACATGACATCTGTTTAGATTGTGGAATACTGTGGCCTGGGAACTTGACTGAGCCTTGGTTCTGGACCCCTGTGGACTGGGAACATGACTGAGGTTTTATTCTGGAACCCTGAGGCCTGGGAACATGACATCTGTTTAGATTGTGGAATACTGTGGCCTGGGAACTTGACTGAGCCTTGGTTCTGGACCCCTGTGGACTGGGAACATGACTGAGGTTTTATTCTGGAACCCTGTGGCCTGGGAACATGACATCGGTGGATTCTGGAACCCTGAGGCCTGGGAACATGACATCTGTTTAGATTGTGGAATACTGTGGCCTGGGAACTTGACTGAGCCTTGGTTCTGGACCCCTGTGCACTGGGAACATGACTGAGGTTTTATTCTGGAACCCTGAGGCCTGGGAACATGACATCGGTGGATTCTGGAACCCTGAGGCCTGGGAACATGACATCTGTTTAGATTGTGGAATACTGTGGCCTGGGAACATAACTGAGGATTGATTCTGGACCCCTGTGGACTGGGAACATGACTGAGGTTTTATTCTGGAACCCTGTGTCCTGTTAACATGACATGGGTGGATTCTGGAACCCTGAGGCCTGGGAACATGACATCTGTTTAGATTGTGGAATACTGTGGCCTGGGAACATAACTGAGGATTGATTCTGGACCCCTGTGGACTGGGAACATGACTGAGGTTTTATTCTGGAACCCTGAGGCCTGGGAACATGACATGGGTGGATTCTGGAACCCTGTGTCCTGTTAACATGACATGGTTGGATTCTGGAACCCTGAGGCCTGGGAACATGACATCTGTTTAGATTGTGGAATACTGTGGCCTGGGAACTTGACTGAGCCTTGGTTCTGGACCCCTGTGGACTGGGAACATGACTGAGGTTTTATTCTGGAACCCTGAGGCCTGGGAACATGACATGGGTGGATTCTGGAACCCTGTGTCCTGTTAACATGACATGGGTGGATTCTGGAACCCTGGGTCCTGTTAACATGACATGGGTGGATTCTGGAACCCTGTGTCCTGTTAACATGACATGGGTGGATTCTGGAACCCTGAGGCCTGGGAACATGACATCTGTTTAGATTGTGGAATACTGTGGCCTGGGAACTTGACTGAGCCTTGGTTCTGGACCCCTGTGGACTGGGCACATGACTGAGGTTTTATTCTGGAACCCTGAGGCCTGGGAACATGACATCTGTTTAGATTGTGGAATACTGTGGCCTGGGAACATAACTGAGGATTGATTCTGGACCCCTGTGGACTGGGAACATGACTGAGGTTTTATTCTGGAACCCTGAGGCCTGGGAACATGACATCTGTTTAGATTGTGGAATACTGTGGCCTGGGAACTTGACTGAGCCTTGGTTCTGGACCCCTGTGGACTGGGAACATGACTGAGGTTTTATTCTGGAACCCTGAGGCCTGGGAACATGACATGGGTGGATTCTGGAACCCTGTGTCCTGTTAACATGACATGGGTGGATTCTGGAACCGTGAGGCCTTGGAACATGACATCTGTTTAGATTGTGGAATACTGTGGCCTGGGAACATAACTGAGGATTGATTCTGGACCCCTGTGGACTGGGAACATGACTGAGGTTTTATTCTGGAACCCTGAGGCCTGGGAACATGACATCTGTTTAGATTGTGGAATACTGTGGCCTGGGAACTTGACTGAGCCTTGGTTCTGGACCCCTGTGGACTGGGAACATGACTGAGGTTTCATTCTGGAACCCTGTGGCCTGGGAACATGACATCGGTGGATTCTGGAACCCTGAGGCCTGGGAACATGACATCTGTTTAGATTGTGGAATACTGTGGCCTGGGAACATAACTGAGGATTGATTCTGGACCCCTGTGGACTGGGAACATGACTGAGGTTTTATTCTGGAACCCTGAGGCCTGGGAACATGACATCTGTTTAGATTGTGGAATACTGTGGCCTGGGAACTTGACTGAGCCTTGGTTCTGGACCCCTGTGGACTGGGAACATGACTGAGGTTTTATTCTGGAACCCTGAGGCCTGGGAACATGACATGGGTGGATTCTGGAACCCTGTGTCCTGTTAACATGACATGGGTGGATTCTGGAACCCTGAGGCCTTGGAACATGACATCTGTTTAGATTGTGGAATACTGTGGCCTGGGAACATAACTGAGGATTGATTCTGGACCCCTGTGGACTGGGAACATGACTGAGGTTTTATTCTGGAACCCTGAGGCCTTGGAACATGACATCTGTTTAGATTGTGGAATACTGTGGCCTGGGAACTTGACTGAGCCTTTGTTCTGGACCCCTGTGGACTGGGAACATGACTGAGGTTTTATTCTGGAACCCTGAGGCCTGGGAACATGACATCTGTTTAGATTGTGGAATACTGTGGCCTGGGAACTTGACTGAGCCTTGGTTCTGGACCCCTGTGGACTGGGAACATGACTGAGGTTTTATTCTGGAACCCTGTGGCCTGGGAACATGACATCGGTGGATTCTGGAACCCTGAGGCCTGGGAACATGACATCTGTTTAGATTGTGGAATACTGTGGCCTGGGAACTTGACTGAGCCTTGGTTCTGGACCCCTGTGGACTGGGAACATGACTGAGGTTTTATTCTGGAACCCTGAGGCCTGGGAACATGACATGGGTGGATTCTGGAACCCTGTGTCCTGTTAACATGACATGGGTGGATTCTGGAACCCTGAGGCCTTGGAACATGACATCTGTTTAGATTGTGGAATACTGTGGCCTGGGAACATAACTGAGGATTGATTCTGGACCCCTGTGGACTGGGAACATGACTGAGGTTTTATTCTGGAACCCTGAGGCCTTGGAACATGACATCTGTTTAGATTGTGGAATACTGTGGCCTGGGAACTTGACTGAGCCTTTGTTCTGGACCCCTGTGGACTGGGAACATGACTGAGGTTTTATTCTGGAACCCTGAGGCCTGGGAACATGACATCTGTTTAGATTGTGGAATACTGTGGCCTGGGAACTTGACTGAGCCTTGGTTCTGGACCCCTGTGGACTGGGAACATGACTGAGGTTTTATTCTGGAACCCTGAGGCCTGGGAACATGACATCTGTTTAGATTGTGGAATACTGTGGCCTGGGAACATAACTGAGGATTGATTCTGGACCCCTGTGGACTGGGAACATGACTGAGGTTTTATTCTGGAATCCTGTGTCCTGTTAACATGACATGGGTGGATTCTGGAACCCTGTGTCCTGTTAACATGACATGGGTGGATTCTGGAACCCTGGGTCCTGTTAACATGACATGGGTGGATTCTGGAACCCTGTGTCCTGTTAACATGACATGGGTGGATTCTGGAACCCTGGGTCCTGTTAACATGACATGGGTGGATTCTGGAACCCTGTGTCCTGTTAACATGACATGGGTGGATTCTGGAACCCTGAGGCCTGGGAACATGACATCTGTTTAGATTGTGGAATACTGTGGCCTGGGAACTTGACTGAGCCTTGGTTCTGGACCCCTGTGGACTGGGAACATGACTGAGGTTTTATTCTGGAACCCTGTGGCCTGGGAACATGACATCGGTGGATTCTGGAACACTGAGGCCTGGGAACATGACATCTGTTTATATTGTGGAATACTGTGGCCTGGGAACTTGACTGAGCCTTGGTTCTGGACCCCTGTGGACTGGGAACATGACTGAGGTTTTATTCTGGAACCCTGAGGCCTGGGAACATGACATGGGTGGATTCTGGAACCCTGTGTCCTGTTAACATGACATGGGTGGATTCTGGAACCCTGAGGCCTGGGAACATGACATCTGTTTAGATTGTGGAATACTGTGGCCTGGGAACTTGACTGAGCCTTGGTTCTGGACCCCTGTGGACTGGGAACATGACTGAGGTTTTATTCTGGAACCCTGAGGCCTGGGAACATGACATGGGTGGATTCTGGAACCCTGTGTCCTGTTAACATGACATGGGTGGATTCTGCAACCCTGTGTCTTGTTAACATGACATGGGTGGATTCTGGAACCCTGTGTCCTGTTAACATGACATGGGTGGATTCTGGAACCCTGGGTCCTGTTAACATGACATGGGTGGATTCTGGAACCCTGTGTCCTGTTAACATGACATGGGTGGATTCTGGAACCCTGAGGCCTGGGAACATGACATCTGTATAGATTGTGGAATACTGTGGCCTGGGAACTTGACTGAGCCTTGGTTCTGGACCCCTGTGGACTGGGAACATGACTGAGGTTTTATTCTGGAACCCTGTGTCCTGTTAACATGACATGGGTGGATTCTGGAACCCTGTGTCCTGTTAACATGACATGGGTGGATTCTGGAACCCTGAGGCCTGGGAACATGACATCTGTTTAGATTGTGGAATACTGTGGCCTGGGAACTTGACTGAGCCTTGGTTCTGGACCCCTGTGGACTGGGAACATGACTGAGGTTTTATTCTGGAACCCTGAGGCCTGGGAACATGACATGGGTGGATTCTGGAACCCTGTGTCCTGTTAACATGACATGGGTGGATTCTGGAAACCTGAGGCCTTGGAACATGACATCTGTTTAGATTGTGGAATACTGTGGCCTGGGAACATAACTGAGGATTGATTCTGGACCCCTGTGGACTGGGAACATGACTGAGGTTTTATTCTGGAACCCTGTGTCCTGTTAACATGACATGGGTGGATTCTGGAACCCTGAGGCCTGGGAACATGACATCTGTTTAGATTGTGGAATACTGTGGCCTGGGAACATAACTGAGGATTGATTCTGGACCCCTGTGGACTGGGAACATGACTGAGGTTTTATTCTGGAACCCTGAGGCCTGGGAACATGACATGGGTGGATTCTGGAACCCTGTGTCCTGTTAACATGACATGGGTGGATTCTGGAACCCTGAGGCCTGGGAACATGACATCTGTTTAGATTGTGGAATACTGTGGCCTGGGAACTTGCCTGAGCCTTGGTTCTGGACCCCTGTGGACTGGGAACATGACTGAGGTTTTATTCTGGAACCCTGAGGCCTGGGAACATGACATGGGTGGATTCTGGAACCCTGTGTCCTGTTAACATGATATGGGTGGATTCTGGAACCCTGGGTCCTGTTAACATGACATGGGTGGATTCTGGAAACCTGTGTCCTGTTAACATGACATGGGTGGATTCTGGAACCCTGAGGCCTGGGAACATGACATCTGCTTAGATTGTGGAATACTGTGGCCTGGGAACTTGACTGAGCCTTGGTTCTGGACCCCTGTGGACTGGGAACATGACTGAGGTTTTATTCTGGAACCCTGAGGCCTGGGAACATGACATCTGTTTAGATTGTGGAATACTGTGGCCTGCGAACATAACTGAGGATTGATTCTGGACCCCTGTGGACTGGGAACATGACTGAGGTTTTATTCTGGAACCCTGAGGCCTGGGAACATGACATCTGTTTAGATTGTGGAATACTGTGGCCTGGGAACTTGACTGAGCCTTGGTTCTGGACCCCTGTGGACTGGGAACATGACTGAGGTTTTATTCTGGAACCCTGAGGCCTGGGAACATGACATGGGTGGATTCTGGAACCCTGTGTCCTGTTAACATGACATGGATGGATTCTGGAACCCTGAGGCCTTGGAACATGACATCTGTTTAGATTGTGGAATACTGTGGCCTGGGAACATAACTGAGGATTGATTCTGGACCCCTGTGGACTGGGAACATGACTGAGGTTTTATTCTGGAACCCTGAGGCCTGGGAACATGACATCTGTTTAGATTGTGGAATACTGTGGCCTGGGAACTTGACTGAGCCTTGGTTCTGGACCCCTGTGGACTGGGAACATGACTGAGGTTTTATTCTGGAACCCTGTGGCCTGGGAACATGACATCGGTGGATTCTGGAACCCTGAGGCCTGGGAACATGACATCTGTTTAGATTGTGGAATACTGTGGCCTGGGAACATAACTGAGGATTGATTCTGGACCCCTGTGGACTGGGAACATGACTGAGGTTTTATTCTGGAACCCTGAGGCCTGGGAACATGACATCTGTTTAGATTGTGGAATACTGTGGCCTGGGAACTTGACTGAGCCTTGGTTCTGGACCCCTGTGGACTCTGAACATGACTGAGGTTTTATTCTGGAACCCTGTGTCCTGGGAACATGACATCGGTGGATTCTGGAACCCTGAGGCCTGGGAACATGACATGGGTGGATTCTGGAACCCTGTGTCCTGTTAACATGACATGGGTGGATTCTGGAACCCTGTGTCCTGTTAACATGACATGGGTGGATTCTGGAACCCTGGGTCCTGTTAACATGACATGGGTGGATTCTGGAACCCTGGGTCCTGTTAACATGACATGGGTGGATTCTGGAACCCTGAGGCCTGGGAACATGACATCTGTTTAGATTGTGGAATACTGTGGCCTGGGAACTTGACTGAGCCTTGGTTCTGGACCCCTGTGGACTGGGAACATGACTGAGGTTTTATTCTGGAACCCTGAGGCCTGGGAACATGACATGGGTGGATTCTGGACCCCTGTGTCCTGTTAACATGACATGGGTGGATTCTGGAACCCTGGGTCCTGTTAACATGACATGGGTGGATTCTGGAACCCTGAGGCCTGGGAACATGACATCTGTTTAGATTGTGGAATACTGTGGCCTGGGAACTTGACTGAGCCTTGGTTCTGGACCCCTGTGGACTGGGAACATGACTGAGGTTTTATTCTGGAACCCTGAGGCCTGGGAACATGACATGGGTGGATTCTGGAACCCTGTGTCCTGTTAACATGACATGGGTGGATTCTGGAACCCTGAGGCCTGGGAACATGACATCTGTTTAGATTGTGGAATACTGTGGCCTGGGAACTTGACTGAGCCTTGGTTCTGGACCCCTGTGGACTGGGAACATGACTGAGGTTTTATTCTGGAACCCTGAGGCCTGGGAACATGACATCTGTTTAGATGGTGGAATACTGTGGCCTGGGAACATAACTGAGGATTGAATCTGGACCCCTGTGGACTGGGAACATGACTGAGGTTTTATTCTGGAACCCTGAGGCCTGGGAACATGACATCTGTTTAGATTGTGGAATACTGTGGCCTGGGAACATAACTGAGGATTGATTCTGGACCCCTGTGGACTGGGAACATGACTGAGGTTTTATTCTGGAACCCTGAGGCCTGGGAACATGACATCTGTTTAGATTGTGGAATACTGTGGCCTGGGAACTTGACTGAGCCTTGGTTCTGGACCCCTGTGGACTGGGAACATGACTGAGGTTTTATTCTGGAACCCTGAGGCCTGGGAACATGACATGGGTGGATTCTGGAACCCTGTGTCCTGTTAACATGACATGGGTGGATTCTGGAACCCTGAGGCCTTGGAACATGACATCTGTTTAGATTGTGGAATACTGTGGCCTGGGAACATAACTGAGGATTGATTCTGGACCCCTGTGGACTGGGAACATGACTGAGGTTTTATTCTGGAACCCTGAGGCCTGGGAACATGACATCTGTTTAGATTGTGGAATACTGTGGCCTGGGAACTTGACTGAGCCTTGGTTCTGGACCCCTGTGGACTGGGAACATGACTGAGGTTTTATTCTGGAACCCTGTGTCCTGTTAACATGACATGGGTGGATTCTGGAACCCTGAGGCCTGGGAACATGACATCTGTTTAGATTGTGGAATACTGTGGCCTGGGAACTTGACTGAGCCTTGGTTCTGGACCCCTGTGGACTGGGAACATGACTGAGGTTTTATTCTGGAACCCTGAGGCCTGGGAACATGACATCTGTTTAGATTGTGGAATACTGTGGCCTGGGAACTTGACTGAGCCTTGGTTCTGGACCCCTGTGGACTGGGAACATGACTGAGGTTTTATTCTGGAACCCTGTGGCCTGGGAACATGACATCGGTGGATTCTGGAACCCTGAGGCCTGGGAACATGACATCTGTTTAGATTGTGGAATACTGTGGCCTGGGAACTTGACTGAGCCTTGGTTCTGGACCCCTGTGCACTGGGAACATGACTGAGGTTTTATTCTGGAACCCTGTGTCCTGTTAACATGACATGGGTGGATTCTGGAACCCTGAGGCCTGGGAACATGACATCTGTTTAGATTGTGGAATACTGTGGCCTGGGAACATAACTGAGGATTGATTCTGGACCCCTGTGGACTGGGAACATGACTGAGGTTTTATTCTGGAACCCTGAGGCCTGGGAACATGACATGGGTGGATTCTGGAACCCTGTGTCCTGTTAACATGACATGGGTGGATTCTGGAACCCTGAGGCCTGGGAACATGACATCTGTTTAGATTGTGGAATACTGTGGCCTGGGAACTTGACTGAGCCTTGGTTCTGGACCCCTGTGGACTGGGAACATGACTGAGGTTTTATTCTGGAACCCTTAGGCCTGGGAACATGACATGGGTGGATTCTGGAACCCTGTGTCCTGTTAACATGACATGGGTGGATTCTGGAACCCTGGGTCCTGTTAACATGACATGGGTGGATTCTGGAACCCTGTGTCCTGTTAACATGACATGGGTGGATTCTGGAACCCTGAGGCCTGGGAACATGACATCTGTTTAGATTGTGGAATACTGTGGCCTGGGAACTTGACTGAGCCTTGGTTCTGGACCCCTGTGGACTGGGAACATGACTGAGGTTTTATTCTGGAACCCTGAGGCCTGGGAACATGACATCTGTTTAGATTGTGGAATACTGTGGCCTGGGAACATACCTGAGGATTGATTCTGGACCCCTGTGGACTGGGAACATGACTGAGGTTTTATTCTGGAACCCTGAGGCCTGGGAACATGACATCTGTTTAGATTGTGGAATACTGTGGCCTGGGAACTTGACTGAGCCTTGGTTCTGGACCCCTGTGGACTGGGAACATGACTGAGGTTTTATTCTGGAACCCTGAGGCCTGGGAACATGACATGGGTGGATTCTGGAACCCTGTGTCCTGTTAACATGACATGGGTGGATTCTGGAACCGTGAGGCCTTGGAACATGACATCTGTTTAGATTGTGGAATACTGTGGCCTGGGAACATAACTGAGGATTGATTCTGGACCCCTGTGGACTGGGAACATGACTGAGGTTTTATTCTGGAACCCTGAGGCCTGGGAACATGACATCTGTTTAGATTGTGGAATACTGTGGCCTGGGAACTTGACTGAGCCTTGGTTCTGGACCCCTGTGGACTGGGAACATGACTGAGGTTTTATTCTGGAACCCTGTGGCCTGGGAACATGACATCGGTGGATTCTGGAACCCTGAGGCCTGGGAACATGACATCTGTTTAGATTGTGGAATACTGTGGCCTGGGAACATAACTGAGGATTGATTCTGGACCCCTGTGGACTGGGAACATGACTGAGGTTTTATTCTGGAACCCTGAGGCCTGGGAACATGACATCTGTTTAGATTGTGGAATACTGTGGCCTGGGAACTTGACTGAGCCTTGGTTCTGGACCCCTGTGGACTGGGAACATGACTGAGGTTTTATTCTGGAACCCTGTGTCCTGGGAACATGACATCGGTGGATTCTGGAACCGTGAGGCCTGGGAACATGACATCTGTTTAGATTGTGGAATACTGTGGCCTGGGAACATAACTGAGGATTGATTCTGGACCCCTGTGGACTGGGAACATGACTGAGGTTTTATTCTGGAACCCTGAGGCCTGGGAACATGACATCTGTTTAGATTGTGGAATACTGTGGCCTGGGAACTTGACTGAGCCTTGGTTCTGGACCCCTGTGGACTGGGAACATGACTGAGGTTTTATTCTGGAACCCTGAGGCCTGGGAACATGACATCTGTTTAGATTGTGGAATACTGTGGCCTGGGAACATGACTGAGGATTGATTCTGGACCCCTGTGGACTGGGAACATGACTGAGGTTTTATTCTGGAACCCTGTGTCCTGTTAACATGAAATGGGTGGATTCTGGAACCCTGAGGCCTGGGAACATGACATCTGTTTAGATTGTGGAATACTGTGGCCTGGGAACTTGACTGAGCCTTGGTTCTGGACCCCTGTGGACTGGGAACATGACTGAGGTTTTATTCTGGAACCCTGAGGCCTGGGAACATGACATGGGTGGATTCTGGAACCCTGAGGCTTGGGAACATGACATGGGTGGATTCTGGAACCCTGTGTCCTGTTAACATGACATGGGTGGATTCTGGAACCCTGGGTCCTGTTAACATGACATGGGTGGATTCTGGAACCCTGAGGCCTGGGAACATGACATCTGTTTAGATTGTGGAATACTGTGGCCTGGGAACTTGACTGAGCCTTGGTTCTGGACCCCTGTGGACTGGGAACATGACTGAGGTTTTATTCTGGAACCCTGTGTCCTGGGAACATGACATCGGTGGATTCTGGAACCCTGAGGCCTGGGAACATGACATGGGTGGATTCTGGAACCCTGTGTCCTGTTAACATGACATGGGTGGATTCTGGAACCCTGGGTCCTGTTAACATGACATGGGTGGATTCTGGAACCCTGTGTCCTGTTAACATGACATGGGTGGATTCTGGAACCCTGAGGCCTGGGAACATGACATCTGTTTAGATTGTGGAATACTGTGGCCTGGGAACATAACTGAGGATTGATTCTGGACCCCTGTGGACTGGGAACATGACTGAGGTTTTATTCTGGAACCCTGTGTCCTGTTAACATGACATGGGTGGATTCTGGAACCCTGAGGCCTGGGAACATGACATCTGTTTAGATTGTGGAATACTGTGGCCTGGGAACTTGACTGAGCCTTGGTTCTGGACCCCTGTGGACTGGGAACATGACTGAGGTTTTATTCTGGAACCCTGAGGCCTGGGAACATGACATGGGTGGATTCTGGAACCCTGTGTCCTGTTAACATGACATGGGTGGATTCTGGAACCCTGTGTCCTGTTAACATGACATGGGTGGATTCTGGAACCCTGAGGCCTGGGAACATGACATCTGTTTAGATTGTGGAATACTGTGGCCTGGGAACTTGACTGAGCCTTGGTTCTGGACCCCTGTGGACTGGGAACATGACTGAGGTTTTATTCTGGAACCCTGAGGCCTGGGAACATGACATGGGTGGATTCTGGAACCCTGGGTCCTGTTAACATGACATGGGTGGATTCTGGAACCCTGTGTCCTGTTAACATGACATGGGTGGATTCTGGAACCCTGAGGCCTTGGAACATGACATCTGTTTAGATTGTGGAATACTGTGGCCTGGGAACTTGACTGAGCCTTGGTTCTGGACCCCTGTGGACTGGGAACATGACTGAGGTTTTATTCTGGAACCCTGAGGCCTGGGAACATGACATGGGTGGATTCTGGAACCCTGGGTCCTGTTAACATGACATGGGTGGATTCTGGAACCCTGTGTCCTGTTAACATGACATGGGTGGATTCTGGAACCCTGAGGCCTGGGAACATGACATCTGTTTAGATTGTGGAATACTGTGGCCTGGGAACTTGACTGAGCCTTGGTTCTGGACCCCTGTGGACTGGGAACATGACTGAGGTTTTATTCTGGAACCCTGAGGCCTGGGAACATGACATGGGTGGATTCTGGAACCCTGAGGCCTGGGAACATGACATGGGTGGATTCTGGAACCCTGTGTCCTGTTAACATGACATGGGTGGATTCTGGAACCCTGAGGCCTGGGAACATGACATCTGTTTAGATTGTGGAATACTGTGGCCTGGGAACATAACTGAGGATTGATTCTGGACCCCTGTGGACTGGGAACATGACTGAGGTTTTATTCTGGAACCCTGTGTCCTGTTATCATGACATGGGTGGATTCTGGAACCCTGTGTCCTGTTAACATGACATGGGTAGATTCTGGAACCCTGGGTCCTGTTAACATGACATGGGTGGATTCTGGAACCCTGAGGCCTGGGAACATGACATCTGTTTAGATTGTGGAATACTGTGGCCTGGGAACTTGACTGAGCCTTGGTTCTGGACCCCTGTGGACTGGGAACATGACTGAGGTTTTATTCTGGAACCCTGAGGCCTGGGAACATGACATGGGTGGATTCTGGAACCCTGTGTCCTGTTAACATGACATGGGTGGATTCTGGAACCCTGTGTCCTGTTAACATGACATGGGTGGATTCTGGAACCCTGGGTCCTGTTAACATGACATGGGTGGATTCTGGAACCCTGTGTCCTGTTAACATGACATGGGTGGATTCTGGAACCCTGAGGCCTGGGAACATGACATCTGTTTAGATTGTGGAATACTGTGGCCTGGGAACTTGACTGAGCCTTGGTTCTGGACCCCTGTGGACTGGGAACATGACTGAGGTTTTATTCTGGAACCCTGAGGCCTGGGAACATGACATCTGTTTAGATTGTGGAATACTGTGGCCTGGGAACTTGACTGAGCCTTGGTTCTGGACCCCTGTGGACTGGGAACATGACTGAGGTTTTATTCTGGAACCCTGAGGCCTGGGAACATGACATGGGTGGATTCTGTAACCCTGTGTCCTGTTATCATGACATGGTTGGATTCTGGAACCCTGAGGCCTTGGAACATGACATCTGTTTAGATTGTGGAATACTGTGGCCTGGGAACATAACTGAGGATTGATTCTGGACCCCTGTGGACTGGGAACATGACTGAGGTTTTATTCTGGAACCCTGAGGCCTGGGAACATGACATCTGTTTAGATTGTGGAATACTGTGGCCTGGGAACTTGACTGAGCCTTGGTTCTGGACCCCTGTGGACTGGGAACATGACTGAGGTTTTATTCTGGAACCCTGAGGCCTGGGAACATGACATGGGTGGATTCTGGAACCCTGTGTCCTGTTAACATGACATGGGTGTATTCTGGAACCCTGTGTCCTGTTAACATGACATGGGTGGATTCTGGAACCCTGAGGCCTTGGAACATGACATCTGTTTAGATTGTGGAATACTGTGGCCTGGGAACATAACTGAGGATTGATTCTGGACCCCTGTGGACTGGGAACATGACTGAGGTTTTATTCTGGAACCCTGAGGCCTGGGAACATGACATCTGTTTAGATTGTGGAATACTGTGGCCTGGGAACATAACTGAGGATTGATTCTGGACCCCTGTGGACTGGGAACATGACTGAAGTTTTATTCTGGAACCCTGTGTCCTGTTAACATGACATGGGTGGATTCTGGAACCCTGAGGCCTGGGAACATGACATCTGTTTAGATTGTGGAATACTGTGGCCTGGGAACATAACTGAGGATTGATTCTGGACCCCTGTGGACTGGGAACATGACTGAGGTTTTATTCTGGAACCCTGTGTCCTGTTAACATGACATGGGTGGATTCTGGAACCCTGAGGCCTGGGAACATGACATCTGTTTAGATTGTGGAATACTGTGGCCTGGGAACTTGACTGAGCCTTGGTTCTGGACCCCTGTGGACTGGGAACATGACTGAGGTTTTATTCTGGAACCCTGAGGCCTGGGAACATGACATGGGTGGATTCTGGAACCCTGTGTCCTGTTAACATGACATGGGTGGATTCTGGAACCCTGTGTCCTGTTAACATGACATGGGTGGATTCTGGAACCCTGGGTCCTGTTAACATGACATGGGTGGATTCTGGAACCCTGTGTCCTGTTAACATGACATGGGTGGATTCTGAAACCCTGAGGCCTGGGAACATGACATCTGTTTAGATTGTGGAATACTGTGGCCTGGGAACTTGACTGAGCCTTGGTTCTGGACCCCTGTGGACTGGGAACATGACTGAGGTTTTATTCTGGATCCCTGAGGCCTGGGAACATGACATCTGTTTAGATTGTGGAATACTGTGGCCTGGGAACTTGACTGAGCCTTGGTTCTGGACCCCTGTGTACTGGGAACATGACTGAGGTTTTATTCTGGAACCCTGTGGCCTGGGAATATGACATCGGTGGATTCTGGAACCCTGAGGCCTGGGAACATGACATCTGTTTAGATTGTGGAATACTGTGGCCTGGGAACTTGACTGAGCCTTGGTTCTGGACCCCTGTGGACTGAGAACATGACTGAGGTTTTATTCTGGAACCCTGAGGCCTGGGAACATGACATGGGTGGATTCTGGAACCCTGTGTCCTGTTAACATGACATGGGTGGATTCTGGAACCCTGAGGCCTTGGAACATGACATCTGTTTAGATTGTGGAATACTGTGGCCTGGGAACATAACTGAGGATTGATTCTGGACCCCTGTGGACTGGGAACATGACTGAGGTTTTATTCTGGAACCCTGTGTCCTGTTAACATGACATGGGTGGATTCTGGAACCCTGAGGCCTGGGAACATGACATCTGTTTAGACTGTGGAATACTGTGGCCTGGGAACATAACTGAGGATTGATTATGGACCCCTGTGGACTGGGAACATGACTGAGGTTTTATTCTGGAACCCTGAGGCCTGGGAACATGACATGGGTGGATTCTGGAACCCTGTGTCCTGTTAACATGACATGGGTGGATTCTGGAACCCTGAGGCCTGGGAACATGACATCTGTTTAGATTGTGGAATACTGTGGCCTGGGAACTTGACTGAGCCTTGGTTCTGGACCCCTGTGGACTGGGAACATGACTGAGGTTTTATTCTGGAACCCTGAGGCCTGGGAACATGACATGGGTGGATTCTGGAACCCTGTGTCCTGTTAACATGACATGGGTGGATTCTGGAACCCTGTGTCCTGTTAACATGACATGGGTGGATTCTGGAACCCTGAGGCCTTGGAACATGACATCTGTTTAGATTGTGGAATACTGTGGCCTGGGAACATAACTGAGGATTGATTCTGGACCCCTGTGGACTGGGAACATGACTGAGGTTTTATTCTGGAACCCTGAGGCCTGGGAACATGACATCTGTTTAGATTGTGGAATACTGTGGCCTGGGAACATAACTGAGGATTGATTCTGGACCCCTGTGGACTGGGAACATGACTGAGGTTTTATTCTGGAACCCTGTGTCCTGTTAACATGACATGGGTGGATTCTGGAACCGTGAGGCCTGGGAACATGACATCTGTTTAGATTGTGGAATACTGTGGCCTGGGAACATAACTGAGGATTGATTCTGGACCCCTGTGGCCTGGGAACATAACTGAGGATTGATTCTGGACCCCTGTGTCCTGTTAACATGACATGGGTGGATTCTGGAACCCTGAGGCCTTGGAACATGACATCTGTTTAGATTGTGGAATACTGTGGCCTGGGAACATAACTGAGGATTGATTCTGGACCCCTGTGGACTGGGAACATGACTGAGGTTTTATTCTGGAACCCAGTGTCCTGTTAACATGACATGGGTGGATTCTGGAACCCTGAGGCCTGGGAACATGACATCTGTTTAGATTGTGGAATACTGTGGCCTGGGAACTTGACTGAGCCTTGGTTCTGGACCCCTGTGGACTGGGAACATGACTGAGGTTTTATTCTGGAACCCTGAGGCCTGGGAACATGACATCTGTTTAGATGGTGGAATACTGTGGCCTGGGAACATAACTGAGGATTGATTCTGGACCCCTGTGGACTGGGAACATGACTGAGGTTTTATTCTGGAACCCTGAGGCCTGGGAACATGACATCTGTTTAGATTGTGGAATACTGTGGCCTGGGAACATAACTGAGGATTGATTCTGGACCCCTGTGGACTGGGAACATGACTGAGGTTTTATTCTGGAACCCTGAGTCCTGAGAACATGACATCTGTTTAGATTGTGGAATACTGTGGCCTGGGAACTTGACTGAGCCTTGGTTCTGGACCCCTGTGGACTGGGAACATGACTGAGGTTTTATTCTGGAACCCTGAGGCCTGGGAACATGACATGGGTGGATTCTGGAACCCTGTGTCCTGTTAACATGACATGGGTGGATTCTGGAACCCTGAGGCCTTGGAACATGACATCTGTTTAGATTGTGGAATACTGTGGCCTGGGAACATAACTGAGGATTGATTCTGGACCCCTGTGGACTGGGAACATGACTGAGGTTTTATTCTGGAACCCTGAGGCCTGGGAACATGACATCTGTTTAGATTGTGGAATACTGTGGCCTGGGAACTTGACTGAGCCTTGGTTCTGGACCCCTGTGGACTGGGAACATGACTGAGGTTTTATTCTGGAACCCTGTGTCCTGTTAACATGACATGGGTGGATTCTGGAACCCTGAGGCCTGGGAACATGACATCTGTTTAGATTGTGGAATACTGTGGCCTGGGAACTTGACTGAGCCTTGGTTCTGGACCCCTGTGGACTGGGAACATGACTGAGGTTTTATTCTGGAACCCTGAGGCCTGGGAACATTACATCTGTTTAGATTGTGGAATACTGTGGCCTGGGAACTTGACTGAGCCTTGGTTCTGGACCCCTGTGGACTGGGAACATGACTGAGGTTTTATTCTGGAACCCTGTGGCCTGGGAACATGACATCGGTGGATTCTGGAACCCTGAGGCCTGGGAACATGACATCTGTTTAGATTGTGGAATACTGTGGCCTGGGAACTTGACTGAGCCTTGGTTCTGGACCCCTGTGCACTGGGAATATGACTGAGGTTTTATTCTGGAACCCTGAGGCCTGGGAACATGACATCGGTGGATTCTGGAACCCTGAGGCCTGGGAACATGACATCTGTTTAGATTGTGGAATACTGTGGCCTGGGAACATAACTGAGGATTGATTCTGGACCCCTGTGGACTGGGAACATGACTGAGGTTTTATTCTGGAACCCTGTGTCCTGTTAACATGACATGGGTGGATTCTGGAACCCTGAGGCCTGGGAACATGACATCTGTTTAGATTGTGGAATACTGTGGCCTGGGAACATAACTGAGGATTGATTCTGGACCCCTGTGGACTGGGAACATGACTGAGGTTTTATTCTGGAACCCTGAGGCCTGGGAACATGACATGGGTGGATTCTGGAACCCTGTGTCCTGTTAACATGACATGGTTGGATTCTGGAACCCTGAGGCCTGGGAACATGACATCTGTTTAGATTGTGGAATAGTGTGGCCTGGGAACTTGACTGAGCCTTGGTTCTGGACCCCTGTGGACTGGGAACATGACTGAGGTTTTATTCTGGAACCCTGAGGCCTGGGAACATGACATGGGTGGATTCTGGAACCCTGTGTCCTGTTAACATGACATGGGTGGATTCTGGAACCCTGGGTCCTGTTAACATGACATGGGTGGATTCTGGAACCCTGTGTCCTGTTAACATGACATGGGTGGATTCTGGAACCCTGAGGCCTGGGAACATGACATCTGTTTAGATTGTGGAATACTGTGGCCTGGGAACTTGACTGAGCCTTGGTTCTGGACCCCTGTGGACTGGGCACATGACTGAGGTTTTATTCTGGAACCCTGAGGCCTGGGAACATGACATCTGTTTAGATTGTGGAATACTGTGGCCTGGGAACATAACTGAGGATTGATTCTGGACCCCTGTGGACTGGGAACATGACTGAGGTTTTATTCTGGAACCCTGAGGCCTGGGAACATGACATCTGTTTAGATTGTGGAATACTGTGGCCTGGGAACTTGACTGAGCCTTGGTTCTGGACCCCTGTGGACTGGGAACATGACTGAGGTTTTATTCTGGAACCCTGAGGCCTGGGAACATGACATGGGTGCATTCTGGAACCCTGTGTCCTGTTAACATGACATGGGTGGATTCTGGAACCGTGAGGCCTTGGAACATGACATCTGTTTAGATTGTGGAATACTGTGGCCTGGGAACATAACTGAGGATTGATTCTGGACCCCTGTGGACTGGGAACATGACTGAGGTTTTATTCTGGAACCCTGAGGCCTGGGAACATGACATCTGTTTAGATTGTGGAATACTGTGGCCTGGGAACTTGACTGAGCCTTGGTTCTGGACCCCTGTGGACTGGGAACATGACTGAGGTTTTATTCTGGAACCCTGTGTCCTGTTAACATGACATGGGTGGATTCTGGAACCCTGAGGCCTGGGAACATGACATCTGTTTAGATTGTGGAATACTGTGGCCTGGGAACATAACTGAGGATTGATTCTGGACCCCTGTGGACTGGGAACATGACTGAGGTTTTATTCTGGAACCCTGTGTCCTGTTAACATGACATGGGTGGATTCTGGAACCCTGAGGCCTGGGAACATGACATCTGTTTAGATTGTGGAATACTGTGGCCTGGGAACATAACTGAGGATTGATTCTGGACCCCTGTGGACTGGGAACATGACTGAGGTTTTATTCTGGAACCCTGAGGCCTGGGAACATGACATGGGTGGATTCTGGAACCCTGTGTCCTGTTAACATGACATGGTTGGATTCTGGAACCCTGAGGCCTGGGAACATGACATCTGTTTAGATTGTGGAATAGTGTGGCCTGGGAACTTGACTGAGCCTTGGTTCTGGACCCCTGTGGACTGGGAACATGACTGAGGTTTTATTCTGGAACCCTGAGGCCTGGGAACATGACATGGGTGGATTCTGGAACCCTGTGTCCTGTTAACATGACATGGGTGGATTCTGGAACCCTGGGTCCTGTTAACATGACATGGGTGGATTCTGGAACCCTGTGTCCTGTTAACATGACATGGGTGGATTCTGGAACCCTGAGGCCTGGGAACATGACATCTGTTTAGATTGTGGAATACTGTGGCCTGGGAACTTGACTGAGCCTTGGTTCTGGACCCCTGTGGACTGGGCACATGACTGAGGTTTTATTCTGGAACCCTGAGGCCTGGGAACATGACATCTGTTTAGATTGTGGAATACTGTGGCCTGGGAACATAACTGAGGATTGATTCTGGACCCCTGTGGACTGGGAACATGACTGAGGTTTTATTCTGGAACCCTGAGGCCTGGGAACATGACATCTGTTTAGATTGTGGAATACTGTGGCCTGGGAACTTGACTGAGCCTTGGTTCTGGACCCCTGTGGACTGGGAACATGACTGAGGTTTTATTCTGGAACCCTGAGGCCTGGGAACATGACATGGGTGCATTCTGGAACCCTGTGTCCTGTTAACATGACATGGGTGGATTCTGGAACCGTGAGGCCTTGGAACATGACATCTGTTTAGATTGTGGAATACTGTGGCCTGGGAACATAACTGAGGATTGATTCTGGACCCCTGTGGACTGGGAACATGACTGAGGTTTTATTCTGGAACCCTGAGGCCTGGGAACATGACATCTGTTTAGATTGTGGAATACTGTGGCCTGGGAACTTGACTGAGCCTTGGTTCTGGACCCCTGTGGACTGGGAACATGACTGAGGTTTTATTCTGGAACCCTGTGGCCTGGGAACATGACATCGGTGGATTCTGGAACCCTGAGGCCTGGGAACATGACATCTGTTTAGATTGTGGAATACTGTGGCCTGGGAACATAACTGAGGATTGATTCTGGACCCCTGTGGACTGGGAACATGACTGAGGTTTTATTCTGGAACCCTGAGGCCTGGGAACATGACATCTGTTTAGATTGTGGAATACTGTGGCCTGGGAACTTGACTGAGCCTTGGTTCTGGACCCCTGTGGACTGGGAACATGACTGAGGTTTTATTCTGGAACCCTGAGGCCTGGGAACATGACATGGGTGGATTCTGGAACCCTGTGTCCTGTTAACATGACATGGGTGGATTCTGGAACCCTGAGGCCTTGGAACATGACATCTGTTTAGATTGTGGAATACTGTGGCCTGGGAACATAACTGAGGATTGATTCTGGACCCCTGTGGACTGGGAACATGACTGAGGTTTTATTCTGGAACCCTGAGGCCTGGGAACATGACATCTGTTTAGATTGTGGAATACTGTGGCCTGGGAACTTGACTGAGCCTTGGTTCTGGACCCCTGTGGACTGGGAACATGACTGAGGTTTTATTCTGGAACCCTGTGTCCTGTTAACATGACATGGGTGGATTCTGGAACCCTGAGGCCTGGGAACATGACATCTGTTTAGATTGTGGAATACTGTGGCCTGGGAACTTGACTGAGCCTTGGTTCTGGACCCCTGTGGACTGGGAACATGACTGAGGTTTTATTCTGGAACCCTGAGGCCTGGGAACATGACATCTGTTTAGATTGTGGAATACTGTGGCCTGGGAACTTGACTGAGCCTTGGTTCTGGACCCCTGTGGACTGGGAACATGACTGAGGTTTTATTCTGGAACCCTGTGGCCTGGGAACATGACATCGGTGGATTCTGGAACCCTGAGGCCTGGGAACATGACATCTGTTTAGATTGTGGAATACTGTGGCCTGGGAACTTGACTGAGCCTTGGTTCTGGACCCCTGTGCACTGGGAATATGACTGAGGTTTTATTCTGGAACCCTGAGGCCTGGGAACATGACATCGGTGGATTCTGGAACCCTGAGGCCTGGGAACATGACATCTGTTTAGATTGTGGAATACTGTGGCCTGGGAACATAACTGAGGATTGATTCTGGACCCCTGTGGACTGGGAACATGACTGAGGTTTTATTCTGGAACCCTGTGTCCTGTTAACATGACATGGGTGGATTCTGGAACCCTGAGGCCTGGGAACATGACATCTGTTTAGATTGTGGAATACTGTGGCCTGGGAACATAACTGAGGATTGATTCTGGACCCCTGTGGACTGGGAACATGACTGAGGTTTTATTCTGGAACCCTGAGGCCTGGGAACATGACATGGGTGGATTCTGGAACCCTGTGTCCTGTTAACATGACATGGTTGGATTCTGGAACCCTGAGGCCTGGGAACATGACATCTGTTTAGATTGTGGAATAGTGTGGCCTGGGAACTTGACTGAGCCTTGGTTCTGGACCCCTGTGGACTGGGAACATGACTGAGGTTTTATTCTGGAACCCTGAGGCCTGGGAACATGACATGGGTGGATTCTGGAACCCTGTGTCCTGTTAACATGACATGGGTGGATTCTGGAACCCTGGGTCCTGTTAACATGACATGGGTGGATTCTGGAACCCTGTGTCCTGTTAACATGACATGGGTGGATTCTGGAACCCTGAGGCCTGGGAACATGACATCTGTTTAGATTGTGGAATACTGTGGCCTGGGAACTTGACTGAGCCTTGGTTCTGGACCCCTGTGGACTGGGCACATGACTGAGGTTTTATTCTGGAACCCTGAGGCCTGGGAACATGACATCTGTTTAGATTGTGGAATACTGTGGCCTGGGAACATAACTGAGGATTGATTCTGGACCCCTGTGGACTGGGAACATGACTGAGGTTTTATTCTGGAACCCTGAGGCCTGGGAACATGACATCTGTTTAGATTGTGGAATACTGTGGCCTGGGAACTTGACTGAGCCTTGGTTCTGGACCCCTGTGGACTGGGAACATGACTGAGGTTTTATTCTGGAACCCTGAGGCCTGGGAACATGACATGGGTACATTCTGGAACCCTGTGTCCTGTTAACATGACATGGGTGGATTCTGGAACCGTGAGGCCTTGGAACATGACATCTGTTTAGATTGTGGAATACTGTGGCCTGGGAACATAACTGAGGATTGATTCTGGACCCCTGTGGACTGGGAACATGACTGAGGTTTTATTCTGGAACCCTGAGGCCTGGGAACATGACATCTGTTTAGATTGTGGAATACTGTGGCCTGGGAACTTGACTGAGCCTTGGTTCTGGACCCCTGTGGACTGGGAACATGACTGAGGTTTTATTCTGGAACCCTGTGGCCTGGGAACATGACATCGGTGGATTCTGGAACCCTGAGGCCTGGGAACATGACATCTGTTTAGATTGTGGAATACTGTGGCCTGGGAACATAACTGAGGATTGATTCTGGACCCCTGTGGACTGGGAACATGACTGAGGTTTTATTCTGGAACCCTGAGGCCTGGGAACATGACATCTGTTTAGATTGTGGAATACTGTGGCCTGGGAACTTGACTGAGCCTTGGTTCTGGACCCCTGTGGACTGGGAACATGAGTGAGGTTTTATTCTGGAAACCTGTGTCCTGGGAACATGACATCGGTGGATTCGGGAACCCTGAGGCCTGGGAACATGACATCTGTTTAGATTGTGGAATACTGTGGCCTGGGAACTTGACTGAGCCTTGGTTCTGGACCCCTGTGGACTGGGAACATGACTGAGGTTTTATTCTGGAACCCTGAGGCCTGGGAACATGACATCTGTTTAGATTGTGGAATACTGTGGCCTGGGAACATAACTGAGGATTGATTCTGGACCCCTGTGGACTGGGAACATGACTGAGGTTTTATTCTGGAACCCTGAGGCCTGGGAACATGACATCTGTTTAGATTGTGGAATACTGTGGCCTGGGAACTTGACTGAGCCTTGGTTCTGGACCCCTGTGGACTGGGAACATGACTGAGGTTTTATTCTGGAACCCTGTGGCCTGGGAACATGACATCGGTGGATTCTGGAACCCTGAGGCCTGGGAACATGACATCTGTTTAGATTGTGGAATACTGTGGCCTGGGAACATAACTGAGGATTGATTCTGGACCCCTGTGGACTGGGAACATGACTGAGGTTTTATTCTGGAACCCTGAGGCCTGGGAACATGACATCTGTTTAGATTGTGGAATACTGTGGCCTGGGAACTTGACTGAGCCTTGGTTCTGGACCCCTGTGGACTGGGAACATGACTGAGGTTTTATTCTGGAACCCTGTGTCCTGGGAACATGACATCTGTTTAGATTGTGGAATACTGTGGCCTGGGAACTTGACTGAGCCTTGGTTCTGGACCCCTGTGGACTGGGAACATGACTGAGGTTTTATTCTGGAACCCTGAGGCCTGGGAACATGACATGGGTGGATTCTGGAACCCTGTGTCCTGTTAACATGACATGGGTGGATTCTGGAACCCTGAGGCCTTGGAACATGACATCTGTTTAGATTGTGGAATACTGTGGCCTGGGAACATAACTGAGGATTGATTCTGGACCCCTGTGGACTGGGAACATGACTGAGGTTTTATTCTGGAACCCTGAGGCCTTGGAACATGACATCTGTTTAGATTGTGGAATACTGTGGCCTGGGAACTTGACTGAGCCTTTGTTCTGGACCCCTGTGGACTGGGAACATGACTGAGGTTTTATTCTGGAACCCTGAGGCCTGGGAACATGACATCTGTTTAGATTGTGGAATACTGTGGCCTGGGAACTTGACTGAGCCTTGGTTCTGGACCCCTGTGGACTGGGAACATGACTGAGGTTTTATTCTGGAACCCTGAGGCCTGGGAACATGACATCTGTTTAGATTGTGGAATACTGTGGCCTGGGAACATAACTGAGGATTGATTCTGGACCCCTGTGGACTGGGAACATGACTGAGGTTTTATTCTGGAATCCTGTGTCCTGTTAACATGACATGGGTGGATTCTGGAACCCTGTGTCCTGTTAACATGACATGGGTGGATTCTGGAACCCTGGGTCCTGTTAACATGACATGGGTGGATTCTGGAACCCTGTGTCCTGTTAACATGACATGGGTGGATTCTGGAACCCTGGGTCCTGTTAACATGACATGGGTGGATTCTGGAACCCTGTGTCCTGTTAACATGACATGGGTGGATTCTGGAACCCTGAGGCCTGGGAACATGACATCTGTTTAGATTGTGGAATACTGTGGCCTGGGAACTTGACTGAGCCTTGGTTCTGGACCCCTGTGGACTGGGAACATGACTGAGGTTTTATTCTGGAACCCTGTGGCCTGGGAACATGACATCGGTGGATTCTGGAACCCTGAGGCCTGGGAACATGACATCTGTTTAGATTGTGGAATACTGTGGCCTGGGAACTTGACTGAGCCTTGGTTCTGGACCCCTGTGGACTGGGAACATGACTGAGGTTTTATTCTGGAACCCTGAGGCCTGGGAACATGACATCTGTTTAGATTGTGGAATACTGTGGCCTGGGAACATAACTGAGGATTGATTCTGGACCCCTGTGGACTGGGAACATGACTGAGGTTTTATTCTGGAATCCTGTGTCCTGTTAACATGACATGGGTGGATTCTGGAACCCTGTGTCCTGTTAACATGACATGGGTGGATTCTGGAACCCTGGGTCCTGTTAACATGACATGGGTGGATTCTGGAACCCTGTGTCCTGTTAACATGACATGGGTGGATTCTGGAACCCTGGGTCCTGTTAACATGACATGGGTGGATTCTGGAACCCTGTGTCCTGTTAACATGACATGGGTGGATTCTGGAACCCTGAGGCCTGGGAACATGACATCTGTTTAGATTGTGGAATACTGTGGCCTGGGAACTTGACTGAGCCTTGGTTCTGGACCCCTGTGGACTGGGAACATGACTGAGGTTTTATTCTGGAACCCTGTGGCCTGGGAACATGACATCGGTGGATTCTGGAACCCTGAGGCCTGGGAACATGACATCTGTTTATATTGTGGAATACTGTGGCCTGGGAACTTGACTGAGCCTTGGTTCTGGACCCCTGTGGACTGGGAACATGACTGAGGTTTTATTCTGGAACCCTGAGGCCTGGGAACATGACATGGGTGGATTCTGGAACCCTGTGTCCTGTTAACATGACATGGGTGGATTCTGGAACCCTGAGGCCTGGGAACATGACATCTGTTTAGATTGTGGAATACTGTGGCCTGGGAACTTGACTGAGCCTTGGTTCTGGACCCCTGTGGACTGGGAACATGACTGAGGTTTTATTCTGGAACCCTGAGGCCTGGGAACATGACATGGGTGGATTCTGGAACCCTGTGTCCTGTTAACATGACATGGGTGGATTCTGGAACCCTGTGTCTTGTTAACATGACATGGGTGGATTCTGGAACCCTGTGTCCTGTTAACATGACATGGGTGGATTCTGGAACCCTGGGTCCTGTTAACATGACATGGGTGGATTCTGGAACCCTGTGTCCTGTTAACATGACATGGGTGGATTCTGGAACCCTGAGGCCTGGGAACATGACATCTGTATAGATTGTGGAATACTGTGGCATGGGACCTTGACTGAGCCTTGGTTCTGGACCCCTGTGGACTGGGAACATGACTGAGGTTTTATTCTGGAACCCTGTGTCCTGTTAACATGACATGGGTGGATTCTGGAACCCTGTGTCCTGTTAACATGACATGGGTGGATTCTGGAACCCTGAGGCCTGGGAACATGACATCTGTTTAGATTGTGGAATACTGTGGCCTGGGAACTTGACTGAGCCTTGGTTCTGGACCCCTGTGGACTGGGAACATGACTGAGGTTTTATTCTGGAACCCTGAGGCCTGGGAACATGACATGGGTGGATTCTGGAACCCTGTGTCCTGTTAACATGACATGGGTGGATTCTGGAAACCTGAGGCCTTGGAACATGACATCTGTTTAGATTGTGGAATACTGTGGCCTGGGAACATAACTGAGGATTGATTCTGGACCCCTGTGGACTGGGAACATGACTGAGGTTTTATTCTGGAACCCTGTGTCCTGTTAACATGACATGGGTGGATTCTGGAACCCTGAGGCCTGGGAACATGACATCTGTTTAGATTGTGGAATACTGTGGCCTGGGAACATAACTGAGGATTGATTCTGGACCCCTGTGGACTGGGAACATGACTGAGGTTTTATTCTGGAACCCTGAGGCCTGGGAACATGACATGGGTGGATTCTGGAACCCTGTGTCCTGTTAACATGACATGGGTGGATTCTGGAACCCTGAGGCCTGGGAACATGACATCTGTTTAGATTGTGGAATACTGTGGCCTGGGAACTTGCCTGAGCCTTGGTTCTGGACCCCTGTGGACTGGGAACATGACTGAGGTTTTATTCTGGAACCCTGAGGCCTGGGAACATGACATGGGTGGATTCTGGAACCCTGTGTCCTGTTAACATGATATGGGTGGATTCTGGAACCCTGGGTCCTGTTAACATGACATGGGTGGATTCTGGAAACCTGTGTCCTGTTAACATGACATGGGTGGATTCTGGAACCCTGAGGCCTGGGAACATGACATCTGTTTAGATTGTGGAATACTGTGGCCTGGGAACTTGACTGAGCCTTGGTTCTGGACCCCTGTGGACTGGGAACATGACTGAGGTTTTATTCTGGAACCCTGAGGCCTGGGAACATGACATCTGTTTAGATTGTGGAATACTGTGGCCTGGGAACATAACTGAGGATTGATTCTGGACCCCTGTGGACTGGGAACATGACTGAGGTTTTATTCTGGAACCCTGAGGCCTGGGAACATGACATCTGTTTAGATTGTGGAATACTGTGGCCTGGGAACTTGACTGAGCCTTGGTTCTGGACCCCTGTGGACTGGGAACATGACTGAGGTTTTATTCTGGAACCCTGAGGCCTGGGAACATGACATGGGTGGATTCTGGAACCCTGTGTCCTGTTAACATGACATGGGTGGATTCTGGAACCCTGAGGCCTTGGAACATGACATCTGTTTAGATTGTGGAATACTGTGGCCTGGGAACATAACTGAGGATTGATTCTGGACCCCTGTGGACTGGGAACATGACTGAGGTTTTATTCTGGAACCCTGAGGCCTGGGAACATGACATCTGTTTAGATTGTGGAATACTGTGGCCTGGGAACTTGACTGAGCCTTGGTTCTGGACCCCTGTGGACTGGGAACATGACTGAGGTTTTATTCTGGAACCCTGTGGCCTGGGAACATGACATCGGTGGATTCTGGAACCCTGAGGCCTGGGAACATGACATCTGTTTAGATTGTGGAATACTGTGGCCTGGGAACATAACTGAGGATTGATTCTGGACCCCTGTGGACTGGGAACATGACTGAGGTTTTATTCTGGAACCCTGAGGCCTGGGAACATGACATCTGTTTAGATTGTGGAATACTGTGGCCTGGGAACTTGACTGAGCCTTGGTTCTGGACCCCTGTGGACTCTGAACATGACTGAGGTTTTATTCTGGAACCCTGTGTCCTGGGAACATGACATCGGTGGATTCTGGAACCCTGAGGCCTGGGAACATGACATGGGTGGATTCTGGAACCCTGTGTCCTGTTAACATGACATGGGTGGATTCTGGAACCCTGTGTCCTGTTAACATGACATGGGTGGATTCTGGAACCCTGGGTCCTGTTAACATGACATGGGTGGATTCTGGAACCCTGGGTCCTGTTAACATGACATGGGTGGATTCTGGAACCCTGAGGCCTGGGAACATGACATCTGTTTAGATTGTGGAATACTGTGGCCTGGGAACTTGACTGAGCCTTGGTTCTGGACCCCTGTGGACTGGGAACATGACTGAGGTTTTATTCTGGAACCCTGAGGCCTGGGAACATGACATGGGTGGATTCTGGACCCCTGTGTCCTGTTAACATGACATGGGTGGATTCTGGAACCCTGGGTCCTGTTAACATGACATGGGTGGATTCTGGAACCCTGAGGCCTGGGAACATGACATCTGTTTAGATTGTGGAATACTGTGGCCTGGGAACTTGACTGAGCCTTGGTTCTGGACCCCTGTGGACTGGGAACATGACTGAGGTTTTATTCTGGAACCCTGAGGCCTGGGAACATGACATCTGTTTAGATGGTGGAATACTGTGGCCTGGGAACATAACTGAGGATTGATTCTGGACCCCTGTGGACTGGGAACATGACTGAGGTTTTATTCTGGAACCCTGAGGCCTGGGAACATGACATCTGTTTAGATTGTGGAATACTGTGGCCTGGGAACATAACTGAGGATTGATTCTGGACCCCTGTGGACTGGGAACATGACTGAGGTTTTATTCTGGAACCCTGAGGCCTGGGAACATGACATCTGTTTAGATTGTGGAATACTGTGGCCTGGGAACTTGACTGAGCCTTGGTTCTGGACCCCTGTGGACTGGGAACATGACTGAGGTTTTATTCTGGAACCCTGAGGCCTGGGAACATGACATGGGTGGATTCTGGAACCCTGTGTCCTGTTAACATGACATGGGTGGATTCTGGAACCCTGAGGCCTTGGAACATGACATCTGTTTAGATTGTGGAATACTGTGGCCTGGGAACATAACTGAGGATTGATTCTGGACCCCTGTGGACTGGGAACATGACTGAGGTTTTATTCTGGAACCCTGAGGCCTGGGAACATGACATCTGTTTAGATTGTGGAATACTGTGGCCTGGGAACTTGACTGAGCCTTGGTTCTGGACCCCTGTGGACTGGGAACATGACTGAGGTTTTATTCTGGAACCCTGTGGCCTGTTAACATGACATGGGTGGATTCTGGAACCCTGAGGCCTGGGAACATGACATCTGTTTAGATTGTGGAATACTGTGGCCTGGGAACTTGACTGAGCCTTGGTTCTGGACCCCTGTGGACTGGGAACATGACTGAGGTTTTATTCTGGAACCCTGAGGCCTGGGAACATGACATCTGTTTAGATTGTGGAATACTGTGGCCTGGGAACTTGACTGAGCCTTGGTTCTGGACCCCTGTGGACTGGGAACATGACTGAGGTTTTATTCTGGAACCCTGTGGCCTGGGAACATGACATCGGTGGATTCTGGAACCCTGAGGCCTGGGAACATGACATCTGTTTAGATTGTGGAATACTGTGGCCTGGGAACTTGACTGAGCCTTGGTTCTGGACCCCTGTGCACTGGGAACATGACTGAGGTTTTATTCTGGAACCCTGTGTCCTGTTAACATGACATGGGTGGATTCTGGAACCCTGAGGCCTGGGAACATGACATCTGTTTAGATTGTGGAATACTGTGGCCTGGGAACATAACTGAGGATTGATTCTGGACCCCTGTGGACTGGGAACATGACTGAGGTTTTATTCTGGAACCCTGAGGCCTGGGAACATGACATGGGTGGATTCTGGAACCCTGTGTCCTGTTAACATGACATGGGTGGATTCTGGAACCCTGAGGCCTGGGAACATGACATCTGTTTAGATTGTGGAATACTGTGGCCTGGGAACTTGACTGAGCCTTGGTTCTGGACCCCTGTGGACTGGGAACATGACTGAGGTTTTATTCTGGAACCCTGAGGCCTGGGAACATGACATGGGTGGATTCTGGAACCCTGTGTCCTGTTAACATGACATGGGTGGATTCTGGAACCCTGGGTCCTGTTAACATGACATGGGTGGATTCTGGAACCCTGTGTCCTGTTAACATGACATGGGTGGATTCTGGAACCCTGAGGCCTGGGAACATGACATCTGTTTAGATTGTGGAATACTGTGGCCTGGGAACTTGACTGAGCCTTGGTTCTGGACCCCTGTGGACTGGGAACATGACTGAGGTTTTATTCTGGAACCCTGAGGCCTGGGAACATGACATCTATTTAGATTGTGGAATACTGTGGCCTGGGAACATACCTGAGGATTGATTCTGGACCCCTGTGGACTGGGAACATGACTGAGGTTTTATTCTGGAACCCTGAGGCCTGGGAACATGACATCTGTTTAGATTGTGGAATACTGTGGCCTGGGAACTTGACTGAGCCTTGGTTCTGGACCCCTGTGGACTGGGAACATGACTGAGGTTTTATTCTGGAACCCTGAGGCCTGGGAACATGACATGGGTGGATTCTGGAACCCTGTGTCCTGTTAACATGACATGGGTGGATTCTGGAACCGTGAGGCCTTGGAACATGACATCTGTTTAGATTGTGGAATACTGTGGCCTGGGAACATAACTGAGGATTGATTCTGGACCCCTGTGGACTGGGAACATGACTGAGGTTTTATTCTGGAACCCTGAGGCCTGGGAACATGACATCTGTTTAGATTGTGGAATACTGTGGCCTGGGAACTTGACTGAGCCTTGGTTCTGGACCCCTGTGGACTGGGAACATGACTGAGGTTTTATTCTGGAACCCTGTGGCCTGGGAACATGACATCGGTGGATTCTGGAACCCTGAGGCCTGGGAACATGACATCTGTTTAGATTGTGGAATACTGTGGCCTGGGAACATAACTGAGGATTGATTCTGGACCCCTGTGGACTGGGAACATGACTGAGGTTTTATTCTGGAACCCTGAGGCCTGGGAACATGACATCTGTTTAGATTGTGGAATACTGTGGCCTGGGAACTTGACTGAGCCTTGGTTCTGGACCCCTGTGGACTGGGAACATGACTGAGGTTTTATTCTGGAACCCTGTGTCCTGGGAACATGACATCGGTGGATTCTGGAACCCTGAGGCCTGGGAACATGACATCTGTTTAGATTGTGGAATACTGTGGCCTGGGAACATAACTGAGGATTGATTCTGGACCCCTGTGGACTGGGAACATGACTGAGGTTTTATTCTGGAACCCTGAGGCCTGGGAACATGACATCTGTTTAGATTGTGGAATACTGTGGCCTGGGAACTTGACTGAGCCTTGGTTCTGGACCCCTGTGGACTGGGAACATGACTGAGGTTTTATTCTGGAACCCTGTGTCCTGTTAACATGACATGGGTGGATTCTGGAACCCTGAGGCCTGGGAACATGACATCTGTTTAGATTGTGGAATACTGTGGCCTGGGAACTTGACTGAGCCTTGGTTCTGGACCCCTGTGGACTGGGAACATGACTGAGGTTTTATTCTGGAACCCTGAGGCCTGGGAACATGACATCTGTTTAGATTGTGGAATACTGTGGCCTGGGAACTTGACTGAGCCTTGGTTCTGGACCCCTGTGGACTGGGAACATGACTGAGGTTTTATTCTGGAACCCTGTGGCCTGGGAACATGACATCGGTGGATTCTGGAACCCTGAGGCCTGGGAACATGACATCTGTTTAGATTGTGGAATACTGTGGCCTGGGAACTTGACTGAGCCTTGGTTCTGGACCCCTGTGCACTGGGAACATGACTGAGGTTTTATTCTGGAACCCTGAGGCCTGGGAACATGACATCGGTGGATTCTGGAACCCTGAGGCCTGGGAACATGACATCTGTTTAGATTGTGGAATACTGTGGCCTGGGAACATAACTGAGGATTGATTCTGGACCCCTGTGGACTGGGAACATGACTGAGGTTTTATTCTGGAACCCTGTGTCCTGTTAACATGACATGGGTGGATTCTGGAACCCTGAGGCCTGGGAACATGACATCTGTTTAGATTGTGGAATACTGTGGCCTGGGAACATAACTGAGGATTGATTCTGGACCCCTGTGGACTGGGAACATGACTGAGGTTTTATTCTGGAACCCTGAGGCCTGGGAACATGACATGGGTGGATTCTGGAACCCTGTGTCCTGTTAACATGACATGGTTGGATTCTGGAACCCTGAGGCCTGGGAACATGACATCTGTTTAGATTGTGGAATACTGTGGCCTGGGAACTTGACTGAGCCTTGGTTCTGGACCCCTGTGGACTGGGAACATGACTGAGGTTTTATTCTGGAACCCTGAGGCCTGGGAACATGACATGGGTGGATTCTGGAACCCTGTGTCCTGTTAACATGACATGGGTGGATTCTGGAACCCTGGGTCCTGTTAACATGACATGGGTGGATTCTGGAACCCTGTGTCCTGTTAACATGACATGGGTGGATTCTGGAACCCTGAGGCCTGGGAACATGACATCTGTTTAGATTGTGGAATACTGTGGCCTGGGAACTTGACTGAGCCTTGGTTCTGGACCCCTGTGGACTGGGCACATGACTGAGGTTTTATTCTGGAACCCTGAGGCCTGGGAACATGACATCTGTTTAGATTGTGGAATACTGTGGCCTGGGAACATAACTGAGGATTGATTCTGGACCCCTGTGGACTGGGAACATGACTGAGGTTTTATTCTGGAACCCTGAGGCCTGGGAACATGACATCTGTTTAGATTGTGGAATACTGTGGCCTGGGAACTTGACTGAGCCTTGGTTCTGGACCCCTGTGGACTGGGAACATGACTGAGGTTTTATTCTGGAACCCTGAGGCCTGGGAACATGACATGGGTGCATTCTGGAACCCTGTGTCCTGTTAACATGACATGGGTGGATTCTGGAACCGTGAGGCCTTGGAACATGACATCTGTTTAGATTGTGGAATACTGTGGCCTGGGAACATAACTGAGGATTGATTCTGGACCCCTGTGGACTGGGAACATGACTGAGGTTTTATTCTGGAACCCTGAGGCCTGGGAACATGACATCTGTTTAGATTGTGGAATACTGTGGCCTGGGAACTTGACTGAGCCTTGGTTCTGGACCCCTGTGGACTGGGAACATGACTGAGGTTTTATTCTGGAACCCTGTGGCCTGGGAACATGACATCGGTGGATTCTGGAACCCTGAGGCCTGGGAACATGACATCTGTTTAGATTGTGGAATACTGTGGCCTGGGAACATAACTGAGGATTGATTCTGGACCCCTGTGGACTGGGAACATGACTGAGGTTTTATTCTGGAACCCTGAGGCCTGGGAACATGACATCTGTTTAGATTGTGGAATACTGTGGCCTGGGAACTTGACTGAGCCTTGGTTCTGGACCCCTGTGGACTGGGAACATGACTGAGGTTTTATTCTGGAACCCTGTGGCCTGGGAACATGACATCGGTGGATTCTGGAACCCTGAGGCCTGGGAACATGACATCTGTTTAGATTGTGGAATACTGTGGCCTGGGAACATAACTGAGGATTGATTCTGGACCCCTGTGGACTGGGAACATGACTGAGGTTTTATTCTGGAACCCTGAGGCCTGGGAACATGACATCTGTTTAGATTGTGGAATACTGTGGCCTGGGAACTTGACTGAGCCTTGGTTCTGGACCCCTGTGGACTGGGAACATGACTGAGGTTTTATTCTGGAACCCTGTGTCCTGGGAACATGACATCGGTGGATTCTGGAACCCTGAGGCCTGGGAACATGACATCTGTTTAGATTGTGGAATACTGTGGCCTGGGAACATAACTGAGGATTGATTCTGGACCCCTGTGGACTGGGAACATGACTGAGGTTTTATTCTGGAACCCTGAGGCCTGGGAACATGACATCTGTTTAGATTGTGGAATACTGTGGCCTGGGAACTTGACTGAGCCTTGGTTCTGGACCCCTGTGGACTGGGAACATGACTGAGGTTTTATTCTGGAACCCTGTGTCCTGTTAACATGACATGGGTGGATTCTGGAACCCTGAGGCCTGGGAACATGACATCTGTTTAGATTGTGGAATACTGTGGCCTGGGAACTTGACTGAGCCTTGGTTCTGGACCCCTGTGGACTGGGAACATGACTGAGGTTTTATTCTGGAACCCTGAGGCCTGGGAACATGACATCTGTTTAGATTGTGGAATACTGTGGCCTGGGAACTTGACTGAGCCTTGGTTCTGGACCCCTGTGGACTGGGAACATGACTGAGGTTTTATTCTGGAACCCTGTGGCCTGGGAACATGACATCGGTGGATTCTGGAACCCTGAGGCCTGGGAACATGACATCTGTTTAGATTGTGGAATACTGTGGCCTGGGAACTTGACTGAGCCTTGGTTCTGGACCCCTGTGCACTGGGAACATGACTGAGGTTTTATTCTGGAACCCTGAGGCCTGGGAACATGACATCGGTGGATTCTGGAACCCTGAGGCCTGGGAACATGACATCTGTTTAGATTGTGGAATACTGTGGCCTGGGAACATAACTGAGGATTGATTCTGGACCCCTGTGGACTGGGAACATGACTGAGGTTTTATTCTGGAACCCTGTGTCCTGTTAACATGACATGGGTGGATTCTGGAACCCTGAGGCCTGGGAACATGACATCTGTTTAGATTGTGGAATACTGTGGCCTGGGAACATAACTGAGGATTGATTCTGGACCCCTGTGGACTGGGAACATGACTGAGGTTTTATTCTGGAACCCTGAGGCCTGGGAACATGACATGGGTGGATTCTGGAACCCTGTGTCCTGTTAACATGACATGGTTGGATTCTGGAACCCTGAGGCCTGGGAACATGACATCTGTTTAGATTGTGGAATACTGTGGCCTGGGAACTTGACTGAGCCTTGGTTCTGGACCCCTGTGGACTGGGAACATGACTGAGGTTTTATTCTGGAACCCTGAGGCCTGGGAACATGACATGGGTGGATTCTGGAACCCTGTGTCCTGTTAACATGACATGGGTGGATTCTGGAACCCTGGGTCCTGTTAACATGACATGGGTGGATTCTGGAACCCTGTGTCCTGTTAACATGACATGGGTGGATTCTGGAACCCTGAGGCCTGGGAACATGACATCTGTTTAGATTGTGGAATACTGTGGCCTGGGAACTTGACTGAGCCTTGGTTCTGGACCCCTGTGGACTGGGCACATGACTGAGGTTTTATTCTGGAACCCTGAGGCCTGGGAACATGACATCTGTTTAGATTGTGGAATACTGTGGCCTGGGAACATAACTGAGGATTGATTCTGGACCCCTGTGGACTGGGAACATGACTGAGGTTTTATTCTGGAACCCTGAGGCCTGGGAACATGACATCTGTTTAGATTGTGGAATACTGTGGCCTGGGAACTTGACTGAGCCTTGGTTCTGGACCCCTGTGGACTGGGAACATGACTGAGGTTTTATTCTGGAACCCTGAGGCCTGGGAACATGACATGGGTGGATTCTGGAACCCTGTGTCCTGTTAACATGACATGGGTGGATTCTGGAACCGTGAGGCCTTGGAACATGACATCTGTTTAGATTGTGGAATACTGTGGCCTGGGAACATAACTGAGGATTGATTCTGGACCCCTGTGGACTGGGAACATGACTGAGGTTTTATTCTGGAACCCTGAGGCCTGGGAACATGACATCTGTTTAGATTGTGGAATACTGTGGCCTGGGAACTTGACTGAGCCTTGGTTCTGGACCCCTGTGGACTGGGAACATGACTGAGGTTTTATTCTGGAAACCTGTGTCCTGGGAACATGACATCGGTGGATTCTGGAACCCTGAGGCCTGGGAACATGACATCTGTTTAGATTGTGGAATACTGTGGCCTGGGAACTTGACTGAGCCTTGGTTCTGGACCCCTGTGGACTGGGAACATGACTGAGGTTTTATTCTGGAACCCTGAGGCCTGGGAACATGACATCTGTTTAGATTGTGGAATACTGTGGCCTGGGAACATAACTGAGGATTGATTCTGGACCCCTGTGGACTGGGATCATGACTGAGGTTTTATTCTGGAACCCTGAGGCCTGGGAACATGACATCTGTTTAGATTGTGGAATACTGTGGCCTGGGAACTTGACTGAGCCTTGGTTCTTGACCCCTGTGGACTGGGAACATGACTGAGGTTTTATTCTGGAACCCTGTGGCCTGGGAACATGACATCGGTGGATTCTGGAACCCTGAGGCCTGGGAACATGACATCTGTTTAGATTGTGGAATACTGTGGCCTGGGAACATAACTGAGGATTGATTCTGGACCCCTGTGGACTGGGAACATGACTGAGGTTTTATTCTGGAACCCTGAGGCCTGGGAACATGACATCTGTTTAGATTGTGGAATACTGTGGCCTGGGAACTTGACTGAGCCTTGGTTCTGGACCCCTGTGGACTGGGAACATGACTGAGGTTTTATTCTGGAAACCTGTGTCCTGGGAACATGACATCGGTGGATTCTGGAACCCTGAGGCCTGGGAACATGACATCTGTTTAGATTGTGGAATACTGTGGCCTGGGAACTTGACTGAGCCTTGGTTCTGGACCCCTGTGGACTGGGAACATGACTGAGGTTTTATTCTGGAACCCTGAGGCCTGGGAACATGACATCTGTTTAGATTGTGGAATACTGTGGCCTGGGAACATAACTGAGGATTGATTCTGGACCCCTGTGGACTGGGATCATGACTGAGGTTTTATTCTGGAACCCTGAGGCCTGGGAACATGACATCTGTTTAGATTGTGGAATACTGTGGCCTGGGAACTTGACTGAGCCTTGGTTCTTGACCCCTGTGGACTGGGAACATGACTGAGGTTTTATTCTGGAACCCTGTGGCCTGGGAACATGACATCGGTGGATTCTGGAACCCTGAGGCCTGGGAACATGACATCTGTTTAGATTGTGGAATACTGTGGCCTGGGAACATAACTGAGGATTGATTCTGGACCCCTGTGGACTGGGAACATGACTGAGGTTTTATTCTGGAACCCTGAGGCCTGGGAACATGACATCTGTTTAGATTGTGGAATACTGTGGCCTGGGAACTTGACTGAGCCTTGGTTCTGGACCCCTGTGGACTGGGAACATGACTGAGGTTTTATTCTGGAACCCTGTGTCCTGGGAACATGACATCTGTTTAGATTGTGGAATACTGTGGCCTGGGAACTTGACTGAGCCTTGGTTCTGGACCCCTGTGGACTGGGAACATGACTGAGGTTTTATTCTGGAACCCTGTGGCCTGGGAACATGACATCGGTGGATTCTGGAACCCTGAGGCCTGGGAACATGACATCTGTTTAGATTGTGGAATACTGTGGCCTGGGAACTTGACTGAGCCTTGGTTCTGGACCCCTGTGGACTGGGAACATGACTGAGGTTTTATTCTGGAACCCTGAGGCCTGGGAACATGACATGGGTGGATTCTGGAACCCTGTGTCCTGTTAACATGACATGGGTGGATTCTGGAACCCTGAGGCCTTGGAACATGACATCTGTTTAGATTGTGGAATACTGTGGCCTGGGAACATAACTGAGGATTGATTCTGGACCCCTGTGGACTGGGAACATGACTGAGGTTTTATTCTGGAACCCTGAGGCCTTGGAACATGACATCTGTTTAGATTGTGGAATACTGTGGCCTGGGAACTTGACTGAGCCTTTGTTCTGGACCCCTGTGGACTGGGAACATGACTGAGGTTTTATTCTGGAACCCTGAGGCCTGGGAACATGACATCTGTTTAGATTGTGGAATACTGTGGCCTGGGAACTTGACTGAGCCTTGGTTCTGGACCCCTGTGGACTGGGAACATGACTGAGGTTTTATTCTGGAACCCTGAGGCCTGGGAACATGACATCTGTTTAGATTGTGGAATACTGTGGCCTGGGAACATAACTGAGGATTGATTCTGGACCCCTGTGGACTGGGAACATGACTGAGGTTTTATTCTGGAATCCTGTGTCCTGTTAACATGACATGGGTGGATTCTGGAACCCTGTGTCCTGTTAACATGACATGGGTGGATTCTGGAACCCTGGGTCCTGTTAACATGACATGGGTGGATTCTGGAACCCTGTGTCCTGTTAACATGACATGGGTGGATTCTGGAACCCTGGGTCCTGTTAACATGACATGGGTGGATTCTGGAACCCTGTGTCCTGTTAACATGACATGGGTGGATTCTGGAACCCTGAGGCCTGGGAACATGACATCTGTTTAGATTGTGGAATACTGTGGCCTGGGAACTTGACTGAGCCTTGGTTCTGGACCCCTGTGGACTGGGAACATGACTGAGGTTTTATTCTGGAACCCTGTGGCCTGGGAACATGACATCGGTGGATTCTGGAACCCTGAGGCCTGGGAACATGACATCTGTTTATATTGTGGAATACTGTGGCCTGGGAACTTGACTGAGCCTTGGTTCTGGACCCCTGTGGACTGGGAACATGACTGAGGTTTTATTCTGGAACCCTGAGGCCTGGGAACATGACATGGGTGGATTCTGGAACCCTGTGTCCTGTTAACATGACATGGGTGGATTCTGGAACCCTGAGGCCTGGGAACATGACATCTGTTTAGATTGTGGAATACTGTGGCCTGGGAACTTGACTGAGCCTTGGTTCTGGACCCCTGTGGACTGGGAACATGACTGAGGTTTTATTCTGGAACCCTGAGGCCTGGGAACATGACATGGGTGGATTCTGGAACCCTGTGTCCTGTTAACATGACATGGGTGGATTCTGCAACCCTGTGTCTTGTTAACATGACATGGGTGGATTCTGGAACCCTGTGTCCTGTTAACATGACATGGGTGGATTCTGGAACCCTGGGTCCTGTTAACATGACATGGGTGGATTCTGGAACCCTGTGTCCTGTTAACATGACATGGGTGGATTCTGGAACCCTGAGGCCTGGGAACATGACATCTGTATAGATTGTGGAATACTGTGGCCTGGGAACTTGACTGAGCCTTGGTTCTGGACCCCTGTGGACTGGGAACATGACTGAGGTTTTATTCTGGAACCCTGTGTCCTGTTAACATGACATGGGTGGATTCTGGAACCCTGTGTCCTGTTAACATGACATGGGTGGATTCTGGAACCCTGAGGCCTGGGAACATGACATCTGTTTAGATTGTGGAATACTGTGGCCTGGGAACTTGACTGAGCCTTGGTTCTGGACCCCTGTGGACTGGGAACATGACTGAGGTTTTATTCTGGAACCCTGAGGCCTGGGAACATGACATGGGTGGATTCTGGAACCCTGTGTCCTGTTAACATGACATGGGTGGATTCTGGAAACCTGAGGCCTTGGAACATGACATCTGTTTAGATTGTGGAATACTGTGGCCTGGGAACATAACTGAGGATTGATTCTGGACCCCTGTGGACTGGGAACATGACTGAGGTTTTATTCTGGAACCCTGTGTCCTGTTAACATGACATGGGTGGATTCTGGAACCCTGAGGCCTGGGAACATGACATCTGTTTAGATTGTGGAATACTGTGGCCTGGGAACATAACTGAGGATTGATTCTGGACCCCTGTGGACTGGGAACATGACTGAGGTTTTATTCTGGAACCCTGAGGCCTGGGAACATGACATGGGTGGATTCTGGAACCCTGTGTCCTGTTAACATGACATGGGTGGATTCTGGAACCCTGAGGCCTGGGAACATGACATCTGTTTAGATTGTGGAATACTGTGGCCTGGGAACTTGCCTGAGCCTTGGTTCTGGACCCCTGTGGACTGGGAACATGACTGAGGTTGTATTCTGGAACCCTGAGGCCTGGGAACATGACATGGGTGGATTCTGGAACCCTGTGTCCTGTTAACATGATATGGGTGGATTCTGGAACCCTGGGTCCTGTTAACATGACATGGGTGGATTCTGGAAACCTGTGTCCTGTTAACATGACATGGGTGGATTCTGGAACCCTGAGGCCTGGGAACATGACATCTGCTTAGATTGTGGAATACTGTGGCCTGGGAACTTGACTGAGCCTTGGTTCTGGACCCCTGTGGACTGGGAACATGACTGAGGTTTTATTCTGGAACCCTGAGGCCTGGGAACATGACATCTGTTTAGATTGTGGAATACTGTGGCCTGCGAACATAACTGAGGATTGATTCTGGACCCCTGTGGACTGGGAACATGACTGAGGTTTTATTCTGGAACCCTGAGGCCTGGGAACATGACATCTGTTTAGATTGTGGAATACTGTGGCCTGGGAACTTGACTGAGCCTTGGTTCTGGACCCCTGTGGACTGGGAACATGACTGAGGTTTTATTCTGGAACCCTGAGGCCTGGGAACATGACATGGGTGGATTCTGGAACCCTGTGTCCTGTTAACATGACATGGATGGATTCTGGAACCCTGAGGCCTTGGAACATGACATCTGTTTAGATTGTGGAATACTGTGGCCTGGGAACATAACTGAGGATTGATTCTGGACCCCTGTGGACTGGGAACATGACTGAGGTTTTATTCTGGAACCCTGAGGCCTGGGAACATGACATCTGTTTAGATTGTGGAATACTGTGGCCTGGGAACTTGACTGAGCCTTGGTTCTGGACCCCTGTGGACTGGGAACATGACTGAGGTTTTATTCTGGAACCCTGTGGCCTGGGAACATGACATCGGTGGATTCTGGAACCCTGAGGCCTGGGAACATGACATCTGTTTAGATTGTGGAATACTGTGGCCTGGGAACATAACTGAGGATTGATTCTGGACCCCTGTGGACTGGGAACATGACTGAGGTTTTATTCTGGAACCCTGAGGCCTGGGAACATGACATCTGTTTAGATTGTGGAATACTGTGGCCTGGGAACTTGACTGAGCCTTGGTTCTGGACCCCTGTGGACTCTGAACATGACTGAGGTTTTATTCTGGAACCCTGTGTCCTGGGAACATGACATCGGTGGATTCTGGAACCCTGAGGCCTGGGAACATGACATGGGTGGATTCTGGAACCCTGTGTCCTGTTAACATGACATGGGTGGATTCTGGAACCCTGTGTCCTGTTAACATGACATGGGTGGATTCTGGAACCCTGGGTCCTGTTAACATGACATGGGTGGATTCTGGAACCCTGGGTCCTGTTAACATGACATGGGTGGATTCTGGAACCCTGAGGCCTGGGAACATGACATCTGTTTAGATTGTGGAATACTGTGGCCTGGGAACTTGACTGAGCCTTGGTTCTGGACCCCTGTGGACTGGGAACATGACTGAGGTTTTATTCTGGAACCCTGAGGCCTGGGAACATGACATGGGTGGATTCTGGACCCCTGTGTCCTGTTAACATGACATGGGTGGATTCTGGAACCCTGGGTCCTGTTAACATGACATGGGTGGATTCTGGAACCCTGAGGCCTGGGAACATGACATCTGTTTAGATTGTGGAATACTGTGGCCTGGGAACTTGACTGAGCCTTGGTTCTGGACCCCTGTGGACTGGGAACATGACTGAGGTTTTATTCTGGAACCCTGAGGCCTGGGAACATGACATGGGTGGATTCTGGAACCCTGTGTCCTGTTAACATGACATGGGTGGATTCTGGAACCCTGAGGCCTGGGAACATGACATCTGTTTAGATTGTGGAATACTGTGGCCTGGGAACTTGACTGAGCCTTGGTTCTGGACCCCTGTGGACTGGGAACATGACTGAGGTTTTATTCTGGAACCCTGAGGCCTGGGAACATGACATCTGTTTAGATGGTGGAATACTGTGGCCTGGGAACATAACTGAGGATTGAATCTGGACCCCTGTGGACTGGGAACATGACTGAGGTTTTATTCTGGAACCCTGAGGCCTGGGAACATGACATCTGTTTAGATTGTGGAATACTGTGGCCTGGGAACATAACTGAGGATTGATTCTGGACCCCTGTGGACTGGGAACATGACTGAGGTTTTATTCTGGAACCCTGAGGCCTGGGAACATGACATCTGTTTAGATTGTGGAATACTGTGGCCTGGGAACTTGACTGAGCCTTGGTTCTGGACCCCTGTGGACTGGGAACATGACTGAGGTTTTATTCTGGAACCCTGAGGCCTGGGAACATGACATGGGTGGATTCTGGAACCCTGTGTCCTGTTAACATGACATGGGTGGATTCTGGAACCCTGAGGCCTTGGAACATGACATCTGTTTAGATTGTGGAATACTGTGGCCTGGGAACATAACTGAGGATTGATTCTGGACCCCTGTGGACTGGGAACATGACTGAGGTTTTATTCTGGAACCCTGAGGCCTGGGAACATGACATCTGTTTAGATTGTGGAATACTGTGGCCTGGGAACTTGACTGAGCCTTGGTTCTGGACCCCTGTGGACTGGGAACATGACTGAGGTTTTATTCTGGAACCCTGTGTCCTGTTAACATGACATGGGTGGATTCTGGAACCCTGAGGCCTGGGAACATGACATCTGTTTAGATTGTGGAATACTGTGGCCTGGGAACTTGACTGAGCCTTGGTTCTGGACCCCTGTGGACTGGGAACATGACTGAGGTTTTATTCTGGAACCCTGAGGCCTGGGAACATGACATCTGTTTAGATTGTGGAATACTGTGGCCTGGGAACTTGACTGAGCCTTGGTTCTGGACCCCTGTGGACTGGGAACATGACTGAGGTTTTATTCTGGAACCCTGTGGCCTGGGAACATGACATCGGTGGATTCTGGAACCCTGAGGCCTGGGAACATGACATCTGTTTAGATTGTGGAATACTGTGGCCTGGGAACTTGACTGAGCCTTGGTTCTGGACCCCTGTGCACTGGGAACATGACTGAGGTTTTATTCTGGAACCCTGTGTCCTGTTAACATGACATGGGTGGATTCTGGAACCCTGAGGCCTGGGAACATGACATCTGTTTAGATTGTGGAATACTGTGGCCTGGGAACATAACTGAGGATTGATTCTGGACCCCTGTGGACTGGGAACATGACTGAGGTTTTATTCTGGAACCCTGAGGCCTGGGAACATGACATGGGTGGATTCTGGAACCCTGTGTCCTGTTAACATGACATGGGTGGATTCTGGAACCCTGAGGCCTGGGAACATGACATCTGTTTAGATTGTGGAATACTGTGGCCTGGGAACTTGACTGAGCCTTGGTTCTGGACCCCTGTGGACTGGGAACATGACTGAGGTTTTATTCTGGAACCCTTAGGCCTGGGAACATGACATGGGTGGATTCTGGAACCCTGTGTCCTGTTAACATGACATGGGTGGATTCTGGAACCCTGGGTCCTGTTAACATGACATGGGTGGATTCTGGAACCCTGTGTCCTGTTAACATGACATGGGTGGATTCTGGAACCCTGAGGCCTGGGAACATGACATCTGTTTAGATTGTGGAATACTGTGGCCTGGGAACTTGACTGAGCCTTGGTTCTGGACCCCTGTGGACTGGGAACATGACTGAGGTTTTATTCTGGAACCCTGAGGCCTGGGAACATGACATCTGTTTAGATTGTGGAATACTGTGGCCTGGGAACATACCTGAGGATTGATTCTGGACCCCTGTGGACTGGGAACATGACTGAGGTTTTATTCTGGAACCCTGAGGCCTGGGAACATGACATCTGTTTAGATTGTGGAATACTGTGGCCTGGGAACTTGACTGAGCCTTGGTTCTGGACCCCTGTGGACTGGGAACATGACTGAGGTTTTATTCTGGAACCCTGAGGCCTGGGAACATGACATGGGTGGATTCTGGAACCCTGTGTCCTGTTAACATGACATGGGTGGATTCTGGAACCGTGAGGCCTTGGAACATGACATCTGTTTAGATTGTGGAATACTGTGGCCTGGGAACATAACTGAGGATTGATTCTGGACCCCTGTGGACTGGGAACATGACTGAGGTTTTATTCTGGAACCCTGAGGCCTGGGAACATGACATCTGTTTAGATTGTGGAATACTGTGGCCTGGGAACTTGACTGAGCCTTGGTTCTGGACCCCTGTGGACTGGGAACATGACTGAGGTTTTATTCTGGAACCCTGTGGCCTGGGAACATGACATCGGTGGATTCTGGAACCCTGAGGCCTGGGAACATGACATCTGTTTAGATTGTGGAATACTGTGGCCTGGGAACATAACTGAGGATTGATTCTGGACCCCTGTGGACTGGGAACATGACTGAGGTTTTATTCTGGAACCCTGAGGCCTGGGAACATGACATCTGTTTAGATTGTGGAATACTGTGGCCTGGGAACTTGACTGAGCCTTGGTTCTGGACCCCTGTGGACTGGGAACATGACTGAGGTTTTATTCTGGAACCCTGTGTCCTGGGAACATGACATCGGTGGATTCTGGAACCGTGAGGCCTGGGAACATGACATCTGTTTAGATTGTGGAATACTGTGGCCTGGGAACATAACTGAGGATTGATTCTGGACCCCTGTGGACTGGGAACATGACTGAGGTTTTATTCTGGAACCCTGAGGCCTGGGAACATGACATCTGTTTAGATTGTGGAATACTGTGGCCTGGGAACTTGACTGAGCCTTGGTTCTGGACCCCTGTGGACTGGGAACATGACTGAGGTTTTATTCTGGAACCCTGTGGCCTGGGAACATGACATCGGTGGATTCTGGAACCCTGAGGCCTGGGAACATGACATCTGTTTAGATTGTGGAATACTGTGGCCTGGGAACATAACTGAGGATTGATTCTGGACCCCTGTGGACTGGGAACATGACTGAGGTTTATTCTGGAACCCTGAGGCCTGGGAACATGACATCTGTTTAGATTGTGGAATACTGTGGCCTGGGAACTTGACTGAGCCTTGGTTCTGGACCCCTGTGGACTGGGAACATGACTGAGGTTTTATTCTGGAACCCTGTGTCCTGGGAACATGACATCTGTTTAGATTGTGGAATACTGTGGCCTGGGAACTTGACTGAGCCTTGGTTCTGGACCCCTGTGGACTGGGAACATGACTGAGGTTTTATTCTGGAACCCTGTGGCCTGGGAACATGACATCGGTGGATTCTGGAACCCTGAGGCCTGGGAACAAGACATCTGTTTAGATTGTGGAATACTGTGGCCTGGGAACTTGACTGAGCCTTGGTTCTGGACCCCTGTGGACTGGGAACATGACTGAGGTTTTATTCTGGAACCCTGAGGCCTGGGAACATGACATGGGTGGATTCTGGAACCCTGTGTCCTGTTAACATGACATGGGTGGATTCTGGAACCCTGAGGCCTTGGAACATGACATCTGTTTAGATTGTGGAATACTGTGGCCTGGGAACATAACTGAGGATTGATTCTGGACCCCTGTGGACTGGGAACATGACTGAGGTTTTATTCTGGAACCCTGAGGCCTTGGAACATGACATCTGTTTAGATTGTGGAATACTGTGGCCTGGGAACTTGACTGAGCCTTTGTTCTGGACCCCTGTGGACTGGGAACATGACTGAGGTTTTATTCTGGAACCCTGAGGCCTGGGAACATGACATCTGTTTAGATTGTGGAATACTGTGGCCTGGGAACTTGACTGAGCCTTGGTTCTGGACCCCTGTGGACTGGGAACATGACTGAGGTTTTATTCTGGAACCCTGAGGCCTGGGAACATGACATCTGTTTAGATTGTGGAATACTGTGGCCTGGGAACATAACTGAGGATTGATTCTGGACCCCTGTGGACTGGGAACATGACTGAGGTTTTATTCTGGAATCCTGTGTCCTGTTAACATGACATGGGTGGATTCTGGAACCCTGTGTCCTGTTAACATGACATGGGTGGATTCTGGAACCCTGGGTCCTGTTAACATGACATGGGTGGATTCTGGAACCCTGTGTCCTGTTAACATGACATGGGTGGATTCTGGAACCCTGGGTCCTGTTAACATGACATGGGTGGATTCTGGAACCCTGTGTCCTGTTAACATGACATGGGTGGATTCTGGAACCCTGAGGCCTGGGAACATGACATCTGTTTAGATTGTGGAATACTGTGGCCTGGGAACTTGACTGAGCCTTGGTTCTGGACCCCTGTGGACTGGGAACATGACTGAGGTTTTATTCTGGAACCCTGTGGCCTGGGAACATGACATCGGTGGATTCTGGAACCCTGAGGCCTGGGAACATGACATCTGTTTAGATTGTGGAATACTGTGGCCTGGGAACTTGACTGAGCCTTGGTTCTGGACCCCTGTGGACTGGGAACATGACTGAGGTTTTATTCTGGAACCCTGAGGCCTGGGAACATGACATGGGTGGATTCTGGAACCCTGTGTCCTGTTAACATGACATGGGTGGATTCTGGAACCCTGAGGCCTGGGAACATGACATCTGTTTAGATTGTGGAATACTGTGGCCTGGGAACTTGACTGAGCCTTGGTTCTGGACCCCTGTGGACTGGGAACATGACTGAGGTTTTATTCTGGAACCCTGAGGCCTGGGAACATGACATGGGTGGATTCTGGAACCCTGTGTCCTGTTAACATGACATGGGTGGATTCTGGAACCCTGTGTCTTGTTAACATGACATGGGTGGATTCTGGAACCCTGTGTCCTGTTAACATGACATGGGTGGATTCTGGAACCCTGGGTCCTGTTAACATGACATGGGTGGATTCTGGAACCCTGTGTCCTGTTAACATGACATGGGTGGATTCTGGAACCCTGAGGCCTGGGAACATGACATCTGTTTAGATTGTGGAATACTGTGGCCTGGGAACTTGACTGAGCCTTGGTTCTGGACCCCTGTGGACTGGGAACATGACTGAGGTTTTATTCTGGAACCCTGTGTCCTGTTAACATGACATGGGTGGATTCTGGAACCCTGTGTCCTGTTAACATGACATGGGTGGATTCTGGAACCCTGAGGCCTGGGAACATGACATCTGTTTAGATTGTGGAATACTGTGGCCTGGGAACTTGACTGAGCCTTGGTTCTGGACCCCTGTGGACTGGGAACATGACTGAGGTTTTATTCTGGAACCCTGAGGCCTGGGAACATGACATGGGTGGATTCTGGAACCCTGTGTCCTGTTAACATGACATGGGTGGATTCTGGAAACCTGAGGCCTTGGAACATGACATCTGTTTAGATTGTGGAATACTGTGGCCTGGGAACATAACTGAGGATTGATTCTGGACCCCTGTGGACTGGGAACATGACTGAGGTTTTATTCTGGAACCCTGTGTCCTGTTAACATGACATGGGTGGATTCTGGAACCCTGAGGCCTGGGAACATGACATCTGTTTAGATTGTGGAATACTGTGGCCTGGGAACATAACTGAGGATTGATTCTGGACCCCTGTGGACTGGGAACATGACTGAGGTTTTATTCTGGAACCCTGAGGCCTGGGAACATGACATGGGTGGATTCTGGAACCCTGTGTCCTGTTAACATGACATGGGTGGATTCTGGAACCCTGAGGCCTGGGAACATGACATCTGTTTAGATTGTGGAATACTGTGGCCTGGGAACTTGCCTGAGCCTTGGTTCTGGACCCCTGTGGACTGGGAACATGACTTAGGTTTTATTCTGGAACCCTGAGGCCTGGGAACATGACATGGGTGGATTCTGGAACCCTGTGTCCTGTTAACATGATATGGGTGGATTCTGGAACCCTGGGTCCTGTTAACATGACATGGGTGGATTCTGGAAACCTGTGTCCTGTTAACATGACATGGGTGGATTCTGGAACCCTGAGGCCTGGGAACATGACATCTGTTTAGATTGTGGAATACTGTGGCCTGGGAACTTGACTGAGCCTTGGTTCTGGACCCCTGTGGACTGGGAACATGACTGAGGTTTTATTCTGGAACCCTGAGGCCTGGGAACATGACATCTGTTTAGATTGTGGAATACTGTGGCCTGCGAACATAACTGAGGATTGATTCTGGACCCCTGTGGACTGGGAACATGACTGAGGTTTTATTCTGGAACCCTGAGGCCTGGGAACATGACATCTGTTTAGATTGTGGAATACTGTGGCCTGGGAACTTGACTGAGCCTTGGTTCTGGACCCCTGTGGACTGGGAACATGACTGAGGTTTTATTCTGGAACCCTGAGGCCTGGGAACATGACATGGGTGGATTCTGGAACCCTGTGTCCTGTTAACATGACATGGGTGGATTCTGGAACCCTGAGGCCTTGGAACATGACATCTGTTTAGATTGTGGAATACTGTGGCCTGGGAACATAACTGAGGATTGATTCTGGACCCCTGTGGACTGGGAACATGACTGAGGTTTTATTCTGGAACCCTGAGGCCTGGGAACATGACATCTGTTTAGATTGTGGAATACTGTGGCCTGGGAACTTGACTGAGCCTTGGTTCTGGACCCCTGTGGACTGGGAACATGACTGAGGTTTTATTCTGGAACCCTGTGGCCTGGGAACATGACATCGGTGGATTCTGGAACCCTGAGGCCTGGGAACATGACATGGGTGGATTCTGGAACCCTGAGGCCTGGGAACATGACATCTGTTTAGATTGTGGAATACTGTGGCCTGGGAACTTGACTGAGCCTTGGTTCTGGACCCCTGTGGACTGGGAACATGACTGAGGTTTTATTCTGGAACCCTGAGGCCTGGGAACATGACATGGGTGGATTCTGGAACCCTGTGTCCTGTTAACATGACATGGGTGGATTCTGCAACCCTGTGTCTTGTTAACATGACATGGGTGGATTCTGGAACCCTGTGTCCTGTTAACATGACATGGGTGGATTCTGGAACCCTGGGTCCTGTTAACATGACATGGGTGGATTCTGGAACCCTGTGTCCTGTTAACATGACATGGGTGGATTCTGGAACCCTGAGGCCTGGGAACATGACATCTGTATAGATTGTGGAATACTGTGGCCTGGGAACTTGACTGAGCCTTGGTTCTGGACCCCTGTGGACTGGGAACATGACTGAGGTTTTATTCTGGAACCCTGTGTCCTGTTAACATGACATGGGTGGATTCTGGAACCCTGTGTCCTGTTAACATGACATGGGTGGATTCTGGAACCCTGAGGCCTGGGAACATGACATCTGTTTAGATTGTGGAATACTGTGGCCTGGGAACTTGACTGAGCCTTGGTTCTGGACCCCTGTGGACTGGGAACATGACTGAGGTTTTATTCTGGAACCCTGAGGCCTGGGAACATGACATGGGTGGATTCTGGAACCCTGTGTCCTGTTAACATGACATGGGTGGATTCTGGAAACCTGAGGCCTTGGAACATGACATCTGTTTAGATTGTGGAATACTGTGGCCTGGGAACATAACTGAGGATTGATTCTGGACCCCTGTGGACTGGGAACATGACTGAGGTTTTATTCTGGAACCCTGTGTCCTGTTAACATGACATGGGTGGATTCTGGAACCCTGAGGCCTGGGAACATGACATCTGTTTAGATTGTGGAATACTGTGGCCTGGGAACATAACTGAGGATTGATTCTGGACCCCTGTGGACTGGGAACATGACTGAGGTTTTATTCTGGAACCCTGAGGCCTGGGAACATGACATGGGTGGATTCTGGAACCCTGTGTCCTGTTAACATGACATGGGTGGATTCTGGAACCCTGAGGCCTGGGAACATGACATCTGTTTAGATTGTGGAATACTGTGGCCTGGGAACTTGCCTGAGCCTTGGTTCTGGACCCCTGTGGACTGGGAACATGACTGAGGTTTTATTCTGGAACCCTGAGGCCTGGGAACATGACATGGGTGGATTCTGGAACCCTGTGTCCTGTTAACATGATATGGGTGGATTCTGGAACCCTGGGTCCTGTTAACATGACATGGGTGGATTCTGGAAACCTGTGTCCTGTTAACATGACATGGGTGGATTCTGGAACCCTGAGGCCTGGGAACATGACATCTGTTTAGATTGTGGAATACTGTGGCCTGGGAACTTGACTGAGCCTTGGTTCTGGACCCCTGTGGACTGGGAACATGACTGAGGTTTTATTCTGGAACCCTGAGGCCTGGGAACATGACATCTGTTTAGATTGTGGAATACTGTGGCCTGCGAACATAACTGAGGATTGATTCTGGACCCCTGTGGACTGGGAACATGACTGAGGTTTTATTCTGGAACCCTGAGGCCTGGGAACATGACATCTGTTTAGATTGTGGAATACTGTGGCCTGGGAACTTGACTGAGCCTTGGTTCTGGACCCCTGTGGACTGGGAACATGACTGAGGTTTTATTCTGGAACCCTGAGGCCTGGGAACATGACATGGGTGGATTCTGGAACCCTGTGTCCTGTTAACATGACATGGATGGATTCTGGAACCCTGAGGCCTTGGAACATGACATCTGTTTAGATTGTGGAATACTGTGGCCTGGGAACATAACTGAGGATTGATTCTGGACCCCTGTGGACTGGGAACATGACTGAGGTTTTATTCTGGAACCCTGAGGCCTGGGAACATGACATCTGTTTAGATTGTGGAATACTGTGGCCTGGGAACTTGACTGAGCCTTGGTTCTGGACCCCTGTGGACTGGGAACATGACTGAGGTTTTATTCTGGAACCCTGTGGCCTGGGAACATGACATCGGTGGATTCTGGAACCCTGAGGCCTGGGAACATGACATCTGTTTAGATTGTGGAATACTGTGGCCTGGGAACATAACTGAGGATTGATTCTGGACCCCTGTGGACTGGGAACATGACTGAGGTTTTATTCTGGAACCCTGAGGCCTGGGAACATGACATCTGTTTAGATTGTGGAATACTGTGGCCTGGGAACTTGACTGAGCCTTGGTTCTGGACCCCTGTGGACTCTGAACATGACTGAGGTTTTATTCTGGAACCCTGTGTCCTGGGAACATGACATCGGTGGATTCTGGAACCCTGAGGCCTGGGAACATGACATGGGTGGATTCTGGAACCCTGTGTCCTGTTAACATGACATGGGTGGATTCTGGAACCCTGTGTCCTGTTAACATGACATGGGTGGATTCTGGAACCCTGGGTCCTGTTAACATGACATGGGTGGATTCTGGAACCCTGGGTCCTGTTAACATGACATGGGTGGATTCTGGAACCCTGAGGCCTGGGAACATGACATCTGTTTAGATTGTGGAATACTGTGGCCTGGGAACTTGACTGAGCCTTGGTTCTGGACCCCTGTGGACTGGGAACATGACTGAGGTTTTATTCTGGAACCCTGAGGCCTGGGAACATGACATGGGTGGATTCTGGACCCCTGTGTCCTGTTAACATGACATGGGTGGATTCTGGAACCCTGGGTCCTGTTAACATGACATGGGTGGATTCTGGAACCCTGAGGCCTGGGAACATGACATCTGTTTAGATTGTGGAATACTGTGGCCTGGGAACTTGACTGAGCCTTGGTTCTGGACCCCTGTGGACTGGGAACATGACTGAGGTTTTATTCTGGAACCCTGAGGCCTGGGAACATGACATGGGTGGATTCTGGAACCCTGTGTCCTGTTAACATGACATGGGTGGATTCTGGAACCCTGAGGCCTGGGAACATGACATCTGTTTAGATTGTGGAATACTGTGGCCTGGGAACTTGACTGAGCCTTGGTTCTGGACCCCTGTGGACTGGGAACATGACTGAGGTTTTATTCTGGAACCCTGAGGCCTGGGAACATGACATCTGCTTAGATGGTGGAATACTGTGGCCTGGGAACATAACTGAGGATTGATTCTGGACCCCTGTGGACTGGGAACATGACTGAGGTTTTATTCTGGAACCCTGAGGCCTGGGAACATGACATCTGTTTAGATTGTGGAATACTGTGGCCTGGGAACATAACTGAGGATTGATTCTGGACCCCTGTGAACTGGGAACATGACTGAGGTTTTATTCTGGAACCCTGAGGCCTGGGAACATGACATCTGTTTAGATTGTGGAATACTGTGGCCTGGGAACTTGACTGAGCCTTGGTTCTGGACCCCTGTGGACTGGGAACATGACTGAGGTTTTATTCTGGAACCCTGAGGCCTGGGAACATGACATGGGTGGATTCTGGAACCCTGTGTCCTGTTAACATGACATGGGTGGATTCTGGAACCCTGAGGCCTTGGAACATGACATCTGTTTAGATTGTGGAATACTGTGGCCTGGGAACATAACTGAGGATTGATTCTGGACCCCTGTGGACTGGGAACATGACTGAGGTTTTATTCTGGAACCCTGAGGCCTGGGAACATGACATCTGTTTAGATTGTGGAATACTGTGGCCTGGGAACTTGACTGAGCCTTGGTTCTGGACCCCTGTGGACTGGGAACATGACTGAGGTTTTATTCTGGAACCCTGTGTCCTGTTAACATGACATGGGTGGATTCTGGAACCCTGAGGCCTGGGAACATGACATCTGTTTAGATTGTGGAATACTGTGGCCTGGGAACTTGACTGAGCCTTGGTTCTGGACCCCTGTGGACTGGGAACATGACTGAGGTTTTATTCTGGAACCCTGAGGCCTGGGAACATGACATCTGTTTAGATTGTGGAATACTGTGGCCTGGGAACTTGACTGAGCCTTGGTTCTGAACCCCTGTGGACTGGGAACATGACTGAGGTTTTATTCTGGAACCCTGTGGCCTGGGAACATGACATCGGTGGATTCTGGAACCCTGAGGCCTGGGAACATGACATCTGTTTAGATTGTGGAATACTGTGGCCTGGGAACTTGACTGAGCCTTGGTTCTGGACCCCTGTGCACTGGGAACATGACTGAGGTTTTATTCTGGAACCCTGTGTCCTGTTAACATGACATGGGTGGATTCTGGAACCCTGAGGCCTGGGAACATGACATCTGTTTAGATTGTGGAATACTCTGGCCTGGGAACATAACTGAGGATTGATTCTGGACCCCTGTGGACTGGGAACATGACTGAGGTTTTATTCTGGAACCCTGAGGCCTGGGAACATGACATGGGTGGATTCTGGAACCCTGTGTCCTGTTAACATGACATGGGTGGATTCTGGAACCCTGAGGCCTGGGAACATGACATGGGTGGATTCTGGAACCCTGTGTCCTGTTAACATGACATGGGTGGATTCTGGAACCCTGAGGCCTGGGAACATGACATCTGTTTAGATTGTGGAATACTGTGGCCTGGGAACTTGACTGAGCCTTGGTTCTGGACCCCTGTGGACTGGGAACATGACTGAGGTTTTATTCTGGAACCCTGAGGCCTGGGAACATGACATCTGTTTAGATTGTGGAATACTGTGGCCTGGGAACATACCTGAGGATTGATTCTGGACCCCTGTGGACTGGGAACATGACTGAGGTTTTATTCTGGAACCCTGAGGCCTGGGAACATGACATCTGTTTAGATTGTGGAATACTGTGGCCTGGGAACTTGACTGAGCCTTGGTTCTGGACCCCTGTGGACTGGGAACATGACTGAGGTTTTATTCTGGAACCCTGAGGCCTGGGAACATGACATGGGTGGATTCTGGAACCCTGTGTCCTGTTAACATGACATGGGTGGATTCTGGAACCGTGAGGCCTTGGAACATGACATCTGTTTAGATTGTGGAATACTGTGGCCTGGGAACATAACTGAGGATTGATTCTGGACCCCTGTGGACTGGGAACATGACTGAGGTTTTATTCTGGAACCCTGAGGCCTGGGAACATGACATCTGTTTAGATTGTGGAATACTGTGGCCTGGGAACTTGACTGAGCCTTGGTTCTGGACCCCTGTGGACTGGGAACATGACTGAGGTTTTATTCTGGAACCCTGTGGCCTGGGAACATGACATCGGTGGATTCTGGAACCCTGAGGCCTGGGAACATGACATCTGTTTAGATTGTGGAATACTGTGGCCTGGGAACATAACTGAGGATTGATTCTGGACCCCTGTGGACTGGGAACATGACTGAGGTTTTATTCTGGAACCCTGAGGCCTGGGAACATGACATCTGTTTAGATTGTGGAATACTGTGGCCTGGGAACTTGACTGAGCCTTGGTTCTGGACCCCTGTGGACTGGGAACATGACTGAGGTTTTATTCTGGAACCCTGTGTCCTGGGAACATGACATCGGTGGATTCTGGAACCGTGAGGCCTGGGAACATGACATCTGTTTAGATTGTGGAATACTGTGGCCTGGGAACATAACTGAGGATTGATTCTGGACCCCTGTGGACTGGGAACATGACTGAGGTTTTATTCTGGAACCCTGAGGCCTGGGAACATGACATCTGTTTAGATTGTGGAATACTGTGGCCTGGGAACTTGACTGAGCCTTGGTTCTGGACCCCTGTGGACTGGGAACATGACTGAGGTTTTATTCTGGAACCCTGTGGCCTGGGAACATGACATCGGTGGATTCTGGAACCCTGAGGCCTGGGAACATGACATCTGTTTAGATTGTGGAATACTGTGGCCTGGGAACATAACTGAGGATTGATTCTGGACCCCTGTGGACTGGGAACATGACTGAGGTTTATTCTGGAACCCTGAGGCCTGGGAACATGACATCTGTTTAGATTGTGGAATACTGTGGCCTGGGAACTTGACTGAGCCTTGGTTCTGGACCCCTGTGGACTGGGAACATGACTGAGGTTTTATTCTGGAACCCTGTGTCCTGGGAACATGACATCTGTTTAGATTGTGGAATACTGTGGCCTGGGAACTTGACTGAGCCTTGGTTCTGGACCCCTGTGGACTGGGAACATGACTGAGGTTTTATTCTGGAACCCTGTGTCCTGGGAACATGACATCGGTGGATTCTGGAACCCTGAGGCCTGGGAACATGACATCTGTTTAGATTGTGGAATACTGTGGCCTGGGAACATAACTGAGGATTGATTCTGGACCCCTGTGGACTGGGAACATGACTGAGGTTTTATTCTGGAACCCTGAGGCCTGGGAACATGACATCTGTTTAGATTGTGGAATACTGTGGCCTGGGAACTTGACTGAGCCTTGGTTCTGGACCCCTGTGGACTGGGAACATGACTGAGGTTTTATTCTGGAACCCTGTGGCCTGGGAACATGACATCGGTGGATTCTGGAACCCTGAGGCCTGGGAACATGACATCTGTTTAGATTGTGGAATACTGTGGCCTGGGAACATAACTGAGGATTGATTCTGGACCCCTGTGGACTGGGAACATGACTGAGGTTTATTCTGGAACCCTGAGGCCTGGGAACATGACATCTGTTTAGATTGTGGAATACTGTGGCCTGGGAACTTGACTGAGCCTTGGTTCTGGACCCCTGTGGACTGGGAACATGACTGAGGTTTTATTCTGGAACCCTGTGTCCTGGGAACATGACATCTGTTTAGATTGTGGAATACTGTGGCCTGGGAACTTGACTGAGCCTTGGTTCTGGACCCCTGTGGACTGGGAACATGACTGAGGTTTTATTCTGGAACCCTGTGGCCTGGGAACATGACATCGGTGGATTCTGGAACCCTGAGGCCTGGGAACAAGACATCTGTTTAGATTGTGGAATACTGTGGCCTGGGAACTTGACTGAGCCTTGGTTCTGGACCCCTGTGGACTGGGAACATGACTGAGGTTTTATTCTGGAACCCTGAGGCCTGGGAACATGACATGGGTGGATTCTGGAACCCTGTGTCCTGTTAACATGACATGGGTGGATTCTGGAACCCTGAGGCCTTGGAACATGACATCTGTTTAGATTGTGGAATACTGTGGCCTGGGAACATAACTGAGGATTGATTCTGGACCCCTGTGGACTGGGAACATGACTGAGGTTTTATTCTGGAACCCTGAGGCCTTGGAACATGACATCTGTTTAGATTGTGGAATACTGTGGCCTGGGAACTTGACTGAGCCTTTGTTCTGGACCCCTGTGGACTGGGAACATGACTGAGGTTTTATTCTGGAACCCTGAGGCCTGGGAACATGACATCTGTTTAGATTGTGGAATACTGTGGCCTGGGAACTTGACTGAGCCTTGGTTCTGGACCCCTGTGGACTGGGAACATGACTGAGGTTTTATTCTGGAACCCTGAGGCCTGGGAACATGACATCTGTTTAGATTGTGGAATACTGTGGCCTGGGAACATAACTGAGGATTGATTCTGGACCCCTGTGGACTGGGAACATGACTGAGGTTTTATTCTGGAATCCTGTGTCCTGTTAACATGACATGGGTGGATTCTGGAACCCTGTGTCCTGTTAACATGACATGGGTGGATTCTGGAACCCTGGGTCCTGTTAACATGACATGGGTGGATTCTGGAACCCTGTGTCCTGTTAACATGACATGGGTGGATTCTGGAACCCTGGGTCCTGTTAACATGACATGGGTGGATTCTGGAACCCTGTGTCCTGTTAACATGACATGGGTGGATTCTGGAACCCTGAGGCCTGGGAACATGACATCTGTTTAGATTGTGGAATACTGTGGCCTGGGAACTTGACTGAGCCTTGGTTCTGGACCCCTGTGGACTGGGAACATGACTGAGGTTTTATTCTGGAACCCTGTGGCCTGGGAACATGACATCGGTGGATTCTGGAACCCTGAGGCCTGGGAACATGACATCTGTTTAGATTGTGGAATACTGTGGCCTGGGAACTTGACTGAGCCTTGGTTCTGGACCCCTGTGGACTGGGAACATGACTGAGGTTTTATTCTGGAACCCTGAGGCCTGGGAACATGACATGGGTGGATTCTGGAACCCTGTGTCCTGTTAACATGACATGGGTGGATTCTGGAACCCTGAGGCCTGGGAACATGACATCTGTTTAGATTGTGGAATACTGTGGCCTGGGAACTTGACTGAGCCTTGGTTCTGGACCCCTGTGGACTGGGAACATGACTGAGGTTTTATTCTGGAACCCTGAGGCCTGGGAACATGACATGGGTGGATTCTGGAACCCTGTGTCCTGTTAACATGACATGGGTGGATTCTGGAACCCTGTGTCTTGTTAACATGACATGGGTGGATTCTGGAACCCTGTGTCCTGTTAACATGACATGGGTGGATTCTGGAACCCTGGGTCCTGTTAACATGACATGGGTGGATTCTGGAACCCTGTGTCCTGTTAACATGACATGGGTGGATTCTGGAACCCTGAGGCCTGGGAACATGACATCTGTTTAGATTGTGGAATACTGTGGCCTGGGAACTTGACTGAGCCTTGGTTCTGGACCCCTGTGGACTGGGAACATGACTGAGGTTTTATTCTGGAACCCTGTGTCCTGTTAACATGACATGGGTGGATTCTGGAACCCTGTGTCCTGTTAACATGACATGGGTGGATTCTGGAACCCTGAGGCCTGGGAACATGACATCTGTTTAGATTGTGGAATACTGTGGCCTGGGAACTTGACTGAGCCTTGGTTCTGGACCCCTGTGGACTGGGAACATGACTGAGGTTTTATTCTGGAACCCTGAGGCCTGGGAACATGACATGGGTGGATTCTGGAACCCTGTGTCCTGTTAACATGACATGGGTGGATTCTGGAAACCTGAGGCCTTGGAACATGACATCTGTTTAGATTGTGGAATACTGTGGCCTGGGAACATAACTGAGGATTGATTCTGGACCCCTGTGGACTGGGAACATGACTGAGGTTTTATTCTGGAACCCTGTGTCCTGTTAACATGACATGGGTGGATTCTGGAACCCTGAGGCCTGGGAACATGACATCTGTTTAGATTGTGGAATACTGTGGCCTGGGAACATAACTGAGGATTGATTCTGGACCCCTGTGGACTGGGAACATGACTGAGGTTTTATTCTGGAACCCTGAGGCCTGGGAACATGACATGGGTGGATTCTGGAACCCTGTGTCCTGTTAACATGACATGGGTGGATTCTGGAACCCTGAGGCCTGGGAACATGACATCTGTTTAGATTGTGGAATACTGTGGCCTGGGAACTTGCCTGAGCCTTGGTTCTGGACCCCTGTGGACTGGGAACATGACTTAGGTTTTATTCTGGAACCCTGAGGCCTGGGAACATGACATGGGTGGATTCTGGAACCCTGTGTCCTGTTAACATGATATGGGTGGATTCTGGAACCCTGGGTCCTGTTAACATGACATGGGTGGATTCTGGAAACCTGTGTCCTGTTAACATGACATGGGTGGATTCTGGAACCCTGAGGCCTGGGAACATGACATCTGTTTAGATTGTGGAATACTGTGGCCTGGGAACTTGACTGAGCCTTGGTTCTGGACCCCTGTGGACTGGGAACATGACTGAGGTTTTATTCTGGAACCCTGAGGCCTGGGAACATGACATCTGTTTAGATTGTGGAATACTGTGGCCTGCGAACATAACTGAGGATTGATTCTGGACCCCTGTGGACTGGGAACATGACTGAGGTTTTATTCTGGAACCCTGAGGCCTGGGAACATGACATCTGTTTAGATTGTGGAATACTGTGGCCTGGGAACTTGACTGAGCCTTGGTTCTGGACCCCTGTGGACTGGGAACATGACTGAGGTTTTATTCTGGAACCCTGAGGCCTGGGAACATGACATGGGTGGATTCTGGAACCCTGTGTCCTGTTAACATGACATGGGTGGATTCTGGAACCCTGAGGCCTTGGAACATGACATCTGTTTAGATTGTGGAATACTGTGGCCTGGGAACATAACTGAGGATTGATTCTGGACCCCTGTGGACTGGGAACATGACTGAGGTTTTATTCTGGAACCCTGAGGCCTGGGAACATGACATCTGTTTAGATTGTGGAATACTGTGGCCTGGGAACTTGACTGAGGTTTTATTCTGGAACCCTGAGGCCTGGGAACATGACATGGGTGGATTCTGGAACCCTGTGGCCTGGGAACATGACATCGGTGGATTCTGGAACCCTGAGGCCTGGGAACATGACATCTGTTTAGATTGTGGAATACTGTGGCCTGGGAACATAACTGAGGATTGATTCTGGACCCCTGTGGACTGGGAACATGACTGAGGTTTTATTCTGGAACCCTGAGGCCTGGGAACATGACATCTGTTTAGATTGTGGAATACTGTGGCCTGGGAACTTGACTGAGCCTTGGTTCTGGACCCCTGTGGACTCTGAACATGACTGAGGTTTTATTCTGGAACCCTGTGTCCTGGGAACATGACATCGGTGGATTCTGGAACCCTGAGGCCTGGGAACATGACATGGGTGGATTCTGGAACCCTGTGTCCTGTTAACATGACATGGGTGGATTCTGGAACCCTGTGTCCTGTTAACATGACATGGGTGGATTCTGGAACCCTGGGTCCTGTTAACATGACATGGGTGGATTCTGGAACCCTGGGTCCTGTTAACATGACATGGGTGGATTCTGGAACCCTGAGGCCTGGGAACATGACATCTGTTTAGATTGTGGAATACTGTGGCCTGGGAACTTGACTGAGCCTTGGTTCTGGACCCCTGTGGACTGGGAACATGACTGAGGTTTTATTCTGGAACCCTGAGGCCTGGGAACATGACATGGGTGGATTCTGGACCCCTGTGTCCTGTTAACATGACATGGGTGGATTCTGGAACCCTGGGTCCTGTTAACATGACATGGGTGGATTCTGGAACCCTGAGGCCTGGGAACATGACATCTGTTTAGATTGTGGAATACTGTGGCCTGGGAACTTGACTGAGCCTTGGTTCTGGACCCCTGTGGACTGGGAACATGACTGAGGTTTTATTCTGGAACCCTGAGGCCTGGGAACATGACATGGGTGGATTCTGGAACCCTGTGTCCTGTTAACATGACATGGGTGGATTCTGGAACCCTGAGGCCTGGGAACATGACATCTGTTTAGATTGTGGAATACTGTGGCCTGGGAACTTGACTGAGCCTTGGTTCTGGACCCCTGTGGACTGGGAACATGACTGAGGTTTTATTCTGGAACCCTGAGGCCTGGGAACATGACATCTGTTTAGATTGTGGAATACTGTGGCCTGGGAACTTGACTGAGCCTTGGTTCTGGACCCCTGTGGACTGGGAACATGACTGAGGTTTTATTCTGGAACCCTGAGGCCTGGGAACATGACATGGGTGGATTCTGGAACCCTGTGTCCTGTTAACATGACATGGGTGGATTCTGGAACCCTGAGGCCTTGGAACATGACATCTGTTTAGATTGTGGAATACTGTGGCCTGGGAACATAACTGAGGATTGATTCTGGACCCCTGTGGACTGGGAACATGACTGAGGTTTTATTCTGGAACCCTGAGGCCTGGGAACATGACATCTGTTTAGATTGTGGAATACTGTGGCCTGGGAACTTGACTGAGCCTTGGTTCTGGACCCCTGTGGACTGGGAACATGACTGAGGTTTTATTCTGGAACCCTGTGTCCTGTTAACATGACATGGGTGGATTCTGGAACCCTGAGGCCTGGGAACATGACATCTGTTTAGATTGTGGAATACTGTGGCCTGGGAACTTGACTGAGCCTTGGTTCTGGACCCCTGTGGACTGGGAACATGACTGAGGTTTTATTCTGGAACCCTGAGGCCTGGGAACATGACATGGGTGGATTCTGGAACCCTGTGTCCTGTTAACATGACATGGGTGGATTCTGGAACCCTGTGTCTTGTTAACATGACATGGGTGGATTCTGGAACCCTGTGTCCTGTTAACATGACATGGGTGGATTCTGGAACCCTGGGTCCTGTTAACATGACATGGGTGGATTCTGGAACCCTGTGTCCTGTTAACATGACATGGGTGGATTCTGGAACCCTGAGGCCTGGGAACATGACATCTGTTTAGATTGTGGAATACTGTGGCCTGGGAACTTGACTGAGCCTTGGTTCTGGACCCCTGTGGACTGGGAACATGACTGAGGTTTTATTCTGGAACCCTGTGTCCTGTTAACATGACATGGGTGGATTCTGGAACCCTGTGTCCTGTTAACATGACATGGGTGGATTCTGGAACCCTGAGGCCTGGGAACATGACATCTGTTTAGATTGTGGAATACTGTGGCCTGGGAACTTGACTGAGCCTTGGTTCTGGACCCCTGTGGACTGGGAACATGACTGAGGTTTTATTCTGGAACCCTGAGGCCTGGGAACATGACATGGGTGGATTCTGGAACCCTGTGTCCTGTTAACATGACATGGGTGGATTCTGGAAACCTGAGGCCTTGGAACATGACATCTGTTTAGATTGTGGAATACTGTGGCCTGGGAACATAACTGAGGATTGATTCTGGACCCCTGTGGACTGGGAACATGACTGAGGTTTTATTCTGGAACCCTGTGTCCTGTTAACATGACATGGGTGGATTCTGGAACCCTGAGGCCTGGGAACATGACATCTGTTTAGATTGTGGAATACTGTGGCCTGGGAACATAACTGAGGATTGATTCTGGACCCCTGTGGACTGGGAACATGACTGAGGTTTTATTCTGGAACCCTGAGGCCTGGGAACATGACATGGGTGGATTCTGGAACCCTGTGTCCTGTTAACATGACATGGGTGGATTCTGGAACCCTGAGGCCTGGGAACATGACATCTGTTTAGATTGTGGAATACTGTGGCCTGGGAACTTGCCTGAGCCTTGGTTCTGGACCCCTGTGGACTGGGAACATGACTTAGGTTTTATTCTGGAACCCTGAGGCCTGGGAACATGACATGGGTGGATTCTGGAACCCTGTGTCCTGTTAACATGATATGGGTGGATTCTGGAACCCTGGGTCCTGTTAACATGACATGGGTGGATTCTGGAAACCTGTGTCCTGTTAACATGACATGGGTGGATTCTGGAACCCTGAGGCCTGGGAACATGACATCTGTTTAGATTGTGGAATACTGTGGCCTGGGAACTTGACTGAGCCTTGGTTCTGGACCCCTGTGGACTGGGAACATGACTGAGGTTTTATTCTGGAACCCTGAGGCCTGGGAACATGACATCTGTTTAGATTGTGGAATACTGTGGCCTGCGAACATAACTGAGGATTGATTCTGGACCCCTGTGGACTGGGAACATGACTGAGGTTTTATTCTGGAACCCTGAGGCCTGGGAACATGACATCTGTTTAGATTGTGGAATACTGTGGCCTGGGAACTTGACTGAGCCTTGGTTCTGGACCCCTGTGGACTGGGAACATGACTGAGGTTTTATTCTGGAACCCTGAGGCCTGGGAACATGACATGGGTGGATTCTGGAACCCTGTGTCCTGTTAACATGACATGGGTGGATTCTGGAACCCTGAGGCCTTGGAACATGACATCTGTTTAGATTGTGGAATACTGTGGCCTGGGAACATAACTGAGGATTGATTCTGGACCCCTGTGGACTGGGAACATGACTGAGGTTTTATTCTGGAACCCTGAGGCCTGGGAACATGACATCTGTTTAGATTGTGGAATACTGTGGCCTGGGAACTTGACTGAGCCTTGGTTCTGGACCCCTGTGGACTGGGAACATGACTGAGGTTTTATTCTGGAACCCTGTGGCCTGGGAACATGACATCGGTGGATTCTGGAACCCTGAGGCCTGGGAACATGACATCTGTTTAGATTGTGGAATACTGTGGCCTGGGAACATAACTGAGGATTGATTCTGGACCCCTGTGGACTGGGAACATGACTGAGGTTTTATTCTGGAACCCTGAGGCCTGGGAACATGACATCTGTTTAGATTGTGGAATACTGTGGCCTGGGAACTTGACTGAGCCTTGGTTCTGGACCCCTGTGGACTGGGAACATGACTGAGGTTTTATTCTGGAACCCTGAGGCCTGGGAACATGACATGGGTGGATTCTGGACCCCTGTGTCCTGTTAACATGACATGGGTGGATTCTGGAACCCTGGGTCCTGTTAACATGACATGGGTGGATTCTGGAACCCTGAGGCCTGGGAACATGACATCTGTTTAGATTGTGGAATACTGTGGCCTGGGAACTTGACTGAGCCTTGGTTCTGGACCCCTGTGGACTGGGAACATGACTGAGGTTTTATTCTGGAACCCTGAGGCCTGGGAACATGACATGGGTGGATTCTGGAACCCTGTGTCCTGTTAACATGACATGGGTGGATTCTGGAACCCTGAGGCCTGGGAACATGACATCTGTTTAGATTGTGGAATACTGTGGCCTGGGAACTTGACTGAGCCTTGGTTCTGGACCCCTGTGGACTGGGAACATGACTGAGGTTTTATTCTGGAACCCTGAGGCCTGGGAACATGACATCTGTTTAGATTGTGGAATACTGTGGCCTGGGAACTTGACTGAGCCTTGGTTCTGGACCCCTGTGGACTGGGAACATGACTGAGGTTTTATTCTGGAACCCTGAGGCCTGGGAACATGACATGGGTGGATTCTGGAACCCTGTGTCCTGTTAACATGACATGGGTGGATTCTGGAACCCTGAGGCCTTGGAACATGACATCTGTTTAGATTGTGGAATACTGTGGCCTGGGAACATAACTGAGGATTGATTCTGGACCCCTGTGGACTGGGAACATGACTGAGGTTTTATTCTGGAACCCTGAGGCCTGGGAACATGACATCTGTTTAGATTGTGGAATACTGTGGCCTGGGAACTTGACTGAGCCTTGGTTCTGGACCCCTGTGGACTGGGAACATGACTGAGGTTTTATTCTGGAACCCTGTGTCCTGTTAACATGACATGGGTGGATTCTGGAACCCTGAGGCCTGGGAACATGACATCTGTTTAGATTGTGGAATACTGTGGCCTGGGAACTTGACTGAGCCTTGGTTCTGGACCCCTGTGGACTGGGAACATGACTGAGGTTTTATTCTGGAACCCTGAGGCCTGGGAACATGACATCTGTTTAGATTGTGGAATACTGTGGCCTGGGAACTTGACTGAGCCTTGGTTCTGGACCCCTGTGGACTGGGAACATGACTGAGGTTTTATTCTGGAACCCTGTGGCCTGGGAACATGACATCGGTGGATTCTGGAACCCTGAGGCCTGGGAACATGACATCTGTTTAGATTGTGGAATACTGTGGCCTGGGAACTTGACTGAGCCTTGGTTCTGGACCCCTGTGCACTGGGAACATGACTGAGGTTTTATTCTGGAACCCTGTGTCCTGTTAACATGACATGGGTGGATTCTGGAACCCTGAGGCCTGGGAACATGACATCTGTTTAGATTGTGGAATACTGTGGCCTGGGAACATAACTGAGGATTGATTCTGGACCCCTGTGGACTGGGAACATGACTGAGGTTTTATTCTGGAACCCTGAGGCCTGGGAACATGACATGGGTGGATTCTGGAACCCTGTGTCCTGTTAACATGACATGGGTGGATTCTGGAACCCTGAGGCCTGGGAACATGACATCTGTTTAGATTGTGGAATACTGTGGCCTGGGAACTTGACTGAGCCTTGGTTCTGGACCCCTGTGGACTGGGAACATGACTGAGGTTTTATTCTGGAACCCTGAGGCCTGGGAACATGACATGGGTGGATTCTGGAACCCTGTGTCCTGTTAACATGACATGGGTGGATTCTGGAACCCTGGGTCCTGTTAACATGACATGGGTGGATTCTGGAACCCTGTGTCCTGTTAACATGACATGGGTGGATTCTGGAAACCTGTGTCCTGTTAACATGACATGGGTGGATTCTGGAACCCTGAGGCCTGGGAACATGACATCTGTTTAGATTGTGGAATACTGTGGCCTGGGAACTTGACTGAGCCTTGGTTCTGGACCCCTGTGGACTGGGAACATGACTGAGGTTTTATTCTGGAACCCTGAGGCCTGGGAACATGACATCTGTTTAGATTGTGGAATACTGTGGCCTGCGAACATAACTGAGGATTGATTCTGGACCCCTGTGGACTGGGAACATGACTGAGGTTTTATTCTGGAACCCTGAGGCCTGGGAACATGACATCTGTTTAGATTGTGGAATACTGTGGCCTGGGAACTTGACTGAGCCTTGGTTCTGGACCCCTGTGGACTGGGAACATGACTGAGGTTTTATTCTGGAACCCTGAGGCCTGGGAACATGACATGGGTGGATTCTGGAACCCTGTGTCCTGTTAACATGACATGGGTGGATTCTGGAACCCTGAGGCCTTGGAACATGACATCTGTTTAGATTGTGGAATACTGTGGCCTGGGAACATAACTGAGGATTGATTCTGGACCCCTGTGGACTGGGAACATGACTGAGGTTTTATTCTGGAACCCTGAGGCCTGGGAACATGACATCTGTTTAGATTGTGGAATACTGTGGCCTGGGAACTTGACTGAGCCTTGGTTCTGGACCCCTGTGGACTGGGAACATGACTGAGGTTTTATTCTGGAACCCTGTGGCCTGGGAACATGACATCGGTGGATTCTGGAACCCTGAGGCCTGGGAACATGACATCTGTTTAGATTGTGGAATACTGTGGCCTGGGAACATAACTGAGGATTGATTCTGGACCCCTGTGGACTGGGAACATGACTGAGGTTTTATTCTGGAACCCTGAGGCCTGGGAACATGACATCTGTTTAGATTGTGGAATACTGTGGCCTGGGAACTTGACTGAGCCTTGGTTCTGGACCCCTGTGGACTCTGAACATGACTGAGGTTTTATTCTGGAACCCTGTGTCCTGGGAACATGACATCGGTGGATTCTGGAACCCTGAGGCCTGGGAACATGACATGGGTGGATTCTGGAACCCTGTGTCCTGTTAACATGACATGGGTGGATTCTGGAACCCTGTGTCCTGTTAACATGACATGGGTGGATTCTGGAACCCTGGGTCCTGTTAACATGACATGGGTGGATTCTGGAACCCTGGGTCCTGTTAACATGACATGGGTGGATTCTGGAACCCTGAGGCCTGGGAACATGACATCTGTTTAGATTGTGGAATACTGTGGCCTGGGAACTTGACTGAGCCTTGGTTCTGGACCCCTGTGGACTGGGAACATGACTGAGGTTTTATTCTGGAACCCTGAGGCCTGGGAACATGACATGGGTGGATTCTGGACCCCTGTGTCCTGTTAACATGACATGGGTGGATTCTGGAACCCTGGGTCCTGTTAACATGACATGGGTTGATTCTGGAACCCTGAGGCCTGGGAACATGACATCTGTTTAGATTGTGGAATACTGTGGCCTGGGAACTTGACTGAGCCTTGGTTCTGGACCCCTGTGGACTGGGAACATGACTGAGGTTTTATTCTGGAACCCTGAGGCCTGGGAACATGACATGGGTGGATTCTGGAACCCTGTGTCCTGTTAACATGACATGGGTGGATTCTGGAACCCTGAGGCCTGGGAACATGACATCTGTTTAGATTGTGGAATACTGTGGCCTGGGAACTTGACTGAGCCTTGGTTCTGGACCCCTGTGGACTGGGAACATGACTGAGGTTTTATTCTGGAACCCTGAGGCCTGGGAACATGACATCTGTTTAGATTGTGGAATACTGTGGCCTGGGAACTTGACTGAGCCTTGGTTCTGGACCCCTGTGGACTGGGAACATGACTGAGGTTTTATTCTGGAACCCTGAGGCCTGGGAACATGACATGGGTGGATTCTGGAACCCTGTGTCCTGTTAACATGACATGGGTGGATTCTGGAACCCTGAGGCCTGGGAACATGACATCTGTTTAGATTGTGGAATACTGTGGCCTGGGAACTTGACTGAGCCTTGGTTCTGGACCCCTGTGGACTGGGAACATGACTGAGGTTTTATTCTGGAACCCTGAGGCCTGGGAACATGACATGGGTGGATTCTGGAACCCTGTGTCCTGTTAACATGACATGGGTGGATTCTGGAACCCTGGGTCCTGTTAACATGACATGGGTGGATTCTGGAACCCTGAGGCCTGGGAACATGACATCTGTTTAGATTGTGGAATACTGTGGCCTGGGAACTTGACTGAGCCTTGGTTCTGGACCCCTGTGGACTGGGAACATGACTGAGGTTTTATTCTGGAACCCTGAGGCCTGGGAACATGACATGGGTGGATTCTGGAACCCTGTGTCCTATTAACATGACATGGGTGGATTCTGGAACCCTGAGGCCTGGGAACATGACATCTGTTTAGATTGTGGAATACTGTGGCCTGGGAACTTGACTGAGCCTTGGTTCTGGACCCCTGTGGACTGGGAACATGACTGAGGTTTTATTCTGGAACCCTGAGGCCTGGGAACATGACATCTGTTTAGATTGTGGAATACTGTGGCCTGGGAACTTGACTGAGCCTTGGTTCTGGACCCCTGTGGACTGGGAACATGACTGAGGTTTTATTCTGGAACCCTGAGGCCTGGGAACATGACATGGGTGGATTCTGGAACCCTGTGTCCTGTTAACATGACATGGGTGGATTCTGGAACCCTGAGGCCTGGGAACATGACATCTGTTTAGATTGTGGAATACTGTGGCCTGGGAACATAACTGAGGATTGATTCTGGACCCCTGTGGCCTGGGAACTTGACTGAGCCTTGGTTCTGGACCCCTGTGGACTGGGAACATGACTGAGGTTTTATTCTGGAACCCTGAGGCCTGGGAACATGACATGGGTGGATTCTGGAACCCTGTGTCCTGTTAACATGACATGGGTGGATTCTGGAACCCTGAGGCCTGGGAACATGACATCTGTTTAGATTGTGGAATACTGTGGCCTGGGAACTTGACTGAGCCTTGGTTCTGGACCCCTGTGGACTGGGAACATGACTGAGGTTTTATTCTGGAACCCTGAGGCCTGGGAACATGACATCTGTTTAGATTGTGGAATACTGTGGCCTGGGAACTTGACTGAGCCTTGGTTCTGGACCCCTGTGGACTGGGAACATGACTGAGGTTTTATTCTGGAACCCTGAGGCCTGGGAACATGACATGGGTGGATTCTGGAACCCTGAGGCCTGGGAACATGACATCTGTTTAGATTGTGGAATACTGTGGCCTGGGAACTTGACTGAGCCTTGGTTCTGGACCCCTGTGGACTGGGAACATGACTGAGGTTTTATTCTGGAACCCTGAGGCCTGGGAACATGACATCTGTTTAGATGGTGGAATACTGTGGCCTGGGAACATAACTGAGGATTGATTCTGGACCCCTGTGGACTGGGAACATGACTGAGGTTTTATTCTGGAACCCTGAGGCCTGGGAACATGACATCTGTTTAGATTGTGGAATACTGTGGCCTGGGAACATAACTGAGGATTGATTCTGGACCCCTGTGGACTGGGAACATGACTGAGGTTTTATTCTGGAACCCTGAGGCCTGGGAACATGACATCTGTTTAGATTGTGGAATACTGTGGCCTGGGAACTTGACTGAGCCTTGGTTCTGGACCCCTGTGGACTGGGAACATGACTGAGGTTTTATTCTGGAACCCTGAGGCCTGGGAACATGACATGGGTGGATTCTGGACCCCTGTGTCCTGTTAACATGACATGGGTGGATTCTGGAACCCTGGGTCCTGTTAACATGACATGGGTGGATTCTGGAACCCTGAGGCCTGGGAACATGACATCTGTTTAGATTGTGGAATACTGTGGCCTGGGAACTTGACTGAGCCTTGGTTCTGGACCCCTGTGGACTGGGAACATGACTGAGGTTTTATTCTGGAACCCTGAGGCCTGGGAACATGACATCTGTTTAGATTGTGGAATACTGTGGCCTGGGAACTTGACTGAGCCTTGGTTCTGGACCCCTGTGGACTGGGAACATGACTGAGGTTTTATTCTGGAACCCTGAGGCCTGGGAACATGACATGGGTGGATTCTGGAACCCTGTGTCCTGTTAACATGACATGGGTGGATTCTGGAACCCTGAGGCCTGGGAACATGACATCTGTTTAGATTGTGGAATACTGTGGCCTGGGAACTTGACTGAGCCTTGGTTCTGGACCCCTGTGGACTGGGAACATGACTGAGGTTTTATTCTGGAACCCTGAGGCCTGGGAACATGACATGGGTGGATTCTGGAACCCTGTGTCCTGTTAACATGACATGGGTGGATTCTGGAACCCTGAGGCCTGGGAACATGACATCTGTTTAGATTGTGGAATACTGTGGCCTGGGAACTTGACTGAGCCTTGGTTCTGGACCCCTGTGGACTGGGAACATGACTGAGGTTTTATTCTGGAACCCTGAGGCCTGGGAACATGACATCTGTTTAGATTGTGGAATACTGTGGCCTGGGAACTTGACTGAGCCTTGGTTCTGGACCCCTGTGGACTGGGAACATGACTGAGGTTTTATTCTGGAACCCTGAGGCCTGGGAACATGACATGGGTGGATTCTGGAACCCTGTGTCCTGTTAACATGACATGGGTGGATTCTGGAACCCTGAGGCCTGGGAACATGACATCTGTTTAGATTGTGGAATACTGTGGCCTGGGAACTTGACTGAGCCTTGGTTCTGGACCCCTGTGGACTGGGAACATGACTGAGGTTTTATTCTGGAACCCTGAGGCCTGGGAACATGACATCTGTTTAGATGGTGGAATACTGTGGCCTGGGAACATAACTGAGGATTGATTCTGGACCCCTGTGGACTGGGAACATGACTGAGGTTTTATTCTGGAACCCTGAGGCCTGGGAACATGACATCTGTTTAGATTGTGGAATACTGTGGCCTGGGAACATAACTGAGGATTGATTCTGGACCCCTGTGGACTGGGAACATGACTGAGGTTTTATTCTGGAACCCTGAGGCCTGGGAACATGACATCTGTTTAGATTGTGGAATACTGTGGCCTGGGAACTTGACTGAGCCTTGGTTCTGGACCCCTGTGGACTGGGAACATGACTGAGGTTTTATTCTGGAACCCTGAGGCCTGGGAACATGACATGGGTGGATTCTGGAACCCTGTGTCCTGTTAACATGACATGGGTGGATTCTGGAACCCTGAGGCCTTGGAACATGACATCTGTTTAGATTGTGGAATACTGTGGCCTGGGAACATAACTGAGGATTGATTCTGGACCCCTGTGGACTGGGAACATGACTGAGGTTTTATTCTGGAACCCTGAGGCCTGGGAACATGACATCTGTTTAGATTGTGGAATACTGTGGCCTGGGAACTTGACTGAGCCTTGGTTCTGGACCCCTGTGGACTGGGAACATGACTGAGGTTTTATTCTGGAACCCTGTGTCCTGTTAACATGACATGGGTGGATTCTGGAACCCTGAGGCCTGGGAACATGACATCTGTTTAGATTGTGGAATACTGTGGCCTGGGAACTTGACTGAGCCTTGGTTCTGGACCCCTGTGGACTGGGAACATGACTGAGGTTTTATTCTGGAACCCTGAGGCCTGGGAACATGACATCGGTGGATTCTGGAACCCTGAGGCCTGGGAACATGACATCTGTTTAGATTGTGGAATACTGTGGCCTGGGAACTTGACTGAGCCTTGGTTCTGGACCCCTGTGCACTGGGAACATGACTGAGGTTTTATTCTGGAACCCTGTGTCCTGTTAACATGACATGGGTGGATTCTGGAACCCTGAGGCCTGGGAACATGACATCTGTTTAGATTGTGGAATACTGTGGCCTGGGAACATAACTGAGGATTGATTCTGGACCCCTGTGGACTGGGAACATGACTGAGGTTTTATTCTGGAACCCTGAGGCCTGGGAACATGACATGGGTGGATTCTGGAACCCTGTGTCCTGTTAACATGACATGGGTGGATTCTGGAACCCTGAGGCCTGGGAACATGACATCTGTTTAGATTGTGGAATACTGTGGCCTGGGAACTTGACTGAGCCTTGGTTCTGGACCCCTGTGGACTGGGAACATGACTGAGGTTTTATTCTGGAACCCTGAGGCCTGGGAACATGACATGGGTGGATTCTGGAACCCTGTGTCCTGTTAACATGACATGGGTGGATTCTGGAACCCTGGGTCCTGTTAACATGACATGGGTGGATTCTGGAACCCTGTGTCCTGTTAACATGACATGGGTGGATTCTGGAACCCTGAGGCCTGGGAACATGACATCTGTTTAGATTGTGGAATACTGTGGCCTGGGAACTTGACTGAGCCTTGGTTCTGGACCCCTGTGGACTGGGAACATGACTGAGGTTTTATTCTGGAACCCTGAGGCCTGGGAACATGACATCTGTTTAGATTGTGGAATACTGTGGCCTGGGAACATACCTGAGGATTGATTCTGGACCCCTGTGGACTGGGAACATGACTGAGGTTTTATTCTGGAACCCTGAGGCCTGGGAACATGACATCTGTTTAGATTGTGGAATACTGTGGCCTGGGAACTTGACTGAACCTTGGTTCTGGACCCCTGTGGACTGGGAACATGACTGAGGTTTTATTCTGGAACCCTGAGGCCTGGGAACATGACATGGGTGGATTCTGGAACCCTGTGTCCTGTTAACATGACATGGGTGGATTCTGGAACCGTGAGGCCTTGGAACATGACATCTGTTTAGATTGTGGAATACTGTGGCCTGGGAACATAACTGAGGATTGATTCTGGACCCCTGTGGACTGGGAACATGACTGAGGTTTTATTCTGGAACCCTGAGGCCTGGGAACATGACATCTGTTTAGATTGTGGAATACTGTGGCCTGGGAACTTGACTGAGCCTTGGTTCTGGACCCCTGTGGACTGGGAACATGACTGAGGTTTTATTCTGGAACCCTGTGGCCTGGGAACATGACACCGGTGGATTCTGGAACCCTGAGGCCTGGGAACATGACATCTGTTTAGATTGTGGAATACTGTGGCCTGGGAACATAACTGAGGATTGATTCTGGACCCCTGTGGACTGGGAACATGACTGAGGTTTTATTCTGGAACCCTGAGGCCTGGGAACATGACATCTGTTTAGATTGTGGAATACTGTGGCCTGGGAACTTGACTGAGCCTTGGTTCTGGACCCCTGTGGACTGGGAACATGACTGAGGTTTTATTCTGGAACCCTGTGTCCTGGGAACATGACATCGGTGGATTCTGGAACCGTGAGGCCTGGGAACATGACATCTGTTTAGATTGTGGAATACTGTGGCCTGGGAACATAACTGAGGATTGATTCTGGACCCCTGTGGACTGGGAACATGACTGAGGTTTTATTCTGGAACCCTGAGGCCTGGGAACATGACATCTGTTTAGATTGTGGAATACTGTGGCCTGGGAACTTGACTGAGCCTTGGTTCTGGACCCCTGTGGACTGGGAACATGACTGAGGTTTTATTCTGGAACCCTGTGGCCTGGGAACATGACATCGGTGGATTCTGGAACCCTGAGGCCTGGGAACATGACATCTGTTTAGATTGTGGAATACTGTGGCCTGGGAACATAACTGAGGATTGATTCTGGACCCCTGTGGACTGGGAACATGACTGAGGTTTTATTCTGGAACCCTGAGGCCTGGGAACATGACATCTGTTTAGATTGTGGAATACTGTGGCCTGGGAACTTGACTGAGCCTTGGTTCTGGACCCCTGTGGACTGGGAACATGACTGAGGTTTTATTCTGGAACCCTGTGTCCTGGGAACATGACATCTGTTTAGATTGTGGAATACTGTGGCCTGGGAACTTGACTGAGCCTTGGTTCTGGACCCCTGTGGACTGGGAACATGACTGAGGTTTTATTCTGGAACCCTGTGGCCTGGGAACATGACATCGGTGGATTCTGGAACCCTGAGGCCTGGGAACAAGACATCTGTTTAGATTGTGGAATACTGTGGCCTGGGAACTTGACTGAGCCTTGGTTCTGGACCCCTGTGGACTGGGAACATGACTGAGGTTTTATTCTGGAACCCTGAGGCCTGGGAACATGACATGGGTGGATTCTGGAACCCTGTGTCCTGTTAACATGACATGGGTGGATTCTGGAACCCTGAGGCCTTGGAACATGACATCTGTTTAGATTGTGGAATACTGTGGCCTGGGAACATAACTGAGGATTGATTCTGGACCCCTGTGGACTGGGAACATGACTGAGGTTTTATTCTGGAACCCTGAGGCCTTGGAACATGACATCTGTTTAGATTGTGGAATACTGTGGCCTGGGAACTTGACTGAGCCTTTGTTCTGGACCCCTGTGGACTGGGAACATGACTGAGGTTTTATTCTGGAACCCTGAGGCCTGGGAACATGACATCTGTTTAGATTGTGGAATACTGTGGCCTGGGAACTTGACTGAGCCTTGGTTCTGGACCCCTGTGGACTGGGAACATGACTGAGGTTTTATTCTGGAACCCTGAGGCCTGGGAACATGACATCTGTTTAGATTGTGGAATACTGTGGCCTGGGAACATAACTGAGGATTGATTCTGGACCCCTGTGGACTGGGAACATGACTGAGGTTTTATTCTGGAATCCTGTGTCCTGTTAACATGACATGGGTGGATTCTGGAACCCTGTGTCCTGTTAACATGACATGGGTGGATTCTGGAACCCTGGGTCCTGTTAACATGACATGGGTGGATTCTGGAACCCTGTGTCCTGTTAACATGACATGGGTGGATTCTGGAACCCTGGGTCCTGTTAACATGACATGGGTGGATTCTGGAACCCTGTGTCCTGTTAACATGACATGGGTGGATTCTGGAACCCTGAGGCCTGGGAACATGACATCTGTTTAGATTGTGGAATACTGTGGCCTGGGAACTTGACTGAGCCTTGGTTCTGGACCCCTGTGGACTGGGAACATGACTGAGGTTTTATTCTGGAACCCTGTGTCCTGGGAACATGACATCTGTTTAGATTGTGGAATACTGTGGCCTGGGAACTTGACTGAGCCTTGGTTCTGGACCCCTGTGGACTCTGAACATGACTGAGGTTTTATTCTGGAACCCTGTGTCCTGGGAACATGACATCGGTGGATTCTGGAACCCTGAGGCCTGGGAACATGACATGGGTGGATTCTGGAACCCTGTGTCCTGTTAACATGACATGGGTGGATTCTGGAACCCTGTGTCCTGTTAACATGACATGGGTGGATTCTGGAACCCTGGGTCCTGTTAACATGACATGGGTGGATTCTGGAACCCTGGGTCCTGTTAACATGACATGGGTGGATTCTGGAACCCTGAGGCCTGGGAACATGACATCTGTTTAGATTGTGGAATACTGTGGCCTGGGAACTTGACTGAGCCTTGGTTCTGGACCCCTGTGGACTGGGAACATGACTGAGGTTTTATTCTGGAACCCTGAGGCCTGGGAACATGACATGGGTGGATTCTGGACCCCTGTGTCCTGTTAACATGACATGGGTGGATTCTGGAACCCTGGGTCCTGTTAACATGACATGGGTTGATTCTGGAACCCTGAGGCCTGGGAACATGACATCTGTTTAGATTGTGGAATACTGTGGCCTGGGAACTTGACTGAGCCTTGGTTCTGGACCCCTGTGGACTGGGAACATGACTGAGGTTTTATTCTGGAACCCTGAGGCCTGGGAACATGACATGGGTGGATTCTGGAACCCTGTGTCCTGTTAACATGACATGGGTGGATTCTGGAACCCTGAGGCCTGGGAACATGACATCTGTTTAGATTGTGGAATACTGTGGCCTGGGAACTTGACTGAGCCTTGGTTCTGGACCCCTGTGGACTGGGAACATGACTGAGGTTTTATTCTGGAACCCTGAGGCCTGGGAACATGACATCTGTTTAGATTGTGGAATACTGTGGCCTGGGAACTTGACTGAGCCTTGGTTCTGGACCCCTGTGGACTGGGAACATGACTGAGGTTTTATTCTGGAACCCTGAGGCCTGGGAACATGACATGGGTGGATTCTGGAACCCTGTGTCCTGTTAACATGACATGGGTGGATTCTGGAACCCTGAGGCCTGGGAACATGACATCTGTTTAGATTGTGGAATACTGTGGCCTGGGAACTTGACTGAGCCTTGGTTCTGGACCCCTGTGGACTGGGAACATGACTGAGGTTTTATTCTGGAACCCTGAGGCCTGGGAACATGACATGGGTGGATTCTGGAACCCTGTGTCCTGTTAACATGACATGGGTGGATTCTGGAACCCTGGGTCCTGTTAACATGACATGGGTGGATTCTGGAACCCTGAGGCCTGGGAACATGACATCTGTTTAGATTGTGGAATACTGTGGCCTGGGAACTTGACTGAGCCTTGGTTCTGGACCCCTGTGGACTGGGAACATGACTGAGGTTTTATTCTGGAACCCTGAGGCCTGGGAACATGACATGGGTGGATTCTGGAACCCTGTGTCCTATTAACATGACATGGGTGGATTCTGGAACCCTGAGGCCTGGGAACATGACATCTGTTTAGATTGTGGAATACTGTGGCCTGGGAACTTGACTGAGCCTTGGTTCTGGACCCCTGTGGACTGGGAACATGACTGAGGTTTTATTCTGGAACCCTGAGGCCTGGGAACATGACATCTGTTTAGATTGTGGAATACTGTGGCCTGGGAACTTGACTGAGCCTTGGTTCTGGACCCCTGTGGACTGGGAACATGACTGAGGTTTTATTCTGGAACCCTGAGGCCTGGGAACATGACATGGGTGGATTCTGGAACCCTGTGTCCTGTTAACATGACATGGGTGGATTCTGGAACCCTGAGGCCTGGGAACATGACATCTGTTTAGATTGTGGAATACTGTGGCCTGGGAACATAACTGAGGATTGATTCTGGACCCCTGTGGCCTGGGAACTTGACTGAGCCTTGGTTCTGGACCCCTGTGGACTGGGAACATGACTGAGGTTTTATTCTGGAACCCTGAGGCCTGGGAACATGACATGGGTGGATTCTGGAACCCTGTGTCCTGTTAACATGACATGGGTGGATTCTGGAACCCTGAGGCCTGGGAACATGACATCTGTTTAGATTGTGGAATACTGTGGCCTGGGAACTTGACTGAGCCTTGGTTCTGGACCCCTGTGGACTGGGAACATGACTGAGGTTTTATTCTGGAACCCTGAGGCCTGGGAACATGACATCTGTTTAGATTGTGGAATACTGTGGCCTGGGAACTTGACTGAGCCTTGGTTCTGGACCCCTGTGGACTGGGAACATGACTGAGGTTTTATTCTGGAACCCTGAGGCCTGGGAACATGACATGGGTGGATTCTGGAACCCTGAGGCCTGGGAACATGACATCTGTTTAGATTGTGGAATACTGTGGCCTGGGAACTTGACTGAGCCTTGGTTCTGGACCCCTGTGGACTGGGAACATGACTGAGGTTTTATTCTGGAACCCTGAGGCCTGGGAACATGACATCTGTTTAGATGGTGGAATACTGTGGCCTGGGAACATAACTGAGGATTGATTCTGGACCCCTGTGGACTGGGAACATGACTGAGGTTTTATTCTGGAACCCTGAGGCCTGGGAACATGACATCTGTTTAGATTGTGGAATACTGTGGCCTGGGAACATAACTGAGGATTGATTCTGGACCCCTGTGGACTGGGAACATGACTGAGGTTTTATTCTGGAACCCTGAGGCCTGGGAACATGACATCTGTTTAGATTGTGGAATACTGTGGCCTGGGAACTTGACTGAGCCTTGGTTCTGGACCCCTGTGGACTGGGAACATGACTGAGGTTTTATTCTGGAACCCTGAGGCCTGGGAACATGACATGGGTGGATTCTGGACCCCTGTGTCCTGTTAACATGACATGGGTGGATTCTGGAACCCTGGGTCCTGTTAACATGACATGGGTGGATTCTGGAACCCTGAGGCCTGGGAACATGACATCTGTTTAGATTGTGGAATACTGTGGCCTGGGAACTTGACTGAGCCTTGGTTCTGGACCCCTGTGGACTGGGAACATGACTGAGGTTTTATTCTGGAACCCTGAGGCCTGGGAACATGACATCTGTTTAGATTGTGGAATACTGTGGCCTGGGAACTTGACTGAGCCTTGGTTCTGGACCCCTGTGGACTGGGAACATGACTGAGGTTTTATTCTGGAACCCTGAGGCCTGGGAACATGACATGGGTGGATTCTGGAACCCTGTGTCCTGTTAACATGACATGGGTGGATTCTGGAACCCTGAGGCCTGGGAACATGACATCTGTTTAGATTGTGGAATACTGTGGCCTGGGAACTTGACTGAGCCTTGGTTCTGGACCCCTGTGGACTGGGAACATGACTGAGGTTTTATTCTGGAACCCTGAGGCCTGGGAACATGACATGGGTGGATTCTGGAACCCTGTGTCCTGTTAACATGACATGGGTGGATTCTGGAACCCTGAGGCCTGGGAACATGACATCTGTTTAGATTGTGGAATACTGTGGCCTGGGAACTTGACTGAGCCTTGGTTCTGGACCCCTGTGGACTGGGAACATGACTGAGGTTTTATTCTGGAACCCTGAGGCCTGGGAACATGACATCTGTTTAGATTGTGGAATACTGTGGCCTGGGAACTTGACTGAGCCTTGGTTCTGGACCCCTGTGGACTGGGAACATGACTGAGGTTTTATTCTGGAACCCTGAGGCCTGGGAACATGACATGGGTGGATTCTGGAACCCTGTGTCCTGTTAACATGACATGGGTGGATTCTGGAACCCTGAGGCCTGGGAACATGACATCTGTTTAGATTGTGGAATACTGTGGCCTGGGAACTTGACTGAGCCTTGGTTCTGGACCCCTGTGGACTGGGAACATGACTGAGGTTTTATTCTGGAACCCTGAGGCCTGGGAACATGACATCTGTTTAGATGGTGGAATACTGTGGCCTGGGAACATAACTGAGGATTGATTCTGGACCCCTGTGGACTGGGAACATGACTGAGGTTTTATTCTGGAACCCTGAGGCCTGGGAACATGACATCTGTTTAGATTGTGGAATACTGTGGCCTGGGAACATAACTGAGGATTGATTCTGGACCCCTGTGGACTGGGAACATGACTGAGGTTTTATTCTGGAACCCTGAGGCCTGGGAACATGACATCTGTTTAGATTGTGGAATACTGTGGCCTGGGAACTTGACTGAGCCTTGGTTCTGGACCCCTGTGGACTGGGAACATGACTGAGGTTTTATTCTGGAACCCTGAGGCCTGGGAACATGACATGGGTGGATTCTGGAACCCTGTGTCCTGTTAACATGACATGGGTGGATTCTGGAACCCTGAGGCCTTGGAACATGACATCTGTTTAGATTGTGGAATACTGTGGCCTGGGAACATAACTGAGGATTGATTCTGGACCCCTGTGGACTGGGAACATGACTGAGGTTTTATTCTGGAACCCTGAGGCCTGGGAACATGACATCTGTTTAGATTGTGGAATACTGTGGCCTGGGAACTTGACTGAGCCTTGGTTCTGGACCCCTGTGGACTGGGAACATGACTGAGGTTTTATTCTGGAACCCTGTGTCCTGTTAACATGACATGGGTGGATTCTGGAACCCTGAGGCCTGGGAACATGACATCTGTTTAGATTGTGGAATACTGTGGCCTGGGAACTTGACTGAGCCTTGGTTCTGGACCCCTGTGGACTGGGAACATGACTGAGGTTTTATTCTGGAACCCTGAGGCCTGGGAACATGACATCGGTGGATTCTGGAACCCTGAGGCCTGGGAACATGACATCTGTTTAGATTGTGGAATACTGTGGCCTGGGAACTTGACTGAGCCTTGGTTCTGGACCCCTGTGCACTGGGAACATGACTGAGGTTTTATTCTGGAACCCTGTGTCCTGTTAACATGACATGGGTGGATTCTGGAACCCTGAGGCCTGGGAACATGACATCTGTTTAGATTGTGGAATACTGTGGCCTGGGAACATAACTGAGGATTGATTCTGGACCCCTGTGGACTGGGAACATGACTGAGGTTTTATTCTGGAACCCTGAGGCCTGGGAACATGACATGGGTGGATTCTGGAACCCTGTGTCCTGTTAACATGACATGGGTGGATTCTGGAACCCTGAGGCCTGGGAACATGACATCTGTTTAGATTGTGGAATACTGTGGCCTGGGAACTTGACTGAGCCTTGGTTCTGGACCCCTGTGGACTGGGAACATGACTGAGGTTTTATTCTGGAACCCTGAGGCCTGGGAACATGACATGGGTGGATTCTGGAACCCTGTGTCCTGTTAACATGACATGGGTGGATTCTGGAACCCTGGGTCCTGTTAACATGACATGGGTGGATTCTGGAACCCTGTGTCCTGTTAACATGACATGGGTGGATTCTGGAACCCTGAGGCCTGGGAACATGACATCTGTTTAGATTGTGGAATACTGTGGCCTGGGAACTTGACTGAGCCTTGGTTCTGGACCCCTGTGGACTGGGAACATGACTGAGGTTTTATTCTGGAACCCTGAGGCCTGGGAACATGACATCTGTTTAGATTGTGGAATACTGTGGCCTGGGAACATACCTGAGGATTGATTCTGGACCCCTGTGGACTGGGAACATGACTGAGGTTTTATTCTGGAACCCTGAGGCCTGGGAACATGACATCTGTTTAGATTGTGGAATACTGTGGCCTGGGAACTTGACTGAGCCTTGGTTCTGGACCCCTGTGGACTGGGAACATGACTGAGGTTTTATTCTGGAACCCTGAGGCCTGGGAACATGACATGGGTGGATTCTGGAACCCTGTGTCCTGTTAACATGACATGGGTGGATTCTGGAACCGTGAGGCCTTGGAACATGACATCTGTTTAGATTGTGGAATACTGTGGCCTGGGAACATAACTGAGGATTGATTCTGGACCCCTGTGGACTGGGAACATGACTGAGGTTTTATTCTGGAACCCTGAGGCCTGGGAACATGACATCTGTTTAGATTGTGGAATACTGTGGCCTGGGAACTTGACTGAGCCTTGGTTCTGGACCCCTGTGGACTGGGAACATGACTGAGGTTTTATTCTGGAACCCTGTGGCCTGGGAACATGACACCGGTGGATTCTGGAACCCTGAGGCCTGGGAACATGACATCTGTTTAGATTGTGGAATACTGTGGCCTGGGAACATAACTGAGGATTGATTCTGGACCCCTGTGGACTGGGAACATGACTGAGGTTTTATTCTGGAACCCTGAGGCCTGGGAACATGACATCTGTTTAGATTGTGGAATACTGTGGCCTGGGAACTTGACTGAGCCTTGGTTCTGGACCCCTGTGGACTGGGAACATGACTGAGGTTTTATTCTGGAACCCTGTGTCCTGGGAACATGACATCGGTGGATTCTGGAACCGTGAGGCCTGGGAACATGACATCTGTTTAGATTGTGGAATACTGTGGCCTGGGAACATAACTGAGGATTGATTCTGGACCCCTGTGGACTGGGAACATGACTGAGGTTTTATTCTGGAACCCTGAGGCCTGGGAACATGACATCTGTTTAGATTGTGGAATACTGTGGCCTGGGAACTTGACTGAGCCTTGGTTCTGGACCCCTGTGGACTGGGAACATGACTGAGGTTTTATTCTGGAACCCTGTGGCCTGGGAACATGACATCGGTGGATTCTGGAACCCTGAGGCCTGGGAACATGACATCTGTTTAGATTGTGGAATACTGTGGCCTGGGAACATAACTGAGGATTGATTCTGGACCCCTGTGGACTGGGAACATGACTGAGGTTTTATTCTGGAACCCTGAGGCCTGGGAACATGACATCTGTTTAGATTGTGGAATACTGTGGCCTGGGAACTTGACTGAGCCTTGGTTCTGGACCCCTGTGTACTGGGAACATGACTGAGGTTTTATTCTGGAACCCTGTGTCCTGGGAACATGACATCTGTTTAGATTGTGGAATACTGTGGCCTGGGAACTTGACTGAGCCTTGGTTCTGGACCCCTGTGGACTGGGAACATGACTGAGGTTTTATTCTGGAACCCTGTGGCCTGGGAACATGACATCGGTGGATTCTGGAACCCTGAGGCCTGGGAACAAGACATCTGTTTAGATTGTGGAATACTGTGGCCTGGGAACTTGACTGAGCCTTGGTTCTGGACCCCTGTGGACTGGGAACATGACTGAGGTTTTATTCTGGAACCCTGAGGCCTGGGAACATGACATGGGTGGATTCTGGAACCCTGTGTCCTGTTAACATGACATGGGTGGATTCTGGAACCCTGAGGCCTTGGAACATGACATCTGTTTAGATTGTGGAATACTGTGGCCTGGGAACATAACTGAGGATTGATTCTGGACCCCTGTGGACTGGGAACATGACTGAGGTTTTATTCTGGAACCCTGAGGCCTTGGAACATGACATCTGTTTAGATTGTGGAATACTGTGGCCTGGGAACTTGACTGAGCCTTTGTTCTGGACCCCTGTGGACTGGGAACATGACTGAGGTTTTATTCTGGAACCCTGAGGCCTGGGAACATGACATCTGTTTAGATTGTGGAATACTGTGGCCTGGGAACTTGACTGAGCCTTGGTTCTGGACCCCTGTGGACTGGGAACATGACTGAGGTTTTATTCTGGAACCCTGAGGCCTGGGAACATGACATCTGTTTAGATTGTGGAATACTGTGGCCTGGGAACATAACTGAGGATTGATTCTGGACCCCTGTGGACTGGGAACATGACTGAGGTTTTATTCTGGAATCCTGTGTCCTGTTAACATGACATGGGTGGATTCTGGAACCCTGTGTCCTGTTAACATGACATGGGTGGATTCTGGAACCCTGGGTCCTGTTAACATGACATGGGTGGATTCTGGAACCCTGTGTCCTGTTAACATGACATGGGTGGATTCTGGAACCCTGGGTCCTGTTAACATGACATGGGTGGATTCTGGAACCCTGTGTCCTGTTAACATGACATGGGTGGATTCTGGAACCCTGAGGCCTGGGAACATGACATCTGTTTAGATTGTGGAATACTGTGGCCTGGGAACTTGACTGAGCCTTGGTTCTGGACCCCTGTGGACTGGGAACATGACTGAGGTTTTATTCTGGAACCCTGTGTCCTGGGAACATGACATCTGTTTAGATTGTGGAATACTGTGGCCTGGGAACTTGACTGAGCCTTGGTTCTGGACCCCTGTGGACTGGGAACATGACTGAGGTTTTATTCTGGAACCCTGTGGCCTGGGAACATGACATCGGTGGATTCTGGAACCCTGAGGCCTGGGAACAAGACATCTGTTTAGATTGTGGAATACTGTGGCCTGGGAACTTGACTGAGCCTTGGTTCTGGACCCCTGTGGACTGGGAACATGACTGAGGTTTTATTCTGGAACCCTGAGGCCTGGGAACATGACATGGGTGGAATCTGGAACCCTGTGTCCTGTTAACATGACATGGGTGGATTCTGGAACCCTGAGGCCTTGGAACATGACATCTGTTTAGATTGTGGAATACTGTGGCCTGGGAACATAACTGAGGATTGATTCTGGACCCCTGTGGACTGGGAACATGACTGAGGTTTTATTCTGGAACCCTGAGGCCTTGGAACATGACATCTGTTTAGATTGTGGAATACTGTGGCCTGGGAACTTGACTGAGCCTTTGTTCTGGACCCCTGTGGACTGGGAACATGACTGAGGTTTTATTCTGGAACCCTGAGGCCTGGGAACATGACATCTGTTTAGATTGTGGAATACTGTGGCCTGGGAACTTGACTGAGCCTTGGTTCTGGACCCCTGTGGACTGGGAACATGACTGAGGTTTTATTCTGGAACCCTGAGGCCTGGGAACATGACATCTGTTTAGATTGTGGAATACTGTGGCCTGGGAACATAACTGAGGATTGATTCTGGACCCCTGTGGACTGGGAACATGACTGAGGTTTTATTCTGGAATCCTGTGTCCTGTTAACATGACATGGGTGGATTCTGGAACCCTGTGTCCTGTTAACATGACATGGGTGGATTCTGGAACCCTGGGTCCTGTTAACATGACATGGGTGGATTCTGGAACCCTGTGTCCTGTTAACATGACATGGGTGGATTCTGGAACCCTGGGTCCTGTTAACATGACATGGGTGGATTCTGGAACCCTGTGTCCTGTTAACATGACATGGGTGGATTCTGGAACCCTGAGGCCTGGGAACATGACATCTGTTTAGATTGTGGAATACTGTGGCCTGGGAACTTGACTGAGCCTTGGTTCTGGACCCCTGTGGACTGGGAACATGACTGAGGTTTTATTCTGGAACCCTGTGGCCTGGGAACATGACATCGGTGGATTCTGGAACCCTGAGGCCTGGGAACATGACATCTGTTTAGATTGTGGAATACTGTGGCCTGGGAACTTGACTGAGCCTTGGTTCTGGACCCCTGTGGACTGGGAACATGACTGAGGTTTTATTCTGGAACCCTGAGGCCTGGGAACATGACATGGGTGGATTCTGGAACCCTGTGTCCTGTTAACATGACATGGGTGGATTCTGGAACCCTGAGGCCTGGGAACATGACATCTGTTTAGATTGTGGAATACTGTGGCCTGGGAACTTGACTGAGCCTTGGTTCTGGACCCCTGTGGACTGGGAACATGACTGAGGTTTTATTCTGGAACCCTGAGGCCTGGGAACATGACATGGGTGGATTCTGGAACCCTGTGTCCTGTTAACATGACATGGGTGGATTCTGGAACCCTGTGTCTTGTTAACATGACATGGGTGGATTCTGGAACCCTGTGTCCTGTTAACATGACATGGGTGGATTCTGGAACCCTGGGTCCTGTTAACATGACATGGGTGGATTCTGGAACCCTGTGTCCTGTTAACATGACATGGGTGGATTCTGGAACCCTGAGGCCTGGGAACATGACATCTGTTTAGATTGTGGAATACTGTGGCCTGGGAACTTGACTGAGCCTTGGTTCTGGACCCCTGTGGACTGGGAACATGACTGAGGTTTTATTCTGGAACCCTGTGTCCTGTTAACATGACATGGGTGGATTCTGGAACCCTGTGTCCTGTTAACATGACATGGGTGGATTCTGGAACCCTGAGGCCTGGGAACATGACATCTGTTTAGATTGTGGAATACTGTGGCCTGGGAACTTGACTGAGCCTTGGTTCTGGACCCCTGTGGACTGGGAACATGACTGAGGTTTTATTCTGGAACCCTGAGGCCTGGGAACATGACATGGGTGGATTCTGGAACCCTGTGTCCTGTTAACATGACATGGGTGGATTCTGGAAACCTGAGGCCTTGGAACATGACATCTGTTTAGATTGTGGAATACTGTGGCCTGGGAACATAACTGAGGATTGATTCTGGACCCCTGTGGACTGGGAACATGACTGAGGTTTTATTCTGGAACCCTGTGTCCTGTTAACATGACATGGGTGGATTCTGGAACCCTGAGGCCTGGGAACATGACATCTGTTTAGATTGTGGAATACTGTGGCCTGGGAACATAACTGAGGATTGATTCTGGACCCCTGTGGACTGGGAACATGACTGAGGTTTTATTCTGGAACCCTGAGGCCTGGGAACATGACATGGGTGGATTCTGGAACCCTGTGTCCTGTTAACATGACATGGGTGGATTCTGGAACCCTGAGGCCTGGGAACATGACATCTGTTTAGATTGTGGAATACTGTGGCCTGGGAACTTGACTGAGCCTTGGTTCTGGACCCCTGTGGACTGGGAACATGACTGAGGTTTTATTCTGGAACCCTGAGGCCTGGGAACATGACATGGGTGGATTCTGGAACCCTGTGTCCTGTTAACATGATATGGGTGGATTCTGGAACCCTGGGTCCTGTTAACATGACATGGGTGGATTCTGGAACTCTGTGTCCTGTTAACATGACATGGGTGGATTCTGGAACCCTGAGGCCTGGGAACATGACATCTGTTTAGATTGTGGAATACTGTGGCCTGGGAACTTGACTGAGCCTTGGTTCTGGACCCCTGTGGACTGGGAACATGACTGAGGTTTTATTCTGGAACCCTGAGGCCTGGGAACATGACATCTGTTTAGATTGTGGAATACTGTGGCCTGGGAACATAACTGAGGATTGATTCTGGACCCCTGTGGACTGGGAACATGACTGAGGTTTTATTCTGGAACCCTGAGGCCTGGGAACATGACATCTGTTTAGATTGTGGAATACTGTGGCCTGGGAACTTGACTGAGCCTTGGTTCTGGACCCCTGTGGACTGGGAACATGACTGAGGTTTTATTCTGGAACCCTGAGGCCTGGGAACATGACATGGGTGGATTCTGGAACCCTGTGTCCTGTTAACATGACATGGGTGGATTCTGGAACCCTGAGGCCTTGGAACATGACATCTGTTTAGATTGTGGAATACTGTGGCCTGGGAACATAACTGAGGATTGATTCTGGACCCCTGTGGACTGGGAACATGACTGAGGTTTTATTCTGGAACCCTGAGGCCTGGGAACATGACATCTGTTTAGATTGTGGAATACTGTGGCCTGGGAACTTGACTGAGCCTTGGTTCTGGACCCCTGTGGACTGGGAACATGACTGAGGTTTTATTCTGGAACCCTGTGGCCTGGGAACATGACATCGGTGGATTCTGGAACCCTGAGGCCTGGGAACATGACATCTGTTTAGATTGTGGAATACTGTGGCCTGGGAACATAACTGAGGATTGATTCTGGACCCCTGTGGACTGGGAACATGACTGAGGTTTTATTCTGGAACCCTGAGGCCTGGGAACATGACATGGGTGGATTCTGGAACCCTGTGTCCTGTTAACATGACATGGGTGGATTCTGGAACCCTGTGTCCTGTTAACATGACATGGGTGGATTCTGGAACCCTGGGTCCTGTTAACATGACATGGGTGGATTCTGGAACCCTGGGTCCTGTTAACATGACATGGGTGGATTCTGGAACCCTGAGGCCTGGGAACATGACATCTGTTTAGATTGTGGAATACTGTGGCCTGGGAACTTGACTGAGCCTTGGTTCTGGACCCCTGTGGACTGGGAACATGACTGAGGTTTTATTCTGGAACCCTGTGTCCTGTTAACATGACATGGGTGGATTCTGGAACCCTGTGTCCTGTTAACATGACATGGGTGGATTCTGGAACCCTGAGGCCTGGGAACATGACATCTGTTTAGATTGTGGAATACTGTGGCCTGGGAACTTGACTGAGCCTTGGTTCTGGACCCCTGTGGACTGGGAACATGACTGAGGTTTTATTCTGGAACCCTGAGGCCTGGGAACATGACATGGGTGGATTCTGGAACCCTGTGTCCTGTTAACATGACATGGGTGGATTCTGGAACCCTGTGTCCTGTTAACATGACATGGGTGGATTCTGGAACCCTGAGGCCTGGGAACATGACATCTGTTTAGATTGTGGAATACTGTGGCCTGGGAACTTGACTGAGCCTTGGTTCTGGACCCCTGTGGACTGGGAACATGACTGAGGTTTTATTCTGGAACCCTGAGGCCTGGGAACATGACATCTGTTTAGATTGTGGAATACTGTGGCCTGGGAACATAACTGAGGATTGATTCTGGACCCCTGTGGAATGGGAACATGACTGAGGTTTTATTCTGGAACCCTGAGGCCTGGGAACATGACATCTGTTTAGATTGTGGAATACTGTGGCCTGGGAACTTGACTGAGCCTTGGTTCTGGACCCCTGTGGACTGGGAACATGACTGAGGTTTTATTCTGGAACCCTGTGGCCTGGGAACATGACATCGGTGGATTCTGGAACCCTGAGGCCTGGGAACATGACATCTGTTTAGATTGTGGAATACTGTGGCCTGGGAACATAACTGAGCCTTGGTTCTGGACCCCTGTGGACTGGGAACATGACTGAGGTTTTATTCTGGAACCCTGAGGCCTGGGAACATGACATCTGTTTAGATTGTGGAATACTGTGGCCTGGGAACTTGACTGAGCCTTGGTTCTGGACCCCTGTGGACTGGGAACATGACTGAGGTTTTATTCTGGAACCCTGAGGCCTGGGAACATGACATGGGTGGATTCTGGAACCCTGGGTCCTGTTAACATGACATGGGTGGATTCTGGAACCCTGAGGCCTGGGAACATGACATCTGTTTAGATTGTGGAATACTGTGGCCTGGGAACATAACTGAGCCTTGGTTCTGGACCCCTGTGGACTGGGAACATGACTGAGGTTTTATTCTGGAACCCTGAGGCCTGGGAACATGACATCTGTTTAGATTGTGGAATACTGTGGCCTGGGAACATAACTGAGGATTGATTCTGGACCCCTGTGGACTGGGAACATGACTGAGGTTTTATTCTGGAACCCTGTGTCCTGTTAACATGACATGGGTGGATTCTGGAACCCTGTGTCCTGTTAACATGACATGGGTGGATTCTGGAACCCTGGGTCCTGTTAACATGACATGGGTGGATTCTGGAACCCTGTGTCCTGTTAACATGACATGGGTGGATTCTGGAACCCTGGGTCCTGTTAACATGACATGGGTGGATTCTGGAACCCTGTGTCCTGATAACATGACATGGGTGGATTCTGGAACCCTGAGGCCTGGGAACATGACATCTGTTTAGATTGTGGAATACTGTGGCCTGGGAACTTGACTGAGCCTTGGTTCTGGACCCCTGTGGACTGGGAACATGACTGAGGTTTTATTCTGGAACCCTGTGGCCTGGGAACATTACATCGGTGGATTCTGGTACCCTGAGGCCTGGGAACATGACATCTGTTTAGATTGTGGAATACTGTGGCCTGGGAACTTGACTGAGCCTTGGTTCTGGACCCCTGTGGACTGGGAACATGACTGAGGTTTTATTCTGGAACCCTGAGGCCTGGGAACATGACATGGGTGGATTCTGGAACCCTGTGTCCTGTTAACATGACATGGATGGATTCTGGAACCCTGAGGCCTGGGAACATGACATCTGTTTAGATTGTGGAATACTGTGGCCTGGGAACTTGACTGAGCCTTGGTTCTGGACCCCTGTGGACTGGGAACATGACTGAGGTTTTATTCTGGAACCCTGAGGCCTGGGAACATGACATGGGTGGATTCTGGAACCCTGTGTCCTGTTAACATGACATGGGTGGATTCTGGAACCCTGTGTCTTGTTAACATGACATGGGTGGATTCTGGAACCCTGTGTCCTGTTAACATGACATGGGTGGATTCTGGAACCCTGGGTCCTGTTAACATGACATGGGTGGATTCTGGAACCCTGTGTCCTGTTAACATGACATGGGTGGATTCTGGAACCCTGAGGCCTGGGAACATGACATCTGTTTAGATTGTGGAATACTGTGGCCTGGGAACTTGCCTGAGCCTTGGTTCTGGAACCCTGTGGACTGGGAACATGACTGAGGTTTTATTCTGGAACCCTGTGTCCTGTTAACATGACATGGGTGGATTCTGGAACCCTGTGTCCTGTTAACATGACATGGGTGGATTCTGGAACCCTGAGGCCTGGGAACATGACATCTGTTTAGATTGTGGAATACTGTGGCCTGGGAACTTGACTGAGCCTTGGTTCTGGACCCCTGTGGACTGGGAACATGACTGAGGTTTTATTCTGGAACCCTGAGGCCTGGGAACATGACATGGATGGATTCTGGAACCCTGTGTCCTGTTAACATGACATGGGTGGATTCTGGAACCCTGGGTCCTGTTAACATGACATGGGTGGATTCTGGAACCCTGTGTCCTGTTAACATGACATGGGTGGATTCTGGAACCATGAGGCCTGGGAACATGACATCTGTTTAGATTGTGGAATACTGTGGCCTGGGAACTTGACTGAGCCTTAGTTCTGGAACCCTGTGGACTGGGAACATGACTGAGGTTTTATTCTGGAACCCTGTGTCCTGTTAACATGACATGGGTGGATTCTGGAACCCTGGGTCCTGTTAACATGACATGGGTGGATTCTGGAACCCTGAGGCCTGGGAACATGACATCTGTTTAGATTGTGGAATACTGTGGCCTGGGAACATAACTGAGGATTGATTCTGGACCCCTGTGGACTGGGAACATGACTGAGGTTTTATTCTGGAACCCTGAGGCCTGGGAACATGACATGGGTGGATTCTGGAACCCTGTGTCCTGTTAACATGACATGGGTGGATTCTGGAACCCTGAGGCCTGGGAACATGACATCTGTTTAGATTGTGGAATACTGTGGCCTGGGAACTTGACTGAGCCTTGGTTCTGGACCCCTGTGGACTGGGAACATGACTGAGGTTTTATTCTGGAACCCTGAGGCCTGGGAACATGACATCTGTTTAGATTGTGGAATACTGTGGCCTGGGAACTTGACTGAGCCTTGGTTCTGGACCCCTGTGGACTGGGAACATGACTGAGGTTTTATTCCGGAACCCTGAGGCCTGGGAACATGACATCTGTTTAGATTGTGGAATACTGTGGCCTGGGAACATAACTGAGGATTGATTCTGGACCCCTGTGGACTGGGAACATGACTGAGGTTTTATTCTGGAACCCTGAGGCCTGTTAACATGACATGGGTGGATTCTGGAACCCTGTGTCCTGTTAACATGACATGGGTGGATTCTGGAACCCTGGGTCCTGTTAACATGACATGGGTGGATTCTGGAACCCTGTGTCCTGTTAACATGACATGGGTGGATTCTGGAACCCGGAGGCCTGGGAACATGACATCTGTTTAGATTGTGGAATACTGTGGCCTGGGAACATAACTGAGCCTTGGTTCTGGACCCCTGTGGACTGGGAACATGACTGAGGTTTTATTCTGGAACCCTGAGGCCTGGGAACATGACATCTGTTTAGATTGTGGAATACTGTGGCCTGGGAACTTGACTGAGCCTTGGTTCTGGACCCCTGTGGACTGGGAACATGACTGAGGTTTTATTCTGGAACCCTGAGGCCTGGGAACATGACATTTGTTTAGATTGTGGAATACTGTGGCCTGGGAACTTGACTGAGCCTTGGTTCTGGACCCCTGTGGACTGGGAACATGACTGAGGTTTTATTCTGGAACCCTGAGGCCTGGGAACATGACATCTGTTTAGATTGTGGAATACTGTGGCCTGGGAACTTGACTGAGCCTTGGTTCTGGACCCCTGTGGACTGGGAACATGACTGAGGTTTTATTCTGGAACCCTGAGGCCTGGGAACATGACATCTGTTTAGATTGTGGAATACTGTGGCCTGGGAACTTGACTGAGCCTTGGTTCTGGACCCCTGTGGACTGGGAACATGACTGAGGTTTTATTCTGGAACCCTGAGGCCTGGGAACATGACATGGGTGGATTCTGGAACCCTGGGTCCTGTTAACATGACATGGGTGGATTCTGGAACCCTGGGTCCTGTTAACATGACATGGGTGGATTCTGGAACCCTGGGTCCTGTTAACATGACATGGGTGGATTCTGGAACCCTGAGGCCTGGGAACATGACATCTGTTTAGATTGTGGAATACTGTGGCCTGGGAACTTGACTGAGCCTTGGTTCTGGACCCCTGTGGACTGGGAACATGACTGAGGTTTTATTCTGGAACCCTGAGGCCTGGGAACATGACATCTGTTTAGATTGTGGAATACTGTGGCCTGGGAACTTGACTGAGCCTTGGTTCTGGACCCCTGTGGACTGGGAACATGACTGAGGTTTTATTCTGGAACCCTGTGTCCTGTTAACATGACATGGGTGGATTCTGGAACCCTGTGTCCTGTTAACATGACATGGGTGGATTCTGGAACCCTGAGGCCTGGGAACATGACATCTGTTTAGATTGTGGAATACTGTGGCCTGGGAACATAACTGAGCCTTGGTTCTGGACCCCTGTGGACTGGGAACATGACTGAGGTTTTATTCTGGAACCCTGAGGCCTGGGAACATGACATCTGTTTAGATTGTGGAATACTGTGGCCTGGGAACTTGACTGAGCCTTGGTTCTGGACCCCTGTGGACTGGGAACATGACTGAGGTTTTATTCTGGAACCCTGTGGCCTGGGAACATGACATCGGTGGATTCTGGAACCCTGAGGCCTGGGAACATGACATCTGTTTAGATTGTGGAATACTGTGGCCTGGGAACATAACTGAGGATTGATTCTGGACCCCTGTGGACTGGGAACATGACTGAGGTTTTATTCTGGAACCCTGAGGCCTGGGAACATGACATCTGTTTAGATTGTGGAATACTGTGGCCTGGGAACTTGACTGAGCCTTGGTTCTGGACCCCTGTGGACTCTGAACATGACTGAGGTTTTATTCTGGAACCCTGTGTCCTGGGAACATGACATCGGTGGATTCTGGAACCCTGAGGCCTGGGAACATGACATGGGTGGATTCTGGAACCCTGTGTCCTGTTAACATGACATGGGTGGATTCTGGAACCCTGTGTCCTGTTAACATGACATGGGTGGATTCTGGAACCCTGGGTCCTGTTAACATGACATGGGTGGATTCTGGAACCCTGGGTCCTGTTAACATGACATGGGTGGATTCTGGAACCCTGAGGCCTGGGAACATGACATCTGTTTAGATTGTGGAATACTGTGGCCTGGGAACTTGACTGAGCCTTGGTTCTGGACCCCTGTGGACTGGGAACATGACTGAGGTTTTATTCTGGAACCCTGTGTCCTGTTAACATGACATGGGTGGATTCTGGAACCCTGTGTCCTGTTAACATGACATGGGTGGATTCTGGAACCCTGAGGCCTGGGAACATGACATCTGTTTAGATTGTGGAATACTGTGGCCTGGGAACTTGACTGAGCCTTGGTTCTGGACCCCTGTGGACTGGGAACATGACTGAGGTTTTATTCTGGAACCCTGAGGCCTGGGAACATGACATGGGTGGATTCTGGAACCCTGTGTCCTGTTAACATGACATGGGTGGATTCTGGAACCCTGTGTCCTGTTAACATGACATGGGTGGATTCTGGAACCCTGAGGCCTGGGAACATGACATCTGTTTAGATTGTGGAATACTGTGGCCTGGGAACTTGACTGAGCCTTGGTTCTGGACCCCTGTGGACTGGGAACATGACTGAGGTTTTATTCTGGAACCCTGAGGCCTGGGAACATGACATCTGTTTAGATTGTGGAATACTGTGGCCTGGGAACATAACTGAGGATTGATTCTGGACCCCTGTGGAATGGGAACATGACTGAGGTTTTATTCTGGAACCCTGAGGCCTGGGAACATGACATCTGTTTAGATTGTGGAATACTGTGGCCTGGGAACTTGACTGAGCCTTGGTTCTGGACCCCTGTGGACTGGGAACATGACTGAGGTTTTATTCTGGAACCCTGTGGCCTGGGAACATGACATCGGTGGATTCTGGAACCCTGAGGCCTGGGAACATGACATCTGTTTAGATTGTGGAATACTGTGGCCTGGGAACATAACTGAGCCTTGGTTCTGGACCCCTGTGTACTGGGAACATGACTGAGGTTTTATTCTGGAACCCTGAGGCCTGGGAACATGACATCTGTTTAGATTGTGGAATACTGTGGCCTGGGAACTTGACTGAGCCTTGGTTCTGGACCCCTGTGGACTGGGAACATGACTGAGGTTTTATTCTGGAACCCTGAGGCCTGGGAACATGACATGGGTGGATTCTGGAACCCTGGGTCCTGTTAACATGACATGGGTGGATTCTGGAACCCTGAGGCCTGGGAACATGACATCTGTTTAGATTGTGGAATACTGTGGCCTGGGAACATAACTGAGCCTTGGTTCTGGACCCCTGTGGACTGGGAACATGACTGAGGTTTTATTCTGGAACCCTGAGGCCTGGGAACATGACATCTGTTTAGATTGTGGAATACTGTGGCCTGGGAACATAACTGAGGATTGATTCTGGACCCCTGTGGACTGGGAACATGACTGAGGTTTTATTCTGGAACCCTGTGTCCTGTTAACATGACATGGGTGGATTCTGGAACCCTGTGTCCTGTTAACATGACATGGGTGGATTCTGGAACCCTGGGTCCTGTTAACATGACATGGGTGGATTCTGGAACCCTGTGTCCTGTTAACATGACATGGGTGGATTCTGGAACCCTGGGTCCTGTTAACATGACATGGGTGGATTCTGGAACCCTGTGTCCTGATAACATGACATGGGTGGATTCTGGAACCCTGAGGCCTGGGAACATGACATCTGTTTAGATTGTGGAATACTGTGGCCTGGGAACTTGACTGAGCCTTGGTTCTGGACCCCTGTGGACTGGGAACATGACTGAGGTTTTATTCTGGAACCCTGTGGCCTGGGAACATTACATCGGTGGATTCTGGAACCCTGAGGCCTGGGAACATGACATCTGTTTAGATTGTGGAATACTGTGGCCTGGGAACTTGACTGAGCCTTGGTTCTGGACCCCTGTGGACTGGGAACATGACTGAGGTTTTATTCTGGAACCCTGAGGCCTGGGAACATGACATGGGTGGATTCTGGAACCCTGTGTCCTGTTAACATGACATGGGTGGATTCTGGAACCCTGTGTCTTGTTAACATGACATGGGTGGATTCTGGAACCCTGTGTCCTGTTAACATGACATGGGTGGATTCTGGAACCCTGGGTCCTGTTAACATGACATGGGTGGATTCTGGAACCCTGTGTCCTGTTAACATGACATGGGTGGATTCTGGAACCCTGAGGCCTGGGAACATGACATCTGTTTAGATTGTGGAATACTGTGGCCTGGGAACTTGCCTGAGCCTTGGTTCTGGACCCCTGTGGACTGGGAACATGACTGAGGTTTTATTCTGGAACCCTGTGTCCTGTTAACATGACATGGGTGGATTCTGGAACCCTGTGTCCTGTTAACATGACATGGGTGGATTCTGGAACCCTGAGGCCTGGGAACATGACATCTGTTTAGATTGTGGAATACTGTGGCCTGGGAACTTGACTGAGCCTTGGTTCTGGACCCCTGTGGACTGGGAACATGACTGAGGTTTTATTCTGGAACCCTGAGGCCTGGGAACATGACATGGGTGGATTCTGGAACCCTGTGTCCTGTTAACATGACATGGGTGGATTCTGGAACCCTGGGTCCTGTTAACATGACATGGGTGGATTCTGGAACCCTGAGGCCTGGGAACATGACATGGGTGGATTCTGGAACCCTGGGTCCTGTTAACATGACATGGGTGGATTCTGGAACCCTGAGGCCTGGGAACATGACATCTGTTTAGATTGTGGAATACTGTGGCCTGGGAACATAACTGAGGATTGATTCTGGACCCCTGTGGACTGGGAACATGACTGAGGTTTTATTCTGGAACCCTGAGGCCTGGGAACATGACATGGGTGGATTCTGGAACCCTGTGTCCTGTTAACATGACATGGGTGGATTCTGGAACCCTGAGGCCTGGGAACATGACATCTGTTTAGATTGTGGAATACTGTGGCCTGGGAACTTGACTGAGCCTTGGTTCTGGACCCCTGTGGACTGGGAACATGACTGAGGTTTTATTCTGGAACCCTGAGGCCTGGGAACATGACATCTGTTTAGATTGTGGAATACTGTGGCCTGGGAACTTGACTGAGCCTTGGTTCTGGACCCCTGTGGACTGGGAACATGACTGAGGTTTTATTCTGGAACCCTGAGGCCTGGGAACATGACATCTGTTTAGATTGTGGAATACTGTGGCCTGGGAACATAACTGAGGATTGATTCTGGACCCCTGTGGACTGGGAACATGACTGAGGTTTTATTCTGGAACCCTGAGGCCTGTTAACATGACATGGGTGGATTCTGGAACCCTGTGTCCTGTTAACATGACATGGGTGGATTCTGGAACCCTGGGTCCTGTTAACATGACATGGGTGGATTCTGGAACCCTGTGTCCTGTTAACATGACATGGGTGGATTCTGGAACCCGGAGGCCTGGGAACATGACATCTGTTTAGATTGTGGAATACTGTGGCCTGGGAACATAACTGAGCCTTGGTTCTGGACCCCTGTGGACTGGGAACATGACTGAGGTTTTATTCTGGAACCCTGAGGCCTGGGAACATGACATCTGTTTAGATTGTGGAATACTGTGGCCTGGGAACTTGACTGAGCCTTGGTTCTGGACCCCTGTGGACTGGGAACATGACTGAGGTTTTATTCTGGAACCCTGAGGCCTGGGAACATGACATTTGTTTAGATTGTGGAATACTGTGGCCTGGGAACTTGACTGAGCCTTGGTTCTGGACCCCTGTGGACTGGGAACATGACTGAGGTTTTATTCTGGAACCCTGAGGCCTGGGAACATGACATCTGTTTAGATTGTGGAATACTGTGGCCTGGGAACTTGACTGAGCCTTGGTTCTGGACCCCTGTTGACTGGGAACATGACTGAGGTTTTATTCTGGAACCCTGAGGCCTGGGAACATGACATGGGTGGATTCTGGAACCCTGTGTCCTGTTAACATGACATGGGTGGATTCTGGAACCCTGGGTCCTGTTAACATGACATGGGTGGATTCTGGAACCCTGAGGCCTGGGAACATGACATGGGTGGATTCTGGAACCCTGAGGCCTGGGAACATGACATCTGTTTAGATTGTGGAATACTGTGGCCTGGGAACTTGACTGAGCCTTGGTTCTGGAACCCTGTGGACTGGGAACATGACTGAGGTTTTATTCTGGAACCCTGTGTCCTGTTAACATGACATGGGTGGATTCTGGAACCCTGGGTCCTGTTAACATGACATGGGTGGATTCTGGAACCCTGAGGCCTGGGAACATGACATCTGTTTAGATTGTGGAATACTGTGGCCTGGGAACATAACTGAGGATTGATTCTGGACCCCTGTGGACTGGGAACATGACTGAGGTTTTATTCTGGAACCCTGAGGCCTGGGAACATGACATGGGTGGATTCTGGAACCCTGTGTCCTGTTAACATGACATGGGTGGATTCTGGAACCCTGAGGCCTGGGAACATGACATCTGTTTAGATTGTGGAATACTGTGGCCTGGGAACTTGACTGAGCCTTGGTTCTGGACCCCTGTGGACTGGGAACATGACTGAGGTTTTATTCTGGAACCCTGAGGCCTGGGAACATGACATCTGTTTAGATTGTGGAATACTGTGGCCTGGGAACTTGACTGAGCCTTGGTTCTGGACCCCTGTGGACTGGGAACATGACTGAGGTTTTATTCTGGAACCCTGAGGCCTGGGAACATGACATCTGTTTAGATTGTGGAATACTGTGGCCTGGGAACATAACTGAGGATTGATTCTGGACCCCTGTGGACTGGGAACATGACTGAGGTTTTATTCTGGAACCCTGAGGCCTGTTAACATGACATGGGTGGATTCTGGAACCCTGTGTCCTGTTAACATGACATGGGTGGATTCTGGAACCCTGGGTCCTGTTAACATGACATGGGTGGATTCTGGAACCCTGTGTCCTGTTAACATGACATGGGTGGATTCTGGAACCCTGGGTCCTGTTAACATGACATGGGTGGATTCTGGAACCCTGTGTCCTGTTAACATGACATGGGTGGATTCTGGAACCCGGAGGCCTGGGAACATGACATCTGTTTAGATTGTGGAATACTGTGGCCTGGGAACATAACTGAGCCTTGGTTCTGGACCCCTGTGGACTGGGAACATGACTGAGGTTTTATTCTGGAACCCTGTGGCCTGGGAACATGACATCTGTTTAGATTGTGGAATACTGTGGCCTGGGAACTTGACTGAGCCTTGGTTCTGGACCCCTGTGGACTGGGAACATGACTGAGGTTTTATTCTGGAACCCTGAGGCCTGGGAACATGACATTTGTTTAGATTGTGGAATACTGTGGCCTGGGAACTTGACTGAGCCTTGGTTCTGGACCCCTGTGGACTGGGAACATGACTGAGGTTTTATTCTGGAACCCTGAGGCCTGGGAACATGACATCTGTTTAGATTGTGGAATACTGTGGCCTGGGAACATAACTGAGGATTGATTCTGGACCCCTGTGGACTGGGAACATGACTGAGGTTTTATTCTGGAACCCTGAGGCCTGGGAACATGACATGGGTGGATTCGGGAACCCTGGGTCCTGTTAACATGACATGGGTGGATTCTGGAACCCTGAGGCCTGGGAACATGACATCTGTTTAGATTGTGGAATACTGTGGCCTGGGAACATAACTGAGCCTTGGTTCTGGACCCCTGTGGACTGGGAACATGACTGAGGTTTTATTCTGGAACCCTGAGGCCTGGGAACATGACATCTGTTTAGATTGTGGAATACTGTGGCCTGGGAACTTGACTGAGCCTTGGTTCTGGACCCCTGTGGACTGGGAACATGACTGAGGTTTTATTCTGGAACCCTGAGGCCTGGGAACATGACATCTGTTTAGATTGTGGAATACTGTGGCCTGGGAACTTGACTGAGCCTTGGTTCTGGACCCCTGTGGACTGGGAACATGACTGAGGTTTTATTCTGGAACCCTGAGGCCTGGGAACATGACATGGGTGGATTCTGGAACCCTGGGTCCTGTTAACATGACATGGGTGGATTCTGGAACCCTGGGTCCTGTTAACATGACATGGGTGGATTCTGGAACCCTGGGTCCTGTTAACATGACATGGGTGGATTCTGGAACCCTGAGGCCTGGGAACATGACATCTGTTTAGATTGTGGAATACTGTGGCCTGGGAACTTGACTGAGCCTTGGTTCTGGACCCCTGTGGACTGGGAACATGACTGAGGTTTTATTCTGGAACCCTGAGGCCTGGGAACATGACATCTGTTTAGATTGTGGAATACTGTGGCCTGGGAACTTGACTGAGCCTTGGTTCTGGACCCCTGTGGACTGGGAACATGACTGAGGTTTTATTCTGGAACCCTGTGTCCTGTTAACATGACATGGGTGGATTCTGGAACCCTGTGTCCTGTTAACATGACATGGGTGGATTCTGGAACCCTGAGGCCTGGGAACATGACATCTGTTTAGATTGTGGAATACTGTGGCCTGGGAACATAACTGAGCCTTGGTTCTGGACCCCTGTGGACTGGGAACATGACTGAGGTTTTATTCTGGAACCCTGAGGCCTGGGAACATGACATCTGTTTAGATTGTGGAATACTGTGGCCTGGGAACTTGACTGAGCCTTGGTTCTGGACCCCTGTGGACTGGGAACATGACTGAGGTTTTATTCTGGAACCCTGAGGCCTGGGAACATGACATGGGTGGATTCTGTAACCCTGGGTCCTGTTAACATGACATGGGTGGATTCTGGAACCCTGAGGCCTGGGAACATGACATCTGTTTAGATTGTGGAATACTGTGGCCTGGGAACATAACTGAGCCTTGGTTCTGGACCCCTGTGGACTGGGAACATGACTGAGGTTTTATTCTGGAACCCTGAGGCCTGGGAACATGACATCTGTTTAGATTGTGGAATACTGTGGCCTGGGAACTTGACTGAGCCTTGGTTCTGGACCCCTGTGGACTGGGAACATGACTGAGGTTTTATTCTGGAACCCTGAGGCCTGGGAACATGACATCTGTTTAGATTGTGGAATACTGTGGCCTGGGAACTTGACTGAGCCTTGGTTCTGGACCCCTGTGGACTGGGAACATGACTGAGGTTTTATTCTGGAACCCTGAGGCCTGGGAACATGACATCTGTTTAGATTGTGGAATACTGTGGCCTGGGAACATAACTGAGGATTGATTCTGGACCCCTGTGGACTGGGAACATGACTGAGGTTTTATTCTGGAACCCTGAGGCCTGGGAACATGACATCTGTTTAGATTGTGGAATACTGTGGCCTGGGAACTTGACTGAGCCTTGGTTCTGGACCCCTGTGGACTGGGAACATGACTGAGGTTTTATTCTGGAACCCTGAGGCCTGGGAACATGACATGGGTGGATTCTGGAACCCTGTGTCCTGTTAACATGACATGGGTGGATTCTGGAACCCTGAGGCCTTGGAACATGACATCTGTTTAGATTGTGGAATACTGTGGCCTGGGAACATAACTGAGGATTGATTCTGGACCCCTGTGGACTGGGAACATGACTGAGGTTTTATTCTGGAACCCTGAGGCCTGGGAACATGACATCTGTTTAGATTGTGGAATACTGTGGCCTGGGAACTTGACTGAGCCTTGGTTCTGGACCCCTGTGGACTGGGAACATGACTGAGGTTTTATTCTGGAACCCTGTGGCCTGGGAACATGACATCGGTGGATTCTGGAACCCTGAGGCCTGGGAACATGACATCTGTTTAGATTGTGGAATACTGTGGCCTGGGAACATAACTGAGGATTGATTCTGGACCCCTGTGGACTGGGAACATGACTGAGGTTTTATACTGGAACCCTGAGGCCTGGGAACATGACATGGGTGGATTCTGGAACCCTGTGTCCTGTTAACATGACATGGGTGGATTCTGGAACCCTGTGTCCTGTTAACATGACATGGGTGGATTCTGGAACCCTGGGTCCTGTTAACATGACATGGGTGGATTCTGGAACCCTGGGTCCTGTTAACATGACATGGGTGGATTCTGGAACCCTGAGGCCTGGGAACATGACATCTGTTTAGATTGTGGAATACTGTGGCCTGGGAACTTGACTGAGCCTTGGTTCTGGACCCCTGTGGACTGGGAACATGACTGAGGTTTTATTCTGGAACCCTGTGTCCTGTTAACATGACATGGGTGGATTCTGGAACCCTGTGTCCTGTTAACATGACATGGGTGGATTCTGGAACCCTGAGGCCTGGGAACATGACATCTGTTTAGATTGTGGAATACTGTGGCCTGGGAACTTGACTGAGCCTTGGTTCTGGACCCCTGTGGACTGGGAACATGACTGAGGTTTTATTCTGGAACCCTGAGGCCTGGGAACATGACATGGGTGGATTCTGGAACCCTGTGTCCTGTTAACATGACATGGGTGGATTCTGGAACCCTGTGTCCTGTTAACATGACATGGGTGGATTCTGGAACCCTGAGGCCTGGGAACATGACATCTGTTTAGATTGTGGAATACTGTGGCCTGGGAACTTGACTGAGCCTTGGTTCTGGACCCCTGTGGACTGGGAACATGACTGAGGTTTTATTCTGGAACCCTGAGGCCTGGGAACATGACATCTGTTTAGATTGTGGAATACTGTGGCCTGGGAACATAACTGAGGATTGATTCTGGACCCCTGTGGAATGGGAACATGACTGAGGTTTTATTCTGGAACCCTGAGGCCTGGGAACATGACATCTGTTTAGATTGTGGAATACTGTGGCCTGGGAACTTGACTGAGCCTTGGTTCTGGACCCCTGTGGACTGGGAACATGACTGAGGTTTTATTCTGGAACCCTGTGGCCTGGGAACATGACATCGGTGGATTCTGGAACCCTGAGGCCTGGGAACATGACATCTGTTTAGATTGTGGAATACTGTGGCCTGGGAACATAACTGAGCCTTGGTTCTGGACCCCTGTGGACTGGGAACATGACTGAGGTTTTATTCTGGAACCCTGAGGCCTGGGAACATGACATCAGTTTAGATTGTGGAATACTGTGGCCTGGGAACTTGACTGAGCCTTGGTTCTGGACCCCTGTGGACTGGGAACATGACTGAGGTTTTATTCTGGAACCCTGAGGCCTGGGAACATGACATGGGTGGATTCTGGAACCCTGGGTCCTGTTAACATGACATGGGTGGATTCTGGAACCCTGAGGCCTGGGAACATGACATCTGTTTAGATTGTGGAATACTGTGGCCTGGGAACATAACTGAGCCTTGGTTCTGGACCCCTGTGGACTGGGAACATGACTGAGGTTTTATTCTGGAACCCTGAGGCCTGGGAACATGACATCTGTTTAGATTGTGGAATACTGTGGCCTGGGAACATAACTGAGGATTGATTCTGGACCCCTGTGGACTGGGAACATGACTGAGGTTTTATTCTGGAACCCTGTGTCCTGTTAACATGACATGGGTGGATTCTGGAACCCTGTGTCCTGTTAACATGACATGGGTGGATTCTGGAACCCTGGGTCCTGTTAACATGACATGGGTGGATTCTGGAACCCTGTGTCCTGTTAACATGACATGGGTGGATTCTGGAACCCTGGGTCCTGTTAACATGACATGGGTGGATTCTGGAACCCTGTGTCCTGATAACATGACATGGGTGGATTCTGGAACCCTGAGGCCTGGGAACATGACATCTGTTTAGATTGTGGAATACTGTGGCCTGGGAACTTGACTGAGCCTTGGTTCTGGACCCCTGTGGACTGGGAACATGACTGAGGTTTTATTCTGGAACCCTGTGGCCTGGGAACATTACATCGGTGGATTCTGGTACCCTGAGGCCTGGGAATATGACATCTGTTTAGATTGTGGAATACTGTGGCCTGGGAACTTGACTGAGCCTTGGTTCTGGACCCCTGTGGACTGGGAACATGACTGAGGTTTTATTCTGGAACCCTGAGGCCTGGGAACATGACATGGGTGGATTCTGGAACCCTGTGTCCTGTTAACATGACATGGATGGATTCTGGAACCCTGAGGCCTGGGAACATGACATCTGTTTAGATTGTGGAATACTGTGGCCTGGGAACTTGACTGAGCCTTGGTTCTGGACCCCTGTGGACTGGGAACATGACTGAGGTTTTATTCTGGAACCCTGAGGCCTGGGAACATGACATGGGTGGATTCTGGAACCCTGTGTCCTGTTAACATGACATGGGTGGATTCTGGAACCCTGTGTCTTGTTAACATGACATGGGTGGATTCTGGAACCCTGTGTCCTGTTAACATGACATGGGTGGATTCTGGAACCCTGGGTCCTGTTAACATGACATGGGTGGATTCTGGAACCCTGTGTCCTGTTAACATGACATGGGTGGATTCTGGAACCCTGAGGCCTGGGAACATGACATCTGTTTAGATTGTGGAATACTGTGGCCTGGGAACTTGCCTGAGCCTTGGTTCTGGACCCCTGTGGACTGGGAACATGACTGAGGTTTTATTCTGGAACCCTGTGTCCTGTTAACATGACATGGGTGGATTCTGGAACCCTGTGTCCTGTTAACATGACATGGGTGGATTCTGGAACCCTGAGGCCTGGGAACATGACATCTGTTTAGATTGTGGAATACTGTGGCCTGGGAACTTGACTGAGCCTTGGTTCTGGACCCCTGTGGACTGGGAACATGACTGAGGTTTTATTCTGGAACCCTGAGGCCTGGGAACATGACATGGGTGGATTCTGGAACCCTGTGTCCTGTTAACATGACATGGGTGGATTCTGGAACCCTGGGTCCTGTTAACATGACATGGGTGGATTCTGGAACCCTGTGTCCTGTTAACATGACATGGGTGGATTCTGGAACCATGAGGCCTGGGAACATGACATCTGTTTAGATTGTGGAATACTGTGGCCTGGGAACTTGACTGAGCCTTGGTTCTGGAACCCTGTGGACTGGGAACATGACTGAGGTTTTATTCTGGAACCCTGTGTCCTGTTAACATGACATGGGTGGATTCTGGAACCCTGGGTCCTGTTAACATGACATGGGTGGATTCTGGAACCCTGAGGCCTGGGAACATGACATCTGTTTAGATTGTGGAATACTGTGGCCTGGGAACATAACTGAGGATTGATTCTGGACCCCTGTGGACTGGGAACATGACTGAGGTTTTATTCTGGAACCCTGAGGCCTGGGAACATGACATGGGTGGATTCTGGAACCCTGTGTCCTGTTAACATGACATGGGTGGATTCTGGAACCCTGAGGCCTGGGAACATGACATCTGTTTAGATTGTGGAATACTGTGGCCTGGGAACTTGACTGAGCCTTGGTTCTGGACCCCTGTGGACTGGGAGCATGACTGAGGTTTTATTCTGGAACCCTGAGGCCTGGGAACATGACATCTGTTTAGATTGTGGAATACTGTGGCCTGGGAACTTGACTGAGCCTTGGTTCTGGACCCCTGTGGACTGGGAACATGACTGAGGTTTTATTCCGGAACCCTGAGGCCTGGGAACATGACATCTGTTTAGATTGTGGAATACTGTGGCCTGGGAACATAACTGAGGATTGATTCTGGACCCCTGTGGACTGGGAACATGACTGAGGTTTTATTCTGGAACCCTGAGGCCTGTTAACATGACATGGGTGGATTCTGGAACCCTGTGTCCTGTTAACATGACATGGGTGGATTCTGGAACCCTGGGTCCTGTTAACATGACATGGGTGGATTCTGGAACCCTGTGTCCTGTTAACATGACATGGGTGGATTCTGGAACCCGGAGGCCTGGGAACATGACATCTGTTTAGATTGTGGAATACTGTGGCCTGGGAACATAACTGAGCCTTGGTTCTGGACCCCTGTGGACTGGGAACATGACTGAGGTTTTATTCTGGAACCCTGAGGCCTGGGAACATGACATCTGTTTAGATTGTGGAATACTGTGGCCTGGGAACTTGACTGAGCCTTGGTTCTGGACCCCTGTGGACTGGGAACATGACTGAGGTTTTATTCTGGAACCCTGAGGCCTGGGAACATGACATTTGTTTAGATTGTGGAATACTGTGGCCTGGGAACTTGACTGAGCCTTGGTTCTGGACCCCTGTGGACTGGGAACATGACTGAGGTTTTATTCTGGAACCCTGAGGCCTGGGAACATGACATCTGTTTAGATTGTGGAATACTGTGGCCTGGGAACATAACTGAGGATTGATTCTGGACCCCTGTGGACTGGGAACATGACTGAGGTTTTATTCTGGAACCCTGTGGCCTGGGAACATGACATGGGTGGATTCGGGAACCCTGGGTCCTGTTAACATGACATGGGTGGATTCTGGAACCCTGAGGCCTGGGAACATGACATCTGTTTAGATTGTGGAATACTGTGGCCTGGGAACATAACTGAGCCTTGGTTCTGGACCCCTGTGGACTGGGAACATGACTGAGGTTTTATTCTGGAACCCTGAGGCCTGGGAACATGACATCTGTTTAGATTGTGGAATACTGTGGCCTGGGAACTTGACTGAGCCTTGGTTCTGGACCCCTGTGGACTGGGAACATGACTGAGGTTTTATTCTGGAACCCTGAGGCCTGGGAACATGACATCTGTTTAGATTGTGGAATACTGTGGCCTGGGAACTTGACTGAGCCTTGGTTCTGGACCCCTGTGGACTGGGAACATGACTGAGGTTTTATTCTGGAACCCTGAGGCCTGGGAACATGACATGGGTGGATTCTGGAACCCTGGGTCCTGTTAACATGACATGGGTGGATTCTGGAACCCTGGGTCCTGTTAACATGACATGGGTGGATTCTGGAACCCTGGGTCCTGTTAACATGACATGGGTGGATTCTGGAACCCTGAGGCCTGGGAACATGACATCTGTTTAGATTGTGGAATACTGTGGCCTGGGAACTTGACTGAGCCTTGGTTCTGGACCCCTGTGGACTGGGAACATGACTGAGGTTTTATTCTGGAACCCTGAGGCCTGGGAACATGACATCTGTTTAGATTGTGGAATACTGTGGCCTGGGAACTTGACTGAGCCTTGGTTCTGGACCCCTGTGGACTGGGAACATGACTGAGGTTTTATTCTGGAACCCTGTGTCCTGTTAACATGACATGGGTGGATTCTGGAACCCTGTGTCCTGTTAACATGACATGGGTGGATTCTGGAACCCTGAGGCCTGGGAACATGACATCTGTTTAGATTGTGGAATACTGTGGCCTGGGAACATAACTGAGCCTTGGTTCTGGACCCCTGTGGACTGGGAACATGACTGAGGTTTTATTCTGGAACCCTGAGGCCTGGGAACATGACATCTGTTTAGATTGTGGAATACTGTGGCCTGGGAACTTGACTGAGCCTTGGTTCTGGACCCCTGTGGACTGGGAACATGACTGAGGTTTTATTCTGGAACCCTGTGGCCTGGGAACATGACATCGGTGGATTCTGGAACCCTGAGGCCTGGGAACATGACATCTGTTTAGATTGTGGAATACTGTGGCCTGGGAACATAACTGAGGATTGATTCTGGACCCCTGTGGACTGGGAACATGACTGAGGTTTTATTCTGGAACCCTGAGGCCTGGGAACATGACATCTGTTTAGATTGTGGAATACTGTGGCCTGGGAACTTGACTGAGCCTTGGTTCTGGACCCCTGTGGACTCTGAACATGACTGAGGTTTTATTCTGGAACCCTGTGTCCTGGGAACATGACATCGGTGGATTCTGGAACCCTGAGGCCTGGGAACATGACATGGGTGGATTCTGGAACCCTGTGTCCTGTTAACATGACATGGGTGGATTCTGGAACCCTGTGTCCTGTTAACATGACATGGGTGGATTCTGGAACCCTGGGTCCTGTTAACATGACATGGGTGGATTCTGGAACCCTGGGTCCTGTTAACATGACATGGGTGGATTCTGGAACCCTGAGGCCTGGGAACATGACATCTGTTTAGATTGTGGAATACTGTGGCCTGGGAACTTGACTGAGCCTTGGTTCTGGACCCCTGTGGACTGGGAACATGACTGAGGTTTTATTCTGGAACCCTGTGTCCTGTTAACATGACATGGGTGGATTCTGGAACCCTGTGTCCTGTTAATATGACATGGGTGGATTCTGGAACCCTGAGGCCTGGGAACATGACATCTGTTTAGATTGTGGAATACTGTGGCCTGGGAACTTGACTGAGCCTTGGTTCTGGACCCCTGTGGACTGGGAACATGACTGAGGTTTTATTCTGGAACCCTGAGGCCTGGGAACATGACATGGGTGGATTCTGGAACCCTGTGTCCTGTTAACATGACATGGGTGGATTCTGGAACCCTGTGTCCTGTTAACATGACATGGGTGGATTCTGGAACCCTGAGGCCTGGGAACATGACATCTGTTTAGATTGTGGAATACTGTGGCCTGGGAACTTGACTGAGCCTTGGTTCTGGACCCCTGTGGACTGGGAACATGACTGAGGTTTTATTCTGGAACCCTGAGGCCTGGGAACATGACATCTGTTTAGATTGTGGAATACTGTGGCCTGGGAACATAACTGAGGATTGATTCTGGACCCCTGTGGAATGGGAACATGACTGAGGTTTTATTCTGGAACCCTGAGGCCTGGGAACATGACATCTGTTTAGATTGTGGAATACTGTGGCCTGGGAACTTGACTGAGCCTTGGTTCTGGACCCCTGTGGACTGGGAACATGACTGAGGTTTTATTCTGGAACCCTGTGGCCTGGGAACATGACATCGGTGGATTCTGGAACCCTGAGGCCTGGGAACATGACATCTGTTTAGATTGTGGAATACTGTGGCCTGGGAACATAACTGAGCCTTGGTTCTGGACCCCTGTGTACTGGGAACATGACTGAGGTTTTATTCTGGAACCCTGAGGCCTGGGAACATGACATCTGTTTAGATTGTGGAATACTGTGGCCTGGGAACTTGACTGAGCCTTGGTTCTGGACCCCTGTGGACTGGGAACATGACTGAGGTTTTATTCTGGAAACCTGAGGCCTGGGAACATGACATGGGTGGATTCTGGAACCCTGGGTCCTGTTAACATGACATGGGTGGATTCTGGAACCCTGAGGCCTGGGAACATGACATCTGTTTAGATTGTGGAATACTGTGGCCTGGGAACATAACTGAGCCTTGGTTCTGGACCCCTGTGGACTGGGAACATGACTGAGGTTTTATTCTGGAACCCTGAGGCCTGGGAACATGACATCTGTTTAGATTGTGGAATACTGTGGCCTGGGAACATAACTGAGGATTGATTCTGGACCCCTGTGGACTGGGAACATGACTGAGGTTTTATTCTGGAACCCTGTGTCCTGTTAACATGACATGGGTGGATTCTGGAACCCTGTGTCCTGTTAACATGACATGGGTGGATTCTGGAACCCTGGGTCCTGTTAACATGACATGGGTGGATTCTGGAACCCTGTGTCCTGTTAACATGACATGGGTGGATTCTGGAACCCTGGGTCCTGTTAACATGACATGGGTGGATTCTGGAACCCTGTGTCCTGATAACATGACATGGGTGGATTCTGGAACCCTGAGGCCTGGGAACATGACATCTGTTTAGATTGTGGAATACTGTGGCCTGGGAACTTGACTGAGCCTTGGTTCTGGACCCCTGTGGACTGGGAACATGACTGAGGTTTTATTCTGGAACCCTGTGGCCTGGGAACATTACATCGGTGGATTCTGGAACCCTGAGGCCTGGGAACATGACATCTGTTTAGATTGTGGAATACTGTGGCCTGGGAACTTGACTGAGACTTGGTTCTGGACCCCTGTGGACTGGGAACATGACTGAGGTTTTATTCTGGAACCCTGAGGCCTGGGAACATGACATGGGTGCATTCTGGAACCCTGTGTCCTGTTAACATGACATGGATGGATTCTGGAACCCTGAGGCCTGGGAACATGACATCTGTTTAGATTGTGGAATACTGTGGCCTGGGAACTTGACTGAGCCTTGGTTCTGGACCCCTGTGGACTGGGAACATGACTGAGGTTTTATTCTGGAACCCTGAGGCCTGGGAACATGACATGGGTGGATTCTGGAACCCTGTGTCCTGTTAACATGACATGGGTGGATTCTGGAACCCTGTGTCTTGTTAACATGACATGGGTGGATTCTGGAACCCTGTGTCCTGTTAACATGACATGGGTGGATTCTGGAACCCTGGGTCCTGTTAACATGACATGGGTGGATTCTGGAACCCTGTGTCCTGTTAACATGACATGGGTGGATTCTGGAACCCTGAGGCCTGGGAACATGACATCTGTTTAGATTGTGGAATACTGTGGCCTGGGAACTTGCCTGAGCCTTGGTTCTGGACCCCTGTGGACTGGGAACATGACTGAGGTTTTATTCTGGAACCCTGTGTCCTGTTAACATGACATGGGTGGATTCTGGAACCCTGTGTCCTGTTAACATGACATGGGTGGATTCTGGAACCCTGAGGCCTGGGAACATGACATCTGTTTAGATTGTGGAATACTGTGGCCTGGGAACTTGACTGAGCCTTGGTTCTGGACCCCTGTGGACTGGGAACATGACTGAGGTTTTATTCTGGAACCCTGAGGCCTGGGAACATGACATGGGTGGATTCTGGAACCCTGTGTCCTGTTAACATGACATGGGTGGATTCTGGAACCCTGGGTCCTGTTAACATGACATGGGTGGATTCTGGAACCCTGAGGCCTGGGAACATGACATGGGTGGATTCTGGAACCCTGAGGCCTGGGAACATGACATCTGTTTAGATTGTGGAATACTGTGGCCTGGGAACTTGACTGAGCCTTGGTTCTGGAACCCTGTGGACTGGGAACATGACTGAGGTTTTATTCTGGAACCCTGTGTCCTGTTAACATGACATGGGTGGATTCTGGAACCCTGGGTCCTGTTAACATGACATGGGTGGATTCTGGAACCCTGAGGCCTGGGAACATGACATCTGTTTAGATTGTGGAATACTGTGGCCTGGGAACATAACTGAGGATTGATTCTGGACCCCTGTGGACTGGGAACATGACTGAGGTTTTATTCTGGAACCCTGAGGCCTGGGAACATGACATGGGTGGATTCTGGAACCCTGTGTCCTGTTAACATGACATGGGTGGATTCTGGAACCCTGAGGCCTGGGAACATGACATCTGTTTAGATTGTGGAATACTGTGGCCTGGGAACTTGACTGAGCCTTGGTTCTGGACCCCTGTGGACTGGGAACATGACTGAGGTTTTATTCTGGAACCCTGAGGCCTGGGAACATGACATCTGTTTAGATTGTGGAATACTGTGGCCTGGGAACTTGACTGAGCCTTGGTTCTGGACCCCTGTGGACTGGGAACATGACTGAGGTTTTATTCTGGAACCCTGAGGCCTGGGAACATGACATCTGTTTAGATTGTGGAATACTGTGGCCTGGGAACATAACTGAGGATTGATTCTGGACCCCTGTGGACTGGGAACATGACTGAGGTTTTATTCTGGAACCCTGAGGCCTGTTAACATGACATGGGTGGATTCTGGAACCCTGTGTCCTGTTAACATGACATGGGTGGATTCTGGAACCCTGGGTCCTGTTAACATGACATGGGTGGATTCTGGAACCCTGTGTCCTGTTAACATGACATGGGTGGATTCTGGAACCCGGAGGCCTGGGAACATGACATCTGTTTAGATTGTGGAATACTGTGGCCTGGGAACATAACTGAGCCTTGGTTCTGGACCCCTGTGGACTGGGAACATGACTGAGGTTTTATTCTGGAACCCTGAGGCCTGGGAACATGACATCTGTTTAGATTGTGGAATACTGTGGCCTGGGAACTTGACTGAGCCTTGGTTCTGGACCCCTGTGGACTGGGAACATGACTGAGGTTTTATTCTGGAACCCTGAGGCCTGGGAACATGACATTTGTTTAGATTGTGGAATACTGTGGCCTGGGAACTTGACTGAGCCTTGGTTCTGGACCCCTGTGGACTGGGAACATGACTGAGGTTTTATTCTGGAACCCTGAGGCCTGGGAACATGACATCTGTTTAGATTGTGGAATACTGTGGCCTGGGAACATAACTGAGGATTGATTCTGGACCCCTGTGGACTGGGAACATGACTGAGGTTTTATTCTGGAACCCTGAGGCCTGGGAACATGACATGGGTGGATTCGGGAACCCTGGGTCCTGTTAACATGACATGGGTGGATTCTGGAACCCTGAGGCCTGGGAACATGACATCTGTTTAGATTGTGGAATACTGTGGCCTGGGAACATAACTGAGCCTTGGTTCTGGACCCCTGTGGACTGGGAACATGACTGAGGTTTTATTCTGGAACCCTGAGGCCTGGGAACATGACATCTGTTTAGATTGTGGAATACTGTGGCCTGGGAACTTGACTGAGCCTTGGTTCTGGACCCCTGTGGACTGGGAACATGACTGAGGTTTTATTCTGGAACCCTGAGGCCTGGGAACATGACATCTGTTTAGATTGTGGAATACTGTGGCCTGGGAACTTGACTGAGCCTTGGTTCTGGACCCCTGTGGACTGGGAACATGACTGAGGTTTTATTCTGGAACCCTGAGGCCTGGGAACATGACATGGGTGGATTCTGGAACCCTGGGTCCTGTTAACATGACATGGGTGGATTCTGGAACCCTGGGTCCTGTTAACATGACATGGGTGGATTCTGGAACCCTGGGTCCTGTTAACATGACATGGGTGGATTCTGGAACCCTGAGGCCTGGGAACATGACATCTGTTTAGATTGTGGAATACTGTGGCCTGGGAACTTGACTGAGCCTTGGTTCTGGACCCCTGTGGACTGGGAACATGACTGAGGTTTTATTCTGGAACCCTGAGGCCTGGGAACATGACATCTGTTTAGATTGTGGAATACTGTGGCCTGGGAACTTGACTGAGCCTTGGTTCTGGACCCCTGTGGACTGGGAACATGACTGAGGTTTTATTCTGGAACCCTGTGTCCTGTTAACATGACATGGGTGGATTCTGGAACCCTGTGTCCTGTTAACATGACATGGGTGGATTCTGGAACCCTGAGGCCTGGGAACATGACATCTGTTTAGATTGTGGAATACTGTGGCCTGGGAACATAACTGAGCCTTGGTTCTGGACCCCTGTGGACTGGGAACATGACTGAGGTTTTATTCTGGAACCCTGAGGCCTGGGAACATGACATCTGTTTAGATTGTGGAATACTGTGGCCTGGGAACTTGACTGAGCCTTGGTTCTGGACCCCTGTGGACTGGGAACATGACTGAGGTTTTATTCTGGAACCCTGAGGCCTGGGAACATGACATGGGTGGATTCTGTAACCCTGGGTCCTGTTAACATGACATGGGTGGATTCTGGAACCCTGAGGCCTGGGAACATGACATCTGTTTAGATTGTGGAATACTGTGGCCTGGGAACATAACTGAGCCTTGGTTCTGGACCCCTGTGGACTGGGAACATGACTGAGGTTTTATTCTGGAACCCTGAGGCCTGGGAACATGACATCTGTTTAGATTGTGGAATACTGTGGCCTGGGAACTTGACTGAGCCTTGGTTCTGGACCCCTGTGGACTGGGAACATGACTGAGGTTTTATTCTGGAACCCTGAGGCCTGGGAACATGACATCTGTTTAGATTGTGGAATACTGTGGCCTGGGAACTTGACTGAGCCTTGGTTCTGGACCCCTGTGGACTGGGAACATGACTGAGGTTTTATTCTGGAACCCTGAGGCCTGGGAACATGACATCTGTTTAGATTGTGGAATACTGTGGCCTGGGAACATAACTGAGGATTGATTCTGGACCCCTGTGGACTGGGAACATGACTGAGGTTTCATTCTGGAAGCCTGAGGCCTGGGAACATGACATGGGTGGATTCTGGAACCCTGGGTCCTGTTAACATGACATGGGTGGATTCTGGAACCCTGAGGCCTGGGAACATGACATCTGTTTAGATTGTGGAATACTGTGGCCTGGGAACATAACTGAGCCTTGGTTCTGGACCCCTGTGGACTGGGAACATGACTGAGGTTTTATTCTGGAACCCTGAGGCCTGGGAACATGACATCTGTTTAGATTGTGGAATACTGTGGCCTGGGAACTTTACTGAGCCTTGGTTCTGGACCCCTGTGGACTGGGAACATGACTGAGGTTTTATTCTGGAACCCTGAGGCCTGGGAACATGACATCTGTTTAGATTGTGGAATACTGTGGCCTGGGAACTTGACTGAGCCTTGGTTCTGGACCCCTGTGGACTGGGAACATGACTGAGGTTTTATTCTGGAACCCTGAGGCCTGGGAACATGACATCTGTTTATATTGTGGAATACTGTGGCCTGGGAACTTGACTGAGCCTTGGTTCTGGACCCCTGTGGACTGGGAACATGACTGAGGTTTTATTCTGGAACCCTGAGGCCTGGGAACATGACATCTGTTTAGATTGTGGAATACTGTGGCCTGGGAACATAACTGAGGATTGATTCTGGACCCCTGTGGACTGGGAACATGACTGAGGTTTTATTCTGGAACCCTGTGTCCTGTTAACATGACATGGGTGGATTCTGGAACCCTGAGGCCTGGGAACATGACATCTGTTTAGATTGTGGAATACTGTGGCCTGGGAACTTGACTGAGCCTTGGTTCTGGACCCCTGTGGACTGGGAACATGACTGAGGTTTTATTCTGGAACCCTGTGTCCTGTTAACATGACATGGGTGGATTCTGGAACCCTGGGTCCTGTTAACGTGACATGGGTGGATTCTGGAACCCTGAGGCCTGGGAACATGACATCTGTTTAGATTGTGGAATACTGTGGCCTGGGAACATAACTGAGGATTGATTCTGGACCCCTGTGGACTGGGAAAATGACTGAGGTTTTATTCTGGAACCCTGAGGCCTGGGAACATGACATGGGTGGATTCTGGAACCCTGTGTCCTGTTAACATGACATGGGTGGATTCTGGAACCCTGAGGCCTGGGAACATGACATCTGTTTAGATTGTGGAATACTGTGGCCTGGGAACTTGACTGAGCCTTGGTTCTGGACCCCTGTGGACTGGGAACATGACTGAGGTTTTATTCTGGAACCCTGAGGCCTGGGAACATGACATCTGTTTAGATTGTGGAATACTGTGGCCTGGGAACTTGACTGAGCCTTGGTTCTGGACCCCTGTGGACTGGGAACATGACTGAGGTTTTATTCTGGAACCCTGTGTCCTGTTAACATGACATGGGTGGATTCTGGAACCCTGTGTCCTGTTAACATGACATGGGTGGATTCTGGAACCCTGAGGCCTGGGAACATGACATCTGTTTAGATTGTGGAATACTGTGGCCTGGGAACATAACTGAGCCTTGGTTCTGGACCCCTGTGGACTGGGAACATGACTGAGGTTTTATTCTGGAACCCTGAGGCCTGGGAACATGACATCTGTTTAGATTGTGGAATACTGTGGCCTGGGAACTTGACTGAGCCTTGGTTCTGGACCCCTGTGGACTGGGAACATGACTGAGGTTTTATTCTGGAACCCTGAGGCCTGGGAACATGACATCTGTTTAGACTGTGGAATACTGTGGCCTGGGAACTTGACTGAGCCTTGGTTCTGGACCCCTGTGGACTGGGAACATGACTGAGGTTTTATTCTGGAACCCTGAGGCCTGGGAACATGACATCTGTTTAGATTGTGGAATACTGTGGCCTGGGAACTTGACTGAGCCTTGGTTCTGGACCCCTGTGGACTGGGAACATGACTGAGGTTTTATTCGGGAACCCTGAGGCCTGGGAACATGACATCTGTTTAGATTGTGGAATACTGTGGCCTGGGAACATAACTGAGGATTGATTCTGGACCCCTGTGGACTGGGAACATGACTGAGGTTTTATTCTGGAACCCTGAGGCCTGGGAACATGACATCTGTTTAGATTGTGGAATACTGTGGCCTGGGAACATAACTGAGGATTGATTCTGGACCCCTGTGGACTGGGAACATGACTGAGGTTTTATTCTGGAACCCTGAGGCCTGTTAACATGACATGGGTGGATTCTGGAACCCTGTGTCCTGTTAACATGACATGGGTGGATTCTGGAACCCTGTGTCCTGTTAACATGACATGGGTGGATTCTGGAACCCTGGGTCCTGTTAACATGACATGGGTGGATTCTGGAACCCTGAGGCCTGGGAACATGACATCTGTTTAGATTGTGGAATACTGTGGCCTGGGAACTTGACTGAGCCTTGGTTCTGGACCCCTGTGGACTGGGAACATGACTGAGGTTTTATTCTGGAACCCTGTGTCCTGTTAACATGACATGGGTGGATTCTGGAACCCTGTGTCCTGTTAACATGACATGGGTGGATTCTGGAACCCTGAGGCCTGGGAACATGACATCTGTTTAGATTGTGGAATACTGTGGCCTGGGAACATAACTGAGCCTTGGTTCTGGACCCCTGTGGACTGGGAACATGACTGAGGTTTTATTCTGGAACCCTGAGGCCTGGGAACATGACATCTGTTTAGATTGTGGAATACTGTGGCCTGGGAACTTGACTGAGCCTTGGTTCTGGACCCCTGTGGACTGGGAACATGACTGAGGTTTTATTCTGGAACCCTGAGGCATGGGAACATGACATCTGTTTAGACTGTGGAATACTGTGGCCTGGGAACTTGACTGAGCCTTGGTTCTGGACCCCTGTGGACTGGGAACATGACTGAGGTTTTATTCTGGAACCCTGAGGCCTGGGAACATGACATCTGTTTAGATTGTGGAATACTGTGGCCTGGGAACTTGACTGAGCCTTGGTTCTGGACCCCTGTGGACTGGGAACATGACTGAGGTTTTATTCTGGAACCCTGTGTCCTGTTAACATGACATGGGTGGATTCTGGAACCCTGGGTCCTGTTAACATGACATGGGTGGATTCTGGAACCCTGAGGCCTGGGAACATGACATCTGTTTAGATTGTGGAATACTGTGGCCTGGGAACTTGACTGAGCCTTGGTTCTGGACCCCTGTGGACTGGGAACATGACTGAGGTTTTATTCTGGAACCCTGAGGCCTGGGAACATGACATCTGTTTAGATTGTGGAATACTGTGGCCTGGGAACATAACTGAGGATTGATTCTGGACCCCTGTGGACTGGGAACATGACTGAGGTTTTATTCTGGAACCCTGAGGCCTGGGAACATGACATCTGTTTAGATTGTGGAATACTGTGGCCTGGGAACATAACTGTGGATTGATTCTGGACCCCTGTGGACTGGGAACATGACTGAGGTTTTATTCTGGAACCCTGAGGCCTGTTAACATGACATGGGTGGATTCTGGAACCCTGTGTCCTGTTAACATGACATGGGTGGATTCTGGAACCCTGTGTCCTGTTAACATGACATGGGTGGATTCTGGAACCCTGGGTCCTGTTAACATGACATGGGTGGATTCTGGAACCCTGAGGCCTGGGAACATGACATCTGTTTAGATTGTGGAATACTGTGGCCTGGGAACTTTACTGAGCCTTGGTTCTGGACCCCTGTGGACTGGGAACATGACTGAGGTTTTATTCTGGAACCCTGAGGCCTGGGAACATGACATCTGTTTAGATTGTGGAATACTGTGGCCTGGGAACTTGACTGAGCCTTGGTTCTGGACCCCTGTGGACTGGGAACATGACTGAGGTTTTATTCTGGAACCCTGTGTCCTGTTAACATGACATGGGTGGATTCTGGAACCCTGTGTCCTGTTAACATGACATGGGTGGATTCTGGAACCCTGAGGCCTGGGAACATGACATCTGTTTAGATTGTGGAATACTGTGGCCTGGGAACATAACTGAGCCTTGGTTCTGGACCCCTGTGGACTGGGAACATGACTGAAGTTTTATTCTGGAACCCTGAGGCCTGGGAACATGACATCTGTTTAGATTGTGGAATACTGTGGCCTGGGAACTTGACTGAGCCTTGGTTCTGGACCCCTGTGGACTGGGAACATGACTGAGGTTTTATTCTGGAACCCTGTGTCCTGTTCACATGACATGGGTGGATTCTGGAACACTGGGTCCTGTTAACATGACATGGGTGGATTCTGGAACCCTGTGTCCTGTTAACATGACATGGGTGGATTCTGGAACCCTGAGGCCTGGGAACCTGACATCTGTTTAGATTGTGGAATACTGTGGCCTGGGAACTTGACTGAGCCTTGGTTCTGGACCCCTGTGGACTGGGAACATGACTGAGGTTTTATTCTGGAACCCTGAGGCCTGGGAACATGACATCTGTTTAGATTGTGGAATACTGTGGCCTGGGAACTTGACTGAGCCTTGGTTCTGGACCCCTGTGGACTGGGAACATGACTGAGGTTTTATTCTGGAACCCTGAGGCCTGGGAACATGACATCTGTTTAGATTGTGGAATACTGTGGCCTGGGAACATAACTGAGGATTGATTCTGGACCCCTGTGGACTGGGAACATGACTGAGGTTTTATTCTGGAACCCTGAGGCCTGGGAACATGACATCTGTTTAGATTGTGGAATACTGTGGCCTGGGAACTTGACTGAGCCTTGGTTCTGGAACCCTGTGGACTGGGAACATGACTGAGGTTTTATTCTGGAACCCTGAGGCCTGGGAACATGACATCTGTTTAGATTGTGGAATACTGTGGCCTGGGAACTTGACTGAGCCTTGGTTCTGGACCCCTGTGGACTGGGAACATGACTGAGGTTTTATTCTGGAACCCTGAGGCCTGGGAACATGACATCTGTTTAGATTGTGGAATACTGTGGCCTGGGAACATAACTGAGGATTGATTCTGGACCCCTGTGGACTGGGAACATGACTGAGGTTTTATTCTGGAACCCTGAGGCCTGGGAACATGACATCTGTTTAGATTGGGGAATACTGTGGCCTGGGAACTAGACTGAGCCTTGGTTCTGGACCCCTGTGGACTGGGAACATGACTGAGGTTTTATTCTGGAACCCTGAGGCCTGGGAACATGACATCTGTTTAGATTGTGGAATACTGTGGCCTGGGAACATAACTGAGGATTGATTCTGGACCCCTGTGGACTGGGAACATGACTGAGGTTTTATTCTGGAACCCTGAGGCCTGTTAACATGACATGGGTGGATTCTGGAACCCTGTGTCCTGTTAACATGACATGGGTGGATTCTGGAACCCTGGGTCCTGTTAACATGACATGGGTGGATTCTGGAACCCTGTGTCCTGTTAACATGACATGGGTGGATTCTGGAACCCGGAGGCCTGGGAACATGACATCTGTTTAGATTGTGGAATACTGTGGCCTGGGAACATAACTGAGCCTTGGTTCTGGACCCCTGTGGACTGGGAACATGATTGAGGTTTTATTCTGGAACCCTGAGGCCTGGGAACATGACATCTGTGTAGATTGTGGAATACTGTGGCCTGGGAACTTGACTGAGCCTTGGTTCTGGACCCCTGTGGACTGGGAACATGACTGAGGTTTTATTCTGGAACCCTGAGGCCTGGGAACATGACATTTGTTTAGATTGTGGAATACTGTGGCCTGGGAACTTGACTGAGCCTTGGTTCTGGACCCCTGTGGACTGGGAACATGACTGAGGTTTTATTCTGGAACCCTGAGGCCTGGGAACATGACATCTGTTTAGATTGTGGAATACTGTGGCCTGGGAACATAACTGAGGATTGATTCTGGACCCCTGTGGACTGGGAACATGACTGAGGTTTTATTCTGGAACCCTGAGGCCTGGGAACATGACATGGGTGGATTCGGGAACCCTGGGTCCTGTTAACATGACATGGGTGGATTCTGGAACCCTGAGGCCTGGGAACATGACATCTGTTTAGATTGTGGAATACTGTGGCCTGGGAACATAACTGAGCCTTGGTTCTGGACCCCTGTGGACTGGGAACATGACTGAGGTTTTATTCTGGAACCCTGAGGCCTGGGAACATGACATCTGTTTAGATTGTGGAATACTGTGGCCTGGGAACTTGACTGAGCCTTGGTTCTGGACCCCTGTGGACTGGGAACATGACTGAGGTTTTATTCTGGAACCCTGAGGCCTGGGAACATGACATCTGTTTAGATTGTGGAATACTGTGGCCTGGGAACTTGACTGAGCCTTGGTTCTGGACCCCTGTGGACTGGGAACATGACTGAGGTTTTATTCTGGAACCCTGAGGCCTGGGAACATGACATGGGTGGATTCTGGAACCCTGGGTCCTGTTAACATGACATGGGTGGATTCTGGAACCCTGGGTCCTGTTAACATGACATGGGTGGATTCTGGAACCCTGGGTCCTGTTAACATGACATGGGTGGATTCTGGAACCCTGAGGCCTGGGAACATGACATCTGTTTAGATTGTGGAATACTGTGGCCTGGGAACTTGACTGAGCCTTGGTTCTGGACCCCTGTGGACTGGGAACATGACTGAGGTTTTATTCTGGAACCCTGAGGCCTGGGAACATGACATGGGTGGATTCTGTAACCCTGGGTCCTGTTAACATGACATGGGTGGATTCTGGAACCCTGAGGCCTGGGAACATGACATCTGTTTAGATTGTGGAATACTGTGGCCTGGGAACATAACTGAGCCTTGGTTCTGGACCCCTGTGGACTGGGAACATGACTGAGGTTTTATTCTGGAACCCTGAGGCCTGGGAACATGACATCTGTTTAGATTGTGGAATACTGTGGCCTGGGAACTTGACTGAGCCTTGGTTCTGGACCCCTGTGGACTGGGAACATGACTGAGGTTTTATTCTGGAACCCTGTGTCCTGTTAACATGACATGGGTGGATTCTGGAACCCTGTGTCCTGTTAACATGACATGGGTGGATTCTGGAACCCTGAGGCCTGGGAACATGACATCTGTTTAGATTGTGGAATACTGTGGCCTGGGAACATAACTGAGCCTTTGTTCTGGACCCCTGTGGACTGGGAACATGACTGAGGTTTTATTCTGGAACCCTGAGGCCTGGGAACATGACATCTGTTTAGATTGTGGAATACTGTGGCCTGGGAACTTGACTGAGCCTTGGTTCTGGACCCCTGTGGACTGGGAACATGACTGAGGTTTTATTCTGGAACCCTGAGGCCTGGGAACATGACATCTGTTTAGATTGTGGAATACTGTGGCCTGGGAACATAACTGAGGATTGATTCTGGACCCCTGTGGACTGGGAACATGACTGAGGTTTTATTCTGGAACCCTGTGTCCTGTTAACATGACATGGGTGGATTCTGGAACCCTGAGGCCTGGGAACATGACATCTGTTTAGATTGTGGAATACTGTGGCCTGGGAACTTGACTGAGCCTTGGTTCTGGACCCCTGTGGACTGGGAACATGACTGAGGTTTTATTCTGGAACCCTGTGTCCTGTTAACATGACATGGGTGGATTCTGGAACCCTGGGTCCTGTTAACGTGACATGGGTGGATTCTGGAACCCTGAGGCCTGGGAACATGACATCTGTTTAGATTGTGGAATACTGTGGCCTGGGAACATAACTGAGGATTGATTCTGGACCCCTGTGGACTGGGAAAATGACTGAGGTTTTATTCTGGAACCCTGAGGCCTGGGAACATGACATGGGTGGATTCTGGAACCCTGTGTCCTGTTAACATGACATGGGTGGATTCTGGAACCCTGAGGCCTGGGAACATGACATCTGTTTAGATTGTGGAATACTGTGGCCTGGGAACTTGACTGAGCCTTGGTTCTGGACCCCTGTGGACTGGGAACATGACTGAGGTTTTATTCTGGAACCCTGAGGCCTGGGAACATGACATCTGTTTAGATTGTGGAATACTGTGGCCTGGGAACTTGACTGAGCCTTGGTTCTGGACCCCTGTGGACTGGGAACATGACTGAGGTTTTATTCTGGAACCCTGTGTCCTGTTAACATGACATGGGTGGATTCTGGAACCCTGTGTCCTGTTAACATGACATGGGTGGATTCTGGAACCCTGAGGCCTGGGAACATGACATCTGTTTAGATTGTGGAATACTGTGGCCTGGGAACATAACTGAGCCTTGGTTCTGGACCCCTGTGGACTGGGAACATGACTGAGGTTTTATTCTGGAACCCTGAGGCCTGGGAACATGACATCTGTTTAGATTGTGGAATACTGTGGCCTGGGAACTTGACTGAGCCTTGGTTCTGGACCCCTGTGGACTGGGAACATGACTGAGGTTTTATTCTGGAACCCTGAGGCCTGGGAACATGACATCTGTTTAGACTGTGGAATACTGTGGCCTGGGAACTTGACTGAGCCTTGGTTCTGGACCCCTGTGGACTGGGAACATGACTGAGGTTTTATTCTGGAACCCTGAGGCCTGGGAACATGACATCTGTTTAGATTGTGGAATACTGTGGCCTGGGAACTTGACTGAGCCTTGGTTCTGGACCCCTGTGGACTGGGAACATGACTGAGGTTTTATTCTGGAACCCTGTGTCCTGTTAACATGACATGGGTGGATTCTGGAACCCTGGGTCCTGTTAACATGACATGGGTGGATTCTGGAACCCTGAGGCCTGGGAACATGACATCTGTTTAGATTGTGGAATACTGTGGCCTGGGAACTTGACTGAGCCTTGGTTCTGGACCCCTGTGGACTGGGAACATGACTGAGGTTTTATTCTGGAACCCTGAGGCCTGGGAACATGACATCTGTTTAGATTGTGGAATACTGTGGCCTGGGAACATAACTGAGGATTGATTCTGGACCCCTGTGGACTGGGAACATGACTGAGGTTTTATTCTGGAACCCTGAGGCCTGGGAACATGACATCTGTTTAGATTGTGGAATACTGTGGCCTGGGAACATAACTGTGGATTGATTCTGGACCCCTGTGGACTGGGAACATGACTGAGGTTTTATTCTGGAACCCTGAGGCCTGTTAACATGACATGGGTGGATTCTGGAACCCTGTGTCCTGTTAACATGACATGGGTGGATTCTGGAACCCTGGGTCCTGTTAACATGACATGGGTGGATTCTGGAACCCTGAGGCCTGGGAACATGACATCTGTTTAGATTGTGGAATACTGTGGCCTGGGAACTTGACTGAGCCTTGGTTCTGGACCCCTGTGGACTGGGAACATGACTGAGGTTTTATTCTGGAACCCTGTGTCCTGTTAACATGACATGGGTGGATTCTGGAACCCTGTGTCCTGTTAACATGACATGGGTGGATTCTGGAACCCTGAGGCCTGGGAACATGACATCTGTTTAGATTGTGGAATACTGTGGCCTGGGAACATAACTGAGCCTTGGTTCTGGACCCCTGTGGACTGGGAACATGACTGAAGTTTTATTCTGGAACCCTGAGGCCTGGGAACATGACATCTGTTTAGATTGTGGAATACTGTGGCCTGGGAACTTGACTGAGCCTTGGTTCTGGACCCCTGTGGACTGGGAACATGACTGAGGTTTTATTCTGGAACCCTGTGTCCTGTTCACATGACATGGGTGGATTCTGGAACACTGGGTCCTGTTAACATGACATGGGTGGATTCTGGAACCCTGTGTCCTGTTAACATGACATGGGTGGATTCTGGAACCCTGTGTCCTGTTAACATGACATGGGTGGATTCTGGAACCCTGAGGCCTGGGAACCTGACATCTGTTTAGATTGTGGAATACTGTGGCCTGGGAACTTGACTGAGCCTTGGTTCTGGACCCCTGTGGACTGGGAACATGACTGAGGTTTTATTCTGGAACCCTGAGGCCTGGGAAAATGACATCTGTTTAGATTGTGGAATACTGTGGCCTGGGAACTTGACTGAGCCTTGGTTCTGGACCCCTGTGGACTGGGAACATGACTGAGGTTTTATTCTGGAACCCTGAGGCCTGGGAACATGACATCTGTTTAGATTGTGGAATACTGTGGCCTGGGAACATAACTGAGGATTGATTCTGGACCCCTGTGGACTGGGAACATGACTGAGGTTTTATTCTGGAACCCTGAGGCCTGGGAACATGACATCTGTTTAGATTGTGGAATACTGTGGCCTGGGAACTTGACTGAGCCTTGGTTCTGGACCCCTGTGGACTGGGAACATGACTGAGGTTTTATTCTGGAACCCTGGGTCCTGTTAACATGACATGGGTGGATTCTGGAACCCTGAGGCCTGGGAACATGACATCTGTTTAGATTGTGGAATACTGTGGCCTGGGAACATAACTGAGGATTGATTCTGGACCCCTGTGGACTGGGAACATGACTGAGGTTTTATTCTGGAACCCTGAGGCCTGGGAACATGACATCTGTTTAGATTGTGGAATACTGTGGCCTGGGAACTTGACTGAGCCTTGGTTCTGGAACCCTGTGGACTGGGAACATGACTGAGGTTTTATTCTGGAACCCTGAGGCCTGGGAACATGACATCTGTTTAGATTGTGGAATACTGTGGCCTGGGAACTTGACTGAGCCTTGGTTCTGGACCCCTGTGGACTGGGAACATGACTGAGGTTTTATTCTGGAACCCTGAGGCCTGGGAACATGACATCTGTTTAGATTGTGGAATACTGTGGCCTGGGAACATAACTGAGGATTGATTCTGGACCCCTGTGGACTGGGAACATGACTGAGGTTTTATTCTGGAACCCTGAGGCCTGGGAACATGACATCTGTTTAGATTGGGGAATACTGTGGCCTGGGAACTAGACTGAGCCTTGGTTCTGGACCCCTGTGTACTGGGAACATGACTGAGGTTTTATTCTGGAACCCTGAGGCCTGGGAACATGACATCTGTTTAGATTGTGGAATACTGTGCCCTGGGAACATAACTGAGGATTGATTCTGGACCCCTGTGGACTGGGAACATGACTGAGGTTTTATTCTGGAACCCTGAGGCCTGGGAACATGACATCTGTTTAGATTGTGGAATACTGTGGCCTGGGAACTTGACTGAGCCTTGGTTCTGAACCCCTGTGGACTGGGAACATGACTGAGGTTTTATTCTGGAACCCTGGGTCCTGTTAACATGACATGGGTGGATTCTGGAACCCTGAGGCCTGGGAACATGACATCTGTTTAGATTGTGGAATACTGTGGCCTGGGAACATAACTGAGGATTGATTCTGGACCCCTGTGGACTGGGAACATGACTGAGGTTTTATTCTGGAACCCTGAGGCCTGGGAACATGACATGGGTGGATTCTGGAACCCTGTGTCCTGTTAACATGACATGGGTGGATTCTGGAACCCTGAGGCCTGGGAACATGACATCTGTTTAGATTGTGGAATACTGTGGCCTGGGAACATAACTGAGGATTGATTCTGGACCCCTGTGGACTGGGAACATGACTGAGGTTTTATTCTGGAACCCTGAGGCCTGGGAACATGACATCTGTTTAGATTGTGGAATACTGTGGCCTGGGAACTTGACTGAGCCTTGGTTCTGGACCCCTGTGGACTGGGAACATGACTGAGGTTTTATTCTGGAACCCTGAGGCCTGGGAACATGACATCTGTTTAGATTGTGGAATACTGTGGCCTGGGAACTTGACTGAGCCTTGGTTCTGGACCCCTGTGGACTGTGAACATGACTGAGATTTTATTCTGGAACCCTGAGGCCTGGGAACATGACATGGGTGGATTCTGGAACCCTGTGTCCTGTTAACATGACATGGGTGGATTCTGGAACCCTGGGTCCTGTTAACATGACATGGGTGGATTCTGGAACCCTGAGGCCTGGGAACATGACATCTGTTTAGATTGTGGAATACTGTGGCCTGGGAACATAACTGAGGATTGATTCTGGACCCCTGTGGACTGGGAACATGACTGAGGTTTTATTCTGGAACCCTGAGGCCTGGGAACATGACATGGGTGGATTCTGGAACCCTGTGTCCTGTTAACATGACATGGGTGGATTCTGGAACCCTGAGGCCTGGGAACATGACATCTGTTTAGATTGTGGAATACTGTGGCCTGGGAACTTGACTGAGCCTTGGTTCTGGACCCCTGTGGACTGGGAACATGACTGAGGTTTTATTCTGGAACCCTGAGGCCTGGGAACATGACATCTGTTTAGATTGTGGAATACTGTGGCCTGGGAACTTGACTGAGCCTTGGTTCTGGACCCCTGTGGACTGGGAACATGACTGAGGTTTTATTCTGGAACCCTGAGGCCTGGGAACATGACATCTGTTTAGATTGTGGAATACTGTGGCCTGGGAACATAACTGAGGATTGATTCTGGACCCCTGTGGACTGGGAACATGACTGAGGTTTTATTCTGGAACCCTGAGGCCTGTTAACATGACATGGGTGGATTCTGGAACCCTGTGTCCTGTTAACATGACATGGGTGGATTCTGGAACCCTGGGTCCTGTTAACATGACATGGGTGGATTCTGGAACCCTGTGTCCTGTTAACATGACATGGGTGGATTCTGGAACCCGGAGGCCTGGGAACATGACATCTGTTTAGATTGTGGAATACTGTGGCCTGGGAACATAACTGAGCCTTGGTTCTGGACCCCTGTGGACTGGGAACATGACTGAGGTTTTATTCTGGAACCCTGAGGCCTGGGAACATGACATCTGTTTAGATTGTGGAATACTGTGGCCTGGGAACTTGACTGAGCCTTGGTTCTGGACCCCTGTGGACTGGGAACATGACTGAGGTTTTATTCTGGAACCCTGAGGCCTGGGAACATGACATTTGTTTAGATTGTGGAATACTGTGGCCTGGGAACTTGACTGAGCCTTGGTTCTGGACCCCTGTGGACTGGGAACATGACTGAGGTTTTATTCTGGAACCCTGAGGCCTGGGAACATGACATCTGTTTAGATTGTGGAATACTGTGGCCTGGGAACATAACTGAGGATTGATTCTGGACCCCTGTGGACTGGGAACATGACTGAGGTTTTATTCTGGAACCCTGAGGCCTGGGAACATGACATGGGTGGATTCGGGAACCCTGGGTCCTGATAACATGACATGGGTGGATTCTGGAACCCTGAGGCCTGGGAACATGACATCTGTTTAGATTGTGGAATACTGTGGCCTGGGAACATAACTGAGCCTTGGTTCTGGACCCCTGTGGACTGGGAACATGACTGAGGTTTTATTCTGGAACCCTGAGGCCTGGGAACATGACATCTGTTTAGATTGTGGAATACTGTGGCCTGGGAACTTGACTGAGCCTTGGTTCTGGACCCCTGTGGACTGGGAACATGACTGAGGTTTTATTCTGGAACCCTGAGGCCTGGGAACATGACATCTGTTTAGATTGTGGAATACTGTGGCCTGGGAACTTGACTGAGCCTTGGTTCTGGACCCCTGTGGACTGGGAACATGACTGAGGTTTTATTCTGGAACCCTGAGGCCTGGGAACATGACATGGGTGGATTCTGGAACCCTGGGTCCTGTTAACATGACATGGGTGGATTCTGGAACCCTGGGTCCTGTTAACATGACATGGGTGGATTCTGGAACCCTGGGTCCTGTTAACATGACATGGGTGGATTCTGGAACCCTGAGGCCTGGGAACATGACATCTGTTTAGATTGTGGAATACTGTGGCCTGGGAACTTGACTGAGCCTTGGTTCTGGACCCCTGTGGACTGGGAACATGACTGAGGTTTTATTCTGGAACCCTGAGGCCTGGGAACATGACATCTGTTTAGATTGTGGAATACTGTGGCCTGGGAACTTGACTGAGCCTTGGTTCTGGACCCCTGTGGACTGGGAACATGACTGAGGTTTTATTCTGGAACCCTGTGTCCTGTTAACATGACATGGGTGGATTCTGGAACCCTGTGTCCTGTTAACATGACATGGGTGGATTCTGGAACCCTGAGGCCTGGGAACATGACATCTGTTTAGATTGTGGAATACTGTGGCCTGGGAACATAACTGAGCCTTGGTTCTGGACCCCTGTGGACTGGGAACATGACTGAGGTTTTATTCTGGAACCCTGAGGCCTGGGAACATGACATCTGTTTAGATTGTGGAATACTGTGGCCTGGGAACTTGACTGAGCCTTGGTTCTGGACCCCTGTGGACTGGGAACATGACTGAGGTTTTATTCTGGAACCCTGAGGCCTGGGAACATGACATGGGTGGATTCTGTAACCCTGGGTCCTGTTAACATGACATGGGTGGATTCTGGAACCCTGAGGCCTGGGAACATGACATCTGTTTAGATTGTGGAATACTGTGGTCTGGGAACATAACTGAGCCTTGGTTCTGGACCCCTGTGGACTGGGAACATGACTGAGGTTTTATTCTGGAACCCTGAGGCCTGGGAACATGACATCTGTTTAGATTGTGGAATACTGTGGCCTGGGAACTTGACTGAGCCTTGGTTCTGGACCCCTGTGGACTGGGAACATGACTGAGGTTTTATTCTGGAACCCTGAGGCCTGGGAACATGACATCTGTTTAGATTGTGGAATACTGTGGCCTGGGAACTTGACTGAGCCTTGGTTCTGGACCCCTGTGGACTGGGAACATGACTGAGGTTTTATTCTGGAACCCTGAGGCCTGGGAACATGACATCTGTTTAGATTGTGGAATACTGTGGCCTGGGAACATAACTGAGGATTGATTCTGGACCCCTGTGGACTGGGAACATGACTGAGGTTTTATTCTGGAAGCCTGAGGCCTGGGAACATGACATGGGTGGATTCTGGAACCCTGGGTCCTGTTAACATGACATGGGTGGATTCTGGAACCCTGAGGCCTGGGAACATGACATCTGTTTAGATTGTGGAATACTGTGGCCTGGGAACATAACTGAGCCTTGGTTCTGGACCCCTGTGGACTGGGAACATGACTGAGGTTTTATTCTGGAACCCTGAGGCCTGGGAACATGACATCTGTTTAGATTGTGGAATACTGTGGCCTGGGAACTTTACTGAGCCTTGGTTCTGGACCCCTGTGGACTGGGAACATGACTGAGGTTTTATTCTGGAACCCTGAGGCCTGGGAACATGACATCTGTTTAGATTGTGGAATACTGTGGCCTGGGAACTTGACTGAGCCTTGGTTCTGGACCCCTGTGGACTGGGAACATGACTGAGGATTTATTCTGGAACCCTGAGGCCTGGGAACATGACATCTGTTTAGATTGTGGAATACTGTGGCCTGGGAACTTGACTGAGCCTTGGTTCTGGACCCCTGTGGACTGGGAACATGACTGAGGTTTTATTCTGGAACCCTGAGGCCTGGGAACATGACATCTGTTTAGATTGTGGAATACTGTGGCCTGGGAACATAACTGAGGATTGATTCTGGACCCCTGTGGACTGGGAACATGACTGAGGTTTTATTCTGGAACCCTGTGTCCTGTTAACATGACATGGGTGGATTCTGGAACCCTGAGGCCTGGGAACATGACATCTGTTTAGATTGTGGAATACTGTGGCCTGGGAACTTGACTGAGCCTTGGTTCTGGACCCCTGTGGACTGGGAACATGACTGAGGTTTTATTCTGGAACCCTGTGTCCTGTTAACATGACATGGGTGGATTCTGGAACCCTGGGTCCTGTTAACGTGACATGGGTGGATTCTGGAACCCTGAGGCCTGGGAACATGACATCTGTTTAGATTGTGGAATACTGTGGCCTGGGAACATAACTGAGGATTGATTCTGGACCCCTGTGGACTGGGAAAATGACTGAGGTTTTATTCTGGAACCCTGAGGCCTGGGAACATGACATGGGTGGATTCTGGAACCCTGTGTCCTGTTAACATGACATGGGTGGATTCTGGAACCCTGAGGCCTGGGAACATGACATCTGTTTAGATTGTGGAATACTGTGGCCTGGGAACTTGACTGAGCCTTGGTTCTGGACCCCTGTGGACTGGGAACATGACTGAGGTTTTATTCTGGAACCCTGAGGCCTGGGAACATGACATCTGTTTAGATTGTGGAATACTGTGGCCTGGGAACTTGACTGAGCCTTGGTTCTGGACCCCTGTGGACTGGGAACATGACTGAGGTTTTATTCTGGAACCCTGTGTCCTGTTAACATGACATGGGTGGATTCTGGAACCCTGTGTCCTGTTAACATGACATGGGTGGATTCTGGAACCCTGAGGCCTGGGAACATGACATCTGTTTAGATTGTGGAATACTGTGGCCTGGGAACATAACTGAGCCTTGGTTCTGGACCCCTGTGGACTGGGAACATGACTGAGGTTTTATTCTGGAACCCTGAGGCCTGGGAACATGACATCTGTTTAGATTGTGGAATACTGTGGCCTGGGAACTTGACTGAGCCTTGGTTCTGGACCCCTGTGGACTGGGAACATGACTGAGGTTTTATTCTGGAACCCTGAGGCCTGGGAACATGACATCTGTTTAGACTGTGGAATACTGTGGCCTGGGAACTTGACTGAGCCTTGGTTCTGGACCCCTGTGGACTGGGAACATGACTGAGGTTTTATTCTGGAACCCTGAGGCCTGGGAACATGACATCTGTTTAGATTGTGGAATACTGTGGCCTGGGAACTTGACTGAGCCTTGGTTCTGGACCCCTGTGGACTGGGAACATGACTGAGGTTTTATTCTGGTACCCTGTGTCCTGTTAACATGACATGGGTGGATTCTGGAACCCTGGGTCCTGTTAACATGACATGGGTGGATTCTGGAACCCTGAGGCCTGGGAACATGACATCTGTTTAGATTGTGGAATACTGTGGCCTGGGAACTTGACTGAGCCTTGGTTCTGGACCCCTGTGGACTGGGAACATGACTGAGGTTTTATTCGGGAACCCTGAGGCCTGGGAACATGACATCTGTTTAGATTGTGGAATACTGTGGCCTGGGAACATAACTGAGGATTGATTCTGGACCCCTGTGGACTGGGAACATGACTGAGGTTTTATTCTGGAACCCTGAGGCCTGGGAACATGACATCTGTTTAGATTGTGGAATACTGTGGCCTGGGAACATAACTGAGGATTGATTCTGGACCCCTGTGGACTGGGAACATGACTGAGGTTTTATTCTGGAACCCTGAGGACTGTTAACATGACATGGGTGGATTCTGGAACCCTGTGTCCTGTTAACATGACATGGGGGGATTCTGGAACCCTGTGTCCTGTTAATATGACATGGGTGGATTCTGGAACCCTGGGTCCTGTTAACATGACATGGGTGGATTCTGGAACCCTGAGGCCTGGGAACATGACATCTGTTTAGATTGTGGAATACTGTGGCCTGGGAACTTGACTGAGCCTTGGTTCTGGACCCCTGTGGACTGGGAACATGACTGAGGTTTTATTCTGGAACCCTGTGTCCTGTTAACATGACATGGGTGGATTCTGGAACCCTGTGTCCTGTTAACATGACATGGGTGGATTCTGGAACCCTGAGGCCTGGGAACATGACATCTGTTTAGATTGTGGAATACTGTGGCCTGGGAACATAACTGAGCCTTGGTTCTGGACCCCTGTGGACTGGGAACATGACTGAGGTTTTATTCTGGAACCCTGAGGCCTGGGAACATGACATCTGTTTAGATTGTGGAATACTGTGGCCTGGGAACTTGACTGAGCCTTGGTTCTGGACCCCTGTGGACTGGGAACATGACTGAGGTTTTATTCTGGAACCCTGAGGCCTGGGAACATGACATCTGTTTAGACTGTGGAATACTGTGGCCTGGGAACTTGACTGAGCCTTGGTTCTGGACCCCTGTGGACTGGGAACATGACTGAGGTTTTATTCTGGAACCCTGAGGCCTGGGAACATGACATCTGTTTAGATTGTGGAATACTGTGGCCTGGGAACTTGACTGAGCCTTGGTTCTGGACCCCTGTGGACTGGGAACATGACTGAGGTTTTATTCTGGAACCCTGTGTCCTGTTAACATGACATGGGTGGATTCTGGAACCCTGGGTCCTGTTAACATGACATGGGTGGATTCTGGAACCCTGAGGCCTGGGAACATGACATCTGTTTAGATTGTGGAATACTGTGGCCTGGGAACTTGACTGAGCCTTGGTTCTGGACCCCTGTGGACTGGGAACATGACTGAGGTTTTATTCTGGAACCCTGAGGCCTGGGAACATGACATCTGTTTAGATTGTGGAATACTGTGGCCTGGGAACATAACTGAGGATTGATTCTGGACCCCTGTGGACTGGGAACATGACTGAGGTTTTATTCTGGAACCCTGAGGCCTGGGAACATGACATCTGTTTAGATTGTGGAATACTGTGGCCTGGGAACATAACTGTGGATTGATTCTGGACCCCTGTGGACTGGGAACATGACTGAGGTTTTATTCTGGAACCCTGAGGCCTGTTAACATGACATGGGTGGATTCTGGAACCCTGTGTCCTGTTAACATGACATGGGTGGATTCTGGAACCCTGTGTCCTCTTAACATGACATGGGTGGATTCTGGAACCCTGGGTCCTGTTAACATGACATGGGTGGATTCTGGAACCCTGAGGCCTGGGAACATGACATCTGTTTAGATTGTGGAATACTGTGGCCTGGGAACTTTACTGAGCCTTGGTTCTGGACCCCTGTGGACTGGGAACATGACTGAGGTTTTATTCTGGAACCCTGAGGCCTGGGAACATGACATCTGTTTAGATTGTGGAATACTGTGGCCTGGGAACTTGACTGAGCCTTGGTTCTGGACCCCTGTGGACTGGGAACATGACTGAGGTTTTATTCTGGAACCCTGTGTCCTGTTACCATGACATGGGTGGATTCTGGAACCCTGTGTCCTGTTAACATGACATGGGTGGATTCTGGAACCCTGAGGCCTGGGAACATGACATCTGTTTAGATTGTGGAATACTGTGGCCTGGGAACATAACTGAGCCTTGGTTCTGGACCCCTGTGGACTGGCAACATGACTGAAGTTTTATTCTGGAACCCTGAGGCCTGGGAACATGACATCTGTTTAGATTGTGGAATACTGTGGCCTGGGAACTTGACTGAGCCTTGGTTCTGGACCCCTGTGGACTGGGAACATGACTGAGGTTTTATTCTGGAACCCTGTGTCCTGTTCACATGACATGGGTGGATTCTGGAACACTGGGTCCTGTTAACATGACATGGGTGGATTCTGGAACCCTGTGTCCTGTTAACATGACATGGGTGGATTCTGGAACCCTGTGTCCTGTTAACATGACATGGGTGGATTCTGGAACCCTGAGGCCTGGGAACCTGACATCTGTTTAGATTGTGGAATACTGTGGCTTGGGAACTTGACTGAGCCTTGGTTCTGGACCCCTGTGGACTGGGAACATGACTGAGGTTTTATTCTGGAACCCTGAGGCCTGGGAACATGACATCTGTTTAGATTGTGGAATACTGTGGCCTGGGAACTTGACTGAGCCTTGGTTCTGGACCCCTGTGGACTGGGAACATGACTGAGGTTTTATTCTGGAACCCTGAGGCCTGGGAACATGACATCTGTTTAGATTGTGGAATACTGTGGCCTGGGAACATAACTGAGGATTGATTCTGGACCCCTGTGGACTGGGAACATGACTGAGGTTTTATTCTGGAACCCTGAGGCCTGGGAACATGACATCTGTTTAGATTGTGGAATACTGTGGCCTGGGAACTTGACTGAGCCTTGGTTCTGGAACCCTGTGGACTGGGAACATGACTGAGGTTTTATTCTGGAACCCTGAGGCCTGGGAACATGACATCTGTTTAGATTGTGGAATACTGTGGCCTGGGAACTTGACTGAGCCTTGGTTCTGGACCCCTGTGGACTGGGAACATGACTGAGGTTTTATTCTGGAACCCTGAGGCCTGGGAACATGACATCTGTTTAGATTGTGGAATACTGTGGCCTGGGAACATAACTGAGGATTGATTCTGGACCCCTGTGGACTGGGAACATGACTGAGGTTTTATTCTGGAACCCTGAGGCCTGGGAACATGACATCTGTTTAGATTGGGGAATACTGTGGCCTGGGAACTAGACTGAGCCTTGGTTCTGGACCCCTGTGGACTGGGAACATGACTGAGGTTTTATTCTGGAACCCTGAGGCCTGGGAACATGACATCTGTTTAGATTGTGGAATACTGTGGCCTGGGAACATAACTGAGGATTGATTCTGGACCCCTGTGGACTGGGAACATGACTGAGGTTTTATTCTGGAACCCTGAGGCCTGTTAACATGACATGGGTGGATTCTGGAACCCTGTGTCCTGTTAACATGACATGGGTGCATTCTGGAACCCTGGGTCCTGTTAACATGACATGGGTGGATTCTGGAACCCTGTGTCCTGTTAACATGACATGGGTGGATTCTGGAACCCGGAGGCCTGGGAACATGACATCTGTTTAGATTGTGGAATACTGTGGCCTGGGAACATAACTGAGCCTTGGTTCTGGACCCCTGTGGACTGGGAACATGATTGAGGTTTTATTCTGGAACCCTGAGGCCTGGGAACATGACATCTGTTTAGATTGTGGAATACTGTGGCCTGGGAACTTGACTGAGCCTTGGTTCTGGACCCCTGTGGACTGGGAACATGACTGAGGTTTTATTCTGGAACCCTGAGGCCTGGGAACATGACATTTGTTTAGGTTGTGGAATACTGTGGCCTGGGAACTTGACTGAGCCTTGGTTCTGGACCCCTGTGGACTGGGAACATGACTGAGGTTTTATTCTGGAACCCTGAGGCCTGGGAACATGACATCTGTTTAGATTGTGGAATACTGTGGCCTGGGAACATAACTGAGGATTGATTCTGGACCCCTGTGGACTGGGAACATGACTGAGGTTTTATTCTGGAACCCTGAGGCCTGGGAACATGACATGGGTGGATTCGGGAACCCTGGGTCCTGTTAACATGACATGGGTGGATTCTGGAACCCTGAGGCCTGGGAACATGACATCTGTTTAGATTGTGGAATACTGTGGCCTGGGAACATAACTGAGCCTTGGTTCTGGACCCCTGTGGACTGGGAACATGACTGAGGTTTTATTCTGGAACCCTGAGGCCTGGGAACATGACATCTGTTTAGATTGTGGAATACTGTGGCCTGGGAACTTGACTGAGCCTTGGTTCTGGACCCCTGTGGACTGGGAACATGACTGAGGTTTTATTCTGGAACCCTGAGGCCTGGGAACATGACATCTGTTTAGATTGTGGAATACTGTGGCCTGGGAACTTGACTGAGCCTTGGTTCTGGACCCCTGTGGACTGGGAACATGACTGAGGTTTTATTCTGGAACCCTGAGGCCTGGGAACATGACATGGGTGGATTCTGGAACCCTGGGTCCTGTTAACATGACATGGGTGGATTCTGGAACCCTGGGTCCTGTTAACATGACATGGGTGGATTCTGGAACCCTGGGTCCTGTTAACATGACATGGGTGGATTCTGGAACCCTGAGGCCTGGGAACATGACATCTGTTTAGATTGTGGAATACTGTGGCCTGGGAACTTGACTGAGCCTTGGTTCTGGACCCCTGTGGACTGGGAACATGACTGAGGTTTTATTCTGGAACCCTGAGGCCTGGGAACATGACATCTGTTTAGATTGTGGAATACTGTGGCCTGGGAACTTGACTGAGCCTTGGTTCTGGACCCCTGTGGACTGGGAACATGACTGAGGTTTTATTCTGGAACCCTGTGTCCTGTTAACATGACATGGGTGGATTCTGGAACCCTGTGTCCTGTTAACATGACATGGGTGGATTCTGGAACCCTGAGGCCTGGGAACATGACATCTGTTTAGATTGTGGAATACTGTGGCCTGGGAACATAACTGAGCCTTGGTTCTGGACCCCTGTGGACTGGGAACATGACTGAGGTTTTATTCTGGAACCCTGAGGCCTGGGAACATGACATCTGTTTAGATTGTGGAATACTGTGGCCTGGGAACTTGACTGAGCCTTGGTTCTGGACCCCTGTGGACTGGGAACATGACTGAGGTTTTATTCTGGAACCCTGAGGCCTGGGAACATGACATGGGTGGATTCTGTAACCCTGGGTCCTGTTAACATGACATGGGTGGATTCTGGAACCCTGAGGCCTGGGAACATGACATCTGTTTAGATTGTGGAATACTGTGGCCTGGGAACATAACTGAGCCTTGGTTCTGGACCCCTGTGGACTGGGAACATGACTGAGGTTTTATTCTGGAACCCTGAGGCCTGGGAACATGACATCTGTTTAGATTGTGGAATACTGTGGCCTGGGAACTTGACTGAGCCTTGGTTCTGGACCCCTGTGGACTGGGAACATGACTGAGGTTTTATTCTGGAACCCTGAGGCCTGGGAACATGACATCTGTTTAGATTGTGGAATACTGTGGCCTGGGAACTTGACTGAGCCTTGGTTCTGGACCCCTGTGGACTGGGAACATGACTGAGGTTTTATTCTGGAACCCTGAGGCCTGGGAACATGACATCTGTTTAGATTGTGGAATACTGTGGCCTGGGAACATAACTGAGGATTGATTCTGGACCCCTGTGGACTGGGAACATGACTGAGGTTTTATTCTGGAAGCCTGAGGCCTGGGAACATGACATGGGTGGATTCTGGAACCCTGGGTCCTGTTAACATGACATGGGTGGATTCTGGAACCCTGAGGCCTGGGAACATGACATCTGTTTAGATTGTGGAATACTGTGGCCTGGGAACATAACTGAGCCTTGGTTCTGGACCCCTGTGGACTGGGAACATGACTGAGGTTTTATTCTGGAACCCTGAGGCCTGGGAACATGACATCTGTTTAGATTGTGGAATACTGTGGCCTGGGAACTTGACTGAGCCTTGGTTCTGGACCCCTGTGGACTGGGAACATGACTGAGGTTTTATTCTGGAACCCTGAGGCCTGGGAACATGACATCTGTTTAGATTGTGGAATACTGTGGCCTGGGAACTTGACTGAGCCTTGGTTCTGGACCCCTGTGGACTGGGAACATGACTGAGGTTTTATTCTGGAACCCTGAGGCCTGGGAACATGACATCTGTTTAGATTGTGGAATACTGTGGCCTGGGAACATAACTGAGGATTGATTCTGGACCCCTGTGGACTGGGAACATGACTGAGGTTTTATTCTGGAACCCTGTGTCCTGTTAACATGACATGGGTGGATTCTGGAACCCTGAGGCCTGGGAACATGACATCTGTTTAGATTGTGGAATACTGTGGCCTGGGAACTTGACTGAGCCTTGGTTCTGGACCCCTGTGGACTGGGAACATGACTGAGGTTTTATTCTGGAACCCTGTGTCCTGTTAACATGACATGGGTGGATTCTGGAACCCTGGGTCCTGTTAACGTGACATGGGTGGATTCTGGAACCCTGAGGCCTGGGAACATGACATCTGTTTAGATTGTGGAATACTGTGGCCTGGGAACATAACTGAGGATTGATTCTGGACCCCTGTGGACTGGGAAAATGACTGAGGTTTTATTCTGGAACCCTGAGGCCTGGGAACATGACATGGGTGGATTCTGGAACCCTGTGTCCTGTTAACATGACATGGGTGGATTCTGGAACCCTGAGGCCTGGGAACATGACATCTGTTTAGATTGTGGAATACTGTGGCCTGGGAACTTGACTGAGCCTTGGTTCTGGACCCCTGTGGACTGGGAACATGACTGAGGTTTTATTCTGGAACCCTGAGGCCTGGGAACATGACATCTGTTTAGACTGTGGAATACTGTGGCCTGGGAACTTGACTGAGCCTTGGTTCTGGACCCCTGTGGACTGGGAACATGACTGAGGTTTTATTCTGGAACCCTGAGGCCTGGGAACATGACATCTGTTTAGATTGTGGAATACTGTGGCCTGGGAACTTGACTGAGCCTTGGTTCTGGACCCCTGTGGACTGGGAACATGACTGAGGTTTTATTCTGGAACCCTGTGTCCTGTTAACATGACATGGGTGGATTCTGGAACCCTGGGTCCTGTTAACATGACATGGGTGGATTCTGGAACCCTGAGGCCTGGGAACATGACATCTGTTTAGATTGTGGAATACTGTGGCCTGGGAACTTGACTGAGCCTTGGTTCTGGACCCCTGTGGACTGGGAACATGACTGAGGTTTTATTCTGGAAGCCTGAGGCCTGGGAACATGACATGGGTGGATTCTGGAACCCTGGGTCCTGTTAACATGACATGGGTGGATTCTGGAACCCTGAGGCCTGGGAACATGACATCTGTTTAGATTGTGGAATACTGTGGCCTGGGAACATAACTGAGCCTTGGTTCTGGACCCCTGTGGACTGGGAACATGACTGAGGTTTTATTCTGGAACCCTGAGGCCTGGGAACATGACATCTGTTTAGACTGTGGAATACTGTGGCCTGGGAACTTGACTGAGCCTTGGTTCTGGACCCCTGTGGACTGGGAACATGACTGAGGTTTTATTCTGGAACCCTGAGGCCTGGGAACATGACATCTGTTTAGATTGTGGAATACTGTGGCCTGGGAACTTGACTGAGCCTTGGTTCTGGACCCCTGTGGACTGGGAACATGACTGAGGTTTTATTCTGGAACCCTGAGGCCTGGGAACATGACATCTGTTTAGATTGTGGAATACTGTGGCCTGGGAACTTGACTGAGCCTTGGTTCTGGACCCCTGTGGACTGGGAACATGACTGAGGTTTTATTCTGGAACCCTGAGGCCTGGGAACATGACATCTGTTTAGATTGTGGAATACTGTGGCCTGGGAACATAACTGAGGATTGATTCTGGACCCCTGTGGACTGGGAACATGACTGAGGTTTTATTCTGGAACCCTGTGTCCTGTTAACATGACATGGGTGGATTCTGGAACCCTGAGGCCTGGGAACATGACATCTGTTTAGATTGTGGAATACTGTGGCCTGGGAACTTGACTGAGCCTTGGTTCTGGACCCCTGTGGACTGGGAACATGACTGAGGTTTTATTCTGGAACCCTGTGTCCTGTTAACATGACATGGGTGGATTCTGGAACCCTGGGTCCTGTTAACGTGACATGGGTGGATTCTGGAACCCTGAGGCCTGGGAACATGACATCTGTTTAGATTGTGGAATACTGTGGCCTGGGAACATAACTGAGGATTGATTCTGGACCCCTGTGGACTGGGAAAATGACTGAGGTTTTATTCTGGAACCCTGAGGCCTGGGAACATGACATGGGTGGATTCTGGAACCCTGTGTCCTGTTAACATGACATGGGTGGATTCTGGAACCCTGAGGCCTGGGAACATGACATCTGTTTAGATTGTGGAATACTGTGGCCTGGGAACTTGACTGAGCCTTGGTTCTGGACCCCTGTGGACTGGGAACATGACTGAGGTTTTATTCTGGAACCCTGAGGCCTGGGAACATGACATCTGTTTAGATTGTGGAATACTGTGGCCTGGGAACTTGACTGAGCCTTGGTTCTGGACCCCTGTGGACTGGGAACATGACTGAGGTTTTATTCTGGAACCCTGTGTCCTGTTAACATGACATGGGTGGATTCTGGAACCCTGTGTCCTGTTAACATGACATGGGTGGATTCTGGAACCCTGAGGCCTGGGAACATGACATCTGTTTAGATTGTGGAATACTGTGGCCTGGGAACATAACTGAGCCTTGGTTCTGGACCCCTGTGGACTGGGAACATGACTGAGGTTTTATTCTGGAACCCTGAGGCCTGGGAACATGACATCTGTTTAGATTGTGGAATACTGTGGCCTGGGAACTTGACTGAGCCTTGGTTCTGGACCCCTGTGGACTGGGAACATGACTGAGGTTTTATTCTGGAACCCTGAGGCCTGGGAACATGACATCTGTTTAGACTGTGGAATACTGTGGCCTGGGAACTTGACTGAGCCTTGGTTCTGGACCCCTGTGGACTGGGAACATGACTGAGGTTTTATTCTGGAACCCTGAGGCCTGGGAACATGACATCTGTTTAGATTGTGGAATACTGTGGCCTGGGAACTTGACTGAGCCTTGGTTCTGGACCCCTGTGGACTGGGAACATGACTGAGGTTTTATTCTGGAACCCTGTGTCCTGTTAACATGACATGGGTGGATTCTGGAACCCTGGGTCCTGTTAACATGACATGGGTGGATTCTGGAACCCTGAGGCCTGGGAACATGACATCTGTTTAGATTGTGGAATACTGTGGCCTGGGAACTTGACTGAGCCTTGGTTCTGGACCCCTGTGGACTGGGAACATGACTGAGGTTTTATTCTGGAACCCTGAGGCCTGGGAACATGACATCTGTTTAGATTGTGGAATACTGTGGCCTGGGAACATAACTGAGGATTGATTCTGGACCCCTGTGGACTGGGAACATGACTGAGGTTTTATTCTGGAACCCTGAGGCCTGGGAACATGACATCTGTTTAGATTGTGGAATACTGTGGCCTGGGAACATAACTGAGGATTGATTCTGGACCCCTGTGGACTGGGAACATGACTGAGGTTTTATTCTGGAACCCTGAGGCCTGTTAACATGACATGGGTGGATTCTGGAACCCTGTGTCCTGTTAACATGACATGGGTGGATTCTGGAACCCTGTGTCCTGTTAACATGACATGGGTGGATTCTGGAACCCTGGGTCCTGTTAACATGACATGGGTGGATTCTGGAACCCTGAGGCCTGGGAACATGACATCTGTTTAGATTGTGGAATACTGTGGCCTGGGAACTTGACTGAGCCTTGGTTCTGGACCCCTGTGGACTGGGAACATGACTGAGGTTTTATTCTGGAACCCTGTGTCCTGTTAACATGACATGGGTGGATTCTGGAACCCTGTGTCCTGTTAACATGACATGGGTGGATTCTGGAACCCTGAGGCCTGGGAACATGACATCTGTTTAGATTGTGGAATACTGTGGCCTGGGAACATAACTGAGCCTTGGTTCTGGACCCCTGTGGACTGGGAACATGACTGAGGTTTTATTCTGGAACCCTGAGGCCTGGGAACATGACATCTGTTTAGATTGTGGAATACTGTGGCCTGGGAACTTGACTGAGCCTTGGTTCTGGACCCCTGTGGACTGGGAACATGACTGAGGTTTTATTCTGGAACCCTGAGGCCTGGGAACATGACATCTGTTTAGACTGTGGAATACTGTGGCCTGGGAACTTGACTGAGCCTTGGTTCTGGACCCCTGTGGACTGGGAACATGACTGAGGTTTTATTCTGGAACCCTGAGGCCTGGGAACATGACATCTGTTTAGATTGTGGAATACTGTGGCCTGGGAACTTGACTGAGCCTTGGTTCTGGACCCCTGTGGACTGGGAACATGACTGAGGTTTTATTCTGGAACCCTGTGTCCTGTTAACATGACATGGGTGGATTCTGGAACCCTGGGTCCTGTTAACATGACATGGGTGGATTCTGGAACCCTGAGGCCTGGGAACATGACATCTGTTTAGATTGTGGAATACTGTGGCCTGGGAACTTGACTGAGCCTTGGTTCTGGACCCCTGTGGACTGGGAACATGACTGAGGTTTTATTCTGGAACCCTGAGGCCTGGGAACATGACATCTGTTTAGATTGTGGAATACTGTGGCCTGGGAACATAACTGAGGATTGATTCTGGACCCCTGTGGACTGGGAACATGACTGAGGTTTTATTCTGGAACCCTGAGGCCTGGGAACATGACATCTGTTTAGATTGTGGAATACTGTGGCCTGGGAACATAACTGTGGATTGATTCTGGACCCCTGTGGACTGGGAACATGACTGAGGTTTTATTCTGGAACCCTGAGGCCTGTTAACATGACATGGGTGGATTCTGGAACCCTGTGTCCTGTTAACATGACATGGGTGGATTCTGGAACCCTGGGTCCTGTTAACATGACATGGGTGGATTCTGGAACCCTGAGGCCTGGGAACATGACATCTGTTTAGATTGTGGAATACTGTGGCCTGGGAACTTTACTGAGCCTTGGTTCTGGACCCCTGTGGACTGGGAACATGACTGAGGTTTTATTCTGGAACCCTGAGGCCTGGGAACATGACATCTGTTTAGATTGTGGAATACTGTGGCCTGGGAACTTGACTGAGCCTTGGTTCTGGACCCCTGTGGACTGGGAACATGACTGAGGTTTTATTCTGGAACCCTGTGTCCTGTTCACATGACATGGGTGGATTCTGGAACACTGGGTCCTGTTAACATGACATGGGTGGATTCTGGAACCCTGTGTCCTGTTAACATGACATGGGTGGATTCTGGAACCCTGTGTCCTGTTAACATGACATGGGTGGATTCTGGAACCCTGAGGCCTGGGAACCTGACATCTGTTTAGATTGTGGAATACTGTGGCCTGGGAACTTGACTGAGCCTTGGTTCTGGACCCCTGTGGACTGGGAACATGACTGAGGTTTTATTCTGGAACCCTGAGGCCTGGGAAAATGACATCTGTTTAGATTGTGGAATACTGTGGCCTGGGAACTTGACTGAGCCTTGGTTCTGGACCCCTGTGGACTGGGAACATGACTGAGGTTTTATTCTGGAACCCTGAGGCCTGGGAACATGACATCTGTTTAGATTGTGGAATACTGTGGCCTGGGAACATAACTGAGGATTGATTCTGGACCCCTGTGGACTGGGAACATGACTGAGGTTTTATTCTGGAACCCTGAGGCCTGGGAACATGACATCTGTTTAGATTGTGGAATACTGTGGCCTGGGAACTTGACTGAGCCTTGGTTCTGGACCCCTGTGGACTGGGAACATGACTGAGGTTTTATTCTGGAACCCTGGGTCCTGTTAACATGACATGGGTGGATTCTGGAACCCTGAGGCCTGGGAACATGACATCTGTTTAGATTGTGGAATACTGTGGCCTGGGAACATAACTGAGGATTGATTCTGGACCCCTGTGGACTGGGAACATGACTGAGGTTTTATTCTGGAACCCTGAGGCCTGGGAACATGACATCTGTTTAGATTGTGGAATACTGTGGCCTGGGAACTTGACTGAGCCTTGGTTCTGGAACCCTGTGGACTGGGAACATGACTGAGGTTTTATTCTGGAACCCTGAGGCCTGGGAACATGACATCTGTTTAGATTGTGGAATACTGTGGCCTGGGAACTTGACTGAGCCTTGGTTCTGGACCCCTGTGGACTGGGAACATGACTGAGGTTTTATTCTGGAACCCTGAGGCCTGGGAACATGACATCTGTTTAGATTGTGGAATACTGTGGCCTGGGAACATAACTGAGGATTGATTCTGGACCCCTGTGGACTGGGAACATGACTGAGGTTTTATTCTGGAACCCTGAGGCCTGGGAACATGACATCTGTTTAGATTGGGGAATACTGTGGCCTGGGAACTAGACTGAGCCTTGGTTCTGGACCCCTGTGGACTGGGAACATGACTGAGGTTTTATTCTGGAACCCTGAGGCCTGGGAACATGACATCTGTTTAGATTGTGGAATACTGTGCCCTGGGAACATAACTGAGGATTGATTCTGGACCCCTGTGGACTGGGAACATGACTGAGGTTTTATTCTGGAACCCTGAGGCCTGGGAACATGACATCTGTTTAGATTGTGGAATACTGTGGCCTGGGAACTTGACTGAGCCTTGGTTCTGAACCCCTGTGGACTGGGAACATGACTGAGGTTTTATTCTGGAACCCTGGGTCCTGTTAACATGACATGGGTGGATTCTGGAACCCTGAGGCCTGGGAACATGACATCTGTTTAGATTGTGGAATACTGTGGCCTGGGAACATAACTGAGGATTGATTCTGGACCCCTGTGGACTGGGAACATGACTGAGGTTTTATTCTGGAACCCTGAGGCCTGGGAACATGACATGGGTGGATTCTGGAACCCTGTGTCCTGTTAACATGACATGGGTGGATTCTGGAACCCTGAGGCCTGGGAACATGACATCTGTTTAGATTGTGGAATACTGTGGCCTGGGAACATAACTGAGGATTGATTCTGGACCCCTGTGGACTGGGAACATGACTGAGGTTTTATTCTGGAACCCTGAGGCCTGGGAACATGACATCTGTTTAGATTGTGGAATACTGTGGCCTGGGAACTTGACTGAGCCTTGGTTCTGGACCCCTGTGGACTGGGAACATGACTGAGGTTTTATTCTGGAACCCTGAGGCCTGGGAACATGACATCTGTTTAGATTGTGGAATACTGTGGCCTGGGAACTTGACTGAGCCTTGGTTCTGGACCCCTGTGGACTGGGAACATGACTGAGATTTTATTCTGGAACCCTGAGGCCTGGGAACATGACATGGGTGGATTCTGGAACCCTGTGTCCTGTTAACATGACATGGGTGGATTCTGGAACCCTGGGTCCTGTTAACATGACATGGGTGGATTCTGGAACCCTGTGTCCTGTTAACATGACATGGGTGGATTCTGGAACCCTGAGGCCTGGGAACATGACATCTGTTTAGATTGTGGAATACTGTGGCCTGGGAACATAACTGAGCCTTGGTTCTGGACCCCTGTGGACTGGGAACATGACTGAGGTTTTATTCTGGAACCCTGAGGCCTGGGAACATGACATCTGTTTAGATTGTGGAATACTGTGGCCTGGGAACTTGACTGAGCCTTGGTTCTGGACCCCTGTGGACTGGGAACATGACTGAGGTTTTATTCTGGAACCCTGAGGCCTGGGAACATGACATCTGTTTAGATTGTGGAATACTGTGGCCTGGGAACTTGACTGAGCCTTGGTTCTGGACCCCTGTGGACTGGGAACATGACTGAGGTTTTATTCTGGAACCCTGAGGCCTGGGAACATGACATCTGTTTAGATTGTGGAATACTGTGGCCTGGGAACTTGACTGAGCCTTGGTTCTGACCCCTGTGGACTGGGAACATGACTGAGGTTTTATTCTGGAACCCTGTGTCCTGTTAACATGACATGGGTGGATTCTGGAACCCTGGGTCCTGTTAACATGACATGGGTGGATTCTGGAACCCTGAGGCCTGGGAACATGACATCTGTTTAGATTGTGGAATACTGTGGCCTGGGAACATAACTGAGGATTGATTCTGGACCCCTGTGGACTGGGAACATGACTGAGGTTTTATTCTGGAACCCTGAGGCCTGGGAACATGACATGGGTGGATTCTGGAACCCTGTGTCCTGTTAACATGACATGGGTGGATTCTGGAACCCTGAGGCCTGGGAACATAACATCTGTTTAGATTGTGGAATACTGTGGCCTGGGAACTTGACTGAGCCTTGGTTCTGGACCCCTGTGGACTGGGAACATGACTGAGGTTTTATTCTGGAACCCTGAGGCCTGGGAACATGACATGGGTGGATTCTGGAACCTTGTGTCCTGTTAACATGACATGGGTGGATTCTGGTACCCTGGGTCCTGTTAACATGACATGGGTGGATTCTGGAACCCTGTGTCCTGTTAACATGACATGGGTGGAATCTGGAACCCTGAGGCCTGGGAACATGACATCTGTTTAGATTGTGGAATACTGTGGCCTGGGAACTTGACTGAGCCTTGGTTCTGGACCCCTGTGGACTGGGAACATGACTGAGGTTTTATTCTGGAACCCTGAGGCCTGGGAACATGACATCTGTTTAGATTGTGGAATACTGTGGCCTGGGAACATAACTGAGGATTGATTCTGGACCCCTGTGGACTGGGAACATGACTGAGGTTTTATTCTGGAACCCTGAGGCCTGGGAACATGACATGGGTGGATTCTGGAACCCTGTGTCCTGTTAACATGACATGGGTGGATTCTGGAACCCTGAGGTCTGGGAACATGACATCTGTTTAGATTGTGGAATACTGTGGCCTGGGAACTTGACTGAGCCTTGGTTCTGGACCCCTGTGGACTGGGAACATGACTGAGGTTTTATTCTGGAACCCTGAGGCCTGGGAACATGACATCTGTTTAGATTGTGGAATACTGTGGCCTGGGAACTTGACTGAGCCTTTGTTCTGGACCCCTGTGGACTGGGAACATGACTGAGGTTTTATTCTGGAACCCTGAGGCCTGGGAACATGACATGGGTGGATTCTGGAACCCTGTGTCCTGTTAACATGACATGGGTGGATTCTGGTACCCTGGGTCCTGTTAACATGACATGGGTGGATTCTGGAACCCTGTGTCCTGTTAACATGACATGGGTGGAATCTGGAACCCTGAGGCCTGGGAACATGACATCTGTTTAGATTGTGGAATACTGTGGCCTGGGAACTTGACTGAGCCTTGGTTCTGGACCCCTGTGGACTGGGAACATGACTGAGGTTTTATTCTGGAACCCTGAGGCCTGGGAACATGACATCTGTTTAGATTGTGGAATACTGTGGCCTGGGAACATAACTGAGGATTGATTCTGGACCCCTGTGGACTGGGAACATGACTGAGGTTTTATTCTGGAACCCTGAGGCCTGGGAACATGACATGGGTGGATTCTGGAACCCTGTGTCCTGTTAACATGACATGGGTGGATTCTGGAACCCTGAGGCCTGGGAACATGACATCTGTTTAGATTGTGGAATACTGTGGCCTGGGAACATAACTGAGGATTGATTCTGGACTCCTGTGGACTGGGAACATGACTGAGGTTTTATTCTGGAACCCTGAGGCCTGGGAACATGACATCTGTTTAGATTGTGGAATACTGTGGCCTGGGAACTTGACTGAGCCTTGGTTCTGGACCCCTGTGGACTGGGAACATGACTGAGGTTTTATTCTGGAACCCTGAGGCCTGGGAACATGACATCTGTTTAGATTGTGGAATACTGTGGCCTGGGAACTTGACTGAGCCTTGGTTCTGGACCCCTGTGGACTGGGAACATGACTGAGGTTTTATTCTGGAACCCTGAGGCCTGGGAACATGACATGGGTGGATTCTGGAACCCTGTGTCCTGTTAACATGACATGGGTGGATTCTGGAACCCTGGGTCCTGTTAACATGACATGGGTGGATTCTGGAACCCTGTGTCCTGTTAACATGACATGGGTGGATTCTGGAACCCTGAGGCCTGGGAACATGACATCTGTTTAGATTGTGGAATACTGTGGCCTGGGAACATAACTGAGCCTTGGTTCTGGACCCCTGTGGACTGGGAACATGACTGAGGTTTTATTCTGGAACCCTGAGGCCTGGGAACATGACATCTGTTTAGATTGTGGAATACTGTGGCCTGGGAACTTGACTGAGCCTTGGTTCTGGACCCCTGTGGACTGGGAACATGACTGAGGTTTTATTCTGGAACCCTGAGGCCTGGGAACATGACATCTGTTTAGATTGTGGAATACTGTGGCCTGGGAACTTGACTGAGCCTTGGTTCTGGACCCCTGTGGACTGGGAACATGACTGAGGTTTTATTCTGGAACCCTGAGGCCTGGGAACATGACATCTGTTTAGATTGTGGAATACTGTGGCCTGGGAACTTGACTGAGCCTTGGTTCTGGACCCCTGTGGACTGGGAACATGACTGAGGTTTTATTCTGGAACCCTGAGGCCTGGGAACATGACATCTGTTTAGATTGTGGAATACTGTGGCCTGGGAACTTGACTGAGCCTTGGTTCTGGACCCCTGTGGACTGGGAACATGACTGAGGTTTTATTCTGGAACCCTGTGTCCTGTTAACATGACATGGGTGGATTCTGGAACCCTGGGTCCTGTTAACATGACATGGGTGGATTCTGGAACCCTGAGGCCTGGGAACATGACATCTGTTTAGATTGTGGAATACTGTGGCCTGGGAACTTGACTGAGCCTTGGTTCTGGACCCCTGTGGACTGGGAACATGACTGAGGTTTTATTCTGGAACCCTGAGGCCTGGGAACATGACATGGGTGGATTCTGGAACCCTGTGTCCTGTTAACATGACATGGGTGGATTCTGGAACCCTGGGTCCTGTTAACATGACATGGGTGGATTCTGGAACCCTGTGTCCTGTTAACATGACATGGGTGGATTCTGGAACCCTGAGGCCTGGGAACATGACATCTGTTTAGATTGTGGAATACTGTGGCCTGGGAACTTGACTGAGCCTTGGTTCTGGACCCCTGTGGACTGGGAACATGACTGAGGTTTTATTCTGGAACCCTGAGGCCTGGGAACATGACATCTGTTTAGATTGTGGAATACTGTGGCCTGGGAACATAACTGAGGATTGATTCTGGACCCCTGTGGACTGGGAACATGACTGAGGTTTTATTCTGGAACCCTGAGGCCTGGGAACATGACATGGGTGGATTCTGGAACCCTGTGTCCTGTTAACATGACATGGGTGGATTCTGGAACCCTGAGGCCTGGGAACATGACATCTGTTTAGATTGTGGAATACTGTGGCCTGGGAACATAACTGAGGATTGATTCTGGACCCCTGTGGACTGGGAACATGACTGAGGTTTTATTCTGGAACCCTGAGGCCTGGGAACATGACATCTGTTTAGATTGTGGAATACTGTGGCCTGGGAACTTGACTGGGCCTTGGTTCTGGACCCCTGTGGACTGGGAACATGACTGAGGTTTTATTCTGGAACCCTGAGGCCTGGGAACATGACATCTGTTTAGATTGTGGAATACTGTGGCCTGGGAACTTGACTGAGCCTTGGTTCTGGACCCCTGTGGACTGGGAACATGACTGAGGTTTTATTCTGGAACCCTGAGGCCTGGGAACATGACATGGGTGGATTCTGGAACCCTGTGTCCTGTTAACATGACATGGGTGGATTCTAGAACCCTGGGTCCTGTTAACATGACATGGGTGGATTCTGGAACCCTGTGTCCTGTTAACATGACATGGGTGGATTCTGGAACCCTGAGGCCTGGGAACATGACATCTGTTTAGATTGTGGAATACTGTGGCCTGGGAACATAACTGAGCCTTGGTTCTGGACCCCTGTGGACTGGGAACATGACTGAGGTTTTATTCTGGAACCCTGAGGCCTGGGAACATGACATCTGTTTAGATTGTGGAATACTGTGGCCTGGGAACTTGACTGAGCCTTGGTTCTGGACCCCTGTGGACTGGGAACATGACTGAGGTTTTATTCTGGAACCCTGTGTCCTGTTAACATGACATGGGTGGATTCTGGAACCCTGTGTCCTGTTAACATGACATGGGTGGATTCTGGAACCCTGAGGCCTGGGAACATGACATCTGTTTAGATTGTGGAATACTGTGGCCTGGGAACATAACTGAGCCTTGGTTCTGGACCCCTGTGGACTGGGAACATGACTGAGGTTTTATTCTGGAACCCTGAGGCCTGGGAACATGACATCTGTTTAGATTGTGGAATACTGTGGCCTGGGAACTTGACTGAGCCTTGGTTCTGGACCCCTGTGGACTGGGAACATGACTGAGGTTTTATTCTGGAACCCTGAGGCCTGGGAACATGACATCTGTTTAGACTGTGGAATACTGTGGCCTGGGAACTTGACTGAGCCTTGGTTCTGGACCCCTGTGGACTGGGAACATGACTGAGGTTTTATTCTGGAACCCTGAGGCCTGGGAACATGACATCTGTTTAGATTGTGGAATACTGTGGCCTGGGAACTTGACTGAGCCTTGGTTCTGGACCCCTGTGGACTGGGAACATGACTGAGGTTTTATTCTGGAACCCTGTGTCCTGTTAACATGACATGGGTGGATTCTGGAACCCTGGGTCCTGTTAACATGACATGGGTGGATTCTGGAACCCTGAGGCCTGGGAACATGACATCTGTTTAGATTGTGGAATACTGTGGCCTGGGAACTTGACTGAGCCTTGGTTCTGGACCCCTGTGGACTGGGAACATGACTGAGGTTTTATTCTGGAACCCTGAGGCCTGGGAACATGACATCTGTTTAGATTGTGGAATACTGTGGCCTGGGAACATAACTGAGGATTGATTCTGGACCCCTGTGGACTGGGAACATGACTGAGGTTTTATTCTGGAACCCTGAGGCCTGGGAACATGACATCTGTTTAGATTGTGGAATACTGTGGCCTGGGAACATAACTGAGGATTGATTCTGGACCCCTGTGGACTGGGAACATGACTGAGGTTTTATTCTGGAACCCTGAGGCCTGTTAACATGACATGGGTGGATTCTGGAACCCTGTGTCCTGTTAACATGACATGGGTGGATTCTGGAACCCTGTGTCCTGTTAACATGACATGGGTGGATTCTGGAACCCTGGGTCCTGTTAACATGACATGGGTGGATTCTGGAACCCTGAGGCCTGGGAACATGACATCTGTTTAGATTGTGGAATACTGTGGCCTGGGAACTTGACTGAGCCTTGGTTCTGGACCCCTGTGGACTGGGAACATGACTGAGGTTTTATTCTGGAACCCTGTGTCCTGTTAACATGACATGGGTGGATTCTGGAACCCTGTGTCCTGTTAACATGACATGGGTGGATTCTGGAACCCTGAGGCCTGGGAACATGACATCTGTTTAGATTGTGGAATACTGTGGCCTGGGAACATAACTGAGCCTTGGTTCTGGACCCCTGTGGACTGGGAACATGACTGAGGTTTTATTCTGGAACCCTGAGGCCTGGGAACATGACATCTGTTTAGATTGTGGAATACTGTGGCCTGGGAACTTGACTGAGCCTTGGTTCTGGACCCCTGTGGACTGGGAACATGACTGAGGTTTTATTCTGGAACCCTGAGGCCTGGGAACATGACATCTGTTTAGACTGTGGAATACTGTGGCCTGGGAACTTGACTGAGCCTTGGTTCTGGACCCCTGTGGACTGGGAACATGACTGAGGTTTTATTCTGGAACCCTGAGGCCTGGGAACATGACATCTGTTTAGATTGTGGAATACTGTGGCCTGGGAACTTGACTGAGCCTTGGTTCTGGACCCCTGTGGACTGGGAACATGACTGAGGTTTTATTCTGGAACCCTGTGTCCTGTTAACATGACATGGGTGGATTCTGGAACCCTGGGTCCTGTTAACATGACATGGGTGGATTCTGGAACCCTGAGGCCTGGGAACATGACATCTGTTTAGATTGTGGAATACTGTGGCCTGGGAACTTGACTGAGCCTTGGTTCTGGACCCCTGTGGACTGGGAACATGACTGAGGTTTTATTCTGGAACCCTGAGGCCTGGGAACATGACATCTGTTTAGATTGTGGAATACTGTGGCCTGGGAACATAACTGAGGATTGATTCTGGACCCCTGTGGACTGGGAACATGACTGAGGTTTTATTCTGGAACCCTGAGGCCTGGGAACATGACATCTGTTTAGATTGTGGAATACTGTGGCCTGGGAACATAACTGTGGATTGATTCTGGACCCCTGTGGACTGGGAACATGACTGAGGTTTTATTCTGGAACCCTGAGGCCTGTTAACATGACATGGGTGGATTCTGGAACCCTGTGTCCTGTTAACATGACATGGGTGGATTCTGGAACCCTGGGTCCTGTTAACATGACATGGGTGGATTCTGGAACCCTGAGGCCTGGGAACATGACATCTGTTTAGATTGTGGAATACTGTGGCCTGGGAACTTTACTGAGCCTTGGTTCTGGACCCCTGTGGACTGGGAACATGACTGAGGTTTTATTCTGGAACCCTGAGGCCTGGGAACATGACATCTGTTTAGATTGTGGAATACTGTGGCCTGGGAACTTGACTGAGCCTTGGTTCTGGACCCCTGTGGACTGGGAACATGACTGAGGTTTTATTCTGGAACCCTGTGTCCTGTTCACATGACATGGGTGGATTCTGGAACACTGGGTCCTGTTAACATGACATGGGTGGATTCTGGAACCCTGTGTCCTGTTAACATGACATGGGTGGATTCTGGAACCCTGTGTCCTGTTAACATGACATGGGTGGATTCTGGAACCCTGAGGCCTGGGAACCTGACATCTGTTTAGATTGTGGAATACTGTGGCCTGGGAACTTGACTGAGCCTTGGTTCTGGACCCCTGTGGACTGGGAACATGACTGAGGTTTTATTCTGGAACCCTGAGGCCTGGGAAAATGACATCTGTTTAGATTGTGGAATACTGTGGCCTGGGAACTTGACTGAGCCTTGGTTCTGGACCCCTGTGGACTGGGAACATGACTGAGGTTTTATTCTGGAACCCTGAGGCCTGGGAACATGACATCTGTTTAGATTGTGGAATACTGTGGCCTGGGAACATAACTGAGGATTGATTCTGGACCCCTGTGGACTGGGAACATGACTGAGGTTTTATTCTGGAACCCTGAGGCCTGGGAACATGACATCTGTTTAGATTGTGGAATACTGTGGCCTGGGAACTTGACTGAGCCTTGGTTCTGGACCCCTGTGGACTGGGAACATGACTGAGGTTTTATTCTGGAACCCTGGGTCCTGTTAACATGACATGGGTGGATTCTGGAACCCTGAGGCCTGGGAACATGACATCTGTTTAGATTGTGGAATACTGTGGCCTGGGAACATAACTGAGGATTGATTCTGGACCCCTGTGGACTGGGAACATGACTGAGGTTTTATTCTGGAACCCTGAGGCCTGGGAACATGACATCTGTTTAGATTGTGGAATACTGTGGCCTGGGAACTTGACTGAGCCTTGGTTCTGGAACCCTGTGGACTGGGAACATGACTGAGGTTTTATTCTGGAACCCTGAGGCCTGGGAACATGACATCTGTTTAGATTGTGGAATACTGTGGCCTGGGAACTTGACTGAGCCTTGGTTCTGGACCCCTGTGGACTGGGAACATGACTGAGGTTTTATTCTGGAACCCTGAGGCCTGGGAACATGACATCTGTTTAGATTGTGGAATACTGTGGCCTGGGAACATAACTGAGGATTGATTCTGGACCCCTGTGGACTGGGAACATGACTGAGGTTTTATTCTGGAACCCTGAGGCCTGGGAACATGACATCTGTTTAGATTGGGGAATACTGTGGCCTGGGAACTAGACTGAGCCTTGGTTCTGGACCCCTGTGGACTGGGAACATGACTGAGGTTTTATTCTGGAACCCTGAGGCCTGGGAACATGACATCTGTTTAGATTGTGGAATACTGTGCCCTGGGAACATAACTGAGGATTGATTCTGGACCCCTGTGGACTGGGAACATGACTGAGGTTTTATTCTGGAACCCTGAGGCCTGGGAACATGACATCTGTTTAGATTGTGGAATACTGTGGCCTGGGAACTTGACTGAGCCTTGGTTCTGAACCCCTGTGGACTGGGAACATGACTGAGGTTTTATTCTGGAACCCTGGGTCCTGTTAACATGACATGGGTGGATTCTGGAACCCTGAGGCCTGGGAACATGACATCTGTTTAGATTGTGGAATACTGTGGCCTGGGAACATAACTGAGGATTGATTCTGGACCCCTGTGGACTGGGAACATGACTGAGGTTTTATTCTGGAACCCTGAGGCCTGGGAACATGACATGGGTGGATTCTGGAACCCTGTGTCCTGTTAACATGACATGGGTGGATTCTGGAACCCTGAGGCCTGGGAACATGACATCTGTTTAGATTGTGGAATACTGTGGCCTGGGAACATAACTGAGGATTGATTCTGGACCCCTGTGGACTGGGAACATGACTGAGGTTTTATTCTGGAACCCTGAGGCCTGGGAACATGACATCTGTTTAGATTGTGGAATACTGTGGCCTGGGAACTTGACTGAGCCTTGGTTCTGGACCCCTGTGGACTGGGAACATGACTGAGGTTTTATTCTGGAACCCTGAGGCCTGGGAACATGACATCTGTTTAGATTGTGGAATACTGTGGCCTGGGAACTTGACTGAGCCTTGGTTCTGGACCCCTGTGGACTGGGAACATGACTGAGATTTTATTCTGGAACCCTGAGGCCTGGGAACATGACATGGGTGGATTCTGGAACCCTGTGTCCTGTTAACATGACATGGGTGGATTCTGGAACCCTGGGTCCTGTTAACATGACATGGGTGGATTCTGGAACCCTGTGTCCTGTTAACATGACATGGGTGGATTCTGGAACCCTGAGGCCTGGGAACATGACATCTGTTTAGATTGTGGAATACTGTGGCCTGGGAACATAACTGAGCCTTGGTTCTGGACCCCTGTGGACTGGGAACATGACTGAGGTTTTATTCTGGAACCCTGAGGCCTGGGAACATGACATCTGTTTAGATTGTGGAATACTGTGGCCTGGGAACTTGACTGAGCCTTGGTTCTGGACCCCTGTGGACTGGGAACATGACTGAGGTTTTATTCTGGAACCCTGAGGCCTGGGAACATGACATCTGTTTAGATTGTGGAATACTGTGGCCTGGGAACTTGACTGAGCCTTGGTTCTGGACCCCTGTGGACTGGGAACATGACTGAGGTTTTATTCTGGAACCCTGAGGCCTGGGAACATGACATCTGTTTAGATTGTGGAATACTGTGGCCTGGGAACTTGACTGAGCCTTGGTTCTGACCCCTGTGGACTGGGAACATGACTGAGGTTTTATTCTGGAACCCTGTGTCCTGTTAACATGACATGGGTGGATTCTGGAACCCTGGGTCCTGTTAACATGACATGGGTGGATTCTGGAACCCTGAGGCCTGGGAACATGACATCTGTTTAGATTGTGGAATACTGTGGCCTGGGAACATAACTGAGGATTGATTCTGGACCCCTGTGGACTGGGAACATGACTGAGGTTTTATTCTGGAACCCTGAGGCCTGGGAACATGACATGGGTGGATTCTGGAACCCTGTGTCCTGTTAACATGACATGGGTGGATTCTGGAACCCTGAGGCCTGGGAACATAACATCTGTTTAGATTGTGGAATACTGTGGCCTGGGAACTTGACTGAGCCTTGGTTCTGGACCCCTGTGGACTGGGAACATGACTGAGGTTTTATTCTGGAACCCTGAGGCCTGGGAACATGACATGGGTGGATTCTGGAACCTTGTGTCCTGTTAACATGACATGGGTGGATTCTGGTACCCTGGGTCCTGTTAACATGACATGGGTGGATTCTGGAACCCTGTGTCCTGTTAACATGACATGGGTGGAATCTGGAACCCTGAGGCCTGGGAACATGACATCTGTTTAGATTGTGGAATACTGTGGCCTGGGAACTTGACTGAGCCTTGGTTCTGGACCCCTGTGGACTGGGAACATGACTGAGGTTTTATTCTGGAACCCTGAGGCCTGGGAACATGACATCTGTTTAGATTGTGGAATACTGTGGCCTGGGAACATAACTGAGGATTGATTCTGGACCCCTGTGGACTGGGAACATGACTGAGGTTTTATTCTGGAACCCTGAGGCCTGGGAACATGACATGGGTGGATTCTGGAACCCTGTGTCCTGTTAACATGACATGGGTGGATTCTGGAACCCTGAGGTCTGGGAACATGACATCTGTTTAGATTGTGGAATACTGTGGCCTGGGAACTTGACTGAGCCTTGGTTCTGGACCCCTGTGGACTGGGAACATGACTGAGGTTTTATTCTGGAACCCTGAGGCCTGGGAACATGACATCTGTTTAGATTGTGGAATACTGTGGCCTGGGAACTTGACTGAGCCTTTGTTCTGGACCCCTGTGGACTGGGAACATGACTGAGGTTTTATTCTGGAACCCTGAGGCCTGGGAACATGACATGGGTGGATTCTGGAACCCTGTGTCCTGTTAACATGACATGGGTGGATTCTGGTACCCTGGGTCCTGTTAACATGACATGGGTGGATTCTGGAACCCTGTGTCCTGTTAACATGACATGGGTGGAATCTGGAACCCTGAGGCCTGGGAACATGACATCTGTTTAGATTGTGGAATACTGTGGCCTGGGAACTTGACTGAGCCTTGGTTCTGGACCCCTGTGGACTGGGAACATGACTGAGGTTTTATTCTGGAACCCTGAGGCCTGGGAACATGACATCTGTTTAGATTGTGGAATACTGTGGCCTGGGAACATAACTGAGGATTGATTCTGGACCCCTGTGGACTGGGAACATGACTGAGGTTTTATTCTGGAACCCTGAGGCCTGGGAACATGACATGGGTGGATTCTGGAACCCTGTGTCCTGTTAACATGACATGGGTGGATTCTGGAACCCTGAGGCCTGGGAACATGACATCTGTTTAGATTGTGGAATACTGTGGCCTGGGAACATAACTGAGGATTGATTCTGGACTCCTGTGGACTGGGAACATGACTGAGGTTTTATTCTGGAACCCTGAGGCCTGGGAACATGACATCTGTTTAGATTGTGGAATACTGTGGCCTGGGAACTTGACTGAGCCTTGGTTCTGGACCCCTGTGGACTGGGAACATGACTGAGGTTTTATTCTGGAACCCTGAGGCCTGGGAACATGACATCTGTTTAGATTGTGGAATACTGTGGCCTGGGAACTTGACTGAGCCTTGGTTCTGGACCCCTGTGGACTGGGAACATGACTGAGGTTTTATTCTGGAACCCTGAGGCCTGGGAACATGACATGGGTGGATTCTGGAACCCTGTGTCCTGTTAACATGACATGGGTGGATTCTGGAACCCTGGGTCCTGTTAACATGACATGGGTGGATTCTGGAACCCTGTGTCCTGTTAACATGACATGGGTGGATTCTGGAACCCTGAGGCCTGGGAACATGACATCTGTTTAGATTGTGGAATACTGTGGCCTGGGAACATAACTGAGCCTTGGTTCTGGACCCCTGTGGACTGGGAACATGACTGAGGTTTTATTCTGGAACCCTGAGGCCTGGGAACATGACATCTGTTTAGATTGTGGAATACTGTGGCCTGGGAACTTGACTGAGCCTTGGTTCTGGACCCCTGTGGACTGGGAACATGACTGAGGTTTTATTCTGGAACCCTGAGGCCTGGGAACATGACATCTGTTTAGATTGTGGAATACTGTGGCCTGGGAACTTGACTGAGCCTTGGTTCTGGACCCCTGTGGACTGGGAACATGACTGAGGTTTTATTCTGGAACCCTGAGGCCTGGGAACATGACATCTGTTTAGATTGTGGAATACTGTGGCCTGGGAACTTGACTGAGCCTTGGTTCTGGACCCCTGTGGACTGGGAACATGACTGAGGTTTTATTCTGGAACCCTGAGGCCTGGGAACATGACATCTGTTTAGATTGTGGAATACTGTGGCCTGGGAACTTGACTGAGCCTTGGTTCTGGACCCCTGTGGACTGGGAACATGACTGAGGTTTTATTCTGGAACCCTGTGTCCTGTTAACATGACATGGGTGGATTCTGGAACCCTGGGTCCTGTTAACATGACATGGGTGGATTCTGGAACCCTGAGGCCTGGGAACATGACATCTGTTTAGATTGTGGAATACTGTGGCCTGGGAACTTGACTGAGCCTTGGTTCTGGACCCCTGTGGACTGGGAACATGACTGAGGTTTTATTCTGGAACCCTGAGGCCTGGGAACATGACATGGGTGGATTCTGGAACCCTGTGTCCTGTTAACATGACATGGGTGGATTCTGGAACCCTGGGTCCTGTTAACATGACATGGGTGGATTCTGGAACCCTGTGTCCTGTTAACATGACATGGGTGGATTCTGGAACCCTGAGGCCTGGGAACATGACATCTGTTTAGATTGTGGAATACTGTGGCCTGGGAACTTGACTGAGCCTTGGTTCTGGACCCCTGTGGACTGGGAACATGACTGAGGTTTTATTCTGGAACCCTGAGGCCTGGGAACATGACATCTGTTTAGATTGTGGAATACTGTGGCCTGGGAACATAACTGAGGATTGATTCTGGACCCCTGTGGACTGGGAACATGACTGAGGTTTTATTCTGGAACCCTGAGGCCTGGGAACATGACATGGGTGGATTCTGGAACCCTGTGTCCTGTTAACATGACATGGGTGGATTCTGGAACCCTGAGGCCTGGGAACATGACATCTGTTTAGATTGTGGAATACTGTGGCCTGGGAACATAACTGAGGATTGATTCTGGACCCCTGTGGACTGGGAACATGACTGAGGTTTTATTCTGGAACCCTGAGGCCTGGGAACATGACATCTGTTTAGATTGTGGAATACTGTGGCCTGGGAACTTGACTGGGCCTTGGTTCTGGACCCCTGTGGACTGGGAACATGACTGAGGTTTTATTCTGGAACCCTGAGGCCTGGGAACATGACATCTGTTTAGATTGTGGAATACTGTGGCCTGGGAACTTGACTGAGCCTTGGTTCTGGACCCCTGTGGACTGGGAACATGACTGAGGTTTTATTCTGGAACCCTGAGGCCTGGGAACATGACATGGGTGGATTCTGGAACCCTGTGTCCTGTTAACATGACATGGGTGGATTCTAGAACCCTGGGTCCTGTTAACATGACATGGGTGGATTCTGGAACCCTGTGTCCTGTTAACATGACATGGGTGGATTCTGGAACCCTGAGGCCTGGGAACATGACATCTGTTTAGATTGTGGAATACTGTGGCCTGGGAACATAACTGAGCCTTGGTTCTGGACCCCTGTGGACTGGGAACATGACTGAGGTTTTATTCTGGAACCCTGAGGCCTGGGAACATGACATCTGTTTAGATTGTGGAATACTGTGGCCTGGGAACTTGACTGAGCCTTGGTTCTGGACCCCTGTGGACTGGGAACATGACTGAGGTTTTATTCTGGAACCCTGTGTCCTGTTAACATGACATGGGTGGATTCTGGAACCCTGGGTCCTGTTAACATGACATGGGTGGATTCTGGAACCCTGAGGCCTGGGAACATGACATCTGTTTAGATTGTGGAATACTGTGGCCTGGGAACTTGACTGAGCCTTGGTTCTGGACCCCTGTGGACTGGGAACATGACTGAGGTTTTATTCTGGAACCCTGAGGCCTGGGAACATGACATGGGTGGATTCTGGAACCCTGTGTCCTGTTAACATGACATGGGTGGATTCTGGAACCCTGGGTCCTGTTAACATGACATGGGTGGATTCTGGAACCCTGTGTCCTGTTAACATGACATGGGTGGATTCTGGAACCCTGAGGCCTGGGAACATGACATCTGTTTAGATTGTGGAATACTGTGGCCTGGGAACTTGACTGAGCCTTGGTTCTGGACCCCTGTGGACTGGGAACATGACTGAGGTTTTATTCTGGAACCCTGAGGCCTGGGAACATGACATCTGTTTAGATTGTGGAATACTGTGGCCTGGGAACATAACTGAGGATTGATTCTGGACCCCTGTGGACTGGGAACATGACTGAGGTTTTATTCTGGAACCCTGAGGCCTGGGAACATGACATGGGTGGATTCTGGAACCCTGTGTCCTGTTAACATGACATGGGTGGATTCTGGAACCCTGAGGCCTGGGAACATGACATCTGTTTAGATTGTGGAATACTGTGGCCTGGGAACATAACTGAGGATTGATTCTGGACCCCTGTGGACTGGGAACATGACTGAGGTTTTATTCTGGAACCCTGAGGCCTGGGAACATGACATCTGTTTAGATTGTGGAATACTGTGGCCTGGGAACTTGACTGGGCCTTGGTTCTGGACCCCTGTGGACTGGGAACATGACTGAGGTTTTATTCTGGAACCCTGAGGCCTGGGAACATGACATCTGTTTAGATTGTGGAATACTGTGGCCTGGGAACATAACTGAGGATTGATTCTGGACCCCTGTGGACTGGGAACATGACTGAGGTTTTATTCTGGAACCCTGAGGCCTGGGAACATGACATGGGTGGATTCTGGAACCCTGTGTCCTGTTAACATGACATGGGTGGATTCTAGAACCCTGGGTCCTGTTAACATGACATGGGTGGATTCTGGAACCCTGTGTCCTGTTAACATGACATGGGTGGATTCTGGAACCCTGAGGCCTGGGAACATGACATCTGTTTAGATTGTGGAATACTGTGGCCTGGGAACATAACTGAGCCTTGGTTCTGGACCCCTGTGGACTGGGAACATGACTGAGGTTTTATTCTGGAACCCTGAGGCCTGGGAACATGACATCTGTTTAGATTGTGGAATACTGTGGCCTGGGAACTTGACTGAGCCTTGGTTCTGGACCCCTGTGGACTGGGAACATGACTGAGGTTTTATTCTGGAACCCTGAGGCCTGGGAACATGACATCTGTTTAGATTGTGGAATACTGTGGCCTGGGAACTTGACTGAGCCTTGGTTCTGGACCCCTGTGGACTGGGAACATGACTGAGGTTTTATTCTGGAACCCTGAGGCCTGGGAACATGACATCTGTTTAGATTGTGGAATACTGTGGCCTGGGAACTTGACTGAGCCTTGGTTCTGGACCCCTGTGGACTGGGAACATGACTGAGGTTTTATTCTGGAACCCTGTGTCCTGTTAACATGACATGGGTGGATTCTGGAACCCTGGGTCCTGTTAACATGACATGGGTGGATTCTGGAACCCTGGGTCCTGTTAACATGACATGGGTGGATTCTGGAACCCTGTGTCCTGTTAACATGACATGGGTGGATTCTGGAACCCTGAGGCCTGGGAACATGACATCTGTTTAGATTGTGGAATACTGTGGCCTGGGAACTTGACTGAGCCTTGGTTCTGGACCCCTGTGGACTGGGAACATGACTGAGGTTTTATTCTGGAACCCTGAGGCCTGGGAACATGACATCTGTTTAGATTGTGGAATACTGTGGCCTGGGAACATAACTGAGGATTGATTCTGGACCCCTGTGGACTGGGAACATGACTGAGGTTTTATTCTGGAACCCTGAGGCCTGGGAACATGACATGGGTGGATTCTGGAACCCTGGGTCCTGTTAACATGACATGGGTGGATTCTGGAACCCTGAGGCCTGGGAACATGACATCTGTTTAGATTGTGGAATACTGTGGCCTGGGAACATAACTGAGGATTGATTCTGGACCCCTGTGGACTGGGAACATGACTGAGGTTTTATTCTGGAACCCTGAGGCCTGGGAACATGACATCTGTTTAGACTGTGGAATACTGTGGCCTGGGAACATAACTGAGGATTGATTCTGGACCCCTGTGGACTGGGAACATGACTGAGGTTTTATTCTGGAACCCTGAGGCCTGTTAACATGACATGGGTGGATTCTGGAACCCTGTGTCCTGTTAACATGACATGGGTGGATTCTGGAACCCTGTGTCCTGTTAACATGACATGGGTGGATTCTGGAACCCTGGGTCCTGTTAACATGACATGGGTGGATTCTGGAACCCTGAGGCCTGGGAACATGACATCTGTTTAGATTGTGGAATACTGTGGCCTGGGAACTTGACTGAGCCTTGGTTCTGGACCCTGTGGACTGGGAACATGACTGAGGTTTTATTCTGGAACCCTGTGGCCTGGGAACATGACATCTGTTTAGATTGTGGAATACTGTGGCCTGGGAACTTGACTGAGCCTTGGTTCTGGACCCCTGTGGACTGGGAACATGACTGAGGTTTTATTCTGGAACCCTGAGGCCTGGGAACATGACATGGGTGGATTTTGGAACCCTGGGTCCTGTTAACATGACATGGGTGGATTTTGGAACCCTGAGGCCTGGGAACATGACATCTGTTTAGATTGTGGAATACTGTGGCCTGGGAACTTGACTGAGCCTTGGTTCTGGACCCCTGTGGACTGGGAACATGACTGAGGCTTTATTCTGGAACCCTGAGGCCTGGGAACATGACATCTGTTTAGATTGTGGAATACTGTGGCCTGGGAACTTGACTGAGCCTTGGTTCTGGACCCCTGTGGACTGGGAACATGACTGAGGTTTTATTCTGGAACCCTGTGTCCTGTTAACATGACATGGGTGGATTCTGGAACCCTGGGTCCTGTTAACGTGACATGGGTGGATTCTGGAACCCTGAGGCCTGGGAACATGACATCTGTGTAGAATGTGGAATACTGTGGCCTGGGAACATAACTGAGGATTGATTCTGGACCCCTGTGGACTGGGAACATGACTGAGGTTTTATTCTGGAACCCTGAGGCCTGGGAACATGACATGGGTGGATTCTGGAACCCTGTGTCCTGTTAACATGACATGGGTGGATTCTGGAACCCTGAGGCCTGGGAACATGACATCTGTTTAGATTGTGGAATACTGTGGCCTGGGAACTTGACTGAGCCTTGGTTCTGGACCCCTGTGGACTGGGAACATGACTGAGGTTTTATTCTGGAACCCTGTGTCCTGTTAACATGACATGGGTGGATTCTGGAACCCTGTGTCCTGTTAACATGACATGGGTGGATTCTGGAACCCTGAGGCCTTGGAACATGACATCTGTTTAGATTGTGGAATACTGTGGCCTGGGAACATAACTGAGCCTTGGTTCTGGACCCCTGTGGACTGGGAACATGACTGAGGTTTTATTCTGGAACCCTGAGGCCTGGGAACATGACATCTGTTTAGATTGTGGAATACTGTGGCCTGGGAACTTGACTGAGCCTTGGTTCTGGACCCCTGTGGACTGGGAACATGACTGAGGTTTTATGCTGGAACCCTGAGGCCTGGGAACATGACATCTGTTTAGATTGTGGAATACTGTGGCCTGGGAACTTGACTGAGCCTTGGTTCTGGACCCCTGTGGACTGGGAACATGACTGAGGTTTTATTCTGGAACCCTGAGGCCTGGGAACATGACATCTGTTTAGATTGTGGAATACTGTGGCCTGGGAACTTGACTGAGCCTTGGTTCTGGACCCCTGTGGACTGGGAACATGACTGAGGTTTTATTCTGGAACCCTGTGTCCTGTTAACATGACATGGGTGGATTCTGGAACCCTGGGTCCTGTTAACATGACATGGGTGGATTCTGGAACCCTGAGGCCTGGGAACATGACATCTGTTTAGATTGTGGAATACTGTGGCCTGGGAACTTGACTGAGCCTTGGTTCTGGACCCCTGTGGACTGGGAACATGACTGAGGTTTTATTCTGGAACCCTGAGGCCTGGGAACATGACATCTGTTTAGATTGTGGAATACTGTGGCCTGGGAACTTGACTGAGCCTTGGTTCTGGACCCCTGTGGACTGGGAACATGACTGAGGTTTTATTCTGGAACCCTGAGGCCTGGGAACATGACATCTGTTTAGATTGTGGAATACTGTGGCCTGGGAAATTGACTGAGCCTTGGTTCTGGACCCCTGTGGACTGGGAACATGACTGAGGTTTTATTCTGGAACCCTGAGGCCTGGGAACATGACATCTGTTTAGATTGTGGAATACTGTGGCCTGGGAACTTGACTGAGCCTTGGTTCTGGACCCCTGTGGACTGGGAACATGACTGAGGTTTTATTCTGGAACCCTGAGGCCTGGGAACATGACATCTGTTTAGATTGTGGAATACTGTGGCCTGGGAACTTGACTGAGCCTTGGTTCTGGACCCCTGTGGACTGGGAACATGACTGAGGTTTTATTCTGGAACCCTGAGGCCTGGGAACATGACATCTGTTTAGACTGTGGAATACTGTGGCCTGGGAACTTGACTGAGCCTTGGTTCTGGACCCCTGTGGACTGGGAACATGACTGAGGTTTTATTCTGGAACCCTGAGGCCTGGGAACATGACATCTGTTTAGATTGTGGAATACTGTGGCCTGGGAACTTGACTGAGCCTTGGTTCTGGACCCCTGTGGACTGGGAACATGACTGAGGTTTTATTCTGGAACCCTGTGTCCTGTTAACATGACATGGGTGGATTCTGGAACCCTGGGTCCTGTTAACATGACATGGGTGGATTCTGGAACCCTGAGGCCTGGGAACATGACATCTGTTTAGATTGTGGAATACTGTGGCCTGGGAACTTGACTGAGCCTTGGTTCTGGACCCCTGTGGACTGGGAACATGACTGAGGTTTTATTCTGGAACCCTGAGGCCTGGGAACATGACATCTGTTTAGATTGTGGAATACTGTGGCCTGGGAACATAACTGAGGATTGATTCTGGACCCCTGTGGACTGGGAACATGACTGAGGTTTTATTCTGGAACCCTGAGGCCTGGGAACATGACATCTGTTTAGATTGTGGAATACTGTGGCCTGGGAACATAACTGAGGATTGATTCTGGACCCCTGTGGACTGGGAACATGACTGAGGTTTTATTCTGGAACCCTGAGGCCTGTTAACATGACATGGGTGGATTCTGGAACCCTGTGTCCTGTTAACATGACATGGGTGGATTCTGGAACCCTGTGTCCTGTTAACATGACATGGGTGGATTCTGGAACCCTGGGTCCTGTTAACATGACATGGGTGGATTCTGGAACCCTGAGGCCTGGGAACATGACATCTGTTTAGTTTGTGGAATACTGTGGCCTGGGAACTTGACTGAGCCTTGGTTCTGGACCCCTGTGGACTGGGAACATGACTGAGGTTTTATTCTGGAACCCTGTGTCCTGTTAACATGACATGGGTGGATTCTGGAACCCTGTGTCCTGTTAACATGACATGGGTGGATTCTGGAACCCTGAGGCCTGGGAACATGACATCTGTTTAGATTGTGGAATACTGTGGCCTGGGAACATAACTGAGCCTTTGTTCTGGACCCCTGTGGACTGGGAACATGACTGAGGTTTTATTCTGGGACCCTGAGGCCTGGGAACATGACATCTGTTTAGATTGTGGAATACTGTGGCCTGGGAACTTGACTGAGCCTTGGTTCTGGACCCCTGTGGACTGGGAACATGACTGAGGTTTTATTCTGGAACCCTGAGGCCTGGGAACATGACATCTGTTTAGACTGTGGAATACTGTGGCCTGGGAACTTGACTGAGCCTTGGTTCTGGACCCCTGTGGACTGGGAACATGACTGAGGTTTTATTCTGGAACCCTGAGGCCTGGGAACATGACATCTGTTTAGATTGTGGAATACTGTGGCCTGGGAACTTGACTGAGCCTTGGTTCTGGACCCCTGTGGACTGGGAACATGACTGAGGTTTTATTCTGGAACCCTGTGTCCTGTTAACATGACATGGGTGGATTCTGGAACCCTGGGTCCTGTTAACATGACATGGGTGGATTCTGGAACCCTGAGGCCTGGGAACATGACATCTGTTTAGATTGTGGAATACTGTGGCCTGGGAACTTGACTGAGCCTTGGTTCAGGACCCCTGTGGACTGGGAACATGACTGAGGTTTTATTCTGGAACCCTGAGGCCTGGGAACATGACATCTGTTTAGATTGTGGAATACTGTGGCCTGGGAACATAACTGAGGATTGATTCTGGACCCCTGTGGACTGGGAACATGACTGAGGTTTTATTCTGGAACCCTGAGGCCTGGGAACATGACATCTGTTTAGATTGTGGAATACTGTGGCCTGGGAACATAACTGAGGATTGATTCTGGACCCCTGTGGACTGGGAACATGACTGAGGTTTTATTCTGGAACCCTGAGGCCTGTTAACATGACATGGGTGGATTCTGGAACCCTGTGTCCTGTTAACATGACATGGGTGGATTCTGGAACCCTGTGTCCTGTTAACATGACATGGGTGGATTCTGGAACCCTGAGGCCTAGGAACCTGACATCTGTTTAGATTGTGGAATACTGTGGCCTGGGAACTTGACTGAGCCTTGGTTCTGGACCCCTGTGGACTGGGAACATGACTGAGGTTTTATTCTGGAACCCTGAGGCCTGGGAACATGACATCTGTTTAGATTGTGGAATACTGTGGCCTGGGAACTTGACTGAGCCTTGGTTCTGGACCCCTGTGGACTGGGAACATGACTGAGGTTTTATTCTGGAACCCTGAGGCCTGGGAACATGACATCTGTTTAGATTGTGGAATACTGTGGCCTGGGAACATAACTGAGGATTGATTCTGGACCCCTGTGGACTGGGAACATGACTGAGGTTTTATTCTGGAACCCTGAGGCCTGGGAACATGACATCTGTTTAGATTGTGGAATACTGTGGCCTGGGAACTTGACTGAGCCTTAGTTCTGGACCCCTGTGGACTGGGAACATGACTGAGGTTTTATTCTGGAACCCTGGGTCCTGTTAACATGACATGGGTGGATTCTGGAACCCTGAGGCCTGGGAACATGACATCTGTTTAGATTGTGGAATACTGTGGCCTGGGAACATAACTGAGGATTGATTCTGGACCCCTGTGGACTGGGAACATGACTGAGGTTTTATTCTGGAACCCTGAGGCCTGGGAACATGACATCTGTTTAGATTGTGGAATACTGTGGCCTGGGAACTTGACTGAGCCTTGGTTCTGGAACCCTGTGGACTGGGAACATGACTGAGGTTTTATTCTGGAACCCTGAGGCCTGGGAACATGACATCTGTTTAGATTGTGGAATACTGTGGCCTGGGAACTTGACTGAGCCTTGGTTCTGGACCCCTGTGGACTGGGAACATGACTGAGGTTTTATTCTGGAACCCTGAGGCCTGGGAACATGACATCTGTTTAGATTGTGGAATACTGTGGCCTGGGAACATAACTGAGGATTGATTCTGGACCCCTGTGGACTGGGAACATGACTGAGGTTTTATTCTGGAACCCTGAGGCCTGGGAACATGACATCTGTTTAGATTGTGGAATACTGTGGCCTGGGAACTAGACTGAGCCTTGGTTCTGGACCCCTGTGGACTGGGAACATGACTGAGGTTTTATTCTGGAACCCTGAGGCCTGGGAACATGACATCTGTTTAGATTGTGGAATACTGTGCCCTGGGAACATAACTGAGGATTGATTCTGGACCCCTGTGGACTGGGAACATGACTGAGGTTTTATTCTGGAACCCTGAGGCCTGGGAACATGACATCTGTTTAGATTGTGGAATACTGTGGCCTGGGAACTTGACTGAGCCTTGGTTCTGGACCCCTGTGGACTGGGAACATGACTGAGGTTTTATTCTGGAATCCTGGGTCCTGTTAACATGACATGGGTGGATTCTGGAACCCTGAGGCCTGGGAACATGACATCTGTTTAGATTGTGGAATACTGTGGCCTGGGAACATAACTGAGGATTGATTCTGGACCCCTGTGGACTGGGAACATGACTGAGGTTTTATTCTGGAACCCTGAGGCCTGGGAACATGACATGGGTGGATTCTGGAACCCTGTGTCCTGTTAACATGACATGGGTGGATTCTGGAACCCTGAGGCCTGGGAACATGACATCTGTTTAGATTGTGGAATACTGTGGCCTGGGAACATAACTGAGGATTGATTCTGGACCCCTGTGGACTGGGAACATGACTGAGGTTTTATTCTGGAACCCTGAGGCCTGGGAACATGACATCTGTTTAGATTGTGGAATACTGTGGCCTGGGAACTTGACTGAGCCTTGGTTCTGGACCCCTGTGGACTGGGAACATGACTGAGGTTTTATTCTGGAACCCTGAGGCCTGGGAACATGACATCTGTTTAGATTGTGGAATACTGTGGCCTGGGAACATAACTGAGGATTGATTCTGGACCCCTGTGGACTGGGAACATGACTGAGGTTTTATTCTGGAACCCTGAGGCCTGGGAACATGACATCTGTTTAGATTGTGGAATACTGTGGCCTGGGAACATAACTGAGGATTGATTCTGGACCCCTGTGGACTGGGAACATGACTGAGGTTTTATTCTGGAACCCTGAGGCCTGTTAACATGACATGGGTGGATTCTGGAACCCTGTGTCCTGTTAACATGACATGGGTGGATTCTGGAACCCTGTGTCCTGTTAACATGACATGGGTGGATTCTGGAACCCTGGGTCCTGTTAACATGACATGGGTGGATTCTGGAACCCTGAGGCCTGGGAACATGACATCTGTTTAGATTGTGGAATACTGTGGCCTGGGAACTTGACTGAGCCTTGGTTCTGGACCCCTGTGGACTGGGAACATGACTGAGGTTTTATTCTGGAACCCTGTGTCCTGTTAACATGACATGGGTGGATTCTGGAACCCTGTGTCCTGTTAACATGACATGGGTGGATTCTGGAACCCTGAGGCCTGGGAACATGACATCTGTTTAGATTGTGGAATACTGTGGCCTGGGAACATAACTGAGCCTTTGTTCTGGACCCCTGTGGACTGGGAACATGACTGAGGTTTTATTCTGGGACCCTGAGGCCTGGGAACATGACATCTGTTTAGATTGTGGAATACTGTGGCCTGGGAACTTGACTGAGCCTTGGTTCTGGACCCCTGTGGACTGGGAACATGACTGAGGTTTTATTCTGGAACCCTGAGGCCTGGGAACATGACATCTGTTTAGACTGTGGAATACTGTGGCCTGGGAACTTGACTGAGCCTTGGTTCTGGACCCCTGTGGACTGGGAACATGACTGAGGTTTTATTCTGGAACCCTGAGGCCTGGGAACATGACATCTGTTTAGATTGTGGAATACTGTGGCCTGGGAACTTGACTGAGCCTTGGTTCTGGACCCCTGTGGACTGGGAACATGACTGAGGTTTTATTCTGGAACCCTGTGTCCTGTTAACATGACATGGGTGGATTCTGGAACCCTGGGTCCTGTTAACATGACATGGGTGGATTCTGGAACCCTGAGGCCTGGGAACATGACATCTGTTTAGATTGTGGAATACTGTGGCCTGGGAACTTGACTGAGCCTTGGTTCAGGACCCCTGTGGACTGGGAACATGACTGAGGTTTTATTCTGGAACCCTGAGGCCTGGGAACATGACATCTGTTTAGATTGTGGAATACTGTGGCCTGGGAACATAACTGAGGATTGATTCTGGACCCCTGTGGACTGGGAACATGACTGAGGTTTTATTCTGGAACCCTGAGGCCTGGGAACATGACATCTGTTTAGATTGTGGAATACTGTGGCCTGGGAACATAACTGAGGATTGATTCTGGACCCCTGTGGACTGGGAACATGACTGAGGTTTTATTCTGGAACCCTGAGGCCTGTTAACATGACATGGGTGGATTCTGGAACCCTGTGTCCTGTTAACATGACATGGGTGGATTCTGGAACCCTGTGTCCTGTTAACATGACATGGGTGGATTCTGGAACCCTGAGGCCTAGGAACCTGACATCTGTTTAGATTGTGGAATACTGTGGCCTGGGAACTTGACTGAGCCTTGGTTCTGGACCCCTGTGGACTGGGAACATGACTGAGGTTTTATTCTGGAACCCTGAGGCCTGGGAACATGACATCTGTTTAGATTGTGGAATACTGTGGCCTGGGAACTTGACTGAGCCTTGGTTCTGGACCCCTGTGGACTGGGAACATGACTGAGGTTTTATTCTGGAACCCTGAGGCCTGGGAACATGACATCTGTTTAGATTGTGGAATACTGTGGCCTGGGAACATAACTGAGGATTGATTCTGGACCCCTGTGGACTGGGAACATGACTGAGGTTTTATTCTGGAACCCTGAGGCCTGGGAACATGACATCTGTTTAGATTGTGGAATACTGTGGCCTGGGAACTTGACTGAGCCTTGGTTCTGGACCCCTGTGGACTGGGAACATGACTGAGGTTTTATTCTGGAACCCTGGGTCCTGTTAACATGACATGGGTGGATTCTGGAACCCTGAGGCCTGGGAACATGACATCTGTTTAGATTGTGGAATACTGTGGCCTGGGAACATAACTGAGGATTGATTCTGGACCCCTGTGGACTGGGAACATGACTGAGGTTTTATTCTGGAACCCTGAGGCCTGGGAACATGACATCTGTTTAGATTGTGGAATACTGTGGCCTGGGAACTTGACTGAGCCTTGGTTCTGGAACCCTGTGGACTGGGAACATGACTGAGGTTTTATTCTGGAACCCTGAGGCCTGGGAACATGACATCTGTTTAGATTGTGGAATACTGTGGCCTGGGAACTTGACTGAGCCTTGGTTCTGGACCCCTGTGGACTGGGAACATGACTGAGGTTTTATTCTGGAACCCTGAGGCCTGGGAACATGACATCTGTTTAGATTGTGGAATACTGTGGCCTGGGAACATAACTGAGGATTGATTCTGGACCCCTGTGGACTGGGAACATGACTGAGGTTTTATTCTGGAACCCTGAGGCCTGGGAACATGACATCTGTTTAGATTGTGGAATACTGTGGCCTGGGAACTAGACTGAGCCTTGGTTCTGGACCCCTGTGGACTGGGAACATGACTGAGGTTTTATTCTGGAACCCTGAGGCCTGGGAACATGACATCTGTTTAGATTGTGGAATACTGTGCCCTGGGAACATAACTGAGGATTGATTCTGGACCCCTGTGGACTGGGAACATGACTGAGGTTTTATTCTGGAACCCTGAGGCCTGGGAACATGACATCTGTTTAGATTGTGGAATACTGTGGCCTGGGAACTTGACTGAGCCTTGGTTCTGGACCCCTGTGGACTGGGAACATGACTGAGGTTTTATTCTGGAACCCTGGGTCCTGTTAACATGACATGGGTGGATTCTGGAACCCTGAGGCCTGGGAACATGACATCTGTTTAGATTGTGGAATACTGTGGCCTGGGAACATAACTGAGGATTGATTCTGGACCCCTGTGGACTGGGAACATGACTGAGGTTTTATTCTGGAACCCTGAGGCCTGGGAACATGACATCTGTTTAGATTGTGGAATACTGTGGCCTGGGAACTTGACTGAGCCTTGGTTCTGGACCCCTGTGGACTGGGAACATGACTGAGGTTTTATTCTGGAACCCTGAGGCCTGGGAACATGACATCTGTTTAGATTGTGGAATACTGTGGCCTGGGAACTTGACTGAGCCTTGGTTCTGGACCCCTGTGGACTGGGAACATGACTGAGATTTTATTCTGGAACCCTGAGGCCTGGGAACATGACATGGGTGGATTCTGGAACCCTGTGTCCTGTTAACATGACATGGGTGGATTCTGGAACCCTGAGGCCTGGGAACATGACATCTGTTTAGATTGTGGAATACTGTGGCCTGGGAACTTGACTGAGCCTTGGTTCTGACCCCTGTGGACTGGGAACATGACTGAGGTTTTATTCTGGAACCCTGTGTCCTGTTAACATGACATGGGTGGATTCTGGAACCCTGGGACCTGTTAACATGACATGGGTGGATTCTGGAACCCTGAGGCCTGGGAACATGACATCTGTTTAGATTGTGGAATACTGTGGCCTGGGAACATAACTGAGGATTGATTCTGGACCCCTGTGGACTGGGAACATGACTGAGGTTTTATTCTGGAACCCTGAGGCCTGGGAACATGACATGGGTGGATTCTGGAACACTGTGTCCTGTTAACATGACATGGGTGGATTCTGGAACCCTGAGGCCTGGGAACATGACATCTGTTTAGATTGTGGAATACTGTGGCCTGGGAACTTGACTGAGCCTTGGTTCTGGACCCCTGTGGACTGGGAACATGACTGAGGTTTTATTCTGGAACCCTGAGGCCTGGGAACATGACATGGGTGGATTCTGGAACCTTGTGTCCTGTTAACATGACATGGGTGGATTCTGGTACCCTGGGTCCTGTTAACATGACATGGGTGGATTCTGGAACCCTGTGTCCTGTTAACATGACATGGGTGGATTCTGGAACCCTGAGGCCTGGGAACATGACATCTGTTTAGATTGTGGAATACTGTGGCCTGGGAACTTGACTGAGCCTTGGTTCTGGACCCCTGTGGACTGGGAACATGACTGAGGTTTTATTCTGGAACCCTGAGGCCTGGGAACATGACATCTGTTTAGATTGTGGAATACTGTGGCCTGGGAACATAACTGAGGATTGATTCTGGACCCCTGTGGACTGGGAACATGACTGAGGTTTTATTCTGGAACCCTGAGGCCTGGGAACATGACATGGGTGGATTCTGGAACCCTGTGTCCTGTTAACATGACATGGGTGGATTCTGGAACCCTGGGTCCTGTTAACATGACATGGGTGGATTCTGGAACCCTGTGTCCTGTTAACATGACATGGGTGGATTCTGGAACCCGGAGGCCTGGGAACATGACATCTGTTTAGATTGTGGAATACTGTGGCCTGGGAACTTGACTGAGCCTTGGTTCTGGACCCCTGTGGACTGGGAACATGACTGAGGTTTTATTCTGGAACCCTGAGGCCTGGGAACATGACATGGGTGGATTTTGGAACCCTGGGTCCTGTTAACATGACATGGGTGGATTTTGGAACCCTGAGGCCTGGGAACATGACATCTGTTTAGATTGTGGAATACTGTGGCCTGGGAACTTGACTGAGCCTTGGTTCTGGACCCCTGTGGACTGGGAACATGACTGAGGCTTTATTCTGGAACCCTGAGGCCTGGGAACATGACATCTGTTTAGATTGTGGAATACTGTGGCCTGGGAACTTGACTGAGCCTTGGTTCTGGACCCCTGTGGACTGGGAACATGACTGAGGTTTTATTCTGGAACCCTGTGTCCTGTTAACATGACATGGGTGGATTCTGGAACCCTGGGTCCTGTTAACGTGACATGGGTGGATTCTGGAACCCTGAGGCCTGGGAACATGACATCTGTGTAGATTGTGGAATACTGTGGCCTGGGAACATAACTGAGGATTGATTCTGGACCCCTGTGGACTGGGAACATGACTGAGGTTTTATTCTGGAACCCTGAGGCCTGGGAACATGACATGGGTGGATTCTGGAACCCTGTGTCCTGTTAACATGACATGGGTGGATTCTGGAACCCTGAGGCCTGGGAACATGACATCTGTTTAGATTGTGGAATACTGTGGCCTGGGAACTTGACTGAGCCTTGGTTCTGGACCCCTGTGGACTGGGAACATGACTGAGGTTTTATTCTGGAACCCTGTGTCCTGTTAACATGACATGGGTGGATTCTGGAACCCTGTGTCCTGTTAACATGACATGGGTGGATTCTGGAACCCTGAGGCCTTGGAACATGACATCTGTTTAGATTGTGGAATACTGTGGCCTGGGAATATAACTGAGCCTTGGTTCTGGACCCCTGTGGACTGGGAACATGACTGAGGTTTTATTCTGGAACCCTGAGGCCTGGGAACATGACATCTGTTTAGATTGTGGAATACTGTGGCCTGGGAACTTGACTGAGCCTTGGTTCTGGACCCCTGTGGACTGGGAACATGACTGAGGTTTTATGCTGGAACCCTGAGGCCTGGGAACATGACATCTGTTTAGATTGTGGAATACTGTGGCCTGGGAACTTGACTGAGCCTTGGTTCTGGACCCCTGTGGACTGGGAACATGACTGAGGTTTTATTCTGGAACCCTGAGGCCTGGGAACATGACATCTGTTTAGATTGTGGAATACTGTGGCCTGGGAACTTGACTGAGCCTTGGTTCTGGACCCCTGTGGACTGGGAACATGACTGAGGTTTTATTCTGGAACCCTGTGTCCTGTTAACATGACATGGGTGGATTCTGGAACCCTGGGTCCTGTTAACATGACATGGGTGGATTCTGGAACCCTGAGGCCTGGGAACATGACATCTGTTTAGATTGTGGAATACTGTGGCCTGGGAACTTGACTGAGCCTTGGTTCTGGACCCCTGTGGACTGGGAACATGACTGAGGTTTTATTCTGGAACCCTGAGGCCTGGGAACATGACATCTGTTTAGATTGTGGAATACTGTGGCCTGGGAACATAACTGAGGATTGATTCTGGACCCCTGTGGACTGGGAACATGACTGAGGTTTTATTCTGGAACCCTGAGTCCTGGGAACATGACATCTGTTTAGATTGTGGAATACTGTGGCCTGGGAACATAACTGAGGATTGATTCTGGACCCCTGTGGACTGGGAACATGACTGAGGTTTTATTCTGGAACCCTGAGGCCTGGGAACATGACATCTGTTTAGATTGTGGAATACTGTGGCCTGGGAACTTGACTGAGCCTTGGTTCTGGACCCCTGTGGACTGGGAACATGACTGAGGTTTTATTCTGGAACCCTGAGGCCTGGGAACATGACATCTGTTTAGATTGTGGAATACTGTGGCCTGGGAACTTGACTGAGCCTTGGTTCTGGACCCCTGTGGACTGGGAACATGACTGAGGTTTTATTCTGGAACCCTGAGGCCTGGGAACATGACATCTGTTTAGACTGTGGAATACTGTGGCCTGGGAACTTGACTGAGCCTTGGTTCTGGACCCCTGTGGACTGGGAACATGACTGAGGTTTTATTCTGGAACCCTGAGGCCTGGGAACATGACATCTGTTTAGATTGTGGAATACTGTGGCCTGGGAACTTGACTGAGCCTTGGTTCTGGACCCCTGTGGACTGGGAACATGACTGAGGTTTTATTCTGGAACCCTGTGTCCTGTTAACATGACATGGGTGGATTCTGGAACCCTGGGTCCTGTTAACATGACATGGGTGGATTCTGGAACCCTGAGGCCTGGGAACATGACATCTGTTTAGATTGTGGAATACTGTGGCCTGGGAACTTGACTGAGCCTTGGTTCTGGACCCCTGTGGACTGGGAACATGACTGAGGTTTTATTCTGGAACCCTGAGGCCTGGGAACATGACATCTGTTTAGATTGTGGAATACTGTGGCCTGGGAACTTGACTGAGCCTTGGTTCTGGACCCCTGTGGACTGGGAACATGACTGAGGTTTTATTCTGGAACCCTGTGTCCTGTTAACATGACATGGGTGGATTCTGGAACCCTGGGTCCTGTTAACATGACATGGGTGGATTCTGGAACCCTGAGGCCTGGGAACATGACATCTGTTTAGATTGTGGAATACTGTGGCCTGGGAACATAACTGAGGATTGATTCTGGACCCCTGTGGACTGGGAACATGACTGAGGTTTTATTCTGGAACCCTGAGGCCTGGGAACATGACATCTGTTTAGATTGTGGAATACTGTGGCCTGGGAACATAACTGAGGATTGATTCTGGACCCCTGTGGACTGGGAACATGACTGAGGTTTTATTCTGGAACCCTGAGGCCTGTTAACATGACATGGGTGGATTCTGGAACCCTGTGTCCTGTTAACATGACATGGGTGGATTCTGGAACCCTGTGTCCTGTTAACATGACATGGGTGGATTCTGGAACCCTGGGTCCTGTTAACATGACATGGGTGGATTCTGGAACCCTGAGGCCTGGGAACATGACATCTGTTTAGTTTGTGGAATACTGTGGCCTGGGAACTTGACTGAGCCTTGGTTCTGGACCCCTGTGGACTGGGAACATGACTGAGGTTTTATTCTGGAACCCTGTGTCCTGTTAACATGACATGGGTGGATTCTGGAACCCTGTGTCCTGTTAACATGACATGGGTGGATTCTGGAACCCTGAGGCCTGGGAACATGACATCTGTTTAGATTGTGGAATACTGTGGCCTGGGAACATAACTGAGCCTTTGTTCTGGACCCCTGTGGACTGGGAACATGACTGAGGTTTTATTCTGGGACCCTGAGGCCTGGGAACATGACATCTGTTTAGATTGTGGAATACTGTGGCCTGGGAACTTGACTGAGCCTTGGTTCTGGACCCCTGTGGACTGGGAACATGACTGAGGTTTTATTCTGGAACCCTGAGGCCTGGGAACATGACATCTGTTTAGACTGTGGAATACTGTGGCCTGGGAACTTGACTGAGCCTTGGTTCTGGACCCCTGTGGACTGGGAACATGACTGAGGTTTTATTCTGGAACCCTGAGGCCTGGGAACATGACATCTGTTTAGATTGTGGAATACTGTGGCCTGGGAACTTGACTGAGCCTTGGTTCTGGACCCCTGTGGACTGGGAACATGACTGAGGTTTTATTCTGGAACCCTGTGTCCTGTTAACATGACATGGGTGGATTCTGGAACCCTGGGTCCTGTTAACATGACATGGGTGGATTCTGGAACCCTGAGGCCTGGGAACATGACATCTGTTTAGATTGTGGAATACTGTGGCCTGGGAACTTGACTGAGCCTTGGTTCAGGACCCCTGTGGACTGGGAACATGACTGAGGTTTTATTCTGGAACCCTGAGGCCTGGGAACATGACATCTGTTTAGATTGTGGAATACTGTGGCCTGGGAACATAACTGAGGATTGATTCTGGACCCCTGTGGACTGGGAACATGACTGAGGTTTTATTCTGGAACCCTGAGGCCTGGGAACATGACATCTGTTTAGATTGTGGAATACTGTGGCCTGGGAACATAACTGAGGATTGATTCTGGACCCCTGTGGACTGGGAACATGACTGAGGTTTTATTCTGGAACCCTGAGGCCTGTTAACATGACATGGGTGGATTCTGGAACCCTGTGTCCTGTTAACATGACATGGGTGGATTCTGGAACCCTGTGTCCTGTTAACATGACATGGGTGGATTCTGGAACCCTGAGGCCTAGGAACCTGACATCTGTTTAGATTGTGGAATACTGTGGCCTGGGAACTTGACTGAGCCTTGGTTCTGGACCCCTGTGGACTGGGAACATGACTGAGGTTTTATTCTGGAACCCTGAGGCCTGGGAACATGACATCTGTTTAGATTGTGGAATACTGTGGCCTGGGAACTTGACTGAGCCTTGGTTCTGGACCCCTGTGGACTGGGAACATGACTGAGGTTTTATTCTGGAACCCTGAGGCCTGGGAACATGACATCTGTTTAGATTGTGGAATACTGTGGCCTGGGAACATAACTGAGGATTGATTCTGGACCCCTGTGGACTGGGAACATGACTGAGGTTTTATTCTGGAACCCTGAGGCCTGGGAACATGACATCTGTTTAGATTGTGGAATACTGTGGCCTGGGAACTTGACTGAGCCTTGGTTCTGGACCCCTGTGGACTGGGAACATGACTGAGGTTTTATTCTGGAACCCTGGGTCCTGTTAACATGACATGGGTGGATTCTGGAACCCTGAGGCCTGGGAACATGACATCTGTTTAGATTGTGGAATACTGTGGCCTGGGAACATAACTGAGGATTGATTCTGGACCCCTGTGGACTGGGAACATGACTGAGGTTTTATTCTGGAACCCTGAGGCCTGGGAACATGACATCTGTTTAGATTGTGGAATACTGTGGCCTGGGAACTTGACTGAGCCTTGGTTCTGGAACCCTGTGGACTGGGAACATGACTGAGGTTTTATTCTGGAACCCTGAGGCCTGGGAACATGACATCTGTTTAGATTGTGGAATACTGTGGCCTGGGAACTTGACTGAGCCTTGGTTCTGGACCCCTGTGGACTGGGAACATGACTGAGGTTTTATTCTGGAACCCTGAGGCCTGGGAACATGACATCTGTTTAGATTGTGGAATACTGTGGCCTGGGAACATAACTGAGGATTGATTCTGGACCCCTGTGGACTGGGAACATGACTGAGGTTTTATTCTGGAACCCTGAGGCCTGGGAACATGACATCTGTTTAGATTGTGGAATACTGTGGCCTGGGAACTAGACTGAGCCTTGGTTCTGGACCCCTGTGGACTGGGAACATGACTGAGGTTTTATTCTGGAACCCTGAGGCCTGGGAACATGACATCTGTTTAGATTGTGGAATACTGTGCCCTGGGAACATAACTGAGGATTGATTCTGGACCCCTGTGGACTGGGAACATGACTGAGGTTTTATTCTGGAACCCTGAGGCCTGGGAACATGACATCTGTTTAGATTGTGGAATACTGTGGCCTGGGAACTTGACTGAGCCTTGGTTCTGGACCCCTGTGGACTGGGAACATGACTGAGGTTTTATTCTGGAACCCTGGGTCCTGTTAACATGACATGGGTGGATTCTGGAACCCTGAGGCCTGGGAACATGACATCTGTTTAGATTGTGGAATACTGTGGCCTGGGAACATAACTGAGGATTGATTCTGGACCCCTGTGGACTGGGAACATGACTGAGGTTTTATTCTGGAACCCTGAGGCCTGGGAACATGACATGGGTGGATTCTGGAACCCTGTGTCCTGTTAACATGACATGGGTGGATTCTGGAACCCTGAGGCCTGGGAACATGACATCTGTTTAGATTGTGGAATACTGTGGCCTGGGAACATAACTGAGGATTGATTCTGGACCCCTGTGGACTGGGAACATGACTGAGGTTTTATTCTGGAACCCTGAGGCCTGGGAACATGACATCTGTTTAGATTGTGGAATACTGTGGCCTGGGAACTTGACTGAGCCTTGGTTCTGGACCCCTGTGGACTGGGAACATGACTGAGGTTTTATTCTGGAACCCTGAGGCCTGGGAACATGACATCTGTTTAGATTGTGGAATACTGTGGCCTGGGAACATAACTGAGGATTGATTCTGGACCCCTGTGGACTGGGAACATGACTGAGGTTTTATTCTGGAACCCTGAGGCCTGGGAACATGACATCTGTTTAGATTGTGGAATACTGTGGCCTGGGAACATAACTGAGGATTGATTCTGGACCCCTGTGGACTGGGAACATGACTGAGGTTTTATTCTGGAACCCTGAGGCCTGTTAACATGACATGGGTGGATTCTGGAACCCTGTGTCCTGTTAACATGACATGGGTGGATTCTGGAACCCTGTGTCCTGTTAACATGACATGGGTGGATTCTGGAACCCTGGGTCCTGTTAACATGACATGGGTGGATTCTGGAACCCTGAGGCCTGGGAACATGACATCTGTTTAGATTGTGGAATACTGTGGCCTGGGAACTTGACTGAGCCTTGGTTCTGGACCCCTGTGGACTGGGAACATGACTGAGGTTTTATTCTGGAACCCTGTGTCCTGTTAACATGACATGGGTGGATTCTGGAACCCTGTGTCCTGTTAACATGACATGGGTGGATTCTGGAACCCTGAGGCCTGGGAACATGACATCTGTTTAGATTGTGGAATACTGTGGCCTGGGAACATAACTGAGCCTTTGTTCTGGACCCCTGTGGACTGGGAACATGACTGAGGTTTTATTCTGGGACCCTGAGGCCTGGGAACATGACATCTGTTTAGATTGTGGAATACTGTGGCCTGGGAACTTGACTGAGCCTTGGTTCTGGACCCCTGTGGACTGGGAACATGACTGAGGTTTTATTCTGGAACCCTGAGGCCTGGGAACATGACATCTGTTTAGACTGTGGAATACTGTGGCCTGGGAACTTGACTGAGCCTTGGTTCTGGACCCCTGTGGACTGGGAACATGACTGAGGTTTTATTCTGGAACCCTGAGGCCTGGGAACATGACATCTGTTTAGATTGTGGAATACTGTGGCCTGGGAACTTGACTGAGCCTTGGTTCTGGACCCCTGTGGACTGGGAACATGACTGAGGTTTTATTCTGGAACCCTGTGTCCTGTTAACATGACATGGGTGGATTCTGGAACCCTGGGTCCTGTTAACATGACATGGGTGGATTCTGGAACCCTGAGGCCTGGGAACATGACATCTGTTTAGATTGTGGAATACTGTGGCCTGGGAACTTGACTGAGCCTTGGTTCAGGACCCCTGTGGACTGGGAACATGACTGAGGTTTTATTCTGGAACCCTGAGGCCTGGGAACATGACATCTGTTTAGATTGTGGAATACTGTGGCCTGGGAACATAACTGAGGATTGATTCTGGACCCCTGTGGACTGGGAACATGACTGAGGTTTTATTCTGGAACCCTGAGGCCTGGGAACATGACATCTGTTTAGATTGTGGAATACTGTGGCCTGGGAACATAACTGAGGATTGATTCTGGACCCCTGTGGACTGGGAACATGACTGAGGTTTTATTCTGGAACCCTGAGGCCTGTTAACATGACATGGGTGGATTCTGGAACCCTGTGTCCTGTTAACATGACATGGGTGGATTCTGGAACCCTGTGTCCTGTTAACATGACATGGGTGGATTCTGGAACCCTGAGGCCTAGGAACCTGACATCTGTTTAGATTGTGGAATACTGTGGCCTGGGAACTTGACTGAGCCTTGGTTCTGGACCCCTGTGGACTGGGAACATGACTGAGGTTTTATTCTGGAACCCTGAGGCCTGGGAACATGACATCTGTTTAGATTGTGGAATACTGTGGCCTGGGAACTTGACTGAGCCTTGGTTCTGGACCCCTGTGGACTGGGAACATGACTGAGGTTTTATTCTGGAACCCTGAGGCCTGGGAACATGACATCTGTTTAGATTGTGGAATACTGTGGCCTGGGAACATAACTGAGGATTGATTCTGGACCCCTGTGGACTGGGAACATGACTGAGGTTTTATTCTGGAACCCTGAGGCCTGGGAACATGACATCTGTTTAGATTGTGGAATACTGTGGCCTGGGAACTTGACTGAGCCTTGGTTCTGGACCCCTGTGGACTGGGAACATGACTGAGGTTTTATTCTGGAACCCTGGGTCCTGTTAACATGACATGGGTGGATTCTGGAACCCTGAGGCCTGGGAACATGACATCTGTTTAGATTGTGGAATACTGTGGCCTGGGAACATAACTGAGGATTGATTCTGGACCCCTGTGGACTGGGAACATGACTGAGGTTTTATTCTGGAACCCTGAGGCCTGGGAACATGACATCTGTTTAGATTGTGGAATACTGTGGCCTGGGAACTTGACTGAGCCTTGGTTCTGGAACCCTGTGGACTGGGAACATGACTGAGGTTTTATTCTGGAACCCTGAGGCCTGGGAACATGACATCTGTTTAGATTGTGGAATACTGTGGCCTGGGAACTTGACTGAGCCTTGGTTCTGGACCCCTGTGGACTGGGAACATGACTGAGGTTTTATTCTGGAACCCTGAGGCCTGGGAACATGACATCTGTTTAGATTGTGGAATACTGTGGCCTGGGAACATAACTGAGGATTGATTCTGGACCCCTGTGGACTGGGAACATGACTGAGGTTTTATTCTGGAACCCTGAGGCCTGGGAACATGACATCTGTTTAGATTGTGGAATACTGTGGCCTGGGAACTAGACTGAGCCTTGGTTCTGGACCCCTGTGGACTGGGAACATGACTGAGGTTTTATTCTGGAACCCTGAGGCCTGGGAACATGACATCTGTTTAGATTGTGGAATACTGTGCCCTGGGAACATAACTGAGGATTGATTCTGGACCCCTGTGGACTGGGAACATGACTGAGGTTTTATTCTGGAACCCTGAGGCCTGGGAACATGACATCTGTTTAGATTGTGGAATACTGTGGCCTGGGAACTTGACTGAGCCTTGGTTCTGGACCCCTGTGGACTGGGAACATGACTGAGGTTTTATTCTGGAACCCTGGGTCCTGTTAACATGACATGGGTGGATTCTGGAACCCTGAGGCCTGGGAACATGACATCTGTTTAGATTGTGGAATACTGTGGCCTGGGAACATAACTGAGGATTGATTCTGGACCCCTGTGGACTGGGAACATGACTGAGGTTTTATTCTGGAACCCTGAGGCCTGGGAACATGACATGGGTGGATTCTGGAACCCTGTGTCCTGTTAACATGACATGGGTGGATTCTGGAACCCTGAGGCCTGGGAACATGACATCTGTTTAGATTGTGGAATACTGTGGCCTGGGAACATAACTGAGGATTGATTCTGGACCCCTGTGGACTGGGAACATGACTGAGGTTTTATTCTGGAACCCTGAGGTCTGGGAACATGACATCTGTTTAGATTGTGGAATACTGTGGCCTGGGAACTTGACTGAGCCTTGGTTCTGGACCCCTGTGGACTGGGAACATGACTGAGGTTTTATTCTGGAACCCTGAGGCCTGGGAACATGACATCTGTTTAGATTGTGGAATACTGTGGCCTGGGAACTTGACTGAGCCTTGGTTCTGGACCCCTGTGGACTGGGAACATGACTGAGATTTTATTCTGGAACCCTGAGGCCTGGGAACATGACATGGGTGGATTCTGGAACCCTGTGTCCTGTTAACATGACATGGGTGGATTCTGGAACCCTGGGTCCTGTTAACATGACATGGGTGGATTCTGGAACCCTGTGTCCTGTTAACATGACATGGGTGGATTCTGGAACCCTGAGGCCTGGGAACATGACATCTGTTTAGATTGTGGAATACTGTGGCCTGGGAACATAACTGAGCCTTGGTTCTGGACCCCTGTGGACTGGGAACATGACTGAGGTTTTATTCTGGAACCCTGAGGCCTGGGAACATGACATCTGTTTAGATTGTGGAATACTGTGGCCTGGGAACTTGACTGAGCCTTGGTTCTGGACCCCTGTGGACTGGGAACATGACTGAGGTTTTATTCTGGAACCCTGAGGCCTGGGAACATGACATCTGTTTAGATTGTGGAATACTGTGGCCTGGGAACTTGACTGAGCCTTGGTTCTGGACCCCTGTGGACTGGGAACATGACTGAGGTTTTATTCTGGAACCCTGAGGCCTGGGAACATGACATCTGTTTAGATTGTGGAATACTGTGGCCTGGGAACTTGACTGAGCCTTGGTTCTGGACCCCTGTGGACTGGGAACATGACTGAGGTTTTATTCTGGAACCCTGAGGCCTGGGAACATGACATCTGTTTAGATTGTGGAATACTGTGGCCTGGGAACTTGACTGAGCCTTGGTTCTGGACCCCTGTGGACTGGGAACATGACTGAGGTTTTATTCTGGAACCCTGTGTCCTGTTAACATGACATGGGTGGATTCTGGAACCCTGGGTCCTGTTAACATGACATGGGTGGATTCTGGAACCCTGAGGCCTGGGAACATGACATCTGTTTAGATTGTGGAATACTGTGGCCTGGGAACATAACTGAGGATTGATTCTGGACCCCTGTGGACTGGGAACATGACTGAGGTTTTATTCTGGAACCCTGAGGCCTGGGAACATGACATCTGTTTAGATTGTGGAATACTGTGGCCTGGGAACATAACTGAGGATTGATTCTGGACCCCTGTGGACTGGGAACATGACTGAGGTTTTATTCTGGAACCCTGAGGCCTGTTAACATGACATGGGTGGATTCTGGAACCCTGTGTCCTGTTAACATGACATGGGTGGATTCTGGAACCCTGTGTCCTGTTAACATGACATGGGTGGATTCTGGAACCCTGGGTCCTGTTAACATGACATGGGTGGATTCTGGAACCCTGAGGCCTGGGAACATGACATCTGTTTAGTTTGTGGAATACTGTGGCCTGGGAACTTGACTGAGCCTTGGTTCTGGACCCCTGTGGACTGGGAACATGACTGAGGTTTTATTCTGGAACCCTGTGTCCTGTTAACATGACATGGGTGGATTCTGGAACCCTGTGTCCTGTTAACATGACATGGGTGGATTCTGGAACCCTGAGGCCTGGGAACATGACATCTGTTTAGATTGTGGAATACTGTGGCCTGGGAACATAACTGAGGATTGATTCTGGACCCCTGTGGACTGGGAACATGACTGAGGTTTTATTCTGGAACCCTGAGGCCTGGGAACATGACATGGGTGGATTCTGGAACACTGTGTCCTGTTAACATGACATGGGTGGATTCTGGAACCCTGAGGCCTGGGAACATGACATCTGTTTAGATTGTGGAATACTGTGGCCTGGGAACATAACTGAGGATTGATTCTGGACCCCTGTGGACTGGGAACATGACTGAGGTTTTATTCTGGAACCCTGAGGCCTGGGAACATGACATGGGTGGATTCTGGAACACTGTGTCCTGTTAACATGACATGGGTGGATTCTGGAACCCTGAGGCCTGGGAACATGACATCTGTTTAGATTGTGGAATACTGTGGCCTGGGAACTTGACTGAGCCTTGGTTCTGGACCCCTGTGGACTGGGAACATGACTGAGGTTTTATTCTGGAACCCTGAGGCCTGGGAACATGACATGGGTGGATTCTGGAACCTTGTGTCCTGTTAACATGACATGGGTGGATTCTGGTACCCTGGGTCCTGTTAACATGACATGGGTGGATTCTGGAACCCTGTGTCCTGTTAACATGACATGGGTGGATTCTGGAACCCTGAGGCCTGGGAACATGATATCTGTTTAGATTGTGGAATACTGTGGCCTGGGAACTTGACTGAGCCTTGGTTCTGGACCCCTGTGGACTGGGAACATGACTGAGGTTTTATTCTGGAACCCTGAGGCCTGGGAACATGACATCTGTTTAGATTGTGGAATACTGTGGCCTGGGAACATAACTGAGGATTGATTCTGGACCCCTGTGGACTGGGAACATGACTGAGGTTTTATTCTGGAACCCTGAGGCCTGGGAACATGACATGGGTGGATTCTGGAACCCTGTGTCCTGTTAACATGACATGGGTGGATTCTGGAACCCTGGGTCCTGTTAACATGACATGGGTGGATTCTGGAACCCTGTGTCCTGTTAACATGACATGGGTGGATTCTGGAACCCGGAGGCCTGGGAACATGACATCTGTTTAGATTGTGGAATACTGTGGCCTGGGAACATAACTGAGCCTTGGTTCTGGACCCCTGTGGACTGGGAACATGACTGAGGTTTTATTCTGGAACCCTGAGGCCTGGGAACATGACATCTGTTTAGATTGTGGAATACTGTGGCCTGGGAACTTGACTGAGCCTTGGTTCTGGACCCCTGTGGACTGGGAACATGACTGAGGTTTTATTCTGGAACCCTGAGGCCTGGGAACATGACATTTGTTTAGATTGTGGAATACTGTGGCCTGGGAACTTGACTGAGCCTTGGTTCTGGACCCCTGTGGACTGGGAACATGACTGAGGTTTTATTCTGGAACCCTGAGGCCTGGGAACATGACATCTGTTTAGATTGTGGAATACTGTGGCCTGGGAACATAACTGAGGATTGATTCTGGACCCCTGTGGACTGGGAACATGACTGAGGTTTTATTCTGGAACCCTGAGGCCTGGGAACATGACATGGGTGGATTCGGGAACCCTGGGTCCTGTTAACATGACATGGGTGGATTCTGGAACCCTGAGGCCTGGGAACATGACATCTGTTTAGATTGTGGAATACTGTGGCCTGGGAACATAACTGAGCCTTGGTTCTGGACCCCTGTGGACTGGGAACATGACTGAGGTTTTATTCTGGAACCCTGAGGCCTGGGAACATGACATCTGTTTAGATTGTGGAATACTGTGGCCTGGGAACTTGACTGAGCCTTGGTTCTGGACCCCTGTGGACTGGGAACATGACTGAGGTTTTATTCTGGAACCCTGAGGCCTGGGAACATGACATCTGTTTAGATTGTGGAATACTGTGGCCTGGGAACTTGACTGAGCCTTGGTTCTGGACCCCTGTGGACTGGGAACATGACTGAGGTTTTATTCTGGAACCCTGAGGCCTGGGAACATGACATGGGTGGATTCTGGAACCCTGGGTCCTGTTAACATGACATGGGTGGATTCTGGAACCCTGGGTCCTGTTAACATGACATGGGTGGATTCTGGAACCCTGGGTCCTGTTAACATGACATGGGTGGATTCTGGAACCCTGAGGCCTGGGAACATGACATCTGTTTAGATTGTGGAATACTGTGGCCTGGGAACTTGACTGAGCCTTGGTTCTGGACCCCTGTGGACTTGGAACATGACTGAGGTTTTATTCTGGAACCCTGAGGCCTGGGAACATGACATCTGTTTAGATTGTGGAATACTGTGGCCTGGGAACTTGACTGAGCCTTGGTTCTGGACCCCTGTGGACTGGGAACATGACTGAGGTTTTATTCTGGAACCCTGTGTCCTGTTAACATGACATGGGTGGATTCTGGAACCCTGTGTCCTGTTAACATGACATGGGTGGATTCTGGAACCCTGAGGCCTGGGAACATGACATCTGTTTAGATTGTGGAATACTGTGGCCTGGGAACATAACTGAGCCTTGGTTCTGGACCCCTGTGGACTGGGAACATGACTGAGGTTTTATTCTGGAACCCTGAGGCCTGGGAACATGACATCTGTTTAGATTGTGGAATACTGTGGCCTGGGAACTTGACTGAGCCTTGGTTCTGGACCCCTGTGGACTGGGAACATGACTGAGGTTTTATTCTGGAACCCTGAGGCCTGGGAACATGACATGGGTGGATTCTGTAACCCTGGGTCCTGTTAACATGACATGGGTGGATTCTGGAACCCTGAGGCCTGGGAACATGACATCTGTTTAGATTGTGGAATACTGTGGCCTGGGAACATAACTGAGCCTTGGTTCTGGACCCCTGTGGACTGGGAACATGACTGAGGTTTTATTCTGGAACCCTGAGGCCTGGGAACATGACATCTGTTTAGATTGTGGAATACTGTGGCCTGGGAACTTGACTGAGCCTTGGTTCTGGACCCCTGTGGACTGGGAACATGACTGAGGTTTTATTCTGGAACCCTGAGGCCTGGGAACATGACATCTGTTTAGATTGTGGAATACTGTGGCCTGGGAACTTGACTGAGCCTTGGTTCTGGACCCCTGTGGACTGGGAACATGACTGAGGTTTTATTCTGGAACCCTGAGGCCTGGGAACATGACATCTGTTTAGATTGTGGAATACTGTGGCCTGGGAACATAACTGAGGATTGATTCTGGACCCCTGTTGACTGGGAACATGACTGAGGTTTTATTCTGGAAGCCTGAGGCCTGGGAACATGACATGGGTGGATTCTGGAACCCTGGGTCCTGTTAACATGACATGGGTGGATTCTGGAACCCTGAGGCCTGGGAACATGACATCTGTTTAGATTGTGGAATACTGTGGCCTGGGAACATAACTGAGCCTTGGTTCTGGACCCCTGTGGACTGGGAACATGACTGAGGTTTTATTCTGGAACCCTGAGGCCTGGGAACATGACATCTGTTTAGATTGTGGAATACTGTGGCCTGGGAACTTTACTGAGCCTTGGTTCTGGACCCCTGTGGACTGGGAACATGACTGAGGTTTTATTCTGGAACCCTGAGGCCTGGGAACATGACATCTGTTTAGATTGTGGAATACTGTGGCCTGGGAACTTGACTGAGCCTTGGTTCTGGACCCCTGTGGACTGGGAACATGACTGAGGTTTTATTCTGGAACCCTGAGGCCTGGGAACATGACATCTGTTTAGATTGTGGAATACTGTGGCCTGGGAACTTGACTGAGCCTTGGTTCTGGACCCCTGTGGACTGGGAACATGACTGAGGTTTTATTCTGGAACCCTGAGGCCTGGGAACATGACATCTGTTTAGATTGTGGAATACTGTGGCCTGGGAACATAACTGAGGATTGATTCTGGACCCCTGTGGACTGGGAACATGACTGAGGTTTTATTCTGGAACCCTGTGTGCTGTTAACATGACATGGGTGGATTCTGGAACCCTGAGGCCTGGGAACATGACATCTGTTTAGATTGTGGAATACTGTGGCCTGGGAACTTGACTGAGCCTTGGTTCTGGACCCCTGTGGACTGGGAACATGACTGAGGTTTTATTCTGGAACCCTGTGTCCTGTTAACATGACATGGGTGGATTCTGGAAACCTGGGTCCTGTTAACGTGACATGGGTGGATTCTGGAACCCTGAGGCCTGGGAACATGACATCTGTTTAGATTGTGGAATACTGTGGCCTGGGAACATAACTGAGGATTGATTTTGGACCCCTGTGGACTGGGAAAATGACTGAGGTTTTATTCTGGAACCCTGAGGCCTGGGAACATGACATGGGTGGATTCTGGAACCCTGTGTCCTGTTAACATGACATGGGTGGATTCTGGAACCCTGAGGCCTGGGAACATGACATCTGTTTAGATTGTGGAATACTGTGGCCTGGGAACATAACTGAGCCTTGGTTCTGGACCCCTGTGGACTGGGAACATGACTGAGGTTTTATTCTGGAACCCTGAGGCCTGGGAACATGACATCTGTTTAGATTGTGGAATACTGTGGCCTGGGAACTTGACTGAGCCTTGGTTCTGGACCCCTGTGGACTGGGAACATGACTGAGGTTTTATTCTGGAACCCTGAGGCCTGGGAACATGACATCTGTTTAGACTGTGGAATACTGTGGCCTGGGAACTTGACTGAGCCTTGGTTCTGGACCCCTGTGGACTGGGAACATGACTGAGGTTTTATTCTGGAACCCTGAGGCCTGGGAACATGACATCTGTTTAGATTGTGGAATACTGTGGCCTGGGAACTTGACTGAGCCTTGGTTCTGGACCCCTGTGGACTGGGAACATGACTGAGGTTTTATTCTGGAACCCTGTGTCCTGTTAACATGACATGGGTGGATTCTGGAACCCTGGGTCCTGTTAACATGACATGGGTGGATTCTGGAACCCTGAGGCCTGGGAACATGACATCTGTTTAGATTGTGGAATACTGTGGCCTGGGAACTTGACTGAGCCTTGGTTCTGGACCCCTGTGGACTGGGAACATGACTGAGGTTTTATTCTGGAACCCTGAGGCCTGGGAACATGACATCTGTTTAGATTGTGGAATACTGTGGCCTGGGAACATAACTGAGGATTGATTCTGGACCCCTGTGGACTGGGAACATGACTGAGGTTTTATTCTGGAACCCTGAGGCCTGGGAACATGACATCTGTTTAGATTGTGGAATACTGTGGCCTGGGAACATAACTGAGGATTGATTCTGGACCCCTGTGGACTGGGAACATGACTGAGGTTTTATTCTGGAACCCTGAGGCCTGTTAACATGACATGGGTGGATTCTGGAACCCTGTGTCCTGTTAACATGACATGGGTGGATTCTGGAACCCTGTGTCCTGTTAACATGACATGGGTGGATTCTGGAACCCTGGGTCCTGTTAACATGACATGGGTGGATTCTGGAACCCTGAGGCCTGGGAACATGACATCTGTTTAGATTGTGGAATACTGTGGCCTGGGAACTTGACTGAGCCTTGGTTCTGGACCCCTGTGGACTGGGAACATGACTGAGGTTTTATTCTGGAACCCTGTGTCCTGTTAACATGACATGGGTGGATTCTGGAACCCTGTGTCCTGTTAACATGACATGGGTGGATTCTGGAACCCTGAGGCCTGGGAACATGACATCTGTTTAGATTGTGGAATACTGTGGCCTGGGAACATAACTGAGCCTTGGTTCTGGACCCCTGTGGACTGGGAACATGACTGAGGTTTTATTCTGGAACCCTGAGGCCTGGGAACATGACATCTGTTTAGATTGTGGAATACTGTGGCCTGGGAACTTGACTGAGCCTTGGTTCTGGACCCCTGTGGACTGGGAACATGACTGAGGTTTTATTCTGGAACCCTGAGGCCTGGGAACATGACATCTGTTTAGACTGTGGAATACTGTGGCCTGGGAACTTGACTGAGCCTTGGTTCTGGACCCCTGTGGACTGGGAACATGACTGAGGTTTTATTCTGGAACCCTGAGGCCTGGGAACATGACATCTGTTTAGATTGTGGAATACTGTGGCCTGGGAACTTGACTGAGCCTTGGTTCTGGACCCCTGTGGACTGGGAACATGACTGAGGTTTTATTCTGGAACCCTGTGTCCTGTTAACATGACATGGGTGGATTCTGGAACCCTGGGTCCTGTTAACATGACATGGGTGGATTCTGGAACCCTGAGGCCTGGGAACATGACATCTGTTTAGATTGTGGAATACTGTGGCCTGGGAACTTGACTGAGCCTTGGTTCTGGACCCCTGTGGACTGGGAACATGACTGAGGTTTTATTCTGGAACCCTGAGGCCTGGGAACATGACATCTGTTTAGATTGTGGAATACTGTGGCCTGGGAACATAACTGAGGATTGATTCTGGACCCCTGTGGACTGGGAACATGACTGAGGTTTTATTCTGGAACCCTGAGGCCTGGGAACATGACATCTGTTTAGATTGTGGAATACTGTGGCCTGGGAACATAACTGTGGATTGATTCTGGACCCCTGTGGACTGGGAACATGACTGAGGTTTTATTCTGGAACCCTGAGGCCTGTTAACATGACATGGGTGGATTCTGGAACCCTGTGTCCTGTTAACATGACATGGGTGGATTCTGGAACCCTGTGTCCTGTTAACATGACATGGGTGGATTCTGGAACCCTGGGTCCTGTTAACATGACATGGGTGGATTCTGGAACCCTGAGGCCTGGGAACATGACATCTGTTTAGATTGTGGAATACTGTGGCCTGGGAACTTGACTGAGCCTTGGTTCTGGACCCCTGTGGACTGGGAACATGACTGAGGTTTTATTCTGGAACCCTGAGGCCTGGGAACATGACATCTGTTTAGATTGTGGAATACTGTGGCCTGGGAACTTGACTGAGCCTTGGTTCTGGACCCCTGTGGACTGGGAACATGACTGAGGTTTTATTCTGGAACCCTGTGTCCTGTTAACATGACATGGGTGGATTCTGGAACCCTGTGTCCTGTTAACATGACATGGGTGGATTCTGGAACCCTGAGGCCTGGGAACATGACATCTGTTTAGATTGTGGAATACTGTGGCCTGGGAACATAACTGAGCCTTGGTTCTGGACCCCTGTGGACTGGGAACATGACTGAAGTTTTATTCTGGAACCCTGAGGCCTGGGAACATGACATCTGTTTAGATTGTGGAATACTGTGGCCTGGGAACTTGACTGAGCCTTGGTTCTGGACCCCTGTGGACTGGGAACATGACTGAGGTTTTATTCTGGAACCCTGTGTCCTGTTCACATGACATGGGTGGATTCTGGAACACTGGGTCCTGTTAACATGACATGGGTGGATTCTGGAACCCTGTGTCCTGTTAACATGACATGGGTGGATTCTGGAACCCTGTGTCCTGTTAACATGACATGGGTGGATTCTGGAACCCTGAGGCCTGGGAACCTGACATCTGTTTAGATTGTGGAATACTGTGGCCTGGGAACTTGACTGAGCCTTGGTTCTGGACCCCTGTGGACTGGGAACATGACTGAGGTTTTATTCTGGAACCCTGAGGCCTGGGAACATGACATCTGTTTAGATTGTGGAATACTGTGGCCTGGGAACTTGACTGAGCCTTGGTTCTGGACCCCTGTGGACTGGGAACATGACTGAGGTTTTATTCTGGAACCCTGAGGCCTGGGAACATGACATCTGTTTAGATTGTGGAATACTGTGGCCTGGGAACATAACTGAGGATTGATTCTGGACCCCTGTGGACTGGGAACATGACTGAGGTTTTATTCTGGAACCCTGAGGCCTGGGAACATGACATCTGTTTAGATTGTGGAATACTGTGGCCTGGGAACTTGACTGAGCCTTGGTTCTGGACCCCTGTGGACTGGGAACATGACTGAGGTTTTATTCTGGAACCCTGGGTCCTGTTAACATGACATGGGTGGATTCTGGAACCCTGAGGCCTGGGAACATGACATCTGTTTAGATTGTGGAATACTGTGGCCTGGGAACATAACTGAGGATTGATTCTGGACCCCTGTGGACTGGGAACATGACTGAGGTTTTATTCTGGAACCCTGAGGCCTGGGAACATGACATCTGTTTAGATTGTGGAATACTGTGGCCTGGGAACTTGACTGAGCCTTGGTTCTGGAACCCTGTGGACTGGGAACATGACTGAGGTTTTATTCTGGAACCCTGAGGCCTGGGAAAATGACATCTGTTTAGATTGTGGAATACTGTGGCCTGGGAACTTGACTGAGCCTTGGTTCTGGACCCCTGTGGACTGGGAACATGACTGAGGTTTTATTCTGGAACCCTGAGGCCTGGGAACATGACATCTGTTTAGATTGTGGAATACTGTGGCCTGGGAACATAACTGAGGATTGATTCTGGACCCCTGTGGACTGGGAACATGACTGAGGTTTTATTCTGGAACCCTGAGGCCTGGGAACATGACATCTGTTTAGATTGTGGAATACTGTGCCCTGGGAACATAACTGAGGATTGATTCTGGACCCCTGTGGACTGGGAACATGACTGAGGTTTTATTCTGGAACCCTGAGGCCTGGGAACATGACATCTGTTTAGATTGTGGAATACTGTGGCCTGGGAACTTGACTGAGCCTTGGTTCTGAACCCCTGTGGACTGGGAACATGACTGAGGTTTTATTCTGGAACCCTGGGTCCTGTTAACATGACATGGGTGGATTCTGGAACCCTGAGGCCTGGGAACATGACATCTGTTTAGATTGTGGAATACTGTGGCCTGGGAACATAACTGAGGATTGATTCTGGACCCCTGTGGACTGGGAACATGACTGAGGTTTTATTCTGGAACCCTGAGGCCTGGGAACATGACATGGGTGGATTCTGGAACCCTGTGTCCTGTTAACATGACATGGGTGGATTCTGGAACCCTGAGGCCTGGGAACATGACATCTGTTTAGATTGTGGAATACTGTGGCCTGGGAACATAACTGAGGATTGATTCTGGACCCCTGTGGACTGGGAACATGACTGAGGTTTTATTCTGGAACCCTGAGGCCTGGGAACATGACATCTGTTTAGATTGTGGAATACTGTGGCCTGGGAACTTGACTGAGCCTTGGTTCTGGACCCCTGTGGACTGGGAACATGACTGAGGTTTTATTCTGGAACCCTGAGGCCTGGGAACATGACATCTGTTTAGATTGTGGAATACTGTGGCCTGGGAACTTGACTGAGCCTTGGTTCTGGACCCCTGTGGACTGGGAACATGACTGAGATTTTATTCTGGAACCCTGAGGCCTGGGAACATGACATGGGTGGATTCTGGAACCCTGTGTCCTGTTAACATGACATGGGTGGATTCTGGAACCCTGGGTCCTGTTAACATGACATGGGTGGATTCTGGAACCCTGTGTCCTGTTAACATGACATGGGTGGATTCTGGAACCCTGAGGCCTGGGAACATGACATCTGTTTAGATTGTGGAATACTGTGGCCTGGGAACATAACTGAGCCTTGGTTCTGGACCCCTGTGGACTGGGAACATGACTGAGGTTTTATTCTGGAACCCTGAGGCCTGGGAACATGACATCTGTTTAGATTGTGGAATACTGTGGCCTGGGAACTTGACTGAGCCTTGGTTCTGGACCCCTGTGGACTGGGAACATGACTGAGGTTTTATTCTGGAACCCTGAGGCCTGGGAACATGACATCTGTTTAGATTGTGGAATACTGTGGCCTGGGAACTTGACTGAGCCTTGGTTCTGGACCCCTGTGGACTGGGAACATGACTGAGGTTTTATTCTGGAACCCTGAGGCCTGGGAACATGACATCTGTTTAGATTGTGGAATACTGTGGCCTGGGAACTTGACTGAGCCTTGGTTCTGGACCCCTGTGGACTGGGAACATGACTGAGGTTTTATTCTGGAACCCTGAGGCCTGGGAACATGACATCTGTTTAGATTGTGGAATACTGTGGCCTGGGAACTTGACTGAGCCTTGGTTCTGACCCCTGTGGACTGGGAACATGACTGAGGTTTTATTCTGGAACCCTGTGTCCTGTTAACATGACATGGGTGGATTCTGGAACCCTGGGTCCTGTTAACATGACATGGGTGGATTCTGGAACCCTGAGGCCTGGGAACATGACATCTGTTTAGATTGTGGAATACTGTGGCCTGGGAACATAACTGAGGATTGATTCTGGACCCCTGTGGACTGGGAACATGACTGAGGTTTTATTCTGGAACCCTGAGGCCTGGGAACATGACATGGGTGGATTCTGGAACCCTGTGTCCTGTTAACATGACATGGGTGGATTCTGGAACCCTGAGGCCTGGGAACATAACATCTGTTTAGATTGTGGAATACTGTGGCCTGGGAACTTGACTGAGCCTTGGTTCTGGACCCCTGTGGACTGGGAACATGACTGAGGTTTTATTCTGGAACCCTGAGGCCTGGGAACATGACATGGGTGGATTCTGGAACCTTGTGTCCTGTTAACATGACATGGGTGGATTCTGGTACCCTGGGTCCTGTTAACATGACATGGGTGGATTCTGGAACCCTGTGTCCTGTTAACATGACATGGGTGGATTCTGGAACCCTGAGGCCTGGGAACATGACATCTGTTTAGATTGTGGAATACTGTGGCCTGGGAACTTGACTGAGCCTTGGTTCTGGACCCCTGTGGACTGGGAACATGACTGAGGTTTTATTCTGGAACCCTGAGGCCTGGGAACATGACATCTGTTTAGATTGTGGAATACTGTGGCCTGGGAACATAACTGAGGATTGATTCTGGACCCCTGTGGACTGGGAACATGACTGAGGTTTTATTCTGGAACCCTGAGGCCTGGGAACATGACATGGGTGGATTCTGGAACCCTGTGTCCTGTTAACATGACATGGGTGGATTCTGGAACCCTGAGGCCTGGGAACATGACATCTGTTTAGATTGTGGAATACTGTGGCCTGGGAACATAACTGAGGATTGATTCTGGACCCCTGTGGACTGGGAACATGACTGAGGTTTTATTCTGGAACCCTGAGGCCTGGGAACATGACATCTGTTTAGATTGTGGAATACTGTGGCCTGGGAACTTGACTGAGCCTTGGTTCTGGACCCCTGTGGACTGGGAACATGACTGAGGTTTTATTCTGGAACCCTGAGGCCTGGGAACATGACATCTGTTTAGATTGTGGAATACTGTGGCCTGGGAACTTGACTGAGCCTTGGTTCTGGACCCCTGTGGACTGGGAACATGACTGAGGTTTTATTCTGGAACCCTGAGGCCTGGGAACATGACATGGGTGGATTCTGGAACCCTGTGTCCTGTTAACATGACATGGGTGGATTCTGGAACCCTGGGTCCTGTTAACATGACATGGGTGGATTCTGGAACCCTGTGTCCTGTTAACATGACATGGGTGGATTCTGGAACCCTGAGGCCTGGGAACATGACATCTGTTTAGATTGTGGAATACTGTGGCCTGGGAACATAACTGAGCCTTGGTTCTGGACCCCTGTGGACTGGGAACATGACTGAGGTTTTATTCTGGAACCCTGAGGCCTGGGAACATGACATCTGTTTAGATTGTGGAATACTGTGGCCTGGGAACTTGACTGAGCCTTGGTTCTGGACCCCTGTGGACTGGGAACATGACTGAGGTTTTATTCTGGAACCCTGAGGCCTGGGAACATGACATCTGTTTAGATTGTGGAATACTGTGGCCTGGGAACTTGACTGAGCCTTGGTTCTGGACCCCTGTGGACTGGGAACATGACTGAGGTTTTATTCTGGAACCCTGAGGCCTGGGAACATGACATCTGTTTAGATTGTGGAATACTGTGGCCTGGGAACTTGACTGAGCCTTGGTTCTGGACCCCTGTGGACTGGGAACATGACTGAGGTTTTATTCTGGAACCCTGAGGCCTGGGAACATGACATGGGTGGATTCTGGAACCCTGGGTCCTGTTAACATGACATGGGTGGATTCTGGAACCCTGGGTCCTGTTAACATGACATGGGTGGATTCTGGAACCCTGGGTCCTGTTAACATGACATGGGTGGATTCTGGAACCCTGAGGCCTGGGAACATGACATCTGTTTAGATTGTGGAATACTGTGGCCTGGGAACTTGACTGAGCCTTGGTTCTGGACCCCTGTGGACTTGGAACATGACTGAGGTTTTATTCTGGAACCCTGAGGCCTGGGAACATGACATCTGTTTAGATTGTGGAATACTGTGGCCTGGGAACTTGACTGAGCCTTGGTTCTGGACCCCTGTGGACTGGGAACATGACTGAGGTTTTATTCTGGAACCCTGTGTCCTGTTAACATGACATGGGTGGATTCTGGAACCCTGTGTCCTGTTAACATGACATGGGTGGATTCTGGAACCCTGAGGCCTGGGAACATGACATCTGTTTAGATTGTGGAATACTGTGGCCTGGGAACATAACTGAGCCTTGGTTCTGGACCCCTGTGGACTGGGAACATGACTGAGGTTTTATTCTGGAACCCTGAGGCCTGGGAACATGACATCTGTTTAGATTGTGGAATACTGTGGCCTGGGAACTTGACTGAGCCTTGGTTCTGGACCCCTGTGGACTGGGAACATGACTGAGGTTTTATTCTGGAACCCTGAGGCCTGGGAACATGACATGGGTGGATTCTGTAACCCTGGGTCCTGTTAACATGACATGGGTGGATTCTGGAACCCTGAGGCCTGGGAACATGACATCTGTTTAGATTGTGGAATACTGTGGCCTGGGAACATAACTGAGCCTTGGTTCTGGACCCCTGTGGACTGGGAACATGACTGAGGTTTTATTCTGGAACCCTGAGGCCTGGGAACATGACATCTGTTTAGATTGTGGAATACTGTGGCCTGGGAACTTGACTGAGCCTTGGTTCTGGACCCCTGTGGACTGGGAACATGACTGAGGTTTTATTCTGGAACCCTGAGGCCTGGGAACATGACATCTGTTTAGATTGTGGAATACTGTGGCCTGGGAACTTGACTGAGCCTTGGTTCTGGACCCCTGTGGACTGGGAACATGACTGAGGTTTTATTCTGGAACCCTGAGGCCTGGGAACATGACATCTGTTTAGATTGTGGAATACTGTGGCCTGGGAACATAACTGAGGATTGATTCTGGACCCCTGTTGACTGGGAACATGACTGAGGTTTTATTCTGGAAGCCTGAGGCCTGGGAACATGACATGGGTGGATTCTGGAACCCTGGGTCCTGTTAACATGACATGGGTGGATTCTGGAACCCTGAGGCCTGGGAACATGACATCTGTTTAGATTGTGGAATACTGTGGCCTGGGAACATAACTGAGCCTTGGTTCTGGACCCCTGTGGACTGGGAACATGACTGAGGTTTTATTCTGGAACCCTGAGGCCTGGGAACATGACATCTGTTTAGATTGTGGAATACTGTGGCCTGGGAACTTTACTGAGCCTTGGTTCTGGACCCCTGTGGACTGGGAACATGACTGAGGTTTTATTCTGGAACCCTGAGGCCTGGGAACATGACATCTGTTTAGATTGTGGAATACTGTGGCCTGGGAACTTGACTGAGCCTTGGTTCTGGACCCCTGTGGACTGGGAACATGACTGAGGTTTTATTCTGGAACCCTGAGGCCTGGGAACATGACATCTGTTTAGATTGTGGAATACTGTGGCCTGGGAACTTGACTGAGCCTTGGTTCTGGACCCCTGTGGACTGGGAACATGACTGAGGTTTTATTCTGGAACCCTGAGGCCTGGGAACATGACATCTGTTTAGATTGTGGAATACTGTGGCCTGGGAACATAACTGAGGATTGATTCTGGACCCCTGTGGACTGGGAACATGACTGAGGTTTTATTCTGGAACCCTGTGTGCTGTTAACATGACATGGGTGGATTCTGGAACCCTGAGGCCTGGGAACATGACATCTGTTTAGATTGTGGAATACTGTGGCCTGGGAACTTGACTGAGCCTTGGTTCTGGACCCCTGTGGACTGGGAACATGACTGAGGTTTTATTCTGGAACCCTGTGTCCTGTTAACATGACATGGGTGGATTCTGGAAACCTGGGTCCTGTTAACGTGACATGGGTGGATTCTGGAACCCTGAGGCCTGGGAACATGACATCTGTTTAGATTGTGGAATACTGTGGCCTGGGAACATAACTGAGGATTGATTTTGGACCCCTGTGGACTGGGAAAATGACTGAGGTTTTATTCTGGAACCCTGAGGCCTGGGAACATGACATGGGTGGATTCTGGAACCCTGTGTCCTGTTAACATGACATGGGTGGATTCTGGAACCCTGAGGCCTGGGAACATGACATCTGTTTAGATTGTGGAATACTGTGGCCTGGGAACATAACTGAGCCTTGGTTCTGGACCCCTGTGGACTGGGAACATGACTGAGGTTTTATTCTGGAACCCTGAGGCCTGGGAACATGACATCTGTTTAGATTGTGGAATACTGTGGCCTGGGAACTTGACTGAGCCTTGGTTCTGGACCCCTGTGGACTGGGAACATGACTGAGGTTTTATTCTGGAACCCTGAGGCCTGGGAACATGACATCTGTTTAGACTGTGGAATACTGTGGCCTGGGAACTTGACTGAGCCTTGGTTCTGGACCCCTGTGGACTGGGAACATGACTGAGGTTTTATTCTGGAACCCTGAGGCCTGGGAACATGACATCTGTTTAGATTGTGGAATACTGTGGCCTGGGAACTTGACTGAGCCTTGGTTCTGGACCCCTGTGGACTGGGAACATGACTGAGGTTTTATTCTGGAACCCTGTGTCCTGTTAACATGACATGGGTGGATTCTGGAACCCTGGGTCCTGTTAACATGACATGGGTGGATTCTGGAACCCTGAGGCCTGGGAACATGACATCTGTTTAGATTGTGGAATACTGTGGCCTGGGAACTTGACTGAGCCTTGGTTCTGGACCCCTGTGGACTGGGAACATGACTGAGGTTTTATTCTGGAACCCTGAGGCCTGGGAACATGACATCTGTTTAGATTGTGGAATACTGTGGCCTGGGAACATAACTGAGGATTGATTCTGGACCCCTGTGGACTGGGAACATGACTGAGGTTTTATTCTGGAACCCTGAGGCCTGGGAACATGACATCTGTTTAGATTGTGGAATACTGTGGCCTGGGAACATAACTGAGGATTGATTCTGGACCCCTGTGGACTGGGAACATGACTGAGGTTTTATTCTGGAACCCTGAGGCCTGTTAACATGACATGGGTGGATTCTGGAACCCTGTGTCCTGTTAACATGACATGGGTGGATTCTGGAACCCTGTGTCCTGTTAACATGACATGGGTGGATTCTGGAACCCTGGGTCCTGTTAACATGACATGGGTGGATTCTGGAACCCTGAGGCCTGGGAACATGACATCTGTTTAGATTGTGGAATACTGTGGCCTGGGAACTTGACTGAGCCTTGGTTCTGGACCCCTGTGGACTGGGAACATGACTGAGGTTTTATTCTGGAACCCTGTGTCCTGTTAACATGACATGGGTGGATTCTGGAACCCTGTGTCCTGTTAACATGACATGGGTGGATTCTGGAACCCTGAGGCCTGGGAACATGACATCTGTTTAGATTGTGGAATACTGTGGCCTGGGAACATAACTGAGCCTTGGTTCTGGACCCCTGTGGACTGGGAACATGACTGAGGTTTTATTCTGGAACCCTGAGGCCTGGGAACATGACATCTGTTTAGATTGTGGAATACTGTGGCCTGGGAACTTGACTGAGCCTTGGTTCTGGACCCCTGTGGACTGGGAACATGACTGAGGTTTTATTCTGGAACCCTGAGGCCTGGGAACATGACATCTGTTTAGACTGTGGAATACTGTGGCCTGGGAACTTGACTGAGCCTTGGTTCTGGACCCCTGTGGACTGGGAACATGACTGAGGTTTTATTCTGGAACCCTGAGGCCTGGGAACATGACATCTGTTTAGATTGTGGAATACTGTGGCCTGGGAACTTGACTGAGCCTTGGTTCTGGACCCCTGTGGACTGGGAACATGACTGAGGTTTTATTCTGGAACCCTGTGTCCTGTTAACATGACATGGGTGGATTCTGGAACCCTGGGTCCTGTTAACATGACATGGGTGGATTCTGGAACCCTGAGGCCTGGGAACATGACATCTGTTTAGATTGTGGAATACTGTGGCCTGGGAACTTGACTGAGCCTTGGTTCTGGACCCCTGTGGACTGGGAACATGACTGAGGTTTTATTCTGGAACCCTGAGGCCTGGGAACATGACATCTGTTTAGATTGTGGAATACTGTGGCCTGGGAACATAACTGAGGATTGATTCTGGACCCCTGTGGACTGGGAACATGACTGAGGTTTTATTCTGGAACCCTGAGGCCTGGGAACATGACATCTGTTTAGATTGTGGAATACTGTGGCCTGGGAACATAACTGAGGATTGATTCTGGACCCCTGTGGACTGGGAACATGACTGAGGTTTTATTCTGGAACCCTGAGGCCTGTTAACATGACATGGGTGGATTCTGGAACCCTGTGTCCTGTTAACATGACATGGGTGGATTCTGGAACCCTGTGTCCTGTTAACATGACATGGGTGGATTCTGGAACCCTGGGTCCTGTTAACATGACATGGGTGGATTCTGGAACCCTGAGGCCTGGGAACATGACATCTGTTTAGATTGTGGAATACTGTGGCCTGGGAACTTGACTGAGCCTTGGTTCTGGACCCCTGTGGACTGGGAACATGACTGAGGTTTTATTCTGGAACCCTGTGTCCTGTTAACATGACATGGGTGGATTCTGGAACCCTGTGTCCTGTTAACATGACATGGGTGGATTCTGGAACCCTGAGGCCTGGGAACATGACATCTGTTTAGATTGTGGAATACTGTGGCCTGGGAACATAACTGAGCCTTGGTTCTGGACCCCTGTGGACTGGGAACATGACTGAGGTTTTATTCTGGAACCCTGAGGCCTGGGAACATGACATCTGTTTAGATTGTGGAATACTGTGGCCTGGGAACTTGACTGAGCCTTGGTTCTGGACCCCTGTGGACTGGGAACATGACTGAGGTTTTATTCTGGAACCCTGAGGCCTGGGAACATGACATCTGTTTAGACTGTGGAATACTGTGGCCTGGGAACTTGACTGAGCCTTGGTTCTGGACCCCTGTGGACTGGGAACATGACTGAGGTTTTATTCTGGAACCCTGAGGCCTGGGAACATGACATCTGTTTAGATTGTGGAATACTGTGGCCTGGGAACTTGACTGAGCCTTGGTTCTGGACCCCTGTGGACTGGGAACATGACTGAGGTTTTATTCTGGAACCCTGTGTCCTGTTAACATGACATGGGTGGATTCTGGAACCCTGGGTCCTGTTAACATGACATGGGTGGATTCTGGAACCCTGAGGCCTGGGAACATGACATCTGTTTAGATTGTGGAATACTGTGGCCTGGGAACTTGACTGAGCCTTGGTTCTGGACCCCTGTGGACTGGGAACATGACTGAGGTTTTATTCTGGAACCCTGAGGCCTGGGAACATGACATCTGTTTAGATTGTGGAATACTGTGGCCTGGGAACATAACTGAGGATTGATTCTGGACCCCTGTGGACTGGGAACATGACTGAGGTTTTATTCTGGAACCCTGAGGCCTGGGAACATGACATCTGTTTAGATTGTGGAATACTGTGGCCTGGGAACATAACTGTGGATTGATTCTGGACCCCTGTGGACTGGGAACATGACTGAGGTTTTATTCTGGAACCCTGAGGCCTGTTAACATGACATGGGTGGATTCTGGAACCCTGTGTCCTGTTAACATGACATGGGTGGATTCTGGAACCCTGTGTCCTGTTAACATGACATGGGTGGATTCTGGAACCCTGGGTCCTGTTAACATGACATGGGTGGATTCTGGAACCCTGAGGCCTGGGAACATGACATCTGTTTAGATTGTGGAATACTGTGGCCTGGGAACTTGACTGAGCCTTGGTTCTGGACCCCTGTGGACTGGGAACATGACTGAGGTTTTATTCTGGAACCCTGAGGCCTGGGAACATGACATCTGTTTAGATTGTGGAATACTGTGGCCTGGGAACTTGACTGAGCCTTGGTTCTGGACCCCTGTGGACTGGGAACATGACTGAGGTTTTATTCTGGAACCCTGTGTCCTGTTAACATGACATGGGTGGATTCTGGAACCCTGTGTCCTGTTAACATGACATGGGTGGATTCTGGAACCCTGAGGCCTGGGAACATGACATCTGTTTAGATTGTGGAATACTGTGGCCTGGGAACATAACTGAGCCTTGGTTCTGGACCCCTGTGGACTGGGAACATGACTGAAGTTTTATTCTGGAACCCTGAGGCCTGGGAACATGACATCTGTTTAGATTGTGGAATACTGTGGCCTGGGAACTTGACTGAGCCTTGGTTCTGGACCCCTGTGGACTGGGAACATGACTGAGGTTTTATTCTGGAACCCTGTGTCCTGTTCACATGACATGGGTGGATTCTGGAACACTGGGTCCTGTTAACATGACATGGGTGGATTCTGGAACCCTGTGTCCTGTTAACATGACATGGGTGGATTCTGGAACCCTGTGTCCTGTTAACATGACATGGGTGGATTCTGGAACCCTGAGGCCTGGGAACCTGACATCTGTTTAGATTGTGGAATACTGTGGCCTGGGAACTTGACTGAGCCTTGGTTCTGGACCCCTGTGGACTGGGAACATGACTGAGGTTTTATTCTGGAACCCTGAGGCCTGGGAACATGACATCTGTTTAGATTGTGGAATACTGTGGCCTGGGAACTTGACTGAGCCTTGGTTCTGGACCCCTGTGGACTGGGAACATGACTGAGGTTTTATTCTGGAACCCTGAGGCCTGGGAACATGACATCTGTTTAGATTGTGGAATACTGTGGCCTGGGAACATAACTGAGGATTGATTCTGGACCCCTGTGGACTGGGAACATGACTGAGGTTTTATTCTGGAACCCTGAGGCCTGGGAACATGACATCTGTTTAGATTGTGGAATACTGTGGCCTGGGAACTTGACTGAGCCTTGGTTCTGGACCCCTGTGGACTGGGAACATGACTGAGGTTTTATTCTGGAACCCTGGGTCCTGTTAACATGACATGGGTGGATTCTGGAACCCTGAGGCCTGGGAACATGACATCTGTTTAGATTGTGGAATACTGTGGCCTGGGAACATAACTGAGGATTGATTCTGGACCCCTGTGGACTGGGAACATGACTGAGGTTTTATTCTGGAACCCTGAGGCCTGGGAACATGACATCTGTTTAGATTGTGGAATACTGTGGCCTGGGAACTTGACTGAGCCTTGGTTCTGGAACCCTGTGGACTGGGAACATGACTGAGGTTTTATTCTGGAACCCTGAGGCCTGGGAACATGACATCTGTTTAGATTGTGGAATACTGTGGCCTGGGAACTTGACTGAGCCTTGGTTCTGGACCCCTGTGGACTGGGAACATGACTGAGGTTTTATTCTGGAACCCTGAGGCCTGGGAACATGACATCTGTTTAGATTGTGGAATACTGTGGCCTGGGAACATAACTGAGGATTGATTCTGGACCCCTGTGGACTGGGAACATGACTGAGGTTTTATTCTGGAACCCTGAGGCCTGGGAACATGACATCTGTTTAGATTGGGGAATACTGTGGCCTGGGAACTAGACTGAGCCTTGGTTCTGGACCCCTGTGGACTGGGAACATGACTGAGGTTTTATTCTGGAACCCTGAGGCCTGGGAACATGACATCTGTTTAGATTGTGGAATACTGTGCCCTGGGAACATAACTGAGGATTGATTCTGGACCCCTGTGGACTGGGAACATGACTGAGGTTTTATTCTGGAACCCTGAGGCCTGGGAACATGACATCTGTTTAGATTGTGGAATACTGTGGCCTGGGAACTTGACTGAGCCTTGGTTCTGAACCCCTGTGGACTGGGAACATGACTGAGGTTTTATTCTGGAACCCTGGGTCCTGTTAACATGACATGGGTGGATTCTGGAACCCTGAGGCCTGGGAACATGACATCTGTTTAGATTGTGGAATACTGTGGCCTGGGAACATAACTGAGGATTGATTCTGGACCCCTGTGGACTGGGAACATGACTGAGGTTTTATTCTGGAACCCTGAGGCCTGGGAACATGACATGGGTGGATTCTGGAACCCTGTGTCCTGTTAACATGACATGGGTGGATTCTGGAACCCTGAGGCCTGGGAACATGACATCTGTTTAGATTGTGGAATACTGTGGCCTGGGAACATAACTGAGGATTGATTCTGGACCCCTGTGGACTGGGAACATGACTGAGGTTTTATTCTGGAACCCTGAGGCCTGGGAACATGACATCTGTTTAGATTGTGGAATACTGTGGCCTGGGAACTTGACTGAGCCTTGGTTCTGGACCCCTGTGGACTGGGAACATGACTGAGGTTTTATTCTGGAACCCTGAGGCCTGGGAACATGACATCTGTTTAGATTGTGGAATACTGTGGCCTGGGAACTTGACTGAGCCTTGGTTCTGGACCCCTGTGGACTGGGAACATGACTGAGATTTTATTCTGGAACCCTGAGGCCTGGGAACATGACATGGGTGGATTCTGGAACCCTGTGTCCTGTTAACATGACATGGGTGGATTCTGGAACCCTGGGTCCTGTTAACATGACATGGGTGGATTCTGGAACCCTGTGTCCTGTTAACATGACATGGGTGGATTCTGGAACCCTGAGGCCTGGGAACATGACATCTGTTTAGATTGTGGAATACTGTGGCCTGGGAACATAACTGAGCCTTGGTTCTGGACCCCTGTGGACTGGGAACATGACTGAGGTTTTATTCTGGAACCCTGAGGCCTGGGAACATGACATCTGTTTAGATTGTGGAATACTGTGGCCTGGGAACTTGACTGAGCCTTGGTTCTGGACCCCTGTGGACTGGGAACATGACTGAGGTTTTATTCTGGAACCCTGAGGCCTGGGAACATGACATCTGTTTAGATTGTGGAATACTGTGGCCTGGGAACTTGACTGAGCCTTGGTTCTGGACCCCTGTGGACTGGGAACATGACTGAGGTTTTATTCTGGAACCCTGAGGCCTGGGAACATGACATCTGTTTAGATTGTGGAATACTGTGGCCTGGGAACTTGACTGAGCCTTGGTTCTGGACCCCTGTGGACTGGGAACATGACTGAGGTTTTATTCTGGAACCCTGAGGCCTGGGAACATGACATCTGTTTAGATTGTGGAATACTGTGGCCTGGGAACTTGACTGAGCCTTGGTTCTGACCCCTGTGGACTGGGAACATGACTGAGGTTTTATTCTGGAACCCTGTGTCCTGTTAACATGACATGGGTGGATTCTGGAACCCTGGGTCCTGTTAACATGACATGGGTGGATTCTGGAACCCTGAGGCCTGGGAACATGACATCTGTTTAGATTGTGGAATACTGTGGCCTGGGAACATAACTGAGGATTGATTCTGGACCCCTGTGGACTGGGAACATGACTGAGGTTTTATTCTGGAACCCTGAGGCCTGGGAACATGACATGGGTGGATTCTGGAACCCTGTGTCCTGTTAACATGACATGGGTGGATTCTGGAACCCTGAGGCCTGGGAACATAACATCTGTTTAGATTGTGGAATACTGTGGCCTGGGAACTTGACTGACCCTTGGTTCTGGACCCCTGTGGACTGGGAACATGACTGAGGTTTTATTCTGGAACCCTGAGGCCTGGGAACATGACATGGGTGGATTCTGGAACCTTGTGTCCTGTTAACATGACATGGGTGGATTCTGGTACCCTGGGTCCTGTTAACATGACATGGGTGGATTCTGGAACCCTGTGTCCTGTTAACATGACATGGGTGGATTCTGGAACCCTGAGGCCTGGGAACATGACATCTGTTTAGATTGTGGAATACTGTGGCCTGGGAACTTGACTGAGCCTTGGTTCTGGACCCCTGTGGACTGGGAACATGACTGAGGTTTTATTCTGGAACCCTGAGGCCTGGGAACATGACATCTGTTTAGATTGTGGAATACTGTGGCCTGGGAACATAACTGAGGATTGATTCTGGACCCCTGTGGACTGGGAACATGACTGAGGTTTTATTCTGGAACCCTGAGGCCTGGGAACATGACATGGGTGGATTCTGGAACCCTGTGTCCTGTTAACATGACATGGGTGGATTCTGGAACCCTGAGGCCTGGGAACATGACATCTGTTTAGATTGTGGAATACTGTGGCCTGGGAACATAACTGAGGATTGATTCTGGACCCCTGTGGACTGGGAACATGACTGAGGTTTTATTCTGGAACCCTGAGGCCTGGGAACATGACATCTGTTTAGATTGTGGAATACTGTGGCCTGGGAACTTGACTGAGCCTTGGTTCTGGACCCCTGTGGACTGGGAACATGACTGAGGTTTTATTCTGGAACCCTGAGGCCTGGGAACATGACATCTGTTTAGATTGTGGAATACTGTGGCCTGGGAACTTGACTGAGCCTTGGTTCTGGACCCCTGTGGACTGGGAACATGACTGAGGTTTTATTCTGGAACCCTGAGGCCTGGGAACATGACATGGGTGGATTCTGGAACCCTGTGTCCTGTTAACATGACATGGGTGGATTCTGGAACCCTGGGTCCTGTTAACATGACATGGGTGGATTCTGGAACCCTGTGTCCTGTTAACATGACATGGGTGGATTCTGGAACCCTGAGGCCTGGGAACATGACATCTGTTTAGATTGTGGAATACTGTGGCCTGGGAACATAACTGAGCCTTGGTTCTGGACCCCTGTGGACTGGGAACATGACTGAGGTTTTATTCTGGAACCCTGAGGCCTGGGAACATGACATCTGTTTAGATTGTGGAATACTGTGGCCTGGGAACTTGACTGAGCCTTGGTTCTGGACCCCTGTGGACTGGGAACATGACTGAGGTTTTATTCTGGAACCCTGAGGCCTGGGAACATGACATCTGTTTAGATTGTGGAATACTGTGGCCTGGGAACTTGACTGAGCCTTGGTTCTGGACCCCTGTGGACTGGGAACATGACTGAGGTTTTATTCTGGAACCCTGAGGCCTGGGAACATGACATCTGTTTAGATTGTGGAATACTGTGGCCTGGGAACTTGACTGAGCCTTGGTTCTGGACCCCTGTGGACTGGGAACATGACTGAGGTTTTATTCTGGAACCCTGAGGCCTGGGAACATGACATCTGTTTAGATTGTGGAATACTGTGGCCTGGGAACTTGACTGAGCCTTGGTTCTGGACCCCTGTGGACTGGGAACATGACTGAGGTTTTATTCTGGAACCCTGTGTCCTGTTAACATGACATGGGTGGATTCTGGAACCCTGGGTCCTGTTAACATGACATGGGTGGATTCTGGAACCCTGAGGCCTGGGAACATGACATCTGTTTAGATTGTGGAATACTGTGGCCTGGGAACTTGACTGAGCCTTGGTTCTGGACCCCTGTGGACTGGGAACATGACTGAGGTTTTATTCTGGAACCCTGAGGCCTGGGAACATGACATCTGTTTAGATTGTGGAATACTGTGGCCTGGGAACATAACTGAGGATTGATTCTGGACCCCTGTGGACTGGGAACATGACTGAGGTTTTATTCTGGAACCCTGAGGCCTGGGAACATGACATCTGTTTAGATTGTGGAATACTGTGGCCTGGGAACATAACTGTGGATTGATTCTGGACCCCTGTGGACTGGGAACATGACTGAGGTTTTATTCTGGAACCCTGAGGCCTGTTAACATGACATGGGTGGATTCTGGAACCCTGTGTCCTGTTAACATGACATGGGTGGATTCTGGAACCCTGTGTCCTGTTAACATGACATGGGTGGATTCTGGAACCCTGGGTCCTGTTAACATGACATGGGTGGATTCTGGAACCCTGAGGCCTGGGAACATGACATCTGTTTAGATTGTGGAATACTGTGGCCTGGGAACTTTACTGAGCCTTGGTTCTGGACCCCTGTGGACTGGGAACATGACTGAGGTTTTATTCTGGAACCCTGAGGCCTGGGAACATGACATCTGTTTAGATTGTGGAATACTGTGGCCTGGGAACTTGACTGAGCCTTGGTTCTGGACCCCTGTGGACTGGGAACATGACTGAGGTTTTATTCTGGAACCCTGTGTCCTGTTAACATGACATGGGTGGATTCTGGAACCCTGTGTCCTGTTAACATGACATGGGTGGATTCTGGAACCCTGAGGCCTGGGAACATGACATCTGTTTAGATTGTGGAATACTGTGGCCTGGGAACATAACTGAGCCTTGGTTCTGGACCCCTGTGGACTGGGAACATGACTGAAGTTTTATTCTGGAACCCTGAGGCCTGGGAACATGACATCTGTTTAGATTGTGGAATACTGTGGCCTGGGAACTTGACTGAGCCTTGGTTCTGGACCCCTGTGGACTGGGAACATGACTGAGGTTTTATTCTGGAACCCTGTGTCCTGTTCACATGACATGGGTGGATTCTGGAACACTGGGTCCTGTTAACATGACATGGGTGGATTCTGGAACCCTGTGTCCTGTTAACATGACATGGGTGGATTCTGGAACCCTGTGTCCTGTTAACATGACATGGGTGGATTCTGGAACCCTGAGGCCTGGGAACCTGACATCTGTTTAGATTGTGGAATACTGTGGCCTGGGAACTTGACTGAGCCTTGGTTCTGGACCCCTGTGGACTGGGAACATGACTGAGGTTTTATTCTGGAACCCTGAGGCCTGGGAACATGACATCTGTTTAGATTGTGGAATACTGTGGCCTGGGAACTTGACTGAGCCTTGGTTCTGGACCCCTGTGGACTGGGAACATGACTGAGGTTTTATTCTGGAACCCTGAGGCCTGGGAACATGACATCTGTTTAGATTGTGGAATACTGTGGCCTGGGAACATAACTGAGGATTGATTCTGGACCCCTGTGGACTGGGAACATGACTGAGGTTTTATTCTGGAACCCTGAGGCCTGGGAACATGACATCTGTTTAGATTGTGGAATACTGTGGCCTGGGAACTTGACTGAGCCTTGGTTCTGGACCCCTGTGGACTGGGAACATGACTGAGGTTTTATTCTGGAACCCTGGGTCCTGTTAACATGACATGGGTGGATTCTGGAACCCTGAGGCCTGGGAACATGACATCTGTTTAGATTGTGGAATACTGTGGCCTGGGAACATAACTGAGGATTGACTCTGGACCCCTGTGGACTGGGAACATGACTGAGGTTTTATTCTGGAACCCTGAGGCCTGGGAACATGACATCTGTTTAGATTGTGGAATACTGTGGCCTGGGAACTTGACTGAGCCTTGGTTCTGGAACCCTGTGGACTGGGAACATGACTGAGGTTTTATTCTGGAACCCTGAGGCCTGGGAACATGACATCTGTTTAGATTGTGGAATACTGTGGCCTGGGAACTTGACTGAGCCTTGGTTCTGGACCCCTGTGGACTGGGAACATGACTGAGGTTTTATTCTGGAACCCTGAGGCCTGGGAACATGACATCTGTTTAGATTGTGGAATACTGTGGCCTGGGAACATAACTGAGGATTGATTCTGGACCCCTGTGGACTGGGAACATGACTGAGGTTTTATTCTGGAACCCTGAGGCCTGGGAACATGACATCTGTTTAGATTGGGGAATACTGTGGCCTGGGAACTAGACTGAGCCTTGGTTCTGGACCCCTGTGGACTGGGAACATGACTGAGGTTTTATTCTGGAACCCTGAGGCCTGGGAACATGACATCTGTTTAGATTGTGGAATACTGTGCCCTGGGAACATAACTGAGGATTGATTCTGGACCCCTGTGGACTGGGAACATGACTGAGGTTTTATTCTGGAACCCTGAGGCCTGGGAACATGACATCTGTTTAGATTGTGGAATACTGTGGCCTGGGAACTTGACTGAGCCTTGGTTCTGAACCCCTGTGGACTGGGAACATGACTGAGGTTTTATTCTGGAACCCTGGGTCCTGTTAACATGACATGGGTGGATTCTGGAACCCTGAGGCCTGGGAACATGACATCTGTTTAGATTGTGGAATACTGTGGCCTGGGAACATAACTGAGGATTGATTCTGGACCCCTGTGGACTGGGAACATGACTGAGGTTTTATTCTGGAACCCTGAGGCCTGGGAACATGACATGGGTGGATTCTGGAACCCTGTGTCCTGTTAACATGACATGGGTGGATTCTGGAACCCTGAGGCCTGGGAACATGACATCTGTTTAGATTGTGGAATACTGTGGCCTGGGAACATAACTGAGGATTGATTCTGGACCCCTGTGGACTGGGAACATGACTGAGGTTTTATTCTGGAACCCTGAGGCCTGGGAACATGACATCTGTTTAGATTGTGGAATACTGTGGCCTGGGAACTTGACTGAGCCTTGGTTCTGGACCCCTGTGGACTGGGAACATGACTGAGGTTTTATTCTGGAACCCTGAGGCCTGGGAACATGACATCTGTTTAGATTGTGGAATACTGTGGCCTGGGAACTTGACTGAGCCTTGGTTCTGGACCCCTGTGGACTGGGAACATGACTGAGATTTTATTCTGGAACCCTGAGGCCTGGGAACATGACATGGGTGGATTCTGGAACCCTGTGTCCTGTTAACATGACATGGGTGGATTCTGGAACCCTGGGTCCTGTTAACATGACATGGGTGGATTCTGGAACCCTGTGTCCTGTTAACATGACATGGGTGGATTCTGGAACCCTGAGGCCTGGGAACATGACATCTGTTTAGATTGTGGAATACTGTGGCCTGGGAACATAACTGAGCCTTGGTTCTGGACCCCTGTGGACTGGGAACATGACTGAGGTTTTATTCTGGAACCCTGAGGCCTGGGAACATGACATCTGTTTAGATTGTGGAATACTGTGGCCTGGGAACTTGACTGAGCCTTGGTTCTGGACCCCTGTGGACTGGGAACATGACTGAGGTTTTATTCTGGAACCCTGAGGCCTGGGAACATGACATCTGTTTAGATTGTGGAATACTGTGGCCTGGGAACTTGACTGAGCCTTGGTTCTGGACCCCTGTGGACTGGGAACATGACTGAGGTTTTATTCTGGAACCCTGAGGCCTGGGAACATGACATCTGTTTAGATTGTGGAATACTGTGGCCTGGGAACTTGACTGAGCCTTGGTTCTGGACCCCTGTGGACTGGGAACATGACTGAGGTTTTATTCTGGAACCCTGAGGCCTGGGAACATGACATCTGTTTAGATTGTGGAATACTGTGGCCTGGGAACTTGACTGAGCCTTGGTTCTGACCCCTGTGGACTGGGAACATGACTGAGGTTTTATTCTGGAACCCTGTGTCCTGTTAACATGACATGGGTGGATTCTGGAACCCTGGGTCCTGTTAACATGACATGGGTGGATTCTGGAACCCTGAGGCCTGGGAACATGACATCTGTTTAGATTGTGGAATACTGTGGCCTGGGAACATAACTGAGGATTGATTCTGGACCCCTGTGGACTGGGAACATGACTGAGGTTTTATTCTGGAACCCTGAGGCCTGGGAACATGACATCTGTTTAGATTGTGGAATACTGTGGCCTGGGAACTTGACTGAGCCTTGGTTCTGGACCCCTGTGGACTGGGAACATGACTGAGGTTTTATTCTGGAACCCTGAGGCCTGGGAACATGACATCTGTTTAGATTGTGGAATACTGTGGCCTGGGAACTTGACTGAGCCTTGGTTCTGGACCCCTGTGGACTGGGAACATGACTGAGGTTTTATTCTGGAACCCTGAGGCCTGGGAACATGACATCTGTTTAGATTGTGGAATACTGTGGCCTGGGAACTTGACTGAGCCTTGGTTCTGGACCCCTGTGGACTGGGAACATGACTGAGGTTTTATTCTGGAACCCTGAGGCCTGGGAACATGACATCTGTTTAGATTGTGGAATACTGTGGCCTGGGAACTTGACTGAGCCTTGGTTCTGGACCCCTGTGGACTGGGAACATGACTGAGGTTTTATTCTGGAACCCTGTGTCCTGTTAACATGACATGGGTGGATTCTGGAACCCTGGGTCCTGTTAACATGACATGGGTGGATTCTGGAACCCTGAGGCCTGGGAACATGACATCTGTTTAGATTGTGGAATACTGTGGCCTGGGAACTTGACTGAGCCTTGGTTCTGGACCCCTGTGGACTGGGAACATGACTGAGGTTTTATTCTGGAACCCTGAGGCCTGGGAACATGACATGGGTGGATTCTGGAACCCTGTGTCCTGTTAACATGACATGGGTGGATTCTGGAACCCTGGGTCCTGTTAACATGACATGGGTGGATTCTGGAACCCTGTGTCCTGTTAACATGACATGGGTGGATTCTGGAACCCTGAGGCCTGGGAACATGACATCTGTTTAGATTGTGGAATACTGTGGCCTGGGAACTTGACTGAGCCTTGGTTCTGGACCCCTGTGGACTGGGAACATGACTGAGGTTTTATTCTGGAACCCTGAGGCCTGGGAACATGACATCTGTTTAGATTGTGGAATACTGTGGCCTGGGAACATAACTGAGGATTGATTCTGGACCCCTGTGGACTGGGAACATGACTGAGGTTTTATTCTGGAACCCTGAGGCCTGGGAACATGACATGGGTGGATTCTGGAACCCTGTGTCCTGTTAACATGACATGGGTGGATTCTGGAACCCTGAGGCCTGGGAACATGACATCTGTTTAGATTGTGGAATACTGTGGCCTGGGAACATAACTGAGGATTGATTCTGGACCCCTGTGGACTGGGAACATGACTGAGGTTTTATTCTGGAACCCTGAGGCCTGGGAACATGACATCTGTTTAGATTGTGGAATACTGTGGCCTGGGAACTTGACTGGGCCTTGGTTCTGGACCCCTGTGGACTGGGAACATGACTGAGGTTTTATTCTGGAACCCTGAGGCCTGGGAACATGACATCTGTTTAGATTGTGGAATACTGTGGCCTGGGAACTTGACTGAGCCTTGGTTCTGGACCCCTGTGGACTGGGAACATGACTGAGGTTTTATTCTGGAACCCTGAGGCCTGGGAACATGACATGGGTGGATTCTGGAACCCTGTGTCCTGTTAACATGACATGGGTGGATTCTAGAACCCTGGGTCCTGTTAACATGACATGGGTGGATTCTGGAACCCTGTGTCCTGTTAACATGACATGGGTGGATTCTGGAACCCTGAGGCCTGGGAACATGACATCTGTTTAGATTGTGGAATACTGTGGCCTGGGAACATAACTGAGCCTTGGTTCTGGACCCCTGTGGACTGGGAACATGACTGAGGTTTTATTCTGGAACCCTGAGGCCTGGGAACATGACATCTGTTTAGATTGTGGAATACTGTGGCCTGGGAACTTGACTGAGCCTTGGTTCTGGACCCCTGTGGACTGGGAACATGACTGAGGTTTTATTCTGGAACCCTGAGGCCTGGGAACATGACATCTGTTTAGATTGTGGAATACTGTGGCCTGGGAACTTGACTGAGCCTTGGTTCTGGACCCCTGTGGACTGGGAACATGACTGAGGTTTTATTCTGGAACCCTGAGGCCTGGGAACATGACATCTGTTTAGATTGTGGAATACTGTGGCCTGGGAACTTGACTGAGCCTTGGTTCTGGACCCTGTGGACTGGGAACATGACTGAGGTTTTATTCTGGAACCCTGTGTCCTGTTAACATGACATGGGTGGATTCTGGAACCCTGGGTCCTGTTAACATGACATGGGTGGATTCTGGAACCCTGGGTCCTGTTAACATGACATGGGTGGATTCTGGAACCCTGTGTCCTGTTAACATGACATGGGTGGATTCTGGAACCCTGAGGCCTGGGAACATGACATCTGTTTAGATTGTGGAATACTGTGGCCTGGGAACTTGACTGAGCCTTGGTTCTGGACCCCTGTGGACTGGGAACATGACTGAGGTTTTATTCTGGAACCCTGAGGCCTGGGAACATGACATCTGTTTAGATTGTGGAATACTGTGGCCTGGGAACATAACTGAGGATTGATTCTGGACCCCTGTGGACTGGGAACATGACTGAGGTTTTATTCTGGAACCCTGAGGCCTGGGAACATGACATGGGTGGATTCTGGAACCCTGGGTCCTGTTAACATGACATGGGTGGATTCTGGAACCCTGAGGCCTGGGAACATGACATCTGTTTAGATTGTGGAATACTGTGGCCTGGGAACATAACTGAGGATTGATTCTGGACCCCTGTGGACTGGGAACATGACTGAGGTTTTATTCTGGAACCCTGAGGCCTGGGAACATGACATCTGTTTAGACTGTGGAATACTGTGGCCTGGGAACATAACTGAGGATTGATTCTGGACCCCTGTGGACTGGGAACATGACTGAGGTTTTATTCTGGAACCCTGAGGCCTGTTAACATGACATGGGTGGATTCTGGAACCCTGTGTCCTGTTAACATGACATGGGTGGATTCTGGAACCCTGTGTCCTGTTAACATGACATGGGTGGATTCTGGAACCCTGGGTCCTGTTAACATGACATGGGTGGATTCTGGAACCCTGAGGCCTGGGAACATGACATCTGTTTAGATTGTGGAATACTGTGGCCTGGGAACTTGACTGAGCCTTGGTTCTGGACCCTGTGGACTGGGAACATGACTGAGGTTTTATTCTGGAACCCTGAGGCCTGGGAACATGACATCTGTTTAGATTGTGGAATACTGTGGCCTGGGAACTTGACTGAGCCTTGGTTCTGGACCCCTGTGGACTGGGAACATGACTGAGGTTTTATTCTGGAACCCTGAGGCCTGGGAACATGACATGGGTGGATTTTGGAACCCTGGGTCCTGTTAACATGACATGGGTGGATTTTGGAACCCTGAGGCCTGGGAACATGACATCTGTTTAGATTGTGGAATACTGTGGCCTGGGAACTTGACTGAGCCTTGGTTCTGGACCCCTGTGGACTGGGAACATGACTGAGGCTTTATTCTGGAACCCTGAGGCCTGGGAACATGACATCTGTTTAGATTGTGGAATACTGTGGCCTGGGAACTTGACTGAGCCTTGGTTCTGGACCCCTGTGGACTGGGAACATGACTGAGGTTTTATTCTGGAACCCTGTGTCCTGTTAACATGACATGGGTGGATTCTGGAACCCTGGGTCCTGTTAACGTGACATGGGTGGATTCTGGAACCCTGAGGCCTGGGAACATGACATCTGTGTAGATTGTGGAATACTGTGGCCTGGGAACATAACTGAGGATTGATTCTGGACCCCTGTGGACTGGGAACATGACTGAGGTTTTATTCTGGAACCCTGAGGCCTGGGAACATGACATGGGTGGATTCTGGAACCCTGTGTCCTGTTAACATGACATGGGTGGATTCTGGAACCCTGAGGCCTGGGAACATGACATCTGTTTAGATTGTGGAATACTGTGGCCTGGGAACTTGACTGAGCCTTGGTTCTGGACCCCTGTGGACTGGGAACATGACTGAGGTTTTATTCTGGAACCCTGTGTCCTGTTAACATGACATGGGTGGATTCTGGAACCCTGTGTCCTGTTAACATGACATGGGTGGATTCTGGAACCCTGAGGCCTTGGAACATGACATCTGTTTAGATTGTGGAATACTGTGGCCTGGGAACATAACTGAGCCTTGGTTCTGGACCCCTGTGGACTGGGAACATGACTGAGGTTTTATTCTGGAACCCTGAGGCCTGGGAACATGACATCTGTTTAGATTGTGGAATACTGTGGCCTGGGAACTTGACTGAGCCTTGGTTCTGGACCCCTGTGGACTGGGAACATGACTGAGGTTTTATTCTGGAACCCTGAGGCCTGGGAACATGACATCTGTTTAGATTGTGGAATACTGTGGCCTGGGAACTTGACTGAGCCTTGGTTCTGGACCCCTGTGGACTGGGAACATGACTGAGGTTTTATTCTGGAACCCTGAGGCCTGGGAACATGACATGGGTGGATTCTGGAACCCTGGGTCCTGTTAACGTGACATGGGTGGATTCTGGAACCCTGAGGCCTGGGAACATGACATCTGTGTAGATTGTGGAATACTGTGGCCTGGGAACATAACTGAGGATTGATTCTGGACCCCTGTGGACTGGGAACATGACTGAGGTTTTATTCTGGAACCCTGAGGCCTGTTAACATGACATGGGTGGATTCTGGAACCCTGTGTCCTGTTAACATGACATGGGTGGATTCTGGAACCCTGTGTCCTGTTAACATGACATGGGTGGATTCTGGAACCCTGGGTCCTGTTAACATGACATGGGTGGATTCTGGAACCCTGAGGCCTGGGAACATGACATCTGTTTAGATTGTGGAATACTGTGGCCTGGGAACTTGACTGAGCCTTGGTTCTGGACCCCTGTGGACTGGGAACATGACTGAGGTTTTATTCTGGAACCCTGTGTCCTGTTAACATGACATGGGTGGATTCTGGAACCCTGTGTCCTGTTAACATGACATGGGTGGATTCTGGAACCCTGAGGCCTGGGAACATGACATCTGTTTAGATTGTGGAATACTGTGGCCTGGGAACATAACTGAGCCTTTGTTCTGGACCCCTGTGGACTGGGAACATGACTGAGGTTTTATTCTGGGACCCTGAGGCCTGGGAACATGACATCTGTTTAGATTGTGGAATACTGTGGCCTGGGAACTTGACTGAGCCTTGGTTCTGGACCCCTGTGGACTGGGAACATGACTGAGGTTTTATTCTGGAACCCTGAGGCCTGGGAACATGACATCTGTTTAGACTGTGGAATACTGTGGCCTGGGAACTTGACTGAGCCTTGGTTCTGGACCCCTGTGGACTGGGAACATGACTGAGGTTTTATTCTGGAACCCTGAGGCCTGGGAACATGACATCTGTTTAGATTGTGGAATACTGTGGCCTGGGAACTTGACTGAGCCTTGGTTCTGGACCCCTGTGGACTGGGAACATGACTGAGGTTTTCTTCTGGAACCCTGTGTCCTGTTAACATGACATGGGTGGATTCTGGAACCCTGGGTCCTGTTAACATGACATGGGTGGATTCTGGAACCCTGAGGCCTGGGAACATGACATCTGTTTAGATTGTGGAATACTGTGGCCTGGGAACATAACTGAGGATTGATTCTGGACCCCTGTGGACTGGGAACATGACTGAGGTTTTATTCTGGAACCCTGAGGCCTGGGAACATGACATCTGTTTAGATTGTGGAATACTGTGGCCTGGGAACATAACTGAGGATTGATTCTGGACCCCTGTGGACTGGGAACATGACTGAGGTTTTATTCTGGAACCCTGAGGCCTGTTAACATGACATGGGTGGATTCTGGAACCCTGTGTCCTGTTAACATGACATGGGTGGATTCTGGAACCCTGTGTCCTGTTAACATGACATGGGTGGATTCTGGAACCCTGAGGCCTAGGAACCTGACATCTGTTTAGATTGTGGAATACTGTGGCCTGGGAACTTGACTGAGCCTTGGTTCTGGACCCCTGTGGACTGGGAACATGACTGAGGTTTTATTCTGGAACCCTGAGGCCTGGGAACATGACATCTGTTTAGATTGTGGAATACTGTGGCCTGGGAACTTGACTGAGCCTTGGTTCTGGACCCCTGTGGACTGGGAACATGACTGAGGTTTTATTCTGGAACCCTGAGGCCTGGGAACATGACATCTGTTTAGATTGTGGAATACTGTGGCCTGGGTACATAACTGAGGATTGATTCTGGACCCCTGTGGACTGGGAACATGACTGAGGTTTTATTCTGGAACCCTGAGGCCTGGGAACATGACATCTGTTTAGATTGTGGAATACTGTGGCCTGGGAACTTGACTGAGCCTTGGTTCTGGACCCCTGTGGACTGGGAACATGACTGAGGTTTTATTCTGGAACCCTGGGTCCTGTTAACATGACATGGGTGGATTCTGGAACCCTGAGGCCTGGGAACATGACATCTGTTTAGATTGTGGAATACTGTGGCCTGGGAACATAACTGAGGATTGATTCTGGACCCCTGTGGACTGGGAACATGACTGAGGTTTTATTCTGGAACCCTGAGGCCTGGGAACATGACATCTGTTTAGATTGTGGAATACTGTGGCCTGGGAACTAGACTGAGCCTTGGTTCTGGACCCCTGTGGACTGGGAACATGACTGAGGTTTTATTCTGGAACCCTGAGGCCTGGGAACATGACATCTGTTTAGATTGTGGAATACTGTGCCCTGGGAACATAACTGAGGATTGATTCTGGACCCCTGTGGACTGGGAACATGACTGAGGTTTTATTCTGGAACCCTGAGGCCTGGGAACATGACATCTGTTTAGATTGTGGAATACTGTGGCCTGGGAACTTGACTGAGCCTTGGTTCTGGACCCCTGTGGACTGGGAACATGACTGAGGTTTTATTCTGGAACCCTGGGTCCTGTTAACATGACATGGGTGGATTCTGGAACCCTGAGGCCTGGGAACATGACATCTGTTTAGATTGTGGAATACTGTGGCCTGGGAACATAACTGAGGATTGATTCTGGACCCCTGTGGACTGGGAACATGACTGAGGTTTTATTCTGGAACCCTGAGGCCTGGGAACATGACATGGGTGGATTCTGGAACCCTGTGTCCTGTTAACATGACATGGGTGGATTCTGGAACCCTGAGGCCTGGGAACATGACATCTGTTTAGATTGTGGAATACTGTGGCCTGGGAACATAACTGAGGATTGATTCTGGACCCCTGTGGACTGGGAACATGACTGAGGTTTTATTCTGGAACCCTGAGGCCTGGGAACATGACATCTGTTTAGATTGTGGAATACTGTGGCCTGGGAACTTGACTGAGCCTTGGTTCTGGACCCCTGTGGACTGGGAACATGACTGAGGTTTTATTCTGGAACCCTGAGGCCTGGGAACATGACATCTGTTTAGATTGTGGAATACTGTGGCCTGGGAACTTGACTGAGCCTTGGTTCTGGACCCCTGTGGACTGGGAACATGACTGAGGTTTTATTCTGGAACCCTGAGGCCTGGGAACATGACATCTGTTTAGATTGTGGAATACTGTGGCCTGGGAACTTGACTGAGCCTTGGTTCTGACCCCTGTGGACTGGGAACATGACTGAGGTTTTATTCTGGAACCCTGTGTCCTGTTAACATGACATGGGTGGATTCTGGAACCCTGGGTCCTGTTAACATGACATGGGTGGATTCTGGAACCCTGAGGCCTGGGAACATGACATCTGTTTAGATTGTGGAATACTGTGGCCTGGGAACATAACTGAGGATTGATTCTGGACCCCTGTGGACTGGGAACATGACTGAGGTTTTATTCTGGAACCCTGAGGCCTGGGAACATGACATGGGTGGATTCTGGAACCCTGTGTCCTGTTAACATGACATGGGTGGATTCTGGAACCCTGAGGCCTGGGAACATGACATCTGTTTAGATTGTGGAATACTGTGGCCTGGGAACTTGACTGAGCCTTGGTTCTGGACCCCTGTGGACTGGGAACATGACTGAGGTTTTATTCTGGAACCCTGAGGCCTGGGAACATGACATGGGTGGATTCTGGAACCTTGTGTCCTGTTAACATGACATGGGTGGATTCTGGTACCCTGGGTCCTGTTAACATGACATGGGTGGATTCTGGAACCCTGTGTCCTGTTAACATGACATGGGTGGATTCTGGAACCCTGAGGCCTGGGAACATGACATCTGTTTAGATTGTGGAATACTGTGGCCTGGGAACTTGACTGAGCCTTGGTTCTGGACCCCTGTGGACTGGGAACATGACTGAGGTTTTATTCTGGAACCCTGAGGCCTGGGAACATGACATCTGTTTAGATTGTGGAATACTGTGGCCTGGGAACATAACTGAGGATTGATTCTGGACCCCTGTGGACTGGGAACATGACTGAGGTTTTATTCTGGAACCCTGAGGCCTGGGAACATGACATGGGTGGATTCTGGAACCCTGTGTCCTGTTAACATGACATGGGTGGATTCTGGAACCCTGAGGCCTGGGAACATGACATCTGTTTAGATTGTGGAATACTGTGGCCTGGGAACATAACTGAGGATTGATTCTGGACCCCTGTGGACTGGGAACATGACTGAGGTTTTATTCTGGAACCCTGAGGCCTGGGAACATGACATCTGTTTAGATTGTGGAATACTGTGGCCTGGGAACTTGACTGAGCCTTGGTTCTGGACCCCTGTGGACTGGGAACATGACTGAGGTTTTATTCTGGAACCCTGAGGCCTGGGAACATGACATCTGTTTAGATTGTGGAATACTGTGGCCTGGGAACTTGACTGAGCCTTGGTTCTGGACCCCTGTGGACTGGGAACATGACTGAGGTTTTATTCTGGAACCCTGAGGCCTGGGAACATGACATGGGTGGATTCTGGAACCCTGTGTCCTGTTAACATGACATGGGTGGATTCTGGAACCCTGGGTCCTGTTAACATGACATGGGTGGATTCTGGAACCCTGTGTCCTGTTAACATGACATGGGTGGATTCTGGAACCCTGAGGCCTGGGAACATGACATCTGTTTAGACTGTGGAATACTGTGGCCTGGGAACATAACTGAGCCTTGGTTCTGGACCCCTGTGGACTGGGAACATGACTGAGGTTTTATTCTGGAACCCTGAGGCCTGGGAACATGACATCTGTTTAGATTGTGGAATACTGTGGCCTGGGAACTTGACTGAGCCTTGGTTCTGGACCCCTGTGGACTGGGAACATGACTGAGGTTTTATTCTGGAACCCTGAGGCCTGGGAACATGACATCTGTTTAGATTGTGGAATACTGTGGCCTGGGAACTTGACTGAGCCTTGGTTCTGGACCCCTGTGGACTGGGAACATGACTGAGGTTTTATTCTGGAACCCTGAGGCCTGGGAACATGACATCTGTTTAGATTGTGGAATACTGTGGCCTGGGAACTTGACTGAGCCTTGGTTCTGGACCCCTGTGGACTGGGAACATGACTGAGGTTTTATTCTGGAACCCTGAGGCCCGGGAACATGACATCTGTTTAGATTGTGGAATACTGTGGCCTGGGAACTTGACTGAGCCTTGGTTCTCGACCCCTGTGGACTGGGAACATGACTGAGGTTTTATTCTGGAACCCTGAGGCCTGGGAACATGACATGGGTGGATTCTGGAACCCTGGGTCCTGTTAACATGACATGGGTGGATTCTGGAACCCTGAGGCCTGGGAACATGACATCTGTTTAGATTGTGGAATACTGTGGCCTGGGAACTTGACTGAGCCTTGGTTCTGGACCCCTGTGGACTGGGAACATGACTGAGGTTTTATTCTGGAACCCTGAGGCCTGGGAACATGACATGGGTGGATTCTGGAACCCTGTGTCCTGTTAACATGACATGGGTGGATTCTGGAACCCTGGGTCCTGTTAACATGACATGGGTGGATTCTGGAACCCTGAGGCCTGGGAACATGACATCTGTTTAGATTGTGGAATACTGTGGCCTGGGAACTTGACTGAGCCTTGGTTCTGGACCCTGTGGACTGGGAACATGACTGAGGTTTTATTCTGGAACCCTGAGGCCTGGGAACATGACATCTGTTTAGATTGTGGAATACTGTGGCCTGGGAACTTGACTGAGCCTTGGTTCTGGACCCCTGTGGACTGGGAACATGACTGAGGTTTTATTCTGGAACCCTGAGGCCTGGGAACATGACATGGGTGGATTTTGGAACCCTGGGTCCTGTTAACATGACATGGGTGGATTTTGGAACCCTGAGGCCTGGGAACATGACATCTGTTTAGATTGTGGAATACTGTGGCCTGGGAACTTGACTGATCCTTGGTTCTGGACCCCTGTGGACTGGGAACATGACTGAGGCTTTATTCTGGAACCCTGAGGCCTGGGAACATGACATCTGTTTAGATTGTGGAATACTGTGGCCTGGGAACTTGACTGAGCCTTGGTTCTGGACCCCTGTGGACTGGGAACATGACTGAGGTTTTATTCTGGAACCCTGTGTCCTGTTAACATGACATGGGTGGATTCTGGAACCCTGGGTCCTGTTAACGTGACATGGGTGGATTCTGGAACCCTGAGGCCTGGGAACATGACATCTGTGTAGATTGTGGAATACTGTGGCCTGGGAACATAACTGAGGATTGATTCTGGACCCCTGTGGACTGGGAACATGACTGAGGTTTTATTCTGGAACCCTGAGGCCTGGGAACATGACATGGGTGGATTCTGGAACCCTGTGTCCTGTTAACATGACATGGGTGGATTCTGGAACCCTGAGGCCTGGGAACATGACATCTGTTTAGATTGTGGAATACTGTGGCCTGGGAACTTGACTGAGCCTTGGTTCTGGACCCCTGTGGACTGGGAACATGACTGAGGTTTTATTCTGGAACCCTGTGTCCTGTTAACGTGACATGGGTGGATTCTGGAACCCTGTGTCCTGTTAACATGACATGGGTGGATTCTGGAACCCTGAGGCCTTGGAACATGACATCTGTTTAGATTGTGGAATACTGTGGCCTGGGAACATAACTGAGCCTTGGTTCTGGACCCCTGTGGACTGGGAACATGACTGAGGTTTTATTCTGGAACCCTGAGGCCTGGGAACATGACATCTGTTTAGATTGTGGAATACTGTGGCCTGGGAACTTGACTGAGCCTTGGTTCTGGACCCCTGTGGACTGGGAACATGACTGAGGTTTTATTCTGGAACCCTGAGGCCTGGGAACATGACATCTGTTTAGATTGTGGAATACTGTGGCCTGGGAACTTGACTGAGCCTTGGTTCTGGACCCCTGTGGACTGGGAACATGACTGAGGTTTTATTCTGGAACCCTGAGGCCTGGGAACATGACATGGGTGGATTCTGGAACCCTGGGTCCTGTTAACGTGACATGGGTGGATTCTGGAACCCTGAGGCCTGGGAACATGACATCTGTGTAGATTGTGGAATACTGTGGCCTGGGAACATAACTGAGGATTGATTCTGGACCCCTGTGGACTGGGAACATGACTGAGGTTTTATTCTGGAACCCTGAGGCCTGTTAACATGACATGGGTGGATTCTGGAACCCTGTGTCCTGTTAACATGACATGGGTGGATTCTGGAACCCTGTGTCCTGTTAACATGACATGGGTGGATTCTGGAACCCTGGGTCCTGTTAACATGACATGGGTGGATTCTGGAACCCTGAGGCCTGGGAACATGACATCTGTTTAGATTGTGGAATACTGTGGCCTGGGAACTTGACTGAGCCTTGGTTCTGGACCCCTGTGGACTGGGAACATGACTGAGGTTTTATTCTGGAACCCTGTGTCCTGTTAACATGACATGGGTGGATTCTGGAACCCTGTGTCCTGTTAACATGACATGGGTGGATTCTGGAACCCTGAGGCCTGGGAACATGACATCTGTTTAGATTGTGGAATACTGTGGCCTGGGAACATAACTGAGCCTTTGTTCTGGACCCCTGTGGACTGGGAACATGACTGAGGTTTTATTCTGGGACCCTGAGGCCTGGGAACATGACATCTGTTTAGATTGTGGAATACTGTGGCCTGGGAACTTGACTGAGCCTTGGTTCTGGACCCCTGTGGACTGGGAACATGACTGAGGTTTTATTCTGGAACCCTGAGGCCTGGGAACATGACATCTGTTTAGACTGTGGAATACTGTGGCCTGGGAACTTGACTGAGCCTTGGTTCTGGACCCCTGTGGACTGGGAACATGACTGAGGTTTTATTCTGGAACCCTGAGGCCTGGGAACATGACATCTGTTTAGATTGTGGAATACTGTGGCCTGGGAACTTGACTGAGCCTTGGTTCTGGACCCCTGTGGACTGGGAACATGACTGAGGTTTTCTTCTGGAACCCTGTGTCCTGTTAACATGACATGGGTGGATTCTGGAACCCTGGGTCCTGTTAACATGACATGGGTGGATTCTGGAACCCTGAGGCCTGGGAACATGACATCTGTTTAGATTGTGGAATACTGTGGCCTGGGAACATAACTGAGGATTGATTCTGGACCCCTGTGGACTGGGAACATGACTGAGGTTTTATTCTGGAACCCTGAGGCCTGGGAACATGACATCTGTTTAGATTGTGGAATACTGTGGCCTGGGAACATAACTGAGGATTGATTCTGGACCCCTGTGGACTGGGAACATGACTGAGGTTTTATTCTGGAACCCTGAGGCCTGTTAACATGACATGGGTGGATTCTGGAACCCTGTGTCCTGTTAACATGACATGGGTGGATTCTGGAACCCTGTGTCCTGTTAACATGACATGGGTGGATTCTGGAACCCTGAGGCCTAGGAACCTGACATCTGTTTAGATTGTGGAATACTGTGGCCTGGGAACTTGACTGAGCCTTGGTTCTGGACCCCTGTGGACTGGGAACATGACTGAGGTTTTATTCTGGAACCCTGAGGCCTGGGAACATGACATCTGTTTAGATTGTGGAATACTGTGGCCTGGGAACTTGACTGAGCCTTGGTTCTGGACCCCTGTGGACTGGGAACATGACTGAGGTTTTATTCTGGAACCCTGAGGCCTGGGAACATGACATCTGTTTAGATTGTGGAATACTGTGGCCTGGGTACATAACTGAGGATTGATTCTGGACCCCTGTGGACTGGGAACATGACTGAGGTTTTATTCTGGAACCCTGAGGCCTGGGAACATGACATCTGTTTAGATTGTGGAATACTGTGGCCTGGGAACTTGACTGAGCCTTGGTTCTGGACCCCTGTGGACTGGGAACATGACTGAGGTTTTATTCTGGAACCCTGGGTCCTGTTAACATGACATGGGTGGATTCTGGAACCCTGAGGCCTGGGAACATGACATCTGTTTAGATTGTGGAATACTGTGGCCTGGGAACATAACTGAGGATTGATTCTGGACCCCTGTGGACTGGGAACATGACTGAGGTTTTATTCTGGAACCCTGAGGCCTGGGAACATGACATCTGTTTAGATTGTGGAATACTGTGGCCTGGGAACTAGACTGAGCCTTGGTTCTGGACCCCTGTGGACTGGGAACATGACTGAGGTTTTATTCTGGAACCCTGAGGCCTGGGAACATGACATCTGTTTAGATTGTGGAATACTGTGCCCTGGGAACATAACTGAGGATTGATTCTGGACCCCTGTGGACTGGGAACATGACTGAGGTTTTATTCTGGAACCCTGAGGCCTGGGAACATGACATCTGTTTAGATTGTGGAATACTGTGGCCTGGGAACTTGACTGAGCCTTGGTTCTGGACCCCTGTGGACTGGGAACATGACTGAGGTTTTATTCTGGAACCCTGGGTCCTGTTAACATGACATGGGTGGATTCTGGAACCCTGAGGCCTGGGAACATGACATCTGTTTAGATTGTGGAATACTGTGGCCTGGGAACATAACTGAGGATTGATTCTGGACCCCTGTGGACTGGGAACATGACTGAGGTTTTATTCTGGAACCCTGAGGCCTGGGAACATGACATGGGTGGATTCTGGAACCCTGTGTCCTGTTAACATGACATGGGTGGATTCTGGAACCCTGAGGCCTGGGAACATGACATCTGTTTAGATTGTGGAATACTGTGGCCTGGGAACATAACTGAGGATTGATTCTGGACCCCTGTGGACTGGGAACATGACTGAGGTTTTATTCTGGAACCCTGAGGCCTGGGAACATGACATCTGTTTAGATTGTGGAATACTGTGGCCTGGGAACTTGACTGAGCCTTGGTTCTGGACCCCTGTGGACTGGGAACATGACTGAGGTTTTATTCTGGAACCCTGAGGCCTGGGAACATGACATCTGTTTAGATTGTGGAATACTGTGGCCTGGGAACTTGACTGAGCCTTGGTTCTGGACCCCTGTGGACTGGGAACATGACTGAGGTTTTATTCTGGAACCCTGAGGCCTGGGAACATGACATCTGTTTAGATTGTGGAATACTGTGGCCTGGGAACTTGACTGAGCCTTGGTTCTGACCCCTGTGGACTGGGAACATGACTGAGGTTTTATTCTGGAACCCTGTGTCCTGTTAACATGACATGGGTGGATTCTGGAACCCTGGGTCCTGTTAACATGACATGGGTGGATTCTGGAACCCTGAGGCCTGGGAACATGACATCTGTTTAGATTGTGGAATACTGTGGCCTGGGAACATAACTGAGGATTGATTCTGGACCCCTGTGGACTGGGAACATGACTGAGGTTTTATTCTGGAACCCTGAGGCCTGGGAACATGACATGGGTGGATTCTGGAACCCTGTGTCCTGTTAACATGACATGGGTGGATTCTGGAACCCTGAGGCCTGGGAACATGACATCTGTTTAGATTGTGGAATACTGTGGCCTGGGAACTTGACTGAGCCTTGGTTCTGGACCCCTGTGGACTGGGAACATGACTGAGGTTTTATTCTGGAACCCTGAGGCCTGGGAACATAACATGGGTGGATTCTGGAACCTTGTGTCCTGTTAACATGACATGGGTGGATTCTGGTACCCTGGGTCCTGTTAACATGACATGGGTGGATTCTGGAACCCTGTGTCCTGTTAACATGACATGGGTGGATTCTGGAACCCTGAGGCCTGGGAACATGACATCTGTTTAGATTGTGGAATACTGTGGCCTGGGAACTTGACTGAGCCTTGGTTCTGGACCCCTGTGGACTGGGAACATGACTGAGGTTTTATTCTGGAACCCTGAGGCCTGGGAACATGACATCTGTTTAGATTGTGGAATACTGTGGCCTGGGAACATAACTGAGGATTGATTCTGGACCCCTGTGGACTGGGAACATGACTGAGGTTTTATTCTGGAACCCTGAGGCCTGGGAACATGACATGGGTGGATTCTGGAACCCTGTGTCCTGTTAACATGACATGGGTGGATTCTGGAACCCTGAGGCCTGGGAACATGACATCTGTTTAGATTGTGGAATACTGTGGCCTGGGAACATAACTGAGGATTGATTCTGGACCCCTGTGGACTGGGAACATGACTGAGGTTTTATTCTGGAACCCTGAGGCCTGGGAACATGACATCTGTTTAGATTGTGGAATACTGTGGCCTGGGAACTTGACTGAGCCTTGGTTCTGGACCCCTGTGGACTGGGAACATGACTGAGGTTTTATTCTGGAACCCTGAGGCCTGGGAACATGACATCTGTTTAGATTGTGGAATACTGTGGCCTGGGAACTTGACTGAGCCTTGGTTCTGGACCCCTGTGGACTGGGAACATGACTGAGGTTTTATTCTGGAACCCTGAGGCCTGGGAACATGACATGGGTGGATTCTGGAACCCTGTGTCCTGTTAACATGACATGGGTGGATTCTGGAACCCTGGGTCCTGTTAACATGACATGGGTGGATTCTGGAACCCTGTGTCCTGTTAACATGACATGGGTGGATTCTGGAACCCTGAGGCCTGGGAACATGACATCTGTTTAGACTGTGGAATACTGTGGCCTGGGAACATAACTGAGCCTTGGTTCTGGACCCCTGTGGACTGGGAACATGACTGAGGTTTTATTCTGGAACCCTGAGGCCTGGGAACATGACATCTGTTTAGATTGTGGAATACTGTGGCCTGGGAACTTGACTGAGCCTTGGTTCTGGACCCCTGTGGACTGGGAACATGACTGAGGTTTTATTCTGGAACCCTGAGGCCTGGGAACATGACATCTGTTTAGATTGTGGAATACTGTGGCCTGGGAACTTGACTGAGCCTTGGTTCTGGACCCCTGTGGACTGGGAACATGACTGAGGTTTTATTCTGGAACCCTGAGGCCCGGGAACATGACATCTGTTTAGATTGTGGAATACTGTGGCCTGGGAACTTGACTGAGCCTTGGTTCTCGACCCCTGTGGACTGGGAACATGACTGAGGTTTTATTCTGGAACCCTGAGGCCTGGGAACATGACATGGGTGGATTCTGGAACCCTGGGTCCTGTTAACATGACATGGGTGGATTCTGGAACCCTGAGGCCTGGGAACATGACATCTGTTTAGATTGTGGAATACTGTGGCCTGGGAACTTGACTGAGCCTTGGTTCTGGACCCCTGTGGACTGGGAACATGACTGAGGTTTTATTCTGGAACCCTGAGGCCTGGGAACATGACATGGGTGGATTCTGGAACCCTGTGTCCTGTTAACATGACATGGGTGGATTCTGGAACCCTGGGTCCTGTTAACATGACATGGGTGGATTCTGGAACCCTGTGTCCTGTTAACATGACATGGGTGGATTCTGGAACCCTGAGGCCTGGGAACATGACATCTGTTTAGATTGTGGAATACTGTGGCCTGGGAACTTGACTGAGCCTTGGTTCTGGACCCCTGTGGACTGGGAACATGACTGAGGTTTTATTCTGGAACCCTGAGGCCTGGGAACATGACATCTGTTTAGATTGTGGAATACTGTGGCCTGGGAACATAACTGAGGATTGATTCTGGACCCCTGTGGACTGGGAACATGACTGAGGTTTTATTCTGGAACCCTGAGGCCTGGGAACATGACATGGGTGGATTCTGGAACCCTGTGTCCTGTTAACATGACATGGGTGGATTCTGGAACCCTGAGGCCTGGGAACATGACATCTGTTTAGATTGTGGAATACTGTGGCCTGGGAACATAACTGAGGATTGATTCTGGACCCCTGTGGACTGGGAACATGACTGAGGTTTTATTCTGGAACCCTGAGGCCTGGGAACATGACATCTGTTTAGATTGTGGAATACTGTGGCCTGGGAACTTGACTGAGCCTTGGTTCTGGACCCCTGTGGACTGGGAACATGACTGAGGTTTTATTCTGGAACCCTGAGGCCTGGGAACATGACATCTGTTTAGATTGTGGAATACTGTGGCCTGGGAACTTGACTGAGCCTTGGTTCTGGACCCCTGTGGACTGGGAACATGACTGAGGTTTTATTCTGGAACCCTGAGGCCTGGGAACATGACATGGGTGGATTCTGGAACCCTGTGTCCTGTTAACATGACATGGGTGGATTCTGGAACCCTGGGTCCTGTTAACATGACATGGGTGGATTCTGGAACCCTGTGTCCTGTTAACATGACATGGGTGGATTCTGGAACCCTGAGGCCTGGGAACATGACATCTGTTTAGATTGTGGAATACTGTGGCCTGGGAACATAACTGAGCCGTGGTTCTGGACCCCTGTGGACTGGGAACATGACTGAGGTTTTATTCTGGAACCCTGAGGCCTGGGAACATGACATCTGTTTAGATTGTGGAATACTGTGGCCTGGGAACTTGACTGAGCCTTGGTTCTGGACCCCTGTGGACTGGGAACATGACTGAGGTTTTATTCTGGAACCCTGAGGCCTGGGAACATGACATCTGTTTAGATTGTGGAATACTGTGGCCTGGGAACTTGACTGAGCCTTGGTTCTGGACCCCTTTGGACTGGGAACATGACTGAGGTTTTATTCTGGAACCCTGAGGCCTGGGAACATGACATCTGTTTAGATTGTGGAATACTGTGGCCTGGGAACTTGACTGAGCCTTGGTTCTGGACCCCTGTGGACTGGGAACATGACTGAGGTTTTATTCTGGAACCCTGTGTCCTGTTAACATGACATGGGTGGATTCTGGAACCCTGGGTCCTGTTAACATGACATGGGTGGATTCTGGAACCCTGAGGCCTGGGAACATGACATCTGTTTAGATTGTGGAATACTGTGGCCTGGGAACATAACTGAGGATTGATTCTGGACCCCTGTGGACTGGGAACATGACTGAGGTTTTATTCTGGAACCCTGAGGCCTGGGAACATGACATGGGTGGATTCTGGAACCCTGTGTCCTGTTAACATGACATGGGTGGATTCTGGAACCCTGGGTCCTGTTAACATGACATGGGTGGATTCTGGAACCCTGTGTCCTGTTAACATGACATGGGTGGATTCTGGAACCCTGAGGCCTGGGAACATGACATCTGTTTAGATTGTGGAATACTGTGGCCTGGGAACTTGACTGAGCCTTGGTTCTGGACCCCTGTGGACTGGGAACATGACTGAGGTTTTATTCTGGAACCCTGAGGCCTGGGAACATGACATCTGTTTAGATTGTGGAATACTGTGGCCTGGGAACATAACTGAGGATTGATTCTGGACCCCTGTGGACTGGGAACATGACTGAGGTTTTATTCTGGAACCCTGAGGCCTGGGAACATGACATGGGTGGATTCTGGAACCCTGGGTCCTGTTAACATGACATGGGTGGATTCTGGAACCCTGAGGCCTGGGAACATGACATCTGTTTAGATTGTGGAATACTGTGGCCTGGGAACATAACTGAGGATTGATTCTGGACCCCTGTGGACTGGGAACATGACTGAGGTTTTATTCTGGAACCCTGAGGCCTGGGAACATGACATCTGTTTAGACTGTGGAATACTGTGGCCTGTGAACATAACTGAGGATTGATTCTGGACCCCTGTGGACTGGGAACATGACTGAGGTTTTATTCTGGAACCCTGAGGCCTGTTAACATGACATGGGTGGATTCTGGAACCCTGTATCCTGTTAACATGACATGGGTGGATTCTGGAACCCTGTGTCCTGTTAACATGACATGGGTGGATTCTGGAACCCTGGGTCCTGTTAACATGACATGGGTGGATTCTGGAACCCTGAGGCCTGGGAACATGACATCTGTTTAGATTGTGGAATACTGTGGCCTGGGAACTTGACTGAGCCTTGGTTCTGGACCCCTGTGGACTGGGAACATGACTGAGGTTTTATTCTGGAACCCTGAGGCCTGGGAACATGACATCTGTTTAGATTGTGGAATACTGTGGCCTGGGAACTTGACTGAGCCTTGGTTCTGGACCCCTGTGGACTGGGAACATGACTGAGGTTTTATTCTGGAACCCTGAGGCCTGGGAACATGACATGGGTGGATTCTGGAACCCTGGGTCCTGTTAACATGACATGGGTGGATTTTGGAACCCTGAGGCCTGGGAACATGACATCTGTTTAGATTGTGGAATACTGTGGCCTGGGAACTTGACTGAGCCTTGGTTCTGGACCCCTGTGGACTGGGAACATGACTGAGGTTTTATTCTGGAACCCTGAGGCCTGGGAACATGACATCTGTTTAGATTGTGGAATACTGTGGCCTGGGAACTTGACTGAGCCTTGGTTCTGGACCCCTGTGGACTGGGAACATGACTGAGGTTTTATTCTGGAACCCTGAGGCCTGGGAACATGACATGGGTGGATTCTGGAACCCTGGGTCCTGTTAACATGACATGGGTGGATTTTGGAACCCTGAGGCCTGGGAACATGACATCTGTTTAGATTGTGGAATACTGTGGCCTGGGAACTTGACTGAGCCTTGGTTCTGGACCCCTGTGGACTGGGAACATGACTGAGGTTTTATTCTGGAACCCTGAGGCCTGGGAACATGACATCTGTTTAGATTGTGGAATACTGTGGCCTGGGAACTTGACTGAGCCTTGGTTCTGGACCCCTGTGGACTGGGAACATGACTGAGGTTTTATTCTGGAACCCTGTGTCCTGTTAACATGACATGGGTGGATTCTGGAACCCTGGGTCCTGTTAACGTGACATGGGTGGATTCTGGAACCCTGAGGCCTGGGAACATGACATCTGTGTAGATTGTGGAATACTGTGGCCTGGGAACATAACTGAGGATTGATTCTGGACCCCTGTGGACTGGGAACATGACTGAGGTTTTATTCTGGAACCCTGAGGCCTGGGAACATGACATGGGTGGATTCTGGAACCCTGTGTCCTGTTAACATGACATGGGTGGATTCTGGAACCCTGAGGCCTGGGAACATGACATCTGTTTAGATTGTGGAATACTGTGGCCTGGGAACTTGACTGAGCCTTGGTTCTGGACCCCTGTGGACTGGGAACATGACTGAGGTTTTATTCTGGAACCCTGTGTCCTGTTAACATGACATGGGTGGATTCTGGAACCCTGTGTCCTGTTAACATGACATGGGTGGATTCTGGAACCCTGAGGCCTGGGAACATGACATCTGTTTAGATTGTGGAATACTGTGGCCTGGGAACATAACTGAGCCTTGGTTCTGGACCCCTGTGGACTGGGAACATGACTGAGGTTTTATTCTGGAACCCTGAGGCCTGGGAACATGACATCTGTTTAGATTGTGGAATACTGTGGCCTGGGAACTTGACTGAGCCTTGGTTCTGGACCCCTGTGGACTGGGAACATGACTGAGGTTTTATTCTGGAACCCTGAGGCCTGGGAACATGACATCTGTTTAGATTGTGGAATACTGTGGCCTGGGAACTTGACTGAGCCTTGGTTCTCGACCCCTGTGGACTGGGAACATGACTGAGGTTTTATTCTGGAACCCTGTGTCCTGTTAACATGACATGGGTGGATTCTGGAACCCTGGGTCCTGTTAACATGACATGGGTGGATTCTGGAACCCTGAGGCCTGGGAACATGACATCTGTTTAGATTGTGGAATACTGTGGCCTGGGAACTTGACTGAGCCTTGGTTCTGGACCCCTGTGGACTGGGAACATGACTGAGGTTTTATTCTGGAACCCTGAGGCCTGGGAACATGACATGGGTGGATTCTGGAACCCTGTGTCCTGTTAACATGATATGGGTGGATTCTGGAACCCTGGGTCCTGTTAACATGACATGGGTGGATTCTGGAACCCTGTGTCCTGTTAACATGACATGGGTGGATTCTGGAACCCTGAGGCCTGGGAACATGACATCTGTTTAGATTGTGGAATACTGTGGCCTGGGAACTTGACTGAGCCTTGGTTCTGGACCCCTGTGGACTGGGAACATGACTGAGGTTTTATTCTGGAACCCTGAGGCCTGGGAACATGACATCTGTTTAGATTGTGGAATACTGTGGCCTGGGAACATAACTGAGGATTGATTCTGGACCCCTGTGGACTGGGAACATGACTGAGGTTTTATTCTGGAACCCTGAGGCCTGGGAACATGACATGGGTGGATTCTGGAACCCTGTGTCCTGTTAACATGACATGGGTGGATTCTGGAACCCTGAGGCCTGGGAACATGACATCTGTTTAGATTGTGGAATACTGTGGCCTGGGAACATAACTGAGGATTGATTCTGGACCCCTGTGGACTGGGAACATGACTGAGGTTTTATTCTGGAACCCTGAGGCCTGGGAACATGACATGGGTGGATTCTGGAACCCTGTGTCCTGTTAACATGACATGGGTGGATTCTGGAACCCTTGGTCCTGTTAACATGACATGGGTGGATTCTGGAACCCTGTGTCCTGTTAACATGACATGGGTGGATTCTGGAACCCTGAGGCCTGGGAACATGACATCTGTTTAGATTGTGGAATACTGTGGCCTGGGAACATAACTGAGCCGTGGTTCTGGACCCCTGTGGACTGGGAACATGACTGAGGTTGTATTCTGGAACCCTGAGGCCTGGGAACATGACATCTGTTTAGATTGTGGAATACTGTGGCCTGGGAACTTGACTGAGCCTTGGTTCTGGACCCCTGTGGACTGGGAACATGACTGAGGTTTTATTCTGAAACCCTGAGGCCTGGGAACATGACATCTGTTTAGATTGTGGAATACTGTGGCCTGGGAACTTGACTGAGCCTTGGTTCTGGACCCCTGTGGACTGGGAACATGACTGAGGTTTTATTCTGGAACCCTGAGGCCTGGGAACATGACATCTGTTTAGATTGTGGAATACTGTGGCCTGGGAACTTGACTGAGACTTGGTTCTGGACCCCTGTGGACTGGGAACATGACTGAGGTTTTATTCTGGAACCCTGTGTCCTGTTAACATGACATGGGTGGATTCTGGAACCCTGGGTCCTGTTAACATGACATGGGTGGATTCTGGAACCCTGAGGCCTGGGAACATGACATCTGTTTAGATTGTGGAATACTGTGGCCTGGGAACATAACTGAGGATTGATTCTGGACCCCTGTGGACTGGGAACATGACTGAGGTTTTATTCTGGAACCCTGAGGCCTGGGAACATGACATGGGTGGATTCTGGAACCCTGTGTCCTGTTAACATGACATGGGTGGATTCTGGAACCCTGAGGCCTGGGAACATGACATCTGTTTAGATTGTGGAATACTGTGGCCTGGGAACATAACTGAGGATTGATTCTGGACCCCTGTGGACTGGGAACATGACTGAGGTTTTATTCTGGAACCCTGAGGCCTGGGAACATGACATGGGTGGATTCTGGAACCCTGTGTCCTGTTAACATGACATGGGTGGATTCTGGAACCCTGAGGCCTGGGAACATGACATCTGTTTAGATTGTGGAATACTGTGGCCTGGGAACATAACTGAGGATTGATTCTGGACCCCTGTGGACTGGGAACATGACTGAGGTTTTATTCTGGAACCCTGAGGCCTGGGAACATGACATGGGTGGATTCTGGAACCCTGTGTCCTGTTAACATGACATGGGTGGATTCTGGAACCCTGGGTCCTGTTAACATGACTGAGGTTTTATTCTGGAACCCTGAGGCCTGGGAACATGACATGGGTGGATTCTGGAACCCTGTGTCCTGTTAACATGACATGGGTGGATTCTGGAACCCTGGGTCCTGTTAACATGACATGGGTGGATTCTGGAACCCTGTGTCCTGTTAACATGACATGGGTGGATTCTGGAACCCTGAGGCCTGGGAACATGACATCTGTTTAGATTGTGGAATACTGTGGCCTGGGAACATAACTGAGCCGTGGTTCTGGACCCCTGTGGACTGGGAACATGACTGAGGTTTTATTCTGGAACCCTGAGGCCTGGGAACATGACATCTGTTTAGATTGTGGAATACTGTGGCCTGGGAACTTGACTGAGCCTTGGTTCTGGACCCCTGTGGACTGGGAACATGACTGAGGTTTTATTCTGGAAACCTGAGGCCTGGGAACATGACATCTGTTTAGATTGTGGAATACTGTGGCCTGGGAACTTGACTGAGCCTTGGTTCTGGACCCCTGTGGACTGGGAACATGACTGAGGTTTTATTCTGGAACCCTGAGGCCTGGGAACATGACATCTGTTTAGATTGTGGAATACTGTGGCCTGGGAACTTGACTGAGACTTGGTTCTGGACCCCTGTGGACTGGGAACATGACTGAGGTTTTATTCTGGAACCCTGTGTCCTGTTAACATGACATGGGTGGATTCTGGAACCCTGGGTCCTGTTAACATGACATGGGTGGATTCTGGAACCCTGAGGCCTGGGAACATGACATCTGTTTAGATTGTGGAATACTGTGGCCTGGGAACATAACTGAGGATTGATTCTGGACCCCTGTGGACTGGGAACATGACTGAGGTTTTATTCTGGAACCCTGAGGCCTGGGAACATGACATGGGTGGATTCTGGAACCCTGTGTCCTGTTAACATGACATGGGTGGATTCTGGAACCCTGGGTCCTGTTAACATGACATGGGTGGATTCTGGAACCCTGTGTCCTGTTAACATGACATGGGTGGATTCTGGAACCCTGAGGCCTGGGAACATGACATCTGTTTAGATTGTGGAATACTGTGGCCTGGGAACTTGACTGAGCCTTGGTTCTGGACCCCTGTGGACTGGGAACATGACTGAGGTTTTATTCTGGAACCCTGAGGCCTGGGAACATGACATCTGTTTAGATTGTGGAATACTGTGGCCTGGGAACATAACTGAGGATTGATTCTGGACCCCTGTGGACTGGGAACATGACTGAGGTTTTATTCTGGAACCCTGAGGCCTGGGAACATGACATGGGTGGATTCTGGAACCCTGGGTCCTGTTAACATGACATGGGTGGATTCTGGAACCCTGAGGCCTGGGAACATGACATCTGTTTAGATTGTGGAATACTGTGGCCTGGGAACATAACTGAGGATTGATTCTGGACCCCTGTGGACTGGGAACATGACTGAGGTTTTATTCTGGAACCCTGAGGCCTGGGAACATGACATCTGTTTAGACTGTGGAATACTGTGGCCTGTGAACATAACTGAGGATTGATTCTGGACCCCTGTGGACTGGGAACATGACTGAGGTTTTATTCTGGAACCCTGAGGCCTGTTAACATGACATGGGTGGATTCTGGAACCCTGTATCCTGTTAACATGACATGGGTGGATTCTGGAACCCTGTGTCCTGTTAACATGACATGGGTGGATTCTGGAACCCTGGGTCCTGTTAACATGACATGGGTGGATTCTGGAACCCTGAGGCCTGGGAACATGACATCTGTTTAGATTGTGGAATACTGTGGCCTGGGAACTTGACTGAGCCTTGGTTCTGGACCCCTGTGGACTGGGAACATGACTGAGGTTTTATTCTGGAACCCTGAGGCCTGGGAACATGACATCTGTTTAGATTGTGGAATACTGTGGCCTGGGAACTTGACTGAGCCTTGGTTCTGGACCCCTGTGGACTGGGAACATGACTGAGGTTTTATTCTGGAACCCTGAGGCCTGGGAACATGACATGGGTGGATTCTGGAACCCTGGGTCCTGTTAACATGACATGGGTGGATTTTGGAACCCTGAGGCCTGGGAACATGACATCTGTTTAGATTGTGGAATACTGTGGCCTGGGAACTTGACTGAGCCTTGGTTCTGGACCCCTGTGGACTGGGAACATGACTGAGGTTTTATTCTGGAACCCTGAGGCCTGGGAACATGACATCTGTTTAGATTGTGGAATACTGTGGCCTGGGAACTTGACTGAGCCTTGGTTCTGGACCCCTGTGGACTGGGAACATGACTGAGGTTTTATTCTGGAACCCTGAGGCCTGGGAACATGACATGGGTGGATTCTGGAACCCTGGGTCCTGTTAACATGACATGGGTGGATTTTGGAACCCTGAGGCCTGGGAACATGACATCTGTTTAGATTGTGGAATACTGTGGCCTGGGAACTTGACTGAGCCTTGGTTCTGGACCCCTGTGGACTGGGAACATGACTGAGGTTTTATTCTGGAACCCTGAGGCCTGGGAACATGACATCTGTTTAGATTGTGGAATACTGTGGCCTGGGAACTTGACTGAGCCTTGGTTCTGGACCCCTGTGGACTGGGAACATGACTGAGGTTTTATTCTGGAACCCAGTGTCCTGTTAACATGACATGGGTGGATTCTGGAACCCTGGGTCCTGTTAACGTGACATGGGTGGATTCTGGAACCCTGAGGCCTGGGAACATGACATCTGTGTAGATTGTGGAATACTGTGGCCTGGGAACATAACTGAGGATTGATTCTGGACCCCTGTGGACTGGGAACATGACTGAGGTTTTATTCTGGAACCCTGAGGCCTGGGAACATGACATGGGTGGATTCTGGAACCCTGTGTCCTGTTAACATGACATGGGTGGATTCTGGAACCCTGAGGCCTGGGAACATGACATCTGTTTAGATTGTGGAATACTGTGGCCTGGGAACTTGACTGAGCCTTGGTTCTGGACCCCTGTGGACTGGGAACATGACTGAGGTTTTATTCTGGAACCCTGTGTCCTGTTAACATGACATGGGTGGATTCTGGAACCCTGAGGCCTGGGAACATGACATCTGTTTAGATTGTGGAATACTGTGGCCTGGGAACTTGACTGAGCCTTGGTTCTGGACCCCTGTGGACTGGGAACATGACTGAGGTTTTATTCTGGAACCCTGTGTCCTGTTAACATGACATGGGTGGATTCTGGAACCCTGTGTCCTGTTAACATGACATGGGTGGATTCTGGAACCCTGAGGCCTGGGAACATGACATCTGTTTAGATTGTGGAATACTGTGGCCTGGGAACATAACTGAGCCTTGGTTCTGGACCCCTGTGGACTGGGAACATGACTGAGGTTTTATTCTGGAACCCTGAGGCCTGGGAACATGACATCTGTTTAGATTGTGGAATACTGTGGCCTGGGAACTTGACTGAGCCTTGGTTCTGGACCCCTGTGGACTGGGAACATGACTGAGGTTTTATTCTGGAACCCTGAGGCCTGGGAACATGACATCTGTTTAGATTGTGGAATACTGTGGCCTGGGAACTTGAGTGAGCCTTGGTTCTGGACCCCTGTGGACTGGGAACATGACTGAGGTTTTATTCTGGAACCCTGAGGCCTGGGAACATGACATCTGTTTAGTTTGTGGAATACTGTGGCCTGGGAACTTGACTGAGCCTTGGTTCTGGACCCCTGTGGACTGGGAACATGACTGAGGTTTTATTCTGGAACCCTGTGTCCTGTTAACATGACATGGGTGGATTCTGGAACCCTGGGTCCTGTTAACATGACATGGGTGGATTCTGGAACCCTGAGGCCTGGGAACATGACATCTGTTTAGATTGTGGAATACTGTGGCCTGGGAACATAACTGAGGATTGATTCTGGACCCCTGTGGACTGGGAACATGACTGAGGTTTTATTCTGGAACCCTGAGGCCTGGGAACATGACATGGGTGGATTCTGGAACCCTGTGTCCTGTTAACATGACATGGGTGGATTCTGGAACCCTGGGTCCTGTTAACATGACATGGGTGGATTCTGGAACCCTGTGTCCTGTTAACATGACATGGGTGGATTCTGGAACCCTGAGGCCTGGGAACATGACATCTGTTTAGATTGTGGAATACTGTGGCCTGGGAACTTGACTGAGCCTTGGTTCTGGACCCCTGTGGACTGGGAACATGACTGAGGTTTTATTCTGGAACCCTGAGGCCTGGGAACATGACATCTGTTTAGATTGTGGAATACTGTGGCCTGGGAACATAACTGAGGATTGATTCTGGACCCCTGTGGACTGGGAACATGACTGAGGTTTTATTCTGGAACCCTGAGGCCTGGGAACATGACATGGGTGGATTCTGGAACCCTGGGTCCTGTTAACATGACATGGGTGGATTCTGGAACCCTGAGGCCTGGGAACATGACATCTGTTTAGATTGTGGAATACTGTGGCCTGGGAACATAACTGAGGATTGATTCTGGACCCCTGTGGACTGGGAACATGACTGAGGTTTTATTCTGGAACCCTGAGGCCTGGGAACATGACATCTGTTTAGACTGTGGAATACTGTGGCCTGTGAACATAACTGAGGATTGATTCTGGACCCCTGTGGACTGGGAACATGACTGAGGTTTTATTCTGGAACCCTGAGGCCTGTTAACATGACATGGGTGGATTCTGGAACCCTGTATCCTGTTAACATGACATGGGTGGATTCTGGAACCCTGTGTCCTGTTAACATGACATGGGTGGATTCTGGAACCCTGGGTCCTGTTAACATGACATGGGTGGATTCTGGAACCCTGAGGCCTGGGAACATGACATCTGTTTAGATTGTGGAATACTGTGGCCTGGGAACTTGACTGAGCCTTGGTTCTGGACCCCTGTGGACTGGGAACATGACTGAGGTTTTATTCTGGAACCCTGAGGCCTGGGAACATGACATCTGTTTAGATTGTGGAATACTGTGGCCTGGGAACTTGACTGAGCCTTGGTTCTGGACCCCTGTGGACTGGGAACATGACTGAGGTTTTATTCTGGAACCCTGAGGCCTGGGAACATGACATGGGTGGATTCTGGAACCCTGGGTCCTGTTAACATGACATGGGTGGATTTTGGAACCCTGAGGCCTGGGAACATGACATCTGTTTAGATTGTGGAATACTGTGGCCTGGGAACTTGACTGAGCCTTGGTTCTGGACCCCTGTGGACTGGGAACATGACTGAGGTTTTATTCTGGAACCCTGAGGCCTGGGAACATGACATCTGTTTAGATTGTGGAATACTGTGGCCTGGGAACTTGACTGAGCCTTGGTTCTGGACCCCTGTGGACTGGGAACATGACTGAGGTTTTATTCTGGAACCCTGAGGCCTGGGAACATGACATGGGTGGATTCTGGAACCCTGGGTCCTGTTAACGTGACATGGGTGGATTTTGGAACCCTGAGGCCTGGGAACATGACATCTGTTTAGATTGTGGAATACTGTGGCCTGGGAACTTGACTGAGCCTTGGTTCTGGACCCCTGTGGACTGGGAACATGACTGAGGTTTTATTCTGGAACCCTGAGGCCTGGGAACATGACATCTGTTTAGATTGTGGAATACTGTGGCCTGGGAACTTGACTGAGCCTTGGTTCTGGACCCCTGTGGACTGGGAACATGACTGAGGTTTTATTCTGGAACCCAGTGTCCTGTTAACATGACATGGGTGGATTCTGGAACCCTGGGTCCTGTTAACGTGACATGGGTGGATTCTGGAACCCTGAGGCCTGGGAACATGACATCTGTGTAGATTGTGGAATACTGTGGCCTGGGAACATAACTGAGGATTGATTCTGGACCCCTGTGGACTGGGAACATGACTGAGGTTTTATTCTGGAACCCTGAGGCCTGGGAACATGACATGGGTGGATTCTGGAACCCTGTGTCCTGTTAACATGACATGGGTGGATTCTGGAACCCTGAGGCCTGGGAACATGACATCTGTTTAGATTGTGGAATACTGTGGCCTGGGAACTTGACTGAGCCTTGGTTCTGGACCCCTGTGGACTGGGAACATGACTGAGGTTTTATTCTGGAACCCTGTGTCCTGTTAACATGACATGGGTGGATTCTGGAACCCTGAGGCCTGGGAACATGACATCTGTTTAGATTGTGGAATACTGTGGCCTGGGAACTTGACTGAGCCTTGGTTCTGGACCCCTGTGGACTGGGAACATGACTGAGGTTTTATTCTGGAACCCTGTGTCCTGTTAACATGACATGGGTGGATTCTGGAACCCATGTGTCCTGTTAACATGACATGGGTGGATTCTGGAACCCTGAGGCCTGGGAACATGACATCTGTTTAGATTGTGGAATACTGTGGCCTGGGAACATAACTGAGCCTTGGTTCTGGACCCCTGTGGACTGGGAACATGACTGAGGTTTTATTCTGGAACCCTGAGGCCTGGGAACATGACATCTGTTTAGATTGTGGAATACTGTGGCCTGGGAACTTGACTGAGCCTTGGTTCTGGACCCCTGTGGACTGGGAACATGACTGAGGTTTTATTCTGGAACCCTGAGGCCTGGGAACATGACATCTGTTTAGATTGTGGAATACTGTGGCCTGGGAACTTGAGTGAGCCTTGGTTCTGGACCCCTGTGGACTGGGAACATGACTGAGGTTTTATTCTGGAACCCTGAGGCCTGGGAACATGACATCTGTTTAGTTTGTGGAATACTGTGGCCTGGGAACTTGACTGAGCCTTGGTTCTGGACCCCTGTGGACTGGGAACATGACTGAGGTTTTATTCTGGAACCCTGTGTCCTGTTAACATGACATGGGTGGATTCTGGAACCCTGGGTCCTGTTAACATGACATGGGTGGATTCTGGAACCCTGAGGCCTGGGAACATGACATCTGTTTAGATTGTGGAATACTGTGGCCTGGGAACTTGACTGAGCCTTGGTTCTGGACCCCTGTGGACTGGGAACATGACTGAGGTTTTATTCTGGAACCCTGAGGCCTGGGAACATGACATCTGTTTAGATTGTGGAATACTGTGGCCTGGGAACATAACTGAGGATTGATTCTGGACCCCTGTGGACTGGGAACATGACTGAGGTTTTATTCTGGAACCCTGAGGCCTGGGAACATGACATCTGTGTAGATTGTGGAATACTGTGGCCTGGGAACATAACTGAGGATTGATTCTGGACCCCTGTGGACTGGGAACATGACTGAGGTTTTATTCTGGAACCCTGAGGCCTGGGAACATGACATGGGTGGATTCTGGAACCCTGTGTCCTGTTAACATGACATGGGTGGATTCTGGAACCCTGAGGCCTGGGAACATGACATCTGTTTAGATTGTGGAATACTGTGGCCTGGGAACTTGACTGAGCCTTGGTTCTGGACCCCTGTGGACTGGGAACATGACTGAGGTTTTATTCTGGAACCCTGTGTCCTGTTAACATGACATGGGTGGATTCTGGAACCCTGAGGCCTGGGAACATGACATCTGTTTAGATTGTGGAATACTGTGGCCTGGGAACTTGACTGAGCCTTGGTTCTGGACCCCTGTGGACTGGGAACATGACTGAGGTTTTATTCTGGAACCCTGTGTCCTGTTAACATGACATGGGTGGATTCTGGAACCCTGTGTCCTGTTAACATGACATGGGTGGATTCTGGAACCCTGAGGCCTGGGAACATGACATCTGTTTAGATTGTGGAATACTGTGGCCTGGGAACATAACTGAGCCTTGGTTCTGGACCCCTGTGGACTGGGAACATGACTGAGGTTTTATTCTGGAACCCTGAGGCCTGGGAACATGACATCTGTTTAGATTGTGGAATACTGTGGCCTGGGAACTTGACTGAGCCTTGGTTCTGGACCCCTGTGGACTGGGAACATGACTGAGGTTTTATTCTGGAACCCTGAGGCCTGGGAACATGACATCTGTTTAGATTGTGGAATACTGTGGCCTGGGAACTTGACTGAGCCTTGGTTCTGGACCCCTGTGGACTGGGAACATGACTGAGGTTTTATTCTGGAACCCTGAGGCCTGGGAACATGACATCTGTTTAGATTGTGGAATACTGTGGCCTGGGAACTTGACTGAGCCTTGGTTCTGGACCCCTGTGGACTGGGAACATGACTGAGGTTTTATTCTGGAACCCTGTGTCCTGTTAACATGACATGGGTGGATTCTGGAACCCTGGGTCCTGTTAACATGACATGGGTGGATTCTGGAACCCTGAGGCCTGGGAACATGACATCTGTTTAGATTGTGGAATACTGTGGCCTGGGAACTTGACTGAGCCTTGGTTCTGGACCCCTGTGGACTGGGAACATGACTGAGGTTTTATTCTGGAACCCTGAGGCCTGGGAACATGACATCTGTTTAGATTGTGGAATACTGTGGCCTGGGAACTTGACTGAGCCTTGGTTCTGGACCCCTGTGGACTGGGAACATGACTGAGGTTTTATTCTGGAACCCTGAGGCCTGGGAACATGACATGGGTGGATTCTGGAACCCTGGGTCCTGTTAACATGACATGGGTGGATTTTGGAACCCTGAGGCCTGGGAACATGACATCTGTTTAGATTGTGGAATACTGTGGCCTGGGAACTTGACTGAGCCTTGGTTCTGGACCCCTGTGGACTGGGAACATGACTGAGGTTTTATTCTGGAACCCTGAGGCCTGGGAACATGACATCTGTTTAGATTGTGGAATACTGTGGCCTGGGAACTTGACTGAGCCTTGGTTCTGGACCCCTGTGGACTGGGAACATGACTGAGGTTTTATTCTGGAACCCTGAGGCCTGGGAACATGACATGGGTGGATTCTGGAACCCTGGGTCCTGTTAACATGACATGGGTGGATTTTGGAACCCTGAGGCCTGGGAACATGACATCTGTTTAGATTGTGGAATACTGTGGCCTGGGAACTTGACTGAGCCTTGGTTCTGGACCCCTGTGGACTGGGAACATGACTGAGGTTTTATTCTGGAACCCTGAGGCCTGGGAACATGACATCTGTTTAGATTGTGGAATACTGTGGCCTGGGAACTTGACTGAGCCTTGGTTCTGGACCCCTGTGGACTGGGAACATGACTGAGGTTTTATTCTGGAACCCAGTGTCCTGTTAACATGACATGGGTGGATTCTGGAACCCTGGGTCCTGTTAACGTGACATGGGTGGATTCTGGAACCCTGAGGCCTGGGAACATGACATCTGTGTAGATTGTGGAATACTGTGGCCTGGGAACATAACTGAGGATTGATTCTGGACCCCTGTGGACTGGGAACATGACTGAGGTTTTATTCTGGAACCCTGAGGCCTGGGAACATGACATGGGTGGATTCTGGAACCCTGTGTCCTGTTAACATGACATGGGTGGATTCTGGAACCCTGAGGCCTGGGAACATGACATCTGTTTAGATTGTGGAATACTGTGGCCTGGGAACTTGACTGAGCCTTGGTTCTGGACCCCTGTGGACTGGGAACATGACTGAGGTTTTATTCTGGAACCCTGTGTCCTGTTAACATGACATGGGTGGATTCTGGAACCCTGTGTCCTGTTAACATGACATGGGTGGATTCTGGAACCCTGAGGCCTGGGAACATGACATCTGTTTAGATTGTGGAATACTGTGGCCTGGGAACATAACTGAGCCTTGGTTCTGGACCCCTGTGGACTGGGAATATGACTGAGGTTTTATTCTGGAACCCTGAGGCCTGGGAACATGACATCTGTTTAGATTGTGGAATACTGTGGCCTGGGAACTTGACTGAGCCTTGGTTCTGGACCCCTGTGGACTGGGAACATGACTGAGGTTTTATTCTGGAACCCTGAGGCCTGGGAACATGACATCTGTTTAGATTGTGGAATACTGTGGCCTGGGAACTTGACTGAGCCTTGGTTCTGGACCCCTGTGGACTGGGAACATGACTGAGGTTTTATTCTGGAACCCTGAGGCCTGGGAACATGACATCTGTTTAGATTGTGGAATACTGTGGCCTGGGAACTTGACTGAGCCTTGGTTCTGGACCCCTGTGGACTGGGAACATGACTGAGGTTTTATTCTGGAACCCTGTGTCCTGTTAACATGACATGGGTGGATTCTGGAACCCTGGGTCCTGTTAACATGACATGGGTGGATTCTGGAACCCTGAGGCCTGGGAACATGACATCTGTTTAGATTGTGGAATACTGTGGCCTGGGAACTTGACTGAGCCTTGGTTCTGGACCCCTGTGGACTGGGAACATGACTGAGGTTTTATTCTGGAACCCTGAGGCCTGGGAACATGACATCTGTTTAGATTGTGGAATACTGTGGCCTGGGAACATAACTGAGGATTGATTCTGGACCCCTGTGGACTGGGAACATGACTGAGGTTTTATTCTGGAACCCTGAGGCCTGGGAACATGACATCTGTTTAGATTGTGGAATACTGTGGCCTGGGAACATAACTGAGGATTGATTCTGGACCCCTGTGGACTGGGAACATGACTGAGGTTTTATTCTGGAACCCTGAGGCCTGTTAACATGACATGGGTGGATTCTGGAACCCTGTGTCCTGTTAACATGACATGGGTGGATTCTGGAACCCTGAGGCCTGGGAACATGACATCTGTTTAGATTGTGGAATACTGTGGCCTGGGAACATAACTGAGGATTGATTCTGGACCCCTGTGGACTGGGAACATGACTGAGGTTTTATTCTGGAACCCTGAGGCCTGGGAACATGACATCTGTTTAGATTGTGGAATACTGTGGCCTGGGAACTTGACTGAGCCTTGGTTCTGGACCCCTGTGGACTGGGAACATGACTGAGGTTTTATTCTGGAACCCTGAGGCCTGGGAACATGACATCTGTTTAGATTGAGGAATACTGTGGCCTGGGAACTTGACTGAGCCTTGGTTCTGGACCCCTGTGGACTGGGAACATGACTGAGGTTTTATTCTGGAACCCTGAGGCCTGGGAACATGACATGGGTGGATTCTGGAACCCTGTGTCCTGTTAACATGACATGGGTGGATTCTGGAACCCTGTGTCCTGTTAACATGAAATGGGTGGATTCTGGAACCCTGAGGCCTGGGAACATGACATCTGTTTAGATTGTGGAATACTGTGGCCTGGGAACATAACTGAGCCTTGGTTCTGGACCCCTGTGGACTGGGAACATGACTGAGGTTTTATTCTGGAACCCTGAGGCCTGGGAACATGACATCTGTTTAGATTGTGGAATACTGTGGCCTGGGAACTTGACTGAGCCTTGGTTCTGGACCCCTGTGGACTGGGAACATGACTGAGGTTTTATTCTGGAACCCTGAGGCCTGGGAACATGACATCTGTTTAGATTGTGGAATACTGTGGCCTGGGAACTTGACTGAGCCTTGGTTCTGGACCCCTGTGGACTGGGAACATGACTGAGGTTTTATTCTGGAACCCTGAGGCCTGGGAACATGACATCTGTTTAGATTGTGGAATACTGTGGCCTGGGAACTTGACTGAGCCTTGGTTCTGGACCCCTGTGGACTGGGAACATGACTGAGGTTTTATTCTGGAACCCTGAGGCCTGGGAACATGACATCTGTTTAGATTGTGGAATACTGTGGCCTGGGAACTTGACTGAGCCTTGGTTCTGGACCCCTGTGGACTGGGAACATGACTGAGGTTTTATTCTGGAACCCTGTGTCCTGTTAACATGACATGGGTGGATTCTGGAACCCTGGGTCCTGTTAACATGACATGGGTGGATTCTGGAACCCTGAGGCCTGGGAACATGACATCTGTTTAGATTGTGGAATACTGTGGCCTGGGAACTTGACTGAGCCTTGGTTCTGGACCCCTGTGGACTGGGAACATGACTGAGGTTTTATTCTGGAACCCTGAGGCCTGGGAACATGACATGGGTGGATTCTGGAACCCTGTGTCCTGTTAACATGACATGGGTGGATTCTGGAACCCTGGGTCCTGTTAACATGACATGGGTGGATTCTGGAACCCTGTGTCCTGTTAACATGACATGGGTGGATTCTGGAACCCTGAGGCCTGGGAACATGACATCTGTTTAGATTGTGGAATACTGTGGCCTGGGAACTTGACTGAGCCTTGGTTCTGGACCCCTGTGGACTGGGAACATGACTGAGGTTTTATTCTGGAACCCTGTGTCCTGTTAACATGACATGGGTGGATTCTGGAACCCTGGGTCCTGTTAACATGACATGGGTGGATTCTGGAACCCTGAGGCCTGGGAACATGACATCTGTTTAGATTGTGGAATACTGTGGCCTGGGAACTTGACTGAGCCTTGGTTCTGGACCCCTGTGGACTGGGAACATGACTGAGGTTTTATTCTGGAACCCTGAGGCCTGGGAACATGACATGGGTGGATTCTGGAACCCTGTGTCCTGTTAACATGACATGGGTGGATTCTGGAACCCTGGGTCCTGTTAACATGACATGGGTGGATTCTGGAACCCTGTGTCCTGTTAACATGACATGGGTGGATTCTGGAACCCTGAGGCCTGGGAACATGACATCTGTTTAGATTGTGGAATACTGTGGCCTGGGAACATAACTGAGGATTGATTCTGGACCCCTGTGGACTGGGAACATGACTGAGGTTTTATTCTGGAACCCTGAGGCCTGGGAACATGACATGGGTGGATTCTGGAACCCTGTGTCCTGTTAACATGACATGGGTGGATTCTGGAACCCTGAGGCCTGGGAACATGACATCTGTTTAGATTGTGGAATACTGTGGCCTGGGAACATAACTGAGGATTGATTCTGGACCCCTGTGGACTGGGAACATGACTGAGGTTTTATTCTGGAACCCTGAGGCCTGGGAACATGACATCTGTTTAGATTGTGGAATACTGTGGCCTGGGAACTTGACTGAGCCTTGGTTCTGGACCCCTGTGGACTGGGAACATGACTGAGGTTTTATTCTGGAACCCTGAGGCCTGGGAACATGACATCTGTTTAGATTGTGGAATACTGTGGCCTGGGAACTTGACTGAGCCTTGGTTCTGGACCCCTGTGGACTGGGAACATGACTGAGGTTTTATTCTGGAACCCTGAGGCCTGGGAACATGACATCTGTTTAGATTGTGGAATACTGTGGCCTGGGAACTTGACTGAGCCTTGGTTCTGGACCCCTGTGGACTGGGAACATGACTGAGGTTTTATTCTGGAACCCTGTGTCCTGTTAACATGACATGGGTGGATTCTGGAACCCTGGGTCCTGTTAACATGACATGGGTGGATTCTGGAACCCTGAGGCCTGGGAACATGACATCTGTTTAGATTGTGGAATACTGTGGCCTGGGAACTTGACTGAGCCTTGGTTCTGGACCCCTGTGGACTGGGAACATGACTGAGGTTTTATTCTGGAACCCTGAGGCCTGGGAACATGACATCTGTTTAGATTGTGGAATACTGTGGCCTGGGAACTTGACTGAGCCTTGGTTCTGGACCCCTGTGGACTGGGAACATGACTGAGGTTTTATTCTGGAACCCTGAGGCCTGGGAACATGACATGGGTGGATTCTGGAACCCTGGGTCCTGTTAACATGACATGGGTGGATTTTGGAACCCTGAGGCCTGGGAACATGACATCTGTTTAGATTGTGGAATACTGTGGCCTGGGAACTTGACTGAGCCTTGGTTCTGGACCCCTGTGGACTGGGAACATGACTGAGGTTTTATTCTGGAACCCTGAGGCCTGGGAACATGACATCTGTTTAGATTGTGGAATACTGTGGCCTGGGAACTTGACTGAGCCTTGGTTCTGGACCCCTGTGGACTGGGAACATGACTGAGGTTTTATTCTGGAACCCTGAGGCCTGGGAACATGACATGGGTGGATTCTGGAACCCTGGGTCCTGTTAACATGACATGGGTGGATTTTGGAACCCTGAGGCCTGGGAACATGACATCTGTTTAGATTGTGGAATACTGTGGCCTGGGAACTTGACTGAGCCTTGGTTCTGGACCCCTGTGGACTGGGAACATGACTGAGGTTTTATTCTGGAACCCTGAGGCCTGGGAACATGACATCTGTTTAGATTGTGGAATACTGTGGCCTGGGAACTTGACTGAGCCTTGGTTCTGGACCCCTGTGGACTGGGAACATGACTGAGGTTTTATTCTGGAACCCAGTGTCCTGTTAACATGACATGGGTGGATTCTGGAACCCTGGGTCCTGTTAACGTGACATGGGTGGATTCTGGAACCCTGAGGCCTGGGAACATGACATCTGTGTAGATTGTGGAATACTGTGGCCTGGGAACATAACTGAGGATTGATTCTGGACCCCTGTGGACTGGGAACATGACTGAGGTTTTATTCTGGAACCCTGAGGCCTGGGAACATGACATGGGTGGATTCTGGAACCCTGTGTCCTGTTAACATGACATGGGTGGATTCTGGAACCCTGAGGCCTGGGAACATGACATCTGTTTAGATTGTGGAATACTGTGGCCTGGGAACTTGACTGAGCCTTGGTTCTGGACCCCTGTGGACTGGGAACATGACTGAGGTTTTATTCTGGAACCCTGTGTCCTGTTAACATGACATGGGTGGATTCTGGAACCCTGTGTCCTGTTAACATGACATGGGTGGATTCTGGAACCCTGAGGCCTGGGAACATGACATCTGTTTAGATTGTGGAATACTGTGGCCTGGGAACATAACTGAGCCTTGGTTCTGGACCCCTGTGGACTGGGAACATGACTGAGGTTTTATTCTGGAACCCTGAGGCCTGGGAACATGACATCTGTTTAGATTGTGGAATACTGTGGCCTGGGAACTTGACTGAGCCTTGGTTCTGGACCCCTGTGGACTGGGAACATGACTGAGGTTTTATTCTGGAACCCTGAGGCCTGGGAACATGACATCTGTTTAGATTGTGGAATACTGTGGCCTGGGAACTTGACTGAGCCTTGGTTCTGGACCCCTGTGGACTGGGAACATGACTGAGGTTTTATTCTGGAACCCTGAGGCCTGGGAACATGACATCTGTTTAGATTGTGGAATACTGTGGCCTGGGAACTTGACTGAGCCTTGGTTCTGGACCCCTGTGGACTGGGAACATGACTGAGGTTTTATTCTGGAACCCTGTGTCCTGTTAACATGACATGGGTGGATTCTGGAACCCTGGGTCCTGTTAACATGACATGGGTGGATTCTGGAACCCTGAGGCCTGGGAACATGACATCTGTTTAGATTGTGGAATACTGTGGCCTGGGAACTTGACTGAGCCTTGGTTCTGGACCCCTGTGGACTGGGAACATGACTGAGGTTTTATTCTGGAACCCTGAGGCCTGGGAACATGACATCTGTTTAGATTGTGGAATACTGTGGCCTGGGAACATAACTGAGGATTGATTCTGGACCCCTGTGGACTGGGAACATGACTGAGGTTTTATTCTGGAACCCTGAGGCCTGGGAACATGACATCTGTTTAGATTGTGGAATACTGTGGCCTGGGAACATAACTGAGGATTGATTCTGGACCCCTGTGGACTGGGAACATGACTGAGGTTTTATTCTGGAACCCTGAGGCCTGTTAACATGACATGGGTGGATTCTGGAACCCTGTGTCCTGTTAACATGACATGGGTGGATTCTGGAACCCTGAGGCCTGGGAACATGACATCTGTTTAGATTGTGGAATACTGTGGCCTGGGAACATAACTGAGGATTGATTCTGGACCCCTGTGGACTGGGAACATGACTGAGGTTTTATTCTGGAACCCTGAGGCCTGGGAACATGACATCTGTTTAGATTGTGGAATACTGTGGCCTGGGAACTTGACTGAGCCTTGGTTCTGGACCCCTGTGGACTGGGAACATGACTGAGGTTTTATTCTGGAACCCTGAGGCCTGGGAACATGACATCTGTTTAGATTGAGGAATACTGTGGCCTGGGAACTTGACTGAGCCTTGGTTCTGGACCCCTGTGGACTGGGAACATGACTGAGGTTTTATTCTGGAACCCTGAGGCCTGGGAACATGACATGGGTGGATTCTGGAACCCTGTGTCCTGTTAACATGACATGGGTGGATTCTGGAACCCTGTGTCCTGTTAACATGAAATGGGTGGATTCTGGAACCCTGAGGCCTGGGAACATGACATCTGTTTAGATTGTGGAATACTGTGGCCTGGGAACATAACTGAGCCTTGGTTCTGGACCCCTGTGGACTGGGAACATGACTGAGGTTTTATTCTGGAACCCTGAGGCCTGGGAACATGACATCTGTTTAGATTGTGGAATACTGTGGCCTGGGAACTTGACTGAGCCTTGGTTCTGGACCCCTGTGGACTGGGAACATGACTGAGGTTTTATTCTGGAACCCTGAGGCCTGGGAACATGACATCTGTTTAGATTGTGGAATACTGTGGCCTGGGAACTTGACTGAGCCTTGGTTCTGGACCCCTGTGGACTGGGAACATGACTGAGGTTTTATTCTGGAACCCTGAGGCCTGGGAACATGACATCTGTTTAGATTGTGGAATACTGTGGCCTGGGAACTTGACTGAGCCTTGGTTCTGGACCCCTGTGGACTGGGAACATGACTGAGGTTTTATTCTGGAACCCTGAGGCCTGGGAACATGACATCTGTTTAGATTGTGGAATACTGTGGCCTGGGAACTTGACTGAGCCTTGGTTCTGGACCCCTGTGGACTGGGAACATGACTGAGGTTTTATTCTGGAACCCTGTGTCCTGTTAACATGACATGGGTGGATTCTGGAACCCTGGGTCCTGTTAACATGACATGGGTGGATTCTGGAACCCTGAGGCCTGGGAACATGACATCTGTTTAGATTGTGGAATACTGTGGCCTGGGAACTTGACTGAGCCTTGGTTCTGGACCCCTGTGGACTGGGAACATGACTGAGGTTTTATTCTGGAACCCTGAGGCCTGGGAACATGACATGGGTGGATTCTGGAACCCTGTGTCCTGTTAACATGACATGGGTGGATTCTGGAACCCTGGGTCCTGTTAACATGACATGGGTGGATTCTGGAACCCTGTGTCCTGTTAACATGACATGGGTGGATTCTGGAACCCTGAGGCCTGGGAACATGACATCTGTTTAGATTGTGGAATACTGTGGCCTGGGAACTTGACTGAGCCTTGGTTCTGGACCCCTGTGGACTGGGAACATGACTGAGGTTTTATTCTGGAACCCTGTGTCCTGTTAACATGACATGGGTGGATTCTGGAACCCTGGGTCCTGTTAACATGACATGGGTGGATTCTGGAACCCTGAGGCCTGGGAACATGACATCTGTTTAGATTGTGGAATACTGTGGCCTGGGAACTTGACTGAGCCTTGGTTCTGGACCCCTGTGGACTGGGAACATGACTGAGGTTTTATTCTGGAACCCTGAGGCCTGGGAACATGACATGGGTGGATTCTGGAACCCTGTGTCCTGTTAACATGACATGGGTGGATTCTGGAACCCTGGGTCCTGTTAACATGACATGGGTGGATTCTGGAACCCTGTGTCCTGTTAACATGACATGGGTGGATTCTGGAACCCTGAGGCCTGGGAACATGACATCTGTTTAGATTGTGGAATACTGTGGCCTGGGAACATAACTGAGGATTGATTCTGGACCCCTGTGGACTGGGAACATGACTGAGGTTTTATTCTGGAACCCTGAGGCCTGGGAACATGACATGGGTGGATTCTGGAACCCTGTGTCCTGTTAACATGACATGGGTGGATTCTGGAACCCTGAGGCCTGGGAACATGACATCTGTTTAGATTGTGGAATACTGTGGCCTGGGAACATAACTGAGGATTGATTCTGGACCCCTGTGGACTGGGAACATGACTGAGGTTTTATTCTGGAACCCTGAGGCCTGGGAACATGACATCTGTTTAGATTGTGGAATACTGTGGCCTGGGAACTTGACTGAGCCTTGGTTCTGGACCCCTGTGGACTGGGAACATGACTGAGGTTTTATTCTGGAACCCTGAGGCCTGGGAACATGACATCTGTTTAGATTGTGGAATACTGTGGCCTGGGAACTTGACTGAGCCTTGGTTCTGGACCCCTGTGGACTGGGAACATGACTGAGGTTTTATTCTGGAACCCTGAGGCCTGGGAACATGACATGGGTGGATTCTGGAACCCTGTGTCCTGTTAACATGACATGGGTGGATTCTGGAACCCTGGGTCCTGTTAACATGACATGGGTGGATTCTGGAACCCTGTGTCCTGTTAACATGACATGGGTGGATTCTGGAACCCTGAGGCCTGGGAACATGACATCTGTTTAGATTGTGGAATACTGTGGCCTGGGAACATAACTGAGCCTTGGTTCTGGACCCCTGTGGACTGGGAACATGACTGAGGTTTTATTCTGGAACCCTGAGGCCTGGGAACATGACATCTGTTTAGATTGTGGAATACTGTGGCCTGGGAACTTGACTGAGCCTTGGTTCTGGACCCCTGTGGACTGGGAACATGACTGAGGTTTTATTCTGGAACCCTGAGGCCTGGGAACATGACATCAGTTTAGATTGTGGTATACTGTGGCCTGGGAACTTGACTGAGCCTTGGTTCTGGACCCCTGTGGACTGGGAACATGACTGAGGTTTTATTCTGGAACCCTGTGTCCTGTTAACATGACATGGGTGGATTCTGGAACCCTGGGTCCTGTTAACATGACATGGGTGGATTCTGGAACCCTGAGGCCTGGGAACATGACATCTGTTTAGATTGTGGAATACTGTGGCCTGGGAACATAACTGAGGATTGATTCTGGACCCCTGTGGACTGGGAACATGACTGAGGTTTTATTCTGGAACCCTGAGGCCTGGGAACATGACATGGGTGGATTCTGGAACCCTGTGTCCTCTTAACATGACATGGGTGGATTCTGGAACCCTGGGTCCTGTTAACATGACATGGGTGGATTCTGGAACCCTGTGTCCTGTTAACATGACATGGGTGGATTCTGGAACCCTGAGGCCTGGGAACATGACATCTGTTTAGATTGTGGAATACTGTGGCCTGGGAACTTGACTGAGCCTTGGTTCTGGACCCCTGTGGACTGGGAACATGACTGAGGTTTAATTCTGGAACCCTGAGGCCTGGGAACATGACATCTGTTTAGATTGTGGAATACTGTGGCCTGGGAACATAACTGAGGATTGATTCTGGACCCCTGTGGACTGGGAACATGACTGAGGTTTTATTCTGGAACCCTGAGGCCTGGGAACATGACATGGGTGGATTCTGGAAGCCTGGGTCCTGTTAACATGACATGGGTGGATTCTGGAACCCTGAGGCCTGGGAACATGACATCTCTTTAGATTGTGGAATACTGTGGCCTGGGAACATAACTGAGGATTGATTCTGGACCCCTGTGGACTGGGAACATGACTGAGGTTTTATTCTGGAACCCTGAGGCCTGGGAAGATGACATCTGTTTAGACTGTGGAATACTGTGGCCTGGGAACATAACTGAGGATTGATTCTGGACCCCTGTGGACTGGGAACATGACTGAGGTTTTATTCTGGAACCCTGAGGCCTGTTAACATGACATGGGTGGATTCTGGAACCCTGTGTCCTGTTAACATGACATGGGTGGATTCTGGAACCCTGTGTCCTGTTAACATGACATGGGTGGATTCTGGAACCCTGGGTCCTGTTAACATGACATGGGTGGATTCTGGAACCCTGAGGCCTGGGAACATGACATCTGTTTAGATTGTGGAATACTGTGGCCTGGGAACTTGACTGAGCCTTGGTTCTGGACCCCTGTGGACTGGGAACATGACTGAGGTTTTATTCTGGAACCCTGAGGCCTGGGAACATGACATCTGTTTAGATTGTGGAATACTGTGGCCTGGGAACTTGACTGAGCCTTGGTTCTGGACCCCTGTGGACTGGGAACATGACTGAGGTTTTATTCTGGAACCCTGAGGCCTGGGAACATGACATGGGTTGATTCTGGAACCCTGGGTCCTGTTAACATGACATGGGTGGATTTTGGAACCCTGAGGCCTGGGAACATGACATCTGTTTAGATTGTGGAATACTGTGGCCTGGGAACTTGACTGAGCCTTGGTTCTGGACCCCTGTGGACTGGGAACATGACTGAGGTTTTATTCTGGAACCCTGAGGCCTGGGAACATGACATCTGTTTAGATTGTGGAATACTGTGGCCTGGGAACTTGACTGAGCCTTGGATCTGGACCCCTGTGGACTGGGAACATGACTGAGGTTTTATTCTGGAACCCTGAGGCCTGGGAACATGACATCTGTTTAGATTGTGGAATACTGTGGCCTGGGAACTTGACTGAGCCTTGGTTCTGGACCCCTGTGGACTGGGAACATGACTGAGGTTTTATTCTGGAACCCTGTGTCCTGTTAACATGACATGGGTGGATTCTGGAAACCTGGGTCCTGTTAACGTGACATGGGTGGATTCTGGAACCCTGAGGCCTGGGAACATGACATCTGTTTAGATTGTGGAATACTGTGGCCTGGGAACATAACTGAGGATTGATTCTGGACCCCTGTGGACTGGGAACATGACTGAGGTTTTATTCTGGAACCCTGAGGCCTGGGAACATGACATGGGTGGATTCTGGAACCCTGTGTCCTGTTAACATGACATGGGTGGATTCTGGAACCCTGAGGCCTGGGAACATGACATCTGTTTAGATTGTGGAATACTGTGGCCTGGGAACTTGACTGAGCCTTGGTTCTGGACCCCTGTGGACTGGGAACATGACTGAGGTTTTATTCTGGAACCCTGAGGCCTGGGAACATGACATCTGTTTAGATTGTGGAATACTGTGGCCTGGGAACTTGACTGAGCCTTGGTTCTGGACCCCTGTGGACTGGGAACATGACTGAGGTTTTATTCTGGAACCCTGAGGCCTGGGAACATGACATGGGTGGATTCTGGAACCCTGGGTCCTGTTAACATGACATGGGTGGATTTTGGAACCCTGAGGCCTGGGAACATGACATCTGTTTAGATTGTGGAATACTGTGGCCTGGGAACTTGACTGAGCCTTGGTTCTGGACCCCTGTGGACTGGGAACATGACTGAGGTTTTATTCTGGAACCCTGAGGCCTGGGAACATGACATCTGTTTAGATTGTGGAATACTGTGGCCTGGGAACTTGACTGAGCCTTGGTTCTGGACCCCTGTGGACTGGGAACATGACTGAGGTTTTATTCTGGAACCCTGAGGCCTGGGAACATGACATCTGTTTAGATTGTGGAATACTGTTGCCTGGGAACTTGACTGAGCCTTGGTTCTGGACCCCTGTGGACTGGGAATATGACTGAGGTTTTATTCTGGAACCCTGAGGCCTGGGAACATGACATCTGTTTAGATTGTGGAATACTGTGGCCTGGGAACTTGACTGAGCCTTGGTTCTGGACCCCTGTGGACTGGGAACATGACTGAGGTTTTATTCTGGAACGCTGTGTCCTGTTAACATGACATGGGTGGATTCTGGAACCCTGGGTCCTGTTAACATGACATGGGTGGATTCTGGAACCCTGAGGCCTGGGAACATGACATCTGTTTAGATTGTGGAATACTGTGGCCTGGGAACTTGACTGAGCCTTGGTTCTGGACCCCTGTGGACTGGGAACATGACTGAGGTTTTATTCTGGAACCCTGAGGCCTGGGAACATGACATCTGTTTAGATTGTGGAATACTGTGGCCTGGGAACATAACTGAGGATTGATTCTGGACCCCTGTGGACTGGGAACATGACTGAGGTTTTATTCTGGAACCCTGAGGCCTGGGAACATGACATCTGTTTAGATTGTGGAATACTGTGGCCTGGGAACATAACTGAGGATTGATTCTGGACCCCTGTGGACTGGGAACATGACTGAGGTTTTATTCTGGAACCCTGAGGCCTGTTAACATGACATGGGTGGATTCTGGAACCCTGTGTCCTGTTAACATGACATGGGTGGATTCTGGAACCCTGTGTCCTGTTAACATGACATGGGTGGATTCTGGAACCCTGGGTCCTGTTAACATGACATGGGTGGATTCTGGAACCCTGAGGCCTGGGAACATGACATCTGTTTAGATTGTGGAATACTGTGGCCTGGGAACATAACTGAGCCTTGGTTCTGGACCCCTGTGGACTGGGAACATGACTGAGGTTTTATTCTGGAACCCTGAGGCCTGGGAACATGACATCTGTTTAGATTGTGGAATACTGTGGCCTGGGAACTTGACTGAGCCTTGGTTCTGGACCCCTGTGGACTGGGAACATGACTGAGGTTTTATTCTGGAACCCTGTGTCCTGTTCACATGACATGGGTGGATTCTGGAACCCTGGGTCCTGTTAACATGACATGGGTGGATTCTGGAACCCTGTGTCCTGTTAACATGACATGGGTGGATTCTGGAACCCTGTGTCCTGTTAACATGACATGGGTGGATTCTGGAACCCGGGGTCCTGTTAACGTGACATGGGTGGATTCTGGAACCCTGAGGCCTGGGAACATGACATCTGTTTAGATTGTGGAATACTGTGGCCTGGGAACATAACTGAGGATTGATTCTGGACCCCTGTGGACTGGGAACATGACTGAGGTTTTATTCTGGAACCCTGAGGCCTGGGAACATGACATGGGTGGATTCTGGAACCCTGTGTCCTGTTAACATGACATGGGTGGATTCTGGAACCCTGAGGCCTGGGAACATGACATCTGTTTAGATTGTGGAATACTGTGGCCTGGGAACTTGACTGAGCCTTGGTTCTGGACCCCTGTGGACTGGGAACATGACTGAGGTTTTATTCTGGAACCCTGAGGCCTGGGAACATGACATCTGTTTAGATTGTGGAATACTGTGGCCTGGGAACTTGACTGAGCCTTGGTTCTGGACCCCTGTGGACTGGGAACATGACTGAGGTTTTATTCTGGAACCTTGTGTCCTGTTAACATGACATGGGTGGATTCTGGAACCCTGTGTCCTGTTAACATGACATGGGTGGATTCTGGAACCCTGAGGCCTGGGAACATGACATCTGTTTAGATTGTGGAATACTGTGGCCTGGGAACATAACTGAGCCTTGGTTCTGGACCCCTGTGGACTGGGAACATGACTGAGGTTTTATTCTGGAACCCTGAGGCCTGGGAACATGACATCTGTTTAGATTGTGGAATACTGTGGCCTGGGAACTTGACTGAGCCTTGGTTCTGGACCCCTGTGGACTGGGAACATGACTGAGGTTTTATTCTGGAACCCTGAGGCCTGGGAACATGACATCTGTTTAGATTGTGGAATACTGTGGCCTGGGAACTTGACTGAGCCTTGGTTCTGGACCCCTGTGGACTGGGAACATGACTGAGGTTTTATTCTGGAACCCTGAGGCCTGGGAACATGACATCTGTTTAGATTGTGGAATACTGTGGCCTGGGAACTTGACTGAGCCTTGGTTCTGGACCCCTGTGGACTGGGAACATGACTGAGGTTTTATTCTGGAACCCTGTGTCCTGTTAACATGACATGGGTGGATTCTGGAACCCTGGGTCCTGTTAACATGACATGGGTGGATTCTGGAACCCTGAGGCCTGGGAACATGACATCTGTTTAGATTGTGGAATACTGTGGCCTGGGAACTTGACTGAGCCTTGGTTCTGGACCCCTGTGGACTGGGAACATGACTGAGGTTTTATTCTGGAACCCTGAGGCCTGGGAACATGACATCTGTTTAGATTGTGGAATACTGTGGCCTGGGAACATAACTGAGGATTGATTCTGGACCCCTGTGGACTGGGAACATGACTGAGGTTTTATTCTGGAACCCTGAGGCCTGGGAACATGACATCTGTTTAGATTGTGGAATACTGTGGCCTGGGAACATAACTGAGGATTGATTCTGGACCCCTGTGGACTGGGAACATGACTGAGGTTTTATTCTGGAACCCTGAGGCCTGTTAACATGACATGGGTGGATTCTGGAACCCTGTGTCCTGTTAACATGACATGGGTGGATTCTGGAACCCTGTGTCCTGTTAACATGACATGGGTGGATTCTGGAACCCTGGGTCCTGTTAACATGACATGGGTGGATTCTGGAACCCTGAGGCCTGGGAACATGACATCTGTTTAGATTGTGGAATACTGTGGCCTGGGAACATAACTGAGCCTTGGTTCTGGACCCCTGTGGACTGGGAACATGACTGAGGTTTTATTCTGGAACCCTGAGGCCTGGGAACATGACATCTGTTTAGATTGTGGAATACTGTGGCCTGGGAACTTGACTGAGCCTTGGTTCTGGACCCCTGTGGACTGGGAACATGACTGAGGTTTTATTCTGGAACCCTGTGTCCTGTTCACATGACATGGGTGGATTCTGGAACCCTGGGTCCTGTTAACATGACATGGGTGGATTCTGGAACCCTGTGTCCTGTTAACATGACATGGGTGGATTCTGGAACCCTGTGTCCTGTTAACATGACATGGGTGGATTCTGGAACCCGGGGTCCTGTTAACGTGACATGGGTGGATTCTGGAACCCTGAGGCCTGGGAACATGACATCTGTTTAGATTGTGGAATACTGTGGCCTGGGAACATAACTGAGGATTGATTCTGGACCCCTGTGGACTGGGAACATGACTGAGGTTTTATTCTGGAACCCTGAGGCCTGGGAACATGACATGGGTGGATTCTGGAACCCTGTGTCCTGTTAACATGACATGGGTGGATTCTGGAACCCTGAGGCCTGGGAACATGACATCTGTTTAGATTGTGGAATACTGTGGCCTGGGAACTTGACTGAGCCTTGGTTCTGGACCCCTGTGGACTGGGAACATGACTGAGGTTTTATTCTGGAACCCTGAGGCCTGGGAACATGACATCTGTTTAGATTGTGGAATACTGTGGCCTGGGAACTTGACTGAGCCTTGGTTCTGGACCCCTGTGGACTGGGAACATGACTGAGGTTTTATTCTGGAACCTTGTGTCCTGTTAACATGACATGGGTGGATTCTGGAACCCTGTGTCCTGTTAACATGACATGGGTGGATTCTGGAACCCTGAGGCCTGGGAACATGACATCTGTTTAGATTGTGGAATACTGTGGCCTGGGAACATAACTGAGCCTTGGTTCTGGACCCCTGTGGACTGGGAACATGACTGAGGTTTTATTCTGGAACCCTGAGGCCTGGGAACATGACATCTGTTTAGATTGTGGAATACTGTGGCCTGGGAACTTGACTGAGCCTTGGTTCTGGACCCCTGTGGACTGGGAACATGACTGAGGTTTTATTCTGGAACCCTGAGGCCTGGGAACATGACATCTGTTTAGATTGTGGAATACTGTGGCCTGGGAACTTGACTGAGCCTTGGTTCTGGACCCCTGTGGACTGGGAACATGACTGAGGTTTTATTCTGGAACCCTGAGGCCTGGGAACATGACATCTGTTTAGATTGTGGAATACTGTGGCCTGGGAACTTGACTGAGCCTTGGTTCTGGACACCTGTGGACTGGGAACATGACTGAGGTTTTATTCTGGAACCCTGTGTCCTGTTAACATGACATGGGTGGATTCTGGAACCCTGGGTCCTGTTAACATGACATGGGTGGATTCTGGAACCCTGAGGCCTGGGAACATGACATCTGTTTAGATTGTGGAATACTGTGGCCTGGGAACTTGACTGAGCCTTGGTTCTGGACCCCTGTGGACTGGGAACATGACTGAGGTTTTATTCTGGAACCCTGAGGCCTGGGAACATGACATCTGTTTAGATTGTGGAATACTGTGGCCTGGGAACATAACTGAGGATTGATTCTGGACCCCTGTGGACTGGGAACATGACTGAGGTTTTATTCTGGAACCCTGAGGCCTGGGAACATGACATCTGTTTAGATTGTGGAATACTGTGGCCTGGGAACATAACTGAGGATTGATTCTGGACCCCTGTGGACTGGGAACATGACTGAGGTTTTATTCTGGAACCCTGAGGCCTGTTAACATGACATGGGTGGATTCTGGAACCCTGTGTCCTGTTAACATGACATGGGTGGATTCTGGAACCCTGTGTCCTGTTAACATGACATGGGTGGATTCTGGAACCCTGGGTCCTGTTAACATGACATGGGTGGATTCTGGAACCCTGAGGCCTGGGAACATGACATCTGTTTAGATTGTGGAATACTGTGGCCTGGGAACTTGACTGAGCCTTGGTTCTGGACCCCTGTGGACTGGGAACATGACTGAGGTTTTATTCTGGAACCCTGAGGCCTGGGAACATGACATCTGTTTAGATTGTGGAATACTGTGGCCTGGGAACTTGACTGAGCCTTGGTTCTGGACCCCTGTGGACTGGGAACATGACTGAGGTTTTATTCTGGAACCCTGTGTCCTGTTAACATGACATGGGTGGATTCTGGAACCCTGTGTCCTGTTAACATGACATGGGTGGATTCTGGAACCCTGAGGCCTGGGAACATGACATCTGTTTAGATTGTGGAATACTGTGGCCTGGGAACATAACTGAGCCTTGGTTCTGGACCCCTGTGGACTGGGAACATGACTGAGGTTTTATTCTGGAACCCTGAGGCCTGGGAACATGACATCTGTTTAGATTGTGGAATACTGTGGCCTGGGAACTTGACTGAGCCTTGGTTCTGGACCCCTGTGGACTGGGAACATGACTGAGGTTTTATTCTGGAACCCTGTGTCCTGTTCACATGACATGGGTGGATTCTGGAACCCTGGGTCCTGTTAACATGACATGGGTGGATTCTGGAACCCTGTGTCCTGTTAACATGACATGGGTGGATTCTGGAACCCTGGGTCCTGTTAACATGACATGGGTGGATTCTGGAACCCTGAGGCCTGGGAACATGACATCTGTTTAGATTGTGGAATACTGTGGCCTGGGAACTTGACTGAGCCTTGGTTCTGGACCCCTGTGGACTGGGAACATGACTGAGGTTTTATTCTGGAACCCTGAGGCCTGGGAACATGACATCTGTTTAGATTGTGGAATACTGTGGCCTGGGAACTTGACTGAGCCTTGGTTCTGGACCCCTGTGGACTGGGAACATGACTGAGGTTTTATTCTGGAACCCTGAGGCCTGGGAACATGACATCTGTTTAGATTGTGGAATACTGTGGCCTGGGAAATTGACTGAGCCTTGGTTCTGGACCCCTGTGGACTGGGAACATGACTGAGGTTTTATTCTGGAACCCTGAGGCCTGGGAACATGACATCTGTTTAGATTGTGGAATACTGTGGCCTGGGAACTTGACTGAGCCTTGGTTCTGGACCCCTGTGGACTGGGAACATGACTGAGGTTTTATTCTGGAACCCTGTGTCCTGTTAACATGACAAGGGTGGATTCTGGAACCCTGGGTCCTGTTAACGTGACATGGGTGGATTCTGGAACCCTGAGGCCTGGGAACATGACATCTGTTTAGATTGTGGAATACTGTGGCCTGGGAACTTGACTGAGCCTTGGTTCTGGACCCCTGTGGACTGGGAACATGACTGAGGTTTTATTCTGGAACCCTGAGGCCTGGGAACATGACATGGGTGGATTCTGGAACCCTGGGTCCTGTTAACATGACATGGGTGGATTCTGGAACCCTGGGTCCTGTTAACATGACATGGGTTGATTCTGGAACCCTGGGTCCTGTTAACATGACATGGGTGGATTCTGGAACCCTGAGGCCTGGGAACATGACATCTGTTTAGATTGTGGAATACTGTGGCCTGGGAACTTGACTGAGCCTTGGTTCTGGACCCCTGTGGACTGGGAACATGACTGAGGTTTTATTCTGGAACCCTGTGTCCTGTTAACATGACATGGGTGGATTCTGGAACCCTGTGTCCTGTTAACATGACATGGGTGGATTCTGGAACCCTGAGGCCTGGGAACATGACATCTGTTTAGATTGTGGAATACTGTGGCCTGGGAACATAACTGAGGATTGATTCTGGACCCCTGTGGACTGGGAACATGACTGAGGTTTTATTCTGGAACCCTGAGGCCTGGGAACATGACATCTGTTTAGATTGTGGAATACTGTGGCCTGGGAACATAACTGAGGATTGATTCTGGACCCCTGTGGACTGGGAACATGACTGAGGTTTTATTCTGGAACCCTGAGGCCTGGGAACATGACATCTGTTTAGATTGTGGAATACTGTGGCCTGGGAACTTGACTGAGCCTTGGTTCTGGACCCCTGTGGACTGGAAACATGACTGAGGTTTTATTCTGGAACCCTGGGTCCTGTTAACATGACATGGGTGGATTCTGGAACCCTGAGGCCTGGGAACATGACATCTGTTTAGATTGTGGAATACTGTGGCCTGGGAACATAACTGAGGATTGATTCTGGACCCCTGTGGACTGGGAACATGACTGAGGTTTTATTCTGGAACCCTGAGGCCTGGGAACATGACATCTGTTTAGATTGTGGAATACTGTGGCCTGGGAACTTGACTGAGCCTTGGTTCTGGAACCCTGTGGACTGGGAACATGACTGAGGTTTTATTCTGGAACCCTGAGGCCTGGGAACATGACATCTGTTTAGATTGTGGAATACTGTGGCCTGGGAACTTGACTGAGCCTTGGTTCTGGACCCCTGTGGACTGGGAACATGACTGAGGTTTTATTCTGGAACCCTGAGGCCTGGGAACATGACATCTGTTTAGATTGTGGAATACTGTGGCCTGGGAACATAACTGAGGATTGATTCTGGACCCCTGTGGACTGGGAACATGACTGAGGTTTTATTCTGGAACCCTGAGGCCTGGGAACATGACATCTGTTTAGATTGTGGAATACTGTGGCCTGGGAACTTGACTGAGCCTTGGTTCTGGACCCCTGTGGACTGGGAACATGACTGAGGTTTTATTCTGGAACCCTGAGGCCTGGGAACATGACATCTGTTTAGATTGTGGAATACTGTGGCCTGGGAACTTGACTGAGCCTTGGTTCTGGACCCCTGTGGACTGGGAACATGACTGAGGTTTTATTCTGGAACCCTGAGGCCTGGGAACATGACATCTGTTTAGATTGTGGAATACTGTGGCCTGGGAACTTGACTGAGCCTTGGTTCTGGACCCCTGTGGACTGGGAACATGACTGAGGTTTTATTCTGGAACCCTGGGTCCTGTTAACATGACATGGGTGGATTCTGGAACCCTGAGGCCTGGGAACATGACATCTGTTTAGATTGTGGAATACTGTGGCCTGGGAACATAACTGAGGATTGATTCTGGACCCCTGTGGACTGGGAACATGACTGAGGTTTTATTCTGGAACCCTGAGGCCTGGGAACATGACATGGGTGGATTCTGGAACCCTGTGTCCTGTTAACATGACATGGGTGGATTCTGGAACCCTGAGGCCTGGGAACATGACATCTGTTTAGATTGTGGAATACTGTGGCCTGGGAACATAACTGAGGATTGATTCTGGACCCCTGTGGACTGGGAACATGACTGAGGTTTTATTCTGGAACCCTGAGGCCTGGGAACATGACATCTGTTTAGATTGTGGAATACTGTGGCCTGGGAACTTGACTGAGCCTTGGTTCTGGACCCCTGTGGACTGGGAACATGACTGAGGTTTTATTCTGGAACCCTGAGGCCTGGGAACATGACATCTGTTTAGATTGTGGAATACTGTGGCCTGGGAACTTGACTGAGCCTTGGTTCTGGACCCCTGTGGACTGGGAACATGACTGAGATTTTATTCTGGAACCCTGAGGCCTGGGAACATGACATGGGTGGATTCTGGAACCCTGTGTCCTCTTAACATGACATGGGTGGATTCTGGAACCCTGGGTCCTGTTAACATGACATGGGTGGATTCTGGAACCCTGTGTCCTGTTAACATGACATGGGTGGATTCTGGAACCCTGAGGCCTGGGAACATGACATCTGTTTAGATTGTGGAATACTGTGGCCTGGGAACATAACTGAGCCTTGGTTCTGGACCCCTGTGGACTGGGAACATGACTGAGGTTTTATTCTGGAACCCTGAGGCCTGGGAACATGACATCTGTTTAGATTGTGGAATACTGTGGCCTGGGAACTTGACTGAGCCTTGGTTCTGGACCCCTGTGGACTGGGAACATGACTGAGGTTTTATTCTGGAACCCTGTGTCCTGTTCACATGACATGGGTGGATTCTGGAACCCTGGGTCCTGTTAACATGACATGGGTGGATTCTGGAACCCTGTGTCCTGTTAACATGACATGGGTGGATTCTGGAACCCTGTGTCCTGTTAACATGACATGGGTGGATTCTGGAACCCTGAGGCCTGGGAACATGACATCTGTTTAGATTGTGGAATACTGTGGCCTGGGAACTTGACTGAGCCTTGGTTCTGGACCCCTGTGGACTGGGAACATGACTGAGGTTTTATTCTGGAACCCTGAGGCCTGGGAACATGACATCTGTTTAGATTGTGGAATACTGTGGCCTGGGAACTTGACTGAGCCTTGGTTCTGGACCCCTGTGGACTGGGAACATGACTGAGGTTTTATTCTGGAACCCTGAGGCCTGGGAACATGACATCTGTTTAGATTGTGGAATACTGTGGCCTGGGAACATAACTGAGGATTGATTCTGGACCCCTGTGGACTGGGAACATGACTGAGGTTTTATTCTGGAACCCTGAGGCCTGGGAACATGACATCTGTTTAGATTGTGGAATACTGTGGCCTGGGAACTTGACTGAGCCTTGGTTCTGGACCCCTGTGGACTGGGAACATGACTGAGGTTTTATTCTGGAACCCTGGGTCCTGTTAACATGACATGGGTGGATTCTGGAACCCTGAGGCCTGGGAACATGACATCTGTTTAGATTGTGGAATACTGTGGCCTGGGAACATAACTGAGGATTGATTCTGGACCCCTGTGGACTGGGAACATGACTGAGGTTTTATTCTGGAACCCTGAGGCCTGGGAACATGACATCTGTTTAGATTGTGGAATACTGTGGCCTGGGAACTTGACTGAGCCTTGGTTCTGGAACCCTGTGGACTGGGAACATGACTGAGGTTTTATTCTGGAACCCTGAGGCCTGGGAACATGACATCTGTTTAGATTGTGGAATACTGTGGCCTGGGAACTTGACTGAGCCTTGGTTCTGGACCCCTGTGGACTGGGAACATGACTGAGGTTTTATTCTGGAACCCTGAGGCCTGGGAACATGACATCTGTTTAGATTGTGGAATACTGTGGCCTGGGAACTTGACTGAGCCTTGGTTCTGGACCCCTGTGGACTGGGAACATGACTGAGGTTTTATTCTGGAACCCTGAGGCCTGGGAACATGACATCTGTTTAGATTGTGGAATACTGTGGCCTGGGAACTTGACTGAGCCTTGGTTCTGGACCCCTGTGGACTGGGAACATGACTGAGATTTTATTCTGGAACCCTGAGGCCTGGGAACATGACATGGGTGGATTCTGGAACCCTGGGTCCTGTTAACATGACATGGGTGGATTCTGGAACCCTGTGTCCTGTTAACATGACATGGGTGGATTCTGGAACCCTGTGTCCTGTTAACATGACATGGGTGGATTCTGGAACCCTGAGGCCTGGGAACATGACATCTGTTTAGATTGTGGAATACTGTGGCCTGGGAACTTGACTGAGCCTTGGTTCTGGACCCCTGTGGACTGGGAACATGACTGAGGTTTTATTCTGGAACCCTGAGGCCTGGGAACATGACATCTGTTTAGATTGTGGAATACTGTGGCCTGGGAACTTGACTGAGCCTTGGTTCTGGACCCCTGTGGACTGGGAACATGACTGAGGTTTTATTCTGGAACCCTGAGGCCTGGGAACATGACATCTGTTTAGATTGTGGAATACTGTGGCCTGGGAACATAACTGAGGATTGTTTCTGGACCCCTGTGGACTGGGAACATGACTGAGGTTTTATTCTGGAACCCTGAGGCCTGGGAACATGACATCTGTTTAGATTGTGGAATACTGTGGCCTGGGAACTTGACTGAGCCTTGGTTCTGGACCCCTGTGGACTGGGAACATGACTGAGGTTTTATTCTGGAACCCTGGGTCCTGTTAACATGACATGGGTGGATTCTGGAACCCTGAGGCCTGGGAACATGACATCTGTTTAGATTGTGGAATACTGTGGCCTGGGAACATAACTGAGGATTGATTCTGGACCCCTGTGGACTGGGAACATGACTGAGGTTTTATTCTGGAACCCTGAGGCCTGGGAACATGACATCTGTTTAGATTGTGGAATACTGTGGCCTGGGAACTTGACTGAGCCTTGGTTCTGGAACCCTGTGGACTGGGAACATGACTGAGGTTTTATTCTGGAACCCTGAGGCCTGGGAACATGACATCTGTTTAGATTGTGGAATACTGTGGCCTGGGAACTTGACTGAGCCTTGGTTCTGGACCCCTGTGGACTGGGAACATGACTGAGGTTTTATTCTGGAACCCTGAGGCCTGGGAACATGACATCTGTTTAGATTGTGGAATACTGTGGCCTGGGAACTTGACTGAGCCTTGGTTCTGGACCCCTGTGGACTGGGAACATGACTGAGGTTTTATTCTGGAACCCTGAGGCCTGGGAACATGACATCTGTTTAGATTGTGGAATACTGTGGCCTGGGAACTTGACTGAGCCTTGGTTCTGGACCCCTGTGGACTGGGAACATGACTGAGATTTTATTCTGGAACCCTGAGGCCTGGGAACATGACATGGGTGGATTCTGGAACCCTGGGTCCTGTTAACATGACATGGGTGGATTCTGGAACCCTGTGTCCTGTTAACATGACATGGGTGGATTCTGGAACCCTGTGTCCTGTTAACATGACATGGGTGGATTCTGGAACCCTGAGGCCTGGGAACATGACATCTGTTTAGATTGTGGAATACTGTGGCCTGGGAACTTGACTGAGCCTTGGTTCTGGACCCCTGTGGACTGGGAACATGACTGAGGTTTTATTCTGGAACCCTGAGGCCTGGGAACATGACATCTGTTTAGATTGTGGAATACTGTGGCCTGGGAACTTGACTGAGCCTTGGTTCTGGACCCCTGTGGACTGGGAACATGACTGAGGTTTTATTCTGGAACCCTGAGGCCTGGGAACATGACATCTGTTTAGATTGTGGAATACTGTGGCCTGGGAACATAACTGAGGATTGATTCTGGACCCCTGTGGACTGGGAACATGACTGAGGTTTTATTCTGGAACCCTGAGGCCTGGGAACATGACATCTGTTTAGATTGTGGAATACTGTGGCCTGGGAACTTGACTGAGCCTTGGTTCTGGACCCCTGTGGACTGGGAACATGACTGAGGTTTTATTCTGGAACCCTGGGTCCTGTTAACATGACATGGGTGGATTCTGGAACCCTGAGGCCTGGGAACATGACATCTGTTTAGATTGTGGAATACTGTGGCCTGGGAACATAACTGAGGATTGATTCTGGACCCCTGTGGACTGGGAACATGACTGAGGTTTTATTCTGGAACCCTGAGGCCTGGGAACATGACATCTGTTTAGATTGTGGAATACTGTGGCCTGGGAACTTGACTGAGCCTTGGTTCTGGAACCCTGTGGACTGGGAACATGACTGAGGTTTTATTCTGGAACCCTGAGGCCTGGGAACATGACATCTGTTTAGATTGTGGAATACTGTGGCCTGGGAACTTGACTGAGCCTTGGTTCTGGACCCCTGTGGACTGGGAACATGACTGAGGTTTTATTCTGGAACCCTGAGGCCTGGGAACATGACATCTGTTTAGATTGTGGAATACTGTGGCCTGGGAACTTGACTGAGCCTTGGTTCTGGACCCCTGTGGACTGGGAACATGACTGAGGTTTTATTCTGGAACCCTGAGGCCTGGGAACATGACATCTGTTTAGATTGTGGAATACTGTGGCCTGGGAACTTGACTGAGCCTTGGTTCTGGACCCCTGTGGACTGGGAACATGACTGAGATTTTATTCTGGAACCCTGAGGCCTGGGAACATGACATGGGTGGATTCTGGAACCCTGGGTCCTGTTAACATGACATGGGTGGATTCTGGAACCCTGTGTCCTGTTAACATGACATGGGTGGATTCTGGAACCCTGTGTCCTGTTAACATGACATGGGTGGATTCTGGAACCCTGAGGCCTGGGAACATGACATCTGTTTAGATTGTGGAATACTGTGGCCTGGGAACTTGACTGAGCCTTGGTTCTGGACCCCTGTGGACTGGGAACATGACTGAGGTTTTATTCTGGAACCCTGAGGCCTGGGAACATGACATCTGTTTAGATTGTGGAATACTGTGGCCTGGGAACTTGACTGAGCCTTGGTTCTGGACCCCTGTGGACTGGGAACATGACTGAGGTTTTATTCTGGAACCCTGAGGCCTGGGAACATGACATCTGTTTAGATTGTGGAATACTGTGGCCTGGGAACATAACTGAGGATTGATTCTGGACCCCTGTGGACTGGGAACATGACTGAGGTTTTATTCTGGAACCCTGAGGCCTGGGAACATGACATCTGTTTAGATTGTGGAATACTGTGGCCTGGGAACTTGACTGAGCCTTGGTTCTGGACCCCTGTGGACTGGGAACATGACTGAGGTTTTATTCTGGAACCCTGGGTCCTGTTAACATGACATGGGTGGATTCTGGAACCCTGAGGCCTGGGAACATGACATCTGTTTAGATTGTGGAATACTGTGGCCTGGGAACATAACTGAGGATTGATTCTGGACCCCTGTGGACTGGGAACATGACTGAGGTTTTATTCTGGAACCCTGAGGCCTGGGAACATGACATCTGTTTAGATTGTGGAATACTGTGGCCTGGGAACTTGACTGAGCCTTGGTTCTGGAACCCTGTGGACTGGGAACATGACTGAGGTTTTATTCTGGAACCCTGAGGCCTGGGAACATGACATCTGTTTAGATTGTGGAATACTGTGGCCTGGGAACTTGACTGAGCCTTGGTTCTGGAACCCTGTGGACTGGGAACATGACTGAGATTTTATTCTGGAACCCTGAGGCCTGGGAACATGACATGGGTGGATTCTGGAACCCTGTGTCCTCTTAACATGACATGGGTGGATTCTGGAACCCTGGGTCCTGTTAACATGACATGGGTGGATTCTGGAACCCTGTGTCCTGTTAACATGACATGGGTGGATTCTGGAACCCTGAGGCCTGGGAACATGACATCTGTTTAGATTGTGGAATACTGTGGCCTGGGAACATAACTGAGCCTTGGTTCTGGACCCCTGTGGACTGGGAACATGACTGAGGTTTTATTCTGGAACCCTGAGGCCTGGGAACATGACATCTGTTTAGATTGTGGAATACTGTGGCCTGGGAACTTGACTGAGCCTTGGTTCTGGACCCCTGTGGACTGGGAACATGACTGAGGTTTTATTCTGGAACCCTGTGTCCTGTTCACATGACATGGGTGGATTCTGGAACCCTGGGTCCTGTTAACATGACATGGGTGGATTCTGGAACCCTGTGTCCTGTTAACATGACATGGGTGGATTCTGGAACCCTGTGTCCTGTTAACATGACATGGGTGGATTCTGGAACCCTGAGGCCTGGGAACATGACATCTGTTTAGATTGTGGAATACTGTGGCCTGGGAACTTGACTGAGCCTTGGTTCTGGACCCCTGTGGACTGGGAACATGACTGAGGTTTTATTCTGGAACCCTGAGGCCTGGGAACATGACATCTGTTTAGATTGTGGAATACTGTGGCCTGGGAACTTGACTGAGCCTTGGTTCTGGACCCCTGTGGACTGGGAACATGACTGAGGTTTTATTCTGGAACCCTGAGGCCTGGGAACATGACATCTGTTTAGATTGTGGAATACTGTGGCCTGGGAACATAACTGAGGATTGATTCTGGACCCCTGTGGACTGGGAACATGACTGAGGTTTTATTCTGGAACCCTGAGGCCTGGGAACATGACATCTGTTTAGATTGTGGAATACTGTGGCCTGGGAACTTGACTGAGCCTTGGTTCTGGACCCCTGTGGACTGGGAACATGACTGAGGTTTTATTCTGGAACCCTGGGTCCTGTTAACATGACATGGGTGGATTCTGGAACCCTGAGGCCTGGGAACATGACATCTGTTTAGATTGTGGAATACTGTGGCCTGGGAACATAACTGAGGATTGATTCTGGACCCCTGTGGACTGGGAACATGACTGAGGTTTTATTCTGGAACCCTGAGGCCTGGGAACATGACATCTGTTTAGATTGTGGAATACTGTGGCCTGGGAACTTGACTGAGCCTTGGTTCTGGAACCCTGTGGACTGGGAACATGACTGAGGTTTTATTCTGGAACCCTGAGGCCTGGGAACATGACATCTGTTTAGATTGTGGAATACTGTGGCCTGGGAACTTGACTGAGCCTTGGTTCTGGACCCCTGTGGACTGGGAACATGACTGAGGTTTTATTCTGGAACCCTGAGGCCTGGGAACATGACATCTGTTTAGATTGTGGAATACTGTGGCCTGGGAACTTGACTGAGCCTTGGTTCTGGACCCCTGTGGACTGGGAACATGACTGAGGTTTTATTCTGGAACCCTGAGGCCTGGGAACATGACATCTGTTTAGATTGTGGAATACTGTGGCCTGGGAACTTGACTGAGCCTTGGTTCTGGACCCCTGTGGACTGGGAACATGACTGAGATTTTATTCTGGAACCCTGAGGCCTGGGAACATGACATGGGTGGATTCTGGAACCCTGGGTCCTGTTAACATGACATGGGTGGATTCTGGAACCCTGTGTCCTGTTAACATGACATGGGTGGATTCTGGAACCCTGTGTCCTGTTAACATGACATGGGTGGATTCTGGAACCCTGAGGCCTGGGAACATGACATCTGTTTAGATTGTGGAATACTGTGGCCTGGGAACTTGACTGAGCCTTGGTTCTGGACCCCTGTGGACTGGGAACATGACTGAGGTTTTATTCTGGAACCCTGGGTCCTGTTAACATGACATGGGTGGATTCTGGAACCCTGAGGCCTGGGAACATGACATCTGTTTAGATTGTGGAATACTGTGGCCTGGGAACATAACTGAGGATTGATTCTGGACCCCTGTGGACTGGGAACATGACTGAGGTTTTATTCTGGAACCCTGAGGCCTGGGAACATGACATCTGTTTAGATTGTGGAATACTGTGGCCTGGGAACTTGACTGAGCCTTGGTTCTGGAACCCTGTGGACTGGGAACATGACTGAGGTTTTATTCTGGAACCCTGAGGCCTGGGAACATGACATCTGTTTAGATTGTGGAATACTGTGGCCTGGGAACTTGACTGAGCCTTGGTTCTGGACCCCTGTGGACTGGGAACATGACTGAGGTTTTATTCTGGAACCCTGAGGCCTGGGAACATGACATCTGTTTAGATTGTGGAATACTGTGGCCTGGGAACTTGACTGAGCCTTGGTTCTGGACCCCTGTGGACTGGGAACATGACTGAGGTTTTATTCTGGAACCCTGAGGCCTGGGAACATGACATCTGTTTAGATTGTGGAATACTGTGGCCTGGGAACTTGACTGAGCCTTGGTTCTGGACCCCTGTGGACTGGGAACATGACTGAGATTTTATTCTGGAACCCTGAGGCCTGGGAACATGACATGGGTGGATTCTGGAACCCTGTGTCCTGTTAACATGACATGGGTGGATTCTGGAACCCTGGGTCCTGTTAACATGACATGGGTGGATTCTGGAACCCTGTGTCCTGTTAACATGACATGGGTGGATTCTGGAACCCTGAGGCCTGGGAACATGACATCTGTTTAGATTGTGGAATACTGTGGCCTGGGAACATAACTGAGCCTTGGTTCTGGACCCCTGTGGACTGGGAACATGACTGAGGTTTTATTCTGGAACCCTGAGGCCTGGGAACATGACATCTGTTTAGATTGTGGAATACTGTGGCCTGGGAACTTGACTGAGCCTTGGTTCTGGACCCCTGTGGACTGGGAACATGACTGAGGTTTTATTCTGGAACCCTGTGTCCTGTTCACATGACATGGGTGGATTCTGGAACCCTGGGTCCTGTTAACATGACATGGGTGGATTCTGGAACCCTGTGTCCTGTTAACATGACATGGGTGGATTCTGGAACCCTGTGTCCTGTTAACATGACATGGGTGGATTCTGGAACCCTGAGGCCTGGGAACATGACATCTGTTTAGATTGTGGAATACTGTGGCCTGGGAACTTGACTGAGCCTTGGTTCTGGACCCCTGTGGACTGGGAACATGACTGAGGTTTTATTCTGGAACCCTGAGGCCTGGGAACATGACATCTGTTTAGATTGTGGAATACTGTGGCCTGGGAACTTGACTGAGCCTTGGTTCTGGACCCCTGTGGACTGGGAACATGACTGAGGTTTTATTCTGGAACCCTGAGGCCTGGGAACATGACATCTGTTTAGATTGTGGAATACTGTGGCCTGGGAACATAACTGAGGATTGATTCTGGACCCCTGTGGACTGGGAACATGACTGAGGTTTTATTCTGGAACCCTGAGGCCTGGGAACATGACATCTGTTTAGATTGTGGAATACTGTGGCCTGGGAACTTGACTGAGCCTTGGTTCTGGACCCCTGTGGACTGGGAACATGACTGAGGTTTTATTCTGGAACCCTGTGTCCTGTTAACATGACATGGGTGGATTCTGGAACCCTGAGGCCTGGGAACATGACATCTGTTTAGATTGTGGAATACTGTGGCCTGGGAACATAACTGAGGATTGATTCTGGACCCCTGTGGACTGGGAACATGACTGAGGTTTTATTCTGGAACCCTGAGGCCTGGGAACATGACATCTGTTTAGATTGTGGAATACTGTGGCCTGGGAACTTGACTGAGCCTTGGTTCTGGAACCCTGTGGACTGGGAACATGACTGAGGTTTTATTCTGGAACCCTGAGGCCTGGGAACATGACATCTGTTTAGATTGTGGAATACTGTGGCCTGGGAACTTGACTGAGCCTTGGTTCTGGACCCCTGTGGACTGGGAACATGACTGAGGTTTTATTCTGGAACCCTGAGGCCTGGGAACATGACATCTGTTTAGATTGTGGAATACTGTGGCCTGGGAACTTGACTGAGCCTTGGTTCTGGACCCCTGTGGACTGGGAACATGACTGAGGTTTTATTCTGGAACCCTGAGGCCTGGGAACATGACATCTGTTTAGATTGTGGAATACTGTGGCCTGGGAACTTGACTGAGCCTTGGTTCTGGACCCCTGTGGACTGGGAACATGACTGAGGTTTTATTCTGGAACACTGGGTCCTGTTAACATGACATGGGTGGATTCTGGAACCCTGAGGCCTGGGAACATGACATCTGTTTAGATTGTGGAATACTGTGGCCTGGGAACATAACTGAGGATTGATTCTGGACCCCTGTGGACTGGGAACATGACTGAGGTTTTATTCTGGAACCCTGAGGCCTGGGAACATGACATGGGTGGATTCTGGAACCCTGTGTCCTGTTAACATGACATGGGTGGATTCTGGAACCCTGAGGCCTGGGAACATGACATCTGTTTAGATTGTGGAATACTGTGGCCTGGGAACATACCTGAGGATTGATTCTGGACCCCTGTGGACTGGGAACATGACTGAGGTTTTATTCTGGAACCCTGAGGCCTGGGAACATGACATCTGTTTAGATTGTGGAATACTGTGGCCTGGGAACTTGACTGAGCCTTGGTTCTGGACCCCTGTGGACTGGGAACATGACTGAGGTTTTATTCTGGAACCCTGAGGCCTGGGAACATGACATGGGTGGATTCTGGAACCCTGTGTCCTGTTAACATGACATGGGTGGATTCTGGAACCGTGAGGCCTTGGAACATGACATCTGTTTAGATTGTGGAATACTGTGGCCTGGGAACATAACTGAGGATTGATTCTGGACCCCTGTGGACTGGGAACATGACTGAGGTTTTATTCTGGAACCCTGAGGCCTGGGAACATGACATCTGTTTAGATTGTGGAATACTGTGGCCTGGGAACTTGACTGAGCCTTGGTTCTGGACCCCTGTGGACTGGGAACATGACTGAGGTTTTATTCTGGAACCCTGAGGCCTGGGAACATGACATCTGTTTAGATTGTGGAATACTGTGGCCTGGGAACTTGACTGAGCCTTGGTTCTGGACCCCTGTGGACTGGGAACATGACTGAGGTTTTATTCTGGAACCCTGAGGCCTGGGAACATGACATCTGTTTAGATTGTGGAATACTGTGGCCTGGGAACTTGACTGAGCCTTGGTTCTGGACCCCTGTGGACTGGGAACATGACTGAGGTTTTATTCTGGAACCCTGTGTCCTGTTAACATGACATGGGTGGATTCTGGAACCCTGGGTCCTGTTAACATGACATGGGTGGATTCTGGAACCCTGAGGCCTGGGAACATGACATCTGTTTAGATTGTGGAATACTGTGGCCTGGGAACTTGACTGAGCCTTGGTTCTGGACCCCTGTGGACTGGGAACATGACTGAGGTTTTATTCTGGAACCCTGAGGCCTGGGAACATGACATCTGTTTAGATTGTGGAATACTGTGGCCTGGGAACATAACTGAGGATTGATTCTGGACCCCTGTGGACTGGGAACATGACTGAGGTTTTATTCTGGAACCCTGAGGCCTGGGAACATGACATCTGTTTAGATTGTGGAATACTGTGGCCTGGGAACATAACTGAGGATTGATTCTGGACCCCTGTGGACTGGGAACATGACTGAGGTTTTATTCTGGAACCCTGAGGCCTGTTAACATGACATGGGTGGATTCTGGAACCCTGTGTCCTGTTAACATGACATGGGTGGATTCTGGAACCCTGTGTCCTGTTAACATGACATGGGTGGATTCTGGAACCCTGGGTCCTGTTAACATGACATGGGTGGATTCTGGAACCCTGAGGCCTGGGAACATGACATCTGTTTAGATTGTGGAATACTGTGGCCTGGGAACATAACTGAGCCTTGGTTCTGGACCCCTGTGGACTGGGAACATGACTGAGGTTTTATTCTGGAACCCTGAGGCCTGGGAACATGACATCTGTTTAGATTGTGGAATACTGTGGCCTGGGAACTTGACTGAGCCTTGGTTCTGGACCCCTGTGGACTGGGAACATGACTGAGGTTTTATTCTGGAACCCTGTGTCCTGTTCACATGACATGGGTGGATTCTGGAACCCTGGGTCCTGTTAACATGACATGGGTGGATTCTGGAACCCTGTGTCCTGTTAACATGACATGGGTGGATTCTGGAACCCTGTGTCCTGTTAACATGACATGGGTGGATTCTGGAACCCGGGGTCCTGTTAACGTGACATGGGTGGATTCTGGAACCCTGAGGCCTGGGAACATGACATCTGTTTAGATTGTGGAATACTGTGGCCTGGGAACATAACTGAGGATTGATTCTGGACCCCTGTGGACTGGGAACATGACTGAGGTTTTATTCTGGAACCCTGAGGCCTGGGAACATGACATGGGTGGATTCTGGAACCCTGTGTCCTGTTAACATGACATGGGTGGATTCTGGAACCCTGAGGCCTGGGAACATGACATCTGTTTAGATTGTGGAATACTGTGGCCTGGGAACTTGACTGAGCCTTGGTTCTGGACCCCTGTGGACTGGGAACATGACTGAGGTTTTATTCTGGAACCCTGAGGCCTGGGAACATGACATCTGTTTAGATTGTGGAATACTGTGGCCTGGGAACTTGACTGAGCCTTGGTTCTGGACCCCTGTGGACTGGGAACATGACTGAGGTTTTATTCTGGAACCCTGAGGCCTGGGAACATGACATCTGTTTAGATTGTGGAATACTGTGGCCTGGGAACTTGACTGAGCCTTGGTTCTGGACCCCTGTGGACTGGGAACATGACTGAGGTTTTATTCTGGAACCCTGAGGCCTGGGAACATGATATCTGTTTAGATTGTGGAATACTGTGGCCTGGGAACTTGACTGAGCCTTGGTTCTGGACCCCTGTGGACTGGGAACATGACTGAGGTTTTATTCTGGAACCCTGAGGCCTGGGAACATGACATCTGTTTAGATTGTGGAATACTGTGGCCTGGGAACTTGACTGAGCCTTGGTTCTGGACTCCTGTGGACTGGGAACATGACTGAGGTTTTATTCTGGAACCCTGTGTCCTGTTAACATGACATGGGTGGATTCTGGAACCCTGGGTCCTGTTAACATGACATGGGTGGATTCTGGAACCCTGAGGCCTGGGAACATGACATCTGTTTAGATTGTGGAATACTGTGGCCTGGGAACTTGACTGAGCCTTGGTTCTGGACCCCTGTGGACTGGGAACATGACTGAGGTTTTATTCTGGAACCCTGAGGCCTGGGAACATGACATCTGTTTAGATTGTGGAATACTGTGGCCTGGGAACATAACTGAGGATTGATTCTGGACCCCTGTGGACTGGGAACATGACTGAGGTTTTATTCTGGAACCCTGAGGCCTGGGAACATGACATCTGTTTAGATTGTGGAATACTGTGGCCTGGGAACATAACTGAGGATTGATTCTGGACCCCTGTGGACTGGGAACATGACTGAGGTTTTATTCTGGAACCCTGAGGCCTGTTAACATGACATGGGTGGATTCTGGAACCCTGTGTCCGGTTAACATGACATGGGTGGATTCTGGAACCCTGTGTCCTGTTAACATGACATGGGTGGATTCTGGAACCCTGGGTCCTGTTAACATGACATGGGTGGATTCTGGAACCCTGAGGCCTGGGAACATGACATCTGTTTAGATTGTGGAATACTGTGGCCTGGGAACTTGACTGAGCCTTGGTTCTGGACCCCTGTGGACTGGGAACATGACTGAGGTTTTATTCTGGAACCCTGAGGCCTGGGAACATGACATCTGTTTAGATTGTGGAATACTGTGGCCTGGGAACTTGACTGAGCCTTGGTTCTGGACCCCTGTGGACTGGGAACATGACTGAGGTTTTATTCTGGAACCCTGTGTCCTGTTAACATGACATGGGTGGATTCTGGAACCCTGTGTCCTGTTAACATGACATGGGTGGATTCTGGAACCCTGAGGCCTGGGAACATGACATCTGTTTAGATTGTGGAATACTGTGGCCTGGGAACATAACTGAGCCTTGGTTCTGGACCCCTGTGGACTGGGAACATGACTGAGGTTTTATTCTGGAACCCTGAGGCCTGGGAACATGACATCTGTTTAGATTGTGGAATACTGTGGCCTGGGAACTTGACTGAGCCTTGGTTCTGGACCCCTGTGGACTGGGAACATGACTGAGGTTTTATTCTGGAACCCTGTGTCCTGTTCACATGACATGGGTGGATTCCGGAACCCTGGGTCCTGTTAACATGACATGGGTGGATTCTGGAACCCTGTGTCCTGTTAACATGACATGGGTGGATTCTGGAACCCTGGGTCCTGTTAACATGACATGGGTGGATTCTGGAACCCTGAGGCCTGGGAACATGACATCTGTTTAGATTGTGGAATACTGTGGCCTGGGAACTTGACTGAGCCTTGGTTCTGGACCCCTGTGGACTGGGAACATGACTGAGGTTTTATTCTGGAACCCTGAGGCCTGGGAACATGACATCTGTTTAGATTGTGGAATACTGTGGCCTGGGAACTTGACTGAGCCTTGGTTCTGGACCCCTGTGGACTGGGAACATGACTGAGGTTTTATTCTGGAACCCTGAGGCCTGGGAACATGACATCTGTTTAGATTGTGGAATACTGTGGCCTGGGAACATAACTGAGGATTGATTCTGGACCCCTGTGGACTGGGAACATGACTGAGGTTTTATTCTGGAACCCTGAGGCCTGGGAACATGACATCTGTTTAGATTGTGGAATACTGTGGCCTGGGAACTTGACTGAGCCTTGGTTCTGGACCCCTGTGGACTGGAAACATGACTGAGGTTTTATTCTGGAACCCTGGGTCCTGTTAACATGACATGGGTGGATTCTGGAACCCTGAGGCCTGGGAACATGACATCTGTTTAGATTGTGGAATACTGTGGCCTGGGAACATAACTGAGGATTGATTCTGGACCCCTGTGGACTGGGAACATGACTGAGGTTTTATTCTGGAACCCTGAGGCCTGGGAACATGACATCTGTTTAGATTGTGGAATACTGTGGCCTGGGAACTTGACTGAGCCTTGGTTCTGGAACCCTGTGGACTGGGAACATGACTGAGGTTTTATTCTGGAACCCTGAGGCCTGGGAACATGACATCTGTTTAGATTGTGGAATACTGTGGCCTGGGAACTTGACTGAGCCTTGGTTCTGGACCCCTGTGGACTGGGAACATGACTGAGGTTTTATTCTGGAACCCTGAGGCCTGGGAACATGACATCTGTTTAGATTGTGGAATACTGTGGCCTGGGAACATAACTGAGGATTGATTCTGGACCCCTGTGGACTGGGAACATGACTGAGGTTTTATTCTGGAACCCTGAGGCCTGGGAACATGACATCTGTTTAGATTGTGGAATACTGTGGCCTGGGAACTTGACTGAGCCTTGGTTCTGGACCCCTGTGGACTGGGAACATGACTGAGGTTTTATTCTGGAACCCTGAGGCCTGGGAACATGACATCTGTTTAGATTGTGGAATACTGTGCCCTGGGAACATAACTGAGGATTGATTCTGGACCCCTGTGGACTGGGAACATGACTGAGGTTTTATTCTGGAACCCTGAGGCCTGGGAACATGACATCTGTTTAGATTGTGGAATACTGTGGCCTGGGAACTTGACTGAGCCTTGGTTCTGGACCCCTGTGGACTGGGAACATGACTGAGGTTTTATTCTGGAACCCTGGGTCCTGTTAACATGACATGGGTGGATTCTGGAACCCTGAGGCCTGGGAACATGACATCTGTTTAGATTGTGGAATACTGTGGCCTGGGAACATAACTGAGGATTGATTCTGGACCCCTGTGGACTGGGAACATGACTGAGGTTTTATTCTGGAACCCTGAGGCCTGGGAACATGACATGGGTGGATTCTGGAACCCTGTGTCCTGTTAACATGACATGGGTGGATTCTGGAACCCTGAGGCCTGGGAACATGACATCTGTTTAGATTGTGGAATACTGTGGCCTGGGAACATAACTGAGGATTGATTCTGGACCCCTGTGGACTGGGAACATGACTGAGGTTTTATTCTGGAACCCTGAGGCCTGGGAACATGACATCTGTTTAGATTGTGGAATACTGTGGCCTGGGAACTTGACTGAGCCTTGGTTCTGGACCCCTGTGGACTGGGAACATGACTGAGGTTTTATTCTGGAACCCTGAGGCCTGGGAACATGACATCTGTTTAGATTGTGGAATACTGTGGCCTGGGAACTTGACTGAGCCTTGGTTCTGGACCCCTGTGGACTGGGAACATGACTGAGATTTTATTCTGGAACCCTGAGGCCTGGGGACATGACATGGGTGGATTCTGGAACCCTGTGTCCTGTTAACTTGACATGGGTGGATTCTGGAACCCTGGGTCCTGTTAACATGACATGGGTGGATTCTGGAACCCTGTGTCCTGTTAACATGACATGGGTGGATTCTGGAACCCTGAGGCCTGGGAACATGACATCTGTTTAGATTGTGGAATACTGTGGCCTGGGAACATAACTGAGCCTTGGTTCTGGACCCCTGTGGACTGGGAACATGACTGAGGTTTTATTCTGGAACCCTGAGGCCTGGGAACATGACATCTGTTTAGATTGTGGAATACTGTGGCCTGGGAACTTGACTGAGCCTTGGTTCTGGACCCCTGTGGACTGGGAACATGACTGAGGTTTTATTCTGGAACCCTGTGTCCTGTTCACATGACATGGGTGGATTCTGGAACCCTGGGTCCTGTTAACATGACATGGGTGGATTCTGGAACCCTGTGTCCTGTTAACATGACATGGGTGGATTCTGGAACCCTGTGTCCTGTTAACATGACATGGGTGGATTCTGGAACCCTGAGGCCTGGGAACATGACATCTGTTTAGATTGTGGAATACTGTGGCCTGGGAACTTGACTGAGCCTTGGTTCTGGACCCCTGTGGACTGGGAACATGACTGAGGTTTTATTCTGGAACCCTGAGGCCTGGGAACATGACATCTGTTTAGATTGTGGAATACTGTGGCCTGGGAACTTGACTGAGCCTTGGTTCTGGACCCCTGTGGACTGGGAACATGACTGAGGTTTTATTCTGGAACCCTGAGGCCTGGGAACATGACATCTGTTTAGATTGTGGAATACTGTGGCCTGGGAACATAACTGAGGATTGATTCTGGACCCCTGTGGACTGGGAACATGACTGAGGTTTTATTCTGGAACCCTGAGGCCTGGGAACATGACATCTGTTTAGATTGTGGAATACTGTGGCCTGGGAACTTGACTGAGCCTTGGTTCTGGACCCCTGTGGACTGGGAACATGACTGAGGTTTTATTCTGGAACCCTGGGTCCTGTTAACATGACATGGGTGGATTCTGGAACCCTGAGGCCTGGGAACATGACATCTGTTTAGATTGTGGAATACTGTGGCCTGGGAACATAACTGAGGATTGATTCTGGACCCCTGTGGACTGGGAACATGACTGAGGTTTTATTCTGGAACCCTGAGGCCTGGGAACATGACATCTGTTTAGATTGTGGAATACTGTGGCCTGGGAACTTGACTGAGCCTTGGTTCTGGAACCCTGTGGACTGGGAACATGACTGAGGTTTTATTCTGGAACCCTGAGGCCTGGGAACATGACATCTGTTTAGATTGTGGAATACTGTGGCCTGGGAACTTGACTGAGCCTTGGTTCTGGACCCCTGTGGACTGGGAACATGACTGAGATTTTATTCTGGAACCCTGAGGCCTGGGAACATGACATGGGTGGATTCTGGAACCCTGTGTCCTGTTAACATGACATGGGTGGATTCTGGAACCCTGGGTCCTGTTAACATGACATGGGTGGATTCTGGAACCCTGTGTCCTGTTAACATGACATGGGTGGATTCTGGAACCCTGAGGCCTGGGAACATGACATCTGTTTAGATTGTGGAATACTGTGGCCTGGGAACATAACTGAGCCTTGGTTCTGGACCCCTGTGGACTGGGAACATGACTGAGGTTTTATTCTGGAACCCTGAGGCCTGGGAACATGACATCTGTTTAGATTGTGGAATACTGTGGCCTGGGAACTTGACTGAGCCTTGGTTCTGGACCCCTGTGGACTGGGAACATGACTGAGGTTTTATTCTGGAACACTGGGTCCTGTTAACATGACATGGGTGGATTCTGGAACCCTGAGGCCTGGGAACATGACATCTGTTTAGATTGTGGAATACTGTGGCCTGGGAACATAACTGAGGATTGATTCTGGACCCCTGTGGACTGGGAACATGACTGAGGTTTTATTCTGGAACCCTGAGGCCTGGGAACATGACATGGGTGGATTCTGGAACCCTGTGTCCTGTTAACATGACATGGGTGGATTCTGGAACCCTGAGGCCTGGGAACATGACATCTGTTTAGATTGTGGAATACTGTGGCCTGGGAACATAACTGAGGATTGATTCTGGACCCCTGTGGACTGGGAACATGACTGAGGTTTTATTCTGGAACCCTGAGGCCTGGGAACATGACATCTGTTTAGATTGTGGAATACTGTGGCCTGGGAACTTGACTGAGCCTTGGTTCTGGACCCCTGTGGACTGGGAACATGACTGAGGTTTTATTCTGGAACCCTGAGGCCTGGGAACATGACATGGGTTGATTCTGGAACCCTGGGTCCTGTTAACATGACATGGGTGGATTTTGGAACCCTGAGGCCTGGGAACATGACATCTGTTTAGATTGTGGAATACTGTGGCCTGGGAACTTGACTGAGCCTTGGTTCTGGACCCCTGTGGACTGGGAACATGACTGAGGTTTTATTCTGGAACCCTGAGGCCTGGGAACATGACATCTGTTTAGATTGTGGAATACTGTGGCCTGGGAACTTGACTGAGCCTTGGATCTGGACCCCTGTGGACTGGGAACATGACTGAGGTTTTATTCTGGAACCCTGAGGCCTGGGAACATGACATCTGTTTAGATTGTGGAATACTGTGGCCTGGGAACTTGACTGAGCCTTGGTTCTGGACCCCTGTGGACTGGGAACATGACTGAGGTTTTATTCTGGAACCCTGTGTCCTGTTAACATGACATGGGTGGATTCTGGAACCCTGGGTCCTGTTAACGTGACATGGGTGGATTCTGGAACCCTGAGGCCTGGGAACATGACATCTGTTTAGATTGTGGAATACTGTGGCCTGGGAACATAACTGAGGATTGATTCTGGACCCCTGTGGACTGGGAACATGACTGAGGTTTTATTCTGGAACCCTGAGGCCTGGGAACATGACATGGGTGGATTCTGGAACCCTGTGTCCTGTTAACATGACATGGGTGGATTCTGGAACCCTGAGGCCTGGGAACATGACATCTGTTTAGATTGTGGAATACTGTGGCCTGGGAACTTGACTGAGCCTTGGTTCTGGACCCCTGTGGACTGGGAACATGACTGAGGTTTTATTCTGGAACCCTGAGGCCTGGGAACATGACATCTGTTTAGATTGTGGAATACTGTGGCCTGGGAACTTGACTGAGCCTTGGTTCTGGACCCCTGTGGACTGGGAACATGACTGAGGTTTTATTCTGGAACCCTGTGTCCTGTTAACATGACATGGGTGGATTCTGGAACCCTGTGTCCTGTTAACATGACATGGGTGGATTCTGGAACCCTGAGGCCTGGGAACATGACATCTGTTTAGATTGTGGAATACTGTGGCCTGGGAACATAACTGAGCCTTGGTTCTGGACCCCTGTGGACTGGGAACATGACTGAGGTTTTATTCTGGAACCCTGAGGCCTGGGAACATGACATCTGTTTAGATTGTGGAATACTGTGGCCTGGGAACTTGACTGAGCCTTGGTTCTGGACCCCTGTGGACTGGGAACATGACTGAGGTTTTATTCTGGAACCCTGAGGCCTGGGAACATGACATCTGTTTAGATTGTGGAATACTGTGGCCTGGGAACTTGACTGAGCCTTGGTTCTGGACCCCTGTGGACTGGGAACATGACTGAGGTTTTATTCTGGAACCCTGAGGCCTGGGAACATGACATCTGTTTAGATTGTGGAATACTGTGGCCTGGGAACTTGACTGAGCCTTGGTTCTGGACCCCTGTGGACTGGGAACATGACTGAGGTTTTATTCTGGAACCCTGTGTCCTGTTAACATGACATGGGTGGATTCTGGAACCCTGGGTCCTGTTAACATGACATGGGTGGATTCTGGAACCCTGAGGCCTGGGAACATGACATCTGTTTAGATTGTGGAATACTGTGGCCTGGGAACTTGACTGAGCCTTGGTTCTGGACCCCTGTGGACTGGGAACATGACTGAGGTTTTATTCTGGAACCCTGAGGCCTGGGAACATGACATCTGTTTAGATTGTGGAATACTGTGGCCTGGGAACATAACTGAGGATTGATTCTGGACCCCTGTGGACTGGGAACATGACTGAGGTTTTATTCTGGAACCCTGAGGCCTGTTAACATGACATGGGTGGATTCTGCAACCCTGTGTCCTGTTAACATGACATGGGTGGATTCTGGAACCCTGTGTCCTGTTAACATGACATGGGTGGATTCTGGAACCCTGGGTCCTGTTAACATGACATGGGTGGATTCTGGAACCCTGAGGCCTGGGAACATGACATCTGTTTAGATTGTGGAATACTGTGGCCTGGGAACATAACTGAGCCTTGGTTCTGGACCCCTGTGGACTGGGAACATGACTGAGGTTTTATTCTGGAACCCTGAGGCCTGGGAACATGACATCTGTTTAGATTGTGGAATACTGTGGCCTGGGAACTTGACTGAGCCTTGGTTCTGGACCCCTGTGGACTGGGAACATGACTGAGGTTTTATTCTGGAACCCTGTGTCCTGTTCACATGACATGGGTGGATTCTGGAACCCTGGGTCCTGTTAACATGACATGGGTGGATTCTGGAACCCTGTGTCCTGTTAACATGACATGGGTGGATTCTGGAACCCTGTGTCCTGTTAACATGACATGGGTGGATTCTGGAACCCGGGGTCCTGTTAACGTGACATGGGTGGATTCTGGAACCCTGAGGCCTGGGAACATGACATCTGTTTAGATTGTGGAATACTGTGGCCTGGGAACATAACTGAGGATTGATTCTGGACCCCTGTGGACTGGGAACATGACTGAGGTTTTATTCTGGAACCCTGAGGCCTGGGAACATGACATGGGTGGATTCTGGAACCCTGTGTCCTGTTAACATGACATGGGTGGATTCTGGAACCCTGAGGCCTGGGAACATGACATCTGTTTAGATTGTGGAATACTGTGGCCTGGGAACTTGACTGAGCCTTGGTTCTGGACCCCTGTGGACTGGGAACATGACTGAGGTTTTATTCTGGAACCCTGAGGCCTGGGAACATGACATCTGTTTAGATTGTGGAATACTGTGGCCTGGGAACTTGACTGAGCCTTGGTTCTGGACCCCTGTGGACTGGGAACATGACTGAGGTTTTATTCTGGAACCCTGAGGCCTGGGAACATGACATCTGTTTAGATTGTGGAATACTGTGGCCTGGGAACTTGACTGAGCCTTGGTTCTGGACCCCTGTGGACTGGGAACATGACTGAGGTTTTATTCTGGAACCCTGAGGCCTGGGAACATGACATCTGTTTAGATTGTGGAATACTGTGGCCTGGGAACTTGACTGAGCCTTGGTTCTGGACCCCTGTGGACTGGGAACATGACTGAGGTTTTATTCTGGAACCCTGAGGCCTGGGAACATGACATCTGTTTAGATTGTGGAATACTGTGGCCTGGGAACTTGACTGAGCCTTGGTTCTGGACTCCTGTGGACTGGGAACATGACTGAGGTTTTATTCTGGAACCCTGTGTCCTGTTAACATGACATGGGTGGATTCTGGAACCCTGGGTCCTGTTAACATGACATGGGTGGATTCTGGAACCCTGAGGCCTGGGAACATGACATCTGTTTAGATTGTGGAATACTGTGGCCTGGGAACTTGACTGAGCCTTGGTTCTGGACCCCTGTGGACTGGGAACATGACTGAGGTTTTATTCTGGAACCCTGAGGCCTGGGAACATGACATCTGTTTAGATTGTGGAATACTGTGGCCTGGGAACATAACTGAGGATTGATTCTGGACCCCTGTGGACTGGGAACATGACTGAGGTTTTATTCTGGAACCCTGAGGCCTGGGAACATGACATCTGTTTAGATTGTGGAATACTGTGGCCTGGGAACATAACTGAGGATTGATTCTGGACCCCTGTGGACTGGGAACATGACTGAGGTTTTATTCTGGAACCCTGAGGCCTGTTAACATGACATGGGTGGATTCTGGAACCCTGTGTCCTGTTAACATGACATGGGTGGATTCTGGAACCCTGTGTCCTGTTAACATGACATGGGTGGATTCTGGAACCCTGGGTCCTGTTAACATGACATGGGTGGATTCTGGAACCCTGAGGCCTGGGAACATGACATCTGTTTAGATTGTGGAATACTGTGGCCTGGGAACTTGACTGAGCCTTGGTTCTGGACCCCTGTGGACTGGAAACATGACTGAGGTTTTATTCTGGAACCCTGGGTCCTGTTAACATGACATGGGTGGATTCTGGAACCCTGAGGCCTGGGAACATGACATCTGTTTAGATTGTGGAATACTGTGGCCTGGGAACATAACTGAGGATTGATTCTGGACCCCTGTGGACTGGGAACATGACTGAGGTTTTATTCTGGAACCCTGAGGCCTGGGAACATGACATCTGTTTAGATTGTGGAATACTGTGGCCTGGGAACTTGACTGAGCCTTGGTTCTGGAACCCTGTGGACTGGGAACATGACTGAGGTTTTATTCTGGAACCCTGAGGCCTGGGAACATGACATCTGTTTAGATTGTGGAATACTGTGGCCTGGGAACTTGACTGAGCCTTGGTTCTGGACCCCTGTGGACTGGGAACATGACTGAGGTTTTATTCTGGAACCCTGAGGCCTGGGAACATGACATCTGTTTAGATTGTGGAATACTGTGGCCTGGGAACATAACTGAGGATTGATTCTGGACCCCTGTGGACTGGGAACATGACTGAGGTTTTATTCTGGAACCCTGAGGCCTGGGAACATGACATCTGTTTAGATTGTGGAATACTGTGGCCTGGGAACTTGACTGAGCCTTGGTTCTGGACCCCTGTGGACTGGGAACATGACTGAGGTTTTATTCTGGAACCCTGAGGCCTGGGAACATGACATCTGTTTAGATTGTGGAATACTGTGCCCTGGGAACATAACTGAGGATTGATTCTGGACCCCTGTGGACTGGGAACATGACTGAGGTTTTATTCTGGAACCCTGAGGCCTGGGAACATGACATCTGTTTAGATTGTGGAATACTGTGGCCTGGGAACTTGACTGAGCCTTGGTTCTGGACCCCTGTGGACTGGAAACATGACTGAGGTTTTATTCTGGAACCCTGGGTCCTGTTAACATGACATGGGTGGATTCTGGAACCCTGAGGCCTGGGAACATGACATCTGTTTAGATTGTGGAATACTGTGGCCTGGGAACATAACTGAGGATTGATTCTGGACCCCTGTGGACTGGGAACATGACTGAGGTTTTATTCTGGAACCCTGAGGCCTGGGAACATGACATCTGTTTAGATTGTGGAATACTGTGGCCTGGGAACTTGACTGAGCCTTGGTTCTGGAACCCTGTGGACTGGGAACATGACTGAGGTTTTATTCTGGAACCCTGAGGCCTGGGAACATGACATCTGTTTAGATTGTGGAATACTGTGGCCTGGGAACTTGACTGAGCCTTGGTTCTGGACCCCTGTGGACTGGGAACATGACTGAGGTTTTATTCTGGAACCCTGAGGCCTGGGAACATGACATCTGTTTAGATTGTGGAATACTGTGGCCTGGGAACATAACTGAGGATTGATTCTGGACCCCTGTGGACTGGGAACATGACTGAGGTTTTATTCTGGAACCCTGAGGCCTGGGAACATGACATCTGTTTAGATTGTGGAATACTGTGGCCTGGGAACTTGACTGAGCCTTGGTTCTGGACCCCTGTGGACTGGGAACATGACTGAGGTTTTATTCTGGAACCCTGAGGCCTGGGAACATGACATCTGTTTAGATTGTGGAATACTGTGCCCTGGGAACATAACTGAGGATTGATTCTGGACCCCTGTGGACTGGGAACATGACTGAGGTTTTATTCTGGAACCCTGAAGCCTGGGAACATGACATCTGTTTAGATTGTGGAATACTGTGGCCTGGGAACTTGACTGAGCCTTGGTTCTGGACCCCTGTGGACTGGGAACATGACTGAGGTTTTATTCTGGAACCCTGGGTCCTGTTAACATGACATGGGTGGATTCTGGAACCCTGAGGCCTGGGAACATGACATCTGTTTAGATTGTGGAATACTGTGGCCTGGGAACATAACTGAGGATTGATTCTGGACCCCTGTGGACTGGGAACATGACTGAGGTTTTATTCTGGAACCCTGAGGCCTGGGAACATGACATGGGTGGATTCTGGAACCCTGTGTCCTGTTAACATGACATGGGTGGATTCTGGAACCCTGAGGCCTGGGAACATGACATCTGTTTAGATTGTGGAATACTGTGGCCTGGGAACATAACTGAGGATTGATTCTGGACCCCTGTGGACTGGGAACATGACTGAGGTTTTATTCTGGAACCCTGAGGCCTGGGAACATGACATCTGTTTAGATTGTGGAATACTGTGGCCTGGGAACTTGACTGAGCCTTGGTTCTGGACCCCTGTGGACTGGGAACATGACTGAGGTTTTATTCTGGAACCCTGAGGCCTGGGAACATGACATCTGTTTAGATTGTGGAATACTGTGGCCTGGGAACTTGACTGAGCCTTGGTTCTGGACCCCTGTGGACTGGGAACATGACTGAGATTTTATTCTGGAACCCTGAGGCCTGGGGACATGACATGGGTGGATTCTGGAACCCTGTGTCCTGTTAACTTGACATGGGTGGATTCTGGAACCCTGGGTCCTGTTAACATGACATGGGTGGATTCTGGAACCCTGTGTCCTGTTAACATGACATGGGTGGATTCTGGAACCCTGAGGCCTGGGAACATGACATCTGTTTAGATTGTGGAATACTGTGGCCTGGGAACATAACTGAGCCTTGGTTCTGGACCCCTGTGGACTGGGAACATGACTGAGGTTTTATTCTGGAACCCTGAGGCCTGGGAACATGACATCTGTTTAGATTGTGGAATACTGTGGCCTGGGAACTTGACTGAGCCTTGGTTCTGGACCCCTGTGGACTGGGAACATGACTGAGGTTTTATTCTGGAACCCTGTGTCCTGTTCACATGACATGGGTGGATTCTGGAACCCTGGGTCCTGTTAACATGACATGGGTGGATTCTGGAACCCTGTGTCCTGTTAACATGACATGGGTGGATTCTGGAACCCTGTGTCCTGTTAACATGACATGGGTGGATTCTGGAACCCTGAGGCCTGGGAACATGACATCTGTTTAGATTGTGGAATACTGTGGCCTGGGAACTTGACTGAGCCTTGGTTCTGGACCCCTGTGGACTGGGAACATGACTGAGGTTTTATTCTGGAACCCTGAGGCCTGGGAACATGACATCTGTTTAGATTGTGGAATACTGTGGCCTGGGAACTTGACTGAGCCTTGGTTCTGGACCCCTGTGGACTGGGAACATGACTGAGGTTTTATTCTGGAACCCTGAGGCCTGGGAACATGACATCTGTTTAGATTGTGGAATACTGTGGCCTGGGAACATAACTGAGGATTGATTCTGGACCCCTGTGGACTGGGAACATGACTGAGGTTTTATTCTGGAACCCTGAGGCCTGGGAACATGACATCTGTTTAGATTGTGGAATACTGTGGCCTGGGAACTTGACTGAGCCTTGGTTCTGGACCCCTGTGGACTGGGAACATGACTGAGGTTTTATTCTGGAACCCTGGGTCCTGTTAACATGACATGGGTGGATTCTGGAACCCTGAGGCCTGGGAACATGACATCTGTTTAGATTGTGGAATACTGTGGCCTGGGAACATAACTGAGGATTGATTCTGGACCCCTGTGGACTGGGAACATGACTGAGGTTTTATTCTGGAACCCTGAGGCCTGGGAACATGACATCTGTTTAGATTGTGGAATACTGTGGCCTGGGAACTTGACTGAGCCTTGGTTCTGGACCCCTGTGGACTGGGAACATGACTGAGGTTTTATTCTGGAACCCTGAGGCTGGGAACATGACATCTGTTTAGATTGTGGAATACTGTGGCCTGGGAACTTGACTGAGCCTTGGTTCTGGACCCCTGTGGACTGGGAACATGACTGAGGTTTTATTCTGGAACCCTGAGGCCTGGGAACATGACATCTGTTTAGATTGTGGAATACTGTGGCCTGGGAACTTGACTGAGCCTTGGTTCTGGACCCCTGTGGACTGGGAACATGACTGAGGTTTTATTCTGGAACCCTGAGGCCTGGGAACATGACATCTGTTTAGATTGTGGAATACTGTGGCCTGGGAACTTGACTGAGCCTTGGTTCTGGACCCCTGTGGACTGGGAACATGACTGAGATTTTATTCTGGAACCCTGAGGCCTGGGAACATGACATGGGTGGATTCTGGAACCCTGTGTCCTGTTAACATGACATGGGTGGATTCTGGAACCCTGGGTCCTGTTAACATGACATGGGTGGATTCTGGAACCCTGTGTCCTGTTAACATGACATGGGTGGATTCTGGAACCCTGAGGCCTGGGAACATGACATCTGTTTAGATTGTGGAATACTGTGGCCTGGGAACATAACTGAGCCTTGGTTCTGGACCCCTGTGGACTGGGAACATGACTGAGGTTTTATTCTGGAACCCTGAGGCCTGGGAACATGACATCTGTTTAGATTGTGGAATACTGTGGCCTGGGAACTTGACTGAGCCTTGGTTCTGGACCCCTGTGGAGTGGGAACATGACTGAGGTTTTATTCTGGAACCCTGTGTCCTGTTCACATGACATGGGTGGATTCTGGAACCCTGGGTCCTGTTAACATGACATGGGTGGATTCTGGAACCCTGTGTCCTGTTAACATGACATGGGTCGATTCTGGAACCCTGTGTCCTGTTAACATGACATGGGTGGATTCTGGAACCCTGAGGCCTGGGAACATGACATCTGTTTAGATTGTGGAATACTGTGGCCTGGGAACTTGACTGAGCCTTGGTTCTGGACCCCTGTGGACTGGGAACATGACTGAGGTTTTATTCTGGAACCCTGAGGCCTGGGAACATGACATCTGTTTAGATTGTGGAATACTGTGGCCTGGGAACTTGACTGAGCCTTGGTTCTGGACCCCTTTGGACTGGGAACATGACTGAGGTTTTATTCTGGAACCCTGAGGCCTGGGAACATGACATCTGTTTAGATTGTGGAATACTGTGGCCTGGGAACATAACTGAGGATTGATTCTGGACCCCTGTGGACTGGGAACATGACTGAGGTTTTATTCTGGAACCCTGAGGCCTGGGAACATGACATCTGTTTAGATTGTGGAATACTGTGGCCTGGGAACTTGACTGAGCCTTGGTTCTGGACCCCTGTGGACTGGGAACATGACTGAGGTTTTATTCTGGAACCCTGGGTCCTGTTAACATGACATGGGTGGATTCTGGAACCCTGAGGCCTGGGAACATGACATCTGTTTAGATTGTGGAATACTGTGGCCTGGGAACATAACTGAGGATTGATTCTGGACCCCTGTGGACTGGGAACATGACTGAGGTTTTATTCTGGAACCCTGAGGCCTGGGAACATGACATCTGTTTAGATTGTGGAATACTGTGGCCTGGGAACTTGACTGAGCCTTGGTTCTGGAACCCTGTGGACTGGGAACATGACTGAGGTTTTATTCTGGAACCCTGAGGCCTGGGAACATGACATCTGTTTAGATTGTGGAATACTGTGGCCTGGGAACTTGACTGAGCCTTGGTTCTGGACCCCTGTGGACTGGGAACATGACTGAGGTTTTATTCTGGAACCCTGAGGCCTGGGAACATGACATCTGTTTAGATTGTGGAATACTGTGGCCTGGGAACTTGACTGAGCCTTGGTTCTGGACCCCTGTGGACTGGGAACATGACTGAGGTTTTATTCTGGAACCCTGAGGCCTGGGAACATGACATCTGTTTAGATTGTGGAATACTGTGGCCTGGGAACTTGACTGAGCCTTGGTTCTGGACCCCTGTGGACTGGGAACATGACTGAGGTTTTATTCTGGAACACTGGGTCCTGTTAATATGACATGGGTGGATTCTGGAACCCTGAGGCCTGGGAACATGACATCTGTTTAGATTGTGGAATTCTGTGGCCTGGGAACATAACTGAGGATTGATTCTGGACCCCTGTGGACTGGGAACATGACTGAGGTTTTATTCTGGAACCCTGAGGCCTGGGAACATGACATGGGTGGATTCTGGAACCCTGTGTCCTGTTAACATGACATGGGTGGATTCTGGAACCCTGAGGCCTGGGAACATGACATCTGTTTAGATTGTGGAATACTGTGGCCTGGGAACATAACTGAGGATTGATTCTGGACCCCTGTGGACTGGGAACATGACTGAGGTTTTATTCTGGAACCCTGAGGCCTGGGAACATGACATCTGTTTAGATTGTGGAATACTGTGGCCTGGGAACTTGACTGAGCCTTGGTTCTGGACCCCTGTGGACTGGGAACATGACTGAGGTTTTATTCTGGAACCCTGAGGCCTGGGAACATGACATCTGTTTAGATTGTGGAATACTGTGGCCTGGGAACTTGACTGAGCCTTGGTTCTGGACCCCTGTGGACTGGGAACATGACTGAGATTTTATTCTGGAACCCTGAGGCCTGGGAACATGACATGGGTGGATTCTGGAACCCTGTGTCCTGTTAACATGACATGGGTGGATTCTGGAACCCTGGGTCCTGTTAACATGACATGGGTGGATTCTGGAACCCTGAGGCCTGGGAACATGACATCTGTTTAGATTGTGGAATACTGTGGCCTGGGAACATAACTGAGCCTTGGTTCTGGACCCCTGTGGACTGGGAACATGACTGAGGCTTTATTCTGGAACCCTGAGGCCTGGGAACATGACATCTGTTTAGATTGTGGAATACTGTGGCCTGGGAACTTGACTGAGCCTTGGTTCTGGACCCCTGTGGACTGGGAACATGACTGAGGTTTTATTCTGGAACCCTGAGGCCTGGGAATATGACATCTGTTTAGATTGTGGAATACTGTGGCCTGGGAACTTGACTGAGCCTTGGTTCTGGACCCCTGTGGACTGGGAACATGACTGAGGTTTTATTCTGGAACCCTGAGGCCTGGGAACATGACATCTGTTTAGATTGTGGAATACTGTGGCCTGGGAACTTGACTGAGCCTTGGTTCTGGACCCCTGTGGACTGGGAACATGACTGAGGTTTTATTCTGGAACCCTGAGGCCTGGGAACATGACATCTGTTTAGATTGTGGAATACTGTGGCCTGGGAACTTGACTGAGCCTTGGTTCTGACCCCTGTGGACTGGGAACATGACTGAGGTTTTATTCTGGAACCCTGAGGCCTGGGAACATGACATGGGTGGATTCTGGAACCCTGGGTCCTGTTAACATGACATGGGTGGATTCTGGAACCCTGAGGCCTGGGAACATGACATCTGTTTAGATTGTGGAATACTGTGGCCTGGGAACATAACTGAGGATTGATTCTGGACCCCTGTGGACTGGGAACATGACTGAGGTTTTATTCTGGAACCCTGAGGCCTGGGAACATGACATGGGTGGATTCTGGAACCCTGTGTCCTGTTAACATGACATGGGTGGATTCTGGAACCCTGAGGCCTGGGAACATGACATCTGTTTAGATTGTGGAATACTGTGGCCTGGGAACTTGACTGAGCCTTGGTTCTGGACCCCTGTGGACTGGGAACATGACTGAGGTTTTATTCTGGAACCCTGAGGCCTGGGAACATGACATGGGTGGATTCTGGAACCCTGTGTCCTGTTAACATGACATGGGTGGATTCTGGAACCCTGGGTCCTGTTAACATGACATGGGTGGATTCTGGAACCCTGTGTCCTGTTAACATGACATGGGTGGATTCTGGAACCCTGAGGCCTGCGAACATGACATCTGTTTAGATTGTGGAATACTGTGGCCTGGGAACTTGACTGAGCCTTGGTTCTGGACCCCTGTGGACTGGGAACATGACTGAGGTTTTATTCTGGAACCCTGAGGCCTGGGAACATGACATCTGTTTAGATTGTGGAATACTGTGGCCTGGGAACATAACTGAGGATTGATTCTGGACCCCTGTGGACTGGGAACATGACTGAGGTTTTATTCTGGAACCCTGAGGCCTGGGAACATGACATCTGTTTAGATTGTGGAATACTGTGGCCTGGGAACTTGACTGAGCCTTGGTTCTGGACCCCTGTGGACTGGGAACATGACTGAGGTTTTATTCTGGAACCCTGAGGCCTGGGAACATGACATCTGTTTAGATTGTGGAATACTGTGGCCTGGGAACTTGACTGAGCCTTGGTTCTGGACCCCTGTGGACTGGGAACATGACTGAGGTTTTATTCTGGAACCCTGAGGCCTGGGAACATGACATGGGTGGATTCTGGAACCCTGTGTCCTGTTAACATGACATGGGTGGATTCTGGAACCCTGGGTCCTGTTAACATGACATGGGTGGATTCTGGAACCCTGTGTCCTGTTAACATGACATGGGTGGATTCTGGAACCCTGAGGCCTGGGAACATGACATCTGTTTAGATTGTGGAATACTGTGGCCTGGGAACATAACTGAGCCTTGGTTCTGGACCCCTGTGGACTGGGAACATGACTGAGGTTTTATTCTGGAACCCTGAGGCCTGGGAACATGACATCTGTTTAGATTGTGGAATACTGTGGCCTGGGAACTTGACTGAGCCTTGGTTCTGGACCCCTGTGGACTGGGAACATGACTGAGGTTTTATTCTGGAACCCTGAGGCCTGGGAACATGACATCTGTTTAGATTGTGGAATACTGTGGCCTGGGAACTTGACTGAGCCTTGGTTCTGGACCCCTGTGGACTGGGAACAAGACTGAGGTTTTATTCTGGAACCCTGAGGCCTGGGAACATGACATCTGTTTAGATTGTGGAATACTGTGGCCTGGGAACTTGACTGAGCCTTGGTTCTGGACCCCTGTGGACTGGGAACATGACTGAGGTTTTATTCTGGAACCCTGAGGCCTGGGAACATGACATCTGTTTAGATTGTGGAATACTGTGGCCTGGGAACTTGACTGAGCCTTGGTTCTGGACCCCTGTGGACTGGGAACATGACTGAGGTTTTATTCTGGAACCCTGTGTACTGTTAACATGACATGGGTGGATTCTGGAACCCTGGGTCCTGTTAACATGACATGGGTGGATTCTGGAACCCTGAGGCCTGGGAACATGACATCTGTTTAGATTGTGGAATACTGTGGCCTGGGAACTTGACTGAGCCTTGGTTCTGGACCCCTGTGGACTGGGAACATGACTGAGGTTTTATTCTGGAACCCTGAGGCCTGGGAACATGACATGGGTGGATTCTGGAACCCTGTGTCCTGTTAACATGACATGGGTAGATTCTGGAACCCTGGGTCCTGTTAACATGACATGGGTGGATTCTGGAACCCTGTGTCCTGTTAACATGACATGGGTGGATTCTGGAACCCTGAGGCCTGGGAACATGACATCTGTTTAGATTGTGGAATACTGTGGCCTGGGAACTTGACTGAGCCTTGGATCTGGACCCCTGTGGACTGGGAACATGACTGAGGTTTTATTCTGGAACCCTGAGGCCTGGGAACATGACATCTGTTTAGATTGTGGAATACTGTGGCCTGGGAACATAACTGAGGATTGATTCTGGACCCCTGTGGACTGGGAACATGACTGAGGTTTTATTCTGGAACCCTGAGGCCTGGGAACATGACATGGGTGGATTCTGGAACCCTGTGTCCTGTTAACATGACATGGGTGGATTCTGGAACCCTGAGGCCTGGGAACATGACATCTGTTTAGATTGTGGAATACTGTGGCCTGGGAACATAACTGAGGATTGATTCTGGACCCCTGTGGACTGGGAACATGACTGAGGTTTTATTCTGGAACCCTGAGGCCTGGGAACATGACATCTGTTTAGATTGTGGAATACTGTGGCCTGGGAACTTGACTGAGCCTTGGTTCTGGACCCCTGTGGACTGGGAACATGACTGAGGTTTTATTCTGGAACCCTGAGGCCTGGGAACATGACATCTGTTTAGATTGTGGAATACTGTGGCCTGGGAACGTGACTGAGCCTTGGTTCTGGACCCCTGTGGACTGGGAACATGACTGAGGTTTTATTCTGGAACCCTGAGGCCTGGGAACATGACATGGGTGGATTCTGGAACCCTGTGTCCTGTTAACATGACATGGGTGGATTCTGGAACCCTGGGTCCTGTTAACATGACATGGGTGGATTCTGGAACCCTGTGTCCTGTTAACATGACATGGGTGGATTCTGGAACCCTGAGGCCTGGGAACATGACATCTGTTTAGATTGTGGAATACTGTGGCCTGGGAACATAACTGAGCCTTGGTTCTGGACCCCTGTGGACTGGGAACATGACTGAGGTTTTATTCTGGAACCCTGAGGCCTGGGAACATGACATCTGTTTAGATTGTGGAATACTGTGGCCTGGGAACATAACTGAGGATTGATTCTGGACCCCTGTGGACTGGGAACATGACTGAGGTTTTATTCTGGAACCCTGAGGCCTGGGAACATGACATCTGTTTAGATTGTGGAATACTGTGGCCTGGGAACTTGACTGAGCCTTGGTTCTGGACCCCTGTGGACTGGGAACATGACTGAGGTTTTATTCTGGAACCCTGAGGCCTGGGAACATGACATCTGTTTAGATTGTGGAATACTGTGGCCTGGGAACTTGACTGAGCCTTGGTTCTGGACCCCTGTGGACTGGGAACATGACTGAGGTTTTATTCTGGAACCCTGTGTCCTGTTAACATGACATGGGTGGATTCTGGAACCCTGGGTCCTGTTAACATGACATGGGTGGAGTCTGGAACCCTGAGGCCTGGGAACATGACATCTGTTTAGATTGTGGAATACTGTGGCCTGGGAACATAACTGAGGATTGATTCTGGACCCCTGTGGACTGGGAACATGACTGAGGTTTTATTCTGGAACCCTGAGGCCTGGGAACATGACATGGGTGGATTCTGGAACCCTGTGTCCTGTTAACATGACATGGGTTGATTCTGGAACCCTGAGGCCTGGGAACATGACATCTGTTTAGATTGTGGAATACTGTGGCCTGGGAACTTGACTGAGCCTTGGTTCTGGACCCCTGTGGACTGGGAACATGACTGAGGTTTTATTCTGGAACCCTGAGGCCTGGGAACATGACATGGGTGGATTCTGGAACCCTGTGTCCTGTTAACATGACATGGGTGGATTCTGGAACCCTGGGTCCTGTTAACATGACATGGGTGGATTCTGGAACCCTGTGTCCTGTTAACATGACATGGGTGGATTCTGGAACCCTGAGGCCTGGGAACATGACATCTGTTTAGATTGTGGAATACTGTGGCCTGGGAACTTGACTGAGCCTTGGTTCTGGACCCCTGTGGACTGGGAACATGACTGAGGTTTTATTCTGGAACCCTGAGGCCTGGGAACATGACATCTGTTTAGATTGTGGAATACTGTGGCCTGGGAACATAACTGAGGATTGATTCTGGACCCCTGTGGACTGGGAACATGACTGAGGTTTTATTCTGGAACCCTGAGGCCTGGGAACATGACATGGGTGGATTCTGGAACCCTGGGTCCTGTTAACATGACATGGGTGGATTCTGGAACCCTGAGGCCTGGGAACATGACATCTGTTTAGATTGTGGAATACTGTGGCCTGGGAACATAACTGAGGATTGATTCTGGACCCCTGTGGACTGGGAACATGACTGAGGTTTTATTCTGGAACCCTGAGGCCTGGGAACATGACATCTGTTTAGACTGTGGAATACTGTGGCCTGGGAACATAACTGAGGATTGATTCTGGACCCCTGTGGACTGGGAACGTGACTGAGGTTTTATTCTGGAACCCTGAGGCCTGTTAACATGACATGGGTGGATTCTGGAACCCTGTGTCCTGTTAACATGACATGGGTGGATTCTGGAACCCTGTGTCCTGTTAACATGACATGGGTGGATTCTGGAACCCTGGGTCCTGTTAACATGACATGGGTGGATTCTGGAACCCTGAGGCCTGGGAACATGACATCTGTTTAGATTGTGGAATACTGTGGCCTGGGAACTTGACTGAGCCTTGGTTCTGGAACCCTGTGGACTGGGAACATGACTGAGGTTTTATTCTGGAACCCTGAGGCCTGGGAACATGACATCTGTTTAGATTGTGGAATACTGTGGCCTGGGAACTTGACTGAGCCTTGGTTCTGGACCCCTGTGGACTGGGAACATGACTGAGGTTTTATTCTGGAACCCTGAGGCCTGGGAACATGACATGGGTGGATTCTGGAACCCTGGGTCCTGTTAACATGACATGGGTGGATTTTGGAACCCTGAGGCCTGGGAACATGACATCTGTTTAGATTGTGGAATACTGTGGCCTGGGAACTTGACTGAGCCTTGGTTCTGGACCCCTGTGGACTGGGAACATGACTGAGGTTTTATTCTGGAACCCTGAGGCCTGGGAACATGACATCTGTTTAGATTGTGGAATACTGTGGCCTGGGAACTTGACTGAGCCTTGGTTCTGGACCCCTGTGGACTGGGAACATGACTGAGGTTTTATTCTGGAACCCTGAGGCCTGGGAACATGACATGGGTGGATTCTGGAACCCTGGGTCCTGTTAACATGACATGGGTGGATTCTGGAACCCTGGGTCCTGTTAACATGACATGGGTGGATTCTGGAACCCTGGGTCCTGTTAACATGACATGGGTGGATTCTGGAACCCTGAGGCCTGGGAACATGACATCTGTTTAGATTGTGGAATACTGTGGCCTGGGAACTTGACTGAGCCTTGGTTCTGGACCCCTGTGGACTGGGAACATGACTGAGGTTTTATACTGGAACCCTGTGTCCTGTTAACATGACATGGGTGGATTCTGGAACCCTGTGTCCTGTTAACATGACATGGGTGGATTCTGGAACCCTGAGGCCTGGGAACATGACATCTGTTTAGGTTGTGGAATACTGTGGCCTGGGAACATAACTGAGGATTGATTCTGGACCCCTGTGGACTGGGAACATGACTGAGGTTTTATTCTGGAACCCTGAGGCCTGGGAACATGACATCTGTTTAGATTGTGGAATACTGTGGCCTGGGAACATAACTGAGGATTGATTCTGGACCCCTGTGGACTGGGAACATGACTGAGGTTTTATTCTGGAAGCCTGAGGCCTGGGAACATGACATGGGTGGATTCTGGAACCCTGGGTCCTGTTAACATGACATGGGTGGATTCTGGAACCCTGAGGCCTGGGAACATGACATCTGTTTAGATTGTGGAATACTGTGGCCTGGGAACATAACTGAGGATTGATTCTGGACCCCTGTGGACTGGGAACATGACTGAGGTTTTATTCTGGAACCCTGAGGCCTGGGAACATGACATGGGTGGATTCTGGAACCCTGGGTCCTGTTAACATGACATGGGTGGATTCTGGAACCCTGAGGCCTGGGAACATGACATCTGTTTAGATTGTGGAATACTGTGGCCTGGGAACATAACTGAGGATTGATTCTGGACCCCTGTGGACTGGGAACATGACTGAGGTTTTATTCTGGAACCCTGAGGCCTGTGAACATGACATCTGTTTAGACTGTGGAATACTGTGGCCTGGGAACATAACTGAGGATTGATTCTGGACCCCTGTGGACTTGGAACATGACTGAGGTTTTATTCTGGAACCCTGAGGCTTGTTAACATGACATGGGTGGATTCTGGAACCCTGTGTCCTGTTAACATGACATGGGTGGATTCTGGAACCCTGTGTCCTGTTAACATGACATGGGTGGATTCTGGAACCCTGGGTCCTGTTAACATGACATGGGTGGATTCTGGAACCCTGAGGCCTGGGAACATGACATCTGTTTAGATTGTGGAATACTGTGGCCTGGGAACATAACTGAGCCTTGGTTCTGGACCCCTGTGGACTGGGAACATGACTGAGGTTTTATTCTGGAACCCTGAGGCCTGGGAACATGACATCTGTTTAGATTGTGGAATACTGTGGCCTGGGAACTTGACTGAGCCTTGGTTCTGGACCCCTGTGGACTGGGAACATGACTGAGGTTTTATTCTGGAACCCTGTGTCCTGTTCACATGACATGGTTGGATTCTGGAACCCTGGGTCCTGTTAACATGACATGGGTGGATTCTGGAACCCTGTGTCCTGTTAACATGACATGGGTGGATTCTGGAACCCTGTGTCCTGTTAACATGACATGGGTGGATTCTGGAACCCTGAGGCCTGGGAACATGACATCTGTTTAGATTGTGGAATACTGTGGCCTGGGAACTTGACTGAGCCTTGGTTCTGGACCCCTGTGGACTGGGAACATGACTGAGGTTTTATTCTGGAACCCTGAGGCCTGGGAACATGACATCTGTTTAGATTGTGGAATACTGTGGCCTGGGAACTTGACTGAGCCTTGGTTCTGGACCCCTTTGGACTGGGAACATGACTGAGGTTTTATTCTGGAACCCTGAGGCCTGGGAACATGACATCTGTTTAGATTGTGGAATACTGTGGCCTGGGAACATAACTGAGGATTGATTCTGGACCCCTGTGGACTGGGAACATGACTGAGGTTTTATTCTGGAACCCTGAGGCCTGGGAACATGACATCTGTTTAGATTGTGGAATACTGTGGCCTGGGAACTTGACTGAGCCTTGGTTCTGGACCCCTGTGGACTGGGAACATGACTGAGGTTTTATTCTGGAACCCTGGGTCCTGTTAACATGACATGGGTGGATTCTGGAACCCTGAGGCCTGGGAACATGACATCTGTTTAGATTGTGGAATACTGTGGCCTGGGAACATAACTGAGGATTGATTCTGGACCCCTGTGGACTGGGAACATGACTGAGGTTTTATTCTGGAACCCTGAGGCCTGGGAACATGACATCTGTTTAGATTGTGGAATACTGTGGCCTGGGAACTTGACTGAGCCTTGGTTCTGGAACCCTGTGGACTGGGAACATGACTGAGGTTTTATTCTGGAACCCTGAGGCCTGGGAACATGACATCTGTTTAGATTGTGGAATACTGTGGCCTGGGAACTTGACTGAGCCTTGGTTCTGGACCCCTGTGGACTGGGAACATGACTGAGGTTTTATTCTGGAACCCTGAGGCCTGGGAACATGACATCTGTTTAGATTGTGGAATACTGTGGCCTGGGAACTTGACTGAGCCTTGGTTCTGGACCCCTGTGGACTGGGAACATGACTGAGGTTTTATTCTGGAACCCTGAGGCCTGGGAACATGACATCTGTTTAGATTGTGGAATACTGTGGCCTGGGAACTTGACTGAGCCTTGGTTCTGGACCCCTGTGGACTGGGAACATGACTGAGGTTTTATTCTGGAACACTGGGTCCTGTTAATATGACATGGGTGGATTCTGGAACCCTGAGGCCTGGGAACATGACATCTGTTTAGATTGTGGAATTCTGTGGCCTGGGAACATAACTGAGGATTGATTCTGGACCCCTGTGGACTGGGAACATGACTGAGGTTTTATTCTGGAACCCTGAGGCCTGGGAACATGACATGGGTGGATTCTGGAACCCTGTGTCCTGTTAACATGACATGGGTGGATTCTGGAACCCTGAGGCCTGGGAACATGACATCTGTTTAGATTGTGGAATACTGTGGCCTGGGAACATAACTGAGGATTGATTCTGGACCCCTGTGGACTGGGAACATGACTGAGGTTTTATTCTGGAACCCTGAGGCCTGGGAACATGACATCTGTTTAGATTGTGGAATACTGTGGCCTGGGAACTTGACTGAGCCTTGGTTCTGGACCCCTGTGGACTGGGAACATGACTGAGGTTTTATTCTGGAACCCTGAGGCCTGGGAACATGACATCTGTTTAGATTGTGGAATACTGTGGCCTGGGAACTTGACTGAGCCTTGGTTCTGGACCCCTGTGGACTGGGAACATGACTGAGATTTTATTCTGGAACCCTGAGGCCTGGGAACATGACATGGGTGGATTCTGGAACCCTGTGTCCTGTTAACATGACATGGGTGGATTCTGGAACCCTGGGTCCTGTTAACATGACATGGGTGGATTCTGGAACCCTGAGGCCTGGGAACATGACATCTGTTTAGATTGTGGAATACTGTGGCCTGGGAACATAACTGAGCCTTGGTTCTGGACCCCTGTGGACTGGGAACATGACTGAGGCTTTATTCTGGAACCCTGAGGCCTGGGAACATGACATCTGTTTAGATTGTGGAATACTGTGGCCTGGGAACTTGACTGAGCCTTGGTTCTGGACCCCTGTGGACTGGGAACATGACTGAGGTTTTATTCTGGAACCCTGAGGCCTGGGAATATGACATCTGTTTAGATTGTGGAATACTGTGGCCTGGGAACTTGACTGAGCCTTGGTTCTGGACCCCTGTGGACTGGGAACATGACTGAGGTTTTATTCTGGAACCCTGAGGCCTGGGAACATGACATCTGTTTAGATTGTGGAATACTGTGGCCTGGGAACTTGACTGAGCCTTGGTTCTGGACCCCTGTGGACTGGGAACATGACTGAGGTTTTATTCTGGAACCCTGAGGCCTGGGAACATGACATCTGTTTAGATTGTGGAATACTGTGGCCTGGGAACTTGACTGAGCCTTGGTTCTGACCCCTGTGGACTGGGAACATGACTGAGGTTTTATTCTGGAAACCTGTGTCCTGTTCACATGACATGGGTGGATTCCGGAACCCTGGGTCCTGTTAACATGACATGGGTGGATTCTGGAACCCTGAGGCCTGGGAACATGACATCTGTTTAGATTGTGGAATACTGTGGCCTGGGAACATAACTGAGGATTGATTCTGGACCCCTGTGGACTGGGAACATGACTGAGGTTTTATTCTGGAACCCTGAGGCCTGGGAACATGACATCTGTTTAGATTGTGGAATACTGTGGCCTGGGAACTTGACTGAGCCTTGGTTCTGGACCCCTGTGGACTGGAAACATGACTGAGGTTTTATTCTGGAACCCTGGGTCCTGTTAACATGACATGGGTGGATTCTGGAACCCTGAGGCCTGGGAACATGACATCTGTTTAGATTGTGGAATACTGTGGCCTGGGAACATAACTGAGGATTGATTCTGGACCCCTGTGGACTGGGAACATGACTGAGGTTTTATTCTGGAACCCTGAGGCCTGGGAACATGACATCTGTTTAGATTGTGGAATACTGTGGCCTGGGAACTTGACTGAGCCTTGGTTCTGGAACCCTGTGGACTGGGAACATGACTGAGGTTTTATTCTGGAACCCTGAGGCCTGGGAACATGACATCTGTTTAGATTGTGGAATACTGTGGCCTGGGAACTTGACTGAGCCTTGGTTCTGGACCCCTGTGGACTGGGAACATGACTGAGGTTTTATTCTGGAACCCTGAGGCCTGGGAACATGACATCTGTTTAGATTGTGGAATACTGTGGCCTGGGAACATAACTGAGGATTGATTCTGGACCCCTGTGGACTGGGAACATGACTGAGGTTTTATTCTGGAACCCTGAGGCCTGGGAACATGACATCTGTTTAGATTGTGGAATACTGTGGCCTGGGAACTTGACTGAGCCTTGGTTCTGGACCCCTGTGGACTGGGAACATGACTGAGGTTTTATTCTGGAACCCTGAGGCCTGGGAACATGACATCTGTTTAGATTGTGGAATACTGTGGCCTGGGAACTTGACTGAGCCTTGGTTCTGGACCCCTGTGGACTGGGAACATGACTGAGGTTTTATTCTGGAACCCTGAGGCCTGGGAACATGACATCTGTTTAGATTGTGGAATACTGTGGCCTGGGAACTTGACTGAGCCTTGGTTCTGACCCCTGTGGACTGGGAACATGACTGAGGTTTTATTCTGGAAACCTGTGTCCTGTTCACATGACATGGGTGGATTCCGGAACCCTGGGTCCTGTTAACATGACATGGGTGGATTCTGGAACCCTGAGGCCTGGGAACATGACATCTGTTTAGATTGTGGAATACTGTGGCCTGGGAACATAACTGAGGATTGATTCTGGACCCCTGTGGACTGGGAACATGACTGAGGTTTTATTCTGGAACCCTGAGGCCTGGGAACATGACATCTGTTTAGATTGTGGAATACTGTGGCCTGGGAACTTGACTGAGCCTTGGTTCTGGACCCCTGTGGACTGGAAACATGACTGAGGTTTTATTCTGGAACCCTGGGTCCTGTTAACATGACATGGGTGGATTCTGGAACCCTGAGGCCTGGGAACATGACATCTGTTTAGATTGTGGAATACTGTGGCCTGGGAACATAACTGAGGATTGATTCTGGACCCCTGTGGACTGGGAACATGACTGAGGTTTTATTCTGGAACCCTGAGGCCTGGGAACATGACATCTGTTTAGATTGTGGAATACTGTGGCCTGGGAACTTGACTGAGCCTTGGTTCTGGAACCCTGTGGACTGGGAACATGACTGAGGTTTTATTCTGGAACCCTGAGGCCTGGGAACATGACATCTGTTTAGATTGTGGAATACTGTGGCCTGGGAACTTGACTGAGCCTTGGTTCTGGACCCCTGTGGACTGGGAACATGACTGAGGTTTTATTCTGGAACCCTGAGGCCTGGGAACATGACATCTGTTTAGATTGTGGAATACTGTGGCCTGGGAACATAACTGAGGATTGATTCTGGACCCCTGTGGACTGGGAACATGACTGAGGTTTTATTCTGGAACCCTGAGGCCTGGGAACATGACATCTGTTTAGATTGTGGAATACTGTGGCCTGGGAACTTGACTGAGCCTTGGTTCTGGACCCCTGTGGACTGGGAACATGACTGAGGTTTTATTCTGGAACCCTGAGGCCTGGGAACATGACATCTGTTTAGATTGTGGAATACTGTGCCCTGGGAACATAACTGAGGATTGATTCTGGACCCCTGTGGACTGGGAACATGACTGAGGTTTTATTCTGGAACCCTGAGGCCTGGGAACATGACATCTGTTTAGATTGTGGAATACTGTGGCCTGGGAACTTGACTGAGCCTTGGTTCTGGACCCCTGTGGACTGGGAACATGACTGAGGTTTTATTCTGGAACCCTGGGTCCTGTTAACATGACATGGGTGGATTCTGGAACCCTGAGGCCTGGGAACATGACATCTGTTTAGATTGTGGAATACTGTGGCCTGGGAACATAACTGAGGATTGATTCTGGACCCCTGTGGACTGGGAACATGACTGAGGTTTTATTCTGGAACCCTGAGGCCTGGGAACATGACATGGGTGGATTCTGGAACCCTGTGTCCTGTTAACATGACATGGGTGGATTCTGGAACCCTGAGGCCTGGGAACATGACATCTGTTTAGATTGTGGAATACTGTGGCCTGGGAACATAACTGAGGATTGATTCTGGACCCCTGTGGACTGGGAACATGACTGAGGTTTTATTCTGGAACCCTGAGGCCTGGGAACATGACATCTGTTTAGATTGTGGAATACTGTGGCCTGGGAACTTGACTGAGCCTTGGTTCTGGACCCCTGTGGACTGGGAACATGACTGAGGTTTTATTCTGGAACCCTGAGGCCTGGGAACATGACATCTGTTTAGATTGTGGAATACTGTGGCCTGGGAACTTGACTGAGCCTTGGTTCTGGACCCCTGTGGACTGGGAACATGACTGAGATTTTATTCTGGAACCCTGAGGCCTGGGGACATGACATGGGTGGATTCTGGAACCCTGTGTCCTGTTAACTTGACATGGGTGGATTCTGGAACCCTGGGTCCTGTTAACATGACATGGGTGGATTCTGGAACCCTGTGTCCTGTTAACATGACATGGGTGGATTCTGGAACCCTGAGGCCTGGGAACATGACATCTGTTTAGATTGTGGAATACTGTGGCCTGGGAACATAACTGAGCCTTGGTTCTGGACCCCTGTGGACTGGGAACATGACTGAGGTTTTATTCTGGAACCCTGAGGCCTGGGAACATGACATCTGTTTAGATTGTGGAATACTGTGGCCTGGGAACTTGACTGAGCCTTGGTTCTGGACCCCTGTGGACTGGGAACATGACTGAGGTTTTATTCTGGAACCCTGTGTCCTGTTCACATGACATGGGTGGATTCTGGAACCCTGGGTCCTGTTAACATGACATGGGTGGATTCTGGAACCCTGTGTCCTGTTAACATGACATGGGTGGATTCTGGAACCCTGTGTCCTGTTAACATGACATGGGTGGATTCTGGAACCCTGAGGCCTGGGAACATGACATCTGTTTAGATTGTGGAATACTGTGGCCTGGGAACTTGACTGAGCCTTGGTTCTGGACCCCTGTGGACTGGGAACATGACTGAGGTTTTATTCTGGAACCCTGAGGCCTGGGAACATGACATCTGTTTAGATTGTGGAATACTGTGGCCTGGGAACTTGACTGAGCCTTGGTTCTGGACCCCTGTGGACTGGGAACATGACTGAGGTTTTATTCTGGAACCCTGAGGCCTGGGAACATGACATCTGTTTAGATTGTGGAATACTGTGGCCTGGGAACATAACTGAGGATTGATTCTGGACCCCTGTGGACTGGGAACATGACTGAGGTTTTATTCTGGAACCCTGAGGCCTGGGAACATGACATCTGTTTAGATTGTGGAATACTGTGGCCTGGGAACTTGACTGAGCCTTGGTTCTGGACCCCTGTGGACTGGGAACATGACTGAGGTTTTATTCTGGAACCCTGGGTCCTGTTAACATGACATGGGTGGATTCTGGAACCCTGAGGCCTGGGAACATGACATCTGTTTAGATTGTGGAATACTGTGGCCTGGGAACATAACTGAGGATTGATTCTGGACCCCTGTGGACTGGGAACATGACTGAGGTTTTATTCTGGAACCCTGAGGCCTGGGAACATGACATCTGTTTAGATTGTGGAATACTGTGGCCTGGGAACTTGACTGAGCCTTGGTTCTGGAACCCTGTGGACTGGGAACATGACTGAGGTTTTATTCTGGAACCCTGAGGCCTGGGAACATGACATCTGTTTAGATTGTGGAATACTGTGGCCTGGGAACTTGACTGAGCCTTGGTTCTGGACCCCTGTGGACTGGGAACATGACTGAGATTTTATTCTGGAACCCTGAGGCCTGGGAACATGACATGGGTGGATTCTGGAACCCTGTGTCCTGTTAACATGACATGGGTGGATTCTGGAACCCTGGGTCCTGTTAACATGACATGGGTGGATTCTGGAACCCTGTGTCCTGTTAACATGACATGGGTGGATTCTGGAACCCTGAGGCCTGGGAACATGACATCTGTTTAGATTGTGGAATACTGTGGCCTGGGAACATAACTGAGCCTTGGTTCTGGACCCCTGTGGACTGGGAACATGACTGAGGTTTTATTCTGGAACCCTGAGGCCTGGGAACATGACATCTGTTTAGATTGTGGAATACTGTGGCCTGGGAACTTGACTGAGCCTTGGTTCTGGACCCCTGTGGACTGGGAACATGACTGAGGTTTTATTCTGGAACACTGGGTCCTGTTAACATGACATGGGTGGATTCTGGAACCCTGAGGCCTGGGAACATGACATCTGTTTAGATTGTGGAATACTGTGGCCTGGGAACATAACTGAGGATTGATTCTGGACCCCTGTGGACTGGGAACATGACTGAGGTTTTATTCTGGAACCCTGAGGCCTGGGAACATGACATGGGTGGATTCTGGAACCCTGTGTCCTGTTAACATGACATGGGTGGATTCTGGAACCCTGAGGCCTGGGAACATGACATCTGTTTAGATTGTGGAATACTGTGGCCTGGGAACATAACTGAGGATTGATTCTGGACCCCTGTGGACTGGGAACATGACTGAGGTTTTATTCTGGAACCCTGAGGCCTGGGAACATGACATCTGTTTAGATTGTGGAATACTGTGGCCTGGGAACTTGACTGAGCCTTGGTTCTGGACCCCTGTGGACTGGGAACATGACTGAGGTTTTATTCTGGAACCCTGAGGCCTGGGAACATGACATGGGTTGATTCTGGAACCCTGGGTCCTGTTAACATGACATGGGTGGATTTTGGAACCCTGAGGCCTGGGAACATGACATCTGTTTAGATTGTGGAATACTGTGGCCTGGGAACTTGACTGAGCCTTGGTTCTGGACCCCTGTGGACTGGGAACATGACTGAGGTTTTATTCTGGAACCCTGAGGCCTGGGAACATGACATCTGTTTAGATTGTGGAATACTGTGGCCTGGGAACTTGACTGAGCCTTGGATCTGGACCCCTGTGGACTGGGAACATGACTGAGGTTTTATTCTGGAACCCTGAGGCCTGGGAACATGACATCTGTTTAGATTGTGGAATACTGTGGCCTGGGAACTTGACTGAGCCTTGGTTCTGGACCCCTGTGGACTGGGAACATGACTGAGGTTTTATTCTGGAACCCTGTGTCCTGTTAACATGACATGGGTGGATTCTGGAACCCTGGGTCCTGTTAACGTGACATGGGTGGATTCTGGAACCCTGAGGCCTGGGAACATGACATCTGTTTAGATTGTGGAATACTGTGGCCTGGGAACATAACTGAGGATTGATTCTGGACCCCTGTGGACTGGGAACATGACTGAGGTTTTATTCTGGAACCCTGAGGCCTGGGAACATGACATGGGTGGATTCTGGAACCCTGTGTCCTGTTAACATGACATGGGTGGATTCTGGAACCCTGAGGCCTGGGAACATGACATCTGTTTAGATTGTGGAATACTGTGGCCTGGGAACTTGACTGAGCCTTGGTTCTGGACCCCTGTGGACTGGGAACATGACTGAGGTTTTATTCTGGAACCCTGAGGCCTGGGAACATGACATCTGTTTAGATTGTGGAATACTGTGGCCTGGGAACTTGACTGAGCCTTGGTTCTGGACCCCTGTGGACTGGGAACATGACTGAGGTTTTATTCTGGAACCCTGAGGCCTGGGAACATGACATCTGTTTAGATTGTGGAATACTGTGGCCTGGGAACTTGACTGAGCCTTGGTTCTGGACCCCTGTGGACTGGGAACATGACTGAGGTTTTATTCTGGAACCCTGAGGCCTGGGAACATGACATCTGTTTAGATTGTGGAATACTGTGGCCTGGGAACTTGACTGAGCCTTGGTTCTGGACCCCTGTGGACTGGGAACATGACTGAGGTTTTATTCTGGAACCCTGTGTCCTGTTAACATGACATGGGTGGATTCTGGAACCCTGGGTCCTGTTAACATGACATGGGTGGATTCTGGAACCCTGAGGCCTGGGAACATGACATCTGTTTAGATTGTGGAATACTGTGGCCTGGGAACTTGACTGAGCCTTGGTTCTGGACCCCTGTGGACTGGGAACATGACTGAGGTTTTATTCTGGAACCCTGAGGCCTGGGAACATGACATCTGTTTAGATTGTGGAATACTGTGGCCTGGGAACATAACTGAGGATTGATTCTGGACCCCTGTGGACTGGGAACATGACTGAGGTTTTATTCTGGAACCCTGAGGCCTGTTAACATGACATGGGTGGATTCTGGAACCCTGTGTCCTGTTAACATGACATGGGTGGATTCTGGAACCCTGTGTCCTGTTAACATGACATGGGTGGATTCTGGAACCCTGGGTCCTGTTAACATGACATGGGTGGATTCTGGAACCCTGAGGCCTGGGAACATGACATCTGTTTAGATTGTGGAATACTGTGGCCTGGGAACATAACTGAGCCTTGGTTCTGGACCCCTGTGGACTGGGAACATGACTGAGGTTTTATTCTGGAACCCTGAGGCCTGGGAACATGACATCTGTTTAGATTGTGGAATACTGTGGCCTGGGAACTTGACTGAGCCTTGGTTCTGGACCCCTGTGGACTGGGAACATGACTGAGGTTTTATTCTGGAACCCTGTGTCCTGTTCACATGACATGGGTGGATTCTGGAACCCTGGGTCCTGTTAACATGACATGGGTGGATTCTGGAACCCTGTGTCCTGTTAACATGACATGGGTGGATTCTGGAACCCTGTGTCCTGTTAACATGACATGGGTGGATTCTGGAACCCGGGGTCCTGTTAACGTGACATGGGTGGATTCTGGAACCCTGAGGCCTGGGAACATGACATCTGTTTAGATTGTGGAATACTGTGGCCTGGGAACATAACTGAGGATTGATTCTGGACCCCTGTGGACTGGGAACATGACTGAGGTTTTATTCTGGAACCCTGAGGCCTGGGAACATGACATGGGTGGATTCTGGAACCCTGTGTCCTGTTAACATGACATGGGTGGATTCTGGAACCCTGAGGCCTGGGAACATGACATCTGTTTAGATTGTGGAATACTGTGGCCTGGGAACTTGACTGAGCCTTGGTTCTGGACCCCTGTGGACTGGGAACATGACTGAGGTTTTATTCTGGAACCCTGAGGCCTGGGAACATGACATCTGTTTAGATTGTGGAATACTGTGGCCTGGGAACTTGACTGAGCCTTGGTTCTGGACCCCTGTGGACTGGGAACATGACTGAGGTTTTATTCTGGAACCCTGAGGCCTGGGAACATGACATCTGTTTAGATTGTGGAATACTGTGGCCTGGGAACTTGACTGAGCCTTGGTTCTGGACCCCTGTGGACTGGGAACATGACTGAGGTTTTATTCTGGAACCCTGAGGCCTGGGAACATGACATCTGTTTAGATTGTGGAATACTGTGGCCTGGGAACTTGACTGAGCCTTGGTTCTGGACCCCTGTGGACTGGGAACATGACTGAGGTTTTATTCTGGAACCCTGAGGCCTGGGAACATGACATCTGTTTAGATTGTGGAATACTGTGGCCTGGGAACTTGACTGAGCCTTGGTTCTGGACTCCTGTGGACTGGGAACATGACTGAGGTTTTATTCTGGAACCCTGTGTCCTGTTAACATGACATGGGTGGATTCTGGAACCCTGGGTCCTGTTAACATGACATGGGTGGATTCTGGAACCCTGAGGCCTGGGAACATGACATCTGTTTAGATTGTGGAATACTGTGGCCTGGGAACTTGACTGAGCCTTGGTTCTGGACCCCTGTGGACTGGGAACATGACTGAGGTTTTATTCTGGAACCCTGAGGCCTGGGAACATGACATCTGTTTAGATTGTGGAATACTGTGGCCTGGGAACATAACTGAGGATTGATTCTGGACCCCTGTGGACTGGGAACATGACTGAGGTTTTATTCTGGAACCCTGAGGCCTGGGAACATGACATCTGTTTAGATTGTGGAATACTGTGGCCTGGGAACATAACTGAGGATTGATTCTGGACCCCTGTGGACTGGGAACATGACTGAGGTTTTATTCTGGAACCCTGAGGCCTGTTAACATGACATGGGTGGATTCTGGAACCCTGTGTCCTGTTAACATGACATGGGTGGATTCTGGAACCCTGTGTCCTGTTAACATGACATGGGTGGATTCTGGAACCCTGGGTCCTGTTAACATGACATGGGTGGATTCTGGAACCCTGAGGCCTGGGAACATGACATCTGTTTAGATTGTGGAATACTGTGGCCTGGGAACTTGACTGAGCCTTGGTTCTGGACCCCTGTGGACTGGGAACATGACTGAGGTTTTATTCTGGAACCCTGAGGCCTGGGAACATGACATCTGTTTAGATTGTGGAATACTGTGGCCTGGGAACTTGACTGAGCCTTGGTTCTGGACCCCTGTGGACTGGGAACATGACTGAGGTTTTATTCTGGAACCCTGTGTCCTGTTAACATGACATGGGTGGATTCTGGAACCCTGTGTCCTGTTAACATGACATGGGTGGATTCTGGAACCCTGAGGCCTGGGAACATGACATCTGTTTAGATTGTGGAATACTGTGGCCTGGGAACATAACTGAGCCTTGGTTCTGGACCCCTGTGGACTGGGAACATGACTGAGGTTTTATTCTGGAACCCTGAGGCCTGGGAACATGACATCTGTTTAGATTGTGGAATACTGTGGCCTGGGAACTTGACTGAGCCTTGGTTCTGGACCCCTGTGGACTGGGAACATGACTGAGGTTTTATTCTGGAACCCTGTGTCCTGTTCACATGACATGGGTGGATTCCGGAACCCTGGGTCCTGTTAACATGACATGGGTGGATTCTGGAACCCTGTGTCCTGTTAACATGACATGGGTGGATTCTGGAACCCTGGGTCCTGTTAACATGACATGGGTGGATTCTGGAACCCTGAGGCCTGGGAACATGACATCTGTTTAGATTGTGGAATACTGTGGCCTGGGAACTTGACTGAGCCTTGGTTCTGGACCCCTGTGGACTGGGAACATGACTGAGGTTTTATTCTGGAACCCTGAGGCCTGGGAACATGACATCTGTTTAGATTGTGGAATACTGTGGCCTGGGAACTTGACTGAGCATTGGTTCTGGACCCCTGTGGACTGGGAACATGACTGAGGTTTTATTCTGGAACCCTGAGGCCTGGGAACATGACATCTGTTTAGATTGTGGAATACTGTGGCCTGGGAACATAACTGAGGATTGATTCTGGACCCCTGTGGACTGGGAACATGACTGAGGTTTTATTCTGGAACCCTGAGGCCTGGGAACATGACATCTGTTTAGATTGTGGAATACTGTGGCCTGGGAACTTGACTGAGCCTTGGTTCTGGACCCCTGTGGACTGGAAACATGACTGAGGTTTTATTCTGGAACCCTGGGTCCTGTTAACATGACATGGGTGGATTCTGGAACCCTGAGGCCTGGGAACATGACATCTGTTTAGATTGTGGAATACTGTGGCCTGGGAACATAACTGAGGATTGATTCTGGACCCCTGTGGACTGGGAACATGACTGAGGTTTTATTCTGGAACCCTGAGGCCTGGGAACATGACATCTGTTTAGATTGTGGAATACTGTGGCCTGGGAACTTGACTGAGCCTTGGTTCTGGACCCCTGTGGACTGGGAACATGACTGAGGTTTTATTCTGGAACCCTGAGGCCTGGGAACATGACATCTGTTTAGATTGTGGAATACTGTGGCCTGGGAACTTGACTGAGCCTTGGTTCTGGACCCCTGTGGACTGGGAACATGACTGAGGTTTTATTCTGGAACCCTGAGGCCTGGGAACATGACATCTGTTTAGATTGTGGAATACTGTGGCCTGGGAACATAACTGAGGATTGATTCTGGACCCCTGTGGACTGGGAACATGACTGAGGTTTTATTCTGGAACCCTGAGGCCTGGGAACATGACATCTGTTTAGATTGTGGAATACTGTGGCCTGGGAACTTGACTGAGCCTTGGTTCTGGACCCCTGTGGACTGGGAACATGACTGAGGTTTTATTCTGGAACCCTGAGGCCTGGGAACATGACATCTGTTTAGATTGTGGAATACTGTGCCCTGGGAACATAACTGAGGATTGATTCTGGACCCCTGTGGACTGGGAACATGACTGAGGTTTTATTCTGGAACCCTGAGGCCTGGGAACATGACATCTGTTTAGATTGTGGAATACTGTGGCCTGGGAACTTGACTGAGCCTTGGTTCTGGACCCCTGTGGACTGGAAACATGACTGAGGTTTTATTCTGGAACCCTGGGTCCTGTTAACATGACATGGGTGGATTCTGGAACCCTGAGGCCTGGGAACATGACATCTGTTTAGATTGTGGAATACTGTGGCCTGGGAACATAACTGAGGATTGATTCTGGACCCCTGTGGACTGGGAACATGACTGAGGTTTTATTCTGGAACCCTGAGGCCTGGGAACATGACATCTGTTTAGATTGTGGAATACTGTGGCCTGGGAACTTGACTGAGCCTTGGTTCTGGAACCCTGTGGACTGGGAACATGACTGAGGTTTTATTCTGGAACCCTGAGGCCTGGGAACATGACATCTGTTTAGATTGTGGAATACTGTGGCCTGGGAACTTGACTGAGCCTTGGTTCTGGACCCCTGTGGACTGGGAACATGACTGAGGTTTTATTCTGGAACCCTGAGGCCTGGGAACATGACATCTGTTTAGATTGTGGAATACTGTGGCCTGGGAACATAACTGAGGATTGATTCTGGACCCCTGTGGACTGGGAACATGACTGAGGTTTTATTCTGGAACCCTGAGGCCTGGGAACATGACATCTGTTTAGATTGTGGAATACTGTGGCCTGGGAACTTGACTGAGCCTTGGTTCTGGACCCCTGTGGACTGGGAACATGACTGAGGTTTTATTCTGGAACCCTGAGGCCTGGGAACATGACATCTGTTTAGATTGTGGAATACTGTGCCCTGGGAACATAACTGAGGATTGATTCTGGACCCCTGTGGACTGGGAACATGACTGAGGTTTTATTCTGGAACCCTGAGGCCTGGGAACATGACATCTGTTTAGATTGTGGAATACTGTGGCCTGGGAACTTGACTGAGCCTTGGTTCTGGACCCCTGTGGACTGGGAACATGACTGAGGTTTTATTCTGGAACCCTGGGTCCTGTTAACATGACATGGGTGGATTCTGGAACCCTGAGGCCTGGGAACATGACATCTGTTTAGATTGTGGAATACTGTGGCCTGGGAACATAACTGAGGATTGATTCTGGACCCCTGTGGACTGGGAACATGACTGAGGTTTTATTCTGGAACCCTGAGGCCTGGGAACATGACATGGGTGGATTCTGGAACCCTGTGTCCTGTTAACATGACATGGGTGGATTCTGGAACCCTGAGGCCTGGGAACATGACATCTGTTTAGATTGTGGAATACTGTGGCCTGGGAACATAACTGAGGATTGATTCTGGACCCCTGTGGACTGGGAACATGACTGAGGTTTTATTCTGGAACCCTGAGGCCTGGGAACATGACATCTGTTTAGATTGTGGAATACTGTGGCCTGGGAACTTGACTGAGCCTTGGTTCTGGACCCCTGTGGACTGGGAACATGACTGAGGTTTTATTCTGGAACCCTGAGGCCTGGGAACATGACATCTGTTTAGATTGTGGAATACTGTGGCCTGGGAACTTGACTGAGCCTTGGTTCTGGACCCCTGTGGACTGGGAACATGACTGAGATTTTATTCTGGAACCCTGAGGCCTGGGGACATGACATGGGTGGATTCTGGAACCCTGTGTCCTGTTAACTTGACATGGGTGGATTCTGGAACCCTGGGTCCTGTTAACATGACATGGGTGGATTCTGGAACCCTGTGTCCTGTTAACATGACATGGGTGGATTCTGGAACCCTGAGGCCTGGGAACATGACATCTGTTTAGATTGTGGAATACTGTGGCCTGGGAACATAACTGAGCCTTGGTTCTGGACCCCTGTGGACTGGGAACATGACTGAGGTTTTATTCTGGAACCCTGAGGCCTGGGAACATGACATCTGTTTAGATTGTGGAATACTGTGGCCTGGGAACTTGACTGAGCCTTGGTTCTGGACCCCTGTGGACTGGGAACATGACTGAGGTTTTATTCTGGAACCCTGTGTCCTGTTCACATGACATGGGTGGATTCTGGAACCCTGGGTCCTGTTAACATGACATGGGTGGATTCTGGAACCCTGTGTCCTGTTAACATGACATGGGTGGATTCTGGAACCCTGTGTCCTGTTAACATGACATGGGTGGATTCTGGAACCCTGAGGCCTGGGAACATGACATCTGTTTAGATTGTGGAATACTGTGGCCTGGGAACTTGACTGAGCCTTGGTTCTGGACCCCTGTGGACTGGGAACATGACTGAGGTTTTATTCTGGAACCCTGAGGCCTGGGAACATGACATCTGTTTAGATTGTGGAATACTGTGGCCTGGGAACTTGACTGAGCCTTGGTTCTGGACCCCTGTGGACTGGGAACATGACTGAGGTTTTATTCTGGAACCCTGAGGCCTGGGAACATGACATCTGTTTAGATTGTGGAATACTGTGGCCTGGGAACATAACTGAGGATTGATTCTGGACCCCTGTGGACTGGGAACATGACTGAGGTTTTATTCTGGAACCCTGAGGCCTGGGAACATGACATCTGTTTAGATTGTGGAATACTGTGGCCTGGGAACTTGACTGAGCCTTGGTTCTGGACCCCTGTGGACTGGGAACATGACTGAGGTTTTATTCTGGAACCCTGGGTCCTGTTAACATGACATGGGTGGATTCTGGAACCCTGAGGCCTGGGAACATGACATCTGTTTAGATTGTGGAATACTGTGGCCTGGGAACATAACTGAGGATTGATTCTGGACCCCTGTGGACTGGGAACATGACTGAGGTTTTATTCTGGAACCCTGAGGCCTGGGAACATGACATCTGTTTAGATTGTGGAATACTGTGGCCTGGGAACTTGACTGAGCCTTGGTTCTGGACCCCTGTGGACTGGGAACATGACTGAGGTTTTATTCTGGAACCCTGAGGCTGGGAACATGACATCTGTTTAGATTGTGGAATACTGTGGCCTGGGAACTTGACTGAGCCTTGGTTCTGGACCCCTGTGGACTGGGAACATGACTGAGGTTTTATTCTGGAACCCTGAGGCCTGGGAACATGACATCTGTTTAGATTGTGGAATACTGTGGCCTGGGAACTTGACTGAGCCTTGGTTCTGGACCCCTGTGGACTGGGAACATGACTGAGGTTTTATTCTGGAACCCTGAGGCCTGGGAACATGACATCTGTTTAGATTGTGGAATACTGTGGCCTGGGAACTTGACTGAGCCTTGGTTCTGGACCCCTGTGGACTGGGAACATGACTGAGATTTTATTCTGGAACCCTGAGGCCTGGGAACATGACATGGGTGGATTCTGGAACCCTGTGTCCTGTTAACATGACATGGGTGGATTCTGGAACCCTGGGTCCTGTTAACATGACATGGGTGGATTCTGGAACCCTGTGTCCTGTTAACATGACATGGGTGGATTCTGGAACCCTGAGGCCTGGGAACATGACATCTGTTTAGATTGTGGAATACTGTGGCCTGGGAACATAACTGAGCCTTGGTTCTGGACCCCTGTGGACTGGGAACATGACTGAGGTTTTATTCTGGAACCCTGAGGCCTGGGAACATGACATCTGTTTAGATTGTGGAATACTGTGGCCTGGGAACTTGACTGAGCCTTGGTTCTGGACCCCTGTGGACTGGGAACATGACTGAGGTTTTATTCTGGAACCCTGTGTCCTGTTCACATGACATGGGTGGATTCTGGAACCCTGGGTCCTGTTAACATGACATGGGTGGATTCTGGAACCCTGTGTCCTGTTAACATGACATGGGTGGATTCTGGAACCCTGTGTCCTGTTAACATGACATGGGTGGATTCTGGAACCCTGAGGCCTGGGAACATGACATCTGTTTAGATTGTGGAATACTGTGGCCTGGGAACTTGACTGAGCCTTGGTTCTGGACCCCTGTGGACTGGGAACATGACTGAGGTTTTATTCTGGAACCCTGAGGCCTGGGAACATGACATCTGTTTAGATTGTGGAATACTGTGGCCTGGGAACTTGACTGAGCCTTGGTTCTGGACCCCTTTGGACTGGGAACATGACTGAGGTTTTATTCTGGAACCCTGAGGCCTGGGAACATGACATCTGTTTAGATTGTGGAATACTGTGGCCTGGGAACATAACTGAGGATTGATTCTGGACCCCTGTGGACTGGGAACATGACTGAGGTTTTATTCTGGAACCCTGAGGCCTGGGAACATGACATCTGTTTAGATTGTGGAATACTGTGGCCTGGGAACTTGACTGAGCCTTGGTTCTGGACCCCTGTGGACTGGGAACATGACTGAGGTTTTATTCTGGAACCCTGGGTCCTGTTAACATGACATGGGTGGATTCTGGAACCCTGAGGCCTGGGAACATGACATCTGTTTAGATTGTGGAATACTGTGGCCTGGGAACATAACTGAGGATTGATTCTGGACCCCTGTGGACTGGGAACATGACTGAGGTTTTATTCTGGAACCCTGAGGCCTGGGAACATGACATCTGTTTAGATTGTGGAATACTGTGGCCTGGGAACTTGACTGAGCCTTGGTTCTGGAACCCTGTGGACTGGGAACATGACTGAGGTTTTATTCTGGAACCCTGAGGCCTGGGAACATGACATCTGTTTAGATTGTGGAATACTGTGGCCTGGGAACTTGACTGAGCCTTGGTTCTGGACCCCTGTGGACTGGGAACATGACTGAGGTTTTATTCTGGAACCCTGAGGCCTGGGAACATGACATCTGTTTAGATTGTGGAATACTGTGGCCTGGGAACTTGACTGAGCCTTGGTTCTGGACCCCTGTGGACTGGGAACATGACTGAGGTTTTATTCTGGAACCCTGAGGCCTGGGAACATGACATCTGTTTAGATTGTGGAATACTGTGGCCTGGGAACTTGACTGAGCCTTGGTTCTGGACCCCTGTGGACTGGGAACATGACTGAGGTTTTATTCTGGAACACTGGGTCCTGTTAATATGACATGGGTGGATTCTGGAACCCTGAGGCCTGGGAACATGACATCTGTTTAGATTGTGGAATTCTGTGGCCTGGGAACATAACTGAGGATTGATTCTGGACCCCTGTGGACTGGGAACATGACTGAGGTTTTATTCTGGAACCCTGAGGCCTGGGAACATGACATGGGTGGATTCTGGAACCCTGTGTCCTGTTAACATGACATGGGTGGATTCTGGAACCCTGAGGCCTGGGAACATGACATCTGTTTAGATTGTGGAATACTGTGGCCTGGGAACATAACTGAGGATTGATTCTGGACCCCTGTGGACTGGGAACATGACTGAGGTTTTATTCTGGAACCCTGAGGCCTGGGAACATGACATCTGTTTAGATTGTGGAATACTGTGGCCTGGGAACTTGACTGAGCCTTGGTTCTGGACCCCTGTGGACTGGGAACATGACTGAGGTTTTATTCTGGAACCCTGAGGCCTGGGAACATGACATCTGTTTAGATTGTGGAATACTGTGGCCTGGGAACTTGACTGAGCCTTGGTTCTGGACCCCTGTGGACTGGGAACATGACTGAGATTTTATTCTGGAACCCTGAGGCCTGGGAACATGACATGGGTGGATTCTGGAACCCTGTGTCCTGTTAACATGACATGGGTGGATTCTGGAACCCTGGGTCCTGTTAACATGACATGGGTGGATTCTGGAACCCTGAGGCCTGGGAACATGACATCTGTTTAGATTGTGGAATACTGTGGCCTGGGAACATAACTGAGCCTTGGTTCTGGACCCCTGTGGACTGGGAACATGACTGAGGCTTTATTCTGGAACCCTGAGGCCTGGGAACATGACATCTGTTTAGATTGTGGAATACTGTGGCCTGGGAACTTGACTGAGCCTTGGTTCTGGACCCCTGTGGACTGGGAACATGACTGAGGTTTTATTCTGGAACCCTGAGGCCTGGGAATATGACATCTGTTTAGATTGTGGAATACTGTGGCCTGGGAACTTGACTGAGCCTTGGTTCTGGACCCCTGTGGACTGGGAACATGACTGAGGTTTTATTCTGGAACCCTGAGGCCTGGGAACATGACATCTGTTTAGATTGTGGAATACTGTGGCCTGGGAACTTGACTGAGCCTTGGTTCTGGACCCCTGTGGACTGGGAACATGACTGAGGTTTTATTCTGGAACCCTGAGGCCTGGGAACATGACATCTGTTTAGATTGTGGAATACTGTGGCCTGGGAACTTGACTGAGCCTTGGTTCTGACCCCTGTGGACTGGGAACATGACTGAGGTTTTATTCTGGAACCCTGAGGCCTGGGAACATGACATGGGTGGATTCTGGAACCCTGGGTCCTGTTAACATGACATGGGTGGATTCTGGAACCCTGAGGCCTGGGAACATGACATCTGTTTAGATTGTGGAATACTGTGGCCTGGGAACATAACTGAGGATTGATTCTGGACCCCTGTGGACTGGGAACATGACTGAGGTTTTATTCTGGAACCCTGAGGCCTGGGAACATGACATGGGTGGATTCTGGAACCCTGTGTCCTGTTAACATGACATGGGTGGATTCTGGAACCCTGAGGCCTGGGAACATGACATCTGTTTAGATTGTGGAATACTGTGGCCTGGGAACTTGACTGAGCCTTGGTTCTGGACCCCTGTGGACTGGGAACATGACTGAGGTTTTATTCTGGAACCCTGAGGCCTGGGAACATGACATGGGTGGATTCTGGAACCCTGTGTCCTGTTAACATGACATGGGTGGATTCTGGAACCCTGGGTCCTGTTAACATGACATGGGTGGATTCTGGAACCCTGTGTCCTGTTAACATGACATGGGTGGATTCTGGAACCCTGAGGCCTGGGAACATGACATCTGTTTAGATTGTGGAATACTGTGGCCTGGGAACTTGACTGAGCCTTGGTTCTGGACCCCTGTGGACTGGGAACATGACTGAGGTTTTATTCTGGAACCCTGAGGCCTGGGAACATGACATCTGTTTAGATTGTGGAATACTGTGGCCTGGGAACATAACTGAGGATTGATTCTGGACCCCTGTGGACTGGGAACATGACTGAGGTTTTATTCTGGAACCCTGAGGCCTGGGAACATGACATCTGTTTAGATTGTGGAATACTGTGGCCTGGGAACTTGACTGAGCCTTGGTTCTGGACCCCTGTGGACTGGGAACATGACTGAGGTTTTATTCTGGAACCCTGAGGCCTGGGAACATGACATCTGTTTAGATTGTGGAATACTGTGGCCTGGGAACATAACTGAGGATTGATTCTGGACCCCTGTGGACTGGGAACATGACTGAGGTTTTATTCTGGAACCCTGAGGCCTGGGAACATGACATCTGTTTAGATTGTGGAATACTGTGGCCTGGGAACTTGACTGAGCCTTGGTTCTGGACCCCTGTGGACTGGGAACATGACTGAGGTTTTATTCTGGAACCCTGGGTCCTGTTAACATGACATGGGTGGATTCTGGAACCCTGAGGCCTGGGAACATGACATCTGTTTAGATTGTGGAATACTGTGGCCTGGGAACATAACTGAGGATTGATTCTGGACCCCTGTGGACTGGGAACATGACTGAGGTTTTATTCTGGAACCCTGAGGCCTGGGAACATGACATCTGTTTAGATTGTGGAATACTGTGGCCTGGGAACTTGACTGAGCCTTGGTTCTGGAACCCTGTGGACTGGGAACATGACTGAGGTTTTATTCTGGAACCCTGAGGCCTGGGAACATGACATCTGTTTAGATTGTGGAATACTGTGGCCTGGGAACTTGACTGAGCCTTGGTTCTGGACCCCTGTGGACTGGGAACATGACTGAGGTTTTATTCTGGAACCCTGAGGCCTGGGAACATGACATCTGTTTAGATTGTGGAATACTGTGGCCTGGGAACTTGACTGAGCCTTGGTTCTGGACCCCTGTGGACTGGGAACATGACTGAGGTTTTATTCTGGAACACTGGGTCCTGTTAATATGACATGGGTGGATTCTGGAACCCTGAGGCCTGGGAACATGACATCTGTTTAGATTGTGGAATTCTGTGGCCTGGGAACATAACTGAGGATTGATTCTGGACCCCTGTGGACTGGGAACATGACTGAGGTTTTATTCTGGAACCCTGAGGCCTGGGAACATGACATGGGTGGATTCTGGAACCCTGTGTCCTGTTAACATGACATGGGTGGATTCTGGAACCCTGGGTCCTGTTAACATGACATGGGTGGATTCTGGAACCCTGAGGCCTGGGAACATGACATCTGTTTAGATTGTGGAATACTGTGGCCTGGGAACATAACTGAGCCTTGGTTCTGGACCCCTGTGGACTGGGAACATGACTGAGGCTTTATTCTGGAACCCTGAGGCCTGGGAACATGACATCTGTTTAGATTGTGGAATACTGTGGCCTGGGAACTTGACTGAGCCTTGGTTCTGGACCCCTGTGGACTGGGAACATGACTGAGGTTTTATTCTGGAACCCTGAGGCCTGGGAATATGACATCTGTTTAGATTGTGGAATACTGTGGCCTGGGAACTTGACTGAGCCTTGGTTCTGGACCCCTGTGGACTGGGAACATGACTGAGGTTTTATTCTGGAACCCTGAGGCCTGGGAACATGACATCTGTTTAGATTGTGGAATACTGTGGCCTGGGAACTTGACTGAGCCTTGGTTCTGGACCCCTGTGGACTGGGAACATGACTGAGGTTTTATTCTGGAACCCTGAGGCCTGGGAACATGACATCTGTTTAGATTGTGGAATACTGTGGCCTGGGAACTTGACTGAGCCTTGGTTCTGACCCCTGTGGACTGGGAACATGACTGAGGTTTTATTCTGGAACCCTGAGGCCTGGGAACATGACATGGGTGGATTCTGGAACCCTGGGTCCTGTTAACATGACATGGGTGGATTCTGGAACCCTGAGGCCTGGGAACATGACATCTGTTTAGATTGTGGAATACTGTGGCCTGGGAACATAACTGAGGATTGATTCTGGACCCCTGTGGACTGGGAACATGACTGAGGTTTTATTCTGGAACCCTGAGGCCTGGGAACATGACATGGGTGGATTCTGGAACCCTGTGTCCTGTTAACATGACATGGGTGGATTCTGGAACCCTGAGGCCTGGGAACATGACATCTGTTTAGATTGTGGAATACTGTGGCCTGGGAACTTGACTGAGCCTTGGTTCTGGACCCCTGTGGACTGGGAACATGACTGAGGTTTTATTCTGGAACCCTGAGGCCTGGGAACATGACATGGGTGGATTCTGGAACCCTGTGTCCTGTTAACATGACATGGGTGGATTCTGGAACCCTGGGTCCTGTTAACATGACATGGGTGGATTCTGGAACCCTGTGTCCTGTTAACATGACATGGGTGGATTCTGGAACCCTGAGGCCTGGGAACATGACATCTGTTTAGATTGTGGAATACTGTGGCCTGGGAACTTGACTGAGCCTTGGTTCTGGACCCCTGTGGACTGGGAACATGACTGAGGTTTTATTCTGGAACCCTGAGGCCTGGGAACATGACATCTGTTTAGATTGTGGAATACTGTGGCCTGGGAACATAACTGAGGATTGATTCTGGACCCCTGTGGACTGGGAACATGACTGAGGTTTTATTCTGGAACCCTGAGGCCTGGGAACATGACATCTGTTTAGATTGTGGAATACTGTGGCCTGGGAACTTGACTGAGCCTTGGTTCTGGACCCCTGTGGACTGGGAACATGACTGAGGTTTTATTCTGGAACCCTGAGGCCTGGGAACATGACATCTGTTTAGATTGTGGAATACTGTGGCCTGGGAACTTGACTGAGCCTTGGTTCTGGACCCCTGTGGACTGGGAACATGACTGAGGTTTTATTCTGGAACCCTGAGGCCTGGGAACATGACATGGGTGGATTCTGGAACCCTGTGTCCTGTTAACATGACATGGGTGGATTCTGGAACCCTGGGTCCTGTTAACATGACATGGGTGGATTCTGGAACCCTGTGTCCTGTTAACATGACATGGGTGGATTCTGGAACCCTGAGGCCTGGGAACATGACATCTGTTTAGATTGTGGAATACTGTGGCCTGGGAACATAACTGAGCCTTGGTTCTGGACCCCTGTGGACTGGGAACATGACTGAGGTTTTATTCTGGAACCCTGAGGCCTGGGAACATGACATCTGTTTAGATTGTGGAATACTGTGGCCTGGGAACTTGACTGAGCCTTGGTTCTGGACCCCTGTGGACTGGGAACATGACTGAGGTTTTATTCTGGAACCCTGAGGCCTGGGAACATGACATCTGTTTAGATTGTGGAATACTGTGGCCTGGGAACTTGACTGAGCCTTGGTTCTGGACCCCTGTGGACTGGGAACAAGACTGAGGTTTTATTCTGGAACCCTGAGGCCTGGGAACATGACATCTGTTTAGATTGTGGAATACTGTGGCCTGGGAACTTGACTGAGCCTTGGTTCTGGACCCCTGTGGACTGGGAACATGACTGAGGTTTTATTCTGGAACCCTGAGGCCTGGGAACATGACATCTGTTTAGATTGTGGAATACTGTGGCCTGGGAACTTGACTGAGCCTTGGTTCTGGACCCCTGTGGACTGGGAACATGACTGAGGTTTTATTCTGGAACCCTGTGTCCTGTTAACATGACATGGGTGGATTCTGGAACCCTGGGTCCTGTTAACATGACATGGGTGGATTCTGGAACCCTGAGGCCTGGGAACATGACATCTGTTTAGATTGTGGAATACTGTGGCCTGGGAACTTGACTGAGCCTTGGTTCTGGACCCCTGTGGACTGGGAACATGACTGAGGTTTTATTCTGGAACCCTGAGGCCTGGGAACATGACATGGGTGGATTCTGGAACCCTGTGTCCTGTTAACATGACATGGGTAGATTCTGGAACCCTGGGTCCTGTTAACATGACATGGGTGGATTCTGGAACCCTGTGTCCTGTTAACATGACATGGGTGGATTCTGGAACCCTGAGGCCTGGGAACATGACATCTGTTTAGATTGTGGAATACTGTGGCCTGGGAACTTGACTGAGCCTTGGATCTGGACCCCTGTGGACTGGGAACATGACTGAGGTTTTATTCTGGAACCCTGAGGCCTGGGAACATGACATCTGTTTAGATTGTGGAATACTGTGGCCTGGGAACATAACTGAGGATTGATTCTGGACCCCTGTGGACTGGGAACATGACTGAGGTTTTATTCTGGAACCCTGAGGCCTGGGAACATGACATGGGTGGATTCTGGAACCCTGTGTCCTGTTAACATGACATGGGTGGATTCTGGAACCCTGAGGCCTGGGAACATGACATCTGTTTAGATTGTGGAATACTGTGGCCTGGGAACATAACTGAGGATTGATTCTGGACCCCTGTGGACTGGGAACATGACTGAGGTTTTATTCTGGAACCCTGAGGCCTGGGAACATGACATCTGTTTAGATTGTGGAATACTGTGGCCTGGGAACTTGACTGAGCCTTGGTTCTGGACCCCTGTGGACTGGGAACATGACTGAGGTTTTATTCTGGAACCCTGAGGCCTGGGAACATGACATCTGTTTAGATTGTGGAATACTGTGGCCTGGGAACTTGACTGAGCCTTGGTTCTGGACCCCTGTGGACTGGGAACATGACTGAGGTTTTATTCTGGAACCCTGAGGCCTGGGAACATGACATGGGTGGATTCTGGAACCCTGTGTCCTGTTAACATGACATGGGTGGATTCTGGAACCCTGGGTCCTGTTAACATGACATGGGTGGATTCTGGAACCCTGTGTCCTGTTAACATGACATGGGTGGATTCTGGAACCCTGAGGCCTGGGAACATGACATCTGTTTAGATTGTGGAATACTGTGGCCTGGGAACATAACTGAGCCTTGGTTCTGGACCCCTGTGGACTGGGAACATGACTGAGGTTTTATTCTGGAACCCTGAGGCCTGGGAACATGACATCTGTTTAGATTGTGGAATACTGTGGCCTGGGAACATAACTGAGGATTGATTCTGGACCCCTGTGGACTGGGAACATGACTGAGGTTTTATTCTGGAACCCTGAGGCCTGGGAACATGACATCTGTTTAGATTGTGGAATACTGTGGCCTGGGAACTTGACTGAGCCTTGGTTCTGGACCCCTGTGGACTGGGAACATGACTGAGGTTTTATTCTGGAACCCTGAGGCCTGGGAACATGACATCTGTTTAGATTGTGGAATACTGTGGCCTGGGAACTTGACTGAGCCTTGGTTCTGGACCCCTGTGGACTGGGAACATGACTGAGGTTTTATTCTGGAACCCTGTGTCCTGTTAACATGACATGGGTGGATTCTGGAACCCTGGGTCCTGTTAACATGACATGGGTGGAGTCTGGAACCCTGAGGCCTGGGAACATGACATCTGTTTAGATTGTGGAATACTGTGGCCTGGGAACATAACTGAGGATTGATTCTGGACCCCTGTGGACTGGGAACATGACTGAGGTTTTATTCTGGAACCCTGAGGCCTGGGAACATGACATGGGTGGATTCTGGAACCCTGTGTCCTGTTAACATGACATGGGTTGATTCTGGAACCCTGAGGCCTGGGAACATGACATCTGTTTAGATTGTGGAATACTGTGGCCTGGGAACTTGACTGAGCCTTGGTTCTGGACCCCTGTGGACTGGGAACATGACTGAGGTTTTATTCTGGAACCCTGAGGCCTGGGAACATGACATGGGTGGATTCTGGAACCCTGTGTCCTGTTAACATGACATGGGTGGATTCTGGAACCCTGGGTCCTGTTAACATGACATGGGTGGATTCTGGAACCCTGTGTCCTGTTAACATGACATGGGTGGATTCTGGAACCCTGAGGCCTGGGAACATGACATCTGTTTAGATTGTGGAATACTGTGGCCTGGGAACTTGACTGAGCCTTGGTTCTGGACCCCTGTGGACTGGGAACATGACTGAGGTTTTATTCTGGAACCCTGAGGCCTGGGAACATGACATCTGTTTAGATTGTGGAATACTGTGGCCTGGGAACATAACTGAGGATTGATTCTGGACCCCTGTGGACTGGGAACATGACTGAGGTTTTATTCTGGAACCCTGAGGCCTGGGAACATGACATGGGTGGATTCTGGAACCCTGGGTCCTGTTAACATGACATGGGTGGATTCTGGAACCCTGAGGCCTGGGAACATGACATCTGTTTAGATTGTGGAATACTGTGGCCTGGGAACATAACTGAGGATTGATTCTGGACCCCTGTGGACTGGGAACATGACTGAGGTTTTATTCTGGAACCCTGAGGCCTGGGAACATGACATCTGTTTAGACTGTGGAATACTGTGGCCTGGGAACATAACTGAGGATTGATTCTGGACCCCTGTGGACTGGGAACGTGACTGAGGTTTTATTCTGGAACCCTGAGGCCTGTTAACATGACATGGGTGGATTCTGGAACCCTGTGTCCTGTTAACATGACATGGGTGGATTCTGGAACCCTGTGTCCTGTTAACATGACATGGGTGGATTCTGGAACCCTGGGTCCTGTTAACATGACATGGGTGGATTCTGGAACCCTGAGGCCTGGGAACATGACATCTGTTTAGATTGTGGAATACTGTGGCCTGGGAACTTGACTGAGCCTTGGTTCTGGACCCCTGTGGACTGGGAACATGACTGAGGTTTTATTCTGGAACCCTGAGGCCTGGGAACATGACATCTGTTTAGATTGTGGAATACTGTGGCCTGGGAACTTGACTGAGCCTTGGTTCTGGACCCCTGTGGACTGGGAACATGACTGAGGTTTTATTCTGGAACCCTGAGGCCTGGGAACATGACATGGGTGGATTCTGGAACCCTGGGTCCTGTTAACATGACATGGGTGGATTTTGGAACCCTGAGGCCTGGGAACATGACATCTGTTTAGATTGTGGAATACTGTGGCCTGGGAACTTGACTGAGCCTTGGTTCTGGACCCCTGTGGACTGGGAACATGACTGAGGTTTTATTCTGGAACCCTGAGGCCTGGGAACATGACATCTGTTTAGATTGTGGAATACTGTGGCCTGGGAACTTGACTGAGCCTTGGTTCTGGACCCCTGTGGACTGGGAACATGACTGAGGTTTTATTCTGGAACCCTGAGGCCTGGGAACATGACATGGGTGTATTCTGGAACCCTGGGTCCTGTTAACATGACATGGGTGGATTCTGGAACCCTGGGTCCTGTTAACATGACATGGGTGGATTCTGGAACCCTGGGTCCTGTTAACATGACATGGGTGGATTCTGGAACCCTGAGGCCTGGGAACATGACATCTGTTTAGATTGTGGAATACTGTGGCCTGGGAACTTGACTGAGCCTTGGTTCTGGACCCCTGTGGACTGGGAACATGACTGAGGTTTTATACTGGAACCCTGTGTCCTGTTAACATGACATGGGTGGATTCTGGAACCCTGTGTCCTGTTAACATGACATGGGTGGATTCTGGAACCCTGAGGCCTGGGAACATGACATCTGTTTAGGTTGTGGAATACTGTGGCCTGGGAACATAACTGAGGATTGATTCTGGACCCCTGTGGACTGGGAACATGACTGAGGTTTTATTCTGGAACCCTGAGGCCTGGGAACATGACATCTGTTTAGATTGTGGAATACTGTGGCCTGGGAACATAACTGAGGATTGATTCTGGACCCCTGTGGACTGGGAACATGACTGAGGTTTTATTCTGGAAGCCTGAGGCCTGGGAACATGACATGGGTGGATTCTGGAACCCTGGGTCCTGTTAACATGACATGGGTGGATTCTGGAACCCTGAGGCCTGGGAACATGACATCTGTTTAGATTGTGGAATACTGTGGCCTGGGAACATAACTGAGGATTGATTCTGGACCCCTGTGGACTGGGAACATGACTGAGGTTTTATTCTGGAACCCTGAGGCCTGGGAACATGACATGGGTGGATTCTGGAACCCTGGGTCCTGTTAACATGACATGGGTGGATTCTGGAACCCTGAGGCCTGGGAACATGACATCTGTTTAGATTGTGGAATACTGTGGCCTGGGAACATAACTGAGGATTGATTCTGGACCCCTGTGGACTGGGAACATGACTGAGGTTTTATTCTGGAACCCTGAGGCCTGGGAACATGACATCTGTTTAGACTGTGGAATACTGTGGCCTGGGAACATAACTGAGGATTGATTCTGGACCCCTGTGGACTTGGAACATGACTGAGGTTTTATTCTGGAACCCTGAGGCTTGTTAACATGACATGGGTGGATTCTGGAACCCTGTGTCCTGTTAACATGACATGGGTGGATTCTGGAACCCTGTGTCCTGTTAACATGACATGGGTGGATTCTGGAACCCTGGGTCCTGTTAACATGACATGGGTGGATTCTGGAACCCTGAGGCCTGGGAACATGACATCTGTTTAGATTGTGGAATACTGTGGCCTGGGAACTTGACTGAGCCTTGGTTCTGGACCCCTGTGGACTGGGAACATGACTGAGGTTTTATTCTGGAACCCTGAGGCCTGGGAACATGACATCTGTTTAGATTGTGGAATACTGTGGCCTGGGAACTTGACTGAGCCTTGGTTCTGGACCCCTGTGGACTGGGAACATGACTGAGGTTTTATTCTGGAACCCTGAGGCCTGGGAACATGACATGGGTGGATTCTGGAACCCTGGGTCCTGTTAACATGACATGGGTGGATTTTGGAACCCTGAGGCCTGGGAACATGACATCTGTTTAGATTGTGGAATACTGTGGCCTGGGAACTTGACTGAGCCTTGGTTCTGGACCCCTGTGGACTGGGAACATGACTGAGGTTTTATTCTGGAACCCTGAGGCCTGGGAACATGACATCTGTTTAGATTGTGGAATACTGTGGCCTGGGAACTTGACTGAGCCTTGGTTCTGGACCCTGTGGACTGGGAACATGACTGAGGTTTTATTCTGGAACCCTGAGGCCTGGGAACATGACATGGGTGGATTCTGGAACCCTGGGTCCTGTTAACATGACATAGGTGGATTCTGGAACCCTGTGTCCTGTTAACATGACATGGGTGGATTCTGGAACCCTGGGTCCTGTTAACATGACATGGGTGGATTCTGGAACCCTGAGGCCTGGGAACATGACATCTGTTTAGATTGTGGAATACTGTGGCCTGGGAACTTGACTGAGCCTTGGTTCTGGACCCCTGTGGACTGGGAACATGACTGAGGTTTTTTTCTGGAACCCTGAGGCCTGGGAACATGACATCTGTTTAGATTGTGGAATACTGTGGCCTGGGAACTTGACTGAGCCTTGGTTCTGGACCCCTGTGGACTGGGAACATGACTGAGGTTTTATTCTGGAACCCTGAGGCCTGGGAACATGACATGGGTGGATTCTGGAACCCTGGGTCCTGTTAACATGACATGGGTGGATTTTGGAACCCTGAGGCCTGGGAACATGACATCTGTTTAGATTGTGGAATACTGTGGCCTGGGAACTTGACTGAGCCTTGGTTCTGGACCCCTGTGGACTGGGAACATGACTGAGGTTTTATTCTGGAACCCTGAGGCCTGGGAACATGACATCTGTTTAGATTGTGGAATACTGTGCCCTGGGAACATAACTGAGCCTTGGTTCTGGACCCCTGTGGACTGGGAACATGACTGAGGTTTTATTCTGGAACCCTGAGGCCTGGGAACATGACATCTGTTTAGATTGTGGAATACTGTGGCCTGGGAACTTGACTGAGCCTTGGTTCTGGACCCCTGTGGACTGGGAACATGACTGAGGTTTTATTCTGGAACCCTGAGGCCTGGGAACATGACATCTGTTTAGATTGTGGAATACTGTGGCCTGGGAACTTGACTGAGCCTTGGTTCTGGACCCCTGTGGACTGGGAACATGACTGAGGTTTTATTCTGGAACCCTGAGGCCTGGGAACATGACATGGGTGGATTCTGGAACCCTGGGACCTGTTAACATGACATGGGTGGATTCTGGAACCCTGAGGCCTGGGAACATGACATCTGTTTAGATTGTGGAATACTGTGGCCTGGGAACATAACTGAGCCTTGGTTCTGGACCCCTGTGGACTGGGAACATGACTGAGGTTTTATTCTGGAACCCTGAGGCCTGGGAACATGACATCTGTTTAGATTGTGGAATACTGTGGCCTGGGAACTTGACCGAGCCTTGGTTCTGGACCCCTGTGGACTGGGAACATGACTGAGGTTTTATTCTGGAACCCTGAGGCCTGGGAACATGACATGGGTGGATTCTGGAACCCTGGGTCCTGTTAACATGACATGGGTGGATTCTGGAACCCTGAGGCCTGGGAACATGACATCTGTTTAGATTGTGGAATACTGTGGCCTGGGAACATAACTGAGCCTTGGTTCTGGACCCCTGTGGACTGGGAACATGACTGAGGTTTTATTCTGGAACCCTGAGGCCTGGGAACATGACATCTGTTTAGATTGTGGAATACTGTGGCCTGGGAACTTGACTGAGCCTTGGTTCTGGACCCCTGTGGACTGGGAACATGACTGAGGTTTTATTCTGGAACCCTGAGGCCTGGGAACATGACATCTGTTTAGATTGTGCAATACTGTGGCCTGGGAACTTGACTGAGCCTTGGTTCTGGACCCCTGTGGACTGGGAACATGACTGAGGTTTTATTCTGGAACCCTGAGGCCTGGGAACATGACATCTGTTTAGATTGTGGAATACTGTGGCCTGGGAACATAACTGAGGATTGATTCTGGACCCCTGTGGACTGGGAACATGACTGAGGTTTTATTCTGGAAGCCTGAGGCCTGGGAACATGACATGGGTGGATTCTGGAACCCTGGGTCCTGTTAACATGACATGGGTGGATTCTGGAACCCTGAGGCCTGGGAACATGACATCTGTTTAGATTGTGGAATACTGTGGCCTGGGAACATAACTGAGCCTTGGTTCTGGACCCCTGTGGACTGGGAACATGACTGAGGTTTTATTCTGGAACCCTGAGGCCTGGGAACATGACATCTGTTTAGATTGTGGAATACTGTGGCCTGGGAACTTGACTGAGCCTTGGTTCTGGACCCCTGTGGACTGGGAACATGACTGAGGTTTTATTCTGGAACCCTGAGGCCTGGGAACATGACATCTGTTTAGATTGTGGAATACTGTGGCCTGGGAACTTGACTGAGCCTTGGTTCTGGACCCCTGTGGACTGGGAACATGACTGAGGTTTTATTCTGGAACCCTGAGGCCTGGGAACATGACATGGGTGGATTCTGGAACCCTGGGTCCTGTTAACATGACATGGGTGGATTTTGGTACCCTGAGGCCTGGGAACATGACATCTGTTTAGATTGTGGAATACTGTGGCCTGGGAACTTGACTGAGCCTTGGTTCTGGACCCCTGTGGACTGGGAACATGACTGAGGTTTTATTCTGGAACCCTGAGGCCTGGGAACATGACATCTGTTTAGATTGTGGAATACTGTGGCCTGGGAACTTGACTGAGCCTTGGTTCTGGACCCCTGTGGACTGGGAACATGACTGAGGTTTTATTCTGGAACCCTGAGGCCTGGGAACATGACATGGGTGGATTCTGGAACCCTGGGTCCTGTTAACATGACATGGGTGGATTCTGGAACCCTGGGTCCTGTTAACATGACATGGGTGGATTCTGGAACCCTGGGTCCTGTTAACATGACATGGGTGGATTCTGGAACCCTGAGGCCTGGGAACATGACATCTGTTTAGATTGTGGAATACTGTGGCCTGGGAACTTGACTGAGCCTTGGTTCTGGACCCCTGTGGACTGGGAACATGACTGAGGTTTTATTCTGGAACCCTGTGTCCTGTTAACATGACATGGGTGGATTCTGGAACCCTGTGTCCTGTTAACATGACATGGGTGGATTCTGGAACCCTGAGGCCTGGGAACATGACATCTGTTTAGATTGTGGAATACTGTGGCCTGGGAACATAACTGAGGATTGATTCTGGACCCCTGTGGACTGGGAACATGACTGAGGTTTTATTCTGGAACCCTGAGGCCTGGGAACATGACATCTGTTTAGATTGTGGAATACTGTGGCCTGGGAACATAACTGAGGATTGATTCTGGACCCCTGTGGACTGGGAACATGACTGAGGTTTTATTCTGGAACCCTGAGGCCTGGGAACATGACATGGGTGGATTCTGGAACCCTGGGTCCTGTTAACATGACATGGGTGGATTCTGGAACCCTGAGGCCTGGGAACATGACATCTGTTTAGATTGTGGAATACTGTGGCCTGGGAACATAACTGAGGATTGATTCTGGACCCCTGTGGACTGGGAACATGACTGAGGTTTTATTCTGGAACCCTGAGGCCTGGGAACATGACATGGGTGGATTCTGGAACCCTGGGTCCTGTTAACATGACATGGGTGGATTCTGGAACCCTGAGGCCTGGGAACATGACATCTGTTTAGATTGTGGAATACTGTGGCCTGGGAACATAACTGAGGATTGATTCTGGACCCCTGTGGACTGGGAACATGACTGAGGTTTTATTCTGGAACCCTGAGGCCTGGGAACATGACATCTGTTTAGACTGTGGAATACTGTGGCCTGGGAACATAACTGAGGATTGATTCTGGACCCCTGTGGACTTGGAACATGACTGAGGTTTTATTCTGGAACCCTGAGGCCTGGGAACATGACATCTGTTTAGATTGTGGAATACTGTGGCCTGGGAACTTGACTGAGCCTTGGTTCTGGACCCCTGTGGACTGGGGACATGACTGAGGTTTTATTCTGGAACCCTGAGGCCTGGGAACATGACATCTGTTTAGATTGTGGAATACTGTGGCCTGGGAACTTGACTGAGCCTTGGTTCTGGACCCCTGTGGACTGGGAACATGACTGAGGTTTTATTCTGGAACCCTGAGGCCTGGGAACATGACATGGGTGGATTCTGGAACCCTGGGTCCTGTTAACATGACATGGGTGGATTTTGGAACCCTGAGGCCTGGGAACATGACATCTGTTTAGATTGTGGAATACTGTGGCCTGGGAACATAACTGAGGATTGATTCTGGACCCCTGTGGACTGGGAACATGACTGAGGTTTTATTCTGGAACCCTGAGGCCTGGGAACATGACATCTGTTTAGACTGTGGAATACTGTGGCCTGGGAACATAACTGAGGATTGATTCTGGACCCCTGTGGACTGGGAACATGACTGAGGTTTTATTCTGGAACCCTGAGGCCTGTTAACATGACATGGGTGGATTCTGGAACCCTGTGTCCTGTTAACATGACATGGGTGGATTCTGGAACCCTGTGTCCTGTTAACATGACATGGGTGGATTCTGGAACCCTGGGTCCTGTTAACATGACATGGGTGGATTCTGGAACCCTGAGGCCTGGGAACATGACATCTGTTTAGATTGTGGAATACTGTGGCCTGGGAACTTGACTGAGCCTTGGTTCTGGACCCCTGTGGACTGGGAACATGACTGAGGTTTTATTCTGGAACCCTGAGGCCTGGGAACATGACATGGGTGGATTCTGGAACCCTGTGTCCTGTTAACATGACATGGGTAGATTCTGGAACCCTGGGTCCTGTTAACATGACATGGGTGGATTCTGGAACCCTGTGTCCTGTTAACATGACATGGGTGGATTCTGGAACCCTGAGGCCTGGGAACATGACATCTGTTTAGATTGTGGAATACTGTGGCCTGGGAACTTGACTGAGCCTTGGATCTGGACCCCTGTGGACTGGGAACATGACTGAGGTTTTATTCTGGAACCCTGAGGCCTGGGAACATGACATCTGTTTAGATTGTGGAATACTGTGGCCTGGGAACATAACTGAGGATTGATTCTGGACCCCTGTGGACTGGGAACATGACTGAGGTTTTATTCTGGAACCCTGAGGCCTGGGAACATGACATGGGTGGATTCTGGAACCCTGTGTCCTGTTAACATGACATGGGTGGATTCTGGAACCCTGAGGCCTGGGAACATGACATCTGTTTAGATTGTGGAATACTGTGGCCTGGGAACATAACTGAGGATTGATTCTGGACCCCTGTGGACTGGGAACATGACTGAGGTTTTATTCTGGAACCCTGAGGCCTGGGAACATGACATCTGTTTAGATTGTGGAATACTGTGGCCTGGGAACTTGACTGAGCCTTGGTTCTGGACCCCTGTGGACTGGGAACATGACTGAGGTTTTATTCTGGAACCCTGAGGCCTGGGAACATGACATCTGTTTAGATTGTGGAATACTGTGGCCTGGGAACTTGACTGAGCCTTGGTTCTGGACCCCTGTGGACTGGGAACATGACTGAGGTTTTATTCTGGAACCCTGAGGCCTGGGAACATGACATGGGTGGATTCTGGAACCCTGTGTCCTGTTAACATGACATGGGTGGATTCTGGAACCCTGGGTCCTGTTAACATGACATGGGTGGATTCTGGAACCCTGTGTCCTGTTAACATGACATGGGTGGATTCTGGAACCCTGAGGCCTGGGAACATGACATCTGTTTAGATTGTGGAATACTGTGGCCTGGGAACATAACTGAGCCTTGGTTCTGGACCCCTGTGGACTGGGAACATGACTGAGGTTTTATTCTGGAACCCTGAGGCCTGGGAACATGACATCTGTTTAGATTGTGGAATACTGTGGCCTGGGAACATAACTGAGGATTGATTCTGGACCCCTGTGGACTGGGAACATGACTGAGGTTTTATTCTGGAACCCTGAGGCCTGGGAACATGACATCTGTTTAGATTGTGGAATACTGTGGCCTGGGAACTTGACTGAGCCTTGGTTCTGGACCCCTGTGGACTGGGAACATGACTGAGGTTTTATTCTGGAACCCTGAGGCCTGGGAACATGACATCTGTTTAGATTGTGGAATACTGTGGCCTGGGAACTTGACTGAGCCTTGGTTCTGGACCCCTGTGGACTGGGAACATGACTGAGGTTTTATTCTGGAACCCTGTGTCCTGTTAACATGACATGGGTGGATTCTGGAACCCTGGGTCCTGTTAACATGACATGGGTGGAGTCTGGAACCCTGAGGCCTGGGAACATGACATCTGTTTAGATTGTGGAATACTGTGGCCTGGGAACATAACTGAGGATTGATTCTGGACCCCTGTGGACTGGGAACATGACTGAGGTTTTATTCTGGAACCCTGAGGCCTGGGAACATGACATGGGTGGATTCTGGAACCCTGTGTCCTGTTAACATGACATGGGTTGATTCTGGAACCCTGAGGCCTGGGAACATGACATCTGTTTAGATTGTGGAATACTGTGGCCTGGGAACTTGACTGAGCCTTGGTTCTGGACCCCTGTGGACTGGGAACATGACTGAGGTTTTATTCTGGAACCCTGAGGCCTGGGAACATGACATGGGTGGATTCTGGAACCCTGTGTCCTGTTAACATGACATGGGTGGATTCTGGAACCCTGGGTCCTGTTAACATGACATGGGTGGATTCTGGAACCCTGTGTCCTGTTAACATGACATGGGTGGATTCTGGAACCCTGAGGCCTGGGAACATGACATCTGTTTAGATTGTGGAATACTGTGGCCTGGGAACTTGACTGAGCCTTGGTTCTGGACCCCTGTGGACTGGGAACATGACTGAGGTTTTATTCTGGAACCCTGAGGCCTGGGAACATGACATCTGTTTAGATTGTGGAATACTGTGGCCTGGGAACATAACTGAGGATTGATTCTGGACCCCTGTGGACTGGGAACATGACTGAGGTTTTATTCTGGAACCCTGAGGCCTGGGAACATGACATGGGTGGATTCTGGAACCCTGGGTCCTGTTAACATGACATGGGTGGATTCTGGAACCCTGAGGCCTGGGAACATGACATCTGTTTAGATTGTGGAATACTGTGGCCTGGGAACATAACTGAGGATTGATTCTGGACCCCTGTGGACTGGGAACATGACTGAGGTTTTATTCTGGAACCCTGAGGCCTGGGAACATGACATCTGTTTAGACTGTGGAATACTGTGGCCTGGGAACATAACTGAGGATTGATTCTGGACCCCTGTGGACTGGGAACGTGACTGAGGTTTTATTCTGGAACCCTGAGGCCTGTTAACATGACATGGGTGGATTCTGGAACCCTGTGTCCTGTTAACATGACATGGGTGGATTCTGGAACCCTGTGTCCTGTTAACATGACATGGGTGGATTCTGGAACCCTGGGTCCTGTTAACATGACATGGGTGGATTCTGGAACCCTGAGGCCTGGGAACATGACATCTGTTTAGATTGTGGAATACTGTGGCCTGGGAACTTGACTGAGCCTTGGTTCTGGACCCCTGTGGACTGGGAACATGACTGAGGTTTTATTCTGGAACCCTGAGGCCTGGGAACATGACATCTGTTTAGATTGTGGAATACTGTGGCCTGGGAACTTGACTGAGCCTTGGTTCTGGACCCCTGTGGACTGGGAACATGACTGAGGTTTTATTCTGGAACCCTGAGGCCTGGGAACATGACATGGGTGGATTCTGGAACCCTGGGTCCTGTTAACATGACATGGGTGGATTTTGGAACCCTGAGGCCTGGGAACATGACATCTGTTTAGATTGTGGAATACTGTGGCCTGGGAACTTGACTGAGCCTTGGTTCTGGACCCCTGTGGACTGGGAACATGACTGAGGTTTTATTCTGGAACCCTGAGGCCTGGGAACATGACATCTGTTTAGATTGTGGAATACTGTGGCCTGGGAACTTGACTGAGCCTTGGTTCTGGACCCCTGTGGACTGGGAACATGACTGAGGTTTTATTCTGGAACCCTGAGGCCTGGGAACATGACATGGGTGTATTCTGGAACCCTGGGTCCTGTTAACATGACATGGGTGGATTCTGGAACCCTGGGTCCTGTTAACATGACATGGGTGGATTCTGGAACCCTGGGTCCTGTTAACATGACATGGGTGGATTCTGGAACCCTGAGGCCTGGGAACATGACATCTGTTTAGATTGTGGAATACTGTGGCCTGGGAACTTGACTGAGCCTTGGTTCTGGACCCCTGTGGACTGGGAACATGACTGAGGTTTTATACTGGAACCCTGTGTCCTGTTAACATGACATGGGTGGATTCTGGAACCCTGTGTCCTGTTAACATGACATGGGTGGATTCTGGAACCCTGAGGCCTGGGAACATGACATCTGTTTAGGTTGTGGAATACTGTGGCCTGGGAACATAACTGAGGATTGATTCTGGACCCCTGTGGACTGGGAACATGACTGAGGTTTTATTCTGGAACCCTGAGGCCTGGGAACATGACATCTGTTTAGATTGTGGAATACTGTGGCCTGGGAACATAACTGAGGATTGATTCTGGACCCCTGTGGACTGGGAACATGACTGAGGTTTTATTCTGGAAGCCTGAGGCCTGGGAACATGACATGGGTGGATTCTGGAACCCTGGGTCCTGTTAACATGACATGGGTGGATTCTGGAACCCTGAGGCCTGGGAACATGACATCTGTTTAGATTGTGGAATACTGTGGCCTGGGAACATAACTGAGGATTGATTCTGGACCCCTGTGGACTGGGAACATGACTGAGGTTTTATTCTGGAACCCTGAGGCCTGGGAACATGACATGGGTGGATTCTGGAACCCTGGGTCCTGTTAACATGACATGGGTGGATTCTGGAACCCTGAGGCCTGGGAACATGACATCTGTTTAGATTGTGGAATACTGTGGCCTGGGAACATAACTGAGGATTGATTCTGGACCCCTGTGGACTGGGAACATGACTGAGGTTTTATTCTGGAACCCTGAGGCCTGGGAACATGACATCTGTTTAGACTGTGGAATACTGTGGCCTGGGAACATAACTGAGGATTGATTCTGGACCCCTGTGGACTTGGAACATGACTGAGGTTTTATTCTGGAACCCTGAGGCTTGTTAACATGACATGGGTGGATTCTGGAACCCTGTGTCCTGTTAACATGACATGGGTGGATTCTGGAACCCTGTGTCCTGTTAACATGACATGGGTGGATTCTGGAACCCTGGGTCCTGTTAACATGACATGGGTGGATTCTGGAACCCTGAGGCCTGGGAACATGACATCTGTTTAGATTGTGGAATACTGTGGCCTGGGAACTTGACTGAGCCTTGGTTCTGGACCCCTGTGGACTGGGAACATGACTGAGGTTTTATTCTGGAACCCTGAGGCCTGGGAACATGACATCTGTTTAGATTGTGGAATACTGTGGCCTGGGAACTTGACTGAGCCTTGGTTCTGGACCCCTGTGGACTGGGAACATGACTGAGGTTTTATTCTGGAACCCTGAGGCCTGGGAACATGACATGGGTGGATTCTGGAACCCTGGGTCCTGTTAACATGACATGGGTGGATTTTGGAACCCTGAGGCCTGGGAACATGACATCTGTTTAGATTGTGGAATACTGTGGCCTGGGAACTTGACTGAGCCTTGGTTCTGGACCCCTGTGGACTGGGAACATGACTGAGGTTTTATTCTGGAACCCTGAGGCCTGGGAACATGACATCTGTTTAGATTGTGGAATACTGTGGCCTGGGAACTTGACTGAGCCTTGGTTCTGGACCCTGTGGACTGGGAACATGACTGAGGTTTTATTCTGGAACCCTGAGGCCTGGGAACATGACATGGGTGGATTCTGGAACCCTGGGTCCTGTTAACATGACATAGGTGGATTCTGGAACCCTGTGTCCTGTTAACATGACATGGGTGGATTCTGGAACCCTGGGTCCTGTTAACATGACATGGGTGGATTCTGGAACCCTGAGGCCTGGGAACATGACATCTGTTTAGATTGTGGAATACTGTGGCCTGGGAACTTGACTGAGCCTTGGTTCTGGACCCCTGTGGACTGGGAACATGACTGAGGTTTTTTTCTGGAACCCTGAGGCCTGGGAACATGACATCTGTTTAGATTGTGGAATACTGTGGCCTGGGAACTTGACTGAGCCTTGGTTCTGGACCCCTGTGGACTGGGAACATGACTGAGGTTTTATTCTGGAACCCTGAGGCCTGGGAACATGACATGGGTGGATTCTGGAACCCTGGGTCCTGTTAACATGACATGGGTGGATTTTGGAACCCTGAGGCCTGGGAACATGACATCTGTTTAGATTGTGGAATACTGTGGCCTGGGAACTTGACTGAGCCTTGGTTCTGGACCCCTGTGGACTGGGAACATGACTGAGGTTTTATTCTGGAAACCTGAGGCCTGGGAACATGACATCTGTTTAGATTGTGGAATACTGTGCCCTGGGAACATAACTGAGCCTTGGTTCTGGACCCCTGTGGACTGGGAACATGACTGAGGTTTTATTCTGGAACCCTGAGGCCTGGGAACATGACATCTGTTTAGATTGTGGAATACTGTGGCCTGGGAACTTGACTGAGCCTTGGTTCTGGACCCCTGTGGACTGGGAACATGACTGAGGTTTTATTCTGGAACCCTGAGGCCTGGGAACATGACATCTGTTTAGATTGTGGAATACTGTGGCCTGGGAACTTGACTGAGCCTTGGTTCTGGACCCCTGTGGACTGGGAACATGACTGAGGTTTTATTCTGGAACCCTGAGGCCTGGGAACATGACATGGGTGGATTCTGGAACCCTGGGACCTGTTAACATGACATGGGTGGATTCTGGAACCCTGAGGCCTGGGAACATGACATCTGTTTAGATTGTGGAATACTGTGGCCTGGGAACATAACTGAGCCTTGGTTCTGGACCCCTGTGGACTGGGAACATGACTGAGGTTTTATTCTGGAACCCTGAGGCCTGGGAACATGACATCTGTTTAGATTGTGGAATACTGTGGCCTGGGAACTTGACCGAGCCTTGGTTCTGGACCCCTGTGGACTGGGAACATGACTGAGGTTTTATTCTGGAACCCTGAGGCCTGGGAACATGACATGGGTGGATTCTGGAACCCTGGGTCCTGTTAACATGACATGGGTGGATTCTGGAACCCTGAGGCCTGGGAACATGACATCTGTTTAGATTGTGGAATACTGTGGCCTGGGAACATAACTGAGCCTTGGTTCTGGACCCCTGTGGACTGGGAACATGACTGAGGTTTTATTCTGGAACCCTGAGGCCTGGGAACATGACATCTGTTTAGATTGTGGAATACTGTGGCCTGGGAACTTGACTGAGCCTTGGTTCTGGACCCCTGTGGACTGGGAACATGACTGAGGTTTTATTCTGGAACCCTGAGGCCTGGGAACATGACATCTGTTTAGATTGTGCAATACTGTGGCCTGGGAACTTGACTGAGCCTTGGTTCTGGACCCCTGTGGACTGGGAACATGACTGAGGTTTTATTCTGGAACCCTGAGGCCTGGGAACATGACATCTGTTTAGATTGTGGAATACTGTGGCCTGGGAACATAACTGAGGATTGATTCTGGACCCCTGTGGACTGGGAACATGACTGAGGTTTTATTCTGGAAGCCTGAGGCCTGGGAACATGACATGGGTGGATTCTGGAACCCTGGGTCCTGTTAACATGACATGGGTGGATTCTGGAACCCTGAGGCCTGGGAACATGACATCTGTTTAGATTGTGGAATACTGTGGCCTGGGAACATAACTGAGCCTTGGTTCTGGACCCCTGTGGACTGGGAACATGACTGAGGTTTTATTCTGGAACCCTGAGGCCTGGGAACATGACATCTGTTTAGATTGTGGAATACTGTGGCCTGGGAACTTGACTGAGCCTTGGTTCTGGACCCCTGTGGACTGGGAACATGACTGAGGTTTTATTCTGGAACCCTGAGGCCTGGGAACATGACATCTGTTTAGATTGTGGAATACTGTGGCCTGGGAACTTGACTGAGCCTTGGTTCTGGACCCCTGTGGACTGGGAACATGACTGAGGTTTTATTCTGGAACCCTGAGGCCTGGGAACATGACATGGGTGGATTCTGGAACCCTGGGTCCTGTTAACATGACATGGGTGGATTTTGGTACCCTGAGGCCTGGGAACATGACATCTGTTTAGATTGTGGAATACTGTGGCCTGGGAACTTGACTGAGCCTTGGTTCTGGACCCCTGTGGACTGGGAACATGACTGAGGTTTTATTCTGGAACCCTGAGGCCTGGGAACATGACATCTGTTTAGATTGTGGAATACTGTGGCCTGGGAACTTGACTGAGCCTTGGTTCTGGACCCCTGTGGACTGGGAACATGACTGAGGTTTTATTCTGGAACCCTGAGGCCTGGGAACATGACATGGGTGGATTCTGGAACCCTGGGTCCTGTTAACATGACATGGGTGGATTCTGGAACCCTGGGTCCTGTTAACATGACATGGGTGGATTCTGGAACCCTGGGTCCTGTTAACATGACATGGGTGGATTCTGGAACCCTGAGGCCTGGGAACATGACATCTGTTTAGATTGTGGAATACTGTGGCCTGGGAACTTGACTGAGCCTTGGTTCTGGACCCCTGTGGACTGGGAACATGACTGAGGTTTTATTCTGGAACCCTGTGTCCTGTTAACATGACATGGGTGGATTCTGGAACCCTGTGTCCTGTTAACATGACATGGGTGGATTCTGGAACCCTGAGGCCTGGGAACATGACATCTGTTTAGATTGTGGAATACTGTGGCCTGGGAACATAACTGAGGATTGATTCTGGACCCCTGTGGACTGGGAACATGACTGAGGTTTTATTCTGGAACCCTGAGGCCTGGGAACATGACATCTGTTTAGATTGTGGAATACTGTGGCCTGGGAACATAACTGAGGATTGATTCTGGACCCCTGTGGACTGGGAACATGACTGAGGTTTTATTCTGGAACCCTGAGGCCTGGGAACATGACATGGGTGGATTCTGGAACCCTGGGTCCTGTTAACATGACATGGGTGGATTCTGGAACCCTGAGGCCTGGGAACATGACATCTGTTTAGATTGTGGAATACTGTGGCCTGGGAACATAACTGAGGATTGATTCTGGACCCCTGTGGACTGGGAACATGACTGAGGTTTTATTCTGGAACCCTGAGGCCTGGGAACATGACATGGGTGGATTCTGGAACCCTGGGTCCTGTTAACATGACATGGGTGGATTCTGGAACCCTGAGGCCTGGGAACATGACATCTGTTTAGATTGTGGAATACTGTGGCCTGGGAACATAACTGAGGATTGATTCTGGACCCCTGTGGACTGGGAACATGACTGAGGTTTTATTCTGGAACCCTGAGGCCTGGGAACATGACATCTGTTTAGACTGTGGAATACTGTGGCCTGGGAACATAACTGAGGATTGATTCTGGACCCCTGTGGACTTGGAACATGACTGAGGTTTTATTCTGGAACCCTGAGGCCTGGGAACATGACATCTGTTTAGATTGTGGAATACTGTGGCCTGGGAACTTGACTGAGCCTTGGTTCTGGACCCCTGTGGACTGGGGACATGACTGAGGTTTTATTCTGGAACCCTGAGGCCTGGGAACATGACATCTGTTTAGATTGTGGAATACTGTGGCCTGGGAACTTGACTGAGCCTTGGTTCTGGACCCCTGTGGACTGGGAACATGACTGAGGTTTTATTCTGGAACCCTGAGGCCTGGGAACATGACATGGGTGGATTCTGGAACCCTGGGTCCTGTTAACATGACATGGGTGGATTTTGGAACCCTGAGGCCTGGGAACATGACATCTGTTTAGATTGTGGAATACTGTGGCCTGGGAACATAACTGAGGATTGATTCTGGACCCCTGTGGACTGGGAACATGACTGAGGTTTTATTCTGGAACCCTGAGGCCTGGGAACATGACATCTGTTTAGACTGTGGAATACTGTGGCCTGGGAACATAACTGAGGATTGATTCTGGACCCCTGTGGACTGGGAACATGACTGAGGTTTTATTCTGGAACCCTGAGGCCTGTTAACATGACATGGGTGGATTCTGGAACCCTGTGTCCTGTTAACATGACATGGGTGGATTCTGGAACCCTGTGTCCTGTTAACATGACATGGGTGGATTCTGGAACCCTGGGTCCTGTTAACATGACATGGGTGGATTCTGGAACCCTGAGGCCTGGGAACATGACATCTGTTTAGATTGTGGAATACTGTGGCCTGGGAACTTGACTGAGCCTTGGTTCTGGACCCCTGTGGACTGGGAACATGACTGAGGTTTTATTCTGGAACCCTGAGGCCTGGGAACATGACATCTGTTTAGATTGTGGAATACTGTGGCCTGGGAACTTGACTGAGCCTTGGTTCTGGACCCCTGTGGACTGGGAACATGACTGAGGTTTTATTCTGGAACCCTGAGGCCTGGGAACATGACATGGGTGGATTCTGGAACCCTGGGTCCTGTTAACATGACATGGGTGGATTTTGGAACCCTGAGGCCTGGGAACATGACATCTGTTTAGATTGTGGAATACTGTGGCCTGGGAACTTGACTGAGCCTTGGTTCTGGACCCCTGTGGACTGGGAACATGACTGAGGTTTTATTCTGGAACCCTGAGGCCTGGGAACATGACATCTGTTTAGATTGTGGAATACTGTGGCCTGGGAACTTGACTGAGCCTTGGTTCTGGACCCCTGTGGACTGGGAACATGACTGAGGTTTTATTCTGGAACCCTGAGGCCTGGGAACATGACATGGGTGGATTCTGGAACCCTGGGTCCTGTTAACATGACATGGGTGGATTCTGGAACCCTGAGGCCTGGGAACATGACATCTGTTTAGATTGTGGAATACTGTGGCCTGGGAACATAACTGAGGATTGATTCTGGACCCCTGTGGACTGGGAACATGACTGAGGTTTTATTCTGGAACCCTGAGGCCTGGGAACATGACATGGGTGGATTCTGGAACCCTGGGTCCTGTTAACATGACATGGGTGGATTCTGGAACCCTGAGGCCTGGGAACATGACATCTGTTTAGATTGTGGAATACTGTGGCCTGGGAACATAACTGAGGATTGATTCTGGACCCCTGTGGACTGGGAACATGACTGAGGTTTTATTCTGGAACCCTGAGGCCTGGGAACATGACATCTGTTTAGACTGTGGAATACTGTGGCCTGGGAACATAACTGAGGATTGATTCTGGACCCCTGTGGACTTGGAACATGACTGAGGTTTTATTCTGGAACCCTGAGGCCTGGGAACATGACATCTGTTTAGATTGTGGAATACTGTGGCCTGGGAACTTGACTGAGCCTTGGTTCTGGACCCCTGTGGACTGGGGACATGACTGAGGTTTTATTCTGGAACCCTGAGGCCTGGGAACATGACATCTGTTTAGATTGTGGAATACTGTGGCCTGGGAACTTGACTGAGCCTTGGTTCTGGACCCCTGTGGACTGGGAACATGACTGAGGTTTTATTCTGGAACCCTGAGGCCTGGGAACATGACATGGGTGGATTCTGGAACCCTGGGTCCTGTTAACATGACATGGGTGGATTTTGGAACCCTGAGGCCTGGGAACATGACATCTGTTTAGATTGTGGAATACTGTGGCCTGGGAACATAACTGAGGATTGATTCTGGACCCCTGTGGACTGGGAACATGACTGAGGTTTTATTCTGGAACCCTGAGGCCTGGGAACATGACATCTGTTTAGACTGTGGAATACTGTGGCCTGGGAACATAACTGAGGATTGATTCTGGACCCCTGTGGACTGGGAACATGACTGAGGTTTTATTCTGGAACCCTGAGGCCTGTTAACATGACATGGGTGGATTCTGGAACCCTGTGTCCTGTTAACATGACATGGGTGGATTCTGGAACCCTGTGTCCTGTTAACATGACATGGGTGGATTCTGGAACCCTGGGTCCTGTTAACATGACATGGGTGGATTCTGGAACCCTGAGGCCTGGGAACATGACATCTGTTTAGATTGTGGAATACTGTGGCCTGGGAACTTGACTGAGCCTTGGTTCTGGACCCCTGTGGACTGGGAACATGACTGAGGTTTTATTCTGGAACCCTGAGGCCTGGGAACATGACATCTGTTTAGATTGTGGAATACTGTGGCCTGGGAACTTGACTGAGCCTTGGTTCTGGACCCCTGTGGACTGGGAACATGACTGAGGTTTTATTCTGGAACCCTGAGGCCTGGGAACATGACATGGGTGGATTCTGGAACCCTGGGTCCTGTTAACATGACATGGGTGGATTTTGGAACCCTGAGGCCTGGGAACATGACATCTGTTTAGATTGTGGAATACTGTGGCCTGGGAACTTGACTGAGCCTTGGTTCTGGACCCCTGTGGACTGGGAACATGACTGAGGTTTTATTCTGGAACCCTGAGGCCTGGGAACATGACATCTGTTTAGATTGTGGAATACTGTGGCCTGGGAACTTGACTGAGCCTTGGTTCTGGACCCCTGTGGACTGGGAACATGACTGAGGTTTTATTCTGGAACCCTGAGGCCTGGGAACATGACATGGGTGGATTCTGGAACCCTGGGTCCTGTTAACATGACATGGGTGGATTCTGGAACCCTGGGTCCTGTTAACATGACATGGGTGGATTCTGGAACCCTGGGTCCTGTTAACATGACATGGGTGGATTCTGGAACCCTGAGGCCTGGGAACATGACATCTGTTTAGATTGTGGAATACTGTGGCCTGGGAACTTGACTGAGCCTTGGTTCTGGACCCCTGTGGACTGGGAACATGACTGAGGTTTTATTCTGGAACCCTGTGTCCTGTTAACATGACATGGGTGGATTCTGGAACCCTGTGTCCTGTTAACATGACATGGGTGGATTCTGGAACCCTGAGGCCTGGGAACATGACATCTGTTTAGATTGTGGAATACTGTGGCCTGGGAACATAACTGAGGATTGATTCTGGACCCCTGTGGACTGGGAACATGACTGAGGTTTTATTCTGGAACCCTGAGGCCTGGGAACATGACATCTGTTTAGATTGTGGAATACTGTGGCCTGGGAACATAACTGAGGATTGATTCTGGACCCCTGTGGACTGGGAACATGACTGAGGTTTTATTCTGGAACCCTGAGGCCTGGGAACATGACATGGGTGGATTCTGGAACCCTGGGTCCTGTTAACATGACATGGGTGGATTCTGGAACCCTGAGGCCTGGGAACATGACATCTGTTTAGATTGTGGAATACTGTGGCCTGGGAACATAACTGAGGATTGATTCTGGACCCCTGTGGACTGGGAACATGACTGAGGTTTTATTCTGGAACCCTGAGGCCTGGGAACATGACATGGGTGGATTCTGGAACCCTGGGTCCTGTTAACATGACATGGGTGGATTCTGGAACCCTGAGGCCTGGGAACATGACATCTGTTTAGATTGTGGAATACTGTGGCCTGGGAACATAACTGAGGATTGATTCTGGACCCCTGTGGACTGGGAACATGACTGAGGTTTTATTCTGGAACCCTGAGGCCTGGGAACATGACATCTGTTTAGACTGTGGAATACTGTGGCCTGGGAACATAACTGAGGATTGATTCTGGACCCCTGTGGACTTGGAACATGACTGAGGTTTTATTCTGGAACCCTGAGGCTTGTTAACATGACATGGGTGGATTCTGGAACCCTGTGTCCTGTTAACATGACATGGGTGGATTCTGGAACCCTGTGTCCTGTTAACATGACATGGGTGGATTCTGGAACCCTGGGTCCTGTTAACATGACATGGGTGGATTCTGGAACCCTGAGGACTGGGAACATGACATCTGTTTAGATTGTGGAATACTGTGGCCTGGGAACTTGACTGAGCCTTGGTTCTGGACCCCTGTGGACTGGGAACATGACTGAGGTTTTATTCTGGAACCCTGAGGCCTGGGAACATGACATCTGTTTAGATTGTGGAATACTGTGGCCTGGGAACTTGACTGAGCCTTGGTTCTGGACCCCTGTGGACTGGGAACATGACTGAGGTTTTATTCTGGAACCCTGAGGCCTGGGAACATGACATGGGTGGATTCTGGAACCCTGGGTCCTGTTAACATGACATGGGTGGATTTTGGAACCCTGAGGCCTGGGAACATGACATCTGTTTAGATTGTGGAATACTGTGGCCTGGGAACTTGACTGAGCCTTGGTTCTGGACCCCTGTGGACTGGGAACATGACTGAGGTTTTATTCTGGAACCCTGAGGCCTGGGAACATGACATCTGTTTAGATTGTGGAATACTGTGGCCTGGGAACTTGACTGAGCCTTGGTTCTGGACCCTGTGGACTGGGAACATGACTGAGGTTTTATTCTGGAACCCTGAGGCCTGGGAACATGACATGGGTGGATTCTGGAACCCTGGGTCCTGTTAACATGACATGGGTGGATTCTGGAACCCTGTGTCCTGTTAACATGACATGGGTGGATTCTGGAACCCTGGGTCCTGTTAACATGACATGGGTGGATTCTGGAACCCTGAGGCCTGGGAACATGACATCTGTTTAGATTGTGGAATACTGTGGCCTGGGAACTTGACTGAGCCTTGGTTCTGGACCCCTGTGGACTGGGAACATGACTGAGGTTTTATTCTGGAACCCTGAGGCCTGGGAACATGACATCTGTTTAGATTGTGGAATACTGTGGCCTGGGAACTTGACTGAGCCTTGGTTCTGGACCCCTGTGGACTGGGAACATGACTGAGGTTTTATTCTGGAACCCTGAGGCCTGGGAACATGACATGGGTGGATTCTGGAACCCTGGGTCCTGTTAACATGACATGGGTGGATTTTGGAACCCTGAGGCCTGGGAACATGACATCTGTTTAGATTGTGGAATACTGTGGCCTGGGAACTTGACTGAGCCTTGGTTCTGGACCCCTGTGGACTGGGAACATGACTGAGGTTTTATTCTGGAACCCTGAGGCCTGGGAACATGACATCTGTTTAGATTGTGGAATACTGTGGCCTGGGAACATAACTGAGGATTGGTTCTGGACCCCTGTGGACTGGGAACATGACTGAGGTTTTATTCTGGAACCCTGAGGCCTGGGAACATGACATCTGTTTAGACTGTGGAATACTGTGGCCTGGGAACATAACTGAGGATTGATTCTGGACCCCTGTGGACTTGGAACATGACTGAGGTTTTATTCTGGAACCCTGAGGCTTGTTAACATGACATGGGTGGATTCTGGAACCCTGTGTCCTGTTAACATGACATGGGTGGATTCTGGAACCCTGTGTCCTGTTAACATGACATGGGTGGATTCTGGAACCCTGGGTCCTGTTAACATGACATGGGTGGATTCTGGAACCCTGAGGACTGGGAACATGACATCTGTTTAGATTGTGGAATACTGTGGCCTGGGAACTTGACTGAGCCTTGGTTCTGGACCCCTGTGGACTGGGAACATGACTGAGGTTTTATTCTGGAACCCTGAGGCCTGGGAACATGACATCTGTTTAGATTGTGGAATACTGTGGCCTGGGAACTTGACTGAGCCTTGGTTCTGGACCCCTGTGGACTGGGAACATGACTGAGGTTTTATTCTGGAACCCTGAGGCCTGGGAACATGACATGGGTGGATTCTGGAACCCTGGGTCCTGTTAACATGACATGGGTGGATTTTGGAACCCTGAGGCCTGGGAACATGACATCTGTTTAGATTGTGGAATACTGTGGCCTGGGAACTTGACTGAGCCTTGGTTCTGGACCCCTGTGGACTGGGAACATGACTGAGGTTTTATTCTGGAACCCTGAGGCCTGGGAACATGACATCTGTTTAGATTGTGGAATACTGTGGCCTGGGAACTTGACTGAGCCTTGGTTCTGGACCCTGTGGACTGGGAACATGACTGAGGTTTTATTCTGGAACCCTGAGGCCTGGGAACATGACATGGGTGGATTCTGGAACCCTGGGTCCTGTTAACATGACATGGGTGGATTCTGGAACCCTGTGTCCTGTTAACATGACATGGGTGGATTCTGGAACCCTGGGTCCTGTTAACATGACATGGGTGGATTCTGGAACCCTGAGGCCTGGGAACATGACATCTGTTTAGATTGTGGAATACTGTGGCCTGGGAACTTGACTGAGCCTTGGTTCTGGACCCCTGTGGACTGGGAACATGACTGAGGTTTTATTCTGGAACCCTGAGGCCTGGGAACATGACATCTGTTTAGATTGTGGAATACTGTGGCCTGGGAACTTGACTGAGCCTTGGTTCTGGACCCCTGTGGACTGGGAACATGACTGAGGTTTTATTCTGGAACCCTGAGGCCTGGGAACATGACATGGGTGGATTCTGGAACCCTGGGTCCTGTTAACATGACATGGGTGGATTTTGGAACCCTGAGGCCTGGGAACATGACATCTGTTTAGATTGTGGAATACTGTGGCCTGGGAACTTGACTGAGCCTTGGTTCTGGACCCCTGTGGACTGGGAACATGACTGAGGTTTTATTCTGGAACCCTGAGGCCTGGGAACATGACATCTGTTTAGATTGTGGAATACTGTGGCCTGGGAACTTGACTGAGCCTTGGTTCTGGACCCCTGTGGACTGGGAACATGACTGAGGTTTTATTCTGGAACCCTGAGGCCTGGGAACATGACATGGGTGGATTCTGGAACCCTGGGTCCTGTTAACATGACATGGGTGGATTCTGGAACCCTGGGTCCTGTTAACATGACATGGGTGGATTCTGGAACCCTGGGTCCTGTTAACATGACATGGGTGGATTCTGGAACCCTGAGGCCTGGGAACATGACATCTGTTTAGATTGTGGAATACTGTGGCCTGGGAACTTGACTGAGCCTTGGTTCTGGACCCCTGTGGACTGGGAACATGACTGAGGTTTTATTCTGGAACCCTGTGTCCTGTTAACATGACATGGGTGGATTCTGGAACCCTGTGTCCTGTTAACATGACATGGGTGGATTCTGGAACCCTGAGGCCTGGGAACATGACATCTGTTTAGATTGTGGAATACTGTGGCCTGGGAACATAACTGAGGATTGATTCTGGACCCCTGTGGACTGGGAACATGACTGAGGTTTTATTCTGGAACCCTGAGGCCTGGGAACATGACATCTGTTTAGATTGTGGAATACTGTGGCCTGGGAACATAACTGAGGATTGATTCTGGACCCCTGTGGACTGGGAACATGACTGAGGTTTTATTCTGGAACGCTGTGTCCGTTAACATGACATGGGTGGATTCTGGAACCCTGTGTCCTGTTAACATGACATGGGTGGATTCTGGAACCCTGAGGCCTGGGAACATGACATCTGTTTAGATTGTGGAATACTGTGGCCTGGGAACATAACTGAGCCTTGGTTCTGGACCCCTGTGGACTGGGAACATGACTGAGGTTTTATTCTGGAACCCTGAGGCCTGGGAACATGACATGTGTTTAGATTGTGGAATACTGTGGCCTGGGACCTTGACTGAGCCTTGGTTCTGGACCCCTGTGGACTGGGAACATGACTGAGGTTTTATTCTGGAACCCTGAGGCCTGGGAACATGACATCTGTTTAGATTGTGGAATACTGTGGCCTGGGAACTTGACTGAGCCTTGGTTCTGGACCCCTGTGGACTGGGAATATGACTGAGGTTTTATTCTGGAACCCTGAGGCCTGGGAACATGACATCTGTTTAGATTGTGGAATACTGTGGCCTGGGAACATAACTGAGGATTGATTCTGGACCCCTGTGGACTGGGAACATGACTGAGGTTTTATTCTGGAACCCTGAGGCCTGGGAACATGACATGGGTGGATTCGGGAACCCTGGGTCCTGTTAACATGACATGGGTGGATTCTGGAACCCTGAGGCCTGGGAACATGACATCTGTTTAGATTGTGGAATACTGTGGCCTGGGAACATAACTGAGCCTTGGTTCTGGACCCCTGTGGACTGGGAACATGACTGAGGTTTTATTCTGGAACCCTGAGGCCTGGGAACATGACATCTGTTTAGATTGTGGAATACTGTGGCCTGGGAACTTGACTGAGCCTTGGTTCTGGACCCCTGTGGACTGGGAACATGACTGAGGTTTTATTCTGGAACCCTGAGGCCTGGGAACATGACATCTGTTTAGATTGTGGAATACTGTGGCCTGGGAACTTGACTGAGCCTTGGTTCTGGACCCCTGTGGACTGGGAACATGACTGAGGTTTTATTCTGGAACCCTGAGGCCTGGGAACATGACATGGGTGGATTCTGGAACCCTGGGTCCTGTTAACATGACATGGGTGGATTCTGGAACCCTGGGTCCTGTTAACATGACATGGGTGGATTCTGGAACCCTGGGTCCTGTTAACATGACATGGGTGGATTCTGGAACCCTGAGGCCTGGGAACATGACATCTGTTTAGATTGTGGAATACTGTGGCCTGGGAACATAACTGAGCCTTGGTTCTGGACCCCTGTGGACTGGGAACATGACTGAGGTTTTATTCTGGAACCCTGAGGCCTGGGAACATGACATCTGTTTAGATTGTGGAATACTGTGGCCTGGGAACTTGACTGAGCCTTGGTTCTGGACCCCTGTGGACTGGGAACATGACTGAGGTTTTATTCTGGAACCCTGAGGCCTGGGAACATGACATGGGTGGATTCTGGAACCCTGGGTCCTGTTAACATGACATGGGTGGATTCTGGAACCCTGAGGCCTGGGAACATGACATCTGTTTAGATTGTGGAATACTGTGGCCTGGGAACATAACTGAGCCTTGGTTCTGGACCCCTGTGGACTGGGAACATGACTGAGGTTTTATTCTGGAACCCTGAGGCCTGGGAACATGACATCTGTTTAGATTGTGGAATACTGTGGCCTGGGAACTTGACTGAGCCTTGGTTCTGGACCCCTGTGGACTGGGAACATGACTGAGGTTTTATTCTGGAACCCTGAGGCCTGGGAACATGACATCTGTTTAGACTGTGGAATACTGTGGCCTGGGAACATAACTGAGGATTGATTCTGGACCCCTGTGGACTTGGAACATGACTGAGGTTTTATTCTGGAACCCTGAGGCCTGGGAACATGACATCTGTTTAGATTGTGGAATACTGTGGCCTGGGAACTTGACTGAGCCTTGGTTCTGGACCCCTGTGGACTGGGGACATGACTGAGGTTTTATTCTGGAACCCTGAGGCCTGGGAACATGACATCTGTTTAGATTGTGGAATACTGTGGCCTGGGAACTTGACTGAGCCTTGGTTCTGGACCCCTGTGGACTGGGAACATGACTGAGGTTTTATTCTGGAACCCTGAGGCCTGGGAACATGACATGGGTGGATTCTGGAACCCTGGGTCCTGTTAACATGACATGGGTGGATTTTGGAACCCTGAGGCCTGGGAACATGACATCTGTTTAGATTGTGGAATACTGTGGCCTGGGAACATAACTGAGGATTGATTCTGGACCCCTGTGGACTGGGAACATGACTGAGGTTTTATTCTGGAACCCTGAGGCCTGGGAACATGACATCTGTTTAGACTGTGGAATACTGTGGCCTGGGAACATAACTGAGGATTGATTCTGGACCCCTGTGGACTGGGAACATGACTGAGGTTTTATTCTGGAACCCTGAGGCCTGTTAACATGACATGGGTGGATTCTGGAACCCTGTGTCCTGTTAACATGACATGGGTGGATTCTGGAACCCTGTGTCCTGTTAACATGACATGGGTGGATTCTGGAACCCTGGGTCCTGTTAACATGACATGGGTGGATTCTGGAACCCTGAGGCCTGGGAACATGACATCTGTTTAGATTGTGGAATACTGTGGCCTGGGAACTTGACTGAGCCTTGGTTCTGGACCCCTGTGGACTGGGAACATGACTGAGGTTTTATTCTGGAACCCTGAGGCCTGGGAACATGACATCTGTTTAGATTGTGGAATACTGTGGCCTGGGAACTTGACTGAGCCTTGGTTCTGGACCCCTGTGGACTGGGAACATGACTGAGGTTTTATTCTGGAACCCTGAGGCCTGGGAACATGACATGGGTGGATTCTGGAACCCTGGGTCCTGTTAACATGACATGGGTGGATTTTGGAACCCTGAGGCCTGGGAACATGACATCTGTTTAGATTGTGGAATACTGTGGCCTGGGAACTTGACTGAGCCTTGGTTCTGGACCCCTGTGGACTGGGAACATGACTGAGGTTTTATTCTGGAACCCTGAGGCCTGGGAACATGACATCTGTTTAGATTGTGGAATACTGTGGCCTGGGAACTTGACTGAGCCTTGGTTCTGGACCCCTGTGGACTGGGAACATGACTGAGGTTTTATTCTGGAACCCTGAGGCCTGGGAACATGACATGGGTGGATTCTGGAACCCTGGGTCCTGTTAACATGACATGGGTGGATTCTGGAACCCTGGGTCCTGTTAACATGACATGGGTGGATTCTGGAACCCTGGGTCCTGTTAACATGACATGGGTGGATTCTGGAACCCTGAGGCCTGGGAACATGACATCTGTTTAGATTGTGGAATACTGTGGCCTGGGAACTTGACTGAGCCTTGGTTCTGGACCCCTGTGGACTGGGAACATGACTGAGGTTTTATTCTGGAACCCTGTGTCCTGTTAACATGACATGGGTGGATTCTGGAACCCTGTGTCCTGTTAACATGACATGGGTGGATTCTGGAACCCTGAGGCCTGGGAACATGACATCTGTTTAGATTGTGGAATACTGTGGCCTGGGAACATAACTGAGGATTGATTCTGGACCCCTGTGGACTGGGAACATGACTGAGGTTTTATTCTGGAACCCTGAGGCCTGGGAACATGACATCTGTTTAGATTGTGGAATACTGTGGCCTGGGAACATAACTGAGGATTGATTCTGGACCCCTGTGGACTGGGAACATGACTGAGGTTTTATTCTGGAACCCTGAGGCCTGGGAACATGACATGGGTGGATTCTGGAACCCTGGGTCCTGTTAACATGACATGGGTGGATTCTGGAACCCTGAGGCCTGGGAACATGACATCTGTTTAGATTGTGGAATACTGTGGCCTGGGAACATAACTGAGGATTGATTCTGGACCCCTGTGGACTGGGAACATGACTGAGGTTTTATTCTGGAACCCTGAGGCCTGGGAACATGACATCTGTTTAGACTGTGGAATACTGTGGCCTGGGAACATAACTGAGGATTGATTCTGGACCCCTGTGGACTTGGAACATGACTGAGGTTTTATTCTGGAACCCTGAGGCTTGTTAACATGACATGGGTGGATTCTGGAACCCTGTGTCCTGTTAACATGACATGGGTGGATTCTGGAACCCTGTGTCCTGTTAACATGACATGGGTGGATTCTGGAACCCTGGGTCCTGTTAACATGACATGGGTGGATTCTGGAACCCTGAGGACTGGGAACATGACATCTGTTTAGATTGTGGAATACTGTGGCCTGGGAACTTGACTGAGCCTTGGTTCTGGACCCCTGTGGACTGGGAACATGACTGAGGTTTTATTCTGGAACCCTGAGGCCTGGGAACATGACATCTGTTTAGATTGTGGAATACTGTGGCCTGGGAACTTGACTGAGCCTTGGTTCTGGACCCCTGTGGACTGGGAACATGACTGAGGTTTTATTCTGGAACCCTGAGGCCTGGGAACATGACATGGGTGGATTCTGGAACCCTGGGTCCTGTTAACATGACATGGGTGGATTTTGGAACCCTGAGGCCTGGGAACATGACATCTGTTTAGATTGTGGAATACTGTGGCCTGGGAACTTGACTGAGCCTTGGTTCTGGACCCCTGTGGACTGGGAACATGACTGAGGTTTTATTCTGGAACCCTGAGGCCTGGGAACATGACATCTGTTTAGATTGTGGAATACTGTGGCCTGGGAACTTGACTGAGCCTTGGTTCTGGACCCTGTGGACTGGGAACATGACTGAGGTTTTATTCTGGAACCCTGAGGCCTGGGAACATGACATGGGTGGATTCTGGAACCCTGGGTCCTGTTAACATGACATGGGTGGATTCTGGAACCCTGTGTCCTGTTAACATGACATGGGTGGATTCTGGAACCCTGGGTCCTGTTAACATGACATGGGTGGATTCTGGAACCCTGAGGCCTGGGAACATGACATCTGTTTAGATTGTGGAATACTGTGGCCTGGGAACTTGACTGAGCCTTGGTTCTGGACCCCTGTGGACTGGGAACATGACTGAGGTTTTATTCTGGAACCCTGAGGCCTGGGAACATGACATCTGTTTAGATTGTGGAATACTGTGGCCTGGGAACTTGACTGAGCCTTGGTTCTGGACCCCTGTGGACTGGGAACATGACTGAGGTTTTATTCTGGAACCCTGAGGCCTGGGAACATGACATGGGTGGATTCTGGAACCCTGGGTCCTGTTAACATGACATGGGTGGATTTTGGAACCCTGAGGCCTGGGAACATGACATCTGTTTAGATTGTGGAATACTGTGGCCTGGGAACTTGACTGAGCCTTGGTTCTGGACCCCTGTGGACTGGGAACATGACTGAGGTTTTATTCTGGAACCCTGAGGCCTGGGAACATGACATCTGTTTAGATTGTGGAATACTGTGGCCTGGGAACTTGACTGAGCCTTGGTTCTGGACCCCTGTGGACTGGGAACATGACTGAGGTTTTATTCTGGAACCCTGAGGCCTGGGAACATGACATGGGTGGATTCTGGAACCCTGGGTCCTGTTAACATGACATGGGTGGATTCTGGAACCCTGGGTCCTGTTAACATGACATGGGTGGATTCTGGAACCCTGGGTCCTGTTAACATGACATGGGTGGATTCTGGAACCCTGAGGCCTGGGAACATGACATCTGTTTAGATTGTGGAATACTGTGGCCTGGGAACTTGACTGAGCCTTGGTTCTGGACCCCTGTGGACTGGGAACATGACTGAGGTTTTATTCTGGAACCCTGTGTCCTGTTAACATGACATGGGTGGATTCTGGAACCCTGTGTCCTGTTAACATGACATGGGTGGATTCTGGAACCCTGAGGCCTGGGAACATGACATCTGTTTAGATTGTGGAATACTGTGGCCTGGGAACATAACTGAGGATTGATTCTGGACCCCTGTGGACTGGGAACATGACTGAGGTTTTATTCTGGAACCCTGAGGCCTGGGAACATGACATCTGTTTAGATTGTGGAATACTGTGGCCTGGGAACATAACTGAGGATTGATTCTGGACCCCTGTGGACTGGGAACATGACTGAGGTTTTATTCTGGAACGCTGTGTCCGTTAACATGACATGGGTGGATTCTGGAACCCTGTGTCCTGTTAACATGACATGGGTGGATTCTGGAACCCTGAGGCCTGGGAACATGACATCTGTTTAGATTGTGGAATACTGTGGCCTGGGAACATAACTGAGCCTTGGTTCTGGACCCCTGTGGACTGGGAACATGACTGAGGTTTTATTCTGGAACCCTGAGGCCTGGGAACATGACATGTGTTTAGATTGTGGAATACTGTGGCCTGGGACCTTGACTGAGCCTTGGTTCTGGACCCCTGTGGACTGGGAACATGACTGAGGTTTTATTCTGGAACCCTGAGGCCTGGGAACATGACATCTGTTTAGATTGTGGAATACTGTGGCCTGGGAACTTGACTGAGCCTTGGTTCTGGACCCCTGTGGACTGGGAATATGACTGAGGTTTTATTCTGGAACCCTGAGGCCTGGGAACATGACATCTGTTTAGATTGTGGAATACTGTGGCCTGGGAACATAACTGAGGATTGATTCTGGACCCCTGTGGACTGGGAACATGACTGAGGTTTTATTCTGGAACCCTGAGGCCTGGGAACATGACATGGGTGGATTCGGGAACCCTGGGTCCTGTTAACATGACATGGGTGGATTCTGGAACCCTGAGGCCTGGGAACATGACATCTGTTTAGATTGTGGAATACTGTGGCCTGGGAACATAACTGAGCCTTGGTTCTGGACCCCTGTGGACTGGGAACATGACTGAGGTTTTATTCTGGAACCCTGAGGCCTGGGAACATGACATCTGTTTAGATTGTGGAATACTGTGGCCTGGGAACTTGACTGAGCCTTGGTTCTGGACCCCTGTGGACTGGGAACATGACTGAGGTTTTATTCTGGAACCCTGAGGCCTGGGAACATGACATCTGTTTAGATTGTGGAATACTGTGGCCTGGGAACTTGACTGAGCCTTGGTTCTGGACCCCTGTGGACTGGGAACATGACTGAGGTTTTATTCTGGAACCCTGAGGCCTGGGAACATGACATGGGTGGATTCTGGAACCCTGGGTCCTGTTAACATGACATGGGTGGATTCTGGAACCCTGGGTCCTGTTAACATGACATGGGTGGATTCTGGAACCCTGGGTCCTGTTAACATGACATGGGTGGATTCTGGAACCCTGAGGCCTGGGAACATGACATCTGTTTAGATTGTGGAATACTGTGGCCTGGGAACATAACTGAGCCTTGGTTCTGGACCCCTGTGGACTGGGAACATGACTGAGGTTTTATTCTGGAACCCTGAGGCCTGGGAACATGACATCTGTTTAGATTGTGGAATACTGTGGCCTGGGAACTTGACTGAGCCTTGGTTCTGGACCCCTGTGGACTGGGAACATGACTGAGGTTTTATTCTGGAACCCTGAGGCCTGGGAACATGACATGGGTGGATTCTGGAACCCTGGGTCCTGTTAACATGACATGGGTGGATTCTGGAACCCTGAGGCCTGGGAACATGACATCTGTTTAGATTGTGGAATACTGTGGCCTGGGAACATAACTGAGCCTTGGTTCTGGACCCCTGTGGACTGGGAACATGACTGAGGTTTTATTCTGGAACCCTGAGGCCTGGGAACATGACATCTGTTTAGATTGTGGAATACTGTGGCCTGGGAACTTGACTGAGCCTTGGTTCTGGACCCCTGTGGACTGGGAACATGACTGAGGTTTTATTCTGGAACCCTGAGGCCTGGGAACATGACATCTGTTTAGATTGTGCAATACTGTGGCCTGGGAACTTGACTGAGCCTTGGTTCTGGACCCCTGTGGACTGGGAACATGACTGAGGTTTTATTCTGGAACCCTGAGGCCTGGGAACATGACATCTGTTTAGATTGTGGAATACTGTGGCCTGGGAACATAACTGAGGATTGATTCTGGACCCCTGTGGACTGGGAACATGACTGAGGTTTTATTCTGGAAGCCTGAGGCCTGGGAACATGACATGGGTGGATTCTGGAACCCTGGGTCCTGTTAACATGACATGGGTGGATTCTGGAACCCTGAGGCCTGGGAACATGACATCTGTTTAGATTGTGGAATACTGTGGCCTGGGAACATAACTGAGCCTTGGTTCTGGACCCCTGTGGATTGGGAACATGACTGAGGTTTTATTCTGGAACCCTGAGGCCTGGGAACATGACATCTGTTTAGATTGTGGAATACTGTGGCCTGGGAACTTGACTGAGCCTTGGTTCTGGACCCCTGTGGACTGGGAACATGACTGAGGTTTTATTCTGGAACCCTGAGGCCTGGGAACATGACATCTGTTTAGATTGTGGAATACTGTGGCCTGGGAACTTGACTGAGCCTTGGTTCTGGACCCCTGTGGACTGGGAACATGACTGAGGTTTTATTCTGGAACCCTGAGGCCTGGGAACATGACATGGGTGGATTCTGGAACCCTGGGTCCTGTTAACATGACATGGGTGGATTTTGGAACCCTGAGGCCTGGGAACATGACATCTGTTTAGATTGTGGAATACTGTGGCCTGGGAACTTGACTGAGCCTTGGTTCTGGACCCCTGTGGACTGGGAACATGACTGAGGTTTTATTCTGGAACCCTGAGGCCTGGGAACATGACATCTGTTTAGATTGTGGAATACTGTGGCCTGGGAACTTGACTGAGCCTTGGTTCTGGACCCCTGTGGACTGGGAACATGACTGAGGTTTTATTCTGGAACCCTGAGGCCTGGGAACATGACATGGGTGGATTCTGGAACCCTGGGTCCTGTTAACATGACATGGGTGGATTCTGGAACCCTGGGTCCTGTTAACATGACATGGGTGGATTCTGGAACCCTGGGTCCTGTTAACATGACATGGGTGGATTCTGGAACCCTGAGGCCTGGGAACATGACATCTGTTTAGATTGTGGAATACTGTGGCCTGGGAACTTGACTGAGCCTTGGTTCTGGACCCCTGTGGACTGGGAACATGACTGAGGTTTTATTCTGGAACCCTGTGTCCTGTTAACATGACATGGGTGGATTCTGGAACCCTGTGTCCTGTTAACATGACATGGGTGGATTCTGGAACCCTGAGGCCTGGGAACATGACATCTGTTTAGATTGTGGAATACTGTGGCCTGGGAACATAACTGAGGATTGATTCTGGACCCCTGTGGACTGGGAACATGACTGAGGTTTTATTCTGGAACCCTGAGGCCTGGGAACATGACATCTGTTTAGATTGTGGAATACTGTGGCCTGGGAACATAACTGAGGATTGATTCTGGACCCCTGTGGACTGGGAACATGACTGAGGTTTTATTCTGGAACCCTGAGGCCTGGGAACATGACATGGGTGGATTCTGGAACCCTGGGTCCTGTTAACATGACATGGGTGGATTCTGGAACCCTGAGGCCTGGGAACATGACATCTGTTTAGATTGTGGAATACTGTGGCCTGGGAACATAACTGAGGATTGATTCTGGACCCCTGTGGACTGGGAACATGACTGAGGTTTTATTCTGGAACCCTGAGGCCTGGGAACATGACATGGGTGGATTCTGGAACCCTGGGTCCTGTTAACATGACATGGGTGGATTCTGGAACCCTGAGGCCTGGGAACATGACATCTGTTTAGATTGTGGAATACTGTGGCCTGGGAACATAACTGAGGATTGATTCTGGACCCCTGTGGACTGGGAACATGACTGAGGTTTTATTCTGGAACCCTGAGGCCTGGGAACATGACATCTGTTTAGACTGTGGAATACTGTGGCCTGGGAACATAACTGAGGATTGATTCTGGACCCCTGTGGACTTGGAACATGACTGAGGTTTTATTCTGGAACCCTGAGGCTTGTTAACATGACATGGGTGGATTCTGGAACCCTGTGTCCTGTTAACATGACATGGGTGGATTCTGGAACCCTGTGTCCTGTTAACATGACATGGGTGGATTCTGGAACCCTGGGTCCTGTTAACATGACATGGGTGGATTCTGGAACCCTGAGGCCTGGGAACATGACATCTGTTTAGATTGTGGAATACTGTGGCCTGGGAACTTGACTGAGCCTTGGTTCTGGACCCCTGTGGACTGGGAACATGACTGAGGTTTTATTCTGGAACCCTGAGGCCTGGGAACATGACATCTGTTTAGATTGTGGAATACTGTGGCCTGGGAACTTGACTGAGCCTTGGTTCTGGACCCCTGTGGACTGGGAACATGACTGAGGTTTTATTCTGGAACCCTGAGGACTGGGAACATGACATGGGTGGATTCTGGAACCCTGGGTCCTGTTAACATGACATGGGTGGATTTTGGAACCCTGAGGCCTGGGAACATGACATCTGTTTAGATTGTGGAATACTGTGGCCTGGGAACTTGACTGAGCCTTGGTTCTGGACCCCTGTGGACTGGGAACATGACTGAGGTTTTATTCTGGAACCCTGAGGCCTGGGAACATGACATCTGTTTAGATTGTGGAATACTGTGGCCTGGGAACTTGACTGAGCCTTGGTTCTGGACCCCTGTGGACTGGGAACATGACTGAGGTTTTATTCTGGAACCCTGAGGCCTGGGAACATGACATGGGTGGATTCTGGAACCCTGGGTCCTGTTAACATGACATGGGTGGATTCTGGAACCCTGGGTCCTGTTAACATGACATGGGTGGATTCTGGAACCCTGGGTCCTGTTAACATGACATGGGTGGATTCTGGAACCCTGAGGCCTGGGAACATGACATCTGTTTAGATTGTGGAATACTGTGGCCTGGGAACTTGACTGAGCCTTGGTTCTGGACCCCTGTGGACTGGGAACATGACTGAGGTTTTATTCTGGAACCCTGTGTCCTGTTAACATGACATGGGTGGATTCTGGAACCCTGTGTCCTGTTAACATGACATGGGTGGATTCTGGAACCCTGAGGCCTGGGAACATGACATCTGTTTAGATTGTGGAATACTGTGGCCTGGGAACATAACTGAGGATTGATTCTGGACCCCTGTGGACTGGGAACATGACTGAGGTTTTATTCTGGAACCCTGAGGCCTGGGAACATGACATCTGTTTAGATTGTGGAATACTGTGGCCTGGGAACATAACTGAGGATTGATTCTGGACCCCTGTGGACTGGGAACATGACTGAGGTTTTATTCTGGAAGCCTGAGGCCTGGGAACATGACATGGGTGGATTCTGGAACCCTGGGTCCTGTTAACATGACATGGGTGGATTCTGGAACCCTGAGGCCTGGGAACATGACATCTGTTTAGATTGTGGAATACTGTGGCCTGGGAACATAACTGAGCCTTGGTTCTGGACCCCTGTGGACTGGGAACATGACTGAGGTTTTATTCTGGAACCCTGAGGCCTGGGAACATGACATGTGTTTAGATTGTGGAATACTGTGGCCTGGGAACTTGACTGAGCCTTGGTTCTGGACCCCTGTGGACTGGGAACATGACTGAGGTTTTATTCTGGAACCCTGAGGCCTGGGAACATGACATCTGTTTAGATTGTGGAATACTGTGGCCTGGGAACTTGACTGAGCCTTGGTTCTGGACCCCTGTGGACTGGGAACATGACTGAGGTTTTATTCTGGAACCCTGAGGCCTGGGAACATGACATCTGTTTAGATTGTGGAATACTGTGGCCTGGGAACATAACTGAGGATTGATTCTGGACCCCTGTGGACTGGGAACATGACTGAGGTTTTATTCTGGAACCCTGAGGCCTGGGAACATGACATGGGTGGATTCGGGAACCCTGGGTCCTGTTAACATGACATGGGTGGATTCTGGAACCCTGAGGCCTGGGAACATGACATCTGTTTAGATTGTGGAATACTGTGGCCTGGGAACATAACTGAGCCTTGGTTCTGGACCCCTGTGGACTGGGAACATGACTGAGGTTTTATTCTGGAACCCTGAGGCCTGGGAACATGACATCTGTTTAGATTGTGGAATACTGTGGCCTGGGAACTTGACTGAGCCTTGGTTCTGGACCCCTGTGGACTGGGAACATGACTGAGGTTTTATTCTGGAACCCTGAGGCCTGGGAACATGACATCTGTTTAGATTGTGGAATACTGTGGCCTGGGAACTTGACTGAGCCTTGGTTCTGGACCCCTGTGGACTGGGAACATGACTGAGGTTTTATTCTGGAACCCTGAGGCCTGGGAACATGACATGGGTGGATTCTGGAACCCTGGGTCCTGTTAACATGACATGGGTGGATTCTGGAACCCTGGGTCCTGTTAACATGACATGGGTGGATTCTGGAACCCTGGGTCCTGTTAACATGACATGGGTGGATTCTGGAACCCTGAGGCCTGGGAACATGACATCTGTTTAGATTGTGGAATACTGTGGCCTGGGAACATAACTGAGCCTTGGTTCTGGACCCCTGTGGACTGGGAACATGACTGAGGTTTTATTCTGGAACCCTGAGGCCTGGGAACATGACATCTGTTTAGATTGTGGAATACTGTGGCCTGGGAACTTGACTGAGCCTTGGTTCTGGACCCCTGTGGACTGGGAACATGACTGAGGTTTTATTCTGGAACCCTGAGGCCTGGGAACATGACATGGGTGGATTCTGGAACCCTGGGTCCTGTTAACATGACATGGGTGGATTCTGGAACCCTGAGGCCTGGGAACATGACATCTGTTTAGATTGTGGAATACTGTGGCCTGGGAACATAACTGAGCCTTGGTTCTGGACCCCTGTGGACTGGGAACATGACTGAGGTTTTATTCTGGAACCCTGAGGCCTGGGAACATGACATCTGTTTAGATTGTGGAATACTGTGGCCTGGGAACTTGACTGAGCCTTGGTTCTGGACCCCTGTGGACTGGGAACATGACTGAGGTTTTATTCTGGAACCCTGAGGCCTGGGAACATGACATCTGTTTAGATTGTGCAATACTGTGGCCTGGGAACTTGACTGAGCCTTGGTTCTGAACCCCTGTGGACTGGGAACATGACTGAGTTTTTATTCTGGAACCCTGAGGCCTGGGAACATGACATCTGTTTAGATTGTGGAATACTGTGGCCTGGGAACATAACTGAGGATTGATTCTGGACCCCTGTGGACTGGGAACATGACTGAGGTTTTATTCTGGAAGCCTGAGGCCTGGGAACATGACATGGGTGGATTCTGGAACCCTGGGTCCTGTTAACATGACATGGGTGGATTCTGGAACCCTGAGGCCTGGGAACATGACATCTGTTTAGATTGTGGAATACTGTGGCCTGGGAACATAACTGAGCCTTGGTTCTGGACCCCTGTGGACTGGGAACATGACTGAGGTTTTATTCTGGAACCCTGAGGCCTGGGAACATGACATCTGTTTAGATTGTGGAATACTGTGGCCTGGGAACTTGACTGAGCCTTGGTTCTGGACCCCTGTGGACTGGGAACATGACTGAGGTTTTATTCTGGAACCCTGAGGCCTGGGAACATGACATCTGTTTAGATTGTGGAATACTGTGGCCTGGGAACTTGACTGAGCCTTGGTTCTGGACCCCTGTGGACTGGGAACATGACTGAGGTTTTATTCTGGAACCCTGAGGCCTGGGAACATGACATCTGTTTAGATTGTGGAATACTGTGGCCTGGGAACATAACTGAGCCTTGGTTCTGGACCCCTGTGGACTGGGAACATGACTGAGGTTTTATTCTGGAACCCTGAGGCCTGGGAACATGACATCTGTTTAGATTGTGGAATACTGTGGCCTGGGAACTTGACTGAGCCTTGGTTCTGGACCCCTGTGGACTGGGAACATGACTGAGGTTTTATTCTGGAACCCTGAGGCCTGGGAACATGACATCTGTTTAGATTGTGGAATACTGTGGCCTGGGAACTTGACTGAGCCTTGGTTCTGGACCCCTGTGGACTGGGAACATGACTGAGGTTTTATTCTGGAACCCTGAGGACTGGGAACATGACATCTGTTTAGATTGTGGAATACTGTGGCCTGGGAACTTGACTGAGCCTTGGTTCTGGACCCCTGTGGACTGGGAACATGACTGAGGTTTTATTCTGGAACCCTGAGGCCTGGGAACATGACATGGGTGGATTCTGGAACCCTGGGTCCTGTTAACATGACATGGGTGGATTCTGGAACCCTGAGGCCTGGGAACATGACATCTGTTTAGATTGTGGAATACTGTGGCCTGGGAACATAACTGAGCCTTGGTTCTGGACCCCTGTGGACTGGGAACATGACTGAGGTTTTATTCTGGAACCCTGAGGCCTGGGAACATGACATCTGTTTAGATTGTGGAATACTGTGGCCTGGGAACTTGACTGAGCCTTGGTTCTGGACCCCTGTGGACTGGGAACATGACTGAGGTTTTATTCTGGAACCCTGAGGCCTGGGAACATGACATCTGTTTAGATTGTGGAATACTGTGGCCTGGGAACTTGACTGAGCCTTGGTTCTGGACCCCTGTGGACTGGGAACATGACTGAGGTTTTATTCTGGAACCCTGAGGCCTGGGAACATGACATCTGTTTAGATTGTGGAATACTGTGGCCTGGGAACATAACTGAGGATTGATTCTGGACCCCTGTGGACTGGGAACATGACTGAGGTTTTATTCTGGAAGCCTGAGGCCTGGGAACATGACATGGGTGGATTCTGGAACCCTGGGTCCTGTTAACATGACATGGGTGGATTCTGGAACCCTGAGGCCTGGGAACATGACATCTGTTTAGATTGTGGAATACTGTGGCCTGGGAACATAACTGAGCCTTGGTTCTGGACCCCTGTGGACTGGGAAAATGACTGAGGTTTTATTCTGGAACCCTGAGGCCTGGGAACATGACATCTGTTTAGATTGTGGAATACTGTGGCCTGGGAACTTGACTGAGCCTTGGTTCTGGACCCCTGTGGACTGGGAACATGACTGAGGTTTTATTCTGGAACCCTGAGGCCTGGGAACATGACATCTGTTTAGATTGTGGAATACTGTGGCCTGGGAACTTGACTGAGCCTTGGTTCTGGACCCCTGTGGACTGGGAACATGACTGAGGTTTTATTCTGGAACCCTGAGGCCTGGGAACATGACATCTGTTTAGATTGTGGAATACTGTGGCCTGGGAACTTGACTGAGCCTTGGTTCTGGACCCCTGTGGACTGGGAACATGACTGAGGTTTTATTCTGGAACCCTGAGGCCTGGGAACATGACATCTGTTTAGATTGTGGAATACTGTGGCCTGGGAAATTGACTGAGCCTTGGTTCTGGACCCCTGTGGACTGGGAACATGACTGAGGTTTTATTCTGGAACCCTGAGGCCTGGGAACATGACATCTGTTTAGATTGTGGAATACTGTGGCCTGGGAACTTGACTGAGCCTTGGTTCTGGACCCCTGTGGACTGGGAACATGACTGAGGTTTTATTCTGGAACCCTGTGTCCTGTTAACATGACATGGGTGGATTCTGGAACCCTGGGTCCTGTTAACGTGACATGGGTGGATTCTGGAACCCTGAGGCCTGGGAACATGACATCTGTTTAGATTGTGGAATACTGTGGCCTGGGAACATAACTGAGGATTGATTCTGGACCCCTGTGGACTGGGAACATGACTGAGGTTTTATTCTGGAACCCTGAGGCCTGGGAACATGACATGGGTGGATTCTGGAACCCTGGGTCCTGTTAACATGACATGGGTGGATTCTGGAACCCTGGGTCCTGTTAACATGACATGGGTGGATTCTGGAACCCTGGGTCCTGTTAACATGACATGGGTGGATTCTGGAACCCTGAGGCCTGGGAACATGACATCTGTTTAGATTGTGGAATACTGTGGCCTGGGAACTTGACTGAGCCTTGGTTCTGGACCCCTGTGGACTGGGAACATGACTGAGGTTTTATTCTGGGACCCTGTGTCCTGTTAACATGACATGGGTGGATTCTGGAACCCTGTGTCCTGTTAACATGACATGGGTGGATTCTGGAACCCTGAGGCCTGGGAACATGACATCTGTTTAGATTGTGGAATACTGTGGCCTGGGAACATAACTGAGGATTGATTCTGGACCCCTGTGGACTGGGAACATGACTGAGGTTTTATTCTGGAACCCTGAGGCCTGGGAACATGACATCTGTTTAGATTGTGGAATACTGTGGCCTGGGAACATAACTGAGGATTGATTCTGGACCCCTGTGGACTGGGAACATGACTGAGGTTTTATTCTGGAACCCTGTGTCCTGTTAACATGACATGGGTGGATTCTGGAACCCTGTGTCCTGTTAACATGACATGGGTGGATACTGGAACCCTGAGGCCTGGGAACATGACATCTGTTTAGATTGTGGAATACTGTGGCCTGGGAACATAACTGAGCCTTGGTTCTGGACCCCTGTGGACTGGGAACATGACTGAGGTTTTATTCTGGAACCCTGAGGCCTGGGAACATGACATCTGTTTAGATTGTGGAATACTGTGGCCTGGGAACTTGACTGAGCCTTGGTTCTGGACCCCTGTGGACTGGGAACATGACTGAGGTTTTATTCTGGAACCCTGAGGCCTGGGAACATGACATCTGTTTAGATTGTGGAATACTGTGGCCTGGGAACTTGACTGAGCCTTGGTTCTGGACCCCTGTGGACTGGGAACATGACTGAGGTTTTATTCTGGAACCCTGAGGCCTGGGAACATGACATCTGTTTAGATTGTGGAATACTGTGGCCTGGGAACATAACTGAGGATTGATTCTGGACCCCTGTGGACTGGGAACATGACTGAGGTTTTATTCTGGAACCCTGAGGCCTGGGAACATGACATGGGTGGATTCGGGAACCCTGGGTCCTGTTAACATGACATGGGTGGATTCTGGAACCCTGAGGCCTGGGAACATGACATCTGTTTAGATTGTGGAATACTGTGGCCTGGGAACATAACTGAGCCTTGGTTCTGGACCCCTGTGGACTGGGAACATGACTGAGGTTTTATTCTGGAACCCTGAGGCCTGGGAACATGACATCTGTTTAGATTGTGGAATACTGTGGCCTGGGAACTTGACTGAGCCTTGGTTCTGGACCCCTGTGGACTGGGAACATGACTGAGGTTTTATTCTGGAACCCTGAGGCCTGGGAACATGACATCTGTTTAGATTGTGGAATACTGTGGCCTGGGAACTTGACTGAGCCTTGGTTCTGGACCCCTGTGGACTGGGAACATGACTGAGGTTTTATTCTGGAACCCTGAGGCCTGGGAACATGACATGGGTGGATTCTGGAACCCTGGGTCCTGTTAACATGACATGGGTGGATTCTGGAACCCTGGGTCCTGTTAACATGACATGGGTGGATTCTGGAGCCCTGGGTCCTGTTAACATGACATGGGTGGATTCTGGAACCCTGAGGCCTGGGAACATGACATCTGTTTAGATTGTGGAATACTGTGGCCTGGGAACTTGACTGAGCCTTGGTTCTGGACCCCTGTGGACTGGGAACATGACTGAGGTTTTATTCTGGAACCCTGTGTCCTGTTAACATGACATGGGTGGATTCTGGAACCCTGTGTCCTGTTAACATGACATGGGTGGATTCTGGAACCCTGAGGCCTGGGAACATGACATCTGTTTAGATTGTGGAATACTGTGGCCTGGGAACATAACTGAGGATTGATTCTGGACCCCTGTGGACTGGGAACATGACTGAGGTTTTATTCTGGAACCCTGAGGCCTGGGAACATGACATCTGTTTAGATTGTGGAATACTGTGGCCTGGGAACATAACTGAGGATTGATTCTGGACCCCTGTGGACTGGGAACATGACTGAGGTTTTATTCTGGAACCCTGAGGCCTGGGAACATGACATGGGTGGATTCTGGAACCCTGGGTCCTGTTAACATGACATGGGTGGATTCTGGAACCCTGAGGCCTGGGAACATGACATCTGTTTAGATTGTGGAATACTGTGGCCTGGGAACATAACTGAGGATTGATTCTGGACCCCTGTGGACTGGGAACATGACTGAGGTTTTATTCTGGAACCCTGAGGCCTGGGAACATGACATGGGTGGATTCTGGAACCCTGGGTCCTGTTAACATGACATGGGTGGATTCTGGAACCCTGAGGCCTGGGAACATGACATCTGTTTAGATTGTGGAATACTGTGGCCTGGGAACATAACTGAGGATTGATTCTGGACCCCTGTGGACTGGGAACATGACTGAGGTTTTATTCTGGAACCCTGAGGCCTGGGAACATGACATCTGTTTAGACTGTGGAATACTGTGGCCTGGGAACATAACTGAGGATTGATTCTGGACCCCTGTGGACTTGGAACATGACTGAGGTTTTATTCTGGAACCCTGAGGCTTGTTAACATGACATGGGTGGATTCTGGAACCCTGTGTCCTGTTAACATGACATGGGTGGATTCTGGAACCCTGTGTCCTGTTAACATGACATGGGTGGATTCTGGAACCCTGGGTCCTGTTAACATGACATGGGTGGATTCTGGAACCCTGAGGCCTGGGAACATGACATCTGTTTAGATTGTGGAATACTGTGGCCTGGGAACTTGACTGAGCCTTGGTTCTGGACCCCTGTGGACTGGGAACATGACTGAGGTTTTATTCTGGAACCCTGAGGCCTGGGAACATGACATCTGTTTAGATTGTGGAATACTGTGGCCTGGGAACTTGACAGAGCCTTGGTTCTGGACCCCTGTGGACTGGGAACATGACTGAGGTTTTATTCTGGAACCCTGAGGCCTGGGAACATGACATGGGTGGATTCTGGAACCCTGGGTCCTGTTAACATGACATGGGTGGATTTTGGAACCCTGAGGCCTGGGAACATGACATCTGTTTAGATTGTGGAATACTGTGGCCTGGGAACTTGACTGAGCCTTGGTTCTGGACCCCTGTGGACTGGGAACATGACTGAGGTTTTATTCTGGAACCCTGAGGCCTGGGAACATGACATCTGTTTAGATTGTGGAATACTGTGGCCTGGGAACTTGACTGAGCCTTGGTTCTGGACCCCTGTGGACTGGGAACATGACTGAGGTTTTATTCTGGAACCCTGAGGCCTGGGAACATGACATGGGTGGATTCTGGAACCCTGGGTCCTGTTAACATGACATGGGTGGATTCTGGAACCCTGGGTCCTGTTAACATGACATGGGTGGATTCTGGAACCCTGGGTCCTGTTAACATGACATGGGTGGATTCTGGAACCCTGAGGCCTGGGAACATGACATCTGTTTAGATTGTGGAATACTGTGGCCTGGGAACTTGACTGAGCCTTGGTTCTGGACCCCTGTGGACTGGGAACATGACTGAGGTTTTATTCTGGAACCCTGAGGCCTGGGAACATGACATCTGTTTAGATTGTGGAATACTGTGGCCTGGGAACTTGACTGAGCCTTGGTTCTGGACCCCTGTGGACTGGGAACATGACTGAGGTTTTATTCTGGAACCCTGAGGCCTGAGAACATGACATGGGTGGATTCTGGAACCCTGGGTCCTGTAAACATGACATGGGTGGATTTTGGAACCCTGAGGCCTGGGAACATGACATCTGTTTAGATTGTGGAATACTGTGGCCTGGGAACTTGACTGAGCCTTGGTTCTGGACCCCTGTGGACTGGGAACATGACTGAGGTTTTATTCTGGAACCCTGAGGCCTGGGAACATGACATCTGTTTAGATTGTGGAATACTGTGGCCTGGGAACTTGACTGAGCCTTGGTTCTGGACCCCTGTGGACTGGGAACATGACTGAGGTTTTATTCTGGAACCCTGAGGCCTGGGAACATGACATGGGTGGATTCTGGAACCCTGGGTCCTGTTAACATGACATGGGTGGATTCTGGAACCCTGGGTCCTGTTAACATGACATGGGTGGATTCTGGAACCCTGGGTCCTGTTAACATGACATGGGTGGATTCTGGAACCCTGAGGCCTGGGAACATGACATCTGTTTAGATTGTGGAATACTGTGGCCTGGGAACTTGACTGAGCCTTGGTTCTGGACCCCTGTGGACTGGGAACATGACTGAGGTTTTATTCTGGAACCCTGTGTCCTGTTAACATGACATGGGTGGATTCTGGAACCCTGTGTCCTGTTAACATGACATGGGTGGATTCTGGAACCCTGAGGCCTGGGAACATGACATCTGTTTAGATTGTGGAATACTGTGGCCTGGGAACATAACTGAGGATTGATTCTGGACCCCTGTGGACTGGGAACATGACTGAGGTTTTATTCTGGAACCCTGAGGCCTGGGAACATGACATCTGTTTAGATTGTGGAATACTGTGGCCTGGGAACATAACTGAGCCTTGGTTCTGGACCCCTGTGGACTGGGAACATGACTGAGGTTTTATTCTGGAACCCTGAGGCCTGGGAACATGACATGTGTTTAGATTGTGGAATACTGTGGCCTGGGAACTTGACTGAGCCTTGGTTCTGGACCCCTGTGGACTGGGAACATGACTGAGGTTTTATTCTGGAACCCTGAGGCCTGGGAACATGACATCTGTTTAGATTGTGGAATACTGTGGCCTGGGAACTTGACTGAGCCTTGGTTCTGGACCCCTGTGGACTGGGAACATGACTGAGGTTTTATTCTGGAACCCTGAGGCCTGGGAACATGACATCTGTTTAGATTGTGGAATACTGTGGCCTGGGAACATAACTGAGGATTGATTCTGGACCCCTGTGGACTGGGAACATGACTGAGGTTTTATTCTGGAACCCTGAGGCCTGGGAACATGACATGGGTGGATTCGGGAACCCTGGGTCCTGTTAACATGACATGGGTGGATTCTGGAACCCTGAGGCCTGGGAACATGACATCTGTTTAGATTGTGGAATACTGTGGCCTGGGAACATAACTGAGCCTTGGTTCTGGACCCCTGTGGACTGGGAACATGACTGAGGTTTTATTCTGGAACCCTGAGGCCTGGGAACATGACATCTGTTTAGATTGTGGAATACTGTGGCCTGGGAACTTGACTGAGCCTTGGTTCTGGACCCCTGTGGACTGGGAACATGACTGAGGTTTTATTCTGGAACCCTGAGGCCTGGGAACATGACATCTGTTTAGATTGTGGAATACTGTGGCCTGGGAACTTGACTGAGCCTTGGTTCTGGACCCCTGTGGACTGGGAACATGACTGAGGTTTTATTCTGGAACCCTGAGGCCTGGGAACATGACATGGGTGGATTCTGGAACCCTGGGTCCTGTTAACATGACATGGGTGGATTCTGGAACCCTGAGGCCTGGGAACATGACATGGGTGGATTCGGGAACCCTGGGTCCTGTTAACATGACATGGGTGGATTCTGGAACCCTGAGGCCTGGGAACATGACATCTGTTTAGATTGTGGAATACTGTGGCCTGGGAACATAACTGAGCCTTGGTTCTGGACCCCTGTGGACTGGGAACATGACTGAGGTTTTATTCTGGAACCCTGAGGCCTGGGAACATGACATCTGTTTAGATTGTGGAATACTGTGGCCTGGGAACTTGACTGAGCCTTGGTTCTGGACCCCTGTGGACTGGGAACATGACTGAGGTTTTATTCTGGAACCCTGAGGCCTGGGAACATGACATCTGTTTAGATTGTGGAATACTGTGGCCTGGGAACTTGACTGAGCCTTGGTTCTGGACCCCTGTGGACTGGGAACATGACTGAGGTTTTATTCTGGAACCCTGAGGCCTGGGAACATGACATGGGTGGATTCTGGAACCCTGGGTCCTGTTAACATGACATGGGTGGATTCTGGAACCCTGGGTCTTGTTAACATGACATGGGTGGATTCTGGAACCCTGGGTCCTGTTAACATGACATGGGTGGATTCTGGAACCCTGAGGCCTGGGAACATGACATCTGTTTAGATTGTGGAATACTGTGGCCTGGGAACATAACTGAGCCTTGGTTCTGGACCCCTGTGGACTGGGAACATGACTGAGGTTTTATTCTGGAACCCTGAGGCCTGGGAACATGACATCTGTTTAGATTGTGGAATACTGTGGCCTGGGAACTTGACTGAGCCTTGGTTCTGGACCCCTGTGGACTGGGAACATGACTGAGGTTTTATTCTGGAACCCTGAGGCCTGGGAACATGACATGGGTGGATTCTGGAACCCTGGGTCCTGTTAACATGACATGGGTGGATTCTGGAACCCTGAGGCCTGGGAACATGACATCTGTTTAGATTGTGGAATACTGTGGCCTGGGAACATAACTGAGCCTTGGTTCTGGACCCCTGTGGACTGGGAACATGACTGAGGTTTTATTCTGGAACCCTGAGGCCTGGGAACATGACATCTGTTTAGATTGTGGAATACTGTGGCCTGGGAACTTGACTGAGCCTTGGTTCTGGACCCCTGTGGACTGGGAACATGACTGAGGTTTTATTCTGGAACCCTGAGGCCTGGGAACATGACATCTGTTTAGATTGTGCAATACTGTGGCCTGGGAACTTGACTGAGCCTTGGTTCTGGACCCCTGTGGACTGGGAACATGACTGAGGTTTTATTCTGGAACCCTGAGGCCTGGGAACATGACATCTGTTTAGATTGTGGAATACTGTGGCCTGGGAACATAACTGAGGATTGATTCTGGACCCCTGTGGACTGGGAACATGACTGAGGTTTTATTCTGGAAGCCTGAGGCCTGGGAACATGACATGGGTGGATTCTGGAACCCTGGGTCCTGTTAACATGACATGGGTGGATTCTGGAACCCTGAGGCCTGGGAACATGACATCTGTTTAGATTGTGGAATACTGTGGCCTGGGAACATAACTGAGCCTTGGTTCTGGACCCCTGTGGACTGGGAACATGACTGAGGTTTTATTCTGGAACCCTGAGGCCTGGGAACATGACATCTGTTTAGATTGTGGAATACTGTGGCCTGGGAACTTGACTGAGCCTTGGTTCTGGACCCCTGTGGACTGGGAACATGACTGAGGTTTTATTCTGGAACCCTGAGGCCTGGGAACATGACATCTGTTTAGATTGTGGAATACTGTGGCCTGGGAACTTGACTGAGCCTTGGTTCTGGACCCCTGTGGACTGGGAACATGACTGAGGTTTTATTCTGGAACCCTGAGGCCTGGGAACATGACATGGGTGGATTCTGGAACCCTGGGTCCTGTTAACATGACATGGGTGGATTTTGGAACCCTGAGGCCTGGGAACATGACATCTGTTTAGATTGTGGAATACTGTGGCCTGGGAACTTGACTGAGCCTTGGTTCTGGACCCCTGTGGACTGGGAACATGACTGAGGTTTTATTCTGGAACCCTGAGGCCTGGGAACATGACATCTGTTTAGATTGTGGAATACTGTGGCCTGGGAACTTGACTGAGCCTTGGTTCTGGACCCCTGTGGACTGGGAACATGACTGAGGTTTTATTCTGGAACCCTGAGGCCTGGGAACATGACATGGGTGGATTCTGGAACCCTGGGTCCTGTTAACATGACATGGGTGGATTCTGGAACCCTGGGTCCTGTTAACATGACATGGGTGGATTCTGGAACCCTGGGTCCTGTTAACATGACATGGGTGGATTCTGGAACCCTGAGGCCTGGGAACATGACATCTGTTTAGATTGTGGAATACTGTGGCCTGGGAACTTGACTGAGCCTTGGTTCTGGACCCCTGTGGACTGGGAACATGACTGAGGTTTTATTCTGGAACCCTGTGTCCTGTTAACATGACATGGGTGGATTCTGGAACCCTGTGTCCTGTTAACATGACATGGGTGGATTCTGGAACCCTGAGGCCTGGGAACATGACATCTGTTTAGATTGTGGAATACTGTGGCCTGGGAACATAACTGAGGATTGATTCTGGACCCCTGTGGACTGGGAACATGACTGAGGTTTTATTCTGGAACCCTGAGGCCTGGGAACATGACATCTGTTTAGATTGTGGAATACTGTGGCCTGGGAACATAACTGAGGATTGATTCTGGACCCCTGTGGACTGGGAACATGACTGAGGTTTTATTCTGGAACCCTGAGGCCTGGGAACATGACATGGGTGGATTCTGGAACCCTGGGTCCTGTTAACATGACATGGGTGGATTCTGGAACCCTGAGGCCTGGGAACATGACATCTGTTTAGATTGTGGAATACTGTGGCCTGGGAACATAACTGAGGATTGATTCTGGACCCCTGTGGACTGGGAACATGACTGAGGTTTTATTCTGGAACCCTGAGGCCTGGGAACATGACATGGGTGGATTCTGGAACCCTGGGTCCTGTTAACATGACATGGGTGGATTCTGGAACCCTGAGGCCTGGGAACATGACATCTGTTTAGATTGTGGAATACTGTGGCCTGGGAACATAACTGAGGATTGATTCTGGACCCCTGTGGACTGGGAACATGACTGAGGTTTTATTCTGGAACCCTGAGGCCTGGGAACATGACATCTGTTTAGACTGTGGAATACTGTGGCCTAGGAACATAACTGAGGATTGATTCTGGACCCCTGTGGACTTGGAACATGACTGAGGTTTTATTCTGGAACCCTGAGGCTTGTTAACATGACATGGGTGGATTCTGGAACCCTGTGTCCTGTTAACATGACATGGGTGGATTCTGGAACCCTGTGTCCTGTTAACATGACATGGGTGGATTCTGGAACCCTGGGTCCTGTTAACATGACATGGGTGGATTCTGGAACCCTGAGGCCTGGGAACATGACATCTGTTTAGATTGTGGAATACTGTGGCCTGGGAACTTGACTGAGCCTTGGTTCTGGACCCCTGTGGACTGGGAACATGACTGAGGTTTTATTCTGGAACCCTGAGGCCTGGGAACATGACATCTGTTTAGATTGTGGAATACTGTGGCCTGGGAACTTGACTGAGCCTTGGTTCTGGACCCCTGTGGACTGGGAACATGACTGAGGTTTTATTCTGGAACCCTGAGGACTGGGAACATGACATGGGTGGATTCTGGAACCCTGGGTCCTGTTAACATGACATGGGTGGATTTTGGAACCCTGAGGCCTGGGAACATGACATCTGTTTAGATTGTGGAATACTGTGGCCTGGGAACTTGACTGAGCCTTGGTTCTGGACCCCTGTGGACTGGGAACATGACTGAGGTTTTATTCTGGAACCCTGAGGCCTGGGAACATGACATCTGTTTAGATTGTGGAATACTGTGGCCTGGGAACTTGACTGAGCCTTGGTTCTGGACCCCTGTGGACTGGGAACATGACTGAGGTTTTATTCTGGAACCCTGAGGCCTGGGAACATGACATGGGTGGATTCTGGAACCCTGGGTCCTGTTAACATGACATGGGTGGATTCTGGAACCCTGGGTCCTGTTAACATGACATGGGTGGATTCTGGAACCCTGGGTCCTGTTAACATGACATGGGTGGATTCTGGAACCCTGAGGCCTGGGAACATGACATCTGTTTAGATTGTGGAATACTGTGGCCTGGGAACTTGACTGAGCCTTGGTTCTGGACCCCTGTGGACTGGGAACATGACTGAGGTTTTATTCTGGAACCCTGTGTCCTGTTAACATGACATGGGTGGATTCTGGAACCCTGTGTCCTGTTAACATGACATGGGTGGATTCTGGAACCCTGAGGCCTGGGAACATGACATCTGTTTAGATTGTGGAATACTGTGGCCTGGGAACATAACTGAGGATTGATTCTGGACCCCTGTGGACTGGGAACATGACTGAGGTTTTATTCTGGAACCCTGAGGCCTGGGAACATGACATCTGTTTAGATTGTGGAATACTGTGGCCTGGGAACATAACTGAGGATTGATTCTGGACCCCTGTGGACTGGGAACATGACTGAGGTTTTATTCTGGAAGCCTGAGGCCTGGGAACATGACATGGGTGGATTCTGGAACCCTGGGTCCTGTTAACATGACATGGGTGGATTCTGGAACCCTGAGGCCTGGGAACATGACATCTGTTTAGATTGTGGAATACTGTGGCCTGGGAACATAACTGAGCCTTGGTTCTGGACCCCTGTGGACTGGGAACATGACTGAGGTTTTATTCTGGAACCCTGAGGCCTGGGAACATGACATGTGTTTAGATTGTGGAATACTGTGGCCTGGGAACTTGACTGAGCCTTGGTTCTGGACCCCTGTGGACTGGGAACATGACTGAGGTTTTATTCTGGAACCCTGAGGCCTGGGAACATGACATCTGTTTAGATTGTGGAATACTGTGGCCTGGGAACTTGACTGAGCCTTGGTTCTGGACCCCTGTGGACTGGGAACATGACTGAGGTTTTATTCTGGAACCCTGAGGCCTGGGAACATGACATCTGTTTAGATTGTGGAATACTGTGGCCTGGGAACATAACTGAGGATTGATTCTGGACCCCTGTGGACTGGGAACATGACTGAGGTTTTATTCTGGAACCCTGAGGCCTGGGAACATGACATGGGTGGATTCGGGAACCCTGGGTCCTGTTAACATGACATGGGTGGATTCTGGAACCCTGAGGCCTGGGAACATGACATCTGTTTAGATTGTGGAATACTGTGGCCTGGGAACATAACTGAGCCTTGGTTCTGGACCCCTGTGGACTGGGAACATGACTGAGGTTTTATTCTGGAACCCTGAGGCCTGGGAACATGACATCTGTTTAGATTGTGGAATACTGTGGCCTGGGAACTTGACTGAGCCTTGGTTCTGGACCCCTGTGGACTGGGAACATGACTGAGGTTTTATTCTGGAACCCTGAGGCCTGGGAACATGACATCTGTTTAGATTGTGGAATACTGTGGCCTGGGAACTTGACTGAGCCTTGGTTCTGGACCCCTGTGGACTGGGAACATGACTGAGGTTTTATTCTGGAACCCTGAGGCCTGGGAACATGACATGGGTGGATTCTGGAACCCTGGGTCCTGTTAACATGACATGGGTGGATTCTGAAACCCTGGGTCCTGTTAACATGACATGGGTGGATTCTGGAACCCTGGGTCCTGTTAACATGACATGGGTGGATTCTGGAACCCTGAGGCCTGGGAACATGACATCTGTTTAGATTGTGGAATACTGTGGCCTGGGAACATAACTGAGCCTTGGTTCTGGACCCCTGTGGACTGGGAACATGACTGAGGTTTTATTCTGGAACCCTGAGGCCTGGGAACATGACATCTGTTTAGATTGTGGAATACTGTGGCCTGGGAACTTGACTGAGCCTTGGTTCTGGACCCCTGTGGACTGGGAACATGACTGAGGTTTTATTCTGGAACCCTGAGGCCTGGGAACATGACATGGGTGGATTCTGGAACCCTGGGTCCTGTTAACATGACATGGGTGGATTCTGGAACCCTGAGGCCTGGGAACATGACATCTGTTTAGATTGTGGAATACTGTGGCCTGGGAACATAACTGAGCCTTGGTTCTGGACCCCTGTGGACTGGGAACATGACTGAGGTTTTATTCTGGAACCCTGAGGCCTGGGAACATGACATCTGTTTAGATTGTGGAATACTGTGGCCTGGGAACTTGACTGAGCCTTGGTTCTGGACCCCTGTGGACTGGGAACATGACTGAGGTTTTATTCTGGAACCCTGAGGCCTGGGAACATGACATCTGTTTAGATTGTGCAATACTGTGGCCTGGGAACTTGACTGAGCCTTGGTTCTGAACCCCTGTGGACTGGGAACATGACTGAGGTTTTATTCTGGAACCCTGAGGCCTGGGAACATGACATCTGTTTAGATTGTGGAATACTGTGGCCTGGGAACATAACTGAGGATTGATTCTGGACCCCTGTGGACTGGGAACATGACTGAGGTTTTATTCTGGAAGCCTGAGGCCTGGGAACATGACATGGGTGGATTCTGGAACCCTGGGTCCTGTTAACATGACATGGGTGGATTCTGGAACCCTGAGGCCTGGGAACATGACATCTGTTTAGATTGTGGAATACTGTGGCCTGGGAACATAACTGAGCCTTGGTTCTGGACCCCTGTGGACTGGGAACATGACTGAGGTTTTATTCTGGAACCCTGAGGCCTGGGAACATGACATCTGTTTAGATTGTGGAATACTGTGGCCTGGGAACTTGACTGAGCCTTGGTTCTGGACCCCTGTGGACTGGGAACATGACTGAGGTTTTATTCTGGAACCCTGAGGCCTGGGAACATGACATCTGTTTAGATTGTGGAATACTGTGGCCTGGGAACTTGACTGAGCCTTGGTTCTGGACCCCTGTGGACTGCGAACATGACTGAGGTTTTATTCTGGAACCCTGAGGCCTGGGAACATGACATCTGTTTAGATTGTGGAATACTGTGGCCTGGGAACATAACTGAGCCTTGGTTCTGGACCCCTGTGGACTGGGAACATGACTGAGGTTTTATTCTGGAACCCTGAGGCCTGGGAACATGACATCTGTTTAGATTGTGGAATACTGTGGCCTGGGAACTTGACTGAGCCTTGGTTCTGGACCCCTGTGGACTGGGAACATGACTGAGGTTTTATTCTGGAACCCTGAGGCCTGGGAACATGACATCTGTTTAGATTGTGGAATACTGTGGCCTGGGAACTTGACTGAGCCTTGGTTCTGGACCCCTGTGGACTGGGAACATGACTGAGGTTTTATTCTGGAACCCTGAGGACTGGGAACATGACATCTGTTTAGATTGTGGAATACTGTGGCCTGGGAACTTGACTGAGCCTTGGTTCTGGACCCCTGTGGACTGGGAACATGACTGAGGTTTTATTCTGGAACCCTGAGGCCTGGGAACATGACATGGGTGGATTCTGGAACCCTGGGTCCTGTTAACATGACATGGGTGGATTCTGGAACCCTGAGGCCTGGGAACATGACATCTGTTTAGATTGTGGAATACTGTGGCCTGGGAACATAACTGAGCCTTGGTTCTGGACCCCTGTGGACTGGGAACATGACTGAGGTTTTATTCTGGAACCCTGAGGCCTGGGAACATGACATCTGTTTAGATTGTGGAATACTGTGGCCTGGGAACTTGACTGAGCCTTGGTTCTGGACCCCTGTGGACTGGGAACATGACTGAGGTTTTATTCTGGAACCCTGAGGCCTGGGAACATGACATCTGTTTAGATTGTGGAATACTGTGGCCTGGGAACTTGACTGAGCCTTGGTTCTGGACCCCTGTGGACTGGGAACATGACTGAGGTTTTATTCTGGTACCCTGAGGCCTGGGAACATGACATCTGTTTAGATTGTGGAATACTGTGGCCTGGGAACATAACTGAGGATTGATTCTGGACCCCTGTGGACTGGGAACATGACTGAGGTTTTATTCTGGAAGCCTGAGGCCTGGGAACATGACATGGGTGGATTCTGGAACCCTGGGTCCTGTTAACATGACATGGGTGGATTCTGGAACCCTGAGGCCTGGGAACATGACATCTGTTTAGATTGTGGAATACTGTGGCCTGGGAACATAACTGAGCCTTGGTTCTGGACCCCTGTGGACTGGGAAAATGACTGAGGTTTTATTCTGGAACCCTGAGGCCTGGGAACATGACATCTGTTTAGATTGTGGAATACTGTGGCCTGGGAACTTGACTGAGCCTTGGTTCTGGACCCCTGTGGACTGGGAACATGACTGAGGTTTTATTCTGGAACCCTGAGGCCTGGGAACATGACATCTGTTTAGATTGTGGAATACTGTGGCCTGGGAACTTGACTGAGCCTTGGTTCTGGACCCCTGTGGACTGGGAACATGACTGAGGTTTTATTCTGGAACCCTGAGGCCTGGGAACATGACATCTGTTTAGATTGTGGAATACTGTGGCCTGGGAAATTGACTGAGCCTTGGTTCTGGACCCCTGTGGACTGGGAACATGACTGAGGTTTTATTCTGGAACCCTGAGGCCTGGGAACATGACATCTGTTTAGATTGTGGAATACTGTGGCCTGGGAACTTGACTGAGCCTTGGTTCTGGACCCCTGTGGACTGGGAACATGACTGAGGTTTTATTCTGGAACCCTGAGGCCTGGGAACATGACATCTGTTTAGATTGTGGAATACTGTGGCCTGGGAACTTGACTGAGCCTTGGTTCTGGACCCCTGTGGACTGGGAACATGACTGAGGTTTTATTCTGGAACCCTGAGGCCTGGGAACATGACATCTGTTTAGATTGTGGAATACTGTGGCCTGGGAAATTGACTGAGCCTTGGTTCTGGACCCCTGTGGACTGGGAACATGACTGAGGTTTTATTCTGGAACCCTGAGGCCTGGGAACATGACATCTGTTTAGATTGTGGAATACTGTGGCCTGGGAACTTGACTGAGCCTTGGTTCTGGACCCCTGTGGACTGGGAACATGACTGAGGTTTTATTCTGGAACCCTGTGTCCTGTTAACATGACATGGGTGGATTCTGGAACCCTGGGTCCTGTTAACGTGACATGGGTGGATTCTGGAACCCTGAGGCCTGGGAACATGACATCTGTTTAGATTGTGGAATACTGTGGCCTGGGAACATAACTGAGGATTGATTCTGGACCCCTGTGGACTGGGAACATGACTGAGGTTTTATTCTGGAACCCTGAGGCCTGGGAACATGACATGGGTGGATTCTGGAACCCTGGGTCCTGTTAACATGACATGGGTGGATTCTGGAACCCTGGGTCCTGTTAACATGACATGGGTGGATTCTGGAACCCTGGGTCCTGTTAACATGACATGGGTGGATTCTGGAACCCTGAGGCCTGGGAACATGACATCTGTTTAGATTGTGGAATACTGTGGCCTGGGAACTTGACTGAGCCTTGGTTCTGGACCCCTGTGGACTGGGAACATGACTGAGGTTTTATTCTGGGACCCTGTGTCCTGTTAACATGACATGGGTGGATTCTGGAACCCTGTGTCCTGTTAACATGACATGGGTGGATTCTGGAACCCTGAGGCCTGGGAACATGACATCTGTTTAGATTGTGGAATACTGTGGCCTGGGAACATAACTGAGGATTGATTCTGGACCCCTGTGGACTGGGAACATGACTGAGGTTTTATTCTGGAACCCTGAGGCCTGGGAACATGACATCTGTTTAGATTGTGGAATACTGTGGCCTGGGAACATAACTGAGGATTGATTCTGGACCCCTGTGGACTGGGAACATGACTGAGGTTTTATTCTGGAACCCTGTGTCCTGTTAACATGACATGGGTGGATTCTGGAACCCTGTGTCCTGTTAACATGACATGGGTGGATACTGGAACCCTGAGGCCTGGGAACATGACATCTGTTTAGATTGTGGAATACTGTGGCCTGGGAACATAACTGAGCCTTGGTTCTGGACCCCTGTGGACTGGGAACATGACTGAGGTTTTATTCTGGAACCCTGAGGCCTGGGAACATGACATCTGTTTAGATTGTGGAATACTGTGGCCTGGGAACTTGACTGAGCCTTGGTTCTGGACCCCTGTGGACTGGGAACATGACTGAGGTTTTATTCTGGAACCCTGAGGCCTGGGAACATGACATCTGTTTAGATTGTGGAATACTGTGGCCTGGGAACTTGACTGAGCCTTGGTTCTGGACCCCTGTGGACTGGGAACATGACTGAGGTTTTATTCTGGAACCCTGAGGCCTGGGAACATGACATCTGTTTAGATTGTGGAATACTGTGGCCTGGGAACATAACTGAGGATTGATTCTGGACCCCTGTGGACTGGGAACATGACTGAGGTTTTATTCTGGAACCCTGAGGCCTGGGAACATGACATGGGTGGATTCGGGAACCCTGGGTCCTGTTAACATGACATGGGTGGATTCTGGAACCCTGAGGCCTGGGAACATGACATCTGTTTAGATTGTGGAATACTGTGGCCTGGGAACATAACTGAGCCTTGGTTCTGGACCCCTGTGGACTGGGAACATGACTGAGGTTTTATTCTGGAACCCTGAGGCCTGGGAACATGACATCTGTTTAGATTGTGGAATACTGTGGCCTGGGAACTTGACTGAGCCTTGGTTCTGGACCCCTGTGGACTGGGAACATGACTGAGGTTTTATTCTGGAACCCTGAGGCCTGGGAACATGACATCTGTTTAGATTGTGGAATACTGTGGCCTGGGAACTTGACTGAGCCTTGGTTCTGGACCCCTGTGGACTGGGAACATGACTGAGGTTTTATTCTGGAACCCTGAGGCCTGGGAACATGACATGGGTGGATTCTGGAACCCTGGGTCCTGTTAACATGACATGGGTGGATTCTGGAACCCTGGGTCCTGTTAACATGACATGGGTGGATTCTGGAGCCCTGGGTCCTGTTAACATGACATGGGTGGATTCTGGAACCCTGAGGCCTGGGAACATGACATCTGTTTAGATTGTGGAATACTGTGGCCTGGGAACTTGACTGAGCCTTGGTTCTGGACCCCTGTGGACTGGGAACATGACTGAGGTTTTATTCTGGAACCCTGTGTCCTGTTAACATGACATGGGTGGATTCTGGAACCCTGTGTCCTGTTAACATGACATGGGTGGATTCTGGAACCCTGAGGCCTGGGAACATGACATCTGTTTAGATTGTGGAATACTGTGGCCTGGGAACATAACTGAGGATTGATTCTGGACCCCTGTGGACTGGGAACATGACTGAGGTTTTATTCTGGAACCCTGAGGCCTGGGAACATGACATCTGTTTAGATTGTGGAATACTGTGGCCTGGGAACATAACTGAGGATTGATTCTGGACCCCTGTGGACTGGGAACATGACTGAGGTTTTATTCTGGAACCCTGAGGCCTGGGAACATGACATGGGTGGATTCTGGAACCCTGGGTCCTGTTAACATGACATGGGTGGATTCTGGAACCCTGAGGCCTGGGAACATGACATCTGTTTAGATTGTGGAATACTGTGGCCTGGGAACATAACTGAGGATTGATTCTGGACCCCTGTGGACTGGGAACATGACTGAGGTTTTATTCTGGAACCCTGAGGCCTGGGAACATGACATGGGTGGATTCTGGAACCCTGGGTCCTGTTAACATGACATGGGTGGATTCTGGAACCCTGAGGCCTGGGAACATGACATCTGTTTAGATTGTGGAATACTGTGGCCTGGGAACATAACTGAGGATTGATTCTGGACCCCTGTGGACTGGGAACATGACTGAGGTTTTATTCTGGAACCCTGAGGCCTGGGAACATGACATCTGTTTAGACTGTGGAATACTGTGGCCTGGGAACATAACTGAGGATTGATTCTGGACCCCTGTGGACTTGGAACATGACTGAGGTTTTATTCTGGAACCCTGAGGCTTGTTAACATGACATGGGTGGATTCTGGAACCCTGTGTCCTGTTAACATGACATGGGTGGATTCTGGAACCCTGTGTCCTGTTAACATGACATGGGTGGATTCTGGAACCCTGGGTCCTGTTAACATGACATGGGTGGATTCTGGAACCCTGAGGCCTGGGAACATGACATCTGTTTAGATTGTGGAATACTGTGGCCTGGGAACTTGACTGAGCCTTGGTTCTGGACCCCTGTGGACTGGGAACATGACTGAGGTTTTATTCTGGAACCCTGAGGCCTGGGAACATGACATCTGTTTAGATTGTGGAATACTGTGGCCTGGGAACTTGACAGAGCCTTGGTTCTGGACCCCTGTGGACTGGGAACATGACTGAGGTTTTATTCTGGAACCCTGAGGCCTGGGAACATGACATGGGTGGATTCTGGAACCCTGGGTCCTGTTAACATGACATGGGTGGATTTTGGAACCCTGAGGCCTGGGAACATGACATCTGTTTAGATTGTGGAATACTGTGGCCTGGGAACTTGACTGAGCCTTGGTTCTGGACCCCTGTGGACTGGGAACATGACTGAGGTTTTATTCTGGAACCCTGAGGCCTGGGAACATGACATCTGTTTAGATTGTGGAATACTGTGGCCTGGGAACTTGACTGAGCCTTGGTTCTGGACCCCTGTGGACTGGGAACATGACTGAGGTTTTATTCTGGAACCCTGAGGCCTGGGAACATGACATGGGTGGATTCTGGAACCCTGGGTCCTGTTAACATGACATGGGTGGATTCTGGAACCCTGGGTCCTGTTAACATGACATGGGTGGATTCTGGAACCCTGGGTCCTGTTAACATGACATGGGTGGATTCTGGAACCCTGAGGCCTGGGAACATGACATCTGTTTAGATTGTGGAATACTGTGGCCTGGGAACTTGACTGAGCCTTGGTTCTGGACCCCTGTGGACTGGGAACATGACTGAGGTTTTATTCTGGAACCCTGAGGCCTGGGAACATGACATCTGTTTAGATTGTGGAATACTGTGGCCTGGGAACTTGACTGAGCCTTGGTTCTGGACCCCTGTGGACTGGGAACATGACTGAGGTTTTATTCTGGAACCCTGAGGCCTGGGAACATGACATGGGTGGATTCTGGAACCCTGGGTCCTGTAAACATGACATGGGTGGATTTTGGAACCCTGAGGCCTGGGAACATGACATCTGTTTAGATTGTGGAATACTGTGGCCTGGGAACTTGACTGAGCCTTGGTTCTGGACCCCTGTGGACTGGGAACATGACTGAGGTTTTATTCTGGAACCCTGAGGCCTGGGAACATGACATCTGTTTAGATTGTGGAATACTGTGGCCTGGGAACTTGACTGAGCCTTGGTTCTGGACCCCTGTGGACTGGGAACATGACTGAGGTTTTATTCTGGAACCCTGAGGCCTGGGAACATGACATGGGTGGATTCTGGAACCCTGGGTCCTGTTAACATGACATGGGTGGATTCTGGAACCCTGGGTCCTGTTAACATGACATGGGTGGATTCTGGAACCCTGGGTCCTGTTAACATGACATGGGTGGATTCTGGAACCCTGAGGCCTGGGAACATGACATCTGTTTAGATTGTGGAATACTGTGGCCTGGGAACTTGACTGAGCCTTGGTTCTGGACCCCTGTGGACTGGGAACATGACTGAGGTTTTATTCTGGAACCCTGTGTCCTGTTAACATGACATGGGTGGATTCTGGAACCCTGTGTCCTGTTAACATGACATGGGTGGATTCTGGAACCCTGAGGCCTGGGAACATGACATCTGTTTAGATTGTGGAATACTGTGGCCTGGGAACATAACTGAGGATTGATTCTGGACCCCTGTGGACTGGGAACATGACTGAGGTTTTATTCTGGAACCCTGAGGCCTGGGAACATGACATCTGTTTAGATTGTGGAATACTGTGGCCTGGGAACATAACTGAGCCTTGGTTCTGGACCCCTGTGGACTGGGAACATGACTGAGGTTTTATTCTGGAACCCTGAGGCCTGGGAACATGACATGTGTTTAGATTGTGGAATACTGTGGCCTGGGAACTTGACTGAGCCTTGGTTCTGGACCCCTGTGGACTGGGAACATGACTGAGGTTTTATTCTGGAACCCTGAGGCCTGGGAACATGACATCTGTTTAGATTGTGGAATACTGTGGCCTGGGAACTTGACTGAGCCTTGGTTCTGGACCCCTGTGGACTGGGAACATGACTGAGGTTTTATTCTGGAACCCTGAGGCCTGGGAACATGACATCTGTTTAGATTGTGGAATACTGTGGCCTGGGAACATAACTGAGGATTGATTCTGGACCCCTGTGGACTGGGAACATGACTGAGGTTTTATTCTGGAACCCTGAGGCCTGGGAACATGACATGGGTGGATTCGGGAACCCTGGGTCCTGTTAACATGACATGGGTGGATTCTGGAACCCTGAGGCCTGGGAACATGACATCTGTTTAGATTGTGGAATACTGTGGCCTGGGAACATAACTGAGCCTTGGTTCTGGACCCCTGTGGACTGGGAACATGACTGAGGTTTTATTCTGGAACCCTGAGGCCTGGGAACATGACATCTGTTTAGATTGTGGAATACTGTGGCCTGGGAACTTGACTGAGCCTTGGTTCTGGACCCCTGTGGACTGGGAACATGACTGAGGTTTTATTCTGGAACCCTGAGGCCTGGGAACATGACATCTGTTTAGATTGTGGAATACTGTGGCCTGGGAACTTGACTGAGCCTTGGTTCTGGACCCCTGTGGACTGGGAACATGACTGAGGTTTTATTCTGGAACCCTGAGGCCTGGGAACATGACATGGGTGGATTCTGGAACCCTGGGTCCTGTTAACATGACATGGGTGGATTCTGGAACCCTGGGTCCTGTTAACATGACATGGGTGGATTCTGGAACCCTGGGTCCTGTTAACATGACATGGGTGGATTCTGGAACCCTGAGGCCTGGGAACATGACATCTGTTTAGATTGTGGAATACTGTGGCCTGGGAACATAACTGAGCCTTGGTTCTGGACCCCTGTGGACTGGGAACATGACTGAGGTTTTATTCTGGAACCCTGAGGCCTGGGAACATGACATCTGTTTAGATTGTGGAATACTGTGGCCTGGGAACTTGACTGAGCCTTGGTTCTGGACCCCTGTGGACTGGGAACATGACTGAGGTTTTATTCTGGAACCCTGAGGCCTGGGAACATGACATGGGTGGATTCTGGAACCCTGGGTCCTGTTAACATGACATGGGTGGATTCTGGAACCCTGAGGCCTGGGAACATGACATCTGTTTAGATTGTGGAATACTGTGAACTGGGAACATAACTGAGCCTTGGTTCTGGACCCCTGTGGACTGGGAACATGACTGAGGTTTTATTCTGGAACCCTGAGGCCTGGGAACATGACATCTGTTTAGATTGTGGAATACTGTGGCCTGGGAACTTGACTGAGCCTTGGTTCTGGACCCCTGTGGACTGGGAACATGACTGAGGTTTTATTCTGGAACCCTGAGGCCTGGGAACATGACATCTGTTTAGATTGTGCAATACTGTGGCCTGGGAACTTGACTGAGCCTTGGTTCTGGACCCCTGTGGACTGGGAACATGACTGAGGTTTTATTCTGGAACCCTGAGGCCTGGGAACATGACATCTGTTTAGATTGTGGAATACTGTGGCCTGGGAACATAACTGAGGATTGATTCTGGACCCCTGTGGACTGGGAACATGACTGAGGTTTTATTCTGGAAGCCTGAGGCCTGGGAACATGACATGGGTGGATTCTGGAACCCTGGGTCCTGTTAACATGACATGGGTGGATTCTGGAACCCTGAGGCCTGGGAACATGACATCTGTTTAGATTGTGGAATACTGTGGCCTGGGAACATAACTGAGCCTTGGTTCTGGACCCCTGTGGACTGGGAACATGACTGAGGTTTTATTCTGGAACCCTGAGGCCTGGGAACATGACATCTGTTTAGATTGTGGAATACTGTGGCCTGGGAACTTGACTGAGCCTTGGTTCTGGACCCCTGTGGACTGGGAACATGACTGAGGTTTTATTCTGGAACCCTGAGGCCTGGGAACATGACATCTGTTTAGATTGTGGAATACTGTGGCCTGGGAACTTGACTGAGCCTTGGTTCTGGACCCCTGTGGACTGGGAACATGACTGAGGTTTTATTCTGGAACCCTGAGGCCTGGGAACATGACATCTGTTTAGATTGTGGAATACTGTGGCCTGGGAACATAACTGAGCCTTGGTTCTGGACCCCTGTGGACTGGGAACATGACTGAGGTTTTATTCTGGAACCCTGAGGCCTGGGAACATGACATCTGTTTAGATTGTGGAATACTGTGGCCTGGGAACTTGACTGAGCCTTGGTTCTGGACCCCTGTGGACTGGGAACATGACTGAGGTTTTATTCTGGAACCCTGAGGCCTGGGAACATGACATCTGTTTAGATTGTGGAATACTGTGGCCTGGGAACTTGACTGAGCCTTGGTTCTGGACCCCTGTGGACTGGGAACATGACTGAGGTTTTATTCTGGAACCCTGAGGCCTGGGAACATGACATCTGTTTAGATTGTGGAATACTGTGGCCTGGGAACTTGACTGAGCCTTGGTTCTGGACCCCTGTGGACTGGGAACATGACTGAGGTTTTATTCTGGAACCCTGAGGCCTGGGAACATGACATGGGTGGATTCTGGAACCCTGGGTCCTGTTAACATGACATGGGTGGATTCTGGAACCCTGAGGCCTGGGAACATGACATCTGTTTAGATTGTGGAATACTGTGGCCTGGGAACATAACTGAGCCTTGGTTCTGGACCCCTGTGGACTGGGAACATGACTGAGGTTTTATTCTGGAACCCTGAGGCCTGGGAACATGACATCTGTTTAGATTGTGGAATACTGTGGCCTGGGAACTTGACTGAGCCTTGGTTCTGGACCCCTGTGGACTGGGAACATGACTGAGGTTTTATTCTGGAACCCTGAGGCCTGGAAACATGACATCTGTTTAGATTGTGGAATACTGTGGCCTGGGAACTTGACTGAGCCTTGGTTCTGGACCCCTGTGGACTGGGAACATGACTGAGGTTTTATTCTGGAACCCTGAGGCCTGGGAACATGACATCTGTTTAGATTGTGGAATACTGTGGCCTGGGAACATAACTGAGGATTGATTCTGGACCCCTGTGGACTGGGAACATGACTGAGGTTTTATTCTGGAAGCCTGAGGCCTGGGAATATGACATGGGTGGATTCTGGAACCCTGGGTCCTGTTAACATGACATGGGTGGATTCTGGAACCCTGAGGCCTGGGAACATGACATCTGTTTAGATTGTGGAATACTGTGGCCTGGGAACATAACTGAGCCTTGGTTCTGGACCCCTGTGGACTGGGAAAATGACTGAGGTTTTATTCTGGAACCCTGAGGCCTGGGAACATGACATCTGTTTAGATTGTGGAATACTGTGGCCTGGGAACTTGACTGAGCCTTGGTTCTGGACCCCTGTGGACTGGGAACATGACTGAGGTTTTATTCTGGAACCCTGAGGCCTGGGAACATGACATCTGTTTAGATTGTGGAATACTGTGGCCTGGGAACTTGACTGAGCCTTGGTTCTGGACCCCTGTGGACTGGGAACATGACTGAGGTTTTATTCTGGAACCCTGAGGCCTGGGAACATGACATCTGTTTAGATTGTGGAATACTGTGGCCTGGGAACTTGACTGAGCCTTGGTTCTGGACCCCTGTGGACTGGGAACATGACTGAGGTTTTATTCTGGAACCCTGAGGCCTGGGAACATGACATCTGTTTAGATTGTGGAATACTGTGGCCTGGGAAATTGACTGAGCCTTGGTTCTGGACCCCTGTGGACTGGGAACATGACTGAGGTTTTATTCTGGAACCCTGAGGCCTGGGAACATGACATCTGTTTAGATTGTGGAATACTGTGGCCTGGGAACTTGACTGAGCCTTGGTTCTGCACCCCTGTGGACTGGGAACATGACTGAGGTTTTATTCTGGAACCCTGTGTCCTGTTAACATGACATGGGTGGATTCTGGAACCCTGGGTCCTGTTAACGTGACATGGGTGGATTCTGGAACCCTGAGGCCTGGGAACATGACATCTGTTTAGATTGTGGAATACTGTGGCCTGGGAACATAACTGAGGATTGATTCTGGACCCCTGTGGACTGGGAACATGACTGAGGTTTTATTCTGGAACCCTGAGGCCTGGGAACATGACATGGGTGGATTCTGGAACCCTGGGTCCTGTTAACATGACATGGGTGGATTCTGGAACCCTGGGTCCTGTTAACATGACATGGGTGGATTCTGGAACCCTGGGTCCTGTTAACATGACATGGGTGGATTCTGGAACCCTGAGGCCTGGGAACATGACATCTGTTTAGATTGTGGAATACTGTGGCCTGGGAACTTGACTGAGCCTTGGTTCTGGACCCCTGTGGACTGGGAACATGACTGAGGTTTTATTCTGGAACCCTGTGTCCTGTTAACATGACATGGGTGGATTCTGGAACCCTGTGTCCTGTTAACATGACATGGGTGGATTCTGGAACCCTGAGGCCTGGGAACATGACATCTGTTTAGATTGTGGAATACTGTGGCCTGGGAACATAACTGAGGATTGATTCTGGACCCCTGTGGACTGGGAACATGACTGAGGTTTTATTCTGGAACCCTGAGGCCTGGGAACATGACATCTGTTTAGATTGTGGAATACTGTGGCCTGGGAACATAACTGAGGATTGATTCTGGACCCCTGTGGACTGGGAACATGACTGAGGTTTTATTCTGGAACCCTGTGTCCTGTTAACATGACATGGGTGGATTCTGGAACCCTGTGTCCTGTTAACATGACATGGGTGGATTCTGGAACCCTGAGGCCTGGGAACATGACATCTGTTTAGATTGTGGAATACTGTGGCCTGGGAACATAACTGAGCCTTGGTTCTGGACCCCTGTGGACTGGGAACATGACTGAGGTTTTATTCTGGAACCCTGAGGCCTGGGAACATGACATCTGTTTAGATTGTGGAATACTGTGGCCTGGGAACTTGACTGAGCCTTGGTTCTGGACCCCTGTGGACTGGGAACATGACTGAGGTTTTATTCTGGAACCCTGAGGCCTGGGAACATGACATCTGTTTAGATTGTGGAATACTGTGGCCTGGGAACTTGACTGAGCCTTGGTTCTGGACCCCTGTGGACTGGGAACATGACTGAGGTTTTATTCTGGAACCCTGAGGCCTGGGAACATGACATCTGTTTAGATTGTGGAATACTGTGGCCTGGGAACATAACTGAGGATTGATTCTGGACCCCTGTGGACTGGGAACATGACTGAGGTTTTATTCTGGAAGCCTGAGGCCTGGGAACATGACATGGGTGGATTCTGGAACCCTGGGTCCTGTTAACATGACATGGGTGGATTCTGGAACCCTGAGGCCTCGGAACATGACATCTGTTTAGATTGTGGAATACTGTGGCCTGGGAACATAACTGAGCCTTGGTTCTGGACCCCTGTGGACTGGGAACATGACTGAGGTTTTATTCTGGAACCCTGAGGCCTGGGAACATGACATCTGTTTAGATTGTGGAATACTGTGGCCTGGGAACTTGACTGAGCCTTGGTTCTGGACCCCTGTGGACTGGGAACATGACTGAGGTTTTATTCTGGAACCCTGAGGCCTGGGAACATGACATCTGTTTAGATTGTGGAATACTGTGGCCTGGGAACTTGACTGAGCCTTGGTTCTGGACCCCTGTGGACTGGGAACATGACTGAGGTTTTATTCTGGAACCCTGAGGCCTGGGAACATGACATGGGTGGATTCTGGAACCCTGGGTCCTGTTAACATGACATGGGTGGATTCTGGAACCCTGGGTCCTGTTAACATGACATGGGTGGATTATGGAACCCTGGGTCCTGTTAACATGACATGGGTGGATTCTGGAACCCTGAGGCCTGGGAACATGACATCTGTTTAGATTGTGGAATACTGTGGCCTGGGAACTTGACTGAGCCTTGGTTCTGGACCCCTGTGGACTGGGAACATGACTGAGGTTTTATTCTGGAACCCTGAGGCCTGGGAACATGACATCTGTTTAGATTGTGGAATACTGTGGCCTGGGAACTTGACTGAGCCTTGGTTCTGGACCCCTGTGGACTGGGAACATGACTGAGGTTTTATTCTGGAACCCTGTGTCCTGTTAACATGACATGGGTGGATTCTGGAACCCTGTGTCCTGTTAACATGACATGGGTGGATTCTGGAACCCTGAGGCCTGGGAACATGACATCTGTTTAGATTGTGGAATACTGTGGCCTGGGAACATAACTGAGCCTTGGTTCTGGACCCCTGTGGACTGGGAACATGACTGAGGTTTTATTCTGGAACCCTGAGGCCTGGGAACATGACATCTGTTTAGATTGTGGAATACTGTGGCCTGGGAACTTGACTGAGCCTTGGTTCTGGACCCCTGTGGACTGGGAACATGACTGAGGTTTTATTCTGGAACCCTGAGGCCTGGGAACATGACATCTGTTTAGATTGTGGAATACTGTGGCCTGGGAACTTGACTGAGCCTTGGTTCTGGACCCCTGTGGACTGGGAACATGACTGAGGTTTTATTCTGGAACCCTGAGGCCTGGGAACATGACATGGGTGGATTCTGGAACCCTGGGTCCTGTTAACATGACATGGGTGGATTCTGGAACCCTGAGGCCTGGGAACATGACATCTGTTTAGATTGTGGAATACTGTGGCCTGGGAACTTGACTGAGCCTTGGTTCTGGACCCCTGTGGACTGGGAACATGACTGAGGTTTTATTCTGGAACCCTGAGGCCTGGGAACATGACATCTGTTTAGATTGTGGAATACTGTGGCCTGGGAACATAACTGAGCCTTGGTTCTGGACCCCTGTGGACTGGGAACATGACTGAGGTTTTATTCTGGAAGCCTGAGGCCTGGGAACATGACATCTGTTTAGATTGTGGAATACTGTGGCCTGGGAACTTGACTGAGCCTTGGTTCTGGACCCCTGTGGACTGGGAACATGACTGAGGTTTTATTCTGGAACCCTGAGGCCTGGGAACATGACATCTGTTTAGATTGTGGAATACTGTGGCCTGGGAACTTGACTGAGCCTTGGTTCTGGACCCCTGTGGACTGGGAACATGACTGAGGTTTTATTCTGGAACCCTGAGGCCTGGGAACATGACATGGGTGGATTCTGGAACCCTGGGTCCTGTTAACATGACATGGGTGGATTCTGGAACCCTGAGGCCTGGGAACATGACATCTGTTTAGATTGTGGAATACTGTGGCCTGGGAACATAACTGAGCCTTGGTTCTGGACCCCTGTGGACTGGGAACATGACTGAGGTTTTATTCTGGAACCCTGAGGCCTGGGAACATGACATCTGTTTAGATTGTGGAATACTGTGGCCTGGGAACTTGACTGAGCCTTGGTTCTGGACCCCTGTGGACTGGGAACATGACTGAGGTTTTATTCTGGAACCCTGAGGCCTGGGAACATGACATCTGTTTAGATTGTGGAATACTGTGGCCTGGGAACTTGACTGAGCCTTGGTTCTGGACCCCTGTGGACTGGGAACATGACTGAGGTTTTATTCTGGAACCCTGAGGCCTGGGAACATGACATCTGTTTAGATTGTGGAATACTGTGGCCTGGGAACTTGACTGAGCCTTGGTTCTGGACCCCTGTGGACTGGGAACATGACTGAGGTTTTATTCTGGAACCCTGAGGCCTGGGAACATGACATCTGTTTAGATTGTGGAATACTGTGGCCTGGGAACATAACTGAGGATTGATTCTGGACCCCTGTGGACTGGGAACATGACTGAGGTTTTATTCTGGAAGCCTGAGGCCTGGGAAAATGACATGGGTGGATTCTGGAACCCTGGGTCCTGTTAACATGACATGGGTGGATTCTGGAACCCTGAGGCCTGGGAACATGACATCTGTTTAGATTGTGGAATACTGTGGCCTGGGAACATAACTGAGCCTTGGTTCTGGACCCCTGGGGACTGGGAACATGACTGAGGTTTTATTCTGGAACCCTGAGGCCTGGGAACATGACATCTGTTTAGATTGTGGAATACTGTGGCCTGGGAACTTGACTGAGCCTTGGTTCTGGACCCCTGTGGACTGGGAACATGACTGAGGTTTTATTCTGGAACCCTGAGGCCTGGGAACATGACATCTGTTTAGATTGTGGAATACTGTGGCCTGGGAACTTGACTGAGCCTTGGTTCTGGACCCCTGTGGACTGGGAACATGACTGAGGTTTTATTCTGGAACCCTGAGGCCTGGGAACATGACATCTGTTTAGATTGTGGAATACTGTGGCCTGGGAACTTGACTGAGCCTTGGTTCTGGACCCCTGTGGACTGGGAACATGACTGAGGTTTTATTCTGGAACCCTGTGTCCTGTTAACATGACATGGGTGGATTCTGGAACCCTGGGTCCTGTTAACGTGACATGGGTGGATTCTGGAACCCTGAGGCCTGGGAACATGACATCTGTTTAGATTGTGGAATACTGTGGCCTGGGAACATAACTGAGGATTGATTCTGGACCCCTGTGGACTGGGAACATGACTGAGGTTTTATTCTGGAACCCTGAGCCCTGGGAACATGACATGGGTGGATTCTGGAACCCTGGGTCCTGTTAACATGACATGGGTGGATTCTGGAACCCTGGGTCCTGTTAACATGACATGGGTGGATTCTGGAACCCTGAGGCCTGGGAACATGACATCTGTTTAGATTGTGGAATACTGTGGCCTGGGAACATAACTGAGCCTTGGTTCTGGACCCCTGTGGACTGGGAACATGACTGAGGTTTTATTCTGGAACCCTGAGGCCTGGGAACATGACATCTGTTTAGATTGTGGAATACTGTGGCCTGGGAACTTGACTGAGCCTTGGTTCTGGACCCCTGTGGACTGGGAACATGACTGAGGTTTTATTCTGGAACCCTGAGGCCTGGGAACATGACATCTGTTTAGATTGTGGAATACTGTGGCCTGGGAACTTGACTGAGCCTTGGTTCTGGACCCCTGTGGACTGGGAACATGACTGAGGTTTTATTCTGGAACCCTGAGGCCTGGGAACATGACATCTGTTTAGATTGTGGAATACTGTGGCCTGGGAAATTGACTGAGCCTTGGTTCTGGACCCCTGTGGACTGGGAACATGACTGAGGTTTTATTCTGGAACCCTGAGGCCTGGGAACATGACATCTGTTTAGATTGTGGAATACTGTGGCCTGGGAACTTGACTGAGCCTTGGTTCTGGACCCCTGTGGACTGGGAACATGACTGAGGTTTTATTCTGGAACCCTGAGGCCTGGGAACATGACATGGGTGGATTCTGGAACCCTGGGTCCTGTTAACATGACATGGGTGGATTCTGGAACCCTGGGTCCTGTTAACATGACATGGGTGGATTCTGGAACCCTGGGTCCTGTTAACATGACATGGGTGGATTCTGGAACCCTGAGGCCTGGGAACATGACATCTGTTTAGATTGTGGAATACTGTGGCCTGGGAACTTGACTGAGCCTTGGTTCTGGACCCCTGTGGACTGGGAACATGACTGAGGTTTTATTCTGGAACCCTGTGTCCTGTTAACATGACATGGGTGGATTCTGGAACCCTGTGTCCTGTTAACATGACATGGGTGGATTCTGGAACCCTGAGGCCTGGGAACATGACATCTGTTTAGATTGTGGAATACTGTGGCCTGGGAACATAACTGAGGATTGATTCTGGACCCCTGTGGACTGGGAACATGACTGAGGTTTTATTCTGGAACCCTGAGGCCTGGGAACATGACATCTGTTTAGATTGTGGAATACTGTGGCCTGGGAACATAACTGAGGATTGATTCTGGACCCCTGTGGACTGGGAACATGACTGAGGTTTTATTCTGGAACCCTGTGTCCTGTTAACATGACATGGGTGGATTCTGGAACCCTGTGTCCTGTTAACATGACATGGGTGGATTCTGGAACCCTGAGGCCTGGGAACATGACATCTGTTTAGATTGTGGAATACTGTGGCCTGGGAACATAACTGAGCCTTGGTTCTGGACCCCTGTGGACTGGGAACATGACTGAGGTTTTATTCTGGAACCCTGAGGCCTGGGAACATGACATCTGTTTAGATTGTGGAATACTGTGGCCTGGGAACTTGACTGAGCCTTGGTTCTGGACCCCTGTGGACTGGGAACATGACTGAGGTTTTATTCTGGAACCCTGAGGCCTGGGAACATGACATCTGTTTAGATTGTGGAATACTGTGGCCTGGGAACTTGACTGAGCCTTGGTTCTGGACCCCTGTGGACTGGGAACATGACTGAGGTTTTATTCTGGAACCCTGAGGCCTGGGAACATGACATCTGTTTAGATTGTGGAATACTGTGGCCTGGGAACATAACTGAGGATTGATTCTGGACCCCTGTGGACTGGGAACATGACTGAGGTTTTATTCTGGAACCCTGAGGCCTGGGAACATGACATGGGTGGATTCGGGAACCCTGGGTCCTGTTAACATGACATGGGTGGATTCTGGAACCCTGAGGCCTGGGAACATGACATCTGTTTAGATTGTGGAATACTGTGGCCTGGGAACATAACTGAGCCTTGGTTCTGGACCCCTGTGGACTGGGAACATGACTGAGGTTTTATTCTGGAACCCTGAGGCCTGGGAACATGACATCTGTTTAGATTGTGGAATACTGTGGCCTGGGAACTTGACTGAGCCTTGGTTCTGGACCCCTGTGGACTGGGAACATGACTGAGGTTTTATTCTGGAACCCTGAGGCCTGGGAACATGACATCTGTTTAGATTGTGGAATACTGTGGCCTGGGAACTTGACTGAGCCTTGGTTCTGGACCCCTGTGGACTGGGAACATGACTGAGGTTTTATTCTGGAACCCTGAGGCCTGGGAACATGACATGGGTGGATTCTGGAACCCTGGGTCCTGTTAACATGACATGGGTGGATTCTGGAACCCTGGGTCCTGTTAACATGACATGGGTGGATTCTGGAACCCTGGGTCCTGTTAACATGACATGGGTGGATTCTGGAACCCTGAGGCCTGGGAACATGACATCTGTTTAGATTGTGGAATACTGTGGCCTGGGAACTTGACTGAGCCTTGGTTCTGGACCCCTGTGGACTGGGAACATGACTGAGGTTTTATTCTGGAACCCTGAGGCCTGGGAACATGACATCTGTTTAGATTGTGGAATACTGTGGCCTGGGAACTTGACTGAGCCTTGGTTCTGGACCCCTGTGGACTGGGAACATGACTGAGGTTTTATTCTGGAACCCTGTGTCCTGTTAACATGACATGGGTGGATTCTGGAACCCTGTGTCCTGTTAACATGACATGGGTGGATTCTGGAACCCTGAGGCCTGGGAACATGACATCTGTTTAGATTGTGGAATACTGTGGCCTGGGAACATAACTGAGCCTTGGTTCTGGACCCCTGTGGACTGGGAACATGACTGAGGTTTTATTCTGGAACCCTGAGGCCTGGGAACATGACATCTGTTTAGATTGTGAAATACTGTGGCCTGGGAACTTGACTGAGCCTTGGTTCTGGACCCCTGTGGACTGGGAACATGACTGAGGTTTTATTCTGGAACCCTGAGGCCTGGGAACATGACATCTGTTTAGATTGTGGAATACTGTGGCCTGGGAACTTGACTGAGCCTTGGTTCTGGACCCCTGTGGACTGGGAACATGACTGAGGTTTTATTCTGGAACCCTGAGGCCTGGGAACATGACATCTGTTTAGATTGTGGAATACTGTGGCCTGGGAACATAACTGAGGATTGATTCTGGACCCCTGTGGACTGGGAACATGACTGAGGTTTTATTCTGGAAGCCTGAGGCCTGGGAACATGACATGGGTGGATTCTGGAACCCTGGGTCCTGTTAACATGACATGGGTGGATTCTGGAACCCTGAGGCCTGGGAACATGACATCTGTTTAGATTGTGGAATACTGTGGCCTGGGAACATAACTGAGCCTTGGTTCTGGACCCCTGTGGACTGGGAACATGACTGAGGTTTTATTCTGGAACCCTGAGGCCTGGGAACATGACATCTGTTTAGATTGTGGAATACTGTGGCCTGGGAACTTGACTGAGCCTTGGTTCTGGACCCCTGTGGACTGGGAACATGACTGAGGTTTTATTCTGGAACCCTGAGGCCTGGGAACATGACATCTGTTTAGATTGTGGAATACTGTGGCCTGGGAACTTGACTGAGCCTTGGTTCTGGACCCCTGTGGACTGGGAACATGACTGAGGTTTTATTCTGGAACCCTGAGGCCTGGGAACATGACATGGGTGGATTCTGGAACCCTGGGTCCTGTTAACATGACATGGGTGGATTCTGGAACCCTGGGTCCTGTTAACATGACATGGGTGGATTATGGAACCCTGGGTCCTGTTAACATGACATGGGTGGATTCTGGAACCCTGAGGCCTGGGAACATGACATCTGTTTAGATTGTGGAATACTGTGGCCTGGGAACTTGACTGAGCCTTGGTTCTGGACCCCTGTGGACTGGGAACATGACTGAGGTTTTATTCTGGAACCCTGAGGCCTGGGAACATGACATCTGTTTAGATTGTGGAATACTGTGGCCTGGGAACTTGACTGAGCCTTGGTTCTGGACCCCTGTGGACTGGGAACATGACTGAGGTTTTATTCTGGAACCCTGTGTCCTGTTAACATGACATGGGTGGATTCTGGAACCCTGTGTCCTGTTAACATGACATGGGTGGATTCTGGAACCCTGAGGCCTGGGAACATGACATCTGTTTAGATTGTGGAATACTGTGGCCTGGGAACATAACTGAGCCTTGGTTCTGGACCCCTGTGGACTGGGAACATGACTGAGGTTTTATTCTGGAACCCTGAGGCCTGGGAACATGACATCTGTTTAGATTGTGGAATACTGTGGCCTGGGAACTTGACTGAGCCTTGGTTCTGGACCCCTGTGGACTGGGAACATGACTGAGGTTTTATTCTGGAACCCTGAGGCCTGGGAACATGACATCTGTTTAGATTGTGGAATACTGTGGCCTGGGAACTTGACTGAGCCTTGGTTCTGGACCCCTGTGGACTGGGAACATGACTGAGGTTTTATTCTGGAACCCTGAGGCCTGGGAACATGACATGGGTGGATTCTGGAACCCTGGGTCCTGTTAACATGACATGGGTGGATTCTGGAACCCTGAGGCCTGGGAACATGACATCTGTTTAGATTGTGGAATACTGTGGCCTGGGAACTTGACTGAGCCTTGGTTCTGGACCCCTGTGGACTGGGAACATGACTGAGGTTTTATTCTGGAACCCTGAGGCCTGGGAACATGACATCTGTTTAGATTGTGGAATACTGTGGCCTGGGAACATAACTGAGCCTTGGTTCTGGACCCCTGTGGACTGGGAACATGACTGAGGTTTTATTCTGGAAGCCTGAGGCCTGGGAACATGACATCTGTTTAGATTGTGGAATACTGTGGCCTGGGAACTTGACTGAGCCTTGGTTCTGGACCCCTGTGGACTGGGAACATGACTGAGGTTTTATTCTGGAACCCTGAGGCCTGGGAACATGACATCTGTTTAGATTGTGGAATACTGTGGCCTGGGAACTTGACTGAGCCTTGGTTCTGGACCCCTGTGGACTGGGAACATGACTGAGGTTTTATTCTGGAACCCTGAGGCCTGGGAACATGACATGGGTGGATTCTGGAACCCTGGGTCCTGTTAACATGACATGGGTGGATTCTGGAACCCTGAGGCCTGGGAACATGACATCTGTTTAGATTGTGGAATACTGTGGCCTGGGAACATAACTGAGCCTTGGTTCTGGACCCCTGTGGACTGGGAACATGACTGAGGTTTTATTCTGGAACCCTGAGGCCTGGGAACATGACATCTGTTTAGATTGTGGAATACTGTGGCCTGGGAACTTGACTGAGCCTTGGTTCTGGACCCCTGTGGACTGGGAACATGACTGAGGTTTTATTCTGGAACCCTGAGGCCTGGGAACATGACATCTGTTTAGATTGTGGAATACTGTGGCCTGGGAACTTGACTGAGCCTTGGTTCTGGACCCCTGTGGACTGGGAACATGACTGAGGTTTTATTCTGGAACCCTGTGTCCTGTTAACATGACATGGGTGGATTCTGGAACCCTGTGTCCTGTTAACATGACATGGGTGGATTCTGGAACCCTGAGGCCTGGGAACATGACATCTGTTTAGATTGTGGAATACTGTGGCCTGGGAACATAACTGAGCCTTGGTTCTGGACCCCTGTGGACTGGGAACATGACTGAGGTTTTATTCTGGAACCCTGAGGCCTGGGAACATGACATCTGTTTAGATTGTGGAATACTGTGGCCTGGGAACTTGACTGAGCCTTGGTTCTGGACCCCTGTGGACTGGGAACATGACTGAGGTTTTATTCTGGAACCCTGAGGCCTGGGAACATGACATCTGTTTAGATTGTGGAATACTGTGGCCTGGGAACTTGACTGAGCCTTGGTTCTGGACCCCTGTGGACTGGGAACATGACTGAGGTTTTATTCTGGAACCCTGAGGCCTGGGAACATGACATGGGTGGATTCTGGAACCCTGGGTCCTGTTAACATGACATGGGTGGATTCTGGAACCCTGAGGCCTGGGAACATGACATCTGTTTAGATTGTGGAATACTGTGGCCTGGGAACATAACTGAGCCTTGGTTCTGGACCCCTGTGGACTGGGAACATGACTGAGGTTTTATTCTGGAACCCTGAGGCCTGGGAACATGACATCTGTTTAGATTGTGGAATACTGTGGCCTGGGAACTTGACTGAGCCTTGGTTCTGGACCCCTGTGGACTGGGAACATGACTGAGGTTTTATTCTGGAACCCTGAGGCCTGGGAACATGACATCTGTTTAGATTGTGGAATACTGTGGCCTGGGAACTTGACTGAGCCTTGGTTCTGGACCCCTGTGGACTGGGAACATGACTGAGGTTTTATTCTGGAACCCTGAGGCCTGGGAACATGACATCTGTTTAGATTGTGGAATACTGTGGCCTGGGAACATAACTGAGCCTTGGTTCTGGACCCCTGTGGACTGGGAACATGACTGAGGTTTTATTCTGGAAGCCTGAGGCCTGGGAACATGACATCTGTTTAGATTGTGGAATACTGTGGCCTGGGAACTTGACTGAGCCTTGGTTCTGGACCCCTGTGGACTGGGAACATGACTGAGGTTTTATTCTGGAACCCTGAGGCCTGGGAACATGACATCTGTTTAGATTGTGGAATACTGTGGCCTGGGAACTTGACTGAGCCTTGGTTCTGGACCCCTGTGGACTGGGAACATGACTGAGGTTTTATTCTGGAACCCTGAGGCCTGGGAACATGACATGGGTGGATTCTGGAACCCTGGGTCCTGTTAACATGACATGGGTGGATTCTGGAACCCTGAGGCCTGGGAACATGACATCTGTTTAGATTGTGGAATACTGTGGCCTGGGAACATAACTGAGCCTTGGTTCTGGACCCCTGTGGACTGGGAACATGACTGAGGTTTTATTCTGGAACCCTGAGGCCTGGGAACATGACATCTGTTTAGATTGTGGAATACTGTGGCCTGGGAACTTGACTGAGCCTTGGTTCTGGACCCCTGTGGACTGGGAACATGACTGAGGTTTTATTCTGGAACCCTGAGGCCTGGGAACATGACATCTGTTTAGATTGTGGAATACTGTGGCCTGGGAACTTGACTGAGCCTTGGTTCTGGACCCCTGTGGACTGGGAACATGACTGAGGTTTTATTCTGGAACCCTGAGGCCTGGGAACATGACATCTGTTTAGATTGTGGAATACTGTGGCCTGGGAACTTGACTGAGCCTTGGTTCTGGACCCCTGTGGACTGGGAACATGACTGAGGTTTTATTCTGGAACCCTGAGGCCTGGGAACATGACATCTGTTTAGATTGTGGAATACTGTGGCCTGGGAACATAACTGAGGATTGATTCTGGACCCCTGTGGACTGGGAACATGACTGAGGTTTTATTCTGGAAGCCTGAGGCCTGGGAAAATGACATGGGTGGATTCTGGAACCCTGGGTCCTGTTAACATGACATGGGTGGATTCTGGAACCCTGAGGCCTGGGAACATGACATCTGTTTAGATTGTGGAATACTGTGGCCTGGGAACATAACTGAGCCTTGGTTCTGGACCCCTGGGGACTGGGAACATGACTGAGGTTTTATTCTGGAACCCTGAGGCCTGGGAACATGACATCTGTTTAGATTGTGGAATACTGTGGCCTGGGAACTTGACTGAGCCTTGGTTCTGGACCCCTGTGGACTGGGAACATGACTGAGGTTTTATTCTGGAACCCTGAGGCCTGGGAACATGACATCTGTTTAGATTGTGGAATACTGTGGCCTGGGAACTTGACTGAGCCTTGGTTCTGGACCCCTGTGGACTGGGAACATGACTGAGGTTTTATTCTGGAACCCTGAGGCCTGGGAACATGACATCTGTTTAGATTGTGGAATACTGTGGCCTGGGAACTTGACTGAGCCTTGGTTCTGGACCCCTGTGGACTGGGAACATGACTGAGGTTTTATTCTGGAACCCTGTGTCCTGTTAACATGACATGGGTGGATTCTGGAACCCTGGGTCCTGTTAACGTGACATGGGTGGATTCTGGAACCCTGAGGCCTGGGAACATGACATCTGTTTAGATTGTGGAATACTGTGGCCTGGGAACATAACTGAGGATTGATTCTGGACCCCTGTGGACTGGGAACATGACTGAGGTTTTATTCTGGAACCCTGAGCCCTGGGAACATGACATGGGTGGATTCTGGAACCCTGGGTCCTGTTAACATGACATGGGTGGATTCTGGAACCCTGGGTCCTGTTAACATGACATGGGTGGATTCTGGAACCCTGAGGCCTGGGAACATGACATCTGTTTAGATTGTGGAATACTGTGGCCTGGGAACATAACTGAGCCTTGGTTCTGGACCCCTGTGGACTGGGAACATGACTGAGGTTTTATTCTGGAACCCTGAGGCCTGGGAACATGACATCTGTTTAGATTGTGGAATACTGTGGCCTGGGAACTTGACTGAGCCTTGGTTCTGGACCCCTGTGGACTGGGAACATGACTGAGGTTTTATTCTGGAACCCTGAGGCCTGGGAACATGACATCTGTTTAGATTGTGGAATACTGTGGCCTGGGAACTTGACTGAGCCTTGGTTCTGGACCCCTGTGGACTGGGAACATGACTGAGGTTTTATTCTGGAACCCTGAGGCCTGGGAACATGACATCTGTTTAGATTGTGGAATACTGTGGCCTGGGAACATAACTGAGGATTGATTCTGGACCCCTGTGGACTGGGAACATGACTGAGGTTTTATTCTGGAACCCTGAGGCCTGGGAACATGACATGGGTGGATTCGGGAACCCTGGGTCCTGTTAACATGACATGGGTGGATTCTGGAACCCTGAGGCCTGGGAACATGACATCTGTTTAGATTGTGGAATACTGTGGCCTGGGAACATAACTGAGCCTTGGTTCTGGACCCCTGTGGACTGGGAACATGACTGAGGTTTTATTCTGGAACCCTGAGGCCTGGGAACATGACATCTGTTTAGATTGTGGAATACTGTGGCCTGGGAACTTGACTGAGCCTTGGTTCTGGACCCCTGTGGACTGGGAACATGACTGAGGTTTTATTCTGGAACCCTGAGGCCTGGGAACATGACATCTGTTTAGATTGTGGAATACTGTGGCCTGGGAACTTGACTGAGCCTTGGTTCTGGACCCCTGTGGACTGGGAACATGACTGAGGTTTTATTCTGGAACCCTGAGGCCTGGGAACATGACATGGGTGGATTCTGGAACCCTGGGTCCTGTTAACATGACATGGGTGGATTCTGGAACCCTGGGTCCTGTTAACATGACATGGGTGGATTCTGGAACCCTGGGTCCTGTTAACATGACATGGGTGGATTCTGGAACCCTGAGGCCTGGGAACATGACATCTGTTTAGATTGTGGAATACTGTGGCCTGGGAACTTGACTGAGCCTTGGTTCTGGACCCCTGTGGACTGGGAACATGACTGAGGTTTTATTCTGGAACCCTGAGGCCTGGGAACATGACATCTGTTTAGATTGTGGAATACTGTGGCCTGGGAACTTGACTGAGCCTTGGTTCTGGACCCCTGTGGACTGGGAACATGACTGAGGTTTTATTCTGGAACCCTGTGTCCTGTTAACATGACATGGGTGGATTCTGGAACCCTGTGTCCTGTTAACATGACATGGGTGGATTCTGGAACCCTGAGGCCTGGGAACATGACATCTGTTTAGATTGTGGAATACTGTGGCCTGGGAACATAACTGAGCCTTGGTTCTGGACCCCTGTGGACTGGGAACATGACTGAGGTTTTATTCTGGAACCCTGAGGCCTGGGAACATGACATGGGTGGATTCTGGAACCCTGGGTCCTGTTAACATGACATGGGTGGATTCTGGAACCCTGGGTCCTGTTAACATGACATGGGTGGATTCTGGAACCCTGGGTCCTGTTAACATGACATGGGTGGATTCTGGAACCCTGAGGCCTGGGAACATGACATCTGTTTAGATTGTGGAATACTGTGGCCTGGGAACTTGACTGAGCCTTGGTTCTGGACCCCTGTGGACTGGGAACATGACTGAGGTTTTATTCTGGAACCCTGTGTCCTGTTAACATGACATGGGTGGATTCTGGAACCCTGTGTCCTGTTAACATGACATGGGTGGATTCTGGAACCCTGAGGCCTGGGAACATGACATCTGTTTAGATTGTGGAATACTGTGGCCTGGGAACATAACTGAGGATTGATTCTGGACCCCTGTGGACTGGGAACATGACTGAGGTTTTATTCTGGAACCCTGAGGCCTGGGAACATGACATCTGTTTAGATTGTGGAATACTGTGGCCTGGGAACATAACTGAGGATTGATTCTGGACCCCTGTGGACTGGGAACATGACTGAGGTTTTATTCTGGAACCCTGTGTCCTGTTAACATGACATGGGTGGATTCTGGAACCCTGTGTCCTGTTAACATGACATGGGTGGATTCTGGAACCCTGAGGCCTGGGAACATGACATCTGTTTAGATTGTGGAATACTGTGGCCTGGGAACATAACTGAGCCTTGGTTCTGGACCCCTGTGGACTGGGAACATGACTGAGGTTTTATTCTGGAACCCTGAGGCCTGGGAACATGACATCTGTTTAGATTGTGGAATACTGTGGCCTGGGAACTTGACTGAGCCTTGGTTCTGGACCCCTGTGGACTGGGAACATGACTGAGGTTTTATTCTGGAACCCTGAGGCCTGGGAACATGACATCTGTTTAGATTGTGGAATACTGTGGCCTGGGAACTTGACTGAGCCTTGGTTCTGGACCCCTGTGGACTGGGAACATGACTGAGGTTTTATTCTGGAACCCTGAGGCCTGGGAACATGACATCTGTTTAGATTGTGGAATACTGTGGCCTGGGAACATAACTGAGGATTGATTCTGGACCCCTGTGGACTGGGAACATGACTGAGGTTTTATTCTGGAACCCTGAGGCCTGGGAACATGACATGGGTGGATTCGGGAACCCTGGGTCCTGTTAACATGACATGGGTGGATTCTGGAACCCTGAGGCCTGGGAACATGACATCTGTTTAGATTGTGGAATACTGTGGCCTGGGAACATAACTGAGCCTTGGTTCTGGACCCCTGTGGACTGGGAACATGACTGAGGTTTTATTCTGGAACCCTGAGGCCTGGGAACATGACATCTGTTTAGATTGTGGAATACTGTGGCCTGGGAACTTGACTGAGCCTTGGTTCTGGACCCCTGTGGACTGGGAACATGACTGAGGTTTTATTCTGGAACCCTGAGGCCTGGGAACATGACATCTGTTTAGATTGTGGAATACTGTGGCCTGGGAACTTGACTGAGCCTTGGTTCTGGACCCCTGTGGACTGGGAACATGACTGAGGTTTTATTCTGGAACCCTGAGGCCTGGGAACATGACATGGGTGGATTCTGGAACCCTGGGTCCTGTTAACATGACATGGGTGGATTCTGGAACCCTGGGTCCTGTTAACATGACATGGGTGGATTCTGGAACCCTGGGTCCTGTTAACATGACATGGGTGGATTCTGGAACCCTGAGGCCTGGGAACATGACATCTGTTTAGATTGTGGAATACTGTGGCCTGGGAACTTGACTGAGCCTTGGTTCTGGACCCCTGTGGACTGGGAACATGACTGAGGTTTTATTCTGGAACCCTGAGGCCTGGGAACATGACATCTGTTTAGATTGTGGAATACTGTGGCCTGGGAACTTGACTGAGCCTTGGTTCTGGACCCCTGTGGACTGGGAACATGACTGAGGTTTTATTCTGGAACCCTGTGTCCTGTTAACATGACATGGGTGGATTCTGGAACCCTGTGTCCTGTTAACATGACATGGGTGGATTCTGGAACCCTGAGGCCTGGGAACATGACATCTGTTTAGATTGTGGAATACTGTGGCCTGGGAACATAACTGAGCCTTGGTTCTGGACCCCTGTGGACTGGGAACATGACTGAGGTTTTATTCTGGAACCCTGAGGCCTGGGAACATGACATCTGTTTAGATTGTGAAATACTGTGGCCTGGGAACTTGACTGAGCCTTGGTTCTGGACCCCTGTGGACTGGGAACATGACTGAGGTTTTATTCTGGAACCCTGAGGCCTGGGAACATGACATCTGTTTAGATTGTGGAATACTGTGGCCTGGGAACTTGACTGAGCCTTGGTTCTGGACCCCTGTGGACTGGGAACATGACTGAGGTTTTATTCTGGAACCCTGAGGCCTGGGAACATGACATGGGTGGATTCTGGAACCCTGGGTCCTGTTAACATGACATGGGTGGATTCTGGAACCCTGAGGCCTGGGAACATGACATCTGTTTAGATTGTGGAATACTGTGGCCTGGGAACTTGACTGAGCCTTGGTTCTGGACCCCTGTGGACTGGGAACATGACTGAGGTTTTATTCTGGAACCCTGAGGCCTGGGAACATGACATCTGTTTAGATTGTGGAATACTGTGGCCTGGGAACTTGACTGAGCCTTGGTTCTGGACCTCTGTGGACTGGGAACATGACTGAGGTTTTATTCTGGAACCCTGAGGCCTGGGAACATGACATCTGTTTAGATTGTGGAATACTGTGGCCTGGGAACATAACTGAGCCTTGGTTCTGGACCCCTGTGGACTGGGAACATGACTGAGGTTTTATTCTGGAAGCCTGAGGCCTGGGAACATGACATCTGTTTAGATTGTGGAATACTGTGGCCTGGGAACTTGACTGAGCCTTGGTTCTGGACCCCTGTGGACTGGGAACATGACTGAGGTTTTATTCTGGAACCCTGAGGCCTGGGAACATGACATCTGTTTAGATTGTGGAATACTGTGGCCTGGGAACTTGACTGAGCCTTGGTTCTGGACCCCTGTGGACTGGGAACATGACTGAGGTTTTATTCTGGAACCCTGAGGCCTGGGAACATGACATCTGTTTAGATTGTGGAATACTGTGGCCTGGGAACTTGACTGAGCCTTGGTTCTGGACCCCTGTGGACTGGGAACATGACTGAGGTTTTATTCTGGAACCCTGAGGCCTGGGAACATGACATGGGTGGATTCTGGAACCCTGGGTCCTGTTAACATGACATGGGTGGATTCTGGAACCCTGAGGCCTGGGAACATGACATCTGTGTAGATTGTGGAATACTGTGGCCTGGGAACTTGACTGAGCCTTGGTTCTGGACCCCTGTGGACTGGGAACATGACTGAGGTTTTATTCTGGAACCCTGAGGCCTGGGAACATGACATCTGTTTAGATTGTGGAATACTGTGGCCTGGGAACTTGACTGAGCCTTGGTTCTGGACCCCTGTGGACTGGGAACATGACTGAGGTTTTATTCTGGAACCCTGAGGCCTGGGAACATGACATCTGTTTAGATTGTGGAATACTGTGGCCTGGGAACATAACTGAGCCTTGGTTCTGGACCCCTGTGGACTGGGAACATGACTGAGGTTTTATTCTGGAAGCCTGAGGCCTGGGAACATGACATCTGTTTAGATTGTGGAATACTGTGGCCTGGGAACTTGACTGAGCCTTGGTTCTGGACCCCTGTGGACTGGGAACATGACTGAGGTTTTATTCTGGAACCCTGAGGCCTGGGAACATGACATCTGTTTAGATTGTGGAATACTGTGGCCTGGGAACTTGACTGAGCCTTGGTTCTGGACCCCTGTGGACTGGGAACATGACTGAGGTTTTATTCTGGAACCCTGAGGCCTGGGAACATGACATCTGTTTAGATTGTGGAATACTGTGGCCTGGGAACTTGACTGAGCCTTGGTTCTGGACCCCTGTGGACTGGGAACATGACTGAGTTTTTATTCTGGAACCCTGAGGCCTGGGAACATGACATGGGTGGATTCTGGAACCCTGGGTCCTGTTAACATGACATGGGTGGATTCTGGAACCCTGAGGCCTGGGAACATGACATCTGTTTAGATTGTGGAATACTGTGGCCTGGGAACATAACTGAGCCTTGGTTCTGGACCCCTGTGGACTGGGAACATGACTGAGGTTTTATTCTGGAACCCTGAGGCCTGGGAACATGACATCTGTTTAGACTGTGGAATACTGTGGCCTGGGAACTTGACTGAGCCTTGGTTCTGGACCCCTGTGGACTGGGAACATGACTGAGGTTTTATTCTGGAACCCTGAGGCCTGGGAACATGACATCTGTTTAGATTGTGGAATACTGTGGCCTGGGAACTTGACTGAGCCTTGGTTCTGGACCCCTGTGGACTGGGAACATGACTGAGGTTTTATTCTGGAACCCTGAGGCCTGGGAACATGACATCTGTTTAGATTGTGGAATACTGTGGCCTGGGAACATAACTGAGGATTGATTCTGGACCCCTGTGGACTGGGAACATGACTGAGGTTTTATTCTGGAAGCCTGAGGCCTGGGAACATGACATGGGTGGATTCTGGAACCCTGGGTCCTGTTAACATGACATGGGTGGATTCTGGAACCCTGAGGCCTGGGAACATGACATGGGTGGATTCTGGAACCCTGAGGCCTGGGAACATGACATCTGTTTAGATTGTGGAATACTGTGGCCTGGGAACTTGACTGAGCCTTGGTTCTGGACCCCTGTGGACTGGGAACATGACTGAGGTTTTATTCTGGAACCCTGAGGCCTGGGAACATGACATCTGTTTAGATTGTGGAATACTGTGGCCTGGGAACTTGACTGAGCCTTGGTTCTGGACCCCTGTGGACTGGGAACATGACTGAGGTTTTATTCTGGAACCCTGTGTCCTGTTAACATGACATGGGTGGATTCTGGAACCCTGTGTCCTGTTAACATGACATGGGTGGATTCTGGAACCCTGAGGCCTGGGAACATGACATCTGTTTAGATTGTGGAATACTGTGGCCTGGTAACATAACTGAGCCTTGGTTCTGGACCCCTGTGGACTGGGAACATGACTGAGGTTTTATTCTGGAACCCTGAGGCCTGGGAACATGACATCTGTTTAGATTGTGGAATACTGTGGCCTGGGAACTTGACTGAGCCTTGGTTCTGGACCCCTGTGGACTGGGAACATGACTGAGGTTTTATTCTGGAACCCTGAGGCCTGGGAACATGACATCTGTTTAGATTGTGGAATACTGTGGCCTGGGAACTTGACTGAGCCTTGGTTCTGGACCCCTGTGGACTGGGAACATGACTGAGGTTTTATTCTGGAACCCTGAGGCCTGGGAACATGACATCTGTTTAGATTGTGGAATACTGTGGCCTGGGAACTTGACTGAGCCTTGGTTCTGGACCCCTGTGGACTGGGAACATGACTGAGGTTTTATTCTGGAACCCTGTGTCCTGTTAACATGACATGGGTGGATTCTGGAACCCTGGGTCCTGTTAACATGACATGGGTGGATTCTGGAACCCTGAGGCCTGGGAACATGACATCTGTTTAGATTGTGGAATACTGTGGCCTGGGAACTTGACTGAGCCTTGGTTCTGGACCCCTGTGGACTGGGAACATGACTGAGGTTTTATTCTGGAACCCTGAGGCCTGGGAACATGACATCTGTTTAGATTGTGGAATACTGTGGCCTGGGAACATAACTGAGGATTGATTCTGGACCCCTGTGGACTGGGAACATGACTGAGGTTTTATTCTGGAACCCTGAGGCCTGGGAACATGACATCTGTTTAGATTGTGGAATACTGTGGCCTGGGAACATAACTGAGGATTGATTCTGGACCCCTGTGGACTGGGAACATGACTGAGGTTTTATTCTGGAACCCTGAGGCCTGTTAACATGACATGGGTGGATTCTGGAACCCTGTGTCCTGTTAACATGACATGGGTGGATTCTGGAACCCTGTGTCCTGTTAACATGACATGGGTGGATTCTGGAACCCTGGGTCCTGTTAACATGACATGGGTGGATTCTGGAACCCTGAGGCCTGGGAACGTGACATCTGTTTAGATTGTGGAATACTGTGGCCTGGGAACTTGACTGAGCCTTGGTTCTGGACCCCTGTGGACTGGGAACATGACTGAGGTTTTATTCTGGAACCCTGAGGCCTGGGAACATGACATCTGTTTAGATTGTGGAATACTGTGGCCTGGGAACTTGACTGAGCCTTGGTTCTGGACCCCTGTGGACTGGGAACATGACTGAGGTTTTATTCTGGACCCCTGTGGACTGGGAACATGACTGAGGTTTTATTCTGGAAGCCTGAGGCCTGGGAACATGACATGGGTGGATTCTGGAACCCTGGGTCCTGTTAACATGACATGGGTGGATTCTGGAACCCTGGGTCCTGTTAACATGACATGGGTGGATTCTGGAATCCTGAGGCCTGGGAACATGACATCTGTTTAGATTGTGGAATACTGTGGCCTGGGAACTTGACTGAGCCTTGGTTCTGGACCCCTGTGGACTGGGAACATGACTGAGGTTTTATTCTGGAACCCTGTGTCCTGTTAACATGACATGGGTGGATTCTGGAACCCTGTGTCCTGTTAACATGACATGGGTGGATTCTGGAACCCTGAGGCCTGGGAACATGACATCTGTTTAGATTGTGGAATACTGTGGCCTGGGAACATAACTGAGGATTGATTCTGGACCCCTGTGGACTGGGAACATGACTGAGGTTTTATTCTGGAACCCTGAGGCCTGGGAACATGACATCTGTTTAGATTGTGGAATACTGTGGCCTGGGAACATAACTGAGGATTGATTCTGGACCCCTGTGGACTGGGAACATGACTGAGGTTTTATTCTGGAACCCTGTGTCCTGTTAACATGACATGGGTGGATTCTGGAACCCTGTGTCCTGTTAACATGACATGGGTGGATTCTGGAACCCTGAGGCCTGGGAACATGACATCTGTTTAGATTGTGGAATACTGTGGCCTGGGAACATAACTGAGCCTTGGTTCTGGACCCCTGTGGACTGGGAACATGACTGAGGTTTTATTCTGGAACCCTGAGGCCTGGGAACATGACATCTGTTTAGATTGTGGAATACTGTGGCCTGGGAACTTGACTGAGCCTTGGTTCTGGACCCCTGTGTACTGGGAACATGACTGAGGTTTTATTCTGGAACCCTGTGTCCTGTTAACATGACATGGGTGGATTCTGGAACCCTGGGTCCTGTTAACATGACATGGGTGGATTCTGGAACCCTGAGGCCTGGGAACATGACATCTGTTTAGATTGTGGAATACTGTGGCCTGGGAACTTGACTGAGCCTTGGTTCTGGACCCCTGTGGACTGGGAACATGACTGAGGTTTTATTCTGGAACCCTGAGGCCTGGGAACATGACATCTGTTTAGATTGTGGAATACTGTGGCCTGGGAACATAACTGAGGATTGATTCTGGACCCCTGTGGACTGGGAACATGACTGAGGTTTTATTCTGGAACCCTGAGGCCTGGGAACATGACATCTGTTTAGATTGTGGAATACTGTGGCCTGGGAACATAACTGAGGATTGATTCTGGACCCCTGTGGACTGGGAACATGACTGAGGTTTTATTCTGGAACCCTGAGGCCTGTTAACATGACATGGGTGGATTCTGGAACCCTGTGTCCTGTTAACATGACATGGGTGGATTCTGGAACCCTGTGTCCTGTTAACATGACATGGGTGGATTCTGGAACCCTGGGTCCTGTTAACATGACATGGGTGGATTCTGGAAGCCTGAGGCCTGGGAACATGACATCTGTTTAGATTGTGGAATACTGTGGCCTGGGAACTTGACTGAGCCTTGGTTCTGGACCCCTGTGGACTGGGAACATGACTGAGGATTTATTCTGGAACCCTGAGGCCTGGGAACATGACATCTGTTTAGATTGTGGAATACTGTGGCCTGGGAACTTGTCTGAGCCTTGGTTCTGGACCCCTGTGGACTGGGAACATGACTGAGGTTTTATTCTGGAACCCTGAGGCCTGGGAACATGACATGGGTGGATTCTGGAACCCTGGGTCCTGTTAACATGACATGGGTGGATTCTGGAACCCTGAGGCCTGGGAACATGACATCTGTTTAGATTGTGGAATACTGTGGCCTGGGAACTTGACTGAGCCTTGGTTCTGGACCCCTGTGGACTGGGAACATGACTGAGGTTTTATTCTGGAACCCTGAGGCCTGGGAACATGACATCTGTTTAGATTGTGGAATACTGTGGCCTGGGAACTTGACTGAGCCTTGGTTCTGGACCCCTGTGGACTGGGAACATGACTGAGGTTTTATTCTGGAACCCTGAGGCCTGGGAACATGACAAGGGTGGATTCTGGAACCCTGGGTCCTGTTAACATGACATGGGTGGATTCTGGAACCCTGGGTCCTGTTAACATGACATGGGTGGATTCTGGAACCCTGGGTCCTGTTAACATGACATGGGTGGATTCTGGAACCCTGAGGCCTGGGAACATGACATCTGTTTAGATTGTGGAATACTGTGGCCTGGGAACTTGACTGAGCCTTGGTTCTGGACCCCTGTGGACTGGGAACATGACTGAGGTTTTATTCTGGAACCCTGTGTCCTGTTAACATGACATGGGTGGATTCTGGAACCCTGTGTCCTGTTAACATGACATGGGTGGATTCTGGAACCCTGAGGCCTGGGAACATGACATCTGTTTAGATTGTGGAATACTGTGGCCTGGGAACATAACTGAGGATTGATTCTGGACCCCTGTGGACTGGGAACATGACTGAGGTTTTATTCTGGAACCCTGAGGCCTGGGAACATGACATCTGTTTAGATTGTGGAATACTGTGGCCTGGGAACATAACTGAGGATTGATTCTGGACCCCTGTGGACTGGGAACATGACTGAGGTTTTATTCTGGAACCCTGTGTCCTGTTAACATGACATGGGTGGATTCTGGAACCCTGTGTCCTGTTAACATGACATGGGTGGATTCTGGAACCCTGAGGCCTGGGAACATGACATCTGTTTAGATTGTGGAATACTGTGGCCTGGGAACATAACTGAGCCTTGGTTCTGGACCCCTGTGGACTGGGAACAGGACTGAGGTTTTATTCTGGAACCCTGAGGCCTGGGAACATGACATCTGTTTAGATTGTGGAATACTGTGGCCTGGGAACTTGACTGAGCCTTGGTTCTGGACCCCTGTGGACTGGGAACATGACTGAGGTTTTATTCTGGAACCCTGAGGCCTGGGAACATGACATCTGTTTAGATTGTGGAATACTGTGGCCTGGGAACTTGACTGAGCCTTGGTTCTGGACCCCTGTGGACTGGGAACATGACTGAGGTTTTATTCTGGAACCCTGAGGCCTGGGAACATGACATCTGTTTAGATTGTGGAATACTGTGGCCTGGGAACATAACTGAGGATTGATTCTGGACCCCTGTGGACTGGGAACATGACTGAGGTTTTATTCTGGAACCCTGAGGCCTGGGAACATGACATGGGTGGATTCGGGAACCCTGGGTCCTGTTAACATGACATGGGTGGATTCTGGAACCCTGAGGCCTGGGAACATGACATCTGTTTAGATTGTGGAATACTGTGGCCTGGGAACTTGACTGAGCCTTGGTTCTGGAGCCCTGTGGACTGGGAACATGACTGAGGTTTTATTCTGGAACCCTGAGGCCTGGGAACATGACATCTGTTTAGATTGTGGAATACTGTGGCCTGGGAACTTGACTGAGCCTTGGTTCTGGACCCCTGTGGACTGGGAACATGACTGAGGTTTTATTCTGGAACCCTGAGGCCTGGGAACATGACATGGGTGGATTCTGGAACCCTGGGTCCTGTTAACATGACATGGGTGGATTCTGGAACCCTGGGTCCTGTTAACATGACATGGGTGGATTCTGGAACCCTGGGTCCTGTTAACATGACATGGGTTGATTCTGGAACCCTGAGGCCTGGGAACATGACATCTGTTTAGATTGTGGAATACTGTGGCCTGGGAACTTGACTGAGCCTTGGTTCTGGACCCCTGTGGACTGGGATCATGACTGAGGTTTTATTCTGGAACCCTGAGGCCTGGGAACATGACATCTGTTTAGATTGTGGAATACTGTGGCCTGGGAACTTGACTGAGCCTTGGTTCTGGACCCCTGTGGACTGGGAACATGACTGAGGTTTTATTCTGGAACCCTGAGGCCTGGGAACATGACATCTGTTTAGATTGTGGAATACTGTGGCCTGGGAACTTGACTGAGCCTTGGTTCTGGACCCCTGTGGACTGGGAACATGACTGAGGTTTTATTCTGGAACCCTGTGTCCTGTTAACATGACATGGGTGGATTCTGGAACCCTGTGTCCTGTTAACATGACATGGGTGGATTCTGGAACCCTGAGGCCTGGGAACATGACATCTGTTTAGATTGTGGAATACTGTGGCCTGGGAACATAACTGAGCCTTGGTTCTGGACCCCTGTGGACTGGGAACATGACTGAGGTTTTATTCTGGAACCCTGAGGCCTGGGAACATGACATCTGTTTAGATTGTGGAATACTGTGGCCTGGGAACTTGACTGAGCCTTGGTTCTGGACCCCTGTGGACTGGGAACATGACTGAGGTTTTATTCTGGAACCCTGAGGCCTGGGAACATGACATGGGTGGATTCTGGAACCCTGGGTCCTGTTAACATGACATGGGTGGATTCTGGAACCCTGAGGCCTGGGAACATGACATCTGTTTAGATTGTGGAATACTGTGGCCTGGGAACATAACTGAGCCTTGGTTCTGGACCCCTGTGGACTGGGAACATGACTGAGGTTTTATTCTGGAACCCTGAGGCCTGGGAACATGACATCTGTTTAGATTGTGGAATACTGTGGCCTGGGAACTTGACTGAGCCTTGGTTCTGGACCCCTGTGGACTGGGAACATGACTGAGGTTTTATTCTGGAACCCTGAGGCCTGGGAACATGACATGGGTGGATTCTGGAACCCTGGGTCCTGTTAACATGACATGGGTGGATTCTGGAACCCTGAGGCCTGGGAACATGACATCTGTTTAGATTGTGGAATACTGTGGCCTGGGAACATAACTGAGCCTTGGTTCAGGACCCCTGTGGACTGGGAACATGACTGAGGTTTTATTCTGGAACCCTGAGGCCTGGGAACATGACATCTGTTTAGATTGTGGAATACTGTGGCCTGGGAACTTGACTGAGCCTTGGTTCTGGACCCCTGTGGACTGGGAACATGACTGAGGTTTTATTCTGGAACCCTGAGGCCTGGGAACATGACATGGGTGGATTCTGGAACCCTGGGTCCTGTTAACATGACATGGGTGGATTCTGGAACCCTGAGGCCTGGGAACATGACATCTGTTTAGATTGTGGAATACTGTGGCCTGGGAACATAACTGAGCCTTGGTTCTGGACCCCTGTGGACTGGGAACATGACTGAGGTTTTATTCTGGAACCCTGAGGCCTGGGAACATGACATCTGTTTAGATTGTGGAATACTGTGGCCTGGGAACTTGACTGAGCCTTGGTTCTGGACCCCTGTGGACTGGGAACATGACTGAGGTTTTATTCTGGAACCCTGAGGCCTGGGAACATGACATCTGTTTAGATTGTGGAATACTGTGGCCTGGGAACTTGACTGAGCCTTGGTTCTGGACCCCTGTGGACTGGGAACATGACTGAGGTTTTATTCTGGAACCCTGAGGCCTGGGAACATGACATCTGTTTAGATTGTGGAATACTGTGGCCTGGGAACTTGACTGAGCCTTGGTTCTGGACCCCTGTGGACTGGGAACATGACTGAGGTTTTATTCTGGAAGCCTGAGGCCTGGGAACATGACATGGGTGGATTCTGGAACCCTGGGTCCTGTTAACATGACATGGGTGGATTCTGGAACCCTGAGGCCTGGGAACATGACATCTGTTTAGATTGTGGAATACTGTGGCCTGGGAACTTGACTGAGCCTTGGTTCTGGACCCCTGTGGACTGGGAACATGACTGAGGTTTTATTCTGGAAGCCTGAGGCCTGGGAACATGACATGGGTGGATTCTGGAACCCTGGGTCCTGTTAACATGACATGGGTGGATTCTGGAACCCTGAGGCCTGGGAACATGACATCTGTTTAGATTGTGGAATACTGTGGCCTGGGAACTTGACTGAGCCTTGGTTCTGGACCCCTGTGGACTGGGAACATGACTGAGGTTTTATTCTGGAACCCTGAGGCCTGGGAACATGACATGGGTGGATTCGGGAACCCTGGGTCCTGTTAACATGACATGGGTGGATTCTGGAACCCTGAGGCCTGGGAACATGACATCTGTTTAGATTGTGGAATACTGTGGCCTGGGAACTTGACTGAGCCTTGGTTCTGGAGCCCTGTGGACTGGGAACATGACTGAGGTTTTATTCTGGAACCCTGAGGCCTGGGAACATGACATCTGTTTAGATTGTGGAATACTGTGGCCTGGGAACTTGACTGAGCCTTGGTTCTGGACCCCTGTGGACTGGGAACATGACTGAGGTTTTATTCTGGAACCCTGAGGCCTGGGAACATGACATGGGTGGATTCTGGAACCCTGGGTCCTGTTAACATGACATGGGTGGATTCTGGAACCCTGGGTCCTGTTAACATGACATGGGTGGATTCTGGAACCCTGGGTCCTGTTAACATGACATGGGTTGATTCTGGAACCCTGAGGCCTGGGAACATGACATCTGTTTAGATTGTGGAATACTGTGGCCTGGGAACTTGACTGAGCCTTGGTTCTGGACCCCTGTGGACTGGGATCATGACTGAGGTTTTATTCTGGAACCCTGAGGCCTGGGAACATGACATCTGTTTAGATTGTGGAATACTGTGGCCTGGGAACTTGACTGAGCCTTGGTTCTGGACCCCTGTGGACTGGGAACATGACTGAGGTTTTATTCTGGAACCCTGAGGCCTGGGAACATGACATCTGTTTAGATTGTGGAATACTGTGGCCTGGGAACTTGACTGAGCCTTGGTTCTGGACCCCTGTGGACTGGGAACATGACTGAGGTTTTATTCTGGAACCCTGTGTCCTGTTAACATGACATGGGTGGATTCTGGAACCCTGTGTCCTGTTAACATGACATGGGTGGATTCTGGAACCCTGAGGCCTGGGAACATGACATCTGTTTAGATTGTGGAATACTGTGGCCTGGGAACATAACTGAGCCTTGGTTCTGGACCCCTGTGGACTGGGAACATGACTGAGGTTTTATTCTGGAACCCTGAGGCCTGGGAACATGACATCTGTTTAGATTGTGGAATACTGTGGCCTGGGAACTTGACTGAGCCTTGGTTCTGGACCCCTGTGGACTGGGAACATGACTGAGGTTTTATTCTGGAACCCTGAGGCCTGGGAACATGACATGGGTGGATTCTGGAACCCTGGGTCCTGTTAACATGACATGGGTGGATTCTGGAACCCTGAGGCCTGGGAACATGACATCTGTTTAGATTGTGGAATACTGTGGCCTGGGAACATAACTGAGCCTTGGTTCTGGACCCCTGTGGACTGGGAACATGACTGAGGTTTTATTCTGGAACCCTGAGGCCTGGGAACATGACATCTGTTTAGATTGTGGAATACTGTGGCCTGGGAACTTGACTGAGCCTTGGTTCTGGACCCCTGTGGACTGGGAACATGACTGAGGTTTTATTCTGGAACCCTGAGGCCTGGGAACATGACATGGGTGGATTCTGGAACCCTGGGTCCTGTTAACATGACATGGGTGGATTCTGGAACCCTGAGGCCTGGGAACATGACATCTGTTTAGATTGTGGAATACTGTGGCCTGGGAACTTGACTGAGCCTTGGTTCTGGACCCCTGTGGACTGGGAACATGACTGAGGTTTTATTCTGGAAGCCTGAGGCCTGGGAACATGACATGGGTGGATTCTGGAACCCTGGGTCCTGTTAACATGACATGGGTGGATTCTGGAACCCTGAGGCCTGGGAACATGACATCTGTTTAGATTGTGGAATACTGTGGCCTGGGAACTTGACTGAGCCTTGGTTCTGGACCCCTGTGGACTGGGAACATGACTGAGGTTTTATTCTGGAACCCTGAGGCCTGGGAACATGACATCTGTTTAGATTGTGGAATACTGTGGCCTGGGAACTTGACTGAGCCTTGGTTCTGGACCCCTGTGGACTGGGAACATGACTGAGGTTTTATTCTGGAACCCTGAGGCCTGGGAACATGACATCTGTTTAGATTGTGGAATACTGTGGCCTGGGAACTTGACTGAGCCTTGGTTCTGGACCCCTGTGGACTGGGAACATGACTGAGGTTTTATTCTGGAACCCTGAGGCCTGGGAACATGACATCTGTTTAGATTGTGGAATACTGTGGCCTGGGAAATTGACTGAGCCTTGGTTCTGGACCCCTGTGGACTGGGAACATGACTGAGGTTTTATTCTGGAACCCTGAGGCCTGGGAACATGACATCTGTTTAGATTGTGGAATACTGTGGCCTGGGAACTTGACTGAGCCTTGGTTCTGGACCCCTGTGGACTGGGAACATGACTGAGGTTTTATTCTGGAACGCTGTGTCCTGTTAACATGACATGGGTGGATTCTGGAACCCTGGGTCCTGTTAACGTGACATGGGTGGATTCTGGAACCCTGAGGCCTGGGAACATGACATCTGTTTAGATTGTGGAATACTGTGGCCTGGGAACATAACTGAGGATTGATTCTGGACCCCTGTGGACTGGGAACATGACTGAGGTTTTATTCTGGAACCCTGAGGCCTGGGAACATGACATGGGTGGATTCTGGAACCCTGTGTCCTGTTAACATGACATGGGTGGATTCTGGAACCCTGAGGCCTGGGAACATGACATCTGTTTAGATTGTGGAATACTGTGGCCTGGGAACTTGACTGAGCCTTGGTTCTGGACCCCTGTGGACTGGGAACATGACTGAGGTTTTATTCTGGAACCCTGAGGCCTGGGAACATGACATCTGTTTAGATTGTGGAATACTGTGGCCTGGGAACTTGACTGAGCCTTGGTTCTGGACCCCTGTGGACTGGGAACATGACTGAGGTTTTATTCTGGAACCCTGTGTCCTGTTAACATGACATGGGTGGATTCTGGAACCCTGTGTCCTGTTAACATGACATGGGTGGATTCTGGAACCCTGAGGCCTGGGAACATGACATCTGTTTAGATTGTGGAATACTGTGGCCTGGGAACATAACTGAGCCTTGGTTCTGGACCCCTGTGGACTGGGAACATGACTGAGGTTTTATTCTGGAACCCTGAGGCCTGGGAACATGACATCTGTTTAGATTGTGGAATACTGTGGCCTGGGAACTTGACTGAGCCTTGGTTCTGGACCCCTGTGGACTGGGAACATGACTGAGGTTTTATTCTGGAACCCTGAGGCCTGGGAACATGACATCTGTTTAGATTGTGGAATACTGTGGCCTGGGAACTTGACTGAGCCTTGGTTCTGGACCCCTGTGGACTGGGAACATGACTGAGGTTTTATTCTGGAAGCCTGAGGCCTGGGAACATGACATGGGTGGATTCTGGAACCCTGGGTCCTGTTAACATGACATGGGTGGATTCTGGAACCCTGAGGCCTGGGAACATGACATCTGTTTAGATTGTGGAATACTGTGGCCTGGGAACTTGACTGAGCCTTGGTTCTGGACCCCTGTGGACTGGGAACATGACTGAGGTTTTATTCTGGAACCCTGAGTCCTGGGAACATGACATCTGTTTAGATTGTGGAATACTGTGGCCTGGGAACATAACTGAGGATTGATTCTGGACCCCTGTGGACTGGGAACATGACTGAGGTTTTATTCTGGAACCCTGAGGCCTGGGAACATGACATCTGTTTAGATTGTGGAATACTGTGGCCTGGAAACATAACTGAGGATTGATTCTGGACCCCTGTGGACTGGGAACATGACTGAGGTTTTATTCTGGAACCCTGAGGCCTGTTAACATGACATGGGTGGATTCTGGAACCCTGTGTCCTGTTAACATGACATGGGTGGATTCTGGAACCCTGTGTCCTGTTAACATGACATGGGTGGATTCTGGAAACCTGGGTCCTGTTAACATGACACGGGTGGATTCTGGAACCCTGAGGCCTGGGAACATGACATCTGTTTAGATTGTGGAATACTGTGGCCTGGGAACTTGACTGAGCCTTGGTTCTGGACCCCTGTGGACTGGGAACATGACTGAGGTTTTATTCTGGAACCCTGAGGCCTGGGAACATGACATCTGTTTAGATTGTGGAATACTGTGGCCTGGGAACTTGACTGAGCCTTGGTTCTGGACCCCTGTGGACTGGGAACATGACTGAGGTTTTATTCTGGAACCCTGTGTCCTGTTAACATGACATGGGTGGATTCTGGAACCCTGGGTCCTGTTAACATGACATGGGTGGATTCTGGAACACTGAGGCCTGGGAATATGACATCTGTTTAGATTGTGGAATACTGTGGCCTGGGAACATAACTGAGCCTTGGTTCTGGACCCCTGTGGACTGGGAACATGACTGAGGTTTTATTCTGGAACCCTGAGGCCTGGGAACATGACATCTGTTTAGATTGTGGAATACTGTGGCCTGGGAACTTGACTGAGCCTTGGTTCTGGACCCCTGTGGACTGGGAACATGACTGAGGTTTTATTCTGGAACCCTGTGTCCTGTTAACATGACATGGGTGGATTCTGGAACCCTGGGTCCTGTTAACATGACATGGGTGGATTCTGGAACCCTGAGGCCTGGGAACATGACATCTGTTTAGATTGTGGAATACTGTGGCCTGGGAACTTGACTGAGCCTTGGTTCTGGACCCCTGTGGACTGGGAACATGACTGAGGTTTTATTCTGGAACCCTGAGGCCTGGGAACATGACATCTGTTTAGATTGTGGAATACTGTGGCCTGGGAACTTGACTGAGCCTTGGTTCTGGAACCCTGTGGACTGGGAACATGACTGAGGTTTTATTCTGGAACCCTGTGTCCTGTTAACATGACATGGGTGGATTCTGGAACCCTGTGTCCTGTTAACATGACATGGGTGGATTCTGGAACCCTGAGGCCTGGGAACATGACATCTGTTTAGATTGTGGAATACTGTGGCCTGGGAACATAACTGAGCCTTGGTTCTGGACCCCTGTGGACTGGGAACATGACTGAGGTTTTATTCTGGAACCCTGAGGCCTGGTAACATGACATCTGTTTAGATTGTGGAATACTGTGGCCTGGGAACTTGACTGAGCCTTGGTTCTGGACTACTGTGGACTGGGAACATGACTGAGGTTTTATTCTGGAACCCTGAGGCCTGGGAACATGACATCTGTTTAGATTGTCGAATACTGTGGCCTGGGAACATAACTGAGGATTGATTCTGGACCCCTGTGGACTGGGAACATGACTGAGGTTTTATTCTGGAACCCTGAGGCCTGTTAACATGACATGGGTGGATTCTGGAACCCTGTGTCCTGTTAACATGACATGGGTGGATTCTGGAACCCTGTGTCCTGTTAACATGACATGGGTGGATTCTGGAACCCTGGGTCCTGTTAACATGACATGGGTGGATTCTGGAACCCTGAGGCCTGGGAACATGACATCTGTTTAGATTGTGGAATACTGTGGCCTGGGAACTTGACTGAGCCTTGGTTCTGGACCCCTGTGGACTGGGAACATGACTGAGGTTTTATTCTGGAACCCTGAGGCCTGGGAACATGACATCTGTTTAGATTGTGGAATGCTGTGGCCTGGGAACATAACTGAGGATTGATTCTGGACCCCTGTGGACTGGGAACATGACTGAGGTTTTATTCTGGAACCCTGAGGCCTGTTAACATGACATGGGTGGATTCTGGAACCCTGTGTCCTGTTAACATGACATGGGTGGATTCTGGAACCCTGAGGCCTGGGAACATGACATCTGTTTAGATTGTGGAATACTGTGGCCTGGGAACATAACTGAGCCTTGGTTCTGGACCCCTGTGGACTGGGAACATGACTGAGGTTTTATTCTGGAACCCTGAGGCCTGGGAACATGACATCTGTTTAGATTGTGGAATACTGTGGCCTGGGAACTTGACTGAGCCTTGGTTCTGGACCCCTGTGGACTGGGAACATGACTGAGGTTTTATTCTGGAACCCTGTGTCTGTTAACATGACATGGGTGGATTCTGGAACCCTGGGTCCTGTTAACATGACATGGGTGGATTCTGGAACCCTGAGGCCTGGGAACATGACATCTGTTTAGATTGTGGAATACTGTGGCCTGGGAACATAACTGAGGATTGATTCTGGACCCCTGTGGACTGGGAACATGACTGAGGTTTTATTCTGGAACCCTGAGGCCTGGGAACATGACATCTGTTTAGATTGTGGAATACTGTGGCCTGGGAACTTGACTGAGCCTTGGTTCTGGACCCCTGTGGACTGGGAACATGACTGAGGTTTTATTCTGGAACCCTGAGGCCTGGGAACATGACATCTGTTTAGATTGTGGAATACTGTGGCCTGGGAACTTGACTGAGCCTTGGTTCTGGACCCCTGTGGACTGGGAACATGACTGAGGTTTTATTCTGGAACCCTGAGGCCTGGGAACATGACATCTGTTTAGATTGTGGAATACTGTGGCCTGGGAAATTGACTGAGCCTTGGTTCTGGACCCCTGTGGACTGGGAACATGACTGAGGTTTTATTCTGGAACCCTGAGGCCTGGGAACATGACATCTGTTTAGATTGTGGAATACTGTGGCCTGGGAACTTGACTGAGCCTTGGTTCTGGACCCCTTTGGACTGGGAACATGACTGAGGTTTTATTCTGGAAGCCTGAGGCCTGGGAACATGACATGGGTGGATTCTGGAACCCTGGGTCCTGTTAACATGACATGGGTGGATTCTGGAACCCTGAGGCCTGGGAACATGACATCTGTTTAGATTGTGGAATACTGTGGCCTGGGAACTTGACTGAGCCTTGGTTCTGGACCCCTGTGGACTGGGAACATGACTGAGGTTTTATTCTGGAACCCTGAGGCCTGGGAACATGACATCTGTTTAGATTGTGGAATACTGTGGCCTGGGAACTTGACTGAGCCTTGGTTCTGGACCCCTGTGGACTGGGAACATGACTGAGGTTTTATTCTGGAACCCTGAGGCCTGGGAACATGACATCTGTTTAGATTGTGGAATACTGTGGCCTGGGAACTTGACTGAGCCTTGGTTCTGGACCCCTGTGGACTGGGAACATGACTGAGGTTTTATTCTGGAACCCTGAGGCCTGGGAACATGACATCTGTTTAGATTGTGGAATACTGTGGCCTGGGAAATTGACTGAGCCTTGGTTCTGGACCCCTGTGGACTGGGAACATGACTGAGGTTTTATTCTGGAACCCTGAGGCCTGGGAACATGACATCTGTTTAGATTGTGGAATACTGTGGCCTGGGAACTTGACTGAGCCTTGGTTCTGGACCCCTGTGGACTGGGAACATGACTGAGGTTTTATTCTGGAACCCTGAGGCCTGGTAACATGACATGGGTGGATTCTGGAACCCTGGGTCCTGTTAACGTGACATGGGTGGATTCTGGAACCCTGAGGCCTGGGAACATGACATCTGTTTAGATTGTGGAATACTGTGGCCTGGGAACATAACTGAGGATTGATTCTGGACCCCTGTGGACTGGGAACATGACTGAGGTTTTATTCTGGAACCCTGAGGCCTGGGAACATGACATGGGTGGATTCTGGAACCCTGTGTACTGTTAACATGACATGGGTGGATTCTGGAACCCTGAGGCCTGGGAACATGACATGGGTGGATTCTGGAACCCTGGGTCCTGTTAACATGACATGGGTGGATTCTGGAACCCTGGGTCCTGTTAACATGACATGGGTAGATTCTGGAATCCTGAGGCCTGGGAACATGACATCTGTTTAGATTGTGGAATACTGTGGCCTGGGAACTTGACTGAGCCTTGGTTCTGGACCCCTGTGGACTGGGAACATGACTGAGGTTTTATTCTGGAACCCTGTGTCCTGTTAACATGACATGGGTGGATTCTGGAACCCTGTGTCCTGTTAACATGACATGGGTGGATTCTGGAACCCTGAGGCCTGGGAACATGACATCTGTTTAGATTGTGGAATACTGTGGCCTGGGAACATAACTGAGGATTGATTCTGGACCCCTGTGGACTGGGAACATGACTGAGGTTTTATTCTGGAACCCTGAGGCCTGGGAACATGACATCTGTTTAGATTGTGGAATACTGTGGCCTGGGAACATAACTGAGGATTGATTCTGGACCCCTGTGGACTGGGAACATGACTGAGGTTTTATTCTGGAACCCTGTGTCCTGTTAACATGACATGGGTGGATTCTGGAACCCTGTGTCCTGTTAACATGACATGGGTGGATTCTGGAACCCTGAGGCCTGGGAACATGACATCTGTTTAGATTGTGGAATACTGTGGCCTGGGAACATAACTGAGCCTTGGTTCTGGACCCCTGTGGACTGGGAACATGACTGAGGTTTTATTCTGGAACCCTGAGGCCTGGGAACATGACATCTGTTTAGATTGTGGAATACTGTGGCCTGGGAACTTGACTGAGCCTTGGTTCTGGACCCCTGTGTACTGGGAACATGACTGAGGTTTTATTCTGGAACCCTGTGTCCTGTTAACATGACATGGGTGGATTCTGGAACCCTGGGTCCTGTTAACATGACATGGGTGGATTCTGGAACCCTGAGGCCTGGGAACATGACATCTGTTTAGATTGTGGAATACTGTGGCCTGGGAACTTGACTGAGCCTTGGTTCTGGACCCCTGTGGACTGGGAACATGACTGAGGTTTTATTCTGGAACCCTGAGGCCTGGGAACATGACATCTGTTTAGATTGTGGAATACTGTGGCCTGGGAACATAACTGAGGATTGATTCTGGACCCCTGTGGACTGGGAACATGACTGAGGTTTTATTCTGGAACCCTGAGGCCTGGGAACATGACATCTGTTTAGATTGTGGAATACTGTGGCCTGGGAACATAACTGAGGATTGATTCTGGACCCCTGTGGACTGGGAACATGACTGAGGTTTTATTCTGGAACCCTGAGGCCTGTTAACATGACATGGGTGGATTCTGGAACCCTGTGTCCTGTTAACATGACATGGGTGGATTCTGGAACCCTGTGTCCTGTTAACATGACATGGGTGGATTCTGGAACCCTGGGTCCTGTTAACATGACATGGGTGGATTCTGGAAGCCTGAGGCCTGGGAACATGACATCTGTTTAGATTGTGGAATACTGTGGCCTGGGAACTTGACTGAGCCTTGGTTCTGGACCCCTGTGGACTGGGAACATGACTGAGGTTTTATTCTGGAACCCTGAGGCCTGGGAACATGACATCTGTTTAGATTGTGGAATACTGTGGCCTGGGAACTTGACTGAGCCTTGGTTCTGGACCCCTGTGGACTGGGAACATGACTGAGGTTTTATTCTGGAACCCTGAGGCCTGGGAACATGACATGGGTGGATTCTGGAACCCTGGGTCCTGTTAACATGACATGGGTGGATTCTGGAACCCTGAGGCCTGGGAACATGACATCTGTTTAGATTGTGGAATACTGTGGCCTGGGAACTTGACTGAGCCTTGGTTCTGGACCCCTGTGGACTGGGAACATGACTGAGGTTTTATTCTGGAACCCTGAGGCCTGGGAACATGACATCTGTTTAGATTGTGGAATACTGTGGCCTGGGAACTTGACTGAGCCTTGGTTCTGGACCCCTGTGGACTGGGAACATGACTGAGGTTTTATTCTGGAACCCTGAGGCCTGGGAACATGACAAGGGTGGATTCTGGAACCCTGGGTCCTGTTAACATGACATGGGTGGATTCTGGAACCCTGGGTCCTGTTAACATGACATGGGTGGATTCTGGAACCCTGGGTCCTGTTAACATGACATGGGTGGATTCTGGAACCCTGAGGCCTGGGAACATGACATCTGTTTAGATTGTGGAATACTGTGGCCTGGGAACTTGACTGAGCCTTGGTTCTGGACCCCTGTGGACTGGGAACATGACTGAGGTTTTATTCTGGAACCCTGTGTCCTGTTAACATGACATGGGTGGATTCTGGAACCCTGTGTCCTGTTAACATGACATGGGTGGATTCTGGAACCCTGAGGCCTGGGAACATGACATCTGTTTAGATTGTGGAATACTGTGGCCTGGGAACATAACTGAGGATTGATTCTGGACCCCTGTGGACTGGGAACATGACTGAGGTTTTATTCTGGAACCCTGAGGCCTGGGAACATGACATCTGTTTAGACTGTGGAATACTGTGGCCTGGGAACATAACTGAGGATTGATTCTGGACCCCGGTGGACTGGGAACATGACTGAGGTTTTATTCTGGAACCCTGTGTCCTGTTAACATGACATGGGTGGATTCTGGAACCCTGTGTCCTGTTAACATGACATGGGTGGATTCTGGAACCCTGAGGCCTGGGAACATGACATCTGTTTAGATTGTGGAATACTGTGGCCTGGGAACATAACTGAGCCTTGGTTCTGGACCCCTGTGGACTGGGAACAGGACTGAGGTTTTATTCTGGAACCCTGAGGCCTGGGAACATGACATCTGTTTAGATTGTGGAATACTGTGGCCTGGGAACTTGACTGAGCCTTGGTTCTGGACCCCTGTGGACTGGGAACATGACTGAGGTTTTATTCTGGAACCCTGAGGCCTGGGAACATGACATCTGTTTAGATTGTGGAATACTGTGGCCTGGGAACTTGACTGAGCCTTGGTTCTGGACCCCTGTGGACTGGGAACATGACTGAGGTTTTATTCTGGAACCCTGAGGCCTGGGAACATGACATCTGTTTAGATTGTGGAATACTGTGGCCTGGGAACATAACTGAGGATTGATTCTGGACCCCTGTGGACTGGGAACATGACTGAGGTTTTATTCTGGAACCCTGAGGCCTGGGAACATGACATGGGTGGATTCGGGAACCCTGGGTCCTGTTAACATGACATGGGTGGATTCTGGAACCCTGAGGCCTGGGAACATGACATCTGTTTAGATTGTGGAATACTGTGGCCTGGGAACTTGACTGAGCCTTGGTTCTGGAGCCCTGTGGACTGGGAACATGACTGAGGTTTTATTCTGGAACCCTGAGGCCTGGGAACATGACATCTGTTTAGATTGTGGAATACTGTGGCCTGGGAACTTGACTGAGCCTTGGTTCTGGACCCCTGTGGACTGGGAACATGACTGAGGTTTTATTCTGGAACCCTGAGGCCTGGGAACATGACATGGGTGGATTCTGGAACCCTGGGTCCTGTTAACATGACATGGGTGGATTCTGGAACCCTGGGTCCTGTTAACATGACATGGGTGGATTCTGGAACCCTGGGTCCTGTTAACATGACATGGGTGGATTCTGGAACCCTGAGGCCTGGGAACATGACATCTGTTTAGATTGTGGAATACTGTGGCCTGGGAACTTGACTGAGCCTTGGTTCTGGACCCCTGTGGACTGGGAACATGACTGAGGTTTTATTCTGGAACCCTGAGGCCTGGGAACATGACATCTGTTTAGATTGTGGAATACTGTGGCCTGGGAACTTGACTGAGCCTTGGTTCTGGACCCCTGTGGACTGGGAACATGACTGAGGTTTTATTCTGGAACCCTGAGGCCTGGGAACATGACATCTGTTTAGATTGTGGAATACTGTGGCCTGGGAACTTGACTGAGCCTTGGTTCTGGACCCCTGTGGACTGGGAACATGACTGAGGTTTTATTCTGGAACCCTGTGTCCTGTTAACATGACATGGGTGGATTCTGGAACCCTGTGTCCTGTTAACATGACATGGGTGGATTCTGGAACCCTGAGGCCTGGGAACATGACATCTGTTTAGATTGTGGAATACTGTGGCCTGGGAACATAACTGAGCCTTGGTTCTGGACCCCTGTGGACTGGGAACATGACTGAGGTTTTATTCTGGAACCCTGAGGCCTGGGAACATGACATCTGTTTAGATTGTGGAATACTGTGGCCTGGGAACTTGACTGAGCCTTGGTTCTGGACCCCTGTGGACTGGGAACATGACTGAGGTTTTATTCTGGAACCCTGAGGCCTGGGAACATGACATGGGTGGATTCTGGAACCCTGGGTCCTGTTAACATGACATGGGTGGATTCTGGAACCCTGAGGCCTGGGAACATGACATCTGTTTAGATTGTGGAATACTGTGGCCTGGGAACATAACTGAGCCTTGGTTCTGGACCCCTGTGGACTGGGAACATGACTGAGGTTTTATTCTGGAACCCTGAGGCCTGGGAACATGACATCTGTTTAGATTGTGGAATACTGTGGCCTGGGAACTTGACTGAGCCTTGGTTCTGGACCCCTGTGGACTGGGAACATGACTGAGGTTTTATTCTGGAACCCTGAGGCCTGGGAACATGACATGGGTGGATTCTGGAACCCTGGGTCCTGTTAACATGACATGGGTGGATTCTGGAACCCTGAGGCCTGGGAACATGACATCTGTTTAGATTGTGGAATACTGTGGCCTGGGAACATAACTGAGCCTTGGTTCAGGACCCCTGTGGACTGGGAACATGACTGAGGTTTTATTCTGGAACCCTGAGGACTGGGAACATGACATCTGTTTAGATTGTGGAATACTGTGGCCTGGGAACTTGACTGAGCCTTGGTTCTGGACCCCTGTGGACTGGGAACATGACTGAGGTTTTATTCTGGAACCCTGAGGCCTGGGAACATGACATGGGTGGATTCTGGAACCCTGGGTCCTGTTAACATGACATGGGTGGATTCTGGAACCCTGAGGCCTGGGAACATGACATCTGTTTAGATTGTGGAATACTGTGGCCTGGGAACATAACTGAGCCTTGGTTCTGGACCCCTGTGGACTGGGAACATGACTGAGGTTTTATTCTGGAACCCTGAGGCCTGGGAACATGACATCTGTTTAGATTGTGGAATACTGTGGCCTGGGAACTTGACTGAGCCTTGGTTCTGGACCCCTGTGGACTGGGAACATGACTGAGGTTTTATTCTGGAACCCTGAGGCCTGGGAACATGACATCTGTTTAGATTGTGGAATACTGTGGCCTGGGAACTTGACTGAGCCTTGGTTCTGGACCCCTGTGGACTGGGAACATGACTGAGGTTTTATTCTGGAACCCTGAGGCCTGGGAACATGACATCTGTTTAGATTGTGGAATACTGTGGCCTGGGAACTTGACTGAGCCTTGGTTCTGGACCCCTGTGGACTGGGAACATGACTGAGGTTTTATTCTGGAAGCCTGAGGCCTGGGAACATGACATGGGTGGATTCTGGAACCCTGGGTCCTGTTAACATGACATGGGTGGATTCTGGAACCCTGAGGCCTGGGAACATGACATCTGTTTAGATTGTGGAATACTGTGGCCTGGGAACTTGACTGAGCCTTGGTTCTGGACCCCTGTGGACTGGGAACATGACTGAGGTTTTATTCTGGAAGCCTGAGGCCTGGGAACATGACATGGGTGGATTCTGGAACCCTGGGTCCTGTTAACATGACATGGGTGGATTCTGGAACCCTGAGGCCTGGGAACATGACATCTGTTTAGATTGTGGAATACTGTGGCCTGGGAACTTGACTGAGCCTTGGTTCTGGACCCCTGTGGACTGGGAACATGACTGAGGTTTTATTCTGGAACCCTGAGGCCTGGGAACATGACATCTGTTTAGATTGTGGAATACTGTGGCCTGGGAACTTGACTGAGCCTTGGTTCTGGACCCCTGTGGACTGGGAACATGACTGAGGTTTTATTCTGGAACCCTGAGGCCTGGGAACATGACATCTGTTTAGATTGTGGAATACTGTGGCCTGGGAACTTGACTGAGCCTTGGTTCTGGACCCCTGTGGACTGGGAACATGACTGAGGTTTTATTCTGGAACCCTGAGGCCTGGGAACATGACATCTGTTTAGATTGTGGAATACTGTGGCCTGGGAAATTGACTGAGCCTTGGTTCTGGACCCCTGTGGACTGGGAACATGACTGAGGTTTTATTCTGGAACCCTGAGGCCTGGGAACATGACATCTGTTTAGATTGTGGAATACTGTGGCCTGGGAACTTGACTGAGCCTTGGTTCTGGACCCCTGTGGACTGGGAACATGACTGAGGTTTTATTCTGGAACGCTGTGTCCTGTTAACATGACATGGGTGGATTCTGGAACCCTGGGTCCTGGTAACGTGACATGGGTGGATTCTGGAACCCTGAGGCCTGGGAACATGACATCTGTTTAGATTGTGGAATACTGTGGCCTGGGAACATAACTGAGGATTGATTCTGGACCCCTGTGGACTGGGAACATGACTGAGGTTTTATTCTGGAACCCTGAGGCCTGGGAACATGACATGGGTGGATTCTGGAACCCTGTGTCCTGTTAACATGACATGGGTGGATTCTGGAACCCTGAGGCCTGGGAACATGACATCTGTTTAGATTGTGGAATACTGTGGCCTGGGAACTTGACTGAGCCTTGGTTCTGGACCCCTGTGGACTGGGAACATGACTGAGGTTTTATTCTGGAACCCTGAGGCCTGGGAACATGACATCTGTTTATATTGTGGAATACTGTGGCCTGGGAACTTGACTGAGCCTTGGTTCTGGACCCCTGTGGACTGGGAACATGACTGAGGTTTTATTCTGGAACCCTGTGTCCTGTTAACATGACATGGGTGGATTCTGGAACCCTGTGTCCTGTTAACATGACATGGGTGGATTCTGGAACCCTGAGGCCTGGGAACATGACATCTGTTTAGATTGTGGAATACTGTGGCCTGGGAACATAACTGAGCCTTGGTTCTGGACCCCTGTGGACTGGGAACATGACTGAGGTTTTATTCTGGAACCCTGAGGCCTGGGAACATGACATCTGTTTAGATTGTGGAATACTGTGGCCTGGGAACTTGACTGAGCCTTGGTTCTGGACCCCTGTGGACTGGGAACATGACTGAGGTTTTATTCTGGAACCCTGAGGCCTGGGAACATGACATCTGTTTAGATTGTGGAATACTGTGGCCTGGGAACTTGACTGAGCCTTGGTTCTGGACCCCTGTGGACTGGGAACATGACTGAGGTTTTATTCTGGAAGCCTGAGGCCTGGGAACATGACATGGGTGGATTCTGGAACCCTGGGTCCTGTTAACATGACATGGGTGGATTCTGGAACCCTGAGGCCTGGGAACATGACATCTGTTTAGATTGTGGAATACTGTGGCCTGGGAACTTGACTGAGCCTTGGTTCTGGACCCCTGTGGACTGGGAACATGACTGAGGTTTTATTCTGGAACCCTGAGTCCTGGGAACATGACATCTGTTTAGATTGTGGAATACTGTGGCCTGGGAACATAACTGAGGATTGATTCTGGACCCCTGTGGACTGGGAACATGACTGAGGTTTTATTCTGGAACCCTGAGGCCTGGGAACATGACATCTGTTTAGATTGTGGAATACTGTGGCCTGGAAACATAACTGAGGATTGATTCTGGACCCCTGTGGACTGGGAACATGACTGAGGTTTTATTCTGGAACCCTGAGGCCTGTTAACATGACATGGGTGGATTCTGGAACCCTGTGTCCTGTTAACATGACATGGGTGGATTCTGGAACCCTGTGTCCTGTTAACATGACATGGGTGGATTCTGGAAACCTGGGTCCTGTTAACATGACATGGGTGGATTCTGGAACCCTGAGGCCTGGGAACATGACATCTGTTTAGATTGTGGAATACTGTGGCCTGGGAACTTGACTGAGCCTTGGTTCTGGACCCCTGTGGACTGGGAACATGACTGAGGTTTTATTCTGGAACCCTGAGGCCTGGGAACATGACATCTGTTTAGATTGTGGAATACTGTGGCCTGGGAACTTGACTGAGCCTTGGTTCTGGACCCCTGTGGACTGGGAACATGACTGAGGTTTTATTCTGGAACCCTGTGTCCTGTTAACATGACATGGGTGGATTCTGGAACCCTGGGTCCTGTTAACATGACATGGGTGGATTCTGGAACACTGAGGCCTGGGAACATGACATCTGTTTAGATTGTGGAATACTGTGGCCTGGGAACATAACTGAGCCTTGGTTCTGGACCCCTGTGGACTGGGAACATGACTGAGGTTTTATTCTGGAACCCTGAGGCCTGGGAACATGACATCTGTTTAGATTGTGGAATACTGTGGCCTGGGAACTTGACTGAGCCTTGGTTCTGGACCCCTGTGGACTGGGAACATGACTGAGGTTTTATTCTGGAACCCTGTGTCCTGTTAACATGACATGGGTGGATTCTGGAACCCTGGGTCCTGTTAACATGACATGGGTGGATTCTGGAACCCTGAGGCCTGGGAACATGACATCTGTTTAGATTGTGGAATACTGTGGCCTGGGAACTTGACTGAGCCTTGGTTCTGGACCCCTGTGGACTGGGAACATGACTGAGGTTTTATTCTGGAACCCTGAGGCCTGGGAACATGACATCTGTTTAGATTGTGGAATACTGTGGCCTGGGAACTTGACTGAGCCTTGGTTCTGGAACCCTGTGGACTGGGAACATGACTGAGGTTTTATTCTGGAACCCTGTGTCCTGTTAACATGACATGGGTGGATTCTGGAACCCTGTGTCCTGTTAACATGACATGGGTGGATTCTGGAACCCTGAGGCCTGGGAACATGACATCTGTTTAGATTGTGGAATACTGTGGCCTGGGAACATAACTGAGCCTTGGTTCTGGACCCCTGTGGACTGGGAACATGACTGAGGTTTTATTCTGGAACCCTGAGGCCTGGTAACATGACATCTGTTTAGATTGTGGAATACTGTGGCCTGGGAACTTGACTGAGCCTTGGTTCTGGACTCCTGTGGACTGGGAACATGACTGAGGTTTTATTCTGGAACCCTGAGGCCTGGGAACATGACATCTGTTTAAATTGTGGAATACTGTGGCCTGGGAACATAACTGAGGATTGATTCTGGACCCCTGTGGACTGGGAACATGACTGAGGTTTTATTCTGGAACCCTGAGGCCTGTTAACATGACATGGGTGGATTCTGGAACCCTGTGTCCTGTTAACATGACATGGGTGGATTCTGGAACCCTGTGTCCTGTTAACATGACATGGGTGGATTCTGGAACCCTGGGTCCTGTTAACATGACATGGGTGGATTCTGGAACCCTGAGGCCTGGGAACATGACATCTGTTTAGATTGTGGAATACTGTGGCCTGGGAACTTGACTGAGCCTTGGTTCTGGACCCCTGTGGACTGGGAACATGACTGAGGTTTTATTCTGGAACCCTGAGGCCTGGGAACATGACATCTGTTTAGATTGTGGAATGCTGTGGCCTGGGAACATAACTGAGGATTGATTCTGGACCCCTGTGGACTGGGAACATGACTGAGGTTTTATTCTGGAACCCTGAGGCCTGTTAACATGACATGGGTGGATTCTGGAACCCTGTGTCCTGTTAACATGACATGGGTGGATTCTGGAACCCTGAGGCCTGGGAACATGACATCTGTTTAGATTGTGGAATACTGTGGCCTGGGAACATAACTGAGCCTTGGTTCTGGACCCCTGTGGACTGGGAACATGACTGAGGTTTTATTCTGGAACCCTGAGGCCTGGGAACATGACATCTGTTTAGATTGTGGAATACTGTGGCCTGGGAACTTGACTGAGCCTTGGTTCTGGACCCCTGTGGACTGGGAACATGACTGAGGTTTTATTCTGGAACCCTGTGTCTGTTAACATGACATGGGTGGATTCTGGAACCCTGGGTCCTGTTAACATGACATGGGTGGATTCTGGAACCCTGAGGCCTGGGAACATGACATCTGTTTAGATTGTGGAATACTGTGGCCTGGGAACATAACTGAGGATTGATTCTGGACCCCTGTGGACTGGGAACATGACTGAGGTTTTATTCTGGAACCCTGAGGCCTGGGAACATGACATCTGTTTAGATTGTGGAATACTGTGGCCTGGGAACTTGACTGAGCCTTGGTTCTGGACCCCTGTGGACTGGGAACATGACTGAGGTTTTATTCTGGAACCCTGAGGCCTGGGAACATGACATCTGTTTAGATTGTGGAATACTGTGGCCTGGGAACTTGACTGAGCCTTGGTTCTGGACCCCTGTGGACTGGGAACATGACTGAGGTTTTATTCTGGAACCCTGAGGCCTGGGAACATGACATCTGTTTAGATTGTGGAATACTGTGGCCTGGGAAATTGACTGAGCCTTGGTTCTGGACCCCTGTGGACTGGGAACATGACTGAGGTTTTATTCTGGAACCCTGAGGCCTGGGAACATGACATCTGTTTAGATTGTGGAATACTGTGGCCTGGGAACTTGACTGAGCCTTGGTTCTGGACCCCTGTGGACTGGGAACATGACTGAGGTTTTATTCTGCAACCCTGTGTCCTGTTAACATGACATGGGTGGATTCTGGAACCCTGGGTCCTGTTAACATGACATGGGTGGATTCTGGAACCCTGAGGCCTGGGAACATGACATCTGTTTAGATTGTGGAATACTGTGGCCTGGGAACATAACTGAGGATTGATTCTGGACCCCTGTGGACTGGGAACATGACTGAGGTTTTATTCTGGAACCCTGAGGCCTGGGAACATGACATGGGTGGATTCTGGAACCCTGTGTCCTGTTAACATGACATGGGTGGATTCTGGAACCCTGAGGCCTGGGAACATGACATCTGTTTAGATTGTGGAATACTGTGGCCTGGGAACTTGACTGAGCCTTGGTTCTGGACCCCTGTGGACTGGGAACATGACTGAGGTTTTATTCTGGAACCCTGAGGCCTGGGAACATGACATCTGTTTAGATTGTGGAATACTGTGGCCTGGGAACTTGACTGAGCCTTGGTTCTGGACCCCTGTGGACTGGGAACATGACTGAGGTTTTATTCTGGAACCCTGAGGCCTGGGAACATGACATCTGTTTAGATTGTGGAATACTGTGGCCTGGGAACATAACTGAGCCTTGGTTCTGGACCCCTGTGGACTGGGAACATGACTGAGGTTTTATTCTGGAACCCTGAGGCCTGGGAACATGACATCTGTTTAGATTGTGGAATACTGTGGCCTGGGAACTTGACTGAGCCTTGGTTCTGGACCCCTGTGGACTGGGAACATGACTGAGGTTTTATTCTGGAACCCTGTGTCCTGTTAACATGACATGGGTGGATTCTGGAACCCTGTGTCCTGTTAACATGACATGGGTGGATTCTGGAACCCTGAGGCCTGGGAACATGACATCTGTTTAGATTGTGGAATACTGTGGCCTGGGAACATAACTGAGCCTTGGTTCTGGACCCCTGTGGACTGGGAACATGACTGAGGTTTTATTCTGGAACCCTGAGGCCTGGGAACATGACATCTGTTTAGATTGTGGAATACTGTGGCCTGGGAACTTGACTGAGCCTTGGTTCTGGACCCCTGTGGACTGGGAACATGACTGAGGTTTTATTCTGGAACCCTGAGGCCTGGGAACATGACATGGGTGGATTCTGGAACCCTGGGTCCTGTTAACATGACATGGGTGGATTCTGGAACCCTGAGGCCTGGGAACATGACATCTGTTTAGATTGTGGAATACTGTGGCCTGGGAACATAACTGAGCCTTGGTTCTGGACCCCTGTGGACTGGGAACATGACTGAGGTTTTATTCTGGAACCCTGAGGCCTGGGAACATGACATCTGTTTAGATTGTGGAATACTGTGGCCTGGGAACTTGACTGAGCCTTGGTTCTGGACCCCTGTGGACTGGGAACATGACTGAGGTTTTATTCTGGAACCCTGAGGCCTGGGAACATGACATCTGTTTAGATTGTGGAATACTGTGGCCTGGGAACTTGACTGAGCCTTGGTTCTGGACCCCTGTGGACTGGGAACATGACTGAGGTTTTATTCTGGAACCCTGAGGCCTGGGAACATGACATCTGTTTAGATTGTGGAATACTGTGGCCTGGGAACTTGACTGAGCCTTGGTTCTGGACCCCTGTGGACTGGGAACATGACTGAGGTTTTATTCTGGAAGCCTGAGGCCTGGGAACATGACATGGGTGGATTCTGGAACCCTGGGTCCTGTTACCATGACATGGGTGGATTCTGGAACCCTGAGGCCTGGGAACATGACATCTGTTTAGATTGTGGAATACTGTGGCCTGGGAACTTGACTGAGCCTTGGTTCTGGACCCCTGTGGACTGGGAACATGACTGAGGTTTTATTCTGGAACCCTGAGGCCTGGGAACATGACATCTGTTTAGATTGTGGAATACTGTGGCCTGGGAACTTGACTGAGCCTTGGTTCTGGACCCCTGTGGACTGGGAACATGACTGAGGTTTTATTCTGGAACCCTGTGTCCTGTTAACATGACATGGGTGGATTCTGGAACCCTGGGTCCTGTTAACATGACATGGGTGGATTCTGGAACCCTGAGGCCTGGGAACATGACATCTGTTTAGATTGTGGAATACTGTGGCCTGGGAACTTGACTGAGCCTTGGTTCTGGACCCCTGTGGACTGGGAACATGACTGAGGTTTTATTCTGGAACCCTGAGGCCTGGGAACATGACATCTGTTTAGATTGTGGAATACTGTGGCCTGGGAACTTGACTGAGCCTTGGTTCTGGAACCCTGTGGACTGGGAACATGACTGAGGTTTTATTCTGGAACCCTGTGTCCTGTTAACATGACATGGGTGGATTCTGGAACCCTGTGTCCTGTTAACATGACATGGGTGGATTCTGGAACCCTGAGGCCTGGGAACATGACATCTGTTTAGATTGTGGAATACTGTGGCCTGGGAACATAACTGAGCCTTGGTTCTGGACCCCTGTGGACTGGGAACATGACTGAGGTTTTATTCTGGAACCCTGAGGCCTGGTAACATGACATCTGTTTAGATTGTGGAATACTGTGGCCTGGGAACTTGACTGAGCCTTGGTTCTGGACTCCTGTGGACTGGGAACATGACTGAGGTTTTATTCTGGAACCCTGAGGCCTGGGAACATGACATCTGTTTAAATTGTGGAATACTGTGGCCTGGGAACATAACTGAGGATTGATTCTGGACCCCTGTGGACTGGGAACATGACTGAGGTTTTATTCTGGAACCCTGAGGCCTGTTAACATGACATGGGTGGATTCTGGAACCCTGTGTCCTGTTAACATGACATGGGTGGATTCTGGAACCCTGTGTCCTGTTAACATGACATGGGTGGATTCTGGAACCCTGGGTCCTGTTAACATGACATGGGTGGATTCTGGAACCCTGAGGCCTGGGAACATGACATCTGTTTAGATTGTGGAATACTGTGGCCTGGGAACTTGACTGAGCCTTGGTTCTGGACCCCTGTGGACTGGGAACATGACTGAGGTTTTATTCTGGAACCCTGAGGCCTGGGAACATGACATCTGTTTAGATTGTGGAATGCTGTGGCCTGGGAACATAACTGAGGATTGATTCTGGACCCCTGTGGACTGGGAACATGACTGAGGTTTTATTCTGGAACCCTGAGGCCTGTTAACATGACATGGGTGGATTCTGGAACCCTGTGTCCTGTTAACATGACATGGGTGGATTCTGGAACCCTGAGGCCTGGGAACATGACATCTGTTTAGATTGTGGAATACTGTGGCCTGGGAACATAACTGAGCCTTGGTTCTGGACCCCTGTGGACTGGGAACATGACTGAGGTTTTATTCTGGAACCCTGAGGCCTGGGAACATGACATCTGTTTAGATTGTGGAATACTGTGGCCTGGGAACTTGACTGAGCCTTGGTTCTGGACCCCTGTGGACTGGGAACATGACTGAGGTTTTATTCTGGAACCCTGTGTCTGTTAACATGACATGGGTGGATTCTGGAACCCTGGGTCCTGTTAACATGACATGGGTGGATTCTGGAACCCTGAGGCCTGGGAACATGACATCTGTTTAGATTGTGGAATACTGTGGCCTGGGAACATAACTGAGGATTGATTCTGGACCCCTGTGGACTGGGAACATGACTGAGGTTTTATTCTGGAACCCTGAGGCCTGGGAACATGACATCTGTTTAGATTGTGGAATACTGTGGCCTGGGAACTTGACTGAGCCTTGGTTCTGGACCCCTGTGGACTGGGAACATGACTGAGGTTTTATTCTGGAACCCTGAGGCCTGGGAACATGACATCTGTTTAGATTGTGGAATACTGTGGCCTGGGAACTTGACTGAGCCTTGGTTCTGGACCCCTGTGGACTGGGAACATGACTGAGGTTTTATTCTGGAACCCTGAGGCCTGGGAACATGACATCTGTTTAGATTGTGGAATACTGTGGCCTGGGAAATTGACTGAGCCTTGGTTCTGGACCCCTGTGGACTGGGAACATGACTGAGGTTTTATTCTGGAACCCTGAGGCCTGGGAACATGACATCTGTTTAGATTGTGGAATACTGTGGCCTGGGAACTTGACTGAGCCTTGGTTCTGGACCCCTGTGGACTGGGAACATGACTGAGGTTTTATTCTGCAACCCTGTGTCCTGTTAACATGACATGGGTGGATTCTGGAACCCTGGGTCCTGTTAACATGACATGGGTGGATTCTGGAACCCTGAGGCCTGGGAACATGACATCTGTTTAGATTGTGGAATACTGTGGCCTGGGAACATAACTGAGGATTGATTCTGGACCCCTGTGGACTGGGAACATGACTGAGGTTTTATTCTGGAACCCTGAGGCCTGGGAACATGACATGGGTGGATTCTGGAACCCTGTGTCCTGTTAACATGACATGGGTGGATTCTGGAACCCTGAGGCCTGGGAACATGACATCTGTTTAGATTGTGGAATACTGTGGCCTGGGAACTTGACTGAGCCTTGGTTCTGGACCCCTGTGGACTGGGAACATGACTGAGGTTTTATTCTGGAACCCTGAGGCCTGGGAACATGACATCTGTTTAGATTGTGGAATACTGTGGCCTGGGAACTTGACTGAGCCTTGGTTCTGGACCCCTGTGGACTGGGAACATGACTGAGGTTTTATTCTGGAACCCTGAGGCCTGGGAACATGACATCTGTTTAGATTGTGGAATACTGTGGCCTGGGAACATAACTGAGCCTTGGTTCTGGACCCCTGTGGACTGGGAACATGACTGAGGTTTTATTCTGGAACCCTGAGGCCTGGGAACATGACATCTGTTTAGATTGTGGAATACTGTGGCCTGGGAACTTGACTGAGCCTTGGTTCTGGACCCCTGTGGACTGGGAACATGACTGAGGTTTTATTCTGGAACCCTGTGTCCTGTTAACATGACATGGGTGGATTCTGGAACCCTGTGTCCTGTTAACATGACATGGGTGGATTCTGGAACCCTGAGGCCTGGGAACATGACATCTGTTTAGATTGTGGAATACTGTGGCCTGGGAACATAACTGAGCCTTGGTTCTGGACCCCTGTGGACTGGGAACATGACTGAGGTTTTATTCTGGAACCCTGAGGCCTGGGAACATGACATCTGTTTAGATTGTGGAATACTGTGGCCTGGGAACTTGACTGAGCCTTGGTTCTGGACCCCTGTGGACTGGGAACATGACTGAGGTTTTATTCTGGAACCCTGAGGCCTGGGAACATGACATGGGTGGATTCTGGAACCCTGGGTCCTGTTAACATGACATGGGTGGATTCTGGAACCCTGAGGCCTGGGAACATGACATCTGTTTAGATTGTGGAATACTGTGGCCTGGGAACATAACTGAGCCTTGGTTCTGGACCCCTGTGGACTGGGAACATGACTGAGGTTTTATTCTGGAACCCTGAGGCCTGGGAACATGACATCTGTTTAGATTGTGGAATACTGTGGCCTGGGAACTTGACTGAGCCTTGGTTCTGGACCCCTGTGGACTGGGAACATGACTGAGGTTTTATTCTGGAACCCTGAGGCCTGGGAACATGACATCTGTTTAGATTGTGGAATACTGTGGCCTGGGAACTTGACTGAGCCTTGGTTCTGGACCCCTGTGGACTGGGAACATGACTGAGGTTTTATTCTGGAACCCTGAGGCCTGGGAACATGACATCTGTTTAGATTGTGGAATACTGTGGCCTGGGAACTTGACTGAGCCTTGGTTCTGGACCCCTGTGGACTGGGAACATGACTGAGGTTTTATTCTGGAAGCCTGAGGCCTGGGAACATGACATGGGTGGATTCTGGAACCCTGGGTCCTGTTACCATGACATGGGTGGATTCTGGAACCCTGAGGCCTGGGAACATGACATCTGTTTAGATTGTGGAATACTGTGGCCTGGGAACTTGACTGAGCCTTGGTTCTGGACCCCTGTGGACTGGGAACATGACTGAGGTTTTATTCTGGAACCCTGAGGCCTGGGAACATGACATCTGTTTAGATTGTGGAATACTGTGGCCTGGGAACTTGACTGAGCCTTGGTTCTGGACCCCTGTGGACTGGGAACATGACTGAGGTTTTATTCTGGAACCCTGAGGCCTGGGAACATGACATCTGTTTAGATTGTGGAATACTGTGGCCTGGGAACTTGACTGAGCCTTGGTTCTGGACCCCTGTGGACTGGGAACATGACTGAGGTTTTATTCTGGAACCCTGAGGCCTGGGAACATGACATCTGTTTAGATTGTGGAATACTGTGGCCTGGGAACTTGACTGAGCCTTGGTTCTGGACCCCTGTGGACTGGGAACATGACTGAGGTTTTATTCTGGAACCCTGAGGCCTGGGAACATGACATGGGTGGATTCTGGAACCCTGGGTCCTGTTAACATGACATGGGTGGATTCTGGAACCCTGAGGCCTGGGAACATGACATCTGTTTAGATTGTGGAATACTGTGGCCTGGGAACATAACTGAGCCTTGGTTCTGGACCCCTGTGGACTGGGAACATGACTGAGGTTTTATTCTGGAACCCTGAGGCCTGGGAACATGACATCTGTTTAGATTGTGGAATACTGTGGCCTGGGAACTTGACTGAGCCTTGGTTCTGGACCCCTGTGGACTGGGAACATGACTGAGGTTTTATTCTGGAACCCTGAGGCCTGGGAACATGACATCTGTTTAGATTGTGGAATACTGTGGCCTGGGAACTTGACTGAGCCTTGGTTCTGGACCCCTGTGGACTGGGAACATGACTGAGGTTTTATTCTGGAACCCTGAGGCCTGGGAACATGACATCTGTTTAGATTGTGGAATACTGTGGCCTGGGAACTTGACTGAGCCTTGGTTCTGGACCCCTGTGGACTGGGAACATGACTGAGGTTTTATTCTGGAAGCCTGAGGCCTGGGAACATGACATGGGTGGATTCTGGAACCCTGGGTCCTGTTAACATGACATGGGTGGATTCTGGAACCCTGAGGCCTGGGAACATGACATCTGTTTAGATTGTGGAATACTGTGGCCTGGGAACTTGACTGAGCCTTGGTTCTGGACCCCTGTGGACTGGGAACATGACTGAGGTTTTATTCTGGAACCCTGAGGCCTGGGAACATGACATCTGTTTAGATTGTGGAATACTGTGGCCTGGGAACTTGACTGAGCCTTGGTTCTGGAACCCTGTGGACTGGGAACATGACTGAGGTTTTATTCTGGAACCCTGTGTCCTGTTAACATGACATGGGTGGATTCTGGAACCCTGTGTCCTGTTAACATGACATGGGTGGATTCTGGAACCCTGAGGCCTGGGAACATGACATCTGTTTAGATTGTGGAATACTGTGGCCTGGGAACATAACTGAGCCTTGGTTCTGGACCCCTGTGGACTGGGAACATGACTGAGGTTTTATTCTGGAACCCTGAGGCCTGGTAACATGACATCTGTTTAGATTGTGGAATACTGTGGCCTGGGAACTTGACTGAGCCTTGGTTCTGGACTCCTGTGGACTGGGAACATGACTGAGGTTTTATTCTGGAACCCTGAGGCCTGGGAACATGACATCTGTTTAAATTGTGGAATACTGTGGCCTGGGAACATAACTGAGGATTGATTCTGGACCCCTGTGGACTGGGAACATGACTGAGGTTTTATTCTGGAACCCTGAGGCCTGTTAACATGACATGGGTGGATTCTGGAACCCTGTGTCCTGTTAACATGACATGGGTGGATTCTGGAACCCTGTGTCCTGTTAACATGACATGGGTGGATTCTGGAACCCTGGGTCCTGTTAACATGACATGGGTGGATTCTGGAACCCTGAGGCCTGGGAACATGACATCTGTTTAGATTGTGGAATACTGTGGCCTGGGAACTTGACTGAGCCTTGGTTCTGGACCCCTGTGGACTGGGAACATGACTGAGGTTTTATTCTGGAACCCTGAGGCCTGGGAACATGACATCTGTTTAGATTGTGGAATGCTGTGGCCTGGGAACATAACTGAGGATTGATTCTGGACCCCTGTGGACTGGGAACATGACTGAGGTTTTATTCTGGAACCCTGAGGCCTGTTAACATGACATGGGTGGATTCTGGAACCCTGTGTCCTGTTAACATGACATGGGTGGATTCTGGAACCCTGAGGCCTGGGAACATGACATCTGTTTAGATTGTGGAATACTGTGGCCTGGGAACATAACTGAGCCTTGGTTCTGGACCCCTGTGGACTGGGAACATGACTGAGGTTTTATTCTGGAACCCTGAGGCCTGGGAACATGACATCTGTTTAGATTGTGGAATACTGTGGCCTGGGAACTTGACTGAGCCTTGGTTCTGGACCCCTGTGGACTGGGAACATGACTGAGGTTTTATTCTGGAACCCTGTGTCTGTTAACATGACATGGGTGGATTCTGGAACCCTGGGTCCTGTTAACATGACATGGGTGGATTCTGGAACCCTGAGGCCTGGGAACATGACATCTGTTTAGATTGTGGAATACTGTGGCCTGGGAACATAACTGAGGATTGATTCTGGACCCCTGTGGACTGGGAACATGACTGAGGTTTTATTCTGGAACCCTGAGGCCTGGGAACATGACATCTGTTTAGATTGTGGAATACTGTGGCCTGGGAACTTGACTGAGCCTTGGTTCTGGACCCCTGTGGACTGGGAACATGACTGAGGTTTTATTCTGGAACCCTGAGGCCTGGGAACATGACATCTGTTTAGATTGTGGAATACTGTGGCCTGGGAACTTGACTGAGCCTTGGTTCTGGACCCCTGTGGACTGGGAACATGACTGAGGTTTTATTCTGGAACCCTGAGGCCTGGGAACATGACATCTGTTTAGATTGTGGAATACTGTGGCCTGGGAAATTGACTGAGCCTTGGTTCTGGACCCCTGTGGACTGGGAACATGACTGAGGTTTTATTCTGGAACCCTGAGGCCTGGGAACATGACATCTGTTTAGATTGTGGAATACTGTGGCCTGGGAACTTGACTGAGCCTTGGTTCTGGACCCCTGTGGACTGGGAACATGACTGAGGTTTTATTCTGCAACCCTGTGTCCTGTTAACATGACATGGGTGGATTCTGGAACCCTGGGTCCTGTTAACATGACATGGGTGGATTCTGGAACCCTGAGGCCTGGGAACATGACATCTGTTTAGATTGTGGAATACTGTGGCCTGGGAACTTGACTGAGCCTTGGTTCTGGACCCCTGTGGACTGGGAACATGACTGAGGTTTTATTCTGGAACCCTGAGGCCTGGGAACATGACATCTGTTTAGATTGTGGAATACTGTGGCCTGGGAACTTGACTGAGCCTTGGTTCTGGACCCCTGTGGACTGGGAACATGACTGAGGTTTTATTCTGGAACCCTGAGGCCTGGGAACATGACATCTGTTTAGATTGTGGAATACTGTGGCCTGGGAACATAACTGAGCCTTGGTTCTGGACCCCTGTGGACTGGGAACATGACTGAGGTTTTATTCTGGAACCCTGAGGCCTGGGAACATGACATCTGTTTAGATTGTGGAATACTGTGGCCTGGGAACTTGACTGAGCCTTGGTTCTGGACCCCTGTGGACTGGGAACATGACTGAGGTTTTATTCTGGAACCCTGAGGCCTGGGAACATGACATGGGTGGATTCTGGAACCCTGGGTCCTGTTAACATGACATGGGTGGATTCTGGAACCCTGAGGCCTGGGAACATGACATCTGTTTAGATTGTGGAATACTGTGGCCTGGGAACATAACTGAGCCTTGGTTCTGGACCCCTGTGGACTGGGAACATGACTGAGGTTTTATTCTGGAACCCTGAGGCCTGGGAACATGACATCTGTTTAGATTGTGGAATACTGTGGCCTGGGAACTTGACTGAGCCTTGGTTCTGGACCCCTGTGGACTGGGAACATGACTGAGGTTTTATTCTGGAACCCTGAGGCCTGGGAACATGACATCTGTTTAGATTGTGGAATACTGTGGCCTGGGAACTTGACTGAGCCTTGGTTCTGGACCCCTGTGGACTGGGAACATGACTGAGGTTTTATTCTGGAAGCCTGAGGCCTGGGAACATGACATGGGTGGATTCTGGAACCCTGGGTCCTGTTACCATGACATGGGTGGATTCTGGAACCCTGAGGCCTGGGAACATGACATCTGTTTAGATTGTGGAATACTGTGGCCTGGGAACTTGACTGAGCCTTGGTTCTGGACCCCTGTGGACTGGGAAAATGACTGAGGTTTTATTCTGGAACCCTGAGGCCTGGGAACATGACATCTGTTTAGATTGTGGAATACTGTGGCCTGGGAACTTGACTGAGCCTTGGTTCTGGACCCCTGTGGACTGGGAACATGACTGAGGTTTTATTCTGGAACCCTGAGGCCTGGGAACATGACATCTGTTTAGATTGTGGAATACTGTGGCCTGGGAAATTGACTGAGCCTTGGTTCTGGACCCCTGTGGACTGGGAACATGACTGAGGTTTTATTCTGGAACCCTGAGGCCTGGGAACATGACATCTGTTTAGATTGTGGAATACTGTGGCCTGGGAACTTGACTGAGCCTTGGTTCTGGACCCCTGTGGACTGGGAACATGACTGAGGTTTTATTCTGCAACCCTGTGTCCTGTTAACATGACATGGGTGGATTCTGGAACCCTGGGTCCTGTTAACATGACATGGGTGGATTCTGGAACCCTGAGGCCTGGGAACATGACATCTGTTTAGATTGTGGAATACTGTGGCCTGGGAACATAACTGAGGATTGATTCTGGACCCCTGTGGACTGGGAACATGACTGAGGTTTTATTCTGGAACCCTGAGGCCTGGGAACATGACATGGGTGGATTCTGGAACCCTGTGTCCTGTTAACATGACATGGGTGGATTCTGGAACCCTGAGGCCTGGGAACATGACATCTGTTTAGATTGTGGAATACTGTGGCCTGGGAACTTGACTGAGCCTTGGTTCTGGACCCCTGTGGACTGGGAACATGACTGAGGTTTTATTCTGGAACCCTGAGGCCTGGGAACATGACATCTGTTTAGATTGTGGAATACTGTGGCCTGGGAACTTGACTGAGCCTTGGTTCTGGACCCCTGTGGACTGGGAACATGACTGAGGTTTTATTCTGGAACCCTGAGGCCTGGGAACATGACATCTGTTTAGATTGTGGAATACTGTGGCCTGGGAACATAACTGAGCCTTGGTTCTGGACCCCTGTGGACTGGGAACATGACTGAGGTTTTATTCTGGAACCCTGAGGCCTGGGAACATGACATCTGTTTAGATTGTGGAATACTGTGGCCTGGGAACTTGACTGAGCCTTGGTTCTGGACCCCTGTGGACTGGGAACATGACTGAGGTTTTATTCTGGAACCCTGTGTCCTGTTAACATGACATGGGTGGATTCTGGAACCCTGTGTCCTGTTAACATGACATGGGTGGATTCTGGAACCCTGAGGCCTGGGAACATGACATCTGTTTAGATTGTGGAATACTGTGGCCTGGGAACATAACTGAGCCTTGGTTCTGGACCCCTGTGGACTGGGAACATGACTGAGGTTTTATTCTGGAACCCTGAGGCCTGGGAACATGACATCTGTTTAGATTGTGGAATACTGTGGCCTGGGAACTTGACTGAGCCTTGGTTCTGGACCCCTGTGGACTGGGAACATGACTGAGGTTTTATTCTGGAACCCTGAGGCCTGGGAACATGACATGGGTGGATTCTGGAACCCTGGGTCCTGTTAACATGACATGGGTGGATTCTGGAACCCTGAGGCCTGGGAACATGACATCTGTTTAGATTGTGGAATACTGTGGCCTGGGAACATAACTGAGCCTTGGTTCTGGACCCCTGTGGACTGGGAACATGACTGAGGTTTTATTCTGGAACCCTGAGGCCTGGGAACATGACATCTGTTTAGATTGTGGAATACTGTGGCCTGGGAACTTGACTGAGCCTTGGTTCTGGACCCCTGTGGACTGGGAACATGACTGAGGTTTTATTCTGGAACCCTGAGGCCTGGGAACATGACATCTGTTTAGATTGTGGAATACTGTGGCCTGGGAACTTGACTGAGCCTTGGTTCTGGACCCCTGTGGACTGGGAACATGACTGAGGTTTTATTCTGGAACCCTGAGGCCTGGGAACATGACATCTGTTTAGATTGTGGAATACTGTGGCCTGGGAACTTGACTGAGCCTTGGTTCTGGACCCCTGTGGACTGGGAACATGACTGAGGTTTTATTCTGGAAGCCTGAGGCCTGGGAACATGACATGGGTGGATTCTGGAACCCTGGATCCTGTTACCATGACATGGGTGGATTCTGGAACCCTGAGGCCTGGGAACATGACATCTGTTTAGATTGTGGAATACTGTGGCCTGGGAACTTGACTGAGCCTTGGTTCTGGACCCCTGTGGACTGGGAACATGACTGAGGTTTTATTCTGGAACCCTGAGGCCTGGGAACATGACATCTGTTTAGATTGTGGAATACTGTGGCCTGGGAACTTGACTGAGCCTTGGTTCTGGACCCCTGTGGACTGGGAACATGACTGAGGTTTTATTCTGGAACCCTGAGGCCTGGGAACATGACATCTGTTTAGATTGTGGAATACTGTGGCCTGGGAACTTGACTGAGCCTTGGTTCTGGACCCCTGTGGACTGGGAACATGACTGAGGTTTTATTCTGGAACCCTGAGGCCTGGGAACATGACATCTGTTTAGATTGTGGAATACTGTGGCCTGGGAACTTGACTGAGCCTTGGTTCTGGACCCCTGTGGACTGGGAACATGACTGAGGTTTTATTCTGGAACCCTGAGGCCTGGGAACATGACATGGGTGGATTCTGGAACCCTGGGTCCTGTTAACATGACATGGGTGGATTCTGGAACCCTGAGGCCTGGGAACATGACATCTGTTTAGATTGTGGAATACTGTGGCCTGGGAACATAACTGAGCCTTGGTTCTGGACCCCTGTGGACTGGGAACATGACTGAGGTTTTATTCTGGAACCCTGAGGCCTGGGAACATGACATCTGTTTAGATTGTGGAATACTGTGGCCTGGGAACTTGACTGAGCCTTGGTTCTGGACCCCTGTGGACTGGGAACATGACTGAGGTTTTATTCTGGAACCCTGAGGCCTGGGAACATGACATCTGTTTAGATTGTGGAATACTGTGGCCTGGGAACTTGACTGAGCCTTGGTTCTGGACCCCTGTGGACTGGGAACATGACTGAGGTTTTATTCTGGAACCCTGAGGCCTGGGAACATGACATCTGTTTAGATTGTGGAATACTGTGGCCTGGGAACTTGACTGAGCCTTGGTTCTGGACCCCTGTGGACTGGGAACATGACTGAGGTTTTATTCTGGAAGCCTGAGGCCTGGGAACATGACATGGGTGGATTCTGGAACCCTGGGTCCTGTTAACATGACATGGGTGGATTCTGGAACCCTGAGGCCTGGGAACATGACATCTGTTTAGATTGTGGAATACTGTGGCCTGGGAACTTGACTGAGCCTTGGTTCTGGACCCCTGTGGACTGGGAACATGACTGAGGTTTTATTCTGGAACCCTGAGGCCTGGGAACATGACATCTGTTTAGATTGTGGAATACTGTGGCCTGGGAACTTGACTGAGCCTTGGTTCTGGAACCCTGTGGACTGGGAACATGACTGAGGTTTTATTCTGGAACCCTGTGTCCTGTTAACATGACATGGGTGGATTCTGGAACCCTGTGTCCTGTTAACATGACATGGGTGGATTCTGGAACCCTGAGGCCTGGGAACATGACATCTGTTTAGATTGTGGAATACTGTGGCCTGGGAACATAACTGAGCCTTGGTTCTGGACCCCTGTGGACTGGGAACATGACTGAGGTTTTATTCTGGAACCCTGAGGCCTGGTAACATGACATCTGTTTAGATTGTGGAATACTGTGGCCTGGGAACTTGACTGAGCCTTGGTTCTGGACTCCTGTGGACTGGGAACATGACTGAGGTTTTATTCTGGAACCCTGAGGCCTGGGAACATGACATCTGTTTAAATTGTGGAATACTGTGGCCTGGGAACATAACTGAGGATTGATTCTGGACCCCTGTGGACTGGGAACATGACTGAGGTTTTATTCTGGAACCCTGAGGCCTGTTAACATGACATGGGTGGATTCTGGAACCCTGTGTCCTGTTAACATGACATGGGTGGATTCTGGAACCCTGTGTCCTGTTAACATGACATGGGTGGATTCTGGAACCCTGGGTCCTGTTAACATGACATGGGTGGATTCTGGAACCCTGAGGCCTGGGAACATGACATCTGTTTAGATTGTGGAATACTGTGGCCTGGGAACTTGACTGAGCCTTGGTTCTGGACCCCTGTGGACTGGGAACATGACTGAGGTTTTATTCTGGAACCCTGAGGCCTGGGAACATGACATCTGTTTAGATTGTGGAATGCTGTGGCCTGGGAACATAACTGAGGATTGATTCTGGACCCCTGTGGACTGGGAACATGACTGAGGTTTTATTCTGGAACCCTGAGGCCTGTTAACATGACATGGGTGGATTCTGGAACCCTGTGTCCTGTTAACATGACATGGGTGGATTCTGGAACCCTGAGGCCTGGGAACATGACATCTGTTTAGATTGTGGAATACTGTGGCCTGGGAACATAACTGAGCCTTGGTTCTGGACCCCTGTGGACTGGGAACATGACTGAGGTTTTATTCTGGAACCCTGAGGCCTGGGAACATGACATCTGTTTAGATTGTGGAATACTGTGGCCTGGGAACTTGACTGAGCCTTGGTTCTGGACCCCTGTGGACTGGGAACATGACTGAGGTTTTATTCTGGAACCCTGTGTCTGTTAACATGACATGGGTGGATTCTGGAACCCTGGGTCCTGTTAACATGACATGGGTGGATTCTGGAACCCTGAGGCCTGGGAACATGACATCTGTTTAGATTGTGGAATACTGTGGCCTGGGAACATAACTGAGGATTGATTCTGGACCCCTGTGGACTGGGAACATGACTGAGGTTTTATTCTGGAACCCTGAGGCCTGGGAACATGACATCTGTTTAGATTGTGGAATACTGTGGCCTGGGAACTTGACTGAGCCTTGGTTCTGGACCCCTGTGGACTGGGAACATGACTGAGGTTTTATTCTGGAACCCTGAGGCCTGGGAACATGACATCTGTTTAGATTGTGGAATACTGTGGCCTGGGAACTTGACTGAGCCTTGGTTCTGGACCCCTGTGGACTGGGAACATGACTGAGGTTTTATTCTGGAACCCTGAGGCCTGGGAACATGACATCTGTTTAGATTGTGGAATACTGTGGCCTGGGAAATTGACTGAGCCTTGGTTCTGGACCCCTGTGGACTGGGAACATGACTGAGGTTTTATTCTGGAACCCTGAGGCCTGGGAACATGACATCTGTTTAGATTGTGGAATACTGTGGCCTGGGAACTTGACTGAGCCTTGGTTCTGGACCCCTGTGGACTGGGAACATGACTGAGGTTTTATTCTGCAACCCTGTGTCCTGTTAACATGACATGGGTGGATTCTGGAACCCTGGGTCCTGTTAACATGACATGGGTGGATTCTGGAACCCTGAGGCCTGGGAACATGACATCTGTTTAGATTGTGGAATACTGTGGCCTGGGAACTTGACTGAGCCTTGGTTCTGGACCCCTGTGGACTGGGAACATGACTGAGGTTTTATTCTGGAACCCTGAGGCCTGGGAACATGACATCTGTTTAGATTGTGGAATACTGTGGCCTGGGAACTTGACTGAGCCTTGGTTCTGGACCCCTGTGGACTGGGAACATGACTGAGGTTTTATTCTGGAACCCTGAGGCCTGGGAACATGACATCTGTTTAGATTGTGGAATACTGTGGCCTGGGAACATAACTGAGCCTTGGTTCTGGACCCCTGTGGACTGGGAACATGACTGAGGTTTTATTCTGGAACCCTGAGGCCTGGGAACATGACATCTGTTTAGATTGTGGAATACTGTGGCCTGGGAACTTGACTGAGCCTTGGTTCTGGACCCCTGTGGACTGGGAACATGACTGAGGTTTTATTCTGGAACCCTGTGTCCTGTTAACATGACATGGGTGGATTCTGGAACCCTGTGTCCTGTTAACATGACATGGGTGGATTCTGGAACCCTGAGGCCTGGGAACATGACATCTGTTTAGATTGTGGAATACTGTGGCCTGGGAACATAACTGAGCCTTGGTTCTGGACCCCTGTGGACTGGGAACATGACTGAGGTTTTATTCTGGAACCCTGAGGCCTGGGAACATGACATCTGTTTAGATTGTGGAATACTGTGGCCTGGGAACTTGACTGAGCCTTGGTTCTGGACCCCTGTGGACTGGGAACATGACTGAGGTTTTATTCTGGAACCCTGAGGCCTGGGAACATGACATGGGTGGATTCTGGAACCCTGGGTCCTGTTAACATGACATGGGTGGATTCTGGAACCCTGAGGCCTGGGAACATGACATCTGTTTAGATTGTGGAATACTGTGGCCTGGGAACATAACTGAGCCTTGGTTCTGGACCCCTGTGGACTGGGAACATGACTGAGGTTTTATTCTGGAACCCTGAGGCCTGGGAACATGACATCTGTTTAGATTGTGGAATACTGTGGCCTGGGAACTTGACTGAGCCTTGGTTCTGGACCCCTGTGGACTGGGAACATGACTGAGGTTTTATTCTGGAACCCTGAGGCCTGGGAACATGACATCTGTTTAGATTGTGGAATACTGTGGCCTGGGAACTTGACTGAGCCTTGGTTCTGGACCCCTGTGGACTGGGAACATGACTGAGGTTTTATTCTGGAACCCTGAGGCCTGGGAACATGACATCTGTTTAGATTGTGGAATACTGTGGCCTGGGAACTTGACTGAGCCTTGGTTCTGGACCCCTGTGGACTGGGAACATGACTGAGGTTTTATTCTGGAAGCCTGAGGCCTGGGAACATGACATGGGTGGATTCTGGAACCCTGGGTCCTGTTACCATGACATGGGTGGATTCTGGAACCCTGAGGCCTGGGAACATGACATCTGTTTAGATTGTGGAATACTGTGGCCTGGGAACTTGACTGAGCCTTGGTTCTGGACCCCTGTGGACTGGGAAAATGACTGAGGTTTTATTCTGGAACCCTGAGGCCTGGGAACATGACATCTGTTTAGATTGTGGAATACTGTGGCCTGGGAACTTGACTGAGCCTTGGTTCTGGACCCCTGTGGACTGGGAACATGACTGAGGTTTTATTCTGGAACCCTGAGGCCTGGGAACATGACATCTGTTTAGATTGTGGAATACTGTGGCCTGGGAACTTGACTGAGCCTTGGTTCTGGACCCCTGTGGACTGGGAACATGACTGAGGTTTTATTCTGGAACCCTGAGGCCTGGGAACATGACATCTGTTTAGATTGTGGAATACTGTGGCCTGGGAACTTGACTGAGCCTTGGTTCTGGACCCCTGTGGACTGGGAACATGACTGAGGTTTTATTCTGGAACCCTGAGGCCTGGGAACATGACATGGGTGGATTCTGGAACCCTGGGTCCTGTTAACATGACATGGGTGGATTCTGGAACCCTGAGGCCTGGGAACATGACATCTGTTTAGATTGTGGAATACTGTGGCCTGGGAACATAACTGAGCCTTGGTTCTGGACCCCTGTGGACTGGGAACATGACTGAGGTTTTATTCTGGAACCCTGAGGCCTGGGAACATGACATCTGTTTAGATTGTGGAATACTGTGGCCTGGGAACTTGACTGAGCCTTGGTTCTGGACCCCTGTGGACTGGGAACATGACTGAGGTTTTATTCTGGAACCCTGAGGCCTGGGAACATGACATCTGTTTAGATTGTGGAATACTGTGGCCTGGGAACTTGACTGAGCCTTGGTTCTGGACCCCTGTGGACTGGGAACATGACTGAGGTTTTATTCTGGAACCCTGAGGCCTGGGAACATGACATCTGTTTAGATTGTGGAATACTGTGGCCTGGGAACTTGACTGAGCCTTGGTTCTGGACCCCTGTGGACTGGGAACATGACTGAGGTTTTATTCTGGAAGCCTGAGGCCTGGGAACATGACATGGGTGGATTCTGGAACCCTGGGTCCTGTTAACATGACATGGGTGGATTCTGGAACCCTGAGGCCTGGGAACATGACATCTGTTTAGATTGTGGAATACTGTGGCCTGGGAACTTGACTGAGCCTTGGTTCTGGACCCCTGTGGACTGGGAACATGACTGAGGTTTTATTCTGGAACCCTGAGGCCTGGGAACATGACATCTGTTTAGATTGTGGAATACTGTGGCCTGGGAACTTGACTGAGCCTTGGTTCTGGACCCCTGTGGACTGGGAACATGACTGAGGTTTTATTCTGGAACCCTGAGGCCTGGGAACATGACATCTGTTTAGATTGTGGAATACTGTGGCCTGGGAACTTGACTGAGCCTTGGTTCTGGACCCCTGTGGACTGGGAACATGACTGAGGTTTTATTCTGGAACCCTGAGGCCTGGGAACATGACATCTGTTTAGATTGTGGAATACTGTGGCCTGGGAAATTGACTGAGCCTTGGTTCTGGACCCCTGTGGACTGGGAACATGACTGAGGTTTTATTCTGGAACCCTGAGGCCTGGGAACATGACATCTGTTTAGATTGTGGAATACTGTGGCCTGGGAACTTGACTGAGCCTTGGTTCTGGACCCCTGTGGACTGGGAACATGACTGAGGTTTTATTCTGGAACCCTGTGTCCTGTTAACATGACATGGGTGGATTCTGGAACCCTGGGTCCTGTTAACGTGACATGGGTGGATTCTGGAACCCTGAGGCCTGGGAACATGACATCTGTTTAGATTGTGGAATACTGTGGCCTGGGAACATAACTGAGGATTGATTCTGGACCCCTGTGGACTGGGAACATGACTGAGGTTTTATTCTGGAACCCTGAGGCCTGGGAACATGACATGGGTGGATTCTGGAACCCTGTGTCCTGTTAACATGACATGGGTGGATTCTGGAACCCTGAGGCCTGGGAACATGACATCTGTTTAGATTGTGGAATACTGTGGCCTGGGAACTTGACTGAGCCTTGGTTCTGGACCCCTGTGGACTGGGAACATGACTGAGGTTTTATTCTGGAACCCTGAGGCCTGGGAACATGACATCTGTTTAGATTGTGGAATACTGTGGCCTGGGAACTTGACTGAGCCTTGGTTCTGGACCCCTGTGGACTGGGAACATGACTGAGGTTTTATTCTGGAACCCTGTGTCCTGTTAACATGACATGGGTGGATTCTGGAACCCTGTGTCCTGTTAACATGACATGGGTGGATTCTGGAACCCTGAGGCCTGGGAACATGACATCTGTTTAGATTGTGGAATACTGTGGCCTGGGAACATAACTGAGCCTTGGTTCTGGACCCCTGTGGACTGGGAACATGACTGAGGTTTTATTCTGGAACCCTGAGGCCTGGGAACATGACATCTGTTTAGATTGTGGAATACTGTGGCCTGGGAACTTGACTGAGCCTTGGTTCTGGACCCCTGTGGACTGGGAACATGACTGAGGTTTTATTCTGGAACCCTGAGGCCTGGGAACATGACATCTGTTTAGATTGTGGAATACTGTGGCCTGGTAACTTGACTGAGCCTTGGTTCTGGACCCCTGTGGACTGGGAACATGACTGAGGTTTTATTCTGGAAGCCTGAGGCCTGGGAACATGACATGGGTGGATTCTGGAACCCTGGGTCCTGTTAACATGACATGGGTGGATTCTGGAACCCTGAGGCCTGGGAACATGACATCTGTTTAGATTGTGGAATACTGTGGCCTGGGAACTTGACTGAGCCTTGGTTCTGGACCCCTGTGGACTGGGAACATGACTGAGGTTTTATTCTGGAACCCTGAGGCCTGGGAACATGACATCTGTTTAGATTGTGGAATACTGTGGCCTGGGAACATAACTGAGGATTGATTCTGGACCCCTGTGGACTGGGAACATGACTGAGGTTTTATTCTGGAACCCTGAGGCCTGGGAACATGACATCTGTTTAGATTGTGGAATACTGTGGCCTGGAAACATAACTGAGGATTGATTCTGGACCCCTGTGGACTGGGAACATGACTGAGGTTTTATTCTGGAACCCTGAGGCCTGTTAACATGACATGGGTGGATTCTGGAACCCTGTGTCCTGTTAACATGACATGGGTGGATTCTGGAACCCTGTGTCCTGTTAACATGACATGGGTGGATTCTGGAAACCTGGGTCCTGTTAACATGACATGGGTGGATTCTGGAACCCTGAGGCCTGGGAACATGACATCTGTTTAGATTGTGGAATACTGTGGCCTGGGAACTTGACTGAGCCTTGGTTCTGGACCCCTGTGGACTGGGAACATGACTGAGGTTTTATTCTGGAACCCTGAGGCCTGGGAACATGACATCTGTTTAGATTGTGGAATACTGTGGCCTGGGAACTTGACTGAGCCTTGGTTCTGGACCCCTGTGGACTGGGAACATGACTGAGGTTTTATTCTGGAACCCTGTGTCCTGTTAACATGACATGGGTGGATTCTGGAACCCTGTGTCCTGTTAACATGACATGGGTGGATTCTGGAACACTGAGGCCTGGGAACATGACATCTGTTTAGATTGTGGAATACTGTGGCCTGGGAACATAACTGAGCCTTGGTTCTGGACCCCTGTGGACTGGGAACATGACTGAGGTTTTATTCTGGAACCCTGAGGCCTGGGAACATGACATCTGTTTAGATTGTGGAATACTGTGGCCTGGGAACTTGACTGAGCCTTGGTTCTGGACCCCTGTGGACTGGGAACATGACTGAGGTTTTATTCTGGAACCCTGTGTCCTGTTAACATGACATGGGTGGATTCTGGAACCCTGGGTCCTGTTAACATGACATGGGTGGATTCTGGAACCCTGAGGCCTGGGAACATGACATCTGTTTAGATTGTGGAATACTGTGGCCTGGGAACTTGACTGAGCCTTGGTTCTGGACCCCTGTGGACTGGGAACATGACTGAGGTTTTATTCTGGAACCCTGAGGCCTGGGAACATGACATCTGTTTAGATTGTGGAATACTGTGGCCTGGGAACTTGACTGAGCCTTGGTTCTGGAACCCTGTGGACTGGGAACATGACTGAGGTTTTATTCTGGAACCCTGTGTCCTGTTAACATGACATGGGTGGATTCTGGAACCCTGTGTCCTGTTAACATGACATGGGTGGATTCTGGAACCCTGAGGCCTGGGAACATGACATCTGTTTAGTTTGTGGAATACTGTGGCCTGGGAACATAACTGAGCCTTGGTTCTGGACCCCTGTGGACTGGGAACATGACTGAGGTTTTATTCTGGAACCCTGAGGCCTGGTAACATGACATCTGTTTAGATTGTGGAATACTGTGGCCTGGGAACTTGACTGAGCCTTGGTTCTGGACTCCTGTGGACTGGGAACATGACTGAGGTTTTATTCTGGAACCCTGAGGCCTGGGAACATGACATCTGTTTAGATTGTGGAATACTGTGGCCTGGGAACATAACTGAGGATTGATTCTGGACCCCTGTGGACTGGGAACATGACTGAGGTTTTATTCTGGAACCCTGAGGCCTGTTAACATGACATGGGTGGATTCTGGAACCCTGTGTCCTGTTAACATGACATGGGTGGATTCTGGAACCCTGTGTCCTGTTAACATGACATGGGTGGATTCTGGAACCCTGGGTCCTGTTAACATGACATGGGTGGATTCTGGAACCCTGAGGCCTGGGAACATGACATCTGTTTAGATTGTGGAATACTGTGGCCTGGGAACTTGACTGAGCCTTGGTTCTGGACCCCTGTGGACTGGGAACATGACTGAGGTTTTATTCTGGAACCCTGAGGCCTGGGAACATGACATCTGTTTAGATTGTGGAATACTGTGGCCTGGGAACATAACTGAGGATTGATTCTGGACCCCTGTGGACTGGGAACATGACTGAGGTTTTATTCTGGAACCCTGAGGCCTGTTAACATGACATGGGTGGATTCTGGAACCCTGTGTCCTGTTAACATGACATGGGTGGATTCTGGAACCCTGAGGCGTGGGAACATGACATCTTTTTAGATTGTGGAATACTGTGGCCTGGGAACATAACTGAGCCTTGGTTCTGGACCCCTGTGGACTGGGAACATGACTGAGGTTTTATTCTGGAACCCTGAGGCCTGGGAACATGACATCTGTTTAGATTGTGGAATACTGTGGCCTGGGAACTTGACTGAGCCTTGGTTCTGGACCCCTGTGGACTGGGAACATGACTGAGGTTTTATTCTGGAACCCTGAGGCCTGGGAAAATGACATCTGTTTAGATTGTGGAATACTGTGGCCTGGGAACTTGACTGAGCCTTGGTTCTGGACTCCTGTGGACTGGGAACATGACTGAGGTTTTATTCTGGAACCCTGAGGCCTGGGAACATGACATCTGTTTAGATTGTGGAATACTGTGGCCTGGGAACATAACTGAGGATTGATTCTGGACCCCTGTGGACTGGGAACATGACTGAGGTTTTATTCTGGAACCCTGAGGCCTGTTAACATGACATGGGTGGATTCTGGAACCCTGTGTCCTGTTAACATGACATGGGTGGATTCTGGAACCCTGTGTCCTGTTAACATGACATGGGTGGATTCTGGAACCCTGGGTCCTGTTAACATGACATGGGTGGATTCTGGAACCCTGAGGCCTGGGAACATGACATCTGTTTAGATTGTGGAATACTGTGGCCTGGGAACTTGACTGAGCCTTGGTTCTGGAACCCTGTGGACTGGGAACATGACTGAGATTTTATTCTGGAACCCTGAGGCCTGGGAACATGACATCTGTTTAGATTGTGGAATACTGTGGCCTGGGAACTTGACTGAGCCTTGGTTCTGGACCCCTGTGGACTGGGAACATGACTGAGGTTTTATTCTGGAACCCTGAGGCCTGGGAACATGACATCTGTTTAGATTGTGGAATACTGTGGCCTGGGAACTTGACTGAGCCTTGGTTCTGGACCCCTGTGGACTGGGAACATGACTGAGGTTTTATTCTGGAACCCTGAGGCCTGGGAACATGACATCTGTTTAGATTGTGGAATACTGTGGCCTGGGAACTTGACTGAGCCTTGGTTCTGGACCCCTGTGGACTGGGAACATGACTGAGGTTTTATTCTGGAACCCTGAGGCCTGGGAACATGACATCTGTTTAGATTGTGGAATACTGTGGCCTGGGAAATTGACTGAGCCTTGGTTCTGGACCCCTGTGGACTGGGAACATGACTGAGGTTTTATTCTGGAACCCTGAGGCCTGGGAACATGACATCTGTTTAGATTGTGGAATACTGTGGCCTGGGAACTTGACTGAGCCTTGGTTCTGGACCCCTGTGGACTGGGAACATGACTGAGGTTTTATTCTGGAACCCTGTGTCCTGTTAACATGACATGGGTGGATTCTGGAACCCTGGGTCCTGTTAACGTGACATGGGTGGATTCTGGAACCCTGAGGCCTGGGAACATGACATCTGTTTAGATTGTGGAATACTGTGGCCTGGGAACATAACTGAGGATTGATTCTGGACCCCTGTGGACTGGGAACATGACTGAGGTTTTATTCTGGAACCCTGAGGCCTGGGAACATGACATGGGTGGATTCTGGAACCCTGTGTCCTGTTAACATGACATGGGTGGATTCTGGAACCCTGAGGCCTGGGAACATGACATCTGTTTAGATTGTGGAATACTGTGGCCTGGGAACTTGACTGAGCCTTGGTTCTGGACCCCTGTGGACTGGGAACATGACTGAGGTTTTATTCTGGAACCCTGAGGCCTGGGAACATGACATCTGTTTAGATTGTGGAATACTGTGGCCTGGGAACTTGACTGAGCCTTGGTTCTGGACCCCTGTGGACTGGGAACATGACTGAGGTTTTATTCTGGAACCCTGAGGCCTGGGAACATGACATCTGTTTAGATTGTGGAATACTGTGGCCTGGGAACTTGACTGAGCCTTGGTTCTGGACCCCTGTGGACTGGGAACATGACTGAGGTTTTATTCTGGAACCCTGAGGCCTGGGAACATGACATCTGTTTAGATTGTGGAATACTGTGGCCTGGGAAATTGACTGAGCCTTGGTTCTGGACCCCTGTGGACTGGGAACATGACTGAGGTTTTATTCTGGAACCCTGAGGCCTGGGAACATGACATCTGTTTAGATTGTGGAATACTGTGGCCTGGGAACTTGACTGAGCCTTGGTTCTGGACCCCTGTGGACTGGGAACATGACTGAGGTTTTATTCTGGAACCCTGTGTCCTGTTAACATGACATGGGTGGATTCTGGAACCCTGGGTCCTGTTAACGTGACATGGGTGGATTCTGGAACCCTGAGGCCTGGGAACATGACATCTGTTTAGATTGTGGAATACTGTGGCCTGGGAACATAACTGAGGATTGATTCTGGACCCCTGTGGACTGGGAACATGACTGAGGTTTTATTCTGGAACCCTGAGGCCTGGGAACATGACATGGGTGGATTCTGGAACCCTGTGTCCTGTTAACATGACATGGGTGGATTCTGGAACCCTGAGGCCTGGGAACATGACATCTGTTTAGATTGTGGAATACTGTGGCCTGGGAACTTGACTGAGCCTTGGTTCTGGACCCCTGTGGACTGGGAACATGACTGAGGTTTTATTCTGGAACCCTGAGGCCTGGGAACATGACATCTGTTTAGATTGTGGAATACTGTGGCCTGGGAACTTGACTGAGCCTTGGTTCTGGACCCCTGTGGACTGGGAACATGACTGAGGTTTTATTCTGGAACCCTGTGTCCTGTTAACATGACATGGGTGGATTCTGGAACCCTGTGTCCTGTTAACATGACATGGGTGGATTCTGGAACCCTGAGGCCTGGGAACATGACATCTGTTTAGATTGTGGAATACTGTGGCCTGGGAACATAACTGAGCCTTGGTTCTGGACCCCTGTGGACTGGGAACATGACTGAGGTTTTATTCTGGAACCCTGAGGCCTGGGAACATGACATCTGTTTAGATTGTGGAATACTGTGGCCTGGGAACTTGACTGAGCCTTGGTTCTGGACCCCTGTGGACTGGGAACATGACTGAGGTTTTATTCTGGAACCCTGAGGCCTGGGAACATGACATCTGTTTAGATTGTGGAATACTGTGGCCTGGGAACTTGACTGAGCCTTGGTTCTGGACCCCTGTGGACTGGGAACATGACTGAGGTTTTATTCTGGAAGCCTGAGGCCTGGGAACATGACATGGGTGGATTCTGGAACCCTGGGTCCTGTTAAAATGACATGGGTGGATTCTGGAACCCTGAGGCCTGGGAACATGACATCTGTTTAGATTGTGGAATACTGTGGCCTGGGAACTTGACTGAGCCTTGGTTCTGGACCCCTGTGGACTGGGAACATGACTGAGGTTTTATTCTGGAACCCTGAGGCCTGGGAACATGACATCTGTTTAGATTGTGGAATACTGTGGCCTGGGAACTTGACTGAGCCTTGGTTCTGGACCCCTGTGGACTGGGAACATGACTGAGGTTTTATTCTGGAACCCTGAGGCCTGGGAACATGACATCTGTTTAGATTGTGGAATACTGTGGCCTGGGAACTTGACTGAGCCTTGGTTCTGGACCCCTGTGGACTGGGAACATGACTGAGGTTTTATTCTGGAACCCTGAGGCCTGGGAACATGACATCTGTTTAGATTGTGGAATACTGTGGCCTGGGAAATTGACTGAGCCTTGGTTCTGGACCCCTGTGGACTGGGAACATGACTGAGGTTTTATTCTGGAACCCTGAGGCCTGGGAACATGACATCTGTTTAGATTGTGGAATACTGTGGCCTGGGAACTTGACTGAGCCTTGGTTCTGGACCCCTGTGGACTGGGAACATGACTGAGGTTTTATTCTGGAACCCTGTGTCCTGTTAACATGACATGGGTGGATTCTGGAACCCTGGGTCCTGTTAACGTGACATGGGTGGATTCTGGAACCCTGAGGCCTGGGAACATGACATCTGTTTAGATTGTGGAATACTGTGGCCTGGGAACATAACTGAGGATTGATTCTGGACCCCTGTGGACTGGGAACATGACTGAGGTTTTATTCTGGAACCCTGAGGCCTGGGAACATGACATGGGTGGATTCTGGAACCCTGTGTCCTGTTAACATGACATGGGTGGATTCTGGAACCCTGAGGCCTGGGAACATGACATCTGTTTAGATTGTGGAATACTGTGGCCTGGGAACTTGACTGAGCCTTGGTTCTGGACCCCTGTGGACTGGGAACATGACTGAGGTTTTATTCTGGAACCCTGAGGCCTGGGAACATGACATCTGTTTAGATTGTGGAATACTGTGGCCTGGGAACTTGACTGAGCCTTGGTTCTGGACCCCTGTGGACTGGGAACATGACTGAGGTTTTATTCTGGAACCCTGTGTCCTGTTAACATGACATGGGTGGATTCTGGAACCCTGTGTCCTGTTAACATGACATGGGTGGATTCTGGAACCCTGAGGCCTGGGAACATGACATCTGTTTAGATTGTGGAATACTGTGGCCTGGGAACATAACTGAGCCTTGGTTCTGGACCCCTGTGGACTGGGAACATGACTGAGGTTTTATTCTGGAACCCTGAGGCCTGGGAACATGACATCTGTTTAGATTGTGGAATACTGTGGCCTGGGAACTTGACTGAGCCTTGGTTCTGGACCCCTGTGGACTGGGAACATGACTGAGGTTTTATTCTGGAACCCTGAGGCCTGGGAACATGACATCTGTTTAGATTGTGGAATACTGTGGCCTGGGAACTTGACTGAGCCTTGGTTCTGGACCCCTGTGGACTGGGAACATGACTGAGGTTTTATTCTGGAACCCTGAGGTCTGGGAACATGACATCTGTTTAGATTGTGGAATACTGTGGCCTGGGAACTTGACTGAGCCTTGGTTCTGGACCCCTGTGGACTGGGAACATGACTGAGGTTTTATTCTGGAACCCTGAGGCCTGGGAACATGACATCTGTTTAGATTGTGGAATACTGTGGCCTGGGAACTTGACTGAGCCTTGGTTCTGGACCCCTGTGGACTGGGAACATGACTGAGGTTTTATTCTGGAACCCTGAGGCCTGGGAACATGACATGGGTGGATTCTGGAACCCTGGGTCCTGTTAACATGACATGGGTGGATTCTGGAACCCTGAGGCCTGGGAACATGACATCTGTTTAGATTGTGGAATACTGTGGCCTGGGAACATAACTGAGCCTTGGTTCTGGACCCCTGTGGACTGGGAACATGACTGAGGTTTTATTCTGGAACCCTGAGGCCTGGGAACATGACATCTGTTTAGATTGTGGAATACTGTGGCCTGGGAACTTGACTGAGCCTTGGTTCTGGATCCCTGTGGACTGGGAACATGACTGAGGTTTTATTCTGGAACCCTGAGGCCTGGGAACATGACATCTGTTTAGATTGTGGAATACTGTGGCCTGGGAACTTGACTGAGCCTTGGTTCTGGACCCCTGTGGACTGGGAACATGACTGAGGTTTTATTCTGGAACCCTGAGGCCTGGGAACATGACATCTGTTTAGATTGTGGAATACTGTGGCCTGGGAACTTGACTGAGCCTTGGTTCTGGACCCCTGTGGACTGGGAACATGACTGAGGTTTTATTCTGGAAGCCTGAGGCCTGGGAACATGACATGGGTGGATTCTGGAACCCTGGGTCCTGTTAACATGACATGGGTGGATTCTGGAACCCTGAGGCCTGGGAACATGACATCTGTTTAGATTGTGGAATACTGTGGCCTGGGAACTTGACTGAGCCTTGGTTCTGGACCCCTGTGGACTGGGAACATGACTGAGGTTTTATTCTGGAACCCTGAGGCCTGGGAACATGACATCTGTTTAGATTGTGGAATACTGTGGCCTGGGAACTTGACTGAGCCTTGGTTCTGGACCCCTGTGGACTGGGAACATGACTGAGGTTTTATTCTGGAACCCTGAGGCCTGGGAACATGACATCTGTTTAGATTGTGGAATACTGTGGCCTGGGAACTTGACTGAGCCTTGGTTCTGGACCCCTGTGGACTGGGAACATGACTGAGGTTTTATTCTGGAACCCTGAGGCCTGGGAACATGACATCTGTTTAGATTGTGGAATACTGTGGCCTGGGAAATTGACTGAGCCTTGGTTCTGGACCCCTGTGGACTGGGAACATGACTGAGGTTTTATTCTGGAACCCTGAGGCCTGGGAACATGACATCTGTTTAGATTGTGGAATACTGTGGCCTGGGAACTTGACTGAGCCTTGGTTCTGGACCCCTGTGGACTGGGAACATGACTGAGGTTTTATTCTGGAACCCTGTGTCCTGTTAACATGACATGGGTGGATTCTGGAACCCTGGGTCCTGTTAACGTGACATGGGTGGATTCTGGAACCCTGAGGCCTGGGAACATGACATCTGTTTAGATTGTGGAATACTGTGGCCTGGGAACATAACTGAGGATTGATTCTGGACCCCTGTGGACTGGGAACATGACTGAGGTTTTATTCTGGAACCCTGAGGCCTGGGAACATGACATGGGTGGATTCTGGAACCCTGTGTCCTGTTAACATGACATGGGTGGATTCTGGAACCCTGAGGCCTGGGAACATGACATCTGTTTAGATTGTGGAATACTGTGGCCTGGGAACTTGACTGAGCCTTGGTTCTGGACCCCTGTGGACTGGGAACATGACTGAGGTTTTATTCTGGAACCCTGAGGCCTGGGAACATGACATCTGTTTAGATTGTGGAATACTGTGGCCTGGGAACTTGACTGAGCCTTGGTTCTGGACCCCTGTGGACTGGGAACATGACTGAGGTTTTATTCTGGAACCCTGTGTCCTGTTAACATGACATGGGTGGATTCTGGAACCCTGTGTCCTGTTAACATGACATGGGTGGATTCTGGAACCCTGAGGCCTGGGAACATGACATCTGTTTAGATTGTGGAATACTGTGGCCTGGGAACATAACTGAGCCTTGGTTCTGGACCCCTGTGGACTGGGAACATGACTGAGGTTTTATTCTGGAACCCTGAGGCCTGGGAACATGACATCTGTTTAGATTGTGGAATACTGTGGCCTGGGAACTTGACTGAGCCTTGGTTCTGGACCCCTGTGGACTGGGAACATGACTGAGGTTTTATTCTGGAACCCTGAGGCCTGGGAACATGACATCTGTTTAGATTGTGGAATACTGTGGCCTGGGAACTTGACTGAGCCTTGGTTCTGGACCCCTGTGGACTGGGAACATGACTGAGGTTTTATTCTGGAAGCCTGAGGCCTGGGAACATGACATGGGTGGATTCTGGAACCCTGGGTCCTGTTAACATGACATGGGTGGATTCTGGAACCCTGAGGCCTGGGAACATGACATCTGTTTAGATTGTGGAATACTGTGGCCTGGGAACTTGACTGAGCCTTGGTTCTGGACCCCTGTGGACTGGGAACATGACTGAGGTTTTATTCTGGAACCCTGAGGCCTGGGAACATGACATCTGTTTAGATTGTGGAATACTGTGGCCTGGGAACATAACTGAGGATTGATTCTGGACCCCTGTGGACTGGGAACATGACTGAGGTTTTATTCTGGAACCCTGAGGCCTGGGAACATGACATCTGTTTAGATTGTGGAATACTGTGGCCTGGAAACATAACTGAGGATTGATTCTGGACCCCTGTGGACTGGGAACATGACTGAGGTTTTATTCTGGAACCCTGAGGCCTGTTAACATGACATGGGTGGATTCTGGAACCCTGTGTCCTGTTAACATGACATGGGTGGATTCTGGAACCCTGTGTCCTGTTAACATGACATGGGTGGATTCTGGAAACCTGGGTCCTGTTAACATGACATGGGTGGATTCTGGAACCCTGAGGCCTGGGAACATGACATCTGTTTAGATTGTGGAATACTGTGGCCTGGGAACTTGACTGAGCCTTGGTTCTGGACCCCTGTGGACTGGGAACATGACTGAGGTTTTATTCTGGAACCCTGAGGCCTGGGAACATGACATCTGTTTAGATTGTGGAATACTGTGGCCTGGGAACTTGACTGAGCCTTGGTTCTGGAACCCTGTGGACTGGGAACATGACTGAGGTTTTATTCTGGAACCCTGTGTCCTGTTAACATGACATGGGTGGATTCTGGAACCCTGTGTCCTGTTAACATGACATGGGTGGATTCTGGAACCCTGAGGCCTGGGAACATGACATCTGTTTAGTTTGTGGAATACTGTGGCCTGGGAACATAACTGAGCCTTGGTTCTGGACCCCTGTGGACTGGGAACATGACTGAGGTTTTATTCTGGAACCCTGAGGCCTGGTAACATGACATCTGTTTAGATTGTGGAATACTGTGGCCTGGGAACTTGACTGAGCCTTGGTTCTGGACTCCTGTGGACTGGGAACATGACTGAGGTTTTATTCTGGAACCCTGAGGCCTGGGAACATGACATCTGTTTAGATTGTGGAATACTGTGGCCTGGGAACATAACTGAGGATTGATTCTGGACCCCTGTGGACTGGGAACATGACTGAGGTTTTATTCTGGAACCCTGAGGCCTGTTAACATGACATGGGTGGATTCTGGAACCCTGTGTCCTGTTAACATGACATGGGTGGATTCTGGAACCCTGTGTCCTGTTAACATGACATGGGTGGATTCTGGAACCCTGGGTCCTGTTAACATGACATGGGTGGATTCTGGAACCCTGAGGCCTGGGAACATGACATCTGTTTAGATTGTGGAATACTGTGGCCTGGGAACTTGACTGAGCCTTGGTTCTGGACCCCTGTGGACTGGGAACATGACTGAGGTTTTATTCTGGAACCCTGAGGCCTGGGAACATGACATCTGTTTAGATTGTGGAATACTGTGGCCTGGGAACATAACTGAGGATTGATTCTGGACCCCTGTGGACTGGGAACATGACTGAGGTTTTATTCTGGAACCCTGAGGCCTGTTAACATGACATGGGTGGATTCTGGAACCCTGTGTCCTGTTAACATGACATGGGTGGATTCTGGAACCCTGAGGCCTGGGAACATGACATCTTTTTAGATTGTGGAATACTGTGGCCTGGGAACATAACTGAGCCTTGGTTCTGGACCCCTGTGGACTGGGAACATGACTGAGGTTTTATTCTGGAACCCTGAGGCCTGGGAACATGACATCTGTTTAGATTGTGGAATACTGTGGCCTGGGAACTTGACTGAGCCTTGGTTCTGGACCCCTGTGGACTGGGAACATGACTGAGGTTTTATTCTGGAACCCTGAGGCCTGGGAACATGACATCTGTTTAGATTGTGGAATACTGTGGCCTGGGAACTTGACTGAGCCTTGGTTCTGGACTCCTGTGGACTGGGAACATGACTGAGGTTTTATTCTGGAACCCTGAGGCCTGGGAACATGACATCTGTTTAGATTGTGGAATACTGTGGCCTGGGAACATAACTGAGGATTGATTCTGGACCCCTGTGGACTGGGAACATGACTGAGGTTTTATTCTGGAACCCTGAGGCCTGTTAACATGACATGGGTGGATTCTGGAACCCTGTGTCCTGTTAACATGACATGGGTGGATTCTGGAACCCTGTGTCCTGTTAACATGACATGGGTGGATTCTGGAACCCTGGGTCCTGTTAACATGACATGGGTGGATTCTGGAACCCTGAGGCCTGGGAACATGACATCTGTTTAGATTGTGGAATACTGTGGCCTGGGAACTTGACTGAGCCTTGGTTCTGGACCCCTGTGGACTGGGAACATGACTGAGATTTTATTCTGGAACCCTGAGGCCTGGGAACATGACATCTGTTTAGATTGTGGAATACTGTGGCCTGGGAACTTGACTGAGCCTTGGTTCTGGACCCCTGTGGACTGGGAACATGACTGAGGTTTTATTCTGGAACCCTGAGGCCTGGGAACATGACATCTGTTTAGATTGTGGAATACTGTGGCCTGGGAACTTGACTGAGCCTTGGTTCTGGACCCCTGTGGACTGGGAACATGACTGAGGTTTTATTCTGGAACCCTGAGGCCTGGGAACATGACATCTGTTTAGATTGTGGAATACTGTGGCCTGGGAAATTGACTGAGCCTTGGTTCTGGACCCCTGTGGACTGGGAACATGACTGAGGTTTTATTCTGGAACCCTGAGGCCTGGGAACATGACATCTGTTTAGATTGTGGAATACTGTGGCCTGGGAACTTGACTGAGCCTTGGTTCTGGACCCCTGTGGACTGGGAACATGACTGAGGTTTTATTCTGGAACCCTGTGTCCTGTTAACATGACATGGGTGGATTCTGGAACCCTGGGTCCTGTTAACGTGACATGGGTGGATTCTGGAACCCTGAGGCCTGGTAACATGACATCTGTTTAGATTGTGGAATACTGTGGCCTGGGAACTTGACTGAGCCTTGGTTCTGGACTCCTGTGGACTGGGAACATGACTGAGGTTTTATTCTGGAACCCTGAGGCCTGGGAACATGACATCTGTTTAGATTGTGGAATACTGTGGCCTGGGAACATAACTGAGGATTGATTCTGGACCCCTGTGGACTGGGAACATGACTGAGGTTTTATTCTGGAACCCTGAGGCCTGTTAACATGACATGGGTGGATTCTGGAACCCTGTGTCCTGTTAACATGACATGGGTGGATTCTGGAACCCTGTGTCCTGTTAACATGACATGGGTGGATTCTGGAACCCTGGGTCCTGTTAACATGACATGGGTGGATTCTGGAACCCTGAGGCCTGGGAACATGACATCTGTTTAGATTGTGGAATACTGTGGCCTGGGAACTTGACTGAGCCTTGGTTCTGGACCCCTGTGGACTGGGAACATGACTGAGGTTTTATTCTGGAACCCTGAGGCCTGGGAACATGACATCTGTTTAGATTGTGGAATACTGTGGCCTGGGAACATAACTGAGGATTGATTCTGGACCCCTGTGGACTGGGAACATGACTGAGGTTTTATTCTGGAACCCTGAGGCCTGTTAACATGACATGGGTGGATTCTGGAACCCTGTGTCCTGTTAACATGACATGGGTGGATTCTGGAACCCTGAGGCCTGGGAACATGACATCTTTTTAGATTGTGGAATACTGTGGCCTGGGAACATAACTGAGCCTTGGTTCTGGACCCCTGTGGACTGGGAACATGACTGAGGTTTTATTCTGGAACCCTGAGGCCTGGGAACATGACATCTGTTTAGATTGTGGAATACTGTGGCCTGGGAACTTGACTGAGCCTTGGTTCTGGACCCCTGTGGACTGGGAACATGACTGAGGTTTTATTCTGGAACCCTGAGGCCTGGGAACATGACATCTGTTTAGATTGTGGAATACTGTGGCCTGGGAACTTGACTGAGCCTTGGTTCTGGACTCCTGTGGACTGGGAACATGACTGAGGTTTTATTCTGGAACCCTGAGGCCTGGGAACATGACATGGGTGGATTCTGGAACCCTGTGTCCTGTTAACATGACATGGGTGGATTCTGGAACCCTGTGTCCTGTTAACATGACATGGGTGGATTCTGGAACCCTGGGTCCTGTTAACATGACATGGGTGGATTCTGGAACCCTGAGGCCTGGGAACATGACATCTGTTTAGATTGTGGAATACTGTGGCCTGGGAACTTGACTGAGCCTTGGTTCTGGACCCCTGTGGACTGGGAACATGACTGAGATTTTATTCTGGAACCCTGAGGCCTGGGAACATGACATCTGTTTAGATTGTGGAATACTGTGGCCTGGGAACTTGACTGAGCCTTGGTTCTGGACCCCTGTGGACTGGGAACATGACTGAGGTTTTATTCTGGAACCCTGAGGCCTGGGAACATGACATCTGTTTAGATTGTGGAATACTGTGGCCTGGGAACTTGACTGAGCCTTGGTTCTGGACCCCTGTGGACTGGGAACATGACTGAGGTTTTATTCTGGAACCCTGAGGCCTGGGAACATGACATCTGTTTAGATTGTGGAATACTGTGGCCTGGGAACTTGACTGAGCCTTGGTTCTGGACCCCTGTGGACTGGGAACATGACTGAGGTTTTATTCTGGAACCCTGAGGCCTGGGAACATGACATCTGTTTAGATTGTGGAATACTGTGGCCTGGGAAATTGACTGAGCCTTGGTTCTGGACCCCTGTGGACTGGGAACATGACTGAGGTTTTATTCTGGAACCCTGAGGCCTGGGAACATGACATCTGTTTAGATTGTGGAATACTGTGGCCTGGGAACTTGACTGAGCCTTGGTTCTGGACCCCTGTGGACTGGGAACATGACTGAGGTTTTATTCTGGAACCCTGTGTCCTGTTAACATGACATGGGTGGATTCTGGAACCCTGGGTCCTGTTAACGTGACATGGGTGGATTCTGGAACCCTGAGGTCTGGGAACATGACATCTGTTTAGATTGTGGAATACTGTGGCCTGGGAACATAACTGAGGATTGATTCTGGACCCCTGTGGACTGGGAACATGACTGAGGTTTTATTCTGGAACCCTGAGGCCTGGGAACATGACATGGGTGGATTCTGGAACCCTGGGTCCTGTTAACATGACATGGGTGGATTCTGGAACCCTGAGGCCTGGGAACATGACATCTGTTTAGATTGTGGAATACTGTGGCCTGGGAACTTGACTGAGCCTTGGTTCTGGACCCCTGTGGACTGGGAACATGACTGAGGTTTTATTCTGGAACCCTGAGGCCTGGGAACATGACATCTGTTTAGATTGTGGAATACTGTGGCCTGGGAACTTGACTGAGCCTTGGTTCTGGACCCCTGTGGACTGGGAACATGACTGAGGTTTTATTCTGGAACCCTGAGGCCTGGGAACATGACATCTGTTTAGATTGTGGAATACTGTGGCCTGGGAACTTGACTGAGCCTTGGTTCTGGACCCCTGTGGACTGGGAACATGACTGAGGTTTTATTCTGGAACCCTGAGGCCTGGGAACATGACATCTGTTTAGATTGTGGAATACTGTGGCCTGGGAAATTGACTGAGCCTTGGTTCTGGACCCCTGTGGACTGGGAACATGACTGAGGTTTTATTCTGGAACCCTGAGGCCTGGGAACATGACATCTGTTTAGATTGTGGAATACTGTGGCCTGGGAACTTGACTGAGCCTTGGTTCTGGACCCCTGTGGACTGGGAACATGACTGAGGTTTTATTCTGGAACCCTGTGTCCTGTTAACATGACATGGGTGGATTCTGGAACCCTGGGTCCTGTTAACGTGACATGGGTGGATTCTGGAACCCTGAGGCCTGGGAACATGACATCTGTTTAGATTGTGGAATACTGTGGCCTGGGAACATAACTGAGGATTGATTCTGGACCCCTGTGGACTGGGAACATGACTGAGGTTTTATTCTGGAACCCTGAGGCCTGGGAACATGACATGGGTGGATTCTGGAACCCTGTGTCCTGTTAACATGACATGGGTGGATTCTGGAACCCTGAGGCCTGGGAACATGACATCTGTTTAGATTGTGGAATACTGTGGCCTGGGAACTTGACTGAGCCTTGGTTCTGGACCCCTGTGGACTGGGAACATGACTGAGGTTTTATTCTGGAACCCTGAGGCCTGGGAACATGACATCTGTTTAGATTGTGGAATACTGTGGCCTGGGAACTTGACTGAGCCTTGGTTCTGGACCCCTGTGGACTGGGAACATGACTGAGGTTTTATTCTGGAACCCTGTGTCCTGTTAACATGACATGGGTGGATTCTGGAACCCTGTGTCCTGTTAACATGACATGGGTGGATTCTGGAACCCTGAGGCCTGGGAACATGACATCTGTTTAGATTGTGGAATACTGTGGCCTGGGAACATAACTGAGCCTTGGTTCTGGACCCCTGTGGACTGGGAACATGACTGAGGTTTTATTCTGGAACCCTGAGGCCTGGGAACATGACATCTGTTTAGATTGTGGAATACTGTGGCCTGGGAACTTGACTGAGCCTTGGTTCTGGACCCCTGTGGACTGGGAACATGACTGAGGTTTTATTCTGGAACCCTGAGGCCTGGGAACATGACATCTGTTTAGATTGTGGAATACTGTGGCCTGGGAACTTGACTGAGCCTTGGTTCTGGACCCCTGTGGACTGGGAACATGACTGAGGTTTTATTCTGGAAGCCTGAGGCCTGGGAACATGACATGGGTGGATTCTGGAACCCTGGGTCCTGTTAACATGACATGGGTGGATTCTGGAACCCTGAGGCCTGGGAACATGACATCTGTTTAGATTGTGGAATACTGTGGCCTGGGAACTTGACTGAGCCTTGGTTCTGGACCCCTGTGGACTGGGAACATGACTGAGGTTTTATTCTGGAACCCTGAGGCCTGGGAACATGACATCTGTTTAGATTGTGGAATACTGTGGCCTGGGAACATAACTGAGGATTGATTCTGGACCCCTGTGGACTGGGAACATGACTGAGGTTTTATTCTGGAACCCTGTGTCCTGTTAACATGACATGGGTGGATTCTGGAACCCTGTGTCCTGTTAACATGACATGGGTGGATTCTGGAACCCTGAGGCCTGGGAACATGACCTCTGTTTAGATTGTGGAATACTGTGGCCTGGGAACATAACTGAGCCTTGGTTCTGGACCCCTGTGGACTGGGAACATGACTGAGGTTTTATTCTGGAACCCTGAGGCCTGGTAACATGACATCTGTTTAGATTGTGGAATACTGTGGCCTGGGAACTTGACTGAGCCTTGGTTCTGGACTCCTGTGGACTGGGAACATGACTGAGGTTTTATTCTGGAACCCTGAGGCCTGGGAACATGACATCTGTTTAGATTGTGGAATACTGTGGCCTGGGAACATAACTGAGGATTGATTCTGGACCCCTGTGGACTGGGAACATGACTGAGGTTTTATTCTGGAACCCTGAGGCCTGTTAACATGACATGGGTGGATTCTGGAACCCTGTGTCCTGTTAACATGACATGGGTGGATTCTGGAACCCTGTGTCCTGTTAACATGACATGGGTGGATTCTGGAACCCTGGGTCCTGTTAACATGACATGGGTGGATTCTGGAACCCTGAGCCCTGGGAACATGACATCTGTTTAGATTGTGGAATACTGTGGCCTGGGAACTTGACTGAGCCTTGGTTCTGGACCCCTGTGGACTGGGAACATGACTGAGGTTTTATTCTGGAACCCTGAGGCCTGGGAACATGACATCTGTTTAGATTGTGGAATACTGTGGCCTGGGAACATAACTGAGGATTGATTCTGGACCCCTGTGGACTGGGAACATGACTGAGGTTTTATTCTGGAACCCTGAGGCCTGTTAACATGACATGGGTGAATTCTGGAACCCTGTGTCCTGTTAACATGACATGGGTGGATTCTGGAACCCTGAGGCCTGGGAACATGACATCTGTTTAGATTGTGGAATACTGTGGCCTGGGAACATAACTGAGCCTTGGTTCTGGACCCCTGTGGACTGGGAACATGACTGAGGTTTTATTCTGGAACCCTGAGGCCTGGGAACATGACATCTGTTTAGATTGTGGAATACTGTGGCCTGGGAACTTGACTGAGCCTTGGTTCTGGACCCCTGTGGACTGGGAACATGACTGAGGTTTTATTCTGGAACCCTGTGTCTGTTAACATGACATGGGTGGATTCTGGAACCCTGGGTCCTGTTAACATGACATGGGTGGATTCTGGAACCCTGAGGCCTGGGAACATGACATCTGTTTAGATTGTGGAATACTGTGGCCTGGGAACATAACTGAGGATTGATTCTGGACCCCTGTGGACTGGGAACATGACTGAGGTTTTATTCTGGAACCCTGAGGCCTGGGAACATGACATCTGTTTAGATTGTGGAATACTGTGGCCTGGGAACTTGACTGAGCCTTGGTTCTGGACCCCTGTGGACTGGGAACATAACTGAGGTTTTATTCTGGAACCCTGTGTCCTGTTAACATGACATGGGTGGATTCTGGAACCCTGGGTCCTGTTAACATGACATGGGTGGATTCTGGAACCCTGAGGCCTGGGAACATGACATCTGTTTAGATTGTGGAATACAGTGGCCTGGGAACTTGACTGAGCCTTGGTTCTGGACCCCTGTGGACTGGGAACATGACTGAGATTTTATTCTGGAACCCTGAGGCCTGGGAACATGACATCTGTTTAGATTGTGGAATACTGTGGCCTGGGAACTTGACTGAGCCTTGGTTCTGGACCCCTGTGGACTGGGAACATGACTGAGGTTTTATTCTGGAACCCTGAGGCCTGGGAACATGACATCTGTTTAGATTGTGGAATACTGTGGCCTGGGAACTTGACTGAGCCTTGGTTCTGGACCCCTGTGGACTGGGAACATGACTGAGGTTTTATTCTGGAACCCTGAGGCCTGGGAACATGACATCTGTTTAGATTGTGGAATACTGTGGCCTGGGAACTTGACTGAGCCTTGGTTCTGGACCCCTGTGGACTGGGAACATGACTGAGGTTTTATTCTGGAACCCTGAGGCCTGGGAACATGACATCTGTTTAGATTGTGGAATACTGTGGCCTGGGAAATTGACTGAGCCTTGGTTCTGGACCCCTGTGGACTGGGAACATGACTGAGGTTTTATTCTGGAACCCTGAGGCCTGGGAACATGACATCTGTTTAGATTGTGGAATACTGTGGCCTGGGAACTTGACTGAGCCTTGGTTCTGGACCCCTGTGGACTGGGAACATGACTGAGGTTTTATTCTGGAACCCTGTGTCCTGTTAACATGACATGGGTGGATTCTGGAACCCTGGGTCCTGTTAACGTGACATGGGTGGATTCTGGAACCCTGAGGCCTGGGAACATGACATCTGTTTAGATTGTGGAATACTGTGGCCTGGGAACATAACTGAGGATTGATTCTGGACCCCTGTGGACTGGGAACATGACTGAGGTTTTATTCTGGAACCCTGAGGCCTGGGAACATGACATGGGTGGATTCTGGAACCCTGTGTCCTGTTAACATGACATGGGTGGATTCTGGAACCCTGAGGCCTGGGAACATGACATCTGTTTAGATTGTGGAATACTGTGGCCTGGGAACTTGACTGAGCCTTGGTTCTGGACCCCTGTGGACTGGGAACATGACTGAGGTTTTATTCTGGAACCCTGAGGCCTGGGAACATGACATCTGTTTAGATTGTGGAATACTGTGGCCTGGGAACTTGACTGAGCCTTGGTTCTGGACCCCTGTGGACTGGGAACATGACTGAGGTTTTATTCTGGAAGCCTGAGGCCTGGGAACATGACATGGGTGGATTCTGGAACCTTGGGTCCTGTTAACATGACATGGGTGGATTCTGGAACCCTGAGGCCTGGGAACATGACATCTGTTTAGATTGTGGAATACTGTGGCCTGGGAACTTGACTGAGCCTTGGTTCTGGACCCCTGTGGACTGGGAACATGACTGAGGTTTTATTCTGGAACCCTGAGGCCTGGGAACATGACATCTGTTTAGATTGTGGAATACTGTGGCCTGGGAACTTGACTGAGCCTTGGTTCTGGACCCCTGTGGACTGGGAACATGACTGAGGTTTTATTCTGGAACCCTGAGGCCTGGGAACATGACATCTGTTTAGATTGTGGAATACTGTGGCCTGGGAACTTGACTGAGCCTTGGTTCTGGACCCCTGTGGACTGGGAACATGACTGAGGTTTTATTCTGGAACCCTGAGGCCTGGGAACATGACATCTGTTTAGATTGTGGAATACTGTGGCCTGGGAAATTGACTGAGCCTTGGTTCTGGACCCCTGTGGACTGGGAACATGACTGAGGTTTTATTCTGGAACCCTGAGGCCTGGGAACATGACATCTGTTTAGATTGTGGAATACTGTGGCCTGGGAACTTGACTGAGCCTTGGTTCTGGACCCCTGTGGACTGGGAACATGACTGAGGTTTTATTCTGGAACCCTGTGTCCTGTTAACATGACATGGGTGGATTCTGGAACCCTGGGTCCTGTTAACGTGACATGGGTGGATTCTGAAACCCTGAGGCCTGGGAACATGACATCTGTTTAGATTGTGGAATACTGTGGCCTGGGAACATAACTGAGGATTGATTCTGGACCCCTGTGGACTGGGAACATGACTGAGGTTTTATTCTGGAACCCTGAGGCCTGGGAACATGACATGGGTGGATTCTGGAACCCTGTGTCCTGTTAACATGACATGGGTGGATTCTGGAACCCTGAGGCCTGGGAACATGACATCTGTTTAGATTGTGGAATACTGTGGCCTGGGAACTTGACTGAGCCTTGGTTCTGGACCCCTGTGGACTGGGAACATGACTGAGGTTTTATTCTGGAACCCTGAGGCCTGGGAACATGACATCTGTTTAGATTGTGGAATACTGTGGCCTGGGAACTTGACTGAGCCTTGGTTCTGGACCCCTGTGGACTGGGAACATGACTGAGGTTTTATTCTGGAACCCTGTGTCCTGTTAACATGACATGGGTGGATTCTGGAACCCTGTGTCCTGTTAACATGACATGGGTGGATTCTGGAACCCTGAGGCCTGGGAACATGACATCTGTTTAGATTGTGGAATACTGTGGCCTGGGAACATAACTGAGCCTTGGTTCTGGACCCCTGTGGACTGGGAACATGACTGAGGTTTTATTCTGGAACCCTGAGGCCTGGGAACATGACATCTGTTTAGATTGTGGAATACTGTGGCCTGGGAACTTGACTGAGCCTTGGTTCTGGACCCCTGTGGACTGGGAACATGACTGAGGTTTTATTCTGGAACCCTGAGGCCTGGGAACATGACATCTGTTTAGATTGTGGAATACTGTGGCCTGGGAACTTGACTGAGCCTTGGTTCTGGACCCCTGTGGACTGGGAACATGACTGAGGTTTTATTCTGGAAGCCTGAGGCCTGGGAACATGACATGGGTGGATTCTGGAACCCTGGGTCCTGTTAACATGACATGGGTGGATTCTGGAACCCTGAGGCCTGGGAACATGACATCTGTTTAGATTGTGGAATACTGTGGCCTGGGAACTTGACTGAGCCTTGGTTCTGGACCCCTGTGGACTGGGAACATGACTGAGGTTTTATTCTGGAACCCTGAGGCCTGGGAACATGACATCTGTTTAGATTGTGGAATACTGTGGCCTGGGAACATAACTGAGGATTGATTCTGGACCCCTGTGGACTGGGAACATGACTGAGGTTTTATTCTGGAACCCTGAGGCCTGGGAACATGACATCTGTTTAGATTGTGGAATACTGTGGCCTGGAAACATAACTGAGGATTGATTCTGGACCCCTGTGGACTGGGAACATGACTGAGGTTTTATTCTGGAACCCTGAGGCCTGTTAACATGACATGGGTGGATTCTGGAACCCTGTGTCCTGTTAACATGACATGGGTGGATTCTGGAACCCTGTGTCCTGTTAACATGACATGGGTGGATTCTGGAAACCTGGGTCCTGTTAACATGACATGGGTGGATTCTGGAACCCTGAGGCCTGGGAACATGACATCTGTTTAGATTGTGGAATACTGTGGCCTGGGAACTTGACTGAGCCTTGGTTCTGGACCCCTGTGGACTGGGAACATGACTGAGGTTTTATTCTGGAACCCTGAGGCCTGGGAACATGACATCTGTTTAGATTGGGGAATACTGTGGCCTGGGAACTTGACTGAGCCTTGGTTCTGGACCCCTGTGGACTGGGAACATGACTGAGGTTTTATTCTGGAACCCTGTGTCCTGTTAACATGACATGGGTGGATTCTGGAACCCTGTGTCCTGTTAACATGACATGGGTGGATTCTGGAACACTGAGGCCTGGGAACATGACATCTGTTTAGATTGTGGAATACTGTGGCCTGGGAACATAACTGAGCCTTGGTTCTGGACCCCTGTGGACTGGGAACATGACTGAGGTTTTATTCTGGAACCCTGAGGCCTGGGAACATGACATCTGTTTAGATTGTGGAATACTGTGGCCTGGGAACTTGACTGAGCCTTGGTTCTGGACCCCTGTGGACTGGGAACATGACTGAGGTTTTATTCTGGAACCCTGTGTCCTGTTAACATGACATGGGTGGATTCTGGAACCCTGGGTCCTGTTAACATGACATGGGTGGATTCTGGAACCCTGAGGCCTGGGAACATGACATCTGTTTAGATTGTGGAATACTGTGGCCTGGGAACTTGACTGAGCCTTGGTTCTGGACTCCTGTGGACTGGGAACATGACTGAGGTTTTATTCTGGAACCCTGAGGCCTGGGAACATGACATCTGTTTAGATTGTGGAATACTGTGGCCTGGGAACATAACTGAGGATTGATTCTGGACCCCTGTGGACTGGGAACATGACTGAGGTTTTATTCTGGAACCCTGAGGCCTGTTAACATGACATGGGTGGATTCTGGAACCCTGTGTCCTGTTAACATGACATGGCTGGATTCTGGAACCCTGTGTCCTGTTAACATGACATGGGTGGATTCTGGAACCCTGGGTCCTGTTAACATGACATGGGTGGATTCTGGAACCCTGAGGCCTGGGAACATGACATCTGTTTAGATTGTGGAATACTGTGGCCTGGGAACTTGACTGAGCCTTGGTTCTGGACCCCTGTGGACTGGGAACATGACTGAGGTTTTATTCTGGAACCCTGAGGCCTGGGAACATGACATCTGTTTAGATTGTGGAATACTGTGGCCTGGGAACATAACTGAGGATTGATTCTGGACCCCTGTGGACTGGGAACATGACTGAGGTTTTATTCTGGAACCCTGAGGCCTGTTAACATGACATGGGTGGATTCTGGAACCCTGTGTCCTGTTAACATGACATGGGTGGATTCTGGAACCCTGAGGCCTGGGAACATGACATCTTTTTAGATTGTGGAATACTGTGGCCTGGGAACATAACTGAGCCTTGGTTCTGGACCCCTGTGGACTGGGAACATGACTGAGGTTTTATTCTGGAACCCTGAGGCCTGGGAACATGACATCTGTTTAGATTGTGGAATACTGTGGCCTGGGAACTTGACTGAGCCTTGGTTCTGGACCCCTGTGGACTGGGAACATGACTGAGGTTTTATTCTGGAAGCCTGAGGCCTGGGAACATGACATGGGTGGATTCTGGAACCCTGGGTCCTGTTAACATGACATGGGTGGATTCTGGAACCCTGAGGCCTGGGAACATGACATCTGTTTAGATTGTGGAATACTGTGGCCTGGGAACTTGACTGAGCCTTGGTTCTGGACCCCTGTGGACTGGGAACATGACTGAGGTTTTATTCTGGAACCCTGAGGCCTGGGAACATGACATCTGTTTAGATTGTGGAATACTGTGGCCTGGGAACATAACTGAGGATTGATTCTGGACCCCTGTGGACTGGGAACATGACTGAGGTTTTATTCTGGAACCCTGTGTCCTGTTAACATGACATGGGTGGATTCTGGAACCCTGTGTCCTGTTAACATGACATGGGTGGATTCTGGAACCCTGAGGCCTGGGAACATGACCTCTGTTTAGATTGTGGAATACTGTGGCCTGGGAACATAACTGAGCCTTGGTTCTGGACCCCTGTGGACTGGGAACATGACTGAGGTTTTATTCTGGAACCCTGAGGCCTGGTAACATGACATCTGTTTAGATTGTGGAATACTGTGGCCTGGGAACTTGACTGAGCCTTGGTTCTGGACTCCTGTGGACTGGGAACATGACTGAGGTTTTATTCTGGAACCCTGAGGCCTGGGAACATGACATCTGTTTAGATTGTGGAATACTGTGGCCTGGGAACATAACTGAGGATTGATTCTGGACCCCTGTGGACTGGGAACATGACTGAGGTTTTATTCTGGAACCCTGAGGCCTGTTAACATGACATGGGTGGATTCTGGAACCCTGTGTCCTGTTAACATGACATGGGTGGATTCTGGAACCCTGTGTCCTGTTAACATGACATGGGTGGATTCTGGAACCCTGGGTCCTGTTAACATGACATGGGTGGATTCTGGAACCCTGAGCCCTGGGAACATGACATCTGTTTAGATTGTGGAATACTGTGGCCTGGGAACTTGACTGAGCCTTGGTTCTGGACCCCTGTGGACTGGGAACATGACTGAGGTTTTATTCTGGAACCCTGAGGCCTGGGAACATGACATCTGTTTAGATTGTGGAATACTGTGGCCTGGGAACATAACTGAGGATTGATTCTGGACCCCTGTGGACTGGGAACATGACTGAGGTTTTATTCTGGAACCCTGAGGCCTGTTAACATGACATGGGTGAATTCTGGAACCCTGTGTCCTGTTAACATGACATGGGTGGATTCTGGAACCCTGAGGCCTGGGAACATGACATCTGTTTAGATTGTGGAATACTGTGGCCTGGGAACATAACTGAGCCTTGGTTCTGGACCCCTGTGGACTGGGAACATGACTGAGGTTTTATTCTGGAACCCTGAGGCCTGGGAACATGACATCTGTTTAGATTGTGGAATACTGTGGCCTGGGAACTTGACTGAGCCTTGGTTCTGGACCCCTGTGGACTGGGAACATGACTGAGGTTTTATTCTGGAACCCTGTGTCTGTTAACATGACATGGGTGGATTCTGGAACCCTGGGTCCTGTTAACATGACATGGGTGGATTCTGGAACCCTGAGGCCTGGGAACATGACATCTGTTTAGATTGTGGAATACTGTGGCCTGGGAACATAACTGAGGATTGATTCTGGACCCCTGTGGACTGGGAACATGACTGAGGTTTTATTCTGGAACCCTGAGGCCTGGGAACATGACATCTGTTTAGATTGTGGAATACTGTGGCCTGGGAACTTGACTGAGCCTTGGTTCTGGACCCCTGTGGACTGGGAACATAACTGAGGTTTTATTCTGGAACCCTGTGTCCTGTTAACATGACATGGGTGGATTCTGGAACCCTGGGTCCTGTTAACATGACATGGGTGGATTCTGGAACCCTGAGGCCTGGGAACATGACATCTGTTTAGATTGTGGAATACAGTGGCCTGGGAACTTGACTGAGCCTTGGTTCTGGACCCCTGTGGACTGGGAACATGACTGAGATTTTATTCTGGAACCCTGAGGCCTGGGAACATGACATCTGTTTAGATTGTGGAATACTGTGGCCTGGGAACTTGACTGAGCCTTGGTTCTGGACCCCTGTGGACTGGGAACATGACTGAGGTTTTATTCTGGAACCCTGAGGCCTGGGAACATGACATCTGTTTAGATTGTGGAATACTGTGGCCTGGGAACTTGACTGAGCCTTGGTTCTGGACCCCTGTGGACTGGGAACATGACTGAGGTTTTATTCTGGAACCCTGAGGCCTGGGAACATGACATCTGTTTAGATTGTGGAATACTGTGGCCTGGGAACTTGACTGAGCCTTGGTTCTGGACCCCTGTGGACTGGGAACATGACTGAGGTTTTATTCTGGAACCCTGAGGCCTGGGAACATGACATCTGTTTAGATTGTGGAATACTGTGGCCTGGGAAATTGACTGAGCCTTGGTTCTGGACCCCTGTGGACTGGGAACATGACTGAGGTTTTATTCTGGAACCCTGAGGCCTGGGAACATGACATCTGTTTAGATTGTGGAATACTGTGGCCTGGGAACTTGACTGAGCCTTGGTTCTGGACCCCTGTGGACTGGGAACATGACTGAGGTTTTATTCTGGAACCCTGTGTCCTGTTAACATGACATGGGTGGATTCTGGAACCCTGGGTCCTGTTAACGTGACATGGGTGGATTCTGGAACCCTGAGGCCTGGGAACATGACATCTGTTTAGATTGTGGAATACTGTGGCCTGGGAACATAACTGAGGATTGATTCTGGACCCCTGTGGACTGGGAACATGACTGAGGTTTTATTCTGGAACCCTGAGGCCTGGGAACATGACATGGGTGGATTCTGGAACCCTGTGTCCTGTTAACATGACATGGGTGGATTCTGGAACCCTGAGGCCTGGGAACATGACATCTGTTTAGATTGTGGAATACTGTGGCCTGGGAACTTGACTGAGCCTTGGTTCTGGACCCCTGTGGACTGGGAACATGACTGAGGTTTTATTCTGGAACCCTGAGGCCTGGGAACATGACATCTGTTTAGATTGTGGAATACTGTGGCCTGGGAACTTGACTGAGCCTTGGTTCTGGACCCCTGTGGACTGGGAACATGACTGAGGTTTTATTCTGGAAGCCTGAGGCCTGGGAACATGACATGGGTGGATTCTGGAACCTTGGGTCCTGTTAACATGACATGGGTGGATTCTGGAACCCTGAGGCCTGGGAACATGACATCTGTTTAGATTGTGGAATACTGTGGCCTGGGAACTTGACTGAGCCTTGGTTCTGGACCCCTGTGGACTGGGAACATGACTGAGGTTTTATTCTGGAACCCTGAGGCCTGGGAACATGACATCTGTTTAGATTGTGGAATACTGTGGCCTGGGAACTTGACTGAGCCTTGGTTCTGGACCCCTGTGGACTGGGAACATGACTGAGGTTTTATTCTGGAACCCTGAGGCCTGGGAACATGACATCTGTTTAGATTGTGGAATACTGTGGCCTGGGAACTTGACTGAGCCTTGGTTCTGGACCCCTGTGGACTGGGAACATGACTGAGGTTTTATTCTGGAACCCTGAGGCCTGGGAACATGACATCTGTTTAGATTGTGGAATACTGTGGCCTGGGAAATTGACTGAGCCTTGGTTCTGGACCCCTGTGGACTGGGAACATGACTGAGGTTTTATTCTGGAACCCTGAGGCCTGGGAACATGACATCTGTTTAGATTGTGGAATACTGTGGCCTGGGAACTTGACTGAGCCTTGGTTCTGGACCCCTGTGGACTGGGAACATGACTGAGGTTTTATTCTGGAACCCTGTGTCCTGTTAACATGACATGGGTGGATTCTGGAACCCTGGGTCCTGTTAACGTGACATGGGTGGATTCTGGAACCCTGAGGCCTGGGAACATGACATCTGTTTAGATTGTGGAATACTGTGGCCTGGGAACATAACTGAGGATTGATTCTGGACCCCTGTGGACTGGGAACATGACTGAGGTTTTATTCTGGAACCCTGAGGCCTGGGAACATGACATGGGTGGATTCTGGAACCCTGTGTCCTGTTAACATGACATGGGTGGATTCTGGAACCCTGAGGCCTGGGAACATGACATCTGTTTAGATTGTGGAATACTGTGGCCTGGGAACTTGACTGAGCCTTGGTTCTGGACCCCTGTGGACTGGGAACATGACTGAGGTTTTATTCTGGAACCCTGAGGCCTGGGAACATGACATCTGTTTAGATTGTGGAATACTGTGGCCTGGGAACTTGACTGAGCCTTGGTTCTGGACCCCTGTGGACTGGGAACATGACTGAGGTTTTATTCTGGAACCCTGTGTCCTGTTAACATGACATGGGTGGATTCTGGAACCCTGTGTCCTGTTAACATGACATGGGTGGATTCTGGAACCCTGAGGCCTGGGAACATGACATCTGTTTAGATTGTGGAATACTGTGGCCTGGGAACATAACTGAGCCTTGGTTCTGGACCCCTGTGGACTGGGAACATGACTGAGGTTTTATTCTGGAACCCTGAGGCCTGGGAACATGACATCTGTTTAGATTGTGGAATACTGTGGCCTGGGAACTTGACTGAGCCTTGGTTCTGGACCACTGTGGACTGGGAACATGACTGAGGTTTTATTCTGGAACCCTGAGGCCTGGGAACATGACATCTGTTTAGATTGTGGAATACTGTGGCCTGGGAACTTGACTGAGCCTTGGTTCTGGACCCCTGTGGACTGGGAACATGACTGAGGTTTTATTCTGGAAGCCTGAGGCCTGGGAACATGACATGGGTGGATTCTGGAACCCTGGGTCCTGTTAACATGACATGGGTGGATTCTGGAACCCTGAGGCCTGGGAACATGACATCTGTTTAGATTGTGGAATACTGTGGCCTGGGAACTTGACTGAGCCTTGGTTCTGGACCCCTGTGGACTGGGAACATGACTGAGGTTTTATTCTGGAACCCTGAGGCCTGGGAACATGACATCTGTTTAGATTGTGGAATACTGTGGCCTGGGAACATAACTGAGGATTGATTCTGGACCCCTGTGGACTGGGAACATGACTGAGGTTTTATTCTGGAACCCTGAGGCCTGGGAACATGACATCTGTTTAGATTGTGGAATACTGTGGCCTGGAAACATAACTGAGGATTGATTCTGGACCCCTGTGGACTGGGAACATGACTGAGGTTTTATTCTGGAACCCTGAGGCCTGTTAACATGACATGGGTGGATTCTGGAACCCTGTGTCCTGTTAACATGACATGGGTGGATTCTGGAACCCTGTGTCCTGTTAACATGACATGGGTGGATTCTGGAAACCTGGGTCCTGTTAACATGACATGGGTGGATTCTGGAACCCTGAGGCCTGGGAACATGACATCTGTTTAGATTGTGGAATACTGTGGCCTGGGAACTTGACTGAGCCTTGGTTCTGGACCCCTGTGGACTGGGAACATGACTGAGGTTTTATTCTGGAACCCTGAGGCCTGGGAACATGACATCTGTTTAGATTGGGGAATACTGTGGCCTGGGAACTTGACTGAGCCTTGGTTCTGGACCCCTGTGGACTGGGAACATGACTGAGGTTTTATTCTGGAACCCTGTGTCCTGTTAACATGACATGGGTGGATTCTGGAACCCTGTGTCCTGTTAACATGACATGGGTGGATTCTGGAACACTGAGGCCTGGGAACATGACATCTGTTTAGATTGTGGAATACTGTGGCCTGGGAACATAACTGAGCCTTGGTTCTGGACCCCTGTGGACTGGGAACATGACTGAGGTTTTATTCTGGAACCCTGAGGCCTGGGAACATGACATCTGTTTAGATTGTGGAATACTGTGGCCTGGGAACTTGACTGAGCCTTGGTTCTGGACCCCTGTGGACTGGGAACATGACTGAGGTTTTATTCTGGAACCCTGTGTCCTGTTAACATGACATGGGTGGATTCTGGAACCCTGGGTCCTGTTAACATGACATGGGTGGATTCTGGAACCCTGAGGCCTGGGAACATGACATCTGTTTAGATTGTGGAATACTGTGGCCTGGGAACTTGACTGAGCCTTGGTTCTGGACTCCTGTGGACTGGGAACATGACTGAGGTTTTATTCTGGAACCCTGAGGCCTGGGAACATGACATCTGTTTAGATTGTGGAATACTGTGGCCTGGGAACATAACTGAGGATTGATTCTGGACCCCTGTGGACTGGGAACATGACTGAGGTTTTATTCTGGAACCCTGAGGCCTGTTAACATGACATGGGTGGATTCTGGAACCCTGTGTCCTGTTAACATGACATGGCTGGATTCTGGAACCCTGTGTCCTGTTAACATGACATGGGTGGATTCTGGAACCCTGGGTCCTGTTAACATGACATGGGTGGATTCTGGAACCCTGAGGCCTGGGAACATGACATCTGTTTAGATTGTGGAATACTGTGGCCTGGGAACTTGACTGAGCCTTGGTTCTGGACCCCTGTGGACTGGGAACATGACTGAGGTTTTATTCTGGAACCCTGAGGCCTGGGAACATGACATCTGTTTAGATTGTGGAATACTGTGGCCTGGGAACATAACTGAGGATTGATTCTGGACCCCTGTGGACTGGGAACATGACTGAGGTTTTATTCTGGAACCCTGAGGCCTGTTAACATGACATGGGTGGATTCTGGAACCCTGTGTCCTGTTAACATGACATGGGTGGATTCTGGAACCCTGAGGCCTGGGAACATGACATCTTTTTAGATTGTGGAATACTGTGGCCTGGTAACATAACTGAGCCTTGGTTCTGGACCCCTGTGGACTGGGAACATGACTGAGGTTTTATTCTGGAACCCTGAGGCCTGGGAACATGACATCTGTTTAGATTGTGGAATACTGTGGCCTGGGAACTTGACTGAGCCTTGGTTCTGGACCCCTGTGGACTGGGAACATGACTGAGGTTTTATTCTGGAACCCTGTGTCTGTTAACATGACATGGGTGGATTCTGGAACCCTGGGTCCTGTTAACATGACATGGGTGGATTCTGGAACCCTGAGGCCTGGGAACATGACATCTGTTTAGATTGTGGAATACTGTGGCCTGGGAACATAACTGAGGATTGATTCTGGACCCCTGTGGACTGGGAACATGACTGAGGTTTTATTCTGGAACCCTGAGGCCTGGGAACATGACATCTGTTTAGATTGTGGAATACTGTGGCCTGGGAACTTGACTGAGCCTTGGTTCTGGACCCCTGTGGACTGGGAACATGACTGAGGTTTTATTCTGGAACCCTGTGTCCTGTTAACATGACATGGGTGGATTCTGGAACCCTGGGTCCTGTTAACATGACATGGGTGGATTCTGGAACCCTGAGGCCTGGGAACATGACATCTGTTTAGATTGTGGAATACTGTGGCCTGGGAACTTGACTGAGCCTTGGTTCTGGACCCCTGTGGACTGGGAACATGACTGAGGTTTTATTCTGGAACCCTGAGGCCTGGGAACATGACATCTGTTTAGATTGTGGAATACTGTGGCCTGGGAACTTGACTGAGCCTTGGTTCTGGACCCCTGTGGACTGGGAACATGACTGAGGTTTTATTCTGGAACCCTGAGGCCTGGGAACATGACATGGGTGGATTCTGGAACCCTGTGTCCTGTTAACATGACATGGGTGGATTCTGGAACCCTGAGGCCTGGGAACATGACATCTGTTTAGATTGTGGAATACTGTGGCCTGGGAACTTGACTGAGCCTTGGTTCTGGACCCCTGTGGACTGGGAACATGACTGAGGTTTTATTCTGGAACCCTGAGGCCTGGGAACATGACATCTGTTTAGATTGTGGAATACTGTGGCCTGGGAACTTGACTGAGCCTTGGTTCTGGACCCCTGTGGACTGGGAACATGACTGAGGTTTTATTCTGGAACCCTGTGTCCTGTTAACATGACATGGGTGGATTCTGGAACCCTGTGTCCTGTTAACATGACATGGGTGGATTCTGGAACCCTGAGGCCTGGGAACATGACATCTGTTTAGATTGTGGAATACTGTGGCCTGGGAACATAACTGAGCCTTGGTTCTGGACCCCTGTGGACTGGGAACATGACTGAGGTTTTATTCTGGAACCCTGAGGCCTGGGAACATGACATCTGTTTAGATTGTGGAATACTGTGGCCTGGGAACTTGACTGAGCCTTGGTTCTGGACCCCTGTGGACTGGGAACATGACTGAGGTTTTATTCTGGAACCCTGAGGCCTGGGAACATGACATCTGTTTAGATTGTGGAATACTGTGGCCTGGGAACTTGACTGAGCCTTGGTTCTGGACCCCTGTGGACTGGGAACATGACTGAGGTTTTATTCTGGAAGCCTGAGGCCTGGGAACATGACATGGGTGGATTCTGGAACCCTGGGTCCTGTTAACATGACATGGGTGGATTCTGGAACCCTGAGGCCTGGGAACATGACATCTGTTTAGATTGTGGAATACTGTGGCCTGGGAACTTGACTGAGCCTTGGTTCTGGACCCCTGTGGACTGGGAACATGACTGAGGTTTTATTCTGGAACCCTGAGGCCTGGGAACATGACATCTGTTTAGATTGTGGAATACTGTGGCCTGGAAACATAACTGAGGATTGATTCTGGACCCCTGTGGACTGGGAACATGACTGAGGTTTTATTCTGGAACCCTGAGGCCTGTTAACATGACATGGGTGGATTCTGGAACCCTGTGTCCTGTTAACATGACATGGGTGGATTCTGGAACCCTGTGTCCTGTTAACATGACATGGGTGGATTCTGGAAACCTGGGTCCTGTTAACATGACATGGGTGGATTCTGGAACCCTGAGGCCTGGGAACATGACATCTGTTTAGATTGTGGAATACTGTGGCCTGGGAACTTGACTGAGCCTTGGTTCTGGACCCCTGTGGACTGGGAACATGACTGAGGTTTTATTCTGGAACCCTGAGGCCTGGGAACATGACATCTGTTTAGATTGTGGAATACTGTGGCCTGGGAACTTGACTGAGCCTTGGTTCTGGACCCCTGTGGACTGGGAACATGACTGAGGTTTTATTCTGGAACCCTGTTTCCTGTTAACATGACATGGGTGGATTCTGGAACCCTGTGTCCTGTTAACATGTCATGGGTGGATTCTGGAACCCTGAGGCCTGGGAACATGACATCTGTTTAGATTGTGGAATACTGTGGCCTGGGAACTTGACTGAGCCTTGGTTCTGGACCCCTGTGGACTGGGAACATGACTGAGGTTTTATTCTGGAACCCTGTGTCCTGTTAACATGACATGGGTGGATTCTGGAACCCTGAGGCCTGGGAACATGACATCTGTTTAGATTGTGGAATACTGTGGCCTGGGAACATAACTGAGCCTTGGTTCTGGACCCCTGTGGACTGGGAACATGACTGAGGTTTTATTCTGGAACCCTGAGGCCTGGGAACATGACATCTGTTTAGATTGTGGAATACTGTGGCCTGGGAACATGACTGAGGATTGATTCTGGACCCCTGTGGACTGGGAACATGACTGAGGTTTTATTCTGGAACCCTGTGTCCTGTTAACATGACATGGGTGGATTCTGGAACACTGAGGCCTGGGAACATGACATCTGTTTAGATTGTGGAATACTGTGGCCTGGGAACATAACTGAGCCTTGGTTCTGGACCCCTGTGGACTGGGAACATGACTGAGGTTTTATTCTGGAACCCTGAGGCCTGGGAACATGACATCTGTTTAGATTGTGGAATACTGTGGCCTGGGAACTTGACTGAGCCTTGGTTCTGGACCCCTGTGGACTGGGAACATGACTGAGGTTTTATTCTGGAACCCTGTGTCCTGTTAACATGACATGGGTGGATTCTGGAACCCTGGGTCCTGTTAACATGACATGGGTGGATTCTGGAACCCTGAGGCCTGGGAACATGACATCTGTTTAGATTGTGGAATACTGTGGCCTGGGAACTTGACTGAGCCTTGGTTCTGGACCCCTGTGGACTGGGAACATGACTGAGGTTTTATTCTGGAACCCTGAGGCCTGGGAACATGACATCTGTTTAGATTGTGGAATACTGTGGCCTGGGAACTTGACTGAGCCTTGGTTCTGGACCCCTGTGGACTGGGAACATGACTGAGGTTTTATTCTGGAACCCTGAGGCCTGGGAACATGACATCTGTTTAGATTGTGGAATACTGTGGCCTGGGAACTTAACTGAGCCTTGGTTCTGGACCCCTGTGGACTGGGAACATGACTGAGGTTTTATTCTGGAACCCTGAGGCCTGGGAACATGACATCTGTTTAGATTGTGGAATACTGTGGCCTGGGAAATTGACTGAGCCTTGGTTCTGGACCCCTGTGGACTGGGAACATGACTGAGGTTTTATTCTGGAACCCTGAGGCCTGGGAACATGACATCTGTTTAGATTGTGGAATACTGTGGCCTGGGAACTTGACTGAGCCTTGGTTCTGGACCCCTGTGGACTGGGAACATGACTGAGGTTTTATTCTGGAACCCTGTGTCCTGTTAACATGACATGGGTGGATTCTGGAACCCTGGGTCCTGTTAACGTGACATGGGTGGATTCTGGAACCCTGAGGCCTGGGAACATGACATCTGTTTAGATTGTGGAATACTGTGGCCTGGGAACATAACTGAGGATTGATTCTGGACCCCTGTGGACTGGGAACATGACTGAGGTTTTATTCTGGAACCCTGAGGCCTGGGAACATGACATGGGTGGATTCTGGAACCCTGTGTCCTGTTAACATGACATGGGTGGATTCTGGAACCCTGAGGCCTGGGAACATGACATCTGTTTAGATTGTGGAATACTGTGGCCTGGGAACTTGACTGAGCCTTGGTTCTGGACCCCTGTGGACTGGGAACATGACTGAGGTTTTATTCTGGAACCCTGAGGCCTGGGAACATGACATCTGTTTAGATTGTGGAATACTGTGGCCTGGGAACTTGACTGAGCCTTGGTTCTGGACCCCTGTGGACTGGGAACATGACTGAGGTTTTATTCTGGAACCCTGTGTCCTGTTAACATGACATGGGTGGATTCTGGAACCCTGTGTCCTGTTAACATGACATGGGTGGATTCTGGAACCCTGAGGCCTGGGAACATGACATCTGTTTAGATTGTGGAATACTGTGGCCTGGGAACATAACTGAGCCTTGGTTCTGGACCCCTGTGGACTGGGAACATGACTGAGGTTTTATTCTGGAACCCTGAGGCCTGGGAACATGACATCTGTTTAGATTGTGGAATACTGTGGCCTGGGAACTTGACTGAGCCTTGGTTCTGGACCCCTGTGGACTGGGAACATGACTGAGGTTTTATTCTGGAAGCCTGAGGCCTGGGAACATGACATGGGTGGATTCTGGAACCCTGGGTCCTGTTAACATGACATGGGTGGATTCTGGAACCCTGAGGCCTGGGAACATGACATCTGTTTAGATTGTGGAATACTGTGGCCTAGGAACTTGACTGAGCCGTGGTTCTGGACCCCTGTGGACTGGGAACATGACTGAGGTTTTATTCTGGAACCCTGAGGCCTGGGAACATGACATCTGTTTAGATTGTGGAATACTGTGGCCTGGGAACATAACTGAGGATTGATTCTGGACCCCTGTGGACTGGGAACATGACTGAGGTTTTATTCTGGAACCCTGAGGCCTGGGAACATGACATCTGTTTAGATTGTGGAATACTGTGGCCTGGAAACATAACTGAGGATTGATTCTGGACCCCTGTGGACTGGGAACATGACTGAGGTTTTATTCTGGAACCCTGAGGCCTGTTAACATGACATGGGTGGATTCTGGAACCCTGTGTCCTGTTAACATGACATGGGTGGATTCTGGAAACCTGGGTCCTGTTAACATGACATGGGTGGATTCTGGAACCCTGAGGCCTGGGAACATGACATCTGTTTAGATTGTGGAATACTGTGGCCTGGGAACTTGACTGAGCCTTGGTTCTGGACCCCTGTGGACTGGGAACATGACTGAGGTTTTATTCTGGAACCCTGAGGCCTGGGAACATGACATCTGTTTAGATTGTGGAATACTGTGGCCTGGGAACTTGACTGAGCCTTGGTTCTGGACCCCTGTGGACTGGGAACATGACTGAGGTTTTATTCTGGAACCCTGTGTCCTGTTAACATGACATGGGTGGATTCTGGAACCCTGTGTCCTGTTAACATGACATGGGTGGATTCTGGAACACTGAGGCCTGGGAACATGACATCTGTTTAGATTGTGGAATACTGTGGCCTGGGAACATAACTGAGCCTTGGTTCTGGACCCCTGTGGACTGGGAACATGACTGAGGTTTTATTCTGGAACCCTGAGGCCTGGGAACATGACATCTGTTTAGATTGTGGAATACTGTGGCCTGGGAACTTGACTGAGCCTTGGTTCTGGACCCCTGTGGACTGGGAACATGACTGAGGTTTTATTCTGGAACCCTGTGTCCTGTTAACATGACATGGGTGGATTCTGGAACCCTGGGTCCTGTTAACATGACATGGGTGGATTCTGGAACCCTGAGGCCTGGGAACATGACATCTGTTTAGATTGTGGAATACTGTGGCCTGGGAACTTGACTGAGCCTTGGTTCTGGACCCCTGTGGACTGGGAACATGACTGAGGTTTTATTCTGGAACCCTGAGGCCTGGGAACATGACATCTGTTTAGATTGTGGAATACTGTGGCCTGGGAACTTGACTGAGCATTGGTTCTGGAACCCTGTGGACTGGGAACATGACTGAGGTTTTATTCTGGAACCCTGTGTCCTGTTAACATGACATGGGTGGATTCTGGAACCCTGTGTCCTGTTAACATGACATGGGTGGATTCTGGAACCCTGAGGCCTGGGAACATGACATCTGTTTAGATTGTGGAATACTGTGGCCTGGGAACATAACTGAGCCTTGGTTCTGGACCCCTGTGGACTGGGAACATGACTGAGGTTTTATTCTGGAACCCTGAGGCCTGGTAACATGACATCTGTTTAGATTGTGGAATACTGTGGCCTGGGAACTTGACTGAGCCTTGGTTCTGGACTCCTGTGGACTGGGAACATGACTGAGGTTTTATTCTGGAACCCTGAGGCCTGGGAACATGACATCTGTTTAGATTGTGGAATACTGTGGCCTGGGAACATAACTGAGGATTGATTCTGGACCCCTGTGGACTGGGAACATGACTGAGGTTTTATTCTGGAACCCTGAGGCCTGTTAACATGACATGGGTGGATTCTGGAACCCTGTGTCCTGTTAACATGACATGGGTGGATTCTGGAACCCTGTGTCCTGTTAACATGACATGGGTGGATTCTGGAACCCTGGGTCCTGTTAACATGACATGGGTGGATTCTGGAACCCTGAGGCCTGGGAACATGACATCTGTTTAGATTGTGGAATACTGTGGCCTGGGAACTTGACTGAGCCTTTGTTCTGGACCCCTGTGGACTGGGAACATGACTGAGGTTTTATTCTGGAACCCTGAGGCCTGTTAACATGACATGGGTGGATTCTGGAACCCTGTGTCCTGTTAACATGACATGGGTGGATTCTGGAACCCTGAGGCCTGGGAACATGACATCTTTTTAGATTGTGGAATACTGTGGCCTGGGAACATAACTGAGCCTTGGTTCTGGACCCCTGTGGACTGGGAACATGACTGAGGTTTTATTCTGGAACCCTGAGGCCTGGGAACATGACATCTGTTTAGATTGTGGAATACTGTGGCCTGGGAACTTGACTGAGCCTTGGTTCTGGACCCCTGTGGACTGGGAACATGACTGAGGTTTTATTCTGGAACCCTGTGTCTGTTAACATGACATGGGTGGATTCTGGAACCCTGGGTCCTGTTAACATGACATGGGTGGATTCTGGAACCCTGAGGCCTGGGAACATGACATCTGTTTAGATTGTGGAATACTGTGGCCTGGGAACATAACTGAGGATTGATTCTGGACCCCTGTGGACTGGGAACATGACTGAGGTTTTATTCTGGAACCCTGAGGCCTGGGAACATGACATCTGTTTAGATTGTGGAATACTGTGGCCTGGGAACTTGACTGAGCCTTGGTTCTGGACCCCTGTGGACTGGGAACATGACTGAGGTTTTATTCTGGAACCCTGTGTCCTGTTAACATGACATGGGTGGATTCTGGAACCCTGGGTCCTGTTAACATGACATGGGTGGATTCTGGAACCCTGAGGCCTGGGAACATGACATCTGTTTAGATTGTGGAATACTGTGGCCTGGGAACTTGACTGAGCCTTGGTTCTGGACCCCTGTGGACTGGGAACATGACTGAGATTTTATTCTGGAACCCTGAGGCCTGGGAACATGACATCTGTTTAGATTGTGGAATACTGTGGCCTGGGAACTTGACTGAGCCTTGGTTCTGGACCCCTGTGGACTGGGAACATGACTGAGGTTTTATTCTGGAACCCTGAGGCCTGGGAACATGACATCTGTTTAGATTGTGGAATACTGTGGCCTGGGAACTTGACTGAGCCTTGGTTCTGGACCCCTGTGGACTGGGAACATGACTGAGGTTTTATTCTGGAACCCTGAGGCCTGGGAACATGACATGGGTGGATTCTGGAACCCTGTGTCCTGTTAACATGACATGGGTGGATTCTGGAACCCTGAGGCCTGGGAACATGACATCTGTTTAGATTGTGGAATACTGTGGCCTGGGAACTTGACTGAGCCTTGGTTCTGGACCCCTGTGGACTGGGAACATGACTGAGGTTTTATTCTGGAACCCTGAGGCCTGGGAACATGACATCTGTTTAGATTGTGGAATACTGTGGCCTGGGAACTTGACTGAGCCTTGGTTCTGGACCCCTGTGGACTGGGAACATGACTGAGGTTTTATTCTGGAACCCTGTGTCCTGTTAACATGACATGGGTGGATTCTGGAACCCTGTGTCCTGTTAACATGACATGGGTGGATTCTGGAACCCTGAGGCCTGGGAACATGACATCTGTTTAGATTGTGGAATACTGTGGCCTGGGAACATAACTGAGCCTTGGTTCTGGACCCCTGTGGACTGGGAACATGACTGAGGTTTTATTCTGGAACCCTGAGGCCTGGGAACATGACATCTGTTTAGATTGTGGAATACTGTGGCCTGGGAACTTGACTGAGCCTTGGTTCTGGACCCCTGTGGACTGGGAACATGACTGAGGTTTTATTCTGGAACCCTGAGGCCTGGGAACATGACATCTGTTTAGATTGTGGAATACTGTGGCCTGGGAACTTGACTGAGCCTTGGTTCTGGACCCCTGTGGACTGGGAACATGACTGAGGTTTTATTCTGGAAGCCTGAGGCCTGGGAACATGACATGGGTGGATTCTGGAACCCTGGGTCCTGTTAACATGACATGGGTGGATTCTGGAACCCTGAGGCCTGGGAACATGACATCTGTTTAGATTGTGGAATACTGTGGCCTGGGAACTTGACTGAGCCTTGGTTCTGGACCCCTGTGGACTGGGAACATGACTGAGGTTTTATTCTGGAACCCTGAGGCCTGGGAACATGACATCTGTTTAGATTGTGGAATACTGTGGCCTGGAAACATAACTGAGGATTGATTCTGGACCCCTGTGGACTGGGAACATGACTGAGGTTTTATTCTGGAACCCTGAGGCCTGTTAACATGACATGGGTGGATTCTGGAACCCTGTGTCCTGTTAACATGACATGGGTGGATTCTGGAACCCTGTGTCCTGTTAACATGACATGGGTGGATTCTGGAAACCTGGGTCCTGTTAACATGACATGGGTGGATTCTGGAACCCTGAGGCCTGGGAACATGACATCTGTTTAGATTGTGGAATACTGTGGCCTGGGAACTTGACTGAGCCTTGGTTCTGGACCCCTGTGGACTGGGAACATGACTGAGGTTTTATTCTGGAACCCTGAGGCCTGGGAACATGACATCTGTTTAGATTGTGGAATACTGTGGCCTGGGAACTTGACTGAGCCTTGGTTCTGGACCCCTGTGGACTGGGAACATGACTGAGGTTTTATTCTGGAACCCTGTTTCCTGTTAACATGACATGGGTGGATTCTGGAACCCTGTGTCCTGTTAACATGTCATGGGTGGATTCTGGAACCCTGAGGCCTGGGAACATGACATCTGTTTAGATTGTGGAATACTGTGGCCTGGGAACTTGACTGAGCCTTGGTTCTGGACCCCTGTGGACTGGGAACATGACTGAGGTTTTATTCTGGAACCCTGTGTCCTGTTAACATGACATGGGTGGATTCTGGAACCCTGAGGCCTGGGAACATGACATCTGTTTAGATTGTGGAATACTGTGGCCTGGGAACATAACTGAGCCTTGGTTCTGGACCCCTGTGGACTGGGAACATGACTGAGGTTTTATTCTGGAACCCTGAGGCCTGGGAACATGACATCTGTTTAGATTGTGGAATACTGTGGCCTGGGAACATGACTGAGGATTGATTCTGGACCCCTGTGGACTGGGAACATGACTGAGGTTTTATTCTGGAACCCTGTGTCCTGTTAACATGACATGGGTGGATTCTGGAACACTGAGGCCTGGGAACATGACATCTGTTTAGATTGTGGAATACTGTGGCCTGGGAACATAACTGAGCCTTGGTTCTGGACCCCTGTGGACTGGGAACATGACTGAGGTTTTATTCTGGAACCCTGAGGCCTGGGAACATGACATCTGTTTAGATTGTGGAATACTGTGGCCTGGGAACTTGACTGAGCCTTGGTTCTGGACCCCTGTGGACTGGGAACATGACTGAGGTTTTATTCTGGAACCCTGTGTCCTGTTAACATGACATGGGTGGATTCTGGAACCCTGGGTCCTGTTAACATGACATGGGTGGATTCTGGAACCCTGAGGCCTGGGAACATGACATCTGTTTAGATTGTGGAATACTGTGGCCTGGGAACTTGACTGAGCCTTGGTTCTGGACCCCTGTGGACTGGGAACATGACTGAGGTTTTATTCTGGAACCCTGAGGCCTGGGAACATGACATCTGTTTAGATTGTGGAATACTGTGGCCTGGGAACTTGACTGAGCCTTGGTTCTGGACCCCTGTGGACTGGGAACATGACTGAGGTTTTATTCTGGAACCCTGAGGCCTGGGAACATGACATCTGTTTAGATTGTGGAATACTGTGGCCTGGGAACTTAACTGAGCCTTGGTTCTGGACCCCTGTGGACTGGGAACATGACTGAGGTTTTATTCTGGAACCCTGAGGCCTGGGAACATGACATCTGTTTAGATTGTGGAATACTGTGGCCTGGGAACTTGACTGAGCCTTGGTTCTGGACCCCTGTGGACTGGGAACATGACTGAGGTTTTATTCTGGAACCCTGTGTCCTGTTAACATGACATGGGTGGATTCTGGAACCCTGGGTCCTGTTAACGTGACATGGGTGGATTCTGGAACCCTGAGGCCTGGGAACATGACATCTGTTTAGATTGTGGAATACTGTGGCCTGGGAACATAACTGAGGATTGATTCTGGACCCCTGTGGACTGGGAACATGACTGAGGTTTTATTCTGGAACCCTGAGGCCTGGGAACATGACATCTGTTTAGATTGTGGAATACTGTGGCCTGGAAACATAACTGAGGATTGATTCTGGACCCCTGTGGACTGGGAACATGACTGAGGTTTTATTCTGGAACCCTGAGGCCTGTTAACATGACATGGGTGGATTCTGGAACCCTGTGTCCTGTTAACATGACATGGGTGGATTCTGGAACCCTGTGTCCTGTTAACATGACATGGGTGGATTCTGGAAACCTGGGTCCTGTTAACATGACATGGGTGGATTCTGGAACCCTGAGGCCTGGGAACATGACATCTGTTTAGATTGTGGAATACTGTGGCCTGGGAACTTGACTGAGCCTTGGTTCTGGACCCCTGTGGACTGGGAACATGACTGAGGTTTTATTCTGGAACCCTGTGTCCTGTTAACATGACATGGGTGGATTCTGGAACCCTGAGGCCTGGGAACATGACATCTGTTTAGATTGTGGAATACTGTGGCCTGGGAACATAACTGAGCCTTGGTTCTGGACCCCTGTGGACTGGGAACATGACTGAGGTTTTATTCTGGAACCCTGAGGCCTGGGAACATGACATCTGTTTAGATTGTGGAATACTGTGGCCTGGGAACATGACTGAGGATTGATTCTGGACCCCTGTGGACTGGGAACATGACTGAGGTTTTATTCTGGAACCCTGTGTCCTGTTAACATGACATGGGTGGATTCTGGAACACTGAGGCCTGGGAACATGACATCTGTTTAGATTGTGGAATACTGTGGCCTGGGAACATAACTGAGCCTTGGTTCTGGACCCCTGTGGACTGGGAACATGACTGAGGTTTTATTCTGGAACCCTGAGGCCTGGGAACATGACATCTGTTTAGATTGTGGAATACTGTGGCCTGGGAACTTGACTGAGCCTTGGTTCTGGACCCCTGTGGACTGGGAACATGACTGAGGTTTTATTCTGGAACCCTGTGTCCTGTTAACATGACATGGGTGGATTCTGGAACCCTGGGTCCTGTTAACATGACATGGGTGGATTCTGGAACCCTGAGGCCTGGGAACATGACATCTGTTTAGATTGTGGAATACTGTGGCCTGGGAACTTGACTGAGCCTTGGTTCTGGACCCCTGTGGACTGGGAACATGACTGAGGTTTTATTCTGGAACCCTGAGGCCTGGGAACATGACATCTGTTTAGATTGTGGAATACTGTGGCCTGGGAACTTGACTGAGCCTTGGTTCTGGACCCCTGTGGACTGGGAACATGACTGAGGTTTTATTCTGGAACCCTGAGGCCTGGGAACATGACATCTGTTTAGATTGTGGAATACTGTGGCCTGGGAACTTAACTGAGCCTTGGTTCTGGACCCCTGTGGACTGGGAACATGACTGAGGTTTTATTCTGGAACCCTGAGGCCTGGGAACATGACATCTGTTTAGATTGTGGAATACTGTGGCCTGGGAAATTGACTGAGCCTTGGTTCTGGACCCCTGTGGACTGGGAACATGACTGAGGTTTTATTCTGGAACCCTGAGGCCTGGGAACATGACATCTGTTTAGATTGTGGAATACTGTGGCCTGGGAACTTGACTGAGCCTTGGTTCTGGACCCCTGTGGACTGGGAACATGACTGAGGTTTTATTCTGGAACCCTGTGTCCTGTTAACATGACATGGGTGGATTCTGGAACCCTGGGTCCTGTTAACGTGACATGGGTGGATTCTGGAACCCTGAGGCCTGGGAACATGACATCTGTTTAGATTGTGGAATACTGTGGCCTGGGAACATAACTGAGGATTGATTCTGGACCCCTGTGGACTGGGAACATGACTGAGGTTTTATTCTGGAACCCTGAGGCCTGGGAACATGACATGGGTGGATTCTGGAACCCTGTGTCCTGTTAACATGACATGGGTGGATTCTGGAACCCTGAGGCCTGGGAACATGACATCTGTTTAGATTGTGGAATACTGTGGCCTGGGAACTTGACTGAGCCTTGGTTCTGGACCCCTGTGGACTGGGAACATGACTGAGGTTTTATTCTGGAACCCTGAGGCCTGGGAACATGACATCTGTTTAGATTGTGGAATACTGTGGCCTGGGAACTTGACTGAGCCTTGGTTCTGGACCCCTGTGGACTGGGAACATGACTGAGGTTTTATTCTGGAACCCTGTGTCCTGTTAACATGACATGGGTGGATTCTGGAACCCTGTGTCCTGTTAACATGACATGGGTGGATTCTGGAACCCTGAGGCCTGGGAACATGACATCTGTTTAGATTGTGGAATACTGTGGCCTGGGAACATAACTGAGCCTTGGTTCTGGACCCCTGTGGACTGGGAACATGACTGAGGTTTTATTCTGGAACCCTGAGGCCTGGGAACATGACATCTGTTTAGATTGTGGAATACTGTGGCCTGGGAACTTGACTGAGCCTTGGTTCTGGACCCCTGTGGACTGGGAACATGACTGAGGTTTTATTCTGGAAGCCTGAGGCCTGGGAACATGACATGGGTGGATTCTGGAACCCTGGGTCCTGTTAACATGACATGGGTGGATTCTGGAACCCTGAGGCCTGGGAACATGACATCTGTTTAGATTGTGGAATACTGTGGCCTAGGAACTTGACTGAGCCTTGGTTCTGGACCCCTGTGGACTGGGAACATGACTGAGGTTTTATTCTGGAAACCTGAGGCCTGGGAACATGACATCTGTTTAGATTGTGGAATACTGTGGCCTGGGAACATAACTGAGGATTGATTCTGGACCCCTGTGGACTGGGAACATGACTGAGGTTTTATTCTGGAACCCTGAGGCCTGGGAACATGACATCTGTTTAGATTGTGGAATACTGTGGCCTGGAAACATAACTGAGGATTGATTCTGGACCCCTGTGGACTGGGAACATGACTGAGGTTTTATTCTGGAACCCTGAGGCCTGTTAACATGACATGGGTGGATTCTGGAACCCTGTGTCCTGTTAACATGACATGGGTGGATTCTGGAACCCTGTGTCCTGTTAACATGACATGGGTGGATTCTGGAAACCTGGGTCCTGTTAACATGACATGGGTGGATTCTGGAACCCTGAGGCCTGGGAACATGACATCTGTTTAGATTGTGGAATACTGTGGCCTGGGAACTTGACTGAGCCTTGGTTCTGGACCCCTGTGGACTGGGAACATGACTGAGGTTTTATTCTGGAACCCTGAGGCCTGGGAACATGACATCTGTTTAGATTGTGGAATACTGTGGCCTGGGAACTTGACTGAGCCTTGGTTCTGGACCCCTGTGGACTGGGAACATGACTGAGGTTTTATTCTGGAACCCTGTGTCCTGTTAACATGACATGGGTGGATTCTGGAACCCTGTGTCCTGTTAACATGACATGGGTGGATTCTGGAACCCTGAGGCCTGGGAACATGACATCTGTTTAGATTGTGGAATACTGTGGCCTGGGAACTTGACTGAGCCTTGGTTCTGGACCCCTGTGGACTGGGAACATGACTGAGGTTTTATTCTGGAACCCTGAGGCCTGGGAACATGACATCTGTTTAGATTGTGGAATACTGTGGCCTGGGAACTTGACTGAGCCTTGGTTCTGGAACCCTGTGGACTGGGAACATGACTGAGGTTTTATTCTGGAACCCTGTGTCCTGTTAACATGACATGGGTGGATTCTGGAACCCTGTGTCCTGTTAACATGACATGGGTGGATTCTGGAACCCTGAGGCCTGGGAACATGACATCTGTTTAGATTGTGGAATACTGTGGCCTGGGAACATAACTGAGCCTTGGTTCTGGACCCCTGTGGACTGGGAACATGACTGAGGTTTTATTCTGGAACCCTGAGGCCTGGTAACATGACATCTGTTTAGATTGTGGAATACTGTGGCCTGGGAACTTGACTGAGCCTTGGTTCTGGACTCCTGTGGACTGGGAACATGACTGAGGTTTTATTCTGGAACCCTGAGGCCTGGGAACATGACATCTGTTTAGATTGTGGAATACTGTGGCCTGGGAACATAACTGAGGATTGATTCTGGACCCCTGTGGACTGGGAACATGACTGAGGTTTTATTCTGGAACCCTGAGGCCTGTTAACATGACATGGGTGGATTCTGGAACCCTGTGTCCTGTTAACATGACATGGGTGGATTCTGGAACCCTGTGTCCTGTTAACATGACATGGGTGGATTCTGGAACCCTGGGTCCTGTTAACATGACATGGGTGGATTCTGGAACCCTGAGGCCTGGGAACATGACATCTGTTTAGATTGTGGAATACTGTGGCCTGGGAACTTGACTGAGCCTTTGTTCTGGACCCCTGTGGACTGGGAACATGACTGAGGTTTTATTCTGGAACCCTGAGGCCTGGGAACATGACATCTGTTTAGATTGTGGAATACTGTGGCCTGGGAACATAACTGAGGATTGATTCTGGACCCCTGTGGACTGGGAACATGACTGAGGTTTTATTCTGGAACCCTGAGGCCTGTTAACATGACATGGGTGGATTCTGGAACCCTGTGTCCTGTTAACATGACATGGGTGGATTCTGGAACCCTGAGGCCTGGGAACATGACATCTGTTTAGATTGTGGAATACTGTGGCCTGGGAACATAACTGAGCCTTGGTTCTGGACTCCTGTGGACTGGGAACATGACTGAGGTTTTATTCTGGAACCCTGAGGCCTGGTAACATGACATCTGTTTAGATTGTGGAATACTGTGGCCTGGGAACTTGACTGAGCCTTGGTTCTGGACTCCTGTGGACTGGGAACATGACTGAGGTTTTATTCTGGAACCCTGAGGCCTGGGAACATGACATCTGTTTAGATTGTGGAATACTGTGGCCTGGGAACATAACTGAGGATTGATTCTGGACCCCTGTGGACTGGGAACATGACTGAGGTTTTATTCTGGAACCCTGAGGCCTGTTAACATGACATGGGTGGATTCTGGAACCCTGTGTCCTGTTAACATGACATGGGTGGATTCTGGAACCCTGTGTCCTGTTAACATGACATGGGTGGATTCTGGAACCCTGGGTCCTGTGAACATGACATGGGTGGATTCTGGAACCCTGAGGCCTGGGAACATGACATCTGTTTAGATTGTGGAATACTGTGGCCTGGGAACTTGACTGAGCCTTTGTTCTGGACCCCTGTGGACTGGGAACATGACTGAGGTTTTATTCTGGAACCCTGAGGCCTGGGAACATGACATCTGTTTAGATTGTGGAATACTGTGGCCTGGGAACATAACTGAGGATTGATTCTGGACCCCTGTGGACTGGGAACATGACTGAGGTTTTATTCTGGAACCCTGAGGCCTGTTAACATGACATGGGTGGATTCTGGAACCCTGTGTCCTGTTAACATGACATGGGTGGATTCTGGAACCCTGAGGCCTGGGAACATGACATCTGTTTAGATTGTGGAATACTGTGGCCTGGGAACATAACTGAGCCTTGGTTCTGGACCCCTGTGGACTGGGAACATGACTGAGGTTTTATTCTGGAACCCTGAGGCCTGGGAACATGACATCTGTTTAGATTGTGGAATACTGTGGCCTGGGAACTTGACTGAGCCTTGGTTCTGGACCCCTGTGGACTGGGAACATGACTGAGGTTTTATTCTGGAACCCTGTGTCTGTTAACATGACATGGGTGGATTCTGGAACCCTGGGTCCTGTTAACATGACATGGGTGGATTCTGGAACCCTGAGGCCTGGGAACATGACATCTGTTTAGATTGTGGAATACTGTGGCCTGGGAACATAACTGAGGATTGATTCTGGACCCCTGTGGACTGGGAACATGACTGAGGTTTTATTCTGGAACCCTGAGGCCTGGGAACATGACATCTGTTTAGATTGTGGAATACTGTGGCCTGGGAACTTGACTGAGCCTTGGTTCTGGACCCCTGTGGACTGGGAACATGACTGAGGTTTTATTCTGGAACCCTGTGTCCTGTTAACATGACATGGGTGGATTCTGGAACCCTGGGTCCTGTTAACATGACATGGGTGGATTCTGGAACCCTGAGGCCTGGGAACATGACATCTGTTTAGATTGTGGAATACTGTGGCCTGGGAACTTGACTGAGCCTTGGTTCTGGACCCCTGTGGACTGGGAACATGACTGAGGTTTTATTCTGGAACCCTGAGGCCTGGGAACATGACATCTGTTTAGATTGTGGAATACTGTGGCCTGGGAACTTGACTGAGCCTTGGTTCTGGAACCCTGTGGACTGGGAACATGACTGAGGTTTTATTCTGGAACCCTGTGTCCTGTTAACATGACATGGGTGGATTCTGGAACCCTGTGTCCTGTTAACATGACATGGGTGGATTCTGGAACCCTGAGGCCTGGGAACATGACATCTGTTTAGATTGTGGAATACTGTGGCCTGGGAACATAACTGAGCCTTGGTTCTGGACCCCTGTGGACTGGGAACATGACTGAGGTTTTATTCTGGAACCCTGAGGCCTGGTAACATGACATCTGTTTAGATTGTGGAATACTGTGGCCTGGGAACTTGACTGAGCCTTGGTTCTGGACTCCTGTGGACTGGGAACATGACTGAGGTTTTATTCTGGAACCCTGAGGCCTGGGAACATGACATCTGTTTAGATTGTGGAATACTGTGGCCTGGGAACATAACTGAGGATTGATTCTGGACCCCTGTGGACTGGGAACATGACTGAGGTTTTATTCTGGAACCCTGAGGCCTGTTAACATGACATGGGTGGATTCTGGAACCCTGTGTCCTGTTAACATGACATGGGTGGATTCTGGAACCCTGTGTCCTGTTAACATGACATGGGTGGATTCTGGAACCCTGGGTCCTGTTAACATGACATGGGTGGATTCTGGAACCCTGAGGCCTGGGAACATGACATCTGTTTAGATTGTGGAATACTGTGGCCTGGGAACTTGACTGAGCCTTGGTTCTGGACTCCTGTGGACTGGGAACATGACTGAGGTTTTATTCTGGAACCCTGAGGCCTGGGAACATGACATCTGTTTAGATTGTGGAATACTGTGGCCTGGGAACATAACTGAGGATTGATTCTGGACCCCTGTGGACTGGGAACATGACTGAGGTTTTATTCTGGAACCCTGAGGCCTGTTAACATGACATGGGTGGATTCTGGAACCCTGTGTCCTGTTAACATGACATGGGTGGATTCTGGAACCCTGTGTCCTGTTAACATGACATGGGTGGATTCTGGAACCCTGGGTCCTGTTAACATGACATGGGTGGATTCTGGAACCCTGAGGCCTGGGAACATGACATCTGTTTAGATTGTGGAATACTGTGGCCTGGGAACTTGACTGAGCCTTTGTTCTGGACCCCTGTGGACTGGGAACATGACTGAGGTTTTATTCTGGAACCCTGAGGCCTGGGAACATGACATCTGTTTAGATTGTGGAATACTGTGGCCTGGGAACATAACTGAGGATTGATTCTGGACCCCTGTGGACTGGGAACATGACTGAGGTTTTATTCTGGAACCCTGAGGCCTGTTAACATGACATGGGTGGATTCTGGAACCCTGTGTCCTGTTAACATGACATGGGTGGATTCTGGAACCCTGAGGCCTGGGAACATGACATCTGTTTAGATTGTGGAATACTGTGGCCTGGGAACATAACTGAGCCTTGGTTCTGGACCCCTGTGGACTGGGAACATGACTGAGGTTTTATTCTGGAACCCTGAGGCCTGGGAACATGACATCTGTTTAGATTGTGGAATACTGTGGCCTGGGAACTTGACTGAGCCTTGGTTCTGGACCCCTGTGGACTGGGAACATGACTGAGGTTTTATTCTGGAACCCTGTGTCTGTTAACATGACATGGGTGGATTCTGGAACCCTGGGTCCTGTTAACATGACATGGGTGGATTCTGGAACCCTGAGGCCTGGGAACATGACATCTGTTTAGATTGTGGAATACTGTGGCCTGGGAACATAACTGAGGATTGATTCTGGACCCCTGTGGACTGGGAACATGACTGAGGTTTTATTCTGGAACCCTGAGGCCTGGGAACATGACATCTGTTTAGATTGTGGAATACTGTGGCCTGGGAACTTGACTGAGCCTTGGTTCTGGACCCCTGTGGACTGGGAACATGACTGAGGTTTTATTCTGGAACCCTGTGTCCTGTTAACATGACATGGGTGGATTCTGGAACCCTGGGTCCTGTTAACATGACATGGGTGGATTCTGGAACCCTGAGGCCTGGGAACATGACATCTGTTTAGATTGTGGAATACTGTGGCCTGGGAACTTGACTGAGCCTTGGTTCTGGACCCCTGTGGACTGGGAACATGACTGAGGTTTTATTCTGGAACCCTGAGGCCTGGGAACATGACATCTGTTTAGATTGTGGAATACTGTGGCCTGGGAACTTGACTGAGCCTTGGTTCTGGAACCCTGTGGACTGGGAACATGACTGAGGTTTTATTCTGGAACCCTGTGTCCTGTTAACATGACATGGGTGGATTCTGGAACCCTGTGTCCTGTTAACATGACATGGGTGGATTCTGGAACCCTGAGGCCTGGGAACATGACATCTGTTTAGATTGTGGAATACTGTGGCCTGGGAACATAACTGAGCCTTGGTTCTGGACCCCTGTGGACTGGGAACATGACTGAGGTTTTATTCTGGAACCCTGAGGCCTGGTAACATGACATCTGTTTAGATTGTGGAATACTGTGGCCTGGGAACTTGACTGAGCCTTGGTTCTGGACTCCTGTGGACTGGGAACATGACTGAGGTTTTATTCTGGAACCCTGAGGCCTGGGAACATGACATCTGTTTAGATTGTGGAATACTGTGGCCTGGGAACATAACTGAGGATTGATTCTGGACCCCTGTGGACTGGGAACATGACTGAGGTTTTATTCTGGAACCCTGAGGCCTGTTAACATGACATGGGTGGATTCTGGAACCCTGTGTCCTGTTAACATGACATGGGTGGATTCTGGAACCCTGTGTCCTGTTAACATGACATGGGTGGATTCTGGAACCCTGGGTCCTGTTAACATGACATGGGTGGATTCTGGAACCCTGAGGCCTGGGAACATGACATCTGTTTAGATTGTGGAATACTGTGGCCTGGGAACTTGACTGAGCCTTTGTTCTGGACCCCTGTGGACTGGGAACATGACTGAGGTTTTATTCTGGAACCCTGAGGCCTGGGAACATGACATCTGTTTAGATTGTGGAATACTGTGGCTTGGGAACATAACTGAGGATTGATTCTGGACCCCTGTGGACTGGGAACATGACTGAGGTTTTATTCTGGAACCCTGAGGCCTGTTAACATGACATGGGTGGATTCTGGAACCCTGTGTCCTGTTAACATGACATGGGTGGATTCTGGAACCCTGTGTCCTGTTAACATGACATGGGTGGATTCTGGAACCCTGGGTCCTGTTAACATGACATGGGTGGATTCTGGAACCCTGAGGCCTGGGAACATGACATCTGTTTAGATTGTGGAATACTGTGGCCTGGGAACTTGACTGAGCCTTTGTTCTGGACCCCTGTGGACTGGGAACATGACTGAGGTTTTATTCTGGAACCCTGAGGCCTGGGAACATGACATCTGTTTAGATTGTGGAATACTGTGGCCTGGGAACATAACTGAGGATTGATTCTGGACCCCTGTGGACTGGGAACATGACTGAGGTTTTATTCTGGAACCCTGAGGCCTGTTAACATGACATGGGTGGATTCTGGAACCCTGTGTCCTGTTAACATGACATGGGTGGATTCTGGAACCCTGAGGCCTGGGAACATGACATCTGTTTAGATTGTGGAATACTGTGGCCTGGGAACATAACTGAGCCTTGGTTCTGGACCCCTGTGGACTGGGAACATGACTGAGGTTTTATTCTGGAACCCTGAGGCCTGGGAACATGACATCTGTTTAGATTGTGGAATACTGTGGCCTGGGAACTTGACTGAGCCTTGGTTCTGGACCCCTGTGGACTGGGAACATGACTGAGGTTTTATTCTGGAACCCTGTGTCTGTTAACATGACATGGGTGGATTCTGGAACCCTGGGTCCTGTTAACATGACATGGGTGGATTCTGGAACCCTGAGGCCTGGGAACATGACATCTGTTTAGATTGTGGAATACTGTGGCCTGGGAACATAACTGAGGATTGATTCTGGACCCCTGTGGACTGGGAACATGACTGAGGTTTTATTCTGGAACCCTGAGGCCTGGGAACATGACATCTGTTTAGATTGTGGAATACTGTGGCCTGGGAACTTGACTGAGCCTTGGTTCTGGACCCCTGTGGACTGGGAACATGACTGAGGTTTTATTCTGGAACCCTGTGTCCTGTTAACATGACATGGGTGGATTCTGGAACCCTGGGTCCTGTTAACATGACATGGGTGGATTCTGGAACCCTGAGGCCTGGGAACATGACATCTGTTTAGATTGTGGAATACTGTGGCCTGGGAACTTGACTGAGCCTTGGTTCTGGACCCCTGTGGACTGGGAACATGACTGAGATTTTATTCTGGAACCCTGAGGCCTGGGAACATGACATCTGTTTAGATTGTGGAATACTGTGGCCTGGGAACTTGACTGAGCCTTGGTTCTGGACCCCTGTGGACTGGGAACATGACTGAGGTTTTATTCTGGAACCCTGAGGCCTGGGAACATGACATCTGTTTAGATTGTGGAATACTGTGGCCTGGGAACTTGACTGAGCCTTGGTTCTGGACCCCTGTGGACTGGGAACATGACTGAGGTTTTATTCTGGAACCCTGAGGCCTGGGAACATGACATCTGTTTAGATTGTGGAATACTGTGGCCTGGGAACTTGACTGAGCCTTGGTTCTGGACCCCTGTGGACTGGGAACATGACTGAGGTTTTATTCTGGAACCCTGTGTCCTGTTAACATGACATGGGTGGATTCTGGAACCCTGGGTCCTGTTAACATGACATGGGTGGATTCTGGAACCCTGAGGCCTGGGAACATGACATCTGTTTAGATTGTGGAATACTGTGGCCTGGGAACTTGACTGAGCCTTGGTTCTGGACCCCTGTGGACTGGGAACATGACTGAGGTTTTATTCTGGAACCCTGAGGCCTGGGAACATGACATCTGTTTAGATTGTGGAATACTGTGGCCTGGGAACTTGACTGAGCCTTGGTTCTGGACCCCTGTGGACTGGGAACATGACTGAGGTTTTATTCTGGAACCCTGAGGCCTGGGAACATGACATCTGTTTAGATTGTGGAATACTGTGGCCTGGGAACTTGACTGAGCCTTGGTTCTGGACCCCTGTGGACTGGGAACATGACTGAGGTTTTATTCTGGAACCCTGAGGCCTGGGAACATGACATCTGTTTAGATTGTGGAATACTGTGGCCTGGGAACTTGACTGAGCCTTGGTTCTGGACCCCTGTGGACTGGGAACATGACTGAGGTTTTATTCTGGAACCCTGAGGCCTGGGAACATGACATCTGTTTAGATTGTGGAATACTGTGGCCTGCGAATTTGACTGAGCCTTGGTTCTGGACCCCTGTGGACTGGGAACATGACTGAGGTTTTATTCTGGAACGCTGTGTCCTGTTAACATGACATGGGTGGATTCTGGAACCCTGGGTCCTGTTAACATGACATGGGTGGATTCTGGAACCCTGAGGCCTGGGAACATGACATCTGTTTAGATTGTGGAATACTGTGGCCTGGAAACATAACTGAGGATTGATTCTGGACCCCTGTGGACTGGGAACATGACTGAGGTTTTATTCTGGAACCCTGAGGCCTGTTAACATGACATGGGTGGATTCTGGAACCCTGTGTCCTGTTAACATGACATGGGTGGATTCTGGAACCCTGTGTCCTGTTAACATGACATGGGTGGATTCTGGAAACCTGGGTCCTGTTAACATGACATGGGTGGATTCTGGAACCCTGAGGCCTGGGAACATGACATCTGTTTAGATTGTGGAATACTGTGGCCTGGGAACTTGACTGAGCCTTGGTTCTGGACCCCTGTGGACTGGGAACATGACTGAGGTTTTATTCTGGAACCCTGAGGCCTGGGAACATGACATCTGTTTAGATTGTGGAATACTGTGGCCTGGGAACTTGACTGAGCCTTGGTTCTGGACCCCTGTGGACTGGGAACATGACTGAGGTTTTATTCTGGAACCCTGTGTCCTGTTAACATGACATGGGTGGATTCTGGAACCCTGTGTCCTGTTAACATGACATGGGTGGATTCTGGAACACTGAGGCCTGGGAACATGACATCTGTTTAGATTGTGGAATACTGTGGCCTGGGAACATAACTGAGCCTTGGTTCTGGACCCCTGTGGACTGGGAACATGACTGAGGTTTTATTCTGGAACCCTGAGGCCTGGGAACATGACATCTGTTTAGATTGTGGAATACTGTGGCCTGGGAACTTGACTGAGCCTTGGTTCTGGACCCCTGTGGACTGGGAACATGACTGAGGTTTTATTCTGGAACCCTGTGTCCTGTTAACATGACATGGGTGGATTCTGGAACCCTGTGTCCTGTTAACATGACATGGGTGGATTCTGGAACCCTGAGGCCTGGGAACATGACATCTGTTTAGATTGTGGAATACTGTGGCCTGGGAACTTGACTGAGCCTTGGTTCTGGACCCCTGTGGACTGGGAACATGACTGAGGTTTTATTCTGGAACCCTGAGGCCTGGGAACATGACATCTGTTTAGATTGTGGAATACTGTGGCCTGGGAACTTGACTGAGCCTTGGTTCTGGAACCCTGTGGACTGGGAACATGACTGAGGTTTTATTCTGGAACCCTGTGTCCTGTTAACATGACATGGGTGGATTCTGGAACCCTGTGTCCTGTTAACATGACATGGGTGGATTCTGGAACCCTGAGGCCTGGGAACATGACATCTGTTTAGATTGTGGAATACTGTGGCCTGGGAACATAACTGAGCCTTGGTTCTGGACCCCTGTGGACTGGGAACATGACTGAGGTTTTATTCTGGAACCCTGAGGCCTGGTAACATGACATCTGTTTAGATTGTGGAATACTGTGGCCTGGGAACTTGACTGAGCCTTGGTTCTGGACTCCTGTGGACTGGGAACATGACTGAGGTTTTATTCTGGAACCCTGAGGCCTGGGAACATGACATCTGTTTAGATTGTGGAATACTGTGGCCTGGGAACATAACTGAGGATTGATTCTGGACCCCTGTGGACTGGGAACATGACTGAGGTTTTATTCTGGAACCCTGAGGCCTGTTAACATGACATGGGTGGATTCTGGAACCCTGTGTCCTGTTAACATGACATGGGTGGATTCTGGAACCCTGTGTCCTGTTAACATGACATGGGTGGATTCTGGAACCCTGGGTCCTGTTAACATGACATGGGTGGATTCTGGAACCCTGAGGCCTGGGAACATGACATCTGTTTAGATTGTGGAATACTGTGGCCTGGGAACTTGACTGAGCCTTTGTTCTGGACCCCTGTGGACTGGGAACATGACTGAGGTTTTATTCTGGAACCCTGAGGCCTGGGAACATGACATCTGTTTAGATTGTGGAATACTGTGGCCTGGGAACATAACTGAGGATTGATTCTGGACCCCTGTGGACTGGGAACATGACTGAGGTTTTATTCTGGAACCCTGAGGCCTGTTAACATGACATGGGTGGATTCTGGAACCCTGTGTCCTGTTAACATGACATGGGTGGATTCTGGAACCCTGAGGCCTGGGAACATGACATCTGTTTAGATTGTGGAATACTGTGGCCTGGGAACATAACTGAGCCTTGGTTCTGGACTCCTGTGGACTGGGAACATGACTGAGGTTTTATTCTGGAACCCTGAGGCCTGGTAACATGACATCTGTTTAGATTGTGGAATACTGTGGCCTGGGAACTTGACTGAGCCTTGGCTCTGGACTCCTGTGGACTGGGAACATGACTGAGGTTTTATTCTGGAACCCTGAGGCCTGGGAACATGACATCTGTTTAGATTGTGGAATACTGTGGCCTGGGAACATAACTGAGGATTGATTCTGGACCCCTGTGGACTGGGAACATGACTGAGGTTTTATTCTGGAACCCTGAGGCCTGTTAACATGACATGGGTGGATTCTGGAACCCTGTGTCCTGTTAACATGACATGGGTGGATTCTGGAACCCTGTGTCCTGTTAACATGACATGGGTGGATTCTGGAACCCTGGGTCCTGTGAACATGACATGGGTGGATTCTGGAACCCTGAGGCCTGGGAACATGACATCTGTTTAGATTGTGGAATACTGTGGCCTGGGAACTTGACTGAGCCTTTGTTCTGGACCCCTGTGGACTGGGAACATGACTGAGGTTTTATTCTGGAACCCTGAGGCCTGGGAACATGACATCTGTTTAGATTGTGGAATACTGTGGCCTGGGAACATAACTGAGGATTGATTCTGGACCCCTGTGGACTGGGAACATGACTGAGGTTTTATTCTGGAACCCTGAGGCCTGTTAACATGACATGGGTGGATTCTGGAACCCTGTGTCCTGTTAACATGACATGGGTGGATTCTGGAACCCTGAGGCCTGGGAACATGACATCTGTTTAGATTGTGGAATACTGTGGCCTGGGAACATAACTGAGCCTTGGTTCTGGACCCCTGTGGACTGGGAACATGACTGAGGTTTTATTCTGGAACCCTGAGGCCTGGGAACATGACATCTGTTTAGATTGTGGAATACTGTGGCCTGGGAACTTGACTGAGCCTTGGTTCTGGACCCCTGTGGACTGGGAACATGACTGAGGTTTTATTCTGGAACCCTGTGTCTGTTAACATGACATGGGTGGATTCTGGAACCCTGGGTCCTGTTAACATGACATGGGTGGATTCTGGAACCCTGAGGCCTGGGAACATGACATCTGTTTAGATTGTGGAATACTGTGGCCTGGGAACATAACTGAGGATTGATTCTGGACCCCTGTGGACTGGGAACATGACTGAGGTTTTATTCTGGAACCCTGAGGCCTGGGAACATGACATCTGTTTAGATTGTGGAATACTGTGGCCTGGGAACTTGACTGAGCCTTGGTTCTGGACCCCTGTGGACTGGGAACATGACTGAGGTTTTATTCTGGAACCCTGTGTCCTGTTAACATGACATGGGTGGATTATGGAACCCTGGGTCCTGTTAACATGACATGGGTGGATTCTGGAACCCTGAGGCCTGGGAACATGACATCTGTTTAGATTGTGGAATACTGTGGCCTGGGAACTTGACTGAGCCTTGGTTCTGGACCCCTGTGGACTGGGAACATGACTGAGGTTTTATTCTGGAACCCTGAGGCCTGGGAACATGACATCTGTTTAGATTGTGGAATACTGTGGCCTGGGAACTTGACTGAGCCTTGGTTCTGGAACCCTGTGGACTGGGAACATGACTGAGGTTTTATTCTGGAACCCTGTGTCCTGTTAACATGACATGGGTGGATTCTGGAACCCTGTGTCCTGTTAACATGACATGGGTGGATTCTGGAACCCTGAGGCCTGGGAACATGACATCTGTTTAGATTGTGGAATACTGTGGCCTGGGAACATAACTGAGCCTTGGTTCTGGACCCCTGTGGACTGGGAACATGACTGAGGTTTTATTCTGGAACCCTGAGGCCTGGTAACATGACATCTGTTTAGATTGTGGAATACTGTGGCCTGGGAACTTGACTGAGCCTTGGTTCTGGACTCCTGTGGACTGGGAACATGACTGAGGTTTTATTCTGGAACCCTGAGGCCTGGGAACATGACATCTGTTTAGATTGTGGAATACTGTGGCCTGGGAACATAACTGAGGATTGATTCTGGACCCCTGTGGACTGGGAACATGACTGAGGTTTTATTCTGGAACCCTGAGGCCTGTTAACATGACATGGGTGGATTCTGGAACCCTGTGTCCTGTTAACATGACATGGGTGGATTCTGGAACCCTGTGTCCTGTTAACATGACATGGGTGGATTCTGGAACCCTGGGTCCTGTTAACATGACATGGGTGGATTCTGGAACCCTGAGGCCTGGGAACATGACATCTGTTTAGATTGTGGAATACTGTGGCCTGGGAACTTGACTGAGCCTTGGTTCTGGACTCCTGTGGACTGGGAACATGACTGAGGTTTTATTCTGGAACCCTGAGGCCTGGGAACATGACATCTGTTTAGATTGTGGAATACTGTGGCCTGGGAACATAACTGAGGATTGATTCTGGACCCCTGTGGACTGGGAACATGACTGAGGTTTTATTCTGGAACCCTGAGGCCTGTTAACATGACATGGGTGGATTCTGGAACCCTGTGTCCTGTTAACATGACATGGGTGGATTCTGGAACCCTGTGTCCTGTTAACATGACATGGGTGGATTCTGGAACCCTGGGTCCTGTTAACATGACATGGGTGGATTCTGGAACCCTGAGGCCTGGGAACATGACATCTGTTTAGATTGTGGAATACTGTGGCCTGGGAACTTGACTGAGCCTTGGTTCTGGACCCCTGTGGACTGGGAACATGACTGAGGTTTTATTCTGGAACCCTGAGGCCTGGGAACATGACATCTGTTTAGATTGTGGAATACTGTGGCCTGCGAATTTGACTGAGCCTTGGTTCTGGACCCCTGTGGACTGGGAACATGACTGAGGTTTTATTCTGGAACGCTGTGTCCTGTTAACATGACATGGGTGGATTCTGGAACCCTGGGTCCTGTTAACATGACATGGGTGGATTCTGGAACCCTGAGGCCTGGGAACATGACATCTGTTTAGATTGTGGAATACTGTGGCCTGGAAACATAACTGAGGATTGATTCTGGACCCCTGTGGACTGGGAACATGACTGAGGTTTTATTCTGGAACCCTGAGGCCTGTTAACATGACATGGGTGGATTCTGGAACCCTGTGTCCTGTTAACATGACATGGGTGGATTCTGGAACCCTGTGTCCTGTTAACATGACATGGGTGGATTCTGGAAACCTGGGTCCTGTTAACATGACATGGGTGGATTCTGGAACCCTGAGGCCTGGGAACATGACATCTGTTTAGATTGTGGAATACTGTGGCCTGGGAACTTGACTGAGCCTTGGTTCTGGACCCCTGTGGACTGGGAACATGACTGAGGTTTTATTCTGGAACCCTGAGGCCTGGGAACATGACATCTGTTTAGATTGTGGAATACTGTGGCCTGGGAACTTGACTGAGCCTTGGTTCTGGACCCCTGTGGACTGGGAACATGACTGAGGTTTTATTCTGGAACCCTGTGTCCTGTTAACATGACATGGGTGGATTCTGGAACCCTGTGTCCTGTTAACATGACATGGGTGGATTCTGGAACACTGAGGCCTGGGAACATGACATCTGTTTAGATTGTGGAATACTGTGGCCTGGGAACATAACTGAGCCTTGGTTCTGGACCCCTGTGGACTGGGAACATGACTGAGGTTTTATTCTGGAACCCTGAGGCCTGGGAACATGACATCTGTTTAGATTGTGGAATACTGTGGCCTGGGAACTTGACTGAGCCTTGGTTCTGGACCCCTGTGGACTGGGAACATGACTGAGGTTTTATTCTGGAACCCTGTGTCCTGTTAACATGACATGGGTGGATTCTGGAACCCTGTGTCCTGTTAACATGACATGGGTGGATTCTGGAACCCTGAGGCCTGGGAACATGACATCTGTTTAGATTGTGGAATACTGTGGCCTGGGAACTTGACTGAGCCTTGGTTCTGGACCCCTGTGGACTGGGAACATGACTGAGGTTTTATTCTGGAACCCTGAGGCCTGGGAACATGACATCTGTTTAGATTGTGGAATACTGTGGCCTGGGAACTTGACTGAGCCTTGGTTCTGGAACCCTGTGGACTGGGAACATGACTGAGGTTTTATTCTGGAACCCTGTGTCCTGTTAACATGACATGGGTGGATTCTGGAACCCTGTGTCCTGTTAACATGACATGGGTGGATTCTGGAACCCTGAGGCCTGGGAACATGACATCTGTTTAGATTGTGGAATACTGTGGCCTGGGAACATAACTGAGCCTTGGTTCTGGACCCCTGTGGACTGGGAACATGACTGAGGTTTTATTCTGGAACCCTGAGGCCTGGTAACATGACATCTGTTTAGATTGTGGAATACTGTGGCCTGGGAACTTGACTGAGCCTTGGTTCTGGACTCCTGTGGACTGGGAACATGACTGAGGTTTTATTCTGGAACCCTGAGGCCTGGGAACATGACATCTGTTTAGATTGTGGAATACTGTGGCCTGGGAACATAACTGAGGATTGATTCTGGACCCCTGTGGACTGGGAACATGACTGAGGTTTTATTCTGGAACCCTGAGGCCTGTTAACATGACATGGGTGGATTCTGGAACCCTGTGTCCTGTTAACATGACATGGGTGGATTCTGGAACCCTGTGTCCTGTTAACATGACATGGGTGGATTCTGGAACCCTGGGTCCTGTTAACATGACATGGGTGGATTCTGGAACCCTGAGGCCTGGGAACATGACATCTGTTTAGATTGTGGAATACTGTGGCCTGGGAACTTGACTGAGCCTTTGTTCTGGACCCCTGTGGACTGGGAACATGACTGAGGTTTTATTCTGGAACCCTGAGGCCTGGGAACATGACATCTGTTTAGATTGTGGAATACTGTGGCCTGGGAACATAACTGAGGATTGATTCTGGACCCCTGTGGACTGGGAACATGACTGAGGTTTTATTCTGGAACCCTGAGGCCTGTTAACATGACATGGGTGGATTCTGGAACCCTGTGTCCTGTTAACATGACATGGGTGGATTCTGGAACCCTGAGGCCTGGGAACATGACATCTGTTTAGATTGTGGAATACTGTGGCCTGGGAACATAACTGAGCCTTGGTTCTGGACTCCTGTGGACTGGGAACATGACTGAGGTTTTATTCTGGAACCCTGAGGCCTGGTAACATGACATCTGTTTAGATTGTGGAATACTGTGGCCTGGGAACTTGACTGAGCCTTGGCTCTGGACTCCTGTGGACTGGGAACATGACTGAGGTTTTATTCTGGAACCCTGAGGCCTGGGAACATGACATCTGTTTAGATTGTGGAATACTGTGGCCTGGGAACATAACTGAGGATTGATTCTGGACCCCTGTGGACTGGGAACATGACTGAGGTTTTATTCTGGAACCCTGAGGCCTGTTAACATGACATGGGTGGATTCTGGAACCCTGTGTCCTGTTAACATGACATGGGTGGATTCTGGAACCCTGTGTCCTGTTAACATGACATGGGTGGATTCTGGAACCCTGGGTCCTGTGAACATGACATGGGTGGATTCTGGAACCCTGAGGCCTGGGAACATGACATCTGTTTAGATTGTGGAATACTGTGGCCTGGGAACTTGACTGAGCCTTTGTTCTGGACCCCTGTGGACTGGGAACATGACTGAGGTTTTATTCTGGAACCCTGAGGCCTGGGAACATGACATCTGTTTAGATTGTGGAATACTGTGGCCTGGGAACATAACTGAGGATTGATTCTGGACCCCTGTGGACTGGGAACATGACTGAGGTTTTATTCTGGAACCCTGAGGCCTGTTAACATGACATGGGTGGATTCTGGAACCCTGTGTCCTGTTAACATGACATGGGTGGATTCTGGAACCCTGAGGCCTGGGAACATGACATCTGTTTAGATTGTGGAATACTGTGGCCTGGGAACATAACTGAGCCTTGGTTCTGGACCCCTGTGGACTGGGAACATGACTGAGGTTTTATTCTGGAACCCTGAGGCCTGGGAACATGACATCTGTTTAGATTGTGGAATACTGTGGCCTGGGAACTTGACTGAGCCTTGGTTCTGGACCCCTGTGGACTGGGAACATGACTGAGGTTTTATTCTGGAACCCTGTGTCTGTTAACATGACATGGGTGGATTCTGGAACCCTGGGTCCTGTTAACATGACATGGGTGGATTCTGGAACCCTGAGGCCTGGGAACATGACATCTGTTTAGATTGTGGAATACTGTGGCCTGGGAACATAACTGAGGATTGATTCTGGACCCCTGTGGACTGGGAACATGACTGAGGTTTTATTCTGGAACCCTGAGGCCTGGGAACATGACATCTGTTTAGATTGTGGAATACTGTGGCCTGGGAACTTGACTGAGCCTTGGTTCTGGACCCCTGTGGACTGGGAACATGACTGAGGTTTTATTCTGGAACCCTGTGTCCTGTTAACATGACATGGGTGGATTCTGGAACCCTGGGTCCTGTTAACATGACATGGGTGGATTCTGGAACCCTGAGGCCTGGGAACATGACATCTGTTTAGATTGTGGAATACTGTGGCCTGGGAACTTGACTGAGCCTTGGTTCTGGACCCCTGTGGACTGGGAACATGACTGAGGTTTTATTCTGGAACCCTGAGGCCTGGGAACATGACATCTGTTTAGATTGTGGAATACTGTGGCCTGGGAACTTGACTGAGCCTTGGTTCTGGAACCCTGTGGACTGGGAACATGACTGAGGTTTTATTCTGGAACCCTGTGTCCTGTTAACATGACATGGGTGGATTCTGGAACCCTGTGTCCTGTTAACATGACATGGGTGGATTCTGGAACCCTGAGGCCTGGGAACATGACATCTGTTTAGATTGTGGAATACTGTGGCCTGGGAACATAACTGAGCCTTGGTTCTGGACCCCTGTGGACTGGGAACATGACTGAGGTTTTATTCTGGAACCCTGAGGCCTGGTAACATGACATCTGTTTAGATTGTGGAATACTGTGGCCTGGGAACTTGACTGAGCCTTGGTTCTGGACTCCTGTGGACTGGGAACATGACTGAGGTTTTATTCTGGAACCCTGAGGCCTGGGAACATGACATCTGTTTAGATTGTGGAATACTGTGGCCTGGGAACATAACTGAGGATTGATTCTGGACCCCTGTGGACTGGGAACATGACTGAGGTTTTATTCTGGAACCCTGAGGCCTGTTAACATGACATGGGTGGATTCTGGAACCCTGTGTCCTGTTAACATGACATGGGTGGATTCTGGAACCCTGTGTCCTGTTAACATGACATGGGTGGATTCTGGAACCCTGGGTCCTGTTAACATGACATGGGTGGATTCTGGAACCCTGAGGCCTGGGAACATGACATCTGTTTAGATTGTGGAATACTGTGGCCTGGGAACTTGACTGAGCCTTGGTTCTGGACTCCTGTGGACTGGGAACATGACTGAGGTTTTATTCTGGAACCCTGAGGCCTGGGAACATGACATCTGTTTAGATTGTGGAATACTGTGGCCTGGGAACATAACTGAGGATTGATTCTGGACCCCTGTGGACTGGGAACATGACTGAGGTTTTATTCTGGAACCCTGAGGCCTGTTAACATGACATGGGTGGATTCTGGAACCCTGTGTCCTGTTAACATGACATGGGTGGATTCTGGAACCCTGTGTCCTGTTAACATGACATGGGTGGATTCTGGAACCCTGGGTCCTGTTAACATGACATGGGTGGATTCTGGAACCCTGAGGCCTGGGAACATGACATCTGTTTAGATTGTGGAATACTGTGGCCTGGGAACTTGACTGAGCCTTTGTTCTGGACCCCTGTGGACTGGGAACATGACTGAGGTTTTATTCTGGAACCCTGAGGCCTGGGAACATGACATCTGTTTAGATTGTGGAATACTGTGGCCTGGGAACATAACTGAGGATTGATTCTGGACCCCTGTGGACTGGGAACATGACTGAGGTTTTATTCTGGAACCCTGAGGCCTGTTAACATGACATGGGTGGATTCTGGAACCCTGTGTCCTGTTAACATGACATGGGTGGATTCTGGAACCCTGAGGCCTGGGAACATGACATCTGTTTAGATTGTGGAATACTGTGGCCTGGGAACATAACTGAGCCTTGGTTCTGGACCCCTGTGGACTGGGAACATGACTGAGGTTTTATTCTGGAACCCTGAGGCCTGGGAACATGACATCTGTTTAGATTGTGGAATACTGTGGCCTGGGAACTTGACTGAGCCTTGGTTCTGGACCCCTGTGGACTGGGAACATGACTGAGGTTTTATTCTGGAACCCTGTGTCTGTTAACATGACATGGGTGGATTCTGGAACCCTGGGTCCTGTTAACATGACATGGGTGGATTCTGGAACCCTGAGGCCTGGGAACATGACATCTGTTTAGATTGTGGAATACTGTGGCCTGGGAACATAACTGAGGATTGATTCTGGACCCCTGTGGACTGGGAACATGACTGAGGTTTTATTCTGGAACCCTGAGGCCTGGGAACATGACATCTGTTTAGATTGTGGAATACTGTGGCCTGGGAACTTGACTGAGCCTTGGTTCTGGACCCCTGTGGACTGGGAACATGACTGAGGTTTTATTCTGGAACCCTGTGTCCTGTTAACATGACATGGGTGGATTCTGGAACCCTGGGTCCTGTTAACATGACATGGGTGGATTCTGGAACCCTGAGGCCTGGGAACATGACATCTGTTTAGATTGTGGAATACTGTGGCCTGGGAACTTGACTGAGCCTTGGTTCTGGACCCCTGTGGACTGGGAACATGACTGAGGTTTTATTCTGGAACCCTGAGGCCTGGGAACATGACATCTGTTTAGATTGTGGAATACTGTGGCCTGGGAACTTGACTGAGCCTTGGTTCTGGAACCCTGTGGACTGGGAACATGACTGAGGTTTTATTCTGGAACCCTGTGTCCTGTTAACATGACATGGGTGGATTCTGGAACCCTGTGTCCTGTTAACATGACATGGGTGGATTCTGGAACCCTGAGGCCTGGGAACATGACATCTGTTTAGATTGTGGAATACTGTGGCCTGGGAACATAACTGAGCCTTGGTTCTGGACCCCTGTGGACTGGGAACATGACTGAGGTTTTATTCTGGAACCCTGAGGCCTGGTAACATGACATCTGTTTAGATTGTGGAATACTGTGGCCTGGGAACTTGACTGAGCCTTGGTTCTGGACTCCTGTGGACTGGGAACATGACTGAGGTTTTATTCTGGAACCCTGAGGCCTGGGAACATGACATCTGTTTAGATTGTGGAATACTGTGGCCTGGGAACATAACTGAGGATTGATTCTGGACCCCTGTGGACTGGGAACATGACTGAGGTTTTATTCTGGAACCCTGAGGCCTGTTAACATGACATGGGTGGATTCTGGAACCCTGTGTCCTGTTAACATGACATGGGTGGATTCTGGAACCCTGTGTCCTGTTAACATGACATGGGTGGATTCTGGAACCCTGGGTCCTGTTAACATGACATGGGTGGATTCTGGAACCCTGAGGCCTGGGAACATGACATCTGTTTAGATTGTGGAATACTGTGGCCTGGGAACTTGACTGAGCCTTTGTTCTGGACCCCTGTGGACTGGGAACATGACTGAGGTTTTATTCTGGAACCCTGAGGCCTGGGAACATGACATCTGTTTAGATTGTGGAATACTGTGGCCTGGGAACATAACTGAGGATTGATTCTGGACCCCTGTGGACTGGGAACATGACTGAGGTTTTATTCTGGAACCCTGAGGCCTGTTAACATGACATGGGTGGATTCTGGAACCCTGTGTCCTGTTAACATGACATGGGTGGATTCTGGAACCCTGTGTCCTGTTAACATGACATGGGTGGATTCTGGAACCCTGGGTCCTGTTAACATGACATGGGTGGATTCTGGAACCCTGAGGCCTGGGAACATGACATCTGTTTAGATTGTGGAATACTGTGGCCTGGGAACTTGACTGAGCCTTTGTTCTGGACCCCTGTGGACTGGGAACATGACTGAGGTTTTATTCTGGAACCCTGAGGCCTGGGAACATGACATCTGTTTAGATTGTGGAATACTGTGGCCTGGGAACATAACTGAGGATTGATTCTGGACCCCTGTGGACTGGGAACATGACTGAGGTTTTATTCTGGAACCCTGAGGCCTGTTAACATGACATGGGTGGATTCTGGAACCCTGTGTCCTGTTAACATGACATGGGTGGATTCTGGAACCCTGAGGCCTGGGAACATGACATCTGTTTAGATTGTGGAATACTGTGGCCTGGGAACATAACTGAGCCTTGGTTCTGGACCCCTGTGGACTGGGAACATGACTGAGGTTTTATTCTGGAACCCTGAGGCCTGGGAACATGACATCTGTTTAGATTGTGGAATACTGTGGCCTGGGAACTTGACTGAGCCTTGGTTCTGGACCCCTGTGGACTGGGAACATGACTGAGGTTTTATTCTGGAACCCTGTGTCTGTTAACATGACATGGGTGGATTCTGGAACCCTGGGTCCTGTTAACATGACATGGGTGGATTCTGGAACCCTGAGGCCTGGGAACATGACATCTGTTTAGATTGTGGAATACTGTGGCCTGGGAACATAACTGAGGATTGATTCTGGACCCCTGTGGACTGGGAACATGACTGAGGTTTTATTCTGGAACCCTGAGGCCTGGGAACATGACATCTGTTTAGATTGTGGAATACTGTGGCCTGGGAACTTGACTGAGCCTTGGTTCTGGACCCCTGTGGACTGGGAACATGACTGAGGTTTTATTCTGGAACCCTGTGTCCTGTTAACATGACATGGGTGGATTCTGGAACCCTGGGTCCTGTTAACATGACATGGGTGGATTCTGGAACCCTGAGGCCTGGGAACATGACATCTGTTTAGATTGTGGAATACTGTGGCCTGGGAACTTGACTGAGCCTTGGTTCTGGACCCCTGTGGACTGGGAACATGACTGAGATTTTATTCTGGAACCCTGAGGCCTGGGAACATGACATCTGTTTAGATTGTGGAATACTGTGGCCTGGGAACTTGACTGAGCCTTGGTTCTGGACCCCTGTGGACTGGGAACATGACTGAGGTTTTATTCTGGAACCCTGAGGCCTGGGAACATGACATCTGTTTAGATTGTGGAATACTGTGGCCTGGGAACTTGACTGAGCCTTGGTTCTGGACCCCTGTGGACTGGGAACATGACTGAGGTTTTATTCTGGAACCCTGAGGCCTGGGAACATGACATCTGTTTAGATTGTGGAATACTGTGGCCTGGGAACTTGACTGAGCCTTGGTTCTGGACCCCTGTGGACTGGGAACATGACTGAGGTTTTATTCTGGAACCCTGTGTCCTGTTAACATGACATGGGTGGATTCTGGAACCCTGGGTCCTGTTAACATGACATGGGTGGATTCTGGAACCCTGAGGCCTGGGAACATGACATCTGTTTAGATTGTGGAATACTGTGGCCTGGGAACTTGACTGAGCCTTGGTTCTGGACCCCTGTGGACTGGGAACATGACTGAGGTTTTATTCTGGAACCCTGAGGCCTGGGAACATGACATCTGTTTAGATTGTGGAATACTGTGGCCTGGGAACTTGACTGAGCCTTGGTTCTGGACCCCTGTGGACTGGGAACATGACTGAGGTTTTATTCTGGAACCCTGAGGCCTGGGAACATGACATCTGTTTAGATTGTGGAATACTGTGGCCTGGGAACTTGACTGAGCCTTGGTTCTGGACCCCTGTGGACTGGGAACATGACTGAGGTTTTATTCTGGAACCCTGAGGCCTGGGAACATGACATCTGTTTAGATTGTGGAATACTGTGGCCTGGGAACTTGACTGAGCCTTGGTTCTGGACCCCTGTGGACTGGGAACATGACTGAGGTTTTATTCTGGAACCCTGAGGCCTGGGAACATGACATCTGTTTAGATTGTGGAATACTGTGGCCTGGGAATTTGACTGAGCCTTGGTTCTGGACCCCTGTGGACTGGGAACATGACTGAGGTTTTATTCTGGAACCCTGTGTCCTGTTAACATGACATGGGTGGATTCTGGAACCCTGGGTCCTGTTAACATGACATGGGTGGATTCTGGAACCCTGAGGCCTGGGAACATGACATCTGTTTAGATTGTGGAATACTGTGGCCTGGGAACTTGACTGAGCCTTGGTTCTGGACCCCTGTGGACTGGGAACATGACTGAGGTTTTATTCTGGAACCCTGTGTCCTGTTAACATGACATGGGTGGATTCTGGAACCCTGTGTCCTGTTAACATGACATGGGTGGATTCTGGAACCCTGAGGCCTGGGAACATGACATCTGTTTAGATTGTGGAATACTGTGGCCTGGGAACTTGACTGAGCCTTGGTTCTGGACCCCTGTGGACTGGGAACATGACTGAGGTTTTATTCTGGAACCCTGTGTCCTGTTAACATGACATGGGTGGATTCTGGAACCCTGTGTCCTGTTAACATGACATGGGTGGATTCTGGAACCCTGAGGCCTGGGAACATGACATCTGTTTAGATTGTGGAATACTGTGGCCTGGGAACTTGACTGAGCCTTGGTTCTGGACCCCTGTGGACTGGGAACATGACTGAGGTTTTATTCTGGAACCCTGAGGCCTGGGAATATGACATGGGTGGATTCTGGAACCCTGAGGCCTGGGAACATGACATGGGTGGATTCTGGAACCCTGTGTCCTGTTAACATGACATGGGTGGATTCTGGAACCCTGTGTCCTGTTAACATGACATGGGTGGATTCTGGAACCCTGAGGCCTGGGAACATGACATCTGTTTAGATTGTGGAATACTGTGGCCTGGGAACATAACTGAGGATTGATTCTGGACCCCTGTGGACTGGGAACATGACTGAGGTTTTATTCTGGAACCCTGAGGCCTGGGAACATGACATGGGTGGATTCTGGAACCCTGAGGCCTGGGAACATGACATGGGTGGATTCTGGAACCCTGTGTCCTGTTAACATGACATGGGTGGATTCTGGAACCCTGTGTCCTGTTAACATGACATGGGTGGATTCTGGAACCCTGAGGCCTGGGAACATGACATCTGTTTAGATTGTGGAATACTGTGGCCTGGGAACTTGACTGAGCCTTGGTTCTGGACCCCTGTGGACTGGGAACATGACTGAGGTTTTATTCTGGAACCCTGTGTCCTGTTAACATGACATGGGTGGATTCTGGAACCCTGTGTCCTGTTAACATGACATGGGTGGATTCTGGAACCCTGAGGCCTGGGAACATGACATCTGTTTAGATTGTGGAATACTGTGGCCTGGGAACATAACTGAGCCTTGGTTCTGGACCCCTGTGGACTGGGAACATGACTGAGGTTTTATTCTGGAACCCTGAGGCCTGGGAACATGACATCTGTTTAGATTGTGGAATACTGTGGCTTGGGAACTTGACTGAGCCTTGGTTCTGGACCCCTGTGGACTGGGAACATGACTGAGGTTTTATTCTGGAACCCTGTGTCCTGTTAACATGACATGGGTGGATTCTGGAACCCTATGTCCTGTTAACATGACATGGGTGGATTCTGGAACCCTGAGGCCTGGGAACATGACATCTGTTTAGATTGTGGAATACTGTGGCCTGGGAACATAACTGAGGATTGATTCTGGACCCCTGTGGAGTGGGAACATGACTGAGGTTTTATTCTGCAACCCTGAGGCCTGGGAACATGACATCTGTTTAGATTGTGGAATACTGTGGCCTGGGAACTTGACTGAGCCTTGGTTCTGGACCCCTGTGGACTGGGAACATGACTGAGGTTTTATTCTGGAACCCTGAGGCCTGGGAACATGACATCTGTTTAGATTGTGGAATACTGTGGCCTGGGAACTTGACTGAGCCTTGGTTCTGGACCCCTGTGGACTGGGAACATGACTGAGGTTTTATTCTGGAACCCTGAGGCCTGGGAACATGACATCTGTTTAGATTGTGGAATACTGTGGCCTGGGAACTTGACTGAGCCTTGGTTCTGGACCCCTGTGGACTGGGAACATGACTGAGGTTTTATTCTGGAACCCTGAGGCCTGGGAACATGACATCTGTTTAGATTGTGGAATACTGTGGCCTGGGAACTTGACTGAGCCTTGGTTCTGGACCCCTGTGGACTGGGAACATGACTGAGGTTTTATTCTGGAACCCTGAGGCCTGGGAACATGACATCTGTTTAGATTGTGGAATACTGTGGCCTGGGAACTTGACTGAGCCTTGGTTCTGGACCCCTGTGGACTGGGAACATGACTGAGGTTTTATTCTGGAACCCTGAGGCCTGGGAACATGACATCTGTTTAGATTGTGGAATACTGTGGCCTGGGAACTTGACTGAGAGTTGGTTCTGGACCCCTGTGGACTGGGAACATGACTGAGGTTTTATTCTGGAACCCTGTGTCCTGTTAACATGACATGGGTGGATTCTGGAACCCTGTGTCCTGTTAACATGACATGGGTGGATTCTGGAACCCTGAGGCCTGGGAACATGACATCTGTTTAGATTGTGGAATACTGTGGCCTGGGAACTTGACTGAGCCTTGGTTCTGGACCCCTGTGGACTGGGAACATGACTGAGGTTTTATTCTGGAACCCTGTGTCCTGTTAACATGACATGGGTGGATTCTGGAACCCTGAGGCCTGGGAACATGACATCTGTTTAGATTGTGGAATACTGTGGCCTGGGAATTTGACTGAGCCTTGGTTCTGGACCCCTGTTGACTGGGAACATGACAGAGGTTTTATTCTGGAACCCTGAGGCCTGGGAACATGACTGAGCCTTGGTTCTGGACCCCTGTGGACTGGGAACATGACTGAGGTTTTATTCTGGAAACCTGAGGCCTGGGAACATGACATCTGTTTAGATTGTGGAATACTGTGGCCTGGGAACTTGACTGAGCCTTGGTTCTGGACCCCTGTGGACTGGGAACATGACTGAGGTTTTATTCTGGAACCCTGTGTCCTGTTAACATGACATGGGTGGATTCTGGAACCCTGGGTCCTGTTAACATGACATGGGTGGATTCTGGAACCCTGAGGCCTGGGAACATGACATCTGTTTAGATTGTGGAATACTGTGGCCTGGGAACTTGACTGAGCCTTGGTTCTGGACCCCTGTGGACTGGGAACATGACTGAGGTTTTATTCTGGAACCCTGAGGCCTGGGAACATGACATCTGTTTAGATTGTGGAATACTGTGGCCTGGGAACTTGACTGAGCCTTGGTTCTGGACCCCTGTGGACTGGGAACATGACTGAGGTTTTATTCTGGAACCCTGAGGCCTGGGAACATGACATCTGTTTAGATTGTGGAATACTGTGGCCTGGGAACTTGACTGAGCCTTGGTTCTGGACCCCTGTGGACTGGGAACATGACTGAGGTTTTATTCTGGAACCCTGTGTCCTGTTAACATGACATGGGTGGATTCTGGAACCCTGGGTCCTGTTAACATGACATGGGTGGATTCTGGAACCCTGAGGCCTGGGAACATGACATCTGTTTAGATTGTGGAATACTGTGGCCTGGGAACTTGACTGAGCCTTGGTTCTGGACCCCTGTGGACTGGGAACATGACTGAGGTTTTATTCTGGAACCCTGAGGCCTGGGAACATGACATCTGTTTAGATTGTGGAATACTGTGGCCTGGGAACTTGACTGAGCCTTGGTTCTGGACCCCTGTGGACTGGGAACATGACTGAGGTTTTATTCTGGAACCCTGAGGCCTGGGAACATGACATCTGTTTAGATTGTGGAATACTGTGGCCTGGGAACTTGACTGAGCCTTGGTTCTGGACCCCTGTGGACTGGGAACATGACTGAGGTTTTATTCTGGAACCCTGAGGCCTGGGAACATGACATCTGTTTAGATTGTGGAATACTGTGGCCTGGGAACTTGACTGAGCCTTGGTTCTGGACCCCTGTGGACTGGGAACATGACTGAGGTTTTATTCTGGAACCCTGAGGCCTGGGAACATGACATCTGTTTAGATTGTGGAATACTGTGGCCTGGGAATTTGACTGAGCCTTGGTTCTGGACCCCTGTGGACTGGGAACATGACTGAGGTTTTATTCTGGAACCCTGTGTCCTGTTAACATGACATGGGTGGATTCTGGAACCCTGGGTCCTGTTAACATGACATGGGTGGATTCTCGAACCCTGAGGCCTGGGAACATGACATCTGTTTAGATTGTGGAATACTGTGGCCTGGGAACTTGACTGAGCCTTGGTTCTGGACCCCTGTGGACTGGGAACATGACTGAGGTTTTATTCTGGAACCCTGTGTCCTGTTAACATGACATGGGTGGATTCTGGAACCCTGTGTCCTGTTAACAATACATGGGTGGATTCTGGAACCCTGAGGCCTGGGAACATGACATCTGTTTAGATTGTGGAATACTGTGGCCTGGGAACTTGACTGAGCCTTGGTTCTGGACCCCTGTGGACTGGGAACATGACTGAGGTTTTATTCTGGAACCCTGTGTCCTGTTAACATGACATGGGTGGATTCTGGAACCCTGTGTCCTGTTAACATGACATGGGTGGATTCTGGAACCCTGAGGCCTGGGAACATGACATCTGTTTAGATTGTGGAATACTGTGGCCTGGGAACTTGACTGAGCCTTGGTTCTGGACCCCTGTGGACTGGGAACATGACTGAGGTTTTATTCTGGAACCCTGAGGCCTGGGAATATGACATGGGTGGATTCTGGAACCCTGAGGCCTGGGAACATGACATGGGTGGATTCTGGAACCCTGTGTCCTGTTAACATGACATGGGTGGATTCTGGAACCCTGTGTCCTGTTAACATGACATGGGTGGATTCTGGAACCCTGAGGCCTGGGAACATGACATCTGTTTAGATTGTGGAATACTGTGGCCTGGGAACATATCTGAGGATTGATTCTGGACCCCTGTGGACTGGGAACATGACTGAGGTTTTATTCTGGAACCCTGAGGCCTGGGAACATGACATGGGTGGATTCTGGAACCCTGAGGCCTGGGAACATGACATGGGTGGATTCTGGAACCCTGTGTCCTGTTAACATGACATGGGTGGATTCTGGAACCCTGTGTCCTGTTAACATGACATGGGTGGATTCTGGAACCCTGAGGCCTCGGAACATGACATCTGTTTAGATTGTGGAATACTGTGGCCTGGGAACTTGACTGAGCCTTGGTTCTGGACCCCTGTGGACTGGGAACATGACTGAGGTTTTATTCTGGAACCCTGTGTCCTGTTAACATGACATGGGTGGATTCTGGAACCCTGTGTCCTGTTAACATGACATGGGTGGATTCTGGAACCCTGAGGCCTGGGAACATGACATCTGTTTAGATTGTGGAATACTGTGGCCTGGGAACATAACTGAGCCTTGGTTCTGGACCCCTGTGGACTGGGAACATGACTGAGGTTTTATTCTGGAACCCTGAGGCCTGGGAACATGACATCTGTTTAGATTGTGGAATACTTTGGCTTGGGAACTTGACTGAGCCTTGGTTCTGGACCCCTGTGGACTGGGAACATGACTGAGGTTTTATTCTGGAACCCTGTGTCCTGTTAACATGACATGGGTGGATTCTGGAACCCTATGTCCTGTTAACATGACATGGGTGGATTCTGGAACCCTGAGGCCTGGGAACATGACATCTGTTTAGATTGTGGAATACTGTGGCCTGGGAACATAACTGAGGATTGATTCTGGACCCCTGTGGAGTGGGAACATGACTGAGGTTTTATTCTGCAACCCTGAGGCCTGGGAACATGACATCTGTTTAGATTGTGGAATACTGTGGCCTGGGAACTTGACTGAGCCTTGGTTCTGGACCCCTGTGGACTGGGAACATGACTGAGGTTTTATTCTGGAACCCTGAGGCCTGGGAACATGACATCTGTTTAGATTGTGGAATACTGTGGCCTGGGAACTTGACTGAGCCTTGGTTCTGGACCCCTGTGGACTGGGAACATGACTGAGGTTTTATTCTGGAACCCTGAGGCCTGGGAACATGACATCTGTTTAGATTGTGGAATACTGTGGCCTGGGAACTTGACTGAGCCTTGGTTCTGGACCCCTGTGGACTGGGAACATGACTGAGGTTTTATTCTGGAACCCTGAGGCCTGGGAACATGACATCTGTTTAGATTGTGGAATACTGTGGCCTGGGAACTTGACTGAGCCTTGGTTCTGGACCCCTGTGGACTGGGAACATGACTGAGGTTTTATTCTGGAACCCTGTGTCCTGTTAACATGACATGGGTGGATTCTGGAACCCTGTGTCCTGTTAACATGACATGGGTGGATTCTGGAACCCTGAGGCCTGGGAACATGACATCTGTTTAGATTGTGGAATACTGTGGCCTGGGAACATAACTGAGCCTTGGTTCTGGACCCCTGTGGACTGGGAACATGACTGAGGTTTTATTCTGGAACCCTGAGGCCTGGGAACATGACATCTGTTTAGATTGTGGAATACTGTGGCTTGGGAACTTGACTGAGCCTTGGTTCTGGACCCCTGTGGACTGGGAACATGACTGAGGTTTTATTCTGGAACCCTGTGTCCTGTTAACATGACATGGGTGGATTCTGGAACCCTATGTCCTGTTAACATGACATGGGTGGATTCTGGAACCCTGAGGCCTGGGAACATGACATCTGTTTAGATTGTGGAATACTGTGGCCTGGGAACATAACTGAGGATTGATTCTGGACCCCTGTGGAGTGGGAACATGACTGAGGTTTTATTCTGCAACCCTGAGGCCTGGGAACATGACATCTGTTTAGATTGTGGAATACTGTGGCCTGGGAACTTGACTGAGCCTTGGTTCTGGACCCCTGTGGACTGGGAACATGACTGAGGTTTTATTCTGGAACCCTGAGGCCTGGGAACATGACATCTGTTTAGATTGTGGAATACTGTGGCCTGGGAACTTGACTGAGCCTTGGTTCTGGACCCCTGTGGACTGGGAACATGACTGAGGTTTTATTCTGGAACCCTGAGGCCTGGGAACATGACATCTGTTTAGATTGTGGAATACTGTGGCCTGGGAACTTGACTGAGCCTTGGTTCTGGACCCCTGTGGACTGGGAACATGACTGAGGTTTTATTCTGGAACCCTGTGTCCTGTTAACATGACATGGGTGGATTCTGGAACCCTGTGTCCTGTTAACATGACATGGGTGGATTCTGGAACCCTGAGGCCTGGGAACATGACATCTGTTTAGATTGTGGAATACTGTGGCCTGGGAACATAACTGAGCCTTGGTTCTGGACCCCTGTGGACTGGGAACATGACTGAGGTTTTATTCTGGAACCCTGAGGCCTGGGAACATGACATCTGTTTAGATTGTGGAATACTGTGGCTTGGGAACTTGACTGAGCCTTGGTTCTGGACCCCTGTGGACTGGGAACATGACTGAGGTTTTATTCTGGAACCCTGTGTCCTGTTAACATGACATGGGTGGATTCTGGAACCCTATGTCCTGTTAACATGACATGGGTGGATTCTGGAACCCTGAGGCCTGGGAACATGACATCTGTTTAGATTGTGGAATACTGTGGCCTGGGAACTTGACTGAGCCTTGGTTCTGGACCCCTGTGGACTGGGAACATGACTGAGGTTTTATTCTGGAACCCTGAGGCCTGGGAACATGACATCTGTTTAGATTGTGGAATACTGTGGCCTGGGAACTTGACTGAGAGTTGGTTCTGGACCCCTGTGGACTGGGAACATGACTGAGGTTTTATTCTGGAACCCTGTGTCCTGTTAACATGACATGGGTGGATTCTGGAACCCTGTGTCCTGTTAACATGACATGGGTGGATTCTGGAACCCTGAGGCCTGGGAACATGACATCTGTTTAGATTGTGGAATACTGTGGCCTGGGAACTTGACTGAGCCTTGGTTCTGGACCCCTGTGGACTGGGAACATGACTGAGGTTTTATTCTGGAACCCTGTGTCCTGTTAACATGACATGGGTGGATTCTGGAACCCTGAGGCCTGGGAACATGACATCTGTTTAGATTGTGGAATACTGTGGCCTGGGAATTTGACTGAGCCTTGGTTCTGGACCCCTGTTGACTGGGAACATGACAGAGGTTTTATTCTGGAACCCTGAGGCCTGGGAACATGACTGAGCCTTGGTTCTGGACCCCTGTGGACTGGGAACATGACTGAGGTTTTATTCTGGAAACCTGAGGCCTGGGAACATGACATCTGTTTAGATTGTGGAATACTGTGGCCTGGGAACTTGACTGAGCCTTGGTTCTGGACCCCTGTGGACTGGGAACATGACTGAGGTTTTATTCTGGAACCCTGTGTCCTGTTAACATGACATGGGTGGATTCTGGAACCCTGGGTCCTGTTAACATGACATGGGTGGATTCTGGAACCCTGAGGCCTGGGAACATGACATCTGTTTAGATTGTGGAATACTGTGGCCTGGGAACTTGACTGAGCCTTGGTTCTGGACCCCTGTGGACTGGGAACATGACTGAGGTTTTATTCTGGAACCCTGAGGCCTGGGAACATGACATCTGTTTAGATTGTGGAATACTGTGGCCTGGGAACTTGACTGAGCCTTGGTTCTGGACCCCTGTGGACTGGGAACATGACTGAGGTTTTATTCTGGAACCCTGAGGCCTTGGAACATGACATCTGTTTAGATTGTGGAATACTGTGGCCTGGGAACTTGACTGAGCCTTGGTTCTGGACCCCTGTGGACTGGGAACATGACTGAGGTTTTATTCTGGAACCCTGTGTCCTGTTAACATGACATGGGTGGATTCTGGAACCCTGGGTCCTGTTAACATGACATGGGTGGATTCTGGAACCCTGAGGCCTGGGAACATGACATCTGTTTAGATTGTGGAATACTGTGGCCTGGGAACTTGACTGAGCCTTGGTTCTGGACCCCTGTGGACTGGGAACATGACTGAGGTTTTATTCTGGAACCCTGAGGCCTGGGAACATGACATCTGTTTAGATTGTGGAATACTGTGGCCTGGGAACTTGACTGAGCCTTGGTTCTGGACCCCTGTGGACTGGGAACATGACTGAGGTTTTATTCTGGAACCCTGTGTCCTGTTAACATGACATGGGTGGATTCTGGAACCCTGGGTCCTGTTAACATGACATGGGTGGATTCTGGAACCCTGAGGCCTGGGAACATGACATCTGTTTAGATTGTGGAATACTGTGGCCTGGGAACTTGACTGAGCCTTGGTTCTGGACCCCTGTGGACTGGGAACATGACTGAGGTTTTATTCTGGAACCCTGAGGCCTGGGAACATGACATCTGTTTAGATTGTGGAATACTGTGGCCTGGGAACTTGACTGAGCCTTGGTTCTGGACCCCTGTGGACTGGGAACATGACTGAGGTTTTATTCTGGAACCCTGAGGCCTGGGAACATGACATCTGTTTAGATTGTGGAATACTGTGGCCTGGGAACTTGACTGAGCCTTGGTTCTGGACCCCTGTGGACTGGGAACATGACTGAGGTTTTATTCTGGAACCCTGAGGCCTGGGAACATGACATCTGTTTAGATTGTGGAATACTGTGGCCTGGGAACTTGACTGAGCCTTGGTTCTGGACCCCTGTGGACTGGGAACATGACTGAGGTTTTATTCTGGAACCCTGAGGCCTGGGAACATGACATCTGTTTAGATTGTGGAATACTGTGGCCTGGGAATTTGACTGAGCCTTGGTTCTGGACCCCTGTGGACTGGGAACATGACTGAGGTTTTATTCTGGAACCCTGTGTCCTGTTAACATGACATGGGTGGATTCTGGAACCCTGGGTCCTGTTAACATGACATGGGTGGATTCTGGAACCCTGAGGCCTGGGAACATGACATCTGTTTAGATTGTGGAATACTGTGGCCTGGGAACTTGACTGAGCCTTGGTTCTGGACCCCTGTGGACTGGGAACATGACTGAGGTTTTATTCTGGAACCCTGTGTCCTGTTAACATGACATGGGTGGATTCTGGAACCCTGTGTCCTGTTAACATGACATGGGTGGATTCTGGAACCCTGAGGCCTGGGAACATGACATCTGTTTAGATTGTGGAATACTGTGGCCTGGGAACTTGACTGAGCCTTGGTTCTGGACCCCTGTGGACTGGGAACATGACTGAGGTTTTATTCTGGAACCCTGTGTCCTGTTAACATGACATGGGTGGATTCTGGAACCCTGTGTCCTGTTAACATGACATGGGTGGATTCTGGAACCCTGAGGCCTGGGAACATGACATCTGTTTAGATTGTGGAATACTGTGGCCTGGGAACTTGACTGAGCCTTGGTTCTGGACCCCTGTGGACTGGGAACATGACTGAGGTTTTATTCTGGAACCCTGAGGCCTGGGAATATGACATGGGTGGATTCTGGAACCCTGAGGCCTGGGAACATGACATGGGTGGATTCTGGAACCCTGTGTCCTGTTAACATGACATGGGTGGATTCTGGAACCCTGTGTCCTGTTAACATGACATGGGTGGATTCTGGAACCCTGAGGCCTGGGAACATGACATCTGTTTAGATTGTGGAATACTGTGGCCTGGGAACATATCTGAGGATTGATTCTGGACCCCTGTGGACTGGGAACATGACTGAGGTTTTATTCTGGAACCCTGAGGCCTGGGAACATGACATAGGTGGATTCTGGAACCCTGAGGCCTGGGAACATGACATGGGTGGATTCTGGAACCCTGTGTCCTGTTAACATGACATGGGTGGATTCTGGAACCCTGTGTCCTGTTAACATGACATGGGTGGATTCTGGAACCCTGAGGCCTCGGAACATGACATCTGTTTAGATTGTGGAATACTGTGGCCTGGGAACTTGACTGAGCCTTGGTTCTGGACCCCTGTGGACTGGGAACATGACTGAGGTTTTATTCTGGAACCCTGTGTCCTGTTAACATGACATGGGTGGATTCTGGAACCCTGTGTCCTGTTAACATGACATGGGTGGATTCTGGAACCCTGAGGCCTGGGAACATGACATCTGTTTAGATTGTGGAATACTGTGGCCTGGGAACATAACTGAGCCTTGGTTCTGGACCCCTGTGGACTGGGAACATGACTGAGGTTTTATTCTGGAACCCTGAGGCCTGGGAACATGACATCTGTTTAGATTGTGGAATACTGTGGCTTGGGAACTTGACTGAGCCTTGGTTCTGGACCCCTGTGGACTGGGAACATGACTGAGGTTTTATTCTGGAACCCTGTGTCCTGTTAACATGACATGGGTGGATTCTGGAACCCTATGTCCTGTTAACATGACATGGGTGGATTCTGGAACCCTGAGGCCTGGGAACATGACATCTGTTTAGATTGTGGAATACTGTGGCCTGGGAACATAACTGAGGATTGATTCTGGACCCCTGTGGAGTGGGAACATGACTGAGGTTTTATTCTGCAACCCTGAGGCCTGGGAACATGACATCTGTTTAGATTGTGGAATACTGTGGCCTGGGAACTTGACTGAGCCTTGGTTCTGGACCCCTGTGGACTGGGAACATGACTGAGGTTTTATTCTGGAACCCTGAGGCCTGGGAACATGACATCTGTTTAGATTGTGGAATACTGTGGCCTGGGAACTTGACTGAGCCTTGGTTCTGGACCCCTGTGGACTGGGAACATGACTGAGGTTTTATTCTGGAACCCTGAGGCCTGGGAACATGACATCTGTTTAGATTGTGGAATACTGTGGCCTGGGAACTTGACTGAGCCTTGGTTCTGGACCCCTGTGGACTGGGAACATGACTGAGGTTTTATTCTGGAACCCTGAGGCCTGGGAACATGACATCTGTTTAGATTGTGGAATACTGTGGCCTGGGAACTTGACTGAGCCTTGGTTCTGGACCCCTGTGGACTGGGAACATGACTGAGGTTTTATTCTGGAACCCTGAGGCCTGGGAACATGACATCTGTTTAGATTGTGGAATACTGTGGCCTGGGAACTTGACTGAGAGTTGGTTCTGGACCCCTGTGGACTGGGAACATGACTGAGGTTTTATTCTGGAACCCTGTGTCCTGTTAACATGACATGGGTGGATTCTGGAACCCTGTGTCCTGTTAACATGACATGGGTGGATTCTGGAACCCTGAGGCCTGGGAACATGACATCTGTTTAGATTGTGGAATACTGTGGCCTGGGAATTTGACTGAGCCTTGGTTCTGGACCCCTGTTGACTGGGAACATGACAGAGGTTTTATTCTGGAACCCTGAGGCCTGGGAACATGACTGAGCCTTGGTTCTGGACCCCTGTGGACTGGGAACATGACTGAGGTTTTATTCTGGAAACCTGAGGCCTGGGAACATGACATCTGTTTAGATTGTGGAATACTGTGGCCTGGGAACTTGACTGAGCCTTGGTTCTGGACCCCTGTGGACTGGGAACATGACTGAGGTTTTATTCTGGAACCCTGTGTCCTGTTAACATGACATGGGTGGATTCTGGAACCCTGGGTCCTGTTAACATGACATGGGTGGATTCTGGAACCCTGAGGCCTGGGAACATGACATCTGTTTAGATTGTGGAATACTGTGGCCTGGGAACTTGACTGAGCCTTGGTTCTGGACCCCTGTGGACTGGGAACATGACTGAGGTTTTATTCTGGAACCCTGAGGCCTGGGAACATGACATCTGTTTAGATTGTGGAATACTGTGGCCTGGGAACTTGACTGAGCCTTGGTTCTGGACCCCTGTGGACTGGGAACATGACTGAGGTTTTATTCTGGAACCCTGTGTCCTGTTAACATGACATGGGTGGATTCTGGAACCCTGGGTCCTGTTAACAAGACATGGGTGGATTCTGGAACCCTGAGGCCTGGGAAGATGACATCTGTTTAGATTGTGGAATACTGTGGACTGGGAACTTGACTGAGCCTTGGTTCTGGACCCCTGTGGACTGGGAACATGACTGAGGTTTTATTCTGGAACCCTGTGTCCTGTTAACATGACATGGGTGGATTCTGGAACCCTGTGTCCTGTTAACATGACAAGGGTGGATTCTGGAACCCTGAGGCCTGGGAACATGACATCTGTTTAGATTGTGGAATACTGTGGCCTGGGAACTTGACTGAGCCTTGGTTCTGGACCCCTGTGGACTGGGAACATGACTGAGGTTTTATTCTGGAACCCTGTGTCCTGTTAACATGACATGGGTGGATTCTGGAACCCTGGGTCCTGTTAACATGACATGGGTGGATTCTGGAACCCTGAGGCCTTGGAACATGACATCTGTTTAGATTGTGGAATACTGTGGCCTGGGAACTTGACTGAGCCTTGGTTCTGGACCCCTGTGGACTGGGAACATGACTGAGGTTTTATTCTGGAACCCTGAGGCCTGGGAACATGACATCTGTTTAGATTGTGGAATACTGTGGCCTGGGAACTTGACTGAGCCTTGGTTCTGGACCCCTGTGGACTGGGAACATGACTGAGGTTTTATTCTGGAACCCTGTGTCCTGTTAACATGACATGGGTGGATTCTGGAACCCTGAGGCCTGGGAACATGACATCTGTTTAGATTGTGGAATACTGTGGCCTGGGAACTTGACTGAGCCTTGGTTCTGGACCCCTGTGGACTGGGAACATGACTGAGGTTTTATTCTGGAACCCTGTGTCCTGTTAACATGACATGGGTGGATTCTGGAACCCTGGGTCCTGTTAACATGACATGGGTGGATTCTGGAACCCTGAGGCCTGGGAACATGACATCTGTTTAGATTGTGGAATACTGTGGCCTGGGAACTTGACTGAGCCTTGGTTCTGGACCCCTGTGGACTGGGAACATGACTGAGGTTTTATTCTGGAACCCTGAGGCCTGGGAACATGACATGGGTGGATTCTGGAACCCTGAGGCCTGGGAACATGACATCTGTTTAGATTGTGGAATACTGTGGCCTGGGAACTTGACTGAGCCTTGGTTCTGGACCCCTGTGGACTGGGAACATGACTGAGGTTTTATTCTGGAACCCTGTGTCCTGTTAACATGACATGGGTGGATTCTGGAACCCTGTGTCCTGTTAACATGACATGGGTGGATTCTGGAACCCTGAGGCCTGGGAACATGACATCTGTTTAGATTGTGGAATACTGTGGCCTGGGAACTTGACTGAGCCTTGGTTCTGGACCCCTGTGGACTGGGAACATGACTGAGGTTTTATTCTGGAACCCTGTGTCCTGTTAACATGACATGGGTGGATTCTGGAACCCTGAGGCCTGGGAACATGACATCTGTTTAGATTGTGGAATACTGTGGCCTGGGAACTTGACTGAGCCTTGGTTCTGGACCCCTGTGGACTGGGAACATGACTGAGGTTTTATTCTGGAACCCTGTGTCCTGTTAACATGACATGGGTGGATTCTGGAACCCTGGGTCCTTTTAACATGACATGGGTGGATTCTGGAACCCTGAGGCCTGGGAACATGACATCTGTTTAGATTGTGGAATACTGTGGCCTGGGAACTTGACTGAGCCTTGGTTCTGGACCCCTGTGGACTGGGAACATGACTGAGGTTTTATTCTGGAACCCTGTGTCCTGTTAACATGACATGGGTGGATTCTGGAACCCTGGGTCCTGTTAACATGACATGGGTGGATTCTGGAACCCTGAGGCCTGGGAACATGACATCTGTTTAGATTGTGGAATACTGTGGCCTGGGAACTTGACTGAGCCTTGGTTCTGGACCCCTGTGGACTGGGAACATGACTGAGGTTTTATTCTGGAACCCTGTGTCCTGTTAACATGACATGGGTGGATTCTGGAACCCTGAGGCCTGGGAACATGACATCTGTTTAGATTGTGGAATACTGTGGCCTGGGAACTTGACTGAGCCTTGGTTCTGGACCCCTGTGGACTGGGAACATGACTGAGGTTTTATTCTGGAACCCTGTGTCCTGTTAACATGACATGGGTGGATTCTGGAACCCTGGGTCCTGTTAACATGACATGGGTGGATTCTGGAACCCTGAGGCCTTGGAACATGACATCTGTTTAGATTGTGGAATACTGTGGACTGGGAACATGACTGAGGTTTTATTCTGGAACCCTGTGTCCTGTTAACATGACATGGGTGGATTCTGGAACCCTGGGTCCTGTTAACATGACATGGGTGGATTCTGGAACCCTGAGGCCTTGGAACATGACATCTGTTTAGATTGTGGAATACTGTGGCCTGGGAACATAACTGAGGATTGATTCTGGACCCCTGTGGACTGGGAACATGACTGAGGTTTTATTCTGGAACCCTGAGGCCTGGGAACATGACATCTGTTTAGATTGTGGAATACTGTGGCCTGGGAACTTGACTGAGCCTTGGTTCTGGACCCCTGTGGACTGGGAACATGACTGAGGTTTTATTCTGGAACCCTGTGTCCTGTTAACATGACATGGGTGGATTCTGGAACCCTGGGTCCTGTTAACATGACATGGGTGGATTCTGGAACCCTGAGGCCTGGGAACATGACATCTGTTTAGATTGTGGAATACTGTGGCCTGGGAACTTGACTGAGCCTTGGTTCTGGACCCCTGTGGACTGGGAACATGACTGAGGTTTTATTCTGGAACCCTGAGGCCTGGGAACATGACATCTGTTTAGATTGTGGAATACTGTGGCCTGGGAACTTGACTGAGCCTTGGTTCTGGACCCCTGTGGACTGGGAACATGACTGAGGTTTTATTCTGGAACCCTGTGTCCTGTTAACATGACATGGGTGGATTCTGGAACCCTGGGTCCTGTTAACATGACATGGGTGGATTCTGGAACCCTGAGGCCTGGGAACATGACATCTGTTTAGATTGTGGAATACTGTGGCCTGGGAACTTGACTGAGCCTTGGTTCTGGACCCCTGTGGACTGGGAACATGACTGAGGTTTTATTCTGGAACCCGGAGGCCTGGGAACATGACATCTGTTTAGATTGTGGAATACTGTGGCCTGGGAACTTGACTGAGCCTTGGTTCTGGACCCCTGTGGACTGGGAACATGACTGAGGTTTTATTCTGGAACCCTGTGTCCTGTTAACATGACATGGGTGGATTCTGGAAACCTGGGTCCTGTTAACATGACATGGGTGGATTCTGGAACCCTGAGGCCTTGGAACATGACATCTGTTTAGACTGTGGAATACTGTGGCCTGGGAACTTGACTGAGCCTTGGTTCTGGACCCCTGTGGACTGGGAACATGACTGAGGTTTTATTCTGGAACCCTGAGGCCTGGGAACATGACATCTGTTTAGATTGTGGAATACTGTGGCCTGGGAACTTGACTGAGCCTTGGTTCTGGACCCCTGTGGACTGGGAACATGACTGAGGTTTTATTCTGGAACCCTGTGTCCTGTTAACATGACATGGGTGGATTCTGGAACCCTGGGTCCTGTTAACATGACATGGGTGGATTCTGGAACCCTGAGGCCTGGGAACATGACATCTGTTTAGATTGTGGAATACTGTGGCCTGGGAACTTGACTGAGCCTTGGTTCTGGACCCCTGTGGACTGGGAACATGACTGAGGTTTTATTCTGGAACCCTGAGGCCTGGGAACATGACATCTGTTTAGATTGTGGAATACTGTGGCCTGGGAACTTGACTGAGCCTTGGTTCTGGACCCCTGTGGACTGGGAACATGACTGAGGTTTTATTCTGGAACCCTGTGTCCTGTTAACATGACATGGGTGGATTCTGGAACCCTGGGTCCTGTTAACATGACATGGGTGGATTCTGGAACCCTGAGGCCTTGGAACATGACATCTGTTTAGATTGTGGAATACTGTGGCCTGGGAACTTGACTGAGCCTTGGTTCTGGACCCCTGTGGACTGGGAACATGACTGAGGTTTTATTCTGGAGCCGTGTAGCCTGGGAACATAACTGAGGATTGATTCTGGACCCCTGTGGACTGGGAACATGACTGAGGATTGATTCTGGAACCCTGTGTCCTGTTAACATGACATGGGTGGATTCTGGAACCCTGGGTCCTGTTAACATGACATGGGTGGATTCTGGAACCCTGAGGCCTGGGAACATGACATCTGTTTAGATTGTGGAATACTGTGGCCTGGGAACTTGACTGAGCCTTGGTTCTGGACCCCTGTGGACTGGGAACATGACTGAGGTTTTATTCTGGAACCCTGTGTCCTGTTAACATGACATGGGTGGATTCTGGAACCCTGTGGCCTGGGAACATGACATCTGTTTAGATTGTGGAATACTGTGGCCTGGGAACTTGACTGAGCCTTGGTTCTGGACCCCTGTGGACTGGGAACATGACTGAGGTTTTATTCTGCAACCCTGAGGCCTGGGAACATGACATCTGTTTAGATTGTGGAATACTGTGGCCTGGGAACTTGACTGAGCCTTGGTTCTGGACCCCTGTGGACTGGGAACATGACTGAGGTTTTATTCTGGAACCCTGAGGCCTGGGAACATGACATCTGTTTAGATTGTGGAATACTGTGGCCTGGGAACTTGACTGAGCCTTGGTTCTGGACCCCTGTGGACTGGGAACATGACTGAGGTTTTATTCTGGAACCCTGTGTCCTGTTAACATGACATGGGTGGATTCTGGAACCCTGGGTCCTGTTAACATGACATGGGTGGATTCTGGAACCCTGAGGCCTGGGAACATGACATCTGTTTAGATTGTGGAATACTGTGGCCTGGGAACTTGACTGAGCCTTGGTTCTGGACCCCTGTGGACTGGGAACATGACTGAGGTTTTATTCTGGAACCCTGAGGCCTGGGAACATGACATCTGTTTAGATTGTGGAATACTGTGGCCTGGGAACTTGACTGAGCCTTGGTTCTGGACCCCTGTGGACTGGGAACATGACTGAGGTTTTATTCTGGAACCCTGTGTCCTGTTAACATGACATGGGTGGATTCTGGAACCCTGGGTCCTGTTAACATGACATGGGTGGATTCTGGAACCCTGAAGCCTTGGAACATGACATCTGTTTAGATTGTGGAATACTGTGGCCTGGGAACTTGACTGAGCCTTGGTTCTGGACCCCTGTGGACTGGGAACATGACTGAGGTTTTATTCTGGAACCCTGAGGCCTGGGAACATGACATCTGTTTAGATTGTGGAATACTGTGGCCTGGGAACTTGACTGAGCCTTGGTTCTGGACCCCTGTGGACTGGAACATGACTGAGGTTTTATTCTGGAACCCTGTGTCCTGTTAACATGACATGGGTGGATTCTGGAACCCTGGGTCCTGTTAACATGACATGGGTGGATTCTGGAACCCTGAGGCCTGGGAACATGACATCTGTTTAGATTGTGGAATACTGTGGCCTGGGAACTTGACTGAGCCTTGGTTCTGGACCCCTGTGGACTGGGAACATGACTGAGGTTTTATTCTGGAACCCTGAGGACTGGGAACATGACATCTGTTTAGATTGTGGAATACTGTGGCCTGGGAACATAACTGAGGATTGATTCTGGACCCCTGTGGACTGGGAACATGACTGAGGTTTTATTCTGGAACCCTGAGGCCTGTTAACATGACATGGGTGGATTCTGGAACCCTGTGTCCTGTTAACATGACATGGGTGGATTCTGGAACCCTGTGTCCTGTTAACATGACATGGGTGGATTCTGGAACCCTGGGTCCTGTTAACATGACATGGGTGGATTCTGGAACCCTGAGGCCTGGGAACATGACATCTGTTTAGATTGTGGAATACTGTGGCCTGGGAACTTGACTGAGCCTTTGTTCTGGACCCCTGTGGACTGGGAACATGACTGAGGTTTTATTCTGGAACCCTGAGGCCTGGGAACATGACATCTGTTTAGATTGTGGAATACTGTGGCCTGGGAACATAACTGAGGATTGATTCTGGACCCCTGTGGACTGGGAACATGACTGAGGTTTTATTCTGGAACCCTGAGGCCTGTTAACATGACATGGGTGGATTCTGGAACCCTGTGTCCTGTTAACATGACATGGGTGGATTCTGGAACCCTGAGGCCTGGGAACATGACATCTGTTTAGATTGTGGAATACTGTGGCCTGGGAACATAACTGAGCCTTGGTTCTGGACCCCTGTGGACTGGGAACATGACTGAGGTTTTATTCTGGAACCCTGAGGCCTGGGAACATGACATCTGTTTAGATTGTGGAATACTGTGGCCTGGGAACTTGACTGAGCCTTGGTTCTGGACCCCTGTGGACTGGGAACATGACTGAGGTTTTATTCTGGAACCCTGTGTCTGTTAACATGACATGGGTGGATTCTGGAACCCTGGGTCCTGTTAACATGACATGGGTGGATTCTGGAACCCTGAGGCCTGGGAACATGACATCTGTTTAGATTGTGGAATACTGTGGCCTGGGAACATAACTGAGGATTGATTCTGGACCCCTGTGGACTGGGAACATGACTGAGGTTTTATTCTGGAACCCTGAGGCCTGGGAACATGACATCTGTTTAGATTGTGGAATACTGTGGCCTGGGAACTTGACTGAGCCTTGGTTCTGGACCCCTGTGGACTGGGAACATGACTGAGGTTTTATTCTGGAACCCTGTGTCCTGTTAACATGACATGGGTGGATTCTGGAACCCTGGGTCCTGTTAACATGACATGGGTGGATTCTGGAACCCTGAGGCCTGGGAACATGACATCTGTTTAGATTGTGGAATACTGTGGCCTGGGAACTTGACTGAGCCTTGGTTCTGGACCCCTGTGGACTGGGAACATGACTGAGATTTTATTCTGGAACCCTGAGGCCTGGGAACATGACATCTGTTTAGATTGTGGAATACTGTGGCCTGGGAACTTGACTGAGCCTTGGTTCTGGACCCCTGTGGACTGGGAACATGACTGAGGTTTTATTCTGGAACCCTGAGGCCTGGGAACATGACATCTGTTTAGATTGTGGAATACTGTGGCCTGGGAACTTGACTGAGCCTTGGTTCTGGACCCCTGTGGACTGGGAACATGACTGAGGTTTTATTCTGGAACCCTGAGGCCTGGGAACATGACATCTGTTTAGATTGTGGAATACTGTGGCCTGGGAACTTGACTGAGCCTTGGTTCTGGACCCCTGTGGACTGGGAACATGACTGAGGTTTTATTCTGGAACCCTGTGTCCTGTTAACATGACATGGGTGGATTCTGGAACCCTGGGTCCTGTTAACATGACATGGGTGGATTCTGGAACCCTGAGGCCTGGGAACATGACATCTGTTTAGATTGTGGAATACTGTGGCCTGGGAACTTGACTGAGCCTTGGTTCTGGACCCCTGTGGACTGGGAACATGACTGAGGTTTTATTCTGGAACCCTGAGGCCTGGGAACATGACATCTGTTTAGATTGTGGAATACTGTGGCCTGGGAACTTGACTGAGCCTTGGTTCTGGACCCCTGTGGACTGGGAACATGACTGAGGTTTTATTCTGGAACCCTGAGGCCTGGGAACATGACATCTGTTTAGATTGTGGAATACTGTGGCCTGGGAATTTGACTGAGCCTTGGTTCTGGACCCCTGTGGACTGGGAACATGACTGAGGTTTTATTCTGGAACCCTGTGTCCTGTTAACATGACATGGGTGGATTCTGGAACCCTGGGTCCTGTTAACATGACATGGGTGGATTCTGGAACCCTGAGGCCTGGGAACATGACATCTGTTTAGATTGTGGAATACTGTGGCCTGGGAACTTGACTGAGCCTTGGTTCTGGACCCCTGTGGACTGGGAACATGACTGAGGTTTTATTCTGGAACCCTGTGTCCTGTTAACATGACATGGGTGGATTCTGGAACCCTGTGTCCTGTTAACATGACATGGGTGGATTCTGGAACCCTGAGGCCTGGGAACATGACATCTGTTTAGATTGTGGAATACTGTGGCCTGGGAACTTGACTGAGCCTTGGTTCTGGACCCCTGTGGACTGGGAACATGACTGAGGTTTTATTCTGGAACCCTGTGTCCTGTTAACATGACATGGGTGGATTCTGGAACCCTGGGTCCTGTTAACATGACATGGGTGGATTCTGGAACCCTGAGGCCTGGGAACATGACATCTGTTTAGATTGTGGAATACTGTGGCCTGGGAACTTGACTGAGCCTTGGTTCTGGACCCCTGTGGACTGGGAACATGACTGAGGTTTTATTCTGGAACCCTGAGGCCTGGGAACATGACATCTGTTTAGATTGTGGAATACTGTGGCCTGGGAACTTGACTGAGCCTTGGTTCTGGACCCCTGTGGACTGGAACATGACTGAGGTTTTATTCTGGAACCCTGTGTCCTGTTAACATGACATGGGTGGATTCTGGAACCCTGGGTCCTGTTAACATGACATGGGTGGATTCTGGAACCCTGAGGCCTGGGAACATGACATCTGTTTAGATTGTGGAATACTGTGGCCTGGGAACTTGACTGAGCCTTGGTTCTGGACCCCTGTGGACTGGGAACATGACTGAGGTTTTATTCTGGAACCCTGAGGACTGGGAACATGACATCTGTTTAGATTGTGGAATACTGTGGCCTGGGAACATAACTGAGGATTGATTCTGGACCCCTGTGGACTGGGAACATGACTGAGGTTTTATTCTGGAACCCTGAGGCCTGTTAACATGACATGGGTGGATTCTGGAACCCTGTGTCCTGTTAACATGACATGGGTGGATTCTGGAACCCTGTGTCCTGTTAACATGACATGGGTGGATTCTGGAACCCTGGGTCCTGTTAACATGACATGGGTGGATTCTGGAACCCTGAGGCCTGGGAACATGACATCTGTTTAGATTGTGGAATACTGTGGCCTGGGAACTTGACTGAGCCTTTGTTCTGGACCCCTGTGGACTGGGAACATGACTGAGGTTTTATTCTGGAACCCTGAGGCCTGGGAACATGACATCTGTTTAGATTGTGGAATACTGTGGCCTGGGAACATAACTGAGGATTGATTCTGGACCCCTGTGGACTGGGAACATGACTGAGGTTTTATTCTGGAACCCTGAGGCCTGTTAACATGACATGGGTGGATTCTGGAACCCTGTGTCCTGTTAACATGACATGGGTGGATTCTGGAACCCTGAGGCCTGGGAACATGACATCTGTTTAGATTGTGGAATACTGTGGCCTGGGAACATAACTGAGCCTTGGTTCTGGACCCCTGTGGACTGGGAACATGACTGAGGTTTTATTCTGGAACCCTGAGGCCTGGGAACATGACATCTGTTTAGATTGTGGAATACTGTGGCCTGGGAACTTGACTGAGCCTTGGTTCTGGACCCCTGTGGACTGGGAACATGACTGAGGTTTTATTCTGGAACCCTGTGTCTGTTAACATGACATGGGTGGATTCTGGAACCCTGGGTCCTGTTAACATGACATGGGTGGATTCTGGAACCCTGAGGCCTGGGAACATGACATCTGTTTAGATTGTGGAATACTGTGGCCTGGGAACATAACTGAGGATTGATTCTGGACCCCTGTGGACTGGGAACATGACTGAGGTTTTATTCTGGAACCCTGAGGCCTGGGAACATGACATCTGTTTAGATTGTGGAATACTGTGGCCTGGGAACTTGACTGAGCCTTGGTTCTGGACCCCTGTGGACTGGGAACATGACTGAGGTTTTATTCTGGAACCCTGTGTCCTGTTAACATGACATGGGTGGATTCTGGAACCCTGGGTCCTGTTAACATGACATGGGTGGATTCTGGAACCCTGAGGCCTGGGAACATGACATCTGTTTAGATTGTGGAATACTGTGGCCTGGGAACTTGACTGAGCCTTGGTTCTGGACCCCTGTGGACTGGGAACATGACTGAGATTTTATTCTGGAACCCTGAGGCCTGGGAACATGACATCTGTTTAGATTGTGGAATACTGTGGCCTGGGAACTTGACTGAGCCTTGGTTCTGGACCCCTGTGGACTGGGAACATGACTGAGGTTTTATTCTGGAACCCTGAGGCCTGGGAACATGACATCTGTTTAGATTGTGGAATACTGTGGCCTGGGAACTTGACTGAGCCTTGGTTCTGGACCCCTGTGGACTGGGAACATGACTGAGGTTTTATTCTGGAACCCTGAGGCCTGGGAACATGACATCTGTTTAGATTGTGGAATACTGTGGCCTGGGAACTTGACTGAGCCTTGGTTCTGGACCCCTGTGGACTGGGAACATGACTGAGGTTTTATTCTGGAACCCTGTGTCCTGTTAACATGACATGGGTGGATTCTGGAACCCTGGGTCCTGTTAACATGACATGGGTGGATTCTGGAACCCTGAGGCCTGGGAACATGACATCTGTTTAGATTGTGGAATACTGTGGCCTGGGAACTTGACTGAGCCTTGGTTCTGGACCCCTGTGGACTGGGAACATGACTGAGGTTTTATTCTGGAACCCTGAGGCCTGGGAACATGACATCTGTTTAGATTGTGGAATACTGTGGCCTGGGAACTTGACTGAGCCTTGGTTCTGGACCCCTGTGGACTGGGAACATGACTGAGGTTTTATTCTGGAACCCTGAGGCCTGGGAACATGACATCTGTTTAGATTGTGGAATACTGTGGCCTGGGAACTTGACTGAGCCTTGGTTCTGGACCCCTGTGGACTGGGAACATGACTGAGGTTTTATTCTGGAACCCTGAGGCCTGGGAACATGACATCTGTTTAGATTGTGGAATACTGTGGCCTGGGAACTTGACTGAGCCTTGGTTCTGGACCCCTGTGGACTGGGAACATGACTGAGGTTTTATTCTGGAACCCTGAGGCCTGGGAACATGACATCTGTTTAGATTGTGGAATACTGTGGCCTGGGAATTTGACTGAGCCTTGGTTCTGGACCCCTGTGGACTGGGAACATGACTGAGGTTTTATTCTGGAACCCTGTGTCCTGTTAACATGACATGGGTGGATTCTGGAACCCTGGGTCCTGTTAACATGACATGGGTGGATTCTGGAACCCTGAGGCCTGGGAACATGACATCTGTTTAGATTGTGGAATACTGTGGCCTGGGAACTTGACTGAGCCTTGGTTCTGGACCCCTGTGGACTGGGAACATGACTGAGGTTTTATTCTGGAACCCTGTGTCCTGTTAACATGACATGGGTGGATTCTGGAACCCTGTGTCCTGTTAACATGACATGGGTGGATTCTGGAACCCTGAGGCCTGGGAACATGACATCTGTTTAGATTGTGGAATACTGTGGCCTGGGAACTTGACTGAGCCTTGGTTCTGGACCCCTGTGGACTGGGAACATGACTGAGGTTTTATTCTGGAACCCTGTGTCCTGTTAACATGACATGGGTGGATTCTGGAACCCTGGGTCCTGTTAACATGACATGGGTGGATTCTGGAACCCTGAGGCCTGGGAACATGACATCTGTTTAGATTGTGGAATACTGTGGCCTGGGAACTTGACTGAGCCTTGGTTCTGGACCCCTGTGGACTGGGAACATGACTGAGGTTTTATTCTGGAACCCTGAGGCCTGGGAACATGACATCTGTTTAGATTGTGGAATACTGTGGCCTGGGAACTTGACTGAGCCTTGGTTCTGGACCCCTGTGGACTGGGAACATGACTGAGGTTTTATTCTGGAACCCTGAGGCCTGGGAACATGACATCTGTTTAGATTGTGGAATACTGTGGCCTGGGAACTTGACTGAGCCTTGGTTCTGGACCCCTGTGGACTGGGAACATGACTGAGGTTTTATTCTGGAACCCTGAGGCCTGGGAACATGACATCTGTTTAGATTGTGGAATACTGTGGCCTGGGAACTTGACTGAGCCTTGGTTCTGGACCCCTGTGGACTGGGAACATGACTGAGGTTTTATTCTGGAACCCTGAGGCCTGGGAACATGACATCTGTTTAGATTGTGGAATACTGTGGCCTGGGAATTTGACTGAGCCTTGGTTCTGGACCCCTGTGGACTGGGAACATGACTGAGGTTTTATTCTGGAACCCTGTGTCCTGTTAACATGACATGGGTGGATTCTGGAACCCTGGGTCCTGTTAACATGACATGGGTGGATTCTGGAACCCTGAGGCCTGGGAACATGACATCTGTTTAGATTGTGGAATACTGTGGCCTGGGAACTTGACTGAGCCTTGGTTCTGGACCCCTGTGGACTGGGAACATGACTGAGGTTTTATTCTGGAACCCTGTGTCCTGTTAACATGACATGGGTGGATTCTGGAACCCTGTGTCCTGTTAACATGACATGGGTGGATTCTGGAACCCTGAGGCCTGGGAACATGACATCTGTTTAGATTGTGGAATACTGTGGCCTGGGAACTTGACTGAGCCTTGGTTCTGGACCCCTGTGGACTGGGAACATGACTGAGGTTTTATTCTGGAACCCTGAGGCCTGGGAATATGACATGGGTGGATTCTGGAACCCTGAGGCCTGGGAACATGACATGGGTGGATTCTGGAACCCTGTGTCCTGTTAACATGACATGGGTGGATTCTGGAACCCTGTGTCCTGTTAACATGACATGGGTGGATTCTGGAACCCTGAGGCCTGGGAACATGACATCTGTTTAGATTGTGGAATACTGTGGCCTGGGAACATATCTGAGGATTGATTCTGGACCCCTGTGGACTGGGAACATGACTGAGGTTTTATTCTGGAACCCTGAGGCCTGGGAACATGACATGGGTGGATTCTGGAACCCTGAGGCCTGGGAACATGACATGGGTGGATTCTGGAACCCTGTGTCCTGTTAACATGACATGGGTGGATTCTGGAACCCTGTGTCCTGTTAACATGACATGGGTGGATTCTGGAACCCTGAGGCCTCGGAACATGACATCTGTTTAGATTGTGGAATACAGTGGCCTGGGAACTTGACTGAGCCTTGGTTCTGGACCCCTGTGGACTGGGAACATGACTGAGGTTTTATTCTGGAACCCTGTGTCCTGTTAACATGACATGGGTGGATTCTGGAACCCTGTGTCCTGTTAACATGACATGGGTGGATTCTGGAACCCTGAGGCCTGGGAACATGACATCTGTTTAGATTGTGGAATACTGTGGCCTGGGAACATAACTGAGCCTTGGTTCTGGACCCCTGTGGACTGGGAACATGACTGAGGTTTTATTCTGGAACCCTGAGGCCTGGGAACATGACATCTGTTTAGATTGTGGAATACTGTGGCTTGGGAACTTGACTGAGCCTTGGTTCTGGACCCCTGTGGACTGGGAACATGACTGAGGTTTTATTCTGGAACCCTGTGTCCTGTTAACATGACATGGGTGGATTCTGGAACCCTATGTCCTGTTAACATGACATGGGTGGATTCTGGAACCCTGAGGCCTGGGAACATGACATCTGTTTAGATTGTGGAATACTGTGGCCTGGGAACATAACTGAGGATTGATTCTGGACCCCTGTGGAGTGGGAACATGACTGAGGTTTTATTCTGCAACCCTGAGGCCTGGGAACATGACATCTGTTTAGATTGTGGAATACTGTGGCCTGGGAACTTGACTGAGCCTTGGTTCTGGACCCCTGTGGACTGGGAACATGACTGAGGTTTTATTCTGGAACCCTGAGGCCTGGGAACATGACATCTGTTTAGATTGTGGAATACTGTGGCCTGGGAACTTGACTGAGCCTTGGTTCTGGACCCCTGTGGACTGGGAACATGACTGAGGTTTTATTCTGGAACCCTGAGGCCTGGGAACATGACATCTGTTTAGATTGTGGAATACTGTGGCCTGGGAACTTGACTGAGCCTTGGTTCTGGACCCCTGTGGACTGGGAACATGACTGAGGTTTTATTCTGGAACCCTGAGGCCTGGGAACATGACATCTGTTTAGATTGTGGAATACTGTGGCCTGGGAACTTGACTGAGCCTTGGTTCTGGACCCCTGTGGACTGGGAACATGACTGAGGTTTTATTCTGGAACCCTGAGGCCTGGGAACATGACATCTGTTTAGATTGTGGAATACTGTGGCCTGGGAACTTGACTGAGAGTTGGTTCTGGACCCCTGTGGACTGGGAACATGACTGAGGTTTTATTCTGGAACCCTGTGTCCTGTTAACATGACATGGGTGGATTCTGGAACCCTGTGTCCTGTTAACATGACATGGGTGGATTCTGGAACCCTGAGGCCTGGGAACATGACATCTGTTTAGATTGTGGAATACTGTGGCCTGGGAACTTGACTGAGCCTTGGTTCTGGACCCCTGTGGACTGGGAACATGACTGAGGTTTTATTCTGGAACCCTGTGTCCTGTTAACATGACATGGGTGGATTCTGGAACCCTGAGGCCTGGGAACATGACATCTGTTTAGATTGTGGAATACTGTGGCCTGGGAATTTGACTGAGCCTTGGTTCTGGACCCCTGTTGACTGGGAACATGACAGAGGTTTTATTCTGGAACCCTGAGGCCTGGGAACATGACTGAGCCTTGGTTCTGGACCCCTGTGGACTGGGAACATGACTGAGGTTTTATTCTGGAAACCTGAGGCCTGGGAACATGACATCTGTTTAGATTGTGGAATACTGTGGCCTGGGAACTTGACTGAGCCTTGGTTCTGGACCCCTGTGGACTGGGAACATGACTGAGGTTTTATTCTGGAACCCTGTGTCCTGTTAACATGACATGGGTGGATTCTGGAACCCTGGGTCCTGTTAACATGACATGGGTGGATTCTGGAACCCTGAGGCCTGGGAACATGACATCTGTTTAGATTGTGGAATACTGTGGCCTGGGAACTTGACTGAGCCTTGGTTCTGGACCCCTGTGGACTGGGAACATGACTGAGGTTTTATTCTGGAACCCTGAGGCCTGGGAACATGACATCTGTTTAGATTGTGGAATACTGTGGCCTGGGAACTTGACTGAGCCTTGGTTCTGGACCCCTGTGGACTGGGAACATGACTGAGGTTTTATTCTGGAACCCTGTGTCCTGTTAACATGACATGGGTGGATTCTGGAACCCTGGGTCCTGTTAACAAGACATGGGTGGATTCTGGAACCCTGAGGCCTGGGAAGATGACATCTGTTTAGATTGTGGAATACTGTGGACTGGGAACTTGACTGAGCCTTGGTTCTGGACCCCTGTGGACTGGGAACATGACTGAGGTTTTATTCTGGAACCCTGTGTCCTGTTAACATGACATGGGTGGATTCTGGAACCCTGTGTCCTGTTAACATGACAAGGGTGGATTCTGGAACCCTGAGGCCTGGGAACATGACATCTGTTTAGATTGTGGAATACTGTGGCCTGGGAACTTGACTGAGCCTTGGTTCTGGACCCCTGTGGACTGGGAACATGACTGAGGTTTTATTCTGGAACCCTGTGTCCTGTTAACATGACATGGGTGGATTCTGGAACCCTGGGTCCTGTTAACATGACATGGGTGGATTCTGGAACCCTGAGGCCTTGGAACATGACATCTGTTTAGATTGTGGAATACTGTGGCCTGGGAACTTGACTGAGCCTTGGTTCTGGACCCCTGTGGACTGGGAACATGACTGAGGTTTTATTCTGGAACCCTGAGGCCTGGGAACATGACATCTGTTTAGATTGTGGAATACTGTGGCCTGGGAACTTGACTGAGCCTTGGTTCTGGACCCCTGTGGACTGGGAACATGACTGAGGTTTTATTCTGGAACCCTGTGTCCTGTTAACATGACATGGGTGGATTCTGGAACCCTGGGTCCTGTTAACATGACATGGGTGGATTCTGGAACCCTGAGGCCTGGGAACATGACATCTGTTTAGATTGTGGAATACTGTGGCCTGGGAACTTGACTGAGCCTTGGTTCTGGACCCCTGTGGACTGGGAACATGACTGAGGTTTTATTCTGGAACCCTGAGGCCTGGGAACATGACATGGGTGGATTCTGGAACCCTGAGGCCTGGGAACATGACATCTGTTTAGATTGTGGAATACTGTGGCCTGGGAACTTGACTGAGCCTTGGTTCTGGACCCCTGTGGACTGGGAACATGACTGAGGTTTTATTCTGGAACCCTGTGTCCTGTTAACATGACATGGGTGGATTCTGGAACCCTGTGTCCTGTTAACATGACATGGGTGGATTCTGGAACCCTGAGGCCTGGGAACATGACATCTGTTTAGATTGTGGAATACTGTGGCCTGGGAACTTGACTGAGCCTTGGTTCTGGACCCCTGTGGACTGGGAACATGACTGAGGTTTTATTCTGGAACCCTGTGTCCTGTTAACATGACATGGGTGGATTCTGGAACCCTGAGGCCTGGGAACATGACATCTGTTTAGATTGTGGAATACTGTGGCCTGGGAACTTGACTGAGCCTTGGTTCTGGACCCCTGTGGACTGGGAACATGACTGAGGTTTTATTCTGGAACCCTGTGTCCTGTTAACATGACATGGGTGGATTCTGGAACCCTGGGTCCTTTTAACATGACATGGGTGGATTCTGGAACCCTGAGGCCTGGGAACATGACATCTGTTTAGATTGTGGAATACTGTGGCCTGGGAACTTGACTGAGCCTTGGTTCTGGACCCCTGTGGACTGGGAACATGACTGAGGTTTTATTCTGGAACCCTGTGTCCTGTTAACATGACATGGGTGGATTCTGGAACCCTGGGTCCTGTTAACATGACATGGGTGGATTCTGGAACCCTGAGGCCTGGGAACATGACATCTGTTTAGATTGTGGAATACTGTGGCCTGGGAACTTGACTGAGCCTTGGTTCTGGACCCCTGTGGACTGGGAACATGACTGAGGTTTTATTCTGGAACCCTGTGTCCTGTTAACATGACATGGGTGGATTCTGGAACCCTGAGGCCTGGGAACATGACATCTGTTTAGATTGTGGAATACTGTGGCCTGGGAACTTGACTGAGCCTTGGTTCTGGACCCCTGTGGACTGGGAACATGACTGAGGTTTTATTCTGGAACCCTGTGTCCTGTTAACATGACATGGGTGGATTCTGGAACCCTGGGTCCTGTTAACATGACATGGGTGGATTCTGGAACCCTGAGGCCTTGGAACATGACATCTGTTTAGATTGTGGAATACTGTGGACTGGGAACATGACTGAGGTTTTATTCTGGAACCCTGTGTCCTGTTAACATGACATGGGTGGATTCTGGAACCCTGGGTCCTGTTAACATGACATGGGTGGATTCTGGAACCCTGAGGCCTTGGAACATGACATCTGTTTAGATTGTGGAATACTGTGGCCTGGGAACATAACTGAGGATTGATTCTGGACCCCTGTGGACTGGGAACATGACTGAGGTTTTATTCTGGAACCCTGAGGCCTGGGAACATGACATCTGTTTAGATTGTGGAATACTGTGGCCTGGGAACTTGACTGAGCCTTGGTTCTGGACCCCTGTGGACTGGGAACATGACTGAGGTTTTATTCTGGAACCCTGTGTCCTGTTAACATGACATGGGTGGATTCTGGAACCCTGGGTCCTGTTAACATGACATGGGTGGATTCTGGAACCCTGAGGCCTGGGAACATGACATCTGTTTAGATTGTGGAATACTGTGGCCTGGGAACTTGACTGAGCCTTGGTTCTGGACCCCTGTGGACTGGGAACATGACTGAGGTTTTATTCTGGAACCCTGAGGCCTGGGAACATGACATCTGTTTAGATTGTGGAATACTGTGGCCTGGGAACTTGACTGAGCCTTGGTTCTGGACCCCTGTGGACTGGGAACATGACTGAGGTTTTATTCTGGAACCCTGTGTCCTGTTAACATGACATGGGTGGATTCTGGAACCCTGGGTCCTGTTAACATGACATGGGTGGATTCTGGAACCCTGAGGCCTGGGAACATGACATCTGTTTAGATTGTGGAATACTGTGGCCTGGGAACTTGACTGAGCCTTGGTTCTGGACCCCTGTGGACTGGGAACATGACTGAGGTTTTATTCTGGAACCCGGAGGCCTGGGAACATGACATCTGTTTAGATTGTGGAATACTGTGGCCTGGGAACTTGACTGAGCCTTGGTTCTGGACCCCTGTGGACTGGGAACATGACTGAGGTTTTATTCTGGAACCCTGTGTCCTGTTAACATGACATGGGTGGATTCTGGAAACCTGGGTCCTGTTAACATGACATGGGTGGATTCTGGAACCCTGAGGCCTTGGAACATGACATCTGTTTAGACTGTGGAATACTGTGGCCTGGGAACTTGACTGAGCCTTGGTTCTGGACCCCTGTGGACTGGGAACATGACTGAGGTTTTATTCTGGAACCCTGAGGCCTGGGAACATGACATCTGTTTAGATTGTGGAATACTGTGGCCTGGGAACTTGACTGAGCCTTGGTTCTGGACCCCTGTGGACTGGGAACATGACTGAGGTTTTATTCTGGAACCCTGTGTCCTGTTAACATGACATGGGTGGATTCTGGAACCCTGGGTCCTGTTAACATGACATGGGTGGATTCTGGAACCCTGAGGCCTGGGAACATGACATCTGTTTAGATTGTGGAATACTGTGGCCTGGGAACTTGACTGAGCCTTGGTTCTGGACCCCTGTGGACTGGGAACATGACTGAGGTTTTATTCTGGAACCCTGAGGCCTGGGAACATGACATCTGTTTAGATTGTGGAATACTGTGGCCTGGGAACTTGACTGAGCCTTGGTTCTGGACCCCTGTGGACTGGGAACATGACTGAGGTTTTATTCTGGAACCCTGTGTCCTGTTAACATGACATGGGTGGATTCTGGAACCCTGGGTCCTGTTAACATGACATGGGTGGATTCTGGAACCCTGAGGCCTTGGAACATGACATCTGTTTAGATTGTGGAATACTGTGGCCTGGGAACTTGACTGAGCCTTGGTTCTGGACCCCTGTGGACTGGGAACATGACTGAGGTTTTATTCTGGAGCCGTGTAGCCTGGGAACATAACTGAGGATTGATTCTGGACCCCTGTGGACTGGGAACATGACTGAGGATTGATTCTGGAACCCTGTGTCCTGTTAACATGACATGGGTGGATTCTGGAACCCTGGGTCCTGTTAACATGACATGGGTGGATTCTGGAACCCTGAGGCCTGGGAACATGACATCTGTTTAGATTGTGGAATACTGTGGCCTGGGAACTTGACTGAGCCTTGGTTCTGGACCCCTGTGGACTGGGAACATGACTGAGGTTTTATTCTGGAACCCTGTGTCCTGTTAACATGACATGGGTGGATTCTGGAACCCTGTGGCCTGGGAACATGACATCTGTTTAGATTGTGGAATACTGTGGCCTGGGAACTTGACTGAGCCTTGGTTCTGGACCCCTGTGGACTGGGAACATGACTGAGGTTTTATTCTGCAACCCTGAGGCCTGGGAACATGACATCTGTTTAGATTGTGGAATACTGTGGCCTGGGAACTTGACTGAGCCTTGGTTCTGGACCCCTGTGGACTGGGAACATGACTGAGGTTTTATTCTGGAACCCTGAGGCCTGGGAACATGACATCTGTTTAGATTGTGGAATACTTTGGCCTGGGAACTTGACTGAGCCTTGGTTCTGGACCCCTGTGGACTGGGAACATGACTGAGGTTTTATTCTGGAACCCTGTGTCCTGTTAACATGACATGGGTGGATTCTGGAACCCTGGGTCCTGTTAACATGACATGGGTGGATTCTGGAACCCTGAGGCCTGGGAACATGACATCTGTTTAGATTGTGGAATACTGTGGCCTGGGAACTTGACTGAGCCTTGGTTCTGGACCCCTGTGGACTGGGAACATGACTGAGGTTTTATTCTGGAACCCTGAGGCCTGGGAACATGACATCTGTTTAGATTGTGGAATACTGTGGCCTGGGAACTTGACTGAGCCTTGGTTCTGGACCCCTGTGGACTGGGAACATGACTGAGGTTTTATTCTGGAACCCTGTGTCCTGTTAACATGACATGGGTGGATTCTGGAACCCTGGGTCCTGTTAACATGACATGGGTGGATTCTGGAACCCTGAAGCCTTGGAACATGACATCTGTTTAGATTGTGGAATACTGTGGCCTGGGAACTTGACTGAGCCTTGGTTCTGGACCCCTGTGGACTGGGAACATGACTGAGGTTTTATTCTGGAACCCTGAGGCCTGGGAACATGACATCTGTTTAGATTGTGGAATACTGTGGCCTGGGAACTTGACTGAGCCTTGGTTCTGGACCCCTGTGGACTGGAACATGACTGAGGTTTTATTCTGGAACCTGTGTCCTGTTAACATGACATGGGTGGATTCTGGAACCCTGGGTCCTGTTAACATGACATGGGTGGATTCTGGAACCCTGAGGCCTGGGAACATGACATCTGTTTAGATTGTGGAATACTGTGGCCTGGGAACTTGACTGAGCCTTGGTTCTGGACCCCTGTGGACTGGGAACATGACTGAGGTTTTATTCTGGAACCCTGAGGCCTGGGAACATGACATCTGTTTAGATTGTGGAATACTGTGGCCTGGGAACATAACTGAGGATTGATTCTGGACCCCTGTGGACTGGGAACATGACTGAGGTTTTATTCTGGAACCCTGAGGCCTGTTAACATGACATGGGTGGATTCTGGAACCCTGTGTCCTGTTAACATGACATGGGTGGATTCTGGAACCCTGTGTCCTGTTAACATGACATGGGTGGATTCTGGAACCCTGGGTCCTGTTAACATGACATGGGTGGATTCTGGAACCCTGAGGCCTGGGAACATGACATCTGTTTAGATTGTGGAATACTGTGGCCTGGGAACATAACTGAGGATTGATTCTGGACCCCTGTGGACTGGGAACATGACTGAGGTTTTATTCTGGAACCCTGAGGCCTGGGAACATGACATCTGTTTAGATTGTGGAATACTGTGGCCTGGGAACTTGACTGAGCCTTGGTTCTGGACCCCTGTGGACTGGGAACATGACTGAGGTTTTATTCTGGAACCCTGTGTCCTGTTAACATGACATGGGTGGATTCTGGAACCCTGGGTCCTGTTAACATGACATGGGTGGATTCTGGAACCCTGAGGCCTGGGAACATGACATCTGTTTAGATTGTGGAATACTGTGGCCTGGGAACTTGACTGAGCCTTGGTTCTGGACCCCTGTGGACTGGGAACATGACTGAGATTTTATTCTGGAACCCTGAGGCCTGGGAACATGACATCTGTTTAGATTGTGGAATACTGTGGCCTGGGAACTTGACTGAGCCTTGGTTCTGGACCCCTGTGGACTGGGAACATGACTGAGGTTTTATTCTGGAACCCTGAGGCCTGGGAACATGACATCTGTTTAGATTGTGGAATACTGTGGCCTGGGAACTTGACTGAGCCTTGGTTCTGGACCCCTGTGGACTGGGAACATGACTGAGGTTTTATTCTGGAACCCTGAGGCCTGGGAACATGACATCTGTTTAGATTGTGGAATACTGTGGCCTGGGAACTTGACTGAGCCTTGGTTCTGGACCCCTGTGGACTGGGAACATGACTGAGGTTTTATTCTGGAACCCTGTGTCCTGTTAACATGACATGGGTGGATTCTGGAACCCTGGGTCCTGTTAACATGACATGGGTGGATTCTGGAACCCTGAGGCCTGGGAACATGACATCTGTTTAGATTGTGGAATACTGTGGCCTGGGAACTTGACTGAGCCTTGGTTCTGGACCCCTGTGGACTGGGAACATGACTGAGGTTTTATTCTGGAACCCTGAGGCCTGGGAACATGACATCTGTTTAGATTGTGGAATACTGTGGCCTGGGAACTTGACTGAGCCTTGGTTCTGGACCCCTGTGGACTGGGAACATGACTGAGGTTTTATTCTGGAACCCTGAGGCCTGGGAACATGACATCTGTTTAGATTGTGGAATACTGTGGCCTGGGAACTTGACTGAGCCTTGGTTCTGGACCCCTGTGGACTGGGAACATGACTGAGGTTTTATTCTGGAACCCTGAGGCCTGGGAACATGACATCTGTTTAGATTGTGGAATACTGTGGCCTGGGAACTTGACTGAGCCTTGGTTCTGGACCCCTGTGGACTGGGAACATGACTGAGGTTTTATTCTGGAACCCTGAGGCCTGGGAACATGACATCTGTTTAGATTGTGGAATACTGTGGCCTGGGAATTTGACTGAGCCTTGGTTCTGGACCCCTGTGGACTGGGAACATGACTGAGGTTTTATTCTGGAACCCTGTGTCCTGTTAACATGACATGGGTGGATTCTGGAACCCTGGGTCCTGTTAACATGACATGGGTGGATTCTGGAACCCTGAGGCCTGGGAACATGACATCTGTTTAGATTGTGGAATACTGTGGCCTGGGAACTTGACTGAGCCTTGGTTCTGGACCCCTGTGGACTGGGAACATGACTGAGGTTTTATTCTGGAACCCTGTGTCCTGTTAACATGACATGGGTGGATTCTGGAACCCTGTGTCCTGTTAACATGACATGGGTGGATTCTGGAACCCTGAGGCCTGGGAACATGACATCTGTTTAGATTGTGGAATACTGTGGCCTGGGAACTTGACTGAGCCTTGGTTCTGGACCCCTGTGGACTGGGAACATGACTGAGGTTTTATTCTGGAACCCTGTGTCCTGTTAACATGACATGGGTGGATTCTGGAACCCTGTGTCCTGTTAACATGACATGGGTGGATTCTGGAACCCTGAGGCCTGGGAACATGACATCTGTTTAGATTGTGGAATACTGTGGCCTGGGAACTTGACTGAGCCTTGGTTCTGGACCCCTGTGGACTGGGAACATGACTGAGGTTTTATTCTGGAACCCTGAGGCCTGGGAATATGACATGGGTGGATTCTGGAACCCTGAGGCCTGGGAACATGACATGGGTGGATTCTGGAACCCTGTGTCCTGTTAACATGACATGGGTGGATTCTGGAACCCTGTGTCCTGTTAACATGACATGGGTGGATTCTGGAACCCTGAGGCCTGGGAACATGACATCTGTTTAGATTGTGGAATACTGTGGCCTGGGAACATAACTGAGGATTGATTCTGGACCCCTGTGGACTGGGAACATGACTGAGGTTTTATTCTGGAACCCTGAGGCCTGGGAACATGACATGGGTGGATTCTGGAACCCTGAGGCCTGGGAACATGACATGGGTGGATTCTGGAACCCTGTGTCCTGTTAACATGACATGGGTGGATTCTGGAACCCTGTGTCCTGTTAACATGACATGGGTGGATTCTGGAACCCTGAGGCCTCGGAACATGACATCTGTTTAGATTGTGGAATACTGTGGCCTGGGAACTTGACTGAGCCTTGGTTCTGGACCCCTGTGGACTGGGAACATGACTGAGGTTTTATTCTGGAACCCTGTGTCCTGTTAACATGACATGGGTGGATTCTGGAACCCTGTGTCCTGTTAACATGACATGGGTGGATTCTGGAACCCTGAGGCCTGGGAACATGACATCTGTTTAGATTGTGGAATACTGTGGCCTGGGAACATAACTGAGCCTTGGTTCTGGACCCCTGTGGACTGGGAACATGACTGAGGTTTTATTCTGGAACCCTGAGGCCTGGGAACATGACATCTGTTTAGATTGTGGAATACTGTGGCTTGGGAACTTGACTGAGCCTTGGTTCTGGACCCCTGTGGACTGGGAACATGACTGAGGTTTTATTCTGGAACCCTGTGTCCTGTTAACATGACATGGGTGGATTCTGGAACCCTATGTCCTGTTAACATGACATGGGTGGATTCTGGAACCCTGAGGCCTGGGAACATGACATCTGTTTAGATTGTGTAATAGTGTGGCCTGGGAACATAACTGAGGATTGATTCTGGACCCCTGTGGAGTGGGAACATGACTGAGGTTTTATTCTGCAACCCTGAGGCCTGGGAACATGACATCTGTTTAGATTGTGGAATACTGTGGCCTGGGAACTTGACTGAGCCTTGGTTCTGGACCCCTGTGGACTGGGAACATGACTGAGGTTTTATTCTGGAACCCTGAGGCCTGGGAACATGACATCTGTTTAGATTGTGGAATACTGTGGCCTGGGAACTTGACTGAGCCTTGGTTCTGGACCCCTGTGGACTGGGAACATGACTGAGGTTTTATTCTGGAACCCTGAGGCCTGGGAACATGACATCTGTTTAGATTGTGGAATACTGTGGCCTGGGAACTTGACTGAGCCTTGGTTCTGGACCCCTGTGGACTGGGAACATGACTGAGGTTTTATTCTGGAACCCTGAGGCCTGGGAACATGACATCTGTTTAGATTGTGGAATACTGTGGCCTGGGAACTTGACTGAGCCTTGGTTCTGGACCCCTGTGGACTGGGAACATGACTGAGGTTTTATTCTGGAACCCTGAGGCCTGGGAAGATGACATCTGTTTAGATTGTGGAATACTGTGGACTGGGAACTTGACTGAGCCTTGGTTCTGGAACCCTGGGTCCTGTTAACATGACAAGGGTGGATTCTGGAACCCTGAGGCCTGGGAACATGACATCTGTTTAGATTGTGGAATACTGTGGCCTGGGAACTTGACTGAGCCTTGGTTCTGGACCCCTGTGGACTGGGAACATGACTGAGGTTTTATTCTGGAACCCTGTGTCCTGTTAACATGACATGGGTGGATTCTGGAACCCTGGGTCCTGTTAACATGACAAGGGTGGATTCTGGAACCCTGAGGCCTGGGAACATGACATCTGTTTAGATTGTGGAATACTGTGGCCTGGGAACTTGACTGAGCCTTGGTTCTGGACCCCTGTGGACTGGGAACATGACTGAGGTTTTATTCTGGAACCCTGTGTCCTGTTAACATGACATGGGTGGATTCTGGAACCCTGGGTCCTGTTAACATGACATGGGTGGATTCTGGAACCCTGAGGCCTTGGAACATGACATCTGTTTAGATTGTGGAATACTGTGGCCTGGGAACTTGACTGAGCCTTGGTTCTGGACCCCTGTGGACTGGGAACATGACTGAGGTTTTATTCTGGAACCCTGAGGCCTGGGAACATGACATCTGTTTAGATTGTGGAATACTGTGGCCTGGGAACTTGACTGAGCCTTGGTTCTGGACCCCTGTGGACTGGGAACATGACTGAGGTTTTATTCTGGAACCCTGTGTCCTGTTAACATGACATGGGTGGATTCTGGAACCCTGTGTCCTGTTAACATGACATGGGTGAATTCTGGAACCCTGAGGCCTGGGAACATGACATCTGTTTAGATTGTGGAATACTGTGGCCTGGGAACTTGACTGAGCCTTGGTTCTGGACCCCTGTGGACTGGGAACATGACTGAGGTTTTATTCTGGAACCCTGTGTCCTGTTAACATGACATGGGTGGATTCTGGAACCCTGAGGCCTGGGAACATGACATCTGTTTAGATTGTGGAATACTGTGGCCTGGGAATTTGACTGAGCCTTGGTTCTGGACCCCTGTTGACTGGGAACATGACAGAGGTTTTATTCTGGAACCCTGAGGCCTGGGAACATGACTGAGCCTTGGTTCTGGACCCCTGTGGACTGGGAACATGACTGAGGTTTTATTCTGGAAACCTGAGGCCTGGGAACATGACATCTGTTTAGATTGTGGAATACTGTGGCCTGGGAACTTGACTGAGCCTTGGTTCTGGACCCCTGTGGACTGGGAACATGACTGAGGTTTTATTCTGGAACCCTGTGTCCTGTTAACATGACATGGGTGGATTCTGGAACCCTGGGTCCTGTTAACATGACATGGGTGGATTCTGGAACCCTGAGGCCTGGGAACATGGCATCTGTTTAGATTGTGGAATACTGTGGCCTGGGAACTTGACTGAGCCTTGGTTCTGGACCCCTGTGGACTGGGAACATGACTGAGGTTTTATTCTGGAACCCTGAGGCCTGGGAAGATGACATCTGTTTAGATTGTGGAATACTGTGGACTGGGAACTTGACTGAGCCTTGGTTCTGGACCCCTGTGGACTGGGAACATGACTGAGGTTTTATTCTGGAACCCTGTGTCCTGTTAACATGACATGGGTGGATTCTGGAACCCTGGGTCCTGTTAACATGACAAGGGTGGATTCTGGAACCCTGAGGCCTGGGAACATGACATCTGTTTAGATTGTGGAATACTGTGGCCTGGGAACTTGACTGAGCCTTGGTTCTGGACCCCTGTGGACTGGGAACATGACTGAGGTTTTATTCTGGAACCCTGTGTCCTGTTAACATGACATGGGTGGATTCTGGAACCCTGGGTCCTGTTAACATGACATGGGTGGATTCTGGAACCCTGAGGCCTTGGAACATGACATCTGTTTAGATTGTGGAATACTGTGGCCTGGGAACTTGACTGAGCCTTGGTTCTGGACCCCTGTGGACTGGGAACATGACTGAGGTTTTATTCTGGAACCCTGTGTCCTGTTAACATGACATGGGTGGATTCTGGAACCCTGGGTCCTGTTAACATGACATGGGTGGATTCTGGAACCCTGAGGCCTGGGAACATGACATCTGTTTAGATTGTGGAATACTGTGGCCTGGGAACTTGACTGAGCCTTGGTTCTGGACCCCTGTGGACTGGGAACATGACTGAGGTTTTATTCTGGAACCCTGTGTCCTGTTAACATGACATGGGTGGATTCTGGAACCCTGTGTCCTGTTAACATGACATGGGTGAATTCTGGAACCCTGAGGCCTGGGAACATGACATCTGTTTAGATTGTGGAATACTGTGGCCTGGGAACTTGACTGAGCCTTGGTTCTGGACCCCTGTGGACTGGGAACATGACTGAGGTTTTATTCTGGAACCCTGTGTCCTGTTAACATGACATGGGTGGATTCTGGAACCCTGAGGCCTGGGAACATGACATCTGTTTAGATTGTGGAATACTGTGGCCTGGGAATTTGACTGAGCCTTGGTTCTGGACCCCTGTTGACTGGGAACATGACAGAGGTTTTATTCTGGAACCCTGAGGCCTGGGAACATGACTGAGCCTTGGTTCTGGACCCCTGTGGACTGGGAACATGACTGAGGTTTTATTCTGGAAACCTGAGGCCTGGGAACATGACATCTGTTTAGATTGTGGAATACTGTGGCCTGGGAACTTGACTGAGCCTTGGTTCTGGACCCCTGTGGACTGGGAACATGACTGAGGTTTTATTCTGGAACCCTGTGTCCTGTTAACATGACATGGGTGGATTCTGGAACCCTGGGTCCTGTTAACATGACATGGGTGGATTCTGGAACCCTGAGGCCTGGGAACATGGCATCTGTTTAGATTGTGGAATACTGTGGCCTGGGAACTTGACTGAGCCTTGGTTCTGGACCCCTGTGGACTGGGAACATGACTGAGGTTTTATTCTGGAACCCTGAGGCCTGGGAAGATGACATCTGTTTAGATTGTGGAATACTGTGGACTGGGAACTTGACTGAGCCTTGGTTCTGGACCCCTGTGGACTGGGAACATGACTGAGGTTTTATTCTGGAACCCTGTGTCCTGTTAACATGACATGGGTGGATTCTGGAACCCTGGGTCCTGTTAACATGACAAGGGTGGATTCTGGAACCCTGAGGCCTGGGAACATGACATCTGTTTAGATTGTGGAATACTGTGGCCTGGGAACTTGACTGAGCCTTGGTTCTGGACCCCTGTGGACTGGGAACATGACTGAGGTTTTATTCTGGAACCCTGTGTCCTGTTAACATGACATGGGTGGATTCTGGAACCCTGTGTCCTGTTAACATGACATGGGTGGATTCTGGAACCCTGAGGCCTGGGAACATGACATCTGTTTAGATTGTGGAATACTGTGGCCTGGGAACTTGACTGAGCCTTGGTTCTGGACCCCTGTGGACTGGGAACATGACTGAGGTTTTATTCTGGAACCCTGAGGCCTGGGAATATGACATGGGTGGATTCTGGAACCCTGAGGCCTGGGAACATGACATGGGTGGATTCTGGAACCCTGTGTCCTGTTAACATGACATGGGTGGATTCTGGAACCCTGTGTCCTGTTAACATGACATGGGTGGATTCTGGAACCCTGAGGCCTGGGAACATGACATCTGTTTAGATTGTGGAATACTGTGGCCTGGGAACATAACTGAGGATTGATTCTGGACCCCTGTGGACTGGGAACATGACTGAGGTTTTATTCTGGAACCCTGAGGCCTGGGAACATGACATGGGTGGATTCTGGAACCCTGAGGCCTGGGAACATGACATGGGTGGATTCTGGAACCCTGTGTCCTGTTAACATGACATGGGTGGATTCTGGAACCCTGTGTCCTGTTAACATGACATGGGTGGATTCTGGAACCCTGAGGCCTCGGAACATGACATCTGTTTAGATTGTGGAATACTGTGGCCTGGGAACTTGACTGAGCCTTGGTTCTGGACCCCTGTGGACTGGGAACATGACTGAGGTTTTATTCTGGAACCCTGTGTCCTGTTAACATGACATGGGTGGATTCTGGAACCCTGTGTCCTGTTAACATGACATGGGTGGATTCTGGAACCCTGAGGCCTGGGAACATGACATCTGTTTAGATTGTGGAATACTGTGGCCTGGGAACATAACTGAGCCTTGGTTCTGGACCCCTGTGGACTGGGAACATGACTGAGGTTTTATTCTGGAACCCTGAGGCCTGGGAACATGACATCTGTTTAGATTGTGGAATACTGTGGCTTGGGAACTTGACTGAGCCTTGGTTCTGGACCCCTGTGGACTGGGAACATGACTGAGGTTTTATTCTGGAACCCTGTGTCCTGTTAACATGACATGGGTGGATTCTGGAACCCTATGTCCTGTTAACATGACATGGGTGGATTCTGGAACCCTGAGGCCTGGGAACATGACATCTGTTTAGATTGTGTAATAGTGTGGCCTGGGAACATAACTGAGGATTGATTCTGGACCCCTGTGGAGTGGGAACATGACTGAGGTTTTATTCTGCAACCCTGAGGCCTGGGAACATGACATCTGTTTAGATTGTGGAATACTGTGGCCTGGGAACTTGACTGAGCCTTGGTTCTGGACCCCTGTGGACTGGGAACATGACTGAGGTTTTATTCTGGAACCCTGAGGCCTGGGAACATGACATCTGTTTAGATTGTGGAATACTGTGGCCTGGGAACTTGACTGAGCCTTGGTTCTGGACCCCTGTGGACTGGGAACATGACTGAGGTTTTATTCTGGAACCCTGTGTCCTGTTAACATGACATGGGTGGATTCTGGAACCCTGGGTCCTGTTAACATGACATGGGTGGATTCTGGAACCCTGAGGCCTGGGAACATGACATCTGTTTAGATTGTGGAATACTGTGGCCTGGGAACTTGACTGAGCCTTGGTTCTGGACCCCTGTGGACTGGGAACATGACTGAGGTTTTATTCTGGAACCCTGAGGCCTGGGAACATGACATCTGTTTAGATTGTGGAATACTGTGGCCTGGGAACTTGACTGAGCCTTGGTTCTGGACCCCTGTGGACTGGGAACATGACTGAGGTTTTATTCTGGAACCCTGAGGCCTGGGAACATGACATCTGTTTAGATTGTGGAATACTGTGGCCTGGGAACTTGACTGAGCCTTGGTTCTGGACCCCTGTGGACTGGGAACATGACTGAGGTTTTATTCTGGAACCCTGAGGCCTGGGAACATGACATCTGTTTAGATTGTGGAATACTGTGGCCTGGGAACTTGACTGAGCCTTGGTTCTGGACCCCTGTGGACTGGGAACATGACTGAGGTTTTATTCTGGAACCCTGAGGCCTGGGAACATGACATCTGTTTAGATTGTGGAATACTGTGGCCTGGGAATTTGACTGAGCCTTGGTTCTGGACCCCTGTGGACTGGGAACATGACTGAGGTTTTATTCTGGAACCCTGTGTCCTGTTAACATGACATGGGTGGATTCTGGAACCCTGGGTCCTGTTAACATGACATGGGTGGATTCTGGAACCCTGAGGCCTGGGAACATGACATCTGTTTAGATTGTGGAATACTGTGGCCTGGGAACTTGACTGAGCCTTGGTTCTGGACCCCTGTGGACTGGGAACATGACTGAGGTTTTATTCTGGAACCCTGTGTCCTGTTAACATGACATGGGTGGATTCTGGAACCCTGTGTCCTGTTAACATGACATGGGTGGATTCTGGAACCCTGAGGCCTGGGAACATGACATCTGTTTAGATTGTGGAATACTGTGGCCTGGGAACTTGACTGAGCCTTGGTTCTGGACCCCTGTGGACTGGGAACATGACTGAGGTTTTATTCTGGAACCCTGTGTCCTGTTAACATGACATGGGTGGATTCTGGAACCCTGTGTCCTGTTAACATGACATGGGTGGATTCTGGAACCCTGAGGCCTGGGAACATGACATCTGTTTAGATTGTGGAATACTGTGGCCTGGGAACTTGACTGAGCCTTGGTTCTGGACCCCTGTGGACTGGGAACATGACTGAGGTTTTATTCTGGAACCCTGAGGCCTGGGAATATGACATGGGTGGATTCTGGAACCCTGAGGCCTGGGAACATGACATGGGTGGATTCTGGAACCCTGTGTCCTGTTAACATGACATGGGTGGATTCTGGAACCCTGTGTCCTGTTAACATGACATGGGTGGATTCTGGAACCCTGAGGCCTGGGAACATGACATCTGTTTAGATTGTGGAATACTGTGGCCTGGGAACATAACTGAGGATTGATTCTGGACCCCTGTGGACTGGGAACATGACTGAGGTTTTATTCTGGAACCCTGAGGCCTGGGAACATGACATGGGTGGATTCTGGAACCCTGAGGCCTGGGAACATGACATGGGTGGATTCTGGAACCCTGTGTCCTGTTAACATGACATGGGTGGATTCTGGAACCCTGTGTCCTGTTAACATGACATGGGTGGATTCTGGAACCCTGAGGCCTCGGAACATGACATCTGTTTAGATTGTGGAATACTGTGGCCTGGGAACTTGACTGAGCCTTGGTTCTGGACCCCTGTGGACTGGGAACATGACTGAGGTTTTATTCTGGAACCCTGTGTCCTGTTAACATGACATGGGTGGATTCTGGAACCCTGTGTCCTGTTAACATGACATGGGTGGATTCTGGAACCCTGAGGCCTGGGAACATGACATCTGTTTAGATTGTGGAATACTGTGGCCTGGGAACATAACTGAGCCTTGGTTCTGGACCCCTGTGGACTGGGAACATGACTGAGGTTTTATTCTGGAACCCTGAGGCCTGGGAACATGACATCTGTTTAGATTGTGGAATACTGTGGCTTGGGAACTTGACTGAGCCTTGGTTCTGGACCCCTGTGGACTGGGAACATGACTGAGGTTTTATTCTGGAACCCTGTGTCCTGTTAACATGACATGGGTGGATTCTGGAACCCTATGTCCTGTTAACATGACATGGGTGGATTCTGGAACCCTGAGGCCTGGGAACATGACATCTGTTTAGATTGTGTAATAGTGTGGCCTGGGAACATAACTGAGGATTGATTCTGGACCCCTGTGGAGTGGGAACATGACTGAGGTTTTATTCTGCAACCCTGAGGCCTGGGAACATGACATCTGTTTAGATTGTGGAATACTGTGGCCTGGGAACTTGACTGAGCCTTGGTTCTGGACCCCTGTGGACTGGGAACATGACTGAGGTTTTATTCTGGAACCCTGAGGCCTGGGAACATGACATCTGTTTAGATTGTGGAATACTGTGGCCTGGGAACTTGACTGAGCCTTGGTTCTGGACCCCTGTGGACTGGGAACATGACTGAGGTTTTATTCTGGAACCCTGAGGCCTGGGAACATGACATCTGTTTAGATTGTGGAATACTGTGGCCTGGGAACTTGACTGAGCCTTGGTTCTGGACCCCTGTGGACTGGGAACATGACTGAGGTTTTATTCTGGAACCCTGAGGCCTGGGAACATGACATCTGTTTAGATTGTGGAATACTGTGGCCTGGGAACTTGACTGAGCCTTGGTTCTGGACCCCTGTGGACTCGGAACATGACTGAGGTTTTATTCTGGAACCCTGAGGCCTGGGAAGATGACATCTGTTTAGATTGTGGAATACTGTGGACTGGGAACTTGACTGAGCCTTGGTTCTGGAACCCTGGGTCCTGTTAACATGACAAGGGTGGATTCTGGAACCCTGAGGCCTGGGAACATGACATCTGTTTAGATTGTGGAATACTGTGGCCTGGGAACTTGACTGAGCCTTGGTTCTGGACCCCTGTGGACTGGGAACATGACTGAGGTTTTATTCTGGAACCCTGTGTCCTGTTAACATGACATGGGTGGATTCTGGAACCCTGGGTCCTGTTAACATGACATGGGTGGATTCTGGAACCCTGAGGCCTGGGAACATGGCATCTGTTTAGATTGTGGAATACTGTGGCCTGGGAACTTGACTGAGCCTTGGTTCTGGACCCCTGTGGACTGGGAACATGACTGAGGTTTTATTCTGGAACCCTGAGGCCTGGGAAGATGACATCTGTTTAGATTGTGGAATACTGTGGACTGGGAACTTGACTGAGCCTTGGTTCTGGACCCCTGTGGACTGGGAACATGACTGAGGTTTTATTCTGGAACCCTGTGTCCTGTTAACATGACATGGGTGGATTCTGGAACCCTGGGTCCTGTTAACATGACAAGGGTGGATTCTGGAACCCTGAGGCCTGGGAACATGACATCTGTTTAGATTGTGGAATACTGTGGCCTGGGAACTTGACTGAGCCTTGGTTCTGGACCCCTGTGGACTGGGAACATGACTGAGGTTTTATTCTGGAACCCTGTGTCCTGTTAACATGACATGGGTGGATTCTGGAACCCTGGGTCCTGTTAACATGACATGGGTGGATTCTGGAACCCTGAGGCCTTGGAACATGACATCTGTTTAGATTGTGGAATACTGTGGCCTGGGAACTTGACTGAGCCTTGGTTCTGGACCCCTGTGGACTGGGAACATGACTGAGGTTTTATTCTGGAACCCTGTGTCCTGTTAACATGACATGGGTGGATTCTGGAACCCTGGGTCCTGTTAACATGACATGGGTGGATTCTGGAACCCTGAGGCCTGGGAACATGACATCTGTTTAGATTGTGGAATACTGTGGCCTGGGAACTTGACTGAGCCTTGGTTCTGGACCCCTGTGGACTGGGAACATGACTGAGGTTTTATTCTGGAACCCTGTGTCCTGTTAACATGACATGGGTGGATTCTGGAACCCTGTGTCCTGTTAACATGACATGGGTGAATTCTGGAACCCTGAGGCCTGGGAACATGACATCTGTTTAGATTGTGGAATACTGTGGCCTGGGAACTTGACTGAGCCTTGGTTCTGGACCCCTGTGGACTGGGAACATGACTGAGGTTTTATTCTGGAACCCTGTGTCCTGTTAACATGACATGGGTGGATTCTGGAACCCTGAGGCCTGGGAACATGACATCTGTTTAGATTGTGGAATACTGTGGCCTGGGAATTTGACTGAGCCTTGGTTCTGGACCCCTGTTGACTGGGAACATGACAGAGGTTTTATTCTGGAACCCTGAGGCCTGGGAACATGACTGAGCCTTGGTTCTGGACCCCTGTGGACTGGGAACATGACTGAGGTTTTATTCTGGAAACCTGAGGCCTGGGAACATGACATCTGTTTAGATTGTGGAATACTGTGGCCTGGGAACTTGACTGAGCCTTGGTTCTGGACCCCTGTGGACTGGGAACATGACTGAGGTTTTATTCTGGAACCCTGTGTCCTGTTAACATGACATGGGTGGATTCTGGAACCCTGGGTCCTGTTAACATGACATGGGTGGATTCTGGAACCCTGAGGCCTGGGAACATGGCATCTGTTTAGATTGTGGAATACTGTGGCCTGGGAACTTGACTGAGCCTTGGTTCTGGACCCCTGTGGACTGGGAACATGACTGAGGTTTTATTCTGGAACCCTGAGGCCTGGGAAGATGACATCTGTTTAGATTGTGGAATACTGTGGACTGGGAACTTGACTGAGCCTTGGTTCTGGACCCCTGTGGACTGGGAACATGACTGAGGTTTTATTCTGGAACCCTGTGTCCTGTTAACATGACATGGGTGGATTCTGGAACCCTGGGTCCTGTTAACATGACAAGGGTGGATTCTGGAACCCTGAGGCCTGGGAACATGACATCTGTTTAGATTGTGGAATACTGTGGCCTGGGAACTTGACTGAGCCTTGGTTCTGGACCCCTGTGGACTGGGAACATGACTGAGGTTTTATTCTGGAACCCTGTGTCCTGTTAACATGACATGGGTGGATTCTGGAACCCTGTGTCCTGTTAACATGACATGGGTGGATTCTGGAACCCTGAGGCCTGGGAACATGACATCTGTTTAGATTGTGGAATACTGTGGCCTGGGAACTTGACTGAGCCTTGGTTCTGGACCCCTGTGGACTGGGAACATGACTGAGGTTTTATTCTGGAACCCTGTGTCCTGTTAACATGACATGGGTGGATTCTGGAACCCTGTGTCCTGTTAACATGACATGGGTGGATTCTGGAACCCTGAGGCCTGGGAACATGACATCTGTTTAGATTGTGGAATACTGTGGCCTGGGAACTTGACTGAGCCTTGGTTCTGGACCCCTGTGGACTGGGAACATGACTGAGGTTTTATTCTGGAACCCTGAGGCCTGGGAATATGACATGGGTGGATTCTGGAACCCTGAGGCCTGGGAACATGACATGGGTGGATTCTGGAACCCTGTGTCCTGTTAACATGACATGGGTGGATTCTGGAACCCTGAGGCCTCGGAACATGACATCTGTTTAGATTGTGGAATACTGTGGCCTGGGAACTTGACTGAGCCTTGGTTCTGGACCCCTGTGGACTGGGAACATGACTGAGGTTTTATTCTGGAACCCTGTGTCCTGTTAACATGACATGGGTGGATTCTGGAACCCTGTGTCCTGTTAACATGACATGGGTGGATTCTGGAACCCTGAGGCCTGGGAACATGACATCTGTTTAGATTGTGGAATACTGTGGCCTGGGAACATAACTGAGCCTTGGTTCTGGACCCCTGTGGACTGGGAACATGACTGAGGTTTTATTCTGGAACCCTGAGGCCTGGGAACATGACATCTGTTTAGATTGTGGAATACTGTGGCTTGGGAACTTGACTGAGCCTTGGTTCTGGACCCCTGTGGACTGGGAACATGACTGAGGTTTTATTCTGGAACCCTGTGTCCTGTTAACATGACATGGGTGGATTCTGGAACCCTATGTCCTGTTAACATGACATGGGTGGATTCTGGAACCCTGAGGCCTGGGAACATGACATCTGTTTAGATTGTGTAATAGTGTGGCCTGGGAACATAACTGAGGATTGATTCTGGACCCCTGTGGAGTGGGAACATGACTGAGGTTTTATTCTGCAACCCTGAGGCCTGGGAACATGACATCTGTTTAGATTGTGGAATACTGTGGCCTGGGAACTTGACTGAGCCTTGGTTCTGGACCCCTGTGGACTGGGAACATGACTGAGGTTTTATTCTGGAACCCTGAGGCCTGGGAACATGACATCTGTTTAGATTGTGGAATACTGTGGCCTGGGAACTTGACTGAGCCTTGGTTCTGGACCCCTGTGGACTGGGAACATGACTGAGGTTTTATTCTGGAACCCTGTGTCCTGTTAACATGACATGGGTGGATTCTGGAACCCTGGGTCCTGTTAACATGACATGGGTGGATTCTGGAACCCTGAGGCCTGGGAACATGACATCTGTTTAGATTGTGGAATACTGTGGCCTGGGAACTTGACTGAGCCTTGGTTCTGGACCCCTGTGGACTGGGAACATGACTGAGGTTTTATTCTGGAACCCTGAGGCCTGGGAACATGACATCTGTTTAGATTGTGGAATACTGTGGCCTGGGAACTTGACTGAGCCTTGGTTCTGGACCCCTGTGGACTGGGAACATGACTGAGGTTTTATTCTGGAACCCTGAGGCCTGGGAACATGACATCTGTTTAGATTGTGGAATACTGTGGCCTGGGAACTTGACTGAGCCTTGGTTCTGGACCCCTGTGGACTGGGAACATGACTGAGGTTTTATTCTGGAACCCTGAGGCCTGGGAACATGACATCTGTTTAGATTGTGGAATACTGTGGCCTGGGAACTTGACTGAGCCTTGGTTCTGGACCCCTGTGGACTGGGAACATGACTGAGGTTTTATTCTGGAACCCTGAGGCCTGGGAACATGACATCTGTTTAGATTGTGGAATACTGTGGCCTGGGAATTTGACTGAGCCTTGGTTCTGGACCCCTGTGGACTGGGAACATGACTGAGGTTTTATTCTGGAACCCTGTGTCCTGTTAACATGACATGGGTGGATTCTGGAACCCTGGGTCCTGTTAACATGACATGGGTGGATTCTGGAACCCTGAGGCCTGGGAACATGACATCTGTTTAGATTGTGGAATACTGTGGCCTGGGAACTTGACTGAGCCTTGGTTCTGGACCCCTGTGGACTGGGAACATGACTGAGGTTTTATTCTGGAACCCTGTGTCCTGTTAACATGACATGGGTGGATTCTGGAACCCTGTGTCCTGTTAACATGACATGGGTGGATTCTGGAACCCTGAGGCCTGGGAACATGACATCTGTTTAGATTGTGGAATACTGTGGCCTGGGAACTTGACTGAGCCTTGGTTCTGGACCCCTGTGGACTGGGAACATGACTGAGGTTTTATTCTGGAACCCTGTGTCCTGTTAACATGACATGGGTGGATTCTGGAACCCTGTGTCCTGTTAACATGACATGGGTGGATTCTGGAACCCTGAGGCCTGGGAACATGACATCTGTTTAGATTGTGGAATACTGTGGCCTGGGAACTTGACTGAGCCTTGGTTCTGGACCCCTGTGGACTGGGAACATGACTGAGGTTTTATTCTGGAACCCTGAGGCCTGGGAATATGACATGGGTGGATTCTGGAACCCTGAGGCCTGGGAACATGACATGGGTGGATTCTGGAACCCTGTGTCCTGTTAACATGACATGGGTGGATTCTGGAACCCTGTGTCCTGTTAACATGACATGGGTGGATTCTGGAACCCTGAGGCCTGGGAACATGACATCTGTTTAGATTGTGGAATACTGTGGCCTGGGAACATAACTGAGGATTGATTCTGGACCCCTGTGGACTGGGAACATGACTGAGGTTTTATTCTGGAACCCTGAGGCCTGGGAACATGACATGGGTGGATTCTGGAACCCTGAGGCCTGGGAACATGACATGGGTGGATTCTGGAACCCTGTGTCCTGTTAACATGACATGGGTGGATTCTGGAACCCTGTGTCCTGTTAACATGACATGGGTGGATTCTGGAACCCTGAGGCCTCGGAACATGACATCTGTTTAGATTGTGGAATACTGTGGCCTGGGAACTTGACTGAGCCTTGGTTCTGGACCCCTGTGGACTGGGAACATGACTGAGGTTTTATTCTGGAACCCTGTGTCCTGTTAACATGACATGGGTGGATTCTGGAACCCTGTGTCCTGTTAACATGACATGGGTGGATTCTGGAACCCTGAGGCCTGGGAACATGACATCTGTTTAGATTGTGGAATACTGTGGCCTGGGAACATAACTGAGCCTTGGTTCTGGACCCCTGTGGACTGGGAACATGACTGAGGTTTTATTCTGGAACCCTGAGGCCTGGGAACATGACATCTGTTTAGATTGTGGAATACTGTGGCTTGGGAACTTGACTGAGCCTTGGTTCTGGACCCCTGTGGACTGGGAACATGACTGAGGTTTTATTCTGGAACCCTGTGTCCTGTTAACATGACATGGGTGGATTCTGGAACCCTATGTCCTGTTAACATGACATGGGTGGATTCTGGAACCCTGAGGCCTGGGAACATGACATCTGTTTAGATTGTGTAATAGTGTGGCCTGGGAACATAACTGAGGATTGATTCTGGACCCCTGTGGAGTGGGAACATGACTGAGGTTTTATTCTGCAACCCTGAGGCCTGGGAACATGACATCTGTTTAGATTGTGGAATACTGTGGCCTGGGAACTTGACTGAGCCTTGGTTCTGGACCCCTGTGGACTGGGAACATGACTGAGGTTTTATTCTGGAACCCTGAGGCCTGGGAACATGACATCTGTTTAGATTGTGGAATACTGTGGCCTGGGAACTTGACTGAGCCTTGGTTCTGGACCCCTGTGGACTGGGAACATGACTGAGGTTTTATTCTGGAACCCTGAGGCCTGGGAACATGACATCTGTTTAGATTGTGGAATACTGTGGCCTGGGAACTTGACTGAGCCTTGGTTCTGGACCCCTGTGGACTGGGAACATGACTGAGGTTTTATTCTGGAACCCTGAGGCCTGGGAACATGACATCTGTTTAGATTGTGGAATACTGTGGCCTGGGAACTTGACTGAGCCTTGGTTCTGGACCCCTGTGGACTCGGAACATGACTGAGGTTTTATTCTGGAACCCTGAGGCCTGGGAAGATGACATCTGTTTAGATTGTGGAATACTGTGGACTGGGAACTTGACTGAGCCTTGGTTCTGGAACCCTGGGTCCTGTTAACATGACAAGGGTGGATTCTGGAACCCTGAGGCCTGGGAACATGACATCTGTTTAGATTGTGGAATACTGTGGCCTGGGAACTTGACTGAGCCTTGGTTCTGGACCCCTGTGGACTGGGAACATGACTGAGGTTTTATTCTGGAACCCTGTGTCCTGTTAACATGACATGGGTGGATTCTGGAACCCTGGGTCCTGTTAACATGACAAGGGTGGATTCTGGAACCCTGAGGCCTGGGAACATGACATCTGTTTAGATTGTGGAATACTGTGGCCTGGGAACTTGACTGAGCCTTGGTTCTGGACCCCTGTGGACTGGGAACATGACTGAGGTTTTATTCTGGAACCCTGTGTCCTGTTAACATGACATGGGTGGATTCTGGAACCCTGGGTCCTGTTAACATGACATGGGTGGATTCTGGAACCCTGAGGCCTTGGAACATGACATCTGTTTAGATTGTGGAATACTGTGGCCTGGGAACTTGACTGAGCCTTGGTTCTGGACCCCTGTGGACTGGGAACATGACTGAGGTTTTATTCTGGAACCCTGAGGCCTGGGAACATGACATCTGTTTAGATTGTGGAATACTGTGGCCTGGGAACTTGACTGAGCCTTGGTTCTGGACCCCTGTGGACTGGGAACATGACTGAGGTTTTATTCTGGAACCCTGTGTCCTGTTAACATGACATGGGTGGATTCTGGAACCCTGTGTCCTGTTAACATGACATGGGTGAATTCTGGAACCCTGAGGCCTGGGAACATGACATCTGTTTAGATTGTGGAATACTGTGGCCTGGGAACTTGACTGAGCCTTGGTTCTGGACCCCTGTGGACTGGGAACATGACTGAGGTTTTATTCTGGAACCCTGTGTCCTGTTAACATGACATGGGTGGATTCTGGAACCCTGAGGCCTGGGAACATGACATCTGTTTAGATTGTGGAATACTGTGGCCTGGGAATTTGACTGAGCCTTGGTTCTGGACCCCTGTTGACTGGGAACATGACAGAGGTTTTATTCTGGAACCCTGAGGCCTGGGAACATGACTGAGCCTTGGTTCTGGACCCCTGTGGACTGGGAACATGACTGAGGTTTTATTCTGGAAACCTGAGGCCTGGGAACATGACATCTGTTTAGATTGTGGAATACTGTGGCCTGGGAACTTGACTGAGCCTTGGTTCTGGACCCCTGTGGACTGGGAACATGACTGAGGTTTTATTCTGGAACCCTGTGTCCTGTTAACATGACATGGGTGGATTCTGGAACCCTGGGTCCTGTTAACATGACATGGGTGGATTCTGGAACCCTGAGGCCTGGGAACATGGCATCTGTTTAGATTGTGGAATACTGTGGCCTGGGAACTTGACTGAGCCTTGGTTCTGGACCCCTGTGGACTGGGAACATGACTGAGGTTTTATTCTGGAACCCTGAGGCCTGGGAAGATGACATCTGTTTAGATTGTGGAATACTGTGGACTGGGAACTTGACTGAGCCTTGGTTCTGGACCCCTGTGGACTGGGAACATGACTGAGGTTTTATTCTGGAACCCTGTGTCCTGTTAACATGACATGGGTGGATTCTGGAACCCTGGGTCCTGTTAACATGACAAGGGTGGATTCTGGAACCCTGAGGCCTGGGAACATGACATCTGTTTAGATTGTGGAATACTGTGGCCTGGGAACTTGACTGAGCCTTGGTTCTGGACCCCTGTGGACTGGGAACATGACTGAGGTTTTATTCTGGAACCCTGTGTCCTGTTAACATGACATGGGTGGATTCTGGAACCCTGGGTCCTGTTAACATGACATGGGTGGATTCTGGAACCCTGAGGCCTTGGAACATGACATCTGTTTAGATTGTGGAATACTGTGGCCTGGGAACTTGACTGAGCCTTGGTTCTGGACCCCTGTGGACTGGGAACATGACTGAGGTTTTATTCTGGAACCCTGTGTCCTGTTAACATGACATGGGTGGATTCTGGAACCCTGGGTCCTGTTAACATGACATGGGTGGATTCTGGAACCCTGAGGCCTGGGAACATGACATCTGTTTAGATTGTGGAATACTGTGGCCTGGGAACTTGACTGAGCCTTGGTTCTGGACCCCTGTGGACTGGGAACATGACTGAGGTTTTATTCTGGAACCCTGTGTCCTGTTAACATGACATGGGTGGATTCTGGAACCCTGTGTCCTGTTAACATGACATGGGTGAATTCTGGAACCCTGAGGCCTGGGAACATGACATCTGTTTAGATTGTGGAATACTGTGGCCTGGGAACTTGACTGAGCCTTGGTTCTGGACCCCTGTGGACTGGGAACATGACTGAGGTTTTATTCTGGAACCCTGTGTCCTGTTAACATGACATGGGTGGATTCTGGAACCCTGAGGCCTGGGAACATGACATCTGTTTAGATTGTGGAATACTGTGGCCTGGGAATTTGACTGAGCCTTGGTTCTGGACCCCTGTTGACTGGGAACATGACAGAGGTTTTATTCTGGAACCCTGAGGCCTGGGAACATGACTGAGCCTTGGTTCTGGACCCCTGTGGACTGGGAACATGACTGAGGTTTTATTCTGGAAACCTGAGGCCTGGGAACATGACATCTGTTTAGATTGTGGAATACTGTGGCCTGGGAACTTGACTGAGCCTTGGTTCTGGACCCCTGTGGACTGGGAACATGACTGAGGTTTTATTCTGGAACCCTGTGTCCTGTTAACATGACATGGGTGGATTCTGGAACCCTGGGTCCTGTTAACATGACATGGGTGGATTCTGGAACCCTGAGGCCTGGGAACATGGCATCTGTTTAGATTGTGGAATACTGTGGCCTGGGAACTTGACTGAGCCTTGGTTCTGGACCCCTGTGGACTGGGAACATGACTGAGGTTTTATTCTGGAACCCTGAGGCCTGGGAAGATGACATCTGTTTAGATTGTGGAATACTGTGGACTGGGAACTTGACTGAGCCTTGGTTCTGGACCCCTGTGGACTGGGAACATGACTGAGGTTTTATTCTGGAACCCTGTGTCCTGTTAACATGACATGGGTGGATTCTGGAACCCTGGGTCCTGTTAACATGACAAGGGTGGATTCTGGAACCCTGAGGCCTGGGAACATGACATCTGTTTAGATTGTGGAATACTGTGGCCTGGGAACTTGACTGAGCCTTGGTTCTGGACCCCTGTGGACTGGGAACATGACTGAGGTTTTATTCTGGAACCCTGTGTCCTGTTAACATGACATGGGTGGATTCTGGAACCCTGTGTCCTGTTAACATGACATGGGTGGATTCTGGAACCCTGAGGCCTGGGAACATGACATCTGTTTAGATTGTGGAATACTGTGGCCTGGGAACTTGACTGAGCCTTGGTTCTGGACCCCTGTGGACTGGGAACATGACTGAGGTTTTATTCTGGAACCCTGAGGCCTGGGAATATGACATGGGTGGATTCTGGAACCCTGAGGCCTGGGAACATGACATGGGTGGATTCTGGAACCCTGTGTCCTGTTAACATGACATGGGTGGATTCTGGAACCCTGTGTCCTGTTAACATGACATGGGTGGATTCTGGAACCCTGAGGCCTGGGAACATGACATCTGTTTAGATTGTGGAATACTGTGGCCTGGGAACATAACTGAGGATTGATTCTGGACCCCTGTGGACTGGGAACATGACTGAGGTTTTATTCTGGAACCCTGAGGCCTGGGAACATGACATGGGTGGATTCTGGAACCCTGAGGCCTGGGAACATGACATGGGTGGATTCTGGAACCCTGTGTCCTGTTAACATGACATGGGTGGATTCTGGAACCCTGTGTCCTGTTAACATGACATGGGTGGATTCTGGAACCCTGAGGCCTCGGAACATGACATCTGTTTAGATTGTGGAATACTGTGGCCTGGGAACTTGACTGAGCCTTGGTTCTGGACCCCTGTGGACTGGGAACATGACTGAGGTTTTATTCTGGAACCCTGTGTCCTGTTAACATGACATGGGTGGATTCTGGAACCCTGTGTCCTGTTAACATGACATGGGTGGATTCTGGAACCCTGAGGCCTGGGAACATGACATCTGTTTAGATTGTGGAATACTGTGGCCTGGGAACATAACTGAGCCTTGGTTCTGGACCCCTGTGGACTGGGAACATGACTGAGGTTTTATTCTGGAACCCTGAGGCCTGGGAACATGACATCTGTTTAGATTGTGGAATACTGTGGCTTGGGAACTTGACTGAGCCTTGGTTCTGGACCCCTGTGGACTGGGAACATGACTGAGGTTTTATTCTGGAACCCTGTGTCCTGTTAACATGACATGGGTGGATTCTGGAACCCTATGTCCTGTTAACATGACATGGGTGGATTCTGGAACCCTGAGGCCTGGGAACATGACATCTGTTTAGATTGTGTAATAGTGTGGCCTGGGAACATAACTGAGGATTGATTCTGGACCCCTGTGGAGTGGGAACATGACTGAGGTTTTATTCTGCAACCCTGAGGCCTGGGAACATGACATCTGTTTAGATTGTGGAATACTGTGGCCTGGGAACTTGACTGAGCCTTGGTTCTGGACCCCTGTGGACTGGGAACATGACTGAGGTTTTATTCTGGAACCGTGAGGCCTGGGAACATGACATCTGTTTAGATTGTGGAATACTGTGGCCTGGGAACTTGACTGAGCCTTGGTTCTGGACCCCTGTGGACTGGGAACATGACTGAGGTTTTATTCTGGAACCCTGAGGCCTGGGAACATGACATCTGTTTAGATTGTGGAATACTGTGGCCTGGGAACTTGACTGAGCCTTGGTTCTGGACCCCTGTGGACTGGGAACATGACTGAGGTTTTATTCTGGAACCCTGAGGCCTGGGAACATGACATCTGTTTAGATTGTGGAATACTGTGGCCTGGGAACTTGACTGAGCCTTGGTTCTGGACCCCTGTGGACTGGGAACATGACTGAGGTTTTATTCTGGAACCCTGAGGCCTGGGAAGATGACATCTGTTTAGATTGTGGAATACTGTGGACTGGGAACTTGACTGAGCCTTGGTTCTGGAACCCTGGGTCCTGTTAACATGACAAGGGTGGATTCTGGAACCCTGAGGCCTGGGAACATGACATCTGTTTAGATTGTGGAATACTGTGGCCTGGGAACTTGACTGAGCCTTGGTTCTGGACCCCTGTGGACTGGGAACATGACTGAGGTTTTATTCTGGAACCCTGTGTCCTGTTAACATGACATGGGTGGATTCTGGAACCCTGGGTCCTGTTAACATGACAAGGGTGGATTCTGGAACCCTGAGGCCTGGGAACATGACATCTGTTTAGATTGTGGAATACTGTGGCCTGGGAACTTGACTGAGCCTTGGTTCTGGACCCCTGTGGACTGGGAACATGACTGAGGTTTTATTCTGGAACCCTGTGTCCTGTTAACATGACATGGGTGGATTCTGGAACCCTGGGTCCTGTTAACATGACATGGGTGGATTCTGGAACCCTGAGGCCTTGGAACATGACATCTGTTTAGATTGTGGAATACTGTGGCCTGGGAACTTGACTGAGCCTTGGTTCTGGACCCCTGTGGACTGGGAACATGACTGAGGTTTTATTCTGGAACCCTGAGGCCTGGGAAGATGACATCTGTTTAGATTGTGGAATACTGTGGCCTGGGAACTTGACTGAGCCTTGGTTCTGGACCCCTGTGGACTGGGAACATGACTGAGGTTTTATTCTGGAACCCTGTGTCCTGTTAACATGACATGGGTGGATTCTGGAACCCTGGGTCCTGTTAACATGACAAGGGTGGATTCTGGAACCCTGAGGCCTGGGAACATGACATCTGTTTAGATTGTGGAATACTGTGGCCTGGGAACTTGACTGAGCCTTGGTTCTGGACCCCTGTGGACTGGGAACATGACTGAGGTTTTATTCTGGAACCCTGTGTCCTGTTAACATGACATGGGTGGATTCTGGAACCCTGGGTCCTGTTAACATGACATGGGTGGATTCTGGAACCCTGAGGCCTTGGAACATGACATCTGTTTAGATTGTGGAATACTGTGGCCTGGGAACTTGACTGAGCCTTGGTTCTGGACCCCTGTGGACTGGGAACATGACTGAGGTTTTATTCTGGAACCCTGTGTCCTGTTAACATGACATGGGTGGATTCTGGAACCCTGGGTCCTGTTAACATGACATGGGTGGATTCTGGAACCCTGAGGCCTGGGAACATGACATCTGTTTAGATTGTGGAATACTGTGGCCTGGGAACTTGACTGAGCCTTGGTTCTGGACCCCTGTGGACTGGGAACATGACTGAGGTTTTATTCTGGAACCCTGTGTCCTGTTAACATGACATGGGTGGATTCTGGAACCCTGTGTCCTGTTAACATGACATGGGTGAATTCTGGAACCCTGAGGCCTGGGAACATGACATCTGTTTAGATTGTGGAATACTGTGGCCTGGGAACTTGACTGAGCCTTGGTTCTGGACCCCTGTGGACTGGGAACATGACTGAGGTTTTATTCTGGAACCCTGTGTCCTGTTAACATGACATGGGTGGATTCTGGAACCCTGAGGCCTGGGAACATGACATCTGTTTAGATTGTGGAATACTGTGGCCTGGGAATTTGACTGAGCCTTGGTTCTGGACCCCTGTTGACTGGGAACATGACAGAGGTTTTATTCTGGAACCCTGAGGCCTGGGAACATGACTGAGCCTTGGTTCTGGACCCCTGTGGACTGGGAACATGACTGAGGTTTTATTCTGGAAACCTGAGGCCTGGGAACATGACATCTGTTTAGATTGTGGAATACTGTGGCCTGGGAACTTGACTGAGCCTTGGTTCTGGACCCCTGTGGACTGGGAACATGACTGAGGTTTTATTCTGGAACCCTGTGTCCTGTTAACATGACATGGGTGGATTCTGGAACCCTGGGTCCTGTTAACATGACATGGGTGGATTCTGGAACCCTGAGGCCTGGGAACATGGCATCTGTTTAGATTGTGGAATACTGTGGCCTGGGAACTTGACTGAGCCTTGGTTCTGGACCCCTGTGGACTGGGAACATGACTGAGGTTTTATTCTGGAACCCTGAGGCCTGGGAAGATGACATCTGTTTAGATTGTGGAATACTGTGGACTGGGAACTTGACTGAGCCTTGGTTCTGGACCCCTGTGGACTGGGAACATGACTGAGGTTTTATTCTGGAACCCTGTGTCCTGTTAACATGACATGGGTGGATTCTGGAACCCTGGGTCCTGTTAACATGACAAGGGTGGATTCTGGAACCCTGAGGCCTGGGAACATGACATCTGTTTAGATTGTGGAATACTGTGGCCTGGGAACTTGACTGAGCCTTGGTTCTGGACCCCTGTGGACTGGGAACATGACTGAGGTTTTATTCTGGAACCCTGTGTCCTGTTAACATGACATGGGTGGATTCTGGAACCCTGTGTCCTGTTAACATGACATGGGTGGATTCTGGAACCCTGAGGCCTGGGAACATGACATCTGTTTAGATTGTGGAATACTGTGGCCTGGGAACTTGACTGAGCCTTGGTTCTGGACCCCTGTGGACTGGGAACATGACTGAGGTTTTATTCTGGAACCCTGAGGCCTGGGAATATGACATGGGTGGATTCTGGAACCCTGAGGCCTGGGAACATGACATGGGTGGATTCTGGAACCCTGTGTCCTGTTAACATGACATGGGTGGATTCTGGAACCCTGTGTCCTGTTAACATGACATGGGTGGATTCTGGAACCCTGAGGCCTGGGAACATGACATCTGTTTAGATTGTGGAATACTGTGGCCTGGGAACATAACTGAGGATTGATTCTGGACCCCTGTGGACTGGGAACATGACTGAGGTTTTATTCTGGAACCCTGAGGCCTGGGAACATGACATGGGTGGATTCTGGAACCCTGAGGCCTGGGAACATGACATGGGTGGATTCTGGAACCCTGTGTCCTGTTAACATGACATGGGTGGATTCTGGAACCCTGTGTCCTGTTAACATGACATGGGTGGATTCTGGAACCCTGAGGCCTCGGAACATGACATCTGTTTAGATTGTGGAATACTGTGGCCTGGGAACTTGACTGAGCCTTGGTTCTGGACCCCTGTGGACTGGGAACATGACTGAGGTTTTATTCTGGAACCCTGTGTCCTGTTAACATGACATGGGTGGATTCTGGAACCCTGTGTCCTGTTAACATGACATGGGTGGATTCTGGAACCCTGAGGCCTGGGAACATGACATCTGTTTAGATTGTGGAATACTGTGGCCTGGGAACATAACTGAGCCTTGGTTCTGGACCCCTGTGGACTGGGAACATGACTGAGGTTTTATTCTGGAACCCTGAGGCCTGGGAACATGACATCTGTTTAGATTGTGGAATACTGTGGCTTGGGAACTTGACTGAGCCTTGGTTCTGGACCCCTGTGGACTGGGAACATGACTGAGGTTTTATTCTGGAACCCTGTGTCCTGTTAACATGACATGGGTGGATTCTGGAACCCTATGTCCTGTTAACATGACATGGGTGGATTCTGGAACCCTGAGGCCTGGGAACATGACATCTGTTTAGATTGTGTAATAGTGTGGCCTGGGAACATAACTGAGGATTGATTCTGGACCCCTGTGGAGTGGGAACATGACTGAGGTTTTATTCTGCAACCCTGAGGCCTGGGAACATGACATCTGTTTAGATTGTGGAATACTGTGGCCTGGGAACTTGACTGAGCCTTGGTTCTGGACCCCTGTGGACTGGGAACATGACTGAGGTTTTATTCTGGAACCCTGAGGCCTGGGAACATGACATCTGTTTAGATTGTGGAATACTGTGGCCTGGGAACTTGACTGAGCCTTGGTTCTGGACCCCTGTGGACTGGGAACATGACTGAGGTTTTATTCTGGAACCCTGAGGCCTGGGAACATGACATCTGTTTAGATTGTGGAATACTGTGGCCTGGGAACTTGACTGAGCCTTGGTTCTGGACCCCTGTGGACTGGGAACATGACTGAGGTTTTATTCTGGAACCCTGAGGCCTGGGAACATGACATCTGTTTAGATTGTGGAATACTGTGGCCTGGGAACTTGACTGAGCCTTGGTTCTGGACCCCTGTGGACTGGGAACATGACTGAGGTTTTATTCTGGAACCCTGAGGCCTGGGAAGATGACATCTGTTTAGATTGTGGAATACTGTGGACTGGGAACTTGACTGAGCCTTGGTTCTGGAACCCTGGGTCCTGTTAACATGACAAGGGTGGATTCTGGAACCCTGAGGCCTGGGAACATGACATCTGTTTAGATTGTGGAATACTGTGGCCTGGGAACTTGACTGAGCCTTGGTTCTGGACCCCTGTGGACTGGGAACATGACTGAGGTTTTATTCTGGAACCCTGTGTCCTGTTAACATGACATGGGTGGATTCTGGAACCCTGGGTCCTGTTAACATGACAAGGGTGGATTCTGGAACCCTGAGGCCTGGGAACATGACATCTGTTTAGATTGTGGAATACTGTGGCCTGGGAACTTGACTGAGCCTTGGTTCTGGACCCCTGTGGACTGGGAACATGACTGAGGTTTTATTCTGGAACCCTGTGTCCTGTTAACATGACATGGGTGGATTCTGGAACCCTGGGTCCTGTTAACATGACATGGGTGGATTCTGGAACCCTGAGGCCTTGGAACATGACATCTGTTTAGATTGTGGAATACTGTGGCCTGGGAACTTGACTGAGCCTTGGTTCTGGACCCCTGTGGACTGGGAACATGACTGAGGTTTTATTCTGGAACCCTGAGGCCTGGGAACATGACATCTGTTTAGATTGTGGAATACTGTGGCCTGGGAACTTGACTGAGCCTTGGTTCTGGACCCCTGTGGACTGGGAACATGACTGAGGTTTTATTCTGGAACCCTGTGTCCTGTTAACATGACATGGGTGGATTCTGGAACCCTGTGTCCTGTTAACATGACATGGGTGAATTCTGGAACCCTGAGGCCTGGGAACATGACATCTGTTTAGATTGTGGAATACTGTGGCCTGGGAACTTGACTGAGCCTTGGTTCTGGACCCCTGTGGACTGGGAACATGACTGAGGTTTTATTCTGGAACCCTGTGTCCTGTTAACATGACATGGGTGGATTCTGGAACCCTGAGGCCTGGGAACATGACATCTGTTTAGATTGTGGAATACTGTGGCCTGGGAATTTGACTGAGCCTTGGTTCTGGACCCCTGTTGACTGGGAACATGACAGAGGTTTTATTCTGGAACCCTGAGGCCTGGGAACATGACTGAGCCTTGGTTCTGGACCCCTGTGGACTGGGAACATGACTGAGGTTTTATTCTGGAAACCTGAGGCCTGGGAACATGACATCTGTTTAGATTGTGGAATACTGTGGCCTGGGAACTTGACTGAGCCTTGGTTCTGGACCCCTGTGGACTGGGAACATGACTGAGGTTTTATTCTGGAACCCTGTGTCCTGTTAACATGACATGGGTGGATTCTGGAACCCTGGGTCCTGTTAACATGACATGGGTGGATTCTGGAACCCTGAGGCCTGGGAACATGGCATCTGTTTAGATTGTGGAATACTGTGGCCTGGGAACTTGACTGAGCCTTGGTTCTGGACCCCTGTGGACTGGGAACATGACTGAGGTTTTATTCTGGAACCCTGAGGCCTGGGAAGATGACATCTGTTTAGATTGTGGAATACTGTGGACTGGGAACTTGACTGAGCCTTGGTTCTGGACCCCTGTGGACTGGGAACATGACTGAGGTTTTATTCTGGAACCCTGTGTCCTGTTAACATGACATGGGTGGATTCTGGAACCCTGGGTCCTGTTAACATGACAAGGGTGGATTCTGGAACCCTGAGGCCTGGGAACATGACATCTGTTTAGATTGTGGAATACTGTGGCCTGGGAACTTGACTGAGCCTTGGTTCTGGACCCCTGTGGACTGGGAACATGACTGAGGTTTTATTCTGGAACCCTGTGTCCTGTTAACATGACATGGGTGGATTCTGGAACCCTGGGTCCTGTTAACATGACATGGGTGGATTCTGGAACCCTGAGGCCTTGGAACATGACATCTGTTTAGATTGTGGAATACTGTGGCCTGGGAACTTGACTGAGCCTTGGTTCTGGACCCCTGTGGACTGGGAACATGACTGAGGTTTTATTCTGGAACCCTGTGTCCTGTTAACATGACATGGGTGGATTCTGGAACCCTGGGTCCTGTTAACATGACATGGGTGGATTCTGGAACCCTGAGGCCTGGGAACATGACATCTGTTTAGATTGTGGAATACTGTGGCCTGGGAACTTGACTGAGCCTTGGTTCTGGACCCCTGTGGACTGGGAACATGACTGAGGTTTTATTCTGGAACCCTGTGTCCTGTTAACATGACATGGGTGGATTCTGGAACCCTGTGTCCTGTTAACATGACATGGGTGAATTCTGGAACCCTGAGGCCTGGGAACATGACATCTGTTTAGATTGTGGAATACTGTGGCCTGGGAACTTGACTGAGCCTTGGTTCTGGACCCCTGTGGACTGGGAACATGACTGAGGTTTTATTCTGGAACCCTGTGTCCTGTTAACATGACATGGGTGGATTCTGGAACCCTGAGGCCTGGGAACATGACATCTGTTTAGATTGTGGAATACTGTGGCCTGGGAATTTGACTGAGCCTTGGTTCTGGACCCCTGTTGACTGGGAACATGACACAGGTTTTATTCTGGAACCCTGAGGCCTGGGAACATGACTGAGCCTTGGTTCTGGACCCCTGTGGACTGGGAACATGACTGAGGTTTTATTCTGGAAACCTGAGGCCTGGGAACATGACATCTGTTTAGATTGTGGAATACTGTGGCCTGGGAACTTGACTGAGCCTTGGTTCTGGACCCCTGTGGACTGGGAACATGACTGAGGTTTTATTCTGGAACCCTGTGTCCTGTTAACATGACATGGGTGGATTCTGGAACCCTGGGTCCTGTTAACATGACATGGGTGGATTCTGGAACCCTGAGGCCTGGGAACATGGCATCTGTTTAGATTGTGGAATACTGTGGCCTGGGAACTTGACTGAGCCTTGGTTCTGGACCCCTGTGGACTGGGAACATGACTGAGGTTTTATTCTGGAACCCTGAGGCCTGGGAAGATGACATCTGTTTAGATTGTGGAATACTGTGGACTGGGAACTTGACTGAGCCTTGGTTCTGGACCCCTGTGGACTGGGAACATGACTGAGGTTTTATTCTGGAACCCTGTGTCCTGTTAACATGACATGGGTGGATTCTGGAACCCTGGGTCCTGTTAACATGACAAGGGTGGATTCTGGAACCCTGAGGCCTGGGAACATGACATCTGTTTAGATTGTGGAATACTGTGGCCTGGGAACTTGACTGAGCCTTGGTTCTGGACCCCTGTGGACTGGGAACATGACTGAGGTTTTATTCTGGAACCCTGTGTCCTGTTAACATGACATGGGTGGATTCTGGAACCCTGGGTCCTGTTAACATGACATGGGTGGATTCTGGAACCCTGAGGCCTTGGAACATGACATCTGTTTAGATTGTGGAATACTGTGGCCTGGGAACTTGACTGAGCCTTGGTTCTGGACCCCTGTGGACTGGGAACATGACTGAGGTTTTATTCTGGAACCCTGAGGCCTGGGAACATGACATCTGTTTAGATTGTGGAATACTGTGGCCTGGGAACTTGACTGAGCCTTGGTTCTGGACCCCTGTGGACTGGGAACATGACTGAGGTTTTATTCTGGAACCCTGTGTCCTGTTAACATGACATGGGTGGATTCTGGAACCCTGAGGCCTGGGAACATGACATCTGTTTAGATTGTGGAATACTGTGGCCTGGGAACTTGACTGAGCCTTGGTTCTGGACCCCTGTGGACTGGGAACATGACTGAGGTTTTATTCTGGAACCCTGTGTCCTGTTAACATGACATGGGTGGATTCTGGAACCCTGGGTCCTGTTAACATGACATGGGTGGATTCTGGAACCCTGAGGCCTGGGAACATGACATCTGTTTAGATTGTGGAATACTGTGGCCTGGGAACTTGACTGAGCCTTGGTTCTGGACCCCTGTGGACTGGGAACATGACTGAGGTTTTATTCTGGAACCCTGAGGCCTGGGAACATGACATGGGTGGATTCTGGAACCCTGAGGCCTGGGAACATGACATCTGTTTAGATTGTGGAATACTGTGGCCTGGGAACTTGACTGAGCCTTGGTTCTGGACCCCTGTGGACTGGGAACATGACTGAGGTTTTATTCTGGAACCCTGTGTCCTGTTAACATGACATGGGTGGATTCTGGAACCCTGTGTCCTGTTAACATGACATGGGTGGATTCTGGAACCCTGAGGCCTGGGAACATGACATCTGTTTAGATTGTGGAATACTGTGGCCTGGGAACTTGACTGAGCCTTGGTTCTGGACCCCTGTGGACTGGGAACATGACTGAGGTTTTATTCTGGAACCCTGTGTCCTGTTAACATGACATGGGTGGATTCTGGAACCCTGAGGCCTGGGAACATGACATCTGTTTAGATTGTGGAATACTGTGGCCTGGGAACTTGACTGAGCCTTGGTTCTGGACCCCTGTGGACTGGGAACATGACTGAGGTTTTATTCTGGAACCCTGTGTCCTGTTAACATGACATGGGTGGATTCTGGAACCCTGGGTCCTTTTAACATGACATGGGTGGATTCTGGAACCCTGAGGCCTGGGAACATGACATCTGTTTAGATTGTGGAATACTGTGGCCTGGGAACTTGACTGAGCCTTGGTTCTGGACCCCTGTGGACTGGGAACATGACTGAGGTTTTATTCTGGAACCCTGTGTCCTGTTAACATGACATGGGTGGATTCTGGAACCCTGGGTCCTGTTAACATGACATGGGTGGATTCTGGAACCCTGAGGCCTGGGAACATGACATCTGTTTAGATTGTGGAATACTGTGGCCTGGGAACTTGACTGAGCCTTGGTTCTGGACCCCTGTGGACTGGGAACATGACTGAGGTTTTATTCTGGAACCCTGTGTCCTGTTAACATGACATGGGTGGATTCTGGAACCCTGAGGCCTGGGAACATGACATCTGTTTAGATTGTGGAATACTGTGGCCTGGGAACTTGACTGAGCCTTGGTTCTGGACCCCTGTGGACTGGGAACATGACTGAGGTTTTATTCTGGAACCCTGTGTCCTGTTAACATGACATGGGTGGATTCTGGAACCCTGGGTCCTGTTAACATGACATGGGTGGATTCTGGATCCCTGAGGCCTTGGAACATGACATCTGTTTAGATTGTGGAATACTGTGGACTGGGAACATGACTGAGGTTTTATTCTGGAACCCTGTGTCCTGTTAACATGACATGGGTGGATTCTGGAACCCTGGGTCCTGTTAACATGACATGGGTGGATTCTGGAACCCTGAGGCCTTGGAACATGACATCTGTTTAGATTGTGGAATACTGTGGCCTGGGAACATAACTGAGGATTGATTCTGGACCCCTGTGGACTGGGAACATGACTGAGGTTTTATTCTGGAACCCTGAGGCCTGGGAACATGACATCTGTTTAGATTGTGGAATACTGTGGCCTGGGAACTTGACTGAGCCTTGGTTCTGGACCCCTGTGGACTGGGAACATGACTGAGGTTTTATTCTGGAACCCTGTGTCCTGTTAACATGACATGGGTGGATTCTGGAACCCTGGGTCCTGTTAACATGACATGGGTGGATTCTGGAACCCTGAGGCCTGGGAACATGACATCTGTTTAGATTGTGGAATACTGTGGCCTGGGAACTTGACTGAGCCTTGGTTCTGGACCCCTGTGGACTGGGAACATGACTGAGGTTTTATTCTGGAACCCTGAGGCCTGGGAACATGACATCTGTTTAGATTGTGGAATACTGTGGCCTGGGAACTTGACTGAGCCTTGGTTCTGGACCCCTGTGGACTGGGAACATGACTGAGGTTTTATTCTGGAACCCTGTGTCCTGTTAACATGACATGGGTGGATTCTGGAACCCTGGGTCCTGTTAACATGACATGGGTGGATTCTGGAACCCTGAGGCCTGGGAACATGACATCTGTTTAGATTGTGGAATACTGTGGCCTGGGAACTTGACTGAGCCTTGGTTCTGGACCCCTGTGGACTGGGAACATGACTGAGGTTTTATTCTGGAACCCGGAGGCCTGGGAACATGACATCTGTTTAGATTGTGGAATACTGTGGCCTGGGAACTTGACTGAGCCTTGGTTCTGGACCCCTGTGGACTGGGAACATGACTGAGGTTTTATTCTGGAACCCTGTGTCCTGTTAACATGACATGGGTGGATTCTGGAAACCTGGGTCCTGTTAACATGACATGGGTGGATTCTGGAACCCTGAGGCCTTGGAACATGACATCTGTTTAGACTGTGGAATACTGTGGCCTGGGAACTTGACTGAGCCTTGGTTCTGGACCCCTGTGGACTGGGAACATGACTGAGGTTTTATTCTGGAACCCTGAGGCCTGGGAACATGACATCTGTTTAGATTGTGGAATACTGTGGCCTGGGAACTTGACTGAGCCTTGGTTCTGGACCCCTGTGGACTGGGAACATGACTGAGGTTTTATTCTGGAACCCTGTGTCCTGTTAACATGACATGGGTGGATTCTGGAACCCTGGGTCCTGTTAACATGACATGGGTGGATTCTGGAACCCTGAGGCCTGGGAACATGACATCTGTTTAGATTGTGGAATACTGTGGCCTGGGAACTTGACTGAGCCTTGGTTCTGGACCCCTGTGGACTGGGAACATGACTGAGGTTTTATTCTGGAACCCTGAGGCCTGGGAACATGACATCTGTTTAGATTGTGGAATACTGTGGCCTGGGAACTTGACTGAGCCTTGGTTCTGGACCCCTGTGGACTGGGAACATGACTGAGGTTTTATTCTGGAACCCTGTGTCCTGTTAACATGACATGGGTGGATTCTGGAACCCTGGGTCCTGTTAACATGACATGGGTGGATTCTGGAACCCTGAGGCCTTGGAACATGACATCTGTTTAGATTGTGGAATACTGTGGCCTGGGAACTTGACTGAGCCTTGGTTCTGGACCCCTGTGGACTGGGAACATGACTGAGGTTTTATTCTGGAGCCGTGTAGCCTGGGAACATAACTGAGGATTGATTCTGGACCCCTGTGGACTGGGAACATGACTGAGGATTGATTCTGGAACCCTGTGTCCTGTTAACATGACATGGGTGGATTCTGGAACCCTGGGTCCTGTTAACATGACATGGGTGGATTCTGGAACCCTGAGGCCTGGGAACATGACATCTGTTTAGATTGTGGAATACTGTGGCCTGGGAACTTGACTGAGCCTTGGTTCTGGACCCCTGTGGACTGGGAACATGACTGAGGTTTTATTCTGGAACCCTGTGTCCTGTTAACATGACATGGGTGGATTCTGGAACCCTGTGGCCTGGGAACATGACATCTGTTTAGATTGTGGAATACTGTGGCCTGGGAACTTGACTGAGCCTTGGTTCTGGACCCCTGTGGACTGGGAACATGACTGAGGTTTTATTCTGCAACCCTGAGGCCTGGGAACATGACATCTGTTTAGATTGTGGAATACTGTGGCCTGGGAACTTGACTGAGCCTTGGTTCTGGACCCCTGTGGACTGGGAACATGACTGAGGTTTTATTCTGGAACCCTGAGGCCTGGGAACATGACATCTGTTTAGATTGTGGAATACTGTGGCCTGGGAACTTGACTGAGCCTTGGTTCTGGACCCCTGTGGACTGGGAACATGACTGAGGTTTTATTCTGGAACCCTGTGTCCTGTTAACATGACATGGGTGGATTCTGGAACCCTGGGTCCTGTTAACATGACATGGGTGGATTCTGGAACCCTGAGGCCTGGGAACATGACATCTGTTTAGATTGTGGAATACTGTGGCCTGGGAACTTGACTGAGCCTTGGTTCTGGACCCCTGTGGACTGGGAACATGACTGAGGTTTTATTCTGGAACCCTGAGGCCTGGGAACATGACATCTGTTTAGATTGTGGAATACTGTGGCCTGGGAACTTGACTGAGCCTTGGTTCTGGACCCCTGTGGACTGGGAACATGACTGAGGTTTTATTCTGGAACCCTGTGTCCTGTTAACATGACATGGGTGGATTCTGGAACCCTGGGTCCTGTTAACATGACATGGGTGGATTCTGGAACCCTGAGGCCTTGGAACATGACATCTGTTTAGATTGTGGAATACTGTGGCCTGGGAACTTGACTGAGCCTTGGTTCTGGACCCCTGTGGACTGGGAACATGACTGAGGTTTTATTCTGGAACCCTGAGGCCTGGGAACATGACATCTGTTTAGATTGTGGAATACTGTGGCCTGGGAACTTGACTGAGCCTTGGTTCTGGACCCCTGTGGACTGGGAACATGACTGAGGTTTTATTCTGGAACCCTGTGTCCTGTTAACATGACATGGGTGGATTCTGGAACCCTGGGTCCTGTTAACATGACATGGGTGGATTCTGGAACCCTGAGGCCTGGGAACATGACATCTGTTTAGATTGTGGAATACTGTGGCCTGGGAACTTGACTGAGCCTTGGTTCTGGACCCCTGTGGACTGGGAACATGACTGAGGTTTTATTCTGGAACCCTAAGGCCTGGGAACATGACATCTGTTTAGATTGTGGAATACTGTGGCCTGGGAACTTGACTGAGCCTTGGTTCTGGACCCCTGTGGACTGGGAACATGACTGAGGTTTTATTCTGGAACCCTGAGGCCTGGGAACATGACATCTGTTTAGATTGTGGAATACTGTGGCCTGGGAACATACCTGAGGATTGATTCTGGACCCCTGTGGACTGGGAACATGACTGAGGTTTTATTCTGGAACCCTGAGGCCTGGGAACATGACATCTGTTTAGATTGTGGAATACTGTGGCCTGGGAACTTGACTGAGCCTTGGTTCTGGACCCCTGTGGACTGGGAACATGACTGAGGTTTTATTCTGGAACCCTGAGGCCTGGGAACATGACATGGGTGGATTCTGGAACCCTGTGTCCTGTTAACATGACATGGGTGGATTCTGGAACCGTGAGGCCTTGGAACATGACATCTGTTTAGATTGTGGAATACTGTGGCCTGGGAACATAACTGAGGATTGATTCTGGACCCCTGTGGACTGGGAACATGACTGAGGTTTTATTCTGGAACCCTGAGGCCTGGGAACATGACATCTGTTTAGATTGTGGAATACTGTGGCCTGGGAACTTGACTGAGCCTTGGTTCTGGACCCCTGTGGACTGGGAACATGACTGAGGTTTTATTCTGGAACCCTGTGGCCTGGGAACATGACATCGGTGGATTCTGGAACCCTGAGGCCTGGGAACATGACATCTGTTTAGATTGTGGAATACTGTGGCCTGGGAACATAACTGAGGATTGATTCTGGACCCCTGTGGACTGGGAACATGACTGAGGTTTTATTCTGGAACCCTGAGGCCTGGGAACATGACATCTGTTTAGATTGTGGAATACTGTGGCCTGGGAACTTGACTGAGCCTTGGTTCTGGACCCCTGTGGACTGGGAACATGACTGAGGTTTTATTCTGGAACCCTGTGTCCTGGGAACATGACATCGGTGGATTCTGGAACCCTGAGGCCTGGGAACATGACATCTGTTTAGATTGTGGAATACTGTGGCCTGGGAACATAACTGAGGATTGATTCTGGACCCCTGTGGACTGGGAACATGACTGAGGTTTTATTCTGGAACCCTGAGGCCTGGGAACATGACATCTGTTTAGATTGTGGAATACTGTGGCCTGGGAACTTGACTGAGCCTTGGTTCTGGACCCCTGTGGACTGGGAACATGACTGAGGTTTTATTCTGGAACCCTGTGTCCTGTTAACATGACATGGGTGGATTCTGGAACCCTGAGGCCTGGGAACATGACATCTGTTTAGATTGTGGAATACTGTGGCCTGGGAACTTGACTGAGCCTTGGTTCTGGACCCCTGTGGACTGGGAACATGACTGAGGTTTTATTCTGGAACCCTGTGTCCTGTTAACATGACATGGGTGGATTCTGGAACCCTGGGTCCTGTTAACATGACATGGGTGGATTCTGGAAACCTGAGGCCTGGGAACATGACATCTGTTTAGATTGTGGAATACTGTGGCCTGGGAACTTGACTGAGCCTTGGTTCTGGACCCCTGTGGACTGGGAACATGACTGAGGTTTTATTCTGGAACCCTGTGTCCTGTTAACATGACATGGGTGGATTCTGGAAACCTGGGTCCTGTTAACATGACATGGGTGGATTCTGGAACCCTGAGGCCTTGGAACATGACATCTGTTTAGACTGTGGAATACTGTGGCCTGGGAACTTGACTGAGCCTTGGTTCTGGACCCCTGTGGACTGGGAACATGACTGAGGTTTTATTCTGGAACCCTGAGGCCTGGGAACATGAAATCTGTTTAGATTGTGGAATACTGTGGCCTGGGAACTTGACTGAGCCTTGGTTCTGGACCCCTGTGGACTGGGAACATGACTGAGGTTTTATTCTGGAACCCTGTGTCCTGTTAACATGACATGGGTGGATTCTGGAACCCTGGGTCCTGTTAACATGACATGGGTGGATTCTGGAACCCTGAGGCCTGGGAACATGACATCTGTTTAGATTGTGGAATACTGTGGCCTGGGAACTTGACTGAGCCTTGGTTCTGGACCCCTGTGGACTGGGAACATGACTGAGGTTTTATTCTGGAACCCTGAGGCCTGGGAACATGACATCTGTTTAGATTGTGGAATACTGTGGCCTGGGAACTTGACTGAGCCTTGGTTCTGGACCCCTGTGGACTGGGAACATGACTGAGGTTTTATTCTGGAACCCTGTGTCCTGTTAACATGACATGGGTGGATTCTGGAACCCTGGGTCCTGTTAATATGACATGGGTGGATTCTGGAACCCTGAGGCCTTGGAACATGACATCTGTTTAGATTGTGGAATACTGTGGCCTGGGAACTTGACTGAGCCTTGGTTCTGGACCCCTGTGGACTGGGAACATGACTGAGGTTTTATTCTGGAGCCGTGTAGCCTGGGAACATAACTGAGGATTGATTCTGGACCCCTGTGGACTGGGAACATGACTGAGGATTGATTCTGGAACCCTGTGTCCTGTTAACATGACATGGGTGGATTCTGGAACCCTGGGTCCTGTTAACATGACATGGGTGGATTCTGGAACCCTGAGGCCTGGGAACATGACATCTGTTTAGATTGTGGAATACTGTGGCCTGGGAACTTGACTGAGCCTTGGTTCTGGACCCCTGTGGACTGGGAACATGACTGAGGTTTTATTCTGGAACCCTGTGTCCTGTTAACATGACATGGGTGGATTCTGGAACCCTGTGGCCTGGGAACATGACATCTGTTTAGATTGTGGAATACTGTGGCCTGGGAACTTGACTGAGCCTTGGTTCTGGACCCCTGTGGACTGGGAACATGACTGAGGTTTTATTCTGCAACCCTGAGGCCTGGGAACATGACATCTGTTTAGATTGTGGAATACTGTGGCCTGGGAACTTGACTGAGCCTTGGTTCTGGACCCCTGTGGACTGGGAACATGACTGAGGTTTTATTCTGGAACCCTGAGGCCTGGGAACATGACATCTGTTTAGATTGTGGAATACTGTGGCCTGGGAACTTGACTGAGCCTTGGTTCTGGACCCCTGTGGACTGGGAACATGACTGAGGTTTTATTCTGGAACCCTGTGTCCTGTTAACATGACATGGGTGGATTCTGGAACCCTGGGTCCTGTTAACATGACATGGGTGGATTCTGGAACCCTGAGGCCTGGGAACATGACATCTGTTTAGATTGTGGAATACTGTGGCCTGGGAACTTGACTGAGCCTTGGTTCTGGACCCCTGTGGACTGGGAACATGACTGAGGTTTTATTCTGGAACCCTGAGGCCTGGGAACATGACATCTGTTTAGATTGTGGAATACTGTGGCCTGGGAACTTGACTGAGCCTTGGTTCTGGACCCCTGTGGACTGGGAACATGACTGAGGTTTTATTCTGGAACCCTGTGTCCTGTTAACATGACATGGGTGGATTCTGGAACCCTGGGTCCTGTTAACATGACATGGGTGGATTCTGGAACCCTGAGGCCTTGGAACATGACATCTGTTTAGATTGTGGAATACTGTGGCCTGGGAACTTGACTGAGCCTTGGTTCTGGACCCCTGTGGACTGGGAACATGACTGAGGTTTTATTCTGGAACCCTGTGTCCTGTTAACATGACATGGGTGGATTCTGGAACCCTGGGTCCTGTTAACATGACATGGGTGGATTCTGGAACCCTGAGGCCTGGGAACATGACATCTGTTTAGATTGTGGAATACTGTGGCCTGGGAACTTGACTGAGCCTTGGTTCTGGACCCCTGTGGACTGGGAACATGACTGAGGTTTTATTCTGGAACCCTAAGGCCTGGGAACATGACATCTGTTTAGATTGTGGAATACTGTGGCCTGGGAACTTGACTGAGCCTTGGTTCTGGACCCCTGTGGACTGGGAACATGACTGAGGTTTTATTCTGGAACCCTGAGGCCTGGGAACATGACATCTGTTTAGATTGTGGAATACTGTGGCCTGGGAACATACCTGAGGATTGATTCTGGACCCCTGTGGACTGGGAACATGACTGAGGTTTTATTCTGGAACCCTGAGGCCTGGGAACATGACATCTGTTTAGATTGTGGAATACTGTGGCCTGGGAACTTGACTGAGCCTTGGTTCTGGACCCCTGTGGACTGGGAACATGACTGAGGTTTTATTCTGGAACCCTGAGGCCTGGGAACATGACATGGGTGGATTCTGGAACCCTGTGTCCTGTTAACATGACATGGGTGGATTCTGGAACCGTGAGGCCTTGGAACATGACATCTGTTTAGATTGTGGAATACTGTGGCCTGGGAACATAACAGAGGATTGATTCTGGACCCCTGTGGACTGGGAACATGACTGAGGTTTTATTCTGGAACCCTGAGGCCTGGGAACATGACATCTGTTTAGATTGTGGAATACTGTGGCCTGGGAACTTGACTGAGCCTTGGTTCTGGACCCCTGTGGACTGGGAACATGACTGAGGTTTTATTCTGGAACCCTGTGGCCTGGGAACATGACATCGGTGGATTCTGGAACCCTGAGGCCTGGGAACATGACATCTGTTTAGATTGTGGAATACTGTGGCCTGGGAACATAACTGAGGATTGATTCTGGACCCCTGTGGACTGGGAACATGACTGAGGTTTTATTCTGGAACCCTGAGGCCTGGGAACATGACATCTGTTTAGATTGTGGAATACTGTGGCCTGGGAACTTGACTGAGCCTTGGTTCTGGACCCCTGTGGACTGGGAACATGACTGAGGTTTTATTCTGGAACCCTGTGTCCTGTTAACATGACATGGGTGGATTCTGGAACCCTGGGTCCTGTTAACATGACATGGGTGGATTCTGGAAACCTGAGGCCTGGGAACATGACATCTGTTTAGATTGTGGAATACTGTGGCCTGGGAACTTGACTGAGCCTTGGTTCTGGACCCCTGTGGACTGGGAACATGACTGAGGTTTTATTCTGGAACCCTGTGTCCTGTTAACATGACATGGGTGGATTCTGGAAACCTGGGTCCTGTTAACATGACATGGGTGGATTCTGGAACCCTGAGGCCTTGGAACATGACATCTGTTTAGACTGTGGAATACTGTGGCCTGGGAACTTGACTGAGCCTTGGTTCTGGACCCCTGTGGACTGGGAACATGACTGAGGTTTTATTCTGGAACCCTGAGGCCTGGGAACATGAAATCTGTTTAGATTGTGGAATACTGTGGCCTGGGAACTTGACTGAGCCTTGGTTCTGGACCCCTGTGGACTGGGAACATGACTGAGGTTTTATTCTGGAACCCTGTGTCCTGTTAACATGACATGGGTGGATTCTGGAACCCTGGGTCCTGTTAACATGACATGGGTGGATTCTGGAACCCTGAGGCCTGGGAACATGACATCTGTTTAGATTGTGGAATACTGTGGCCTGGGAACTTGACTGAGCCTTGGTTCTGGACCCCTGTGGACTGGGAACATGACTGAGGTTTTATTCTGGAACCCTGAGGCCTGGGAACATGACATCTGTTTAGATTGTGGAATACTGTGGCCTGGGAACTTGACTGAGCCTTGGTTCTGGACCCCTGTGGACTGGGAACATGACTGAGGTTTTATTCTGGAACCCTGTGTCCTGTTAACATGACATGGGTGGATTCTGGAACCCTGGGTCCTGTTAACATGACATGGGTGGATTCTGGAACCCTGAGGCCTTGGAACATGACATCTGTTTAGATTGTGGAATACTGTGGCCTGGGAACTTGACTGAGCCTTGGTTCTGGACCCCTGTGGACTGGGAACATGACTGAGGTTTTATTCTGGAGCCGTGTAGCCTGGGAACATAACTGAGGATTGATTCTGGACCCCTGTGGACTGGGAACATGACTGAGGATTGATTCTGGAACCCTGTGTCCTGTTAACATGACATGGGTGGATTCTGGAACCCTGGGTCCTGTTAACATGACATGGGTGGATTCTGGAACCCTGAGGCCTGGGAACATGACATCTGTTTAGATTGTGGAATACTGTGGCCTGGGAACTTGACTGAGCCTTGGTTCTGGACCCCTGTGGACTGGGAACATGACTGAGGTTTTATTCTGGAACCCTGTGTCCTGTTAACATGACATGGGTGGATTCTGGAACCCTGTGGCCTGGGAACATGACATCTGTTTAGATTGTGGAATACTGTGGCCTGGGAACTTGACTGAGCCTTGGTTCTGGACCCCTGTGGACTGGGAACATGACTGAGGTTTTATTCTGCAACCCTGAGGCCTGGGAACATGACATCTGTTTAGATTGTGGAATACTGTGGCCTGGGAACTTGACTGAGCCTTGGTTCTGGACCCCTGTGGACTGGGAACATGACTGAGGTTTTATTCTGGAACCCTGAGGCCTGGGAACATGACATCTGTTTAGATTGTGGAATACTGTGGCCTGGGAACTTGACTGAGCCATGGTTCTGGACCCCTGTGGACTGGGAACATGACTGAGGTTTTATTCTGGAACCCTGTGTCCTGTTAACATGACATGGGTGGATTCTGGAACCCTGGGTCCTGTTAACATGACATGGGTGGATTCTGGAACCCTGAGGCCTGGGAACATGACATCTGTTTAGATTGTGGAATACTGTGGCCTGGGAACTTGACTGAGCCTTGGTTCTGGACCCCTGTGGACTGGGAACATGACTGAGGTTTTATTCTGGAACCCTGAGGCCTGGGAACATGACATCTGTTTAGATTGTGGAATACTGTGGCCTGGGAACTTGACTGAGCCTTGGTTCTGGACCCCTGTGGACTGGGAACATGACTGAGGTTTTATTCTGGAACCCTGTGTCCTGTTAACATGACATGGGTGGATTCTGGAACCCTGGGTCCTGTTAACATGACATGGGTGGATTCTGGAACCCTGAGGCCTTGGAACATGACATCTGTTTAGATTGTGGAATACTGTGGCCTGGGAACTTGACTGAGCCTTGGTTCTGGACCCCTGTGGACTGGGAACATGACTGAGGTTTTATTCTGGAACCCTGTGTCCTGTTAACATGACATGGGTGGATTCTGGAACCCTGGGTCCTGTTAACATGACATGGGTGGATTCTGGAACCCTGAGGCCTGGGAACATGACATCTGTTTAGATTGTGGAATACTGTGGCCTGGGAACTTGACTGAGCCTTGGTTCTGGACCCCTGTGGACTGGGAACATGACTGAGGTTTTATTCTGGAACCCTGTGTCCTGTTAACATGACATGGGTGGATTCTGGAACCCTGGGTCCTGTTAACATGACATGGGTGGATTCTGGAACCCTGAGGCCTGGGAACATGACATCTGTTTAGATTGTGGAATACTGTGGCCTGGGAACTTGACTGAGCCTTGGTTCTGGACCCCTGTGGACTGGGAACATGACTGAGGTTTTATTCTGGAACCCTAAGGCCTGGGAACATGACATCTGTTTAGATTGTGGAATACTGTGGCCTGGGAACTTGACTGAGCCTTGGTTCTGGACCCCTGTGGACTGGGAACATGACTGAGGTTTTATTCTGGAACCCTGAGGCCTGGGAACATGACATCTGTTTAGATTGTGGAATACTGTGGCCTGGGAACTTGACTGAGCCTTGGTTCTGGACCCCTGTGGACTGGGAACATGACTGAGGTTTTATTCTGGAACCCTGAGGCCTTGGAACATGACATCTGTTTAGATTGTGGAATACTGTGGCCTGGGAACTTGACTGAGCCTTGGTTCTGGACCCCTGTGGACTGGGAACATGACTGAGGTTTTATTCTGGAACCCTGTGTCCTGTTAACATGACATGGGTGGATTCTGGAACCCTGGGTCCTGTTAACATGACATGGGTGGATTCTGGAACCCTGAGGCCTGGGAACATGACATCTGTTTAGATTGTGGAATACTGTGGCCTGGGAACTTGACTGAGCCTTGGTTCTGGACCCCTGTGGACTGGGAACATGACTGAGGTTTTATTCTGGAACCCTAAGGCCTGGGAACATGACATCTGTTTAGATTGTGGAATACTGTGGCCTGGGAACTTGACTGAGCCTTGGTTCTGGACCCCTGTGGACTGGGAACATGACTGAGGTTTTATTCTGGAACCCTGAGGCCTGGGAACATGACATCTGTTTAGATTGTGGAATACTGTGGCCTGGGAACATACCTGAGGATTGATTCTGGACCCCTGTGGACTGGGAACATGACTGAGGTTTTATTCTGGAACCCTGAGGCCTGGGAACATGACATCTGTTTAGATTGTGGAATACTGTGGCCTGGGAACTTGACTGAGCCTTGGTTCTGGACCCCTGTGGACTGGGAACATGACTGAGGTTTTATTCTGGAACCCTGTGTCCTGTTAACATGACATGGGTGGATTCTGGAACCCTGGGTCCTGTTAACATGACATGGGTGGATTCTGGAACCCTGAGGCCTTGGAACATGACATCTGTTTAGATTGTGGAATACTGTGGCCTGGGAACTTGACTGAGCCTTGGTTCTGGACCCCTGTGGACTGGGAACATGACTGAGGTTTTATTCTGGAACCCTGTGTCCTGTTAACATGACATGGGTGGATTCTGGAACCCTGGGTCCTGTTAACATGACATGGGTGGATTCTGGAACCCTGAGGCCTGGGAACATGACATCTGTTTAGATTGTGGAATACTGTGGCCTGGGAACTTGACTGAGCCTTGGTTCTGGACCCCTGTGGACTGGGAACATGACTGAGGTTTTATTCTGGAACCCTAAGGCCTGGGAACATGACATCTGTTTAGATTGTGGAATACTGTGGCCTGGGAACTTGACTGAGCCTTGGTTCTGGACCCCTGTGGACTGGGAACATGACTGAGGTTTTATTCTGGAACCCTGAGGCCTGGGAACATGACATCTGTTTAGATTGTGGAATACTGTGGCCTGGGAACTTGACTGAGCCTTGGTTCTGGACCCCTGTGGACTGGGAACATGACTGAGGTTTTATTCTGGAACCCTGAGGCCTTGGAACATGACATCTGTTTAGATTGTGGAATACTGTGGCCTGGGAACTTGACTGAGCCTTGGTTCTGGACCCCTGTGGACTGGGAACATGACTGAGGTTTTATTCTGGAACCCTGTGTCCTGTTAACATGACATGGGTGGATTCTGGAACCCTGGGTCCTGTTAACATGACATGGGTGGATTCTGGAACCCTGAGGCCTGGGAACATGACATCTGTTTAGATTGTGGAATACTGTGGCCTGGGAACTTGACTGAGCCTTGGTTCTGGACCCCTGTGGACTGGGAACATGACTGAGGTTTTATTCTGGAACCCTGAGGCCTGGGAACATGACATCTGTTTAGATTGTGGAATACTGTGGCCTGGGAACTTGACTGAGCCTTGGTTCTGGACCCCTGTGGACTGGGAACATGACTGAGGTTTTATTCTGGAACCCTGTGTCCTGTTAACATGACATGGGTGGATTCTGGAACCCTGGGTCCTGTTAACATGACATGGGTGGATTCTGGAACCCTGAGGCCTTGGAACATGACATCTGTTTAGATTGTGGAATACTGTGGCCTGGGAACTTGACTGAGCCTTGGTTCTGGACCCCTGTGGACTGGGAACATGACTGAGGTTTTATTCTGGAACCCTGTGTCCTGTTAACATGACATGGGTGGATTCTGGAACCCTGGGTCCTGTTAACATGACATGGGTGGATTCTGGAACCCTGAGGCCTGGGAACATGACATCTGTTTAGATTGTGGAATACTGTGGCCTGGGAACTTGACTGAGCCTTGGTTCTGGACCCCTGTGGACTGGGAACATGACTGAGGTTTTATTCTGGAACCCTGTGTCCTGTTAACATGACATGGGTGGATTCTGGAACCCTGGGTCCTGTTAACATGACATGGGTGGATTCTGGAACCCTGGGTCCTGTTAACATGACATGGGTGGATTCTGGAACCCTGAGGCCTTGGAACATGACATCTGTTTAGATTGTGGAATACTGTGGCCTGGGAACTTGACTGAGCCTTGGTTCTGGACCCCTGTGGACTGGGAACATGACTGAGGTTTTATTCTGGAACCCTGTGTCCTGTTAACATGACATGGGTGGATTCTGGAACCCTGGGTCCTGTTAACATGACATGGGTGGATTCTGGAACCCTGAGGCCTGGGAACATGACATCTGTTTAGATTGTGGAATACTGTGGCCTGGGAACTTGACTGAGCCTTGGTTCTGGACCCCTGTGGACTGGGAACATGACTGAGGTTTTATTCTGGAACCCTAAGGCCTGGGAACATGACATCTGTTTAGATTGTGGAATACTGTGGCCTGGGAACTTGACTGAGCCTTGGTTCTGGACCCCTGTGGACTGGGAACATGACTGAGGTTTTATTCTGGAACCCTGAGGCCTGGGAACATGACATCTGTTTAGATTGTGGAATACTGTGGCCTGGGAACTTGACTGAGCCTTGGTTCTGGACCCCTGTGGACTGGGAACATGACTGAGGTTTTATTCTGGAACCCTGAGGCCTTGGAACATGACATCTGTTTAGATTGTGGAATACTGTGGCCTGGGAACTTGACTGAGCCTTGGTTCTGGACCCCTGTGGACTGGGAACATGACTGAGGTTTTATTCTGGAACCCTGTGTCCTGTTAACATGACATGGGTGGATTCTGGAACCCTGGGTCCTGTTAACATGACATGGGTGGATTCTGGAACCCTGAGGCCTGGGAACATGACATCTGTTTAGATTGTGGAATACTGTGGCCTGGGAACTTGACTGAGCCTTGGTTCTGGACCCCTGTGGACTGGGAACATGACTGAGGTTTTATTCTGGAACCCTGAGGCCTGGGAACATGACATCTGTTTAGATTGTGGAATACTGTGGCCTGGGAACTTGACTGAGCCTTGGTTCTGGACCCCTGTGGACTGGGAACATGACTGAGGTTTTATTCTGGAACCCTGTGTCCTGTTAACATGACATGGGTGGATTCTGGAACCCTGGGTCCTGTTAACATGACATGGGTGGATTCTGGAACCCTGAGGCCTTGGAACATGACATCTGTTTAGATTGTGGAATACTGTGGCCTGGGAACTTGACTGAGCCTTGGTTCTGGACCCCTGTGGACTGGGAACATGACTGAGGTTTTATTCTGGAACCCTGTGTCCTGTTAACATGACATGGGTGGATTCTGGAACCCTGGGTCCTGTTAACATGACATGGGTGGATTCTGGAACCCTGAGGCCTGGGAACATGACATCTGTTTAGATTGTGGAATACTGTGGCCTGGGAACTTGACTGAGCCTTGGTTCTGGACCCCTGTGGACTGGGAACATGACTGAGGTTTTATTCTGGAACCCTGAGGCCTGGGAACATGACATCTGTTTAGATTGTGGAATACTGTGGCCTGGGAACTTGACTGAGCCTTGGTTCTGGACCCCTGTGGACTGGGAACATGACTGAGGTTTTATTCTGGAACCCTGTGTCCTGTTAACATGACATGGGTGGATTCTGGAACCCTGGGTCCTGTTAACATGACATGGGTGGATTCTGGAACCCTGAGGCCTTGGAACATGACATCTGTTTAGATTGTGGAATACTGTGGCCTGGGAACTTGACTGAGCCTTGGTTCTGGACCCCTGTGGACTGGGAACATGACTGAGGTTTTATTCTGGAACCCTGTGTCCTGTTAACATGACATGGGTGGATTCTGGAACCCTGGGTCCTGTTAACATGACATGGGTGGATTCTGGAACCCTGAGGCCTTGGAACATGACATCTGTTTAGATTGTGGAATACTGTGGCCTGGGAACTTGACTGAGCCTTGGTTCTGGACCCCTGTGGACTGGGAACATGACTGAGGTTTTATTCTGGAACCCTGAGGCCTGGGAACATGACATCTGTTTAGATTGTGGAATACTGTGGCCTGGGAACTTGACTGAGCCTTGGTTCTGGACCCCTGTGGACTGGGAACATGACTGAGGTTTTATTCTGGAACCCTGTGTCCTGTTAACATGACATGGGTGGATTCTGGAACCCTGGGTCCTGTTAACATGACATGGGTGGATTCTGGAACCCTGAGGCCTGGGAACATGACATCTGTTTAGATTGTGGAATACTGTGGCCTGGGAACTTGACTGAGCCTTGGTTCTGGACCCCTGTGGACTGGGAACATGACTGAGGTTTTATTCTGGAACCCTAAGGCCTGGGAACATGACATCTGTTTAGATTGTGGAATACTGTGGCCTGGGAACTTGACTGAGCCTTGGTTCTGGACCCCTGTGGACTGGGAACATGACTGAGGTTTTATTCTGGAACCCTGAGGCCTGGGAACATGACATCTGTTTAGATTGTGGAATACTGTGGCCTGGGAACATACCTGAGGATTGATTCTGGACCCCTGTGGACTGGGAACATGACTGAGGTTTTATTCTGGAACCCTGAGGCCTGGGAACATGACATCTGTTTAGATTGTGGAATACTGTGGCCTGGGAACTTGACTGAGCCTTGGTTCTGGACCCCTGTGGACTGGGAACATGACTGAGGTTTTATTCTGGAACCCTGAGGCCTGGGAACATGACATGGGTGGATTCTGGAACCCTGTGTCCTGTTAACATGACATGGGTGGATTCTGGAACCGTGAGGCCTTGGAACATGACATCTGTTTAGATTGTGGAATACTGTGGCCTGGGAACATAACAGAGGATTGATTCTGGACCCCTGTGGACTGGGAACATGACTGAGGTTTTATTCTGGAACCCTGAGGCCTGGGAACATGACATCTGTTTAGATTGTGGAATACTGTGGCCTGGGAACTTGACTGAGCCTTGGTTCTGGACCCCTGTGGACTGGGAACATGACTGAGGTTTTATTCTGGAACCCTGTGGCCTGGGAACATGACATCGGTGGATTCTGGAACCCTGAGGCCTGGGAACATGACATCTGTTTAGATTGTGGAATACTGTGGCCTGGGAACATAACTGAGGATTGATTCTGGACCCCTGTGGACTGGGAACATGACTGAGGTTTTATTCTGGAACCCTGAGGCCTGGGAACATGACATCTGTTTAGATTGTGGAATACTGTGGCCTGGGAACTTGACTGAGCCTTGGTTCTGGACCCCTGTGGACTGGGAACATGACTGAGGTTTTATTCTGGAACCCTGTGTCCTGGGAACATGACATCGGTGGATTCTGGAACCCTGAGGCCTGGGAACATGACATCTGTTTAGATTGTGGAATACTGTGGCCTGGGAACATAACTGAGGATTGATTCTGGACCCCTGTGGACTGGGAACATGACTGAGGTTTTATTCTGGAACCCTGAGGCCTGGGAACATGACATCTGTTTAGATTGTGGAATACTGTGGCCTGGGAACTTGACTGAGCCTTGGTTCTGGACCCCTGTGGACTGGGAACATGACTGAGGTTTTATTCTGGAACCCTGTGTCCTGTTAACATGACATGGGTGGATTCTGGAACCCTGAGGCCTGGGAACATGACATCTGTTTAGATTGTGGAATACTGTGGCCTGGGAACTTGACTGAGCCTTGGTTCTGGACCCCTGTGGACTGGGAACATGACTGAGGTTTTATTCTGGAACCCTGTGTCCTGTTAACATGACATGGGTGGATTCTGGAACCCTGGGTCCTGTTAACATGACATGGGTGGATTCTGGAAACCTGAGGCCTGGGAACATGACATCTGTTTAGATTGTGGAATACTGTGGCCTGGGAACTTGACTGAGCCTTGGTTCTGGACCCCTGTGGACTGGGAACATGACTGAGGTTTTATTCTGGAACCCTGAGGTCTGGGAACATGACATCTGTTTAGATTGTGGAATACTGTGGCCTGGGAACTTGACTGAGCCTTGGTTCTGGACCCCTGTGGACTGGGAACATGACTGAGGTTTTATTCTGGAACCCTGTGTCCTGTTAACATGACATGGGTGGATTCTGGAACCCTGAGGCCTGGGAACATGACATCTGTTTAGATTGTGGAATACTGTGGCCTGGGAACTTGACTGAGCCTTGGTTCTGGACCCCTGTGGACTGGGAACATGACTGAGGTTTTATTCTGGAACCCTGTGTCCTGTTAACATGACATGGGTGGATTCTGGAACCCTGGGTCCTGTTAACATGACATGGGTGGATTCTGGAACCCTGAGGCCTTGGAACATGACATCTGTTTAGATTGTGGAATACTGTGGCCTGGGAACTTGACTGAGCCTTGGTTCTGGACCCCTGTGGACTGGGAACATGACTGAGGTTTTATTCTGGAGCCGTGTAGCCTGGGAACATAACTGAGGATTGATTCTGGACCCCTGTGGACTGGGAACATGACTGAGGATTGATTCTGGAACCCTGTGTCCTGTTAACATGACATGGGTGGATTCTGGAACCCTGGGTCCTGTTAACATGACATGGGTGGATTCTGCAACCCTGAGGCCTGGGAACATGACATCTGTTTAGATTGTGGAATACTGTGGCCTGGGAACTTGACTGAGCCTTGGTTCTGGACCCCTGTGGACTGGGAACATGACTGAGGTTTTATTCTGGAACCCTGTGTCCTGTTAACATGACATGGGTGGATTCTGGAACCCTGTGGCCTGGGAACATGACATCTGTTTAGATTGTGGAATACTGTGGCCTGGGAACTTGACTGAGCCTTGGTTCTGGACCCCTGTGGACTGGGAACATGACTGAGGTTTTATTCTGCAACCCTGAGGCCTGGGAACATGACATCTGTTTAGATTGTGGAATACTGTGGCCTGGGAACTTGACTGAGCCTTGGTTCTGGACCCCTGTGGACTGGGAACATGACTGAGGTTTTATTCTGGAACCCTGAGGCCTGGGAACATGACATCTGTTTAGATTGTGGAATACTGTGGACTGGGAACTTGACTGAGCCTTGGTTCTGGACCCCTGTGGACTGGGAACATGACTGAGGTTTTATTCTGGAACCCTGTGTCCTGTTAACATGACATGGGTGGATTCTGGAACCCTGGGTCCTGTTAACATGACATGGGTGGATTCTGGAACCCTGAGGCCTGGGAACATGACATCTGTTTAGATTGTGGAATACTGTGGCCTGGGAACTTGACTGAGCCTTGGTTCTGGACCCCTGTGGACTGGGAACATGACTGAGGTTTTATTCTGGAACCCTGTGTCCTGTTAACATGACATGGGTGGATTCTGGAACCCTGGGTCCTGCTAACATGACATGGGTGGATTCTGGAACCCTGAGGCCTGGGAACATGACATCTGTTTAGATTGTGGAATACTGTGGCCTGGGAACTTGACTGAGCCTTGGTTCTGGACCCCTGTGGACTGGGAATATGACTGAGGTTTTATTCTGGAACCCTGTGTCCTGTTAACATGACATGGGTGGATTCTGGAACCCTGAGGCCTGGGAACATGACATCTGTTTAGATTGTGGAATACTGTGGCCTGGGAACTTGACTGAGCCTTGGTTCTGGACCCCTGTGGACTGGGAACATGACTGAGGTTTTATTCTGGAACCCTGTGTCCTGTTAACATGACATGGGTGGATTCTGGAACCCTGAGGCCTGGGAACATGACATCTGTTTAGATTGTGGAATACTGTGGCCTGGGAACTTGACTGAGCCTTGGTTCTGGACCCCTGTGGACTGGGAACATGACTGACGTTTTATTCTGGAACCCTGTGTCCTGTTAACATGACATGGGTGGATTCTGGAACCCTGAGGCCTGGGAACATGACATCTGTTTAGATTGTGGAATACTGTGGACTGGGAACATAACTGAGGATTGATTCTGGAACCCTGTGTCCTGTTAACATGACATGGGTGGATTCTGGAACCCTGGGTCCTGTTAACATGACATGGGTGGATTCTGGAACCCTGGGTCCTGTTAACATGACATGGGTGGATTCTGGAACCCTGAGGCCTTGGAACATGACATCTGTTTAGATTGTGGAATACTGTGGACTGGGAACATAACTGAGGATTGATTCTGGACCCCTGTGGACTGGGAACATGACTGAGGTTTTATTCTGGAACCCTGAGGCCTGGGAACATGACATCTGTTTAGATTGTGGAATACTGTGGCCTGGGAACTTGACTGAGCCTTGGTTATGGACCCCTGTGGACTGGGAACATGACTGAGGTTTTATTCTGGAACCCTGTGTCCTGTTAACATGACATGGGTGGATTCTGGAACCCTGGGTCCTGTTAACATGACATGGGTGGATTCTGGAACCCTGAGGCCTGGGAACATGACATCTGTTTAGATTGTGGAATACTGTGGCCTGGGAAATTGACTGAGCCTTGGTTTTGGACCCCTGTGGACTGGGAATATGACTGAGGTTTTATTCTGGAACCCTGTGTCCTGTTAACATGACATGGGTGGATTCTGGAACCCTGAGGCCTGGGAACATGACATCTGTTTAGATTGTGGAATACTGTGGCCTGGGAACTTGACTGAGCCTTGGTTCTGGACCCCTGTGGACTGGGAACATGACTGAGGTTTTATTCTGGAACCCTGTGTCCTGTTAACATGACATGGGTGGATTCTGGAACCCTGGGTCCTGTTAACATGACATGGGTGGATTCTGGAACCCTGAGGCCTTGGAACATGACATCTGTTTAGATTGTGGAATACTGTGGCCTGGGAACTTGACTGAGCCTTGGTTCTGGACCCCTGTGGACTGGGAACATGACTGAGGTTTTATTCTGGAACCCTGTGTCCTATTAACATGACATGGGTGGATTCTGGAACCCTGTGTCCTGTTAACATGACATGGGTGGATTCTGGAACCCTGAGGCCTGGGAACATGACATCTGTTTAGATTGTGGAATACTGTGGCCTGGGAACTTGACTGAGCCTTGGTTCTGGACCCCTGTGGACTGGGAACATGACTGAGGTTTTATTCTGGAACCCTGAGGCCTGGGAACATGACATCTGTTTAGATTGTGGAATACTGTGGCCTGGGAACTTGACTGAGCCTTGGTTCTGGACCCCTGTGGACTGGGAACATGACTGAGGTTTTATTCTGGAACCCTGTGTCCTGTTAACATGACATGGGTGGATTCTGGAACCCTGGGTCCTGTTAACATGACATGGGTGGATTCTGGAACCCTGAGGCCTGGGAACATGACATCTGTTTAGATTGTGGAATACTGTGGCCTGGGAACTTGACTGAGCCTTGGTTCTGGACCCCTGTGGACTGGGAACATGACTGAGGTTTTATTCTGGAACCCTGAGGCCTGGGAACATGACATCTGTTTAGATTGTGGAATACTGTGGCCTGGGAACTTGACTGAGCCTTGGTTCTGGACCCCTGTGGACTGGGAACATGACTGAGGTTTTATTCTGGAACCCTGTGTCCTGTTAACATGACATGGGTGGATTCTGGAACCCTGGGTCCTGTTAACATGACATGGGTGGATTCTGGAACCCTGAGGCCTGGGAACATGACATCTGTTTAGATTGTGGAATACTGTGGCCTGGGAACTTGACTGAGCCTTGGTTCTGGACCCCTGTGGACTGGGAACATGACTGAGGTTTTATTCTGGAACCCTGAGGCCTGGGAACATGACATGGGTGGATTCTGGAACCCTGAGGCCTGGGAACATGACATCTGTTTAGATTGTGGAATACTGTGGCCTGGGAACTTGACTGAGCCTTGGTTCTGGACCCCTGTGGACTGGGAACATGACTGAGGTTTTATTCTGGAACCCTGTGTCCTGTTAACATGACATGGGTGGATTCTGGAACCCTGTGTCCTGTTAACATGACATGGGTGGATTCTGGAACCCTGAGGCCTGGGAACATGACATCTGTTTAGATTGTGGAATACTGTGGCCTGGGAACTTGACTGAGCCTTGGTTCTGGACCCCTGTGGACTGGGAACATGACTGAGGTTTTATTCTGGAACCCTGTGTCCTGTTAACATGACATGGGTGGATTCTGGAACCCTGAGGCCTGGGAACATGACATCTGTTTAGATTGTGGAATACTGTGGCCTGGGAACTTGACTGAGCCTTGGTTCTGGACCCCTGTGGACTGGGAACATGACTGAGGTTTTATTCTGGAACCCTGTGTCCTGTTAACATGACATGGGTGGATTCTGGAACCCTGGGTCCTGTTAACATGACATGGGTGGATTCTGGAACCCTGAGGCCTGGGAACATGACATCTGTTTAGATTGTGGAATACTGTGGCCTGGGAACTTGACTGAGCCTTGGTTCTGGACCCCTGTGGACTGGGAACATGACTGAGGTTTTATTCTGGAACCCTGTGTCCTGTTAACATGACATGGGTGGATTCTGGAACCCTGGGTCCTGTTAACATGACATGGGTGGATTCTGGAACCCTGAGGCCTGGGAACATGACATCTGTTTAGATTGTGGAATACTGTGGCCTGGGAACTTGACTGAGCCTTGGTTCTGGACCCCTGTGGACTGGGAACATGACTGAGGTTTTATTCTGGAACCCTGTGTCCTGTTAACATGACATGGGTGGATTCTGGAACCCTGAGGCCTGGGAACATGACATCTGTTTAGATTGTGGAATACTGTGGCCTGGGAACTTGACTGAGCCTTGGTTCTGGACCCCTGTGGACTGGGAACATGACTGAGGTTTTATTCTGGAACCCTGTGTCCTGTTAACATGACATGGGTGGATTCTGGAACCCTGGGTCCTGTTAACATGACATGGGTGGATTCTGGAACCCTGAGGCCTTGGAACATGACATCTGTTTAGATTGTGGAATACTGTGGACTGGGAACATGACTGAGGTTTTATTCTGGAACCCTGTGTCCTGTTAACATGACATGGGTGGATTCTGGAACCCTGGGTCCTGTTAACATGACATGGGTGGATTCTGGAACCCTGAGGCCTTGGAACATGACATCTGTTTAGATTGTGGAATACTGTGGCCTGGGAACATAACTGAGGATTGATTCTGGACCCCTGTGGACTGGGAACATGACTGAGGTTTTATTCTGGAACCCTGAGGCCTGGGAACATGACATCTGTTTAGATTGTGGAATACTGTGGCCTGGGAACTTGACTGAGCCTTGGTTCTGGACCCCTGTGGACTGGGAACATGACTGAGGTTTTATTCTGGAACCCTGTGTCCTGTTAACATGACATGGGTGGATTCTGGAACCCTGGGTCCTGTTAACATGACATGGGTGGATTCTGGAACCCTGAGGCCTGGGAACATGACATCTGTTTAGATTGTGGAATACTGTGGCCTGGGAACTTGACTGAGCCTTGGTTCTGGACCCCTGTGGACTGGGAACATGACTGAGGTTTTATTCTGGAACCCTGAGGCCTGGGAACATGACATCTGTTTAGATTGTGGAATACTGTGGCCTGGGAACTTGACTGAGCCTTGGTTCTGGACCCCTGTGGACTGGGAACATGACTGAGGTTTTATTCTGGAACCCTGTGTCCTGTTAACATGACATGGGTGGATTCTGGAACCCTGGGTCCTGTTAACATGACATGGGTGGATTCTGGAACCCTGAGGCCTGGGAACATGACATCTGTTTAGATTGTGGAATACTGTGGCCTGGGAACTTGACTGAGCCTTGGTTCTGGACCCCTGTGGACTGGGAACATGACTGAGGTTTTATTCTGGAACCCTGAGGCCTGGGAACATGACATCTGTTTAGATTGTGGAATACTGTGGCCTGGGAACTTGACTGAGCCTTGGTTCTGGACCCCTGTGGACTGGGAACATGACTGAGGTTTTATTCTGGAACCCTGTGTCCTGTTAACATGACATGGGTGGATTCTGGAACCCTGGGTCCTGTTAACATGACATGGGTGGATTCTGGAACCCTGAGGCCTGGGAACATGACATCTGTTTAGATTGTGGAATACTGTGGCCTGGGAACTTGACTGAGCCTTGGTTCTGGACCCCTGTGGACTGGGAACATGACTGAGGTTTTATTCTGGAACCCTGAGGCCTGGGAACATGACATCTGTTTAGATTGTGGAATACTGTGGCCTGGGAACTTGACTGAGCCTTGGTTCTGGACCCCTGTGGACTGGGAACATGACTGAGGTTTTATTCTGGAACCCTGTGTCCTGTTAACATGACATGGGTGGATTCTGGAACCCTGGGTCCTGTTAACATGACATGGGTGGATTCTGGAACCCTGAGGCCTTGGAACATGACATCTGTTTAGATTGTGGAATACTGTGGCCTGGGAACTTGACTGAGCCTTGGTTCTGGACCCCTGTGGACTGGGAACATGACTGAGGTTTTATTCTGGAGCCGTGTAGCCTGGGAACATAACTGAGGATTGATTCTGGACCCCTGTGGACTGGGAACATGACTGAGGATTGATTCTGGAACCCTGTGTCCTGTTAACATGACATGGGTGGATTCTGGAACCCTGGGTCCTGTTAACATGACATGGGTGGATTCTGGAACCCTGAGGCCTGGGAACATGACATCTGTTTAGATTGTGGAATACTGTGGCCTGGGAACTTGACTGAGCCTTGGTTCTGGACCCCTGTGGACTGGGAACATGACTGAGGTTTTATTCTGGAACCCTGTGTCCTGTTAACATGACATGGGTGGATTCTGGAACCCTGTGGCCTGGGAACATGACATCTGTTTAGATTGTGGAATACTGTGGCCTGGGAACTTGACTGAGCCTTGGTTCTGGACCCCTGTGGACTGGGAACATGACTGAGGTTTTATTCTGCAACCCTGAGGCCTGGGAACATGACATCTGTTTAGATTGTGGAATACTGTGGCCTGGGAACTTGACTGAGCCTTGGTTCTGGACCCCTGTGGACTGGGAACATGACTGAGGTTTTATTCTGGAACCCTGAGGCCTGGGAACATGACATCTGTTTAGATTGTGGAATACTGTGGCCTGGGAACTTGACTGAGCCTTGGTTCTGGACCCCTGTGGACTGGGAACATGACTGAGGTTTTATTCTGGAACCCTGTGTCCTGTTAACATGACATGGGTGGATTCTGGAACCCTGGGTCCTGTTAACATGACATGGGTGGATTCTGGAACCCTGAGGCCTGGGAACATGACATCTGTTTAGATTGTGGAATACTGTGGCCTGGGAACTTGACTGAGCCTTGGTTCTGGACCCCTGTGGACTGGGAACATGACTGAGGTTTTATTCTGGAACCCTGAGGCCTGGGAACATGACATCTGTTTAGATTGTGGAATACTGTGGCCTGGGAACTTGACTGAGCCTTGGTTCTGGACCCCTGTGGACTGGGAACATGACTGAGGTTTTATTCTGGAACCCTGTGTCCTGTTAACATGACATGGGTGGATTCTGGAACCCTGGGTCCTGTTAACATGACATGGGTGGATTCTGGAACCCTGAGGCCTTGGAACATGACATCTGTTTAGATTGTGGAATACTGTGGCCTGGGAACTTGACTGAGCCTTGGTTCTGGACCCCTGTGGACTGGGAACATGACTGAGGTTTTATTCTGGAACCCTGAGGCCTGGGAACATGACATCTGTTTAGATTGTGGAATACTGTGGCCTGGGAACTTGACTGAGCCTTGGTTCTGGACCCCTGTGGACTGGGAACATGACTGAGGTTTTATTCTGGAACCCTGTGTCCTGTTAACATGACATGGGTGGATTCTGGAACCCTGGGTCCTGTTAACATGACATGGGTGGATTCTGGAACCCTGAGGCCTGGGAACATGACATCTGTTTAGATTGTGGAATACTGTGGCCTGGGAACTTGACTGAGCCTTGGTTCTGGACCCCTGTGGACTGGGAACATGACTGAGGTTTTATTCTGGAACCCTGAGGCCTGGGAACATGACATCTGTTTAGATTGTGGAATACTGTGGCCTGGGAACTTGACTGAGCCTTGGTTCTGGACCCCTGTGGACTGGGAACATGACTGAGGTTTTATTCTGGAACCCTGAGGCCTGGGAACATGACATCTGTTTAGATTGTGGAATACTGTGGCCTGGGAACATACCTGAGGATTGATTCTGGACCCCTGTGGACTGGGAACATGACTGAGGTTTTATTCTGGAACCCTGAGGCCTGGGAACATGACATCTGTTTAGATTGTGGAATACTGTGGCCTGGGAACTTGACTGAGCCTTGGTTCTGGACCCCTGTGGACTGGGAACATGACTGAGGTTTTATTCTGGAACCCTGAGGCCTGGGAACATGACATGGGTGGATTCTGGAACCCTGTGTCCTGTTAACATGACATGGGTGGATTCTGGAACCGTGAGGCCTTGGAACATGACATCTGTTTAGATTGTGGAATACTGTGGCCTGGGAACATAACTGAGGATTGATTCTGGACCCCTGTGGACTGGGAACATGACTGAGGTTTTATTCTGGAACCCTGAGGCCTGGGAACATGACATCTGTTTAGATTGTGGAATACTGTGGCCTGGGAACTTGACTGAGCCTTGGTTCTGGACCCCTGTGGACTGGGAACATGACTGAGGTTTTATTCTGGAACCCTGTGGCCTGGGAACATGACATCGGTGGATTCTGGAACCCTGAGGCCTGGGAACATGACATCTGTTTAGATTGTGGAATACTGTGGCCTGGGAACATAACTGAGGATTGATTCTGGACCCCTGTGGACTGGGAACATGACTGAGGTTTTATTCTGGAACCCTGAGGCCTGGGAACATGACATCTGTTTAGATTGTGGAATACTGTGGCCTGGGAACTTGACTGAGCCTTGGTTCTGGACCCCTGTGGACTGGGAACATGACTGAGGTTTTATTCTGGAACCCTGTGTCCTGGGAACATGACATCGGTGGATTCTGGAACCCTGAGGCCTGGGAACATGACATCTGTTTAGATTGTGGAATACTGTGGCCTGGGAACATAACTGAGGATTGATTCTGGACCCCTGTGGACTGGGAACATGACTGAGGTTTTATTCTGGAACCCTGAGGCCTGGGAACATGACATCTGTTTAGATTGTGGAATACTGTGGCCTGGGAACTTGACTGAGCCTTGGTTCTGGACCCCTGTGGACTGGGAACATGACTGAGGTTTTATTCTGGAACCCTGTGTCCTGTTAACATGACATGGGTGGATTCTGGAACCCTGAGGCCTGGGAACATGACATCTGTTTAGATTGTGGAATACTGTGGCCTGGGAACTTGACTGAGCCTTGGTTCTGGACCCCTGTGGACTGGGAACATGACTGAGGTTTTATTCTGGAACCCTGTGTCCTGTTAACATGACATGGGTGGATTCTGGAACCCTGGGTCCTGTTAACATGACATGGGTGGATTCTGGAAACCTGAGGCCTGGGAACATGACATCTGTTTAGATTGTGGAATACTGTGGCCTGGGAACTTGACTGAGCCTTGGTTCTGGACCCCTGTGGACTGGGAACATGACTGAGGTTTTATTCTGGAACCCTGAGGTCTGGGAACATGACATCTGTTTAGATTGTGGAATACTGTGGCCTGGGAACTTGACTGAGCCTTGGTTCTGGACCCCTGTGGACTGGGAACATGACTGAGGTTTTATTCTGGAACCCTGTGTCCTGTTAACATGACATGGGTGGATTCTGGAACCCTGAGGCCTGGGAACATGACATCTGTTTAGATTGTGGAATACTGTGGCCTGGGAACTTGACTGAGCCTTGGTTCTGGACCCCTGTGGACTGGGAACATGACTGAGGTTTTATTCTGGAACCCTGTGTCCTGTTAACATGACATGGGTGGATTCTGGAACCCTGGGTCCTGTTAACATGACATGGGTGGATTCTGGAACCCTGAGGCCTTGGAACATGACATCTGTTTAGATTGTGGAATACTGTGGCCTGGGAACTTGACTGAGCCTTGGTTCTGGACCCCTGTGGACTGGGAACATGACTGAGGTTTTATTCTGGAGCCGTGTAGCCTGGGAACATAACTGAGGATTGATTCTGGACCCCTGTGGACTGGGAACATGACTGAGGATTGATTCTGGAACCCTGTGTCCTGTTAACATGACATGGGTGGATTCTGGAACCCTGGGTCCTGTTAACATGACATGGGTGGATTCTGGAACCCTGAGGCCTGGGAACATGACATCTGTTTAGATTGTGGAATACTGTGGCCTGGGAACTTGACTGAGCCTTGGTTCTGGACCCCTGTGGACTGGGAACATGACTGAGGTTTTATTCTGGAACCCTGTGTCCTGTTAACATGACATGGGTGGATTCTGGAACCCTGTGGCCTGGGAACATGACATCTGTTTAGATTGTGGAATACTGTGGCCTGGGAACTTGACTGAGCCTTGGTTCTGGACCCCTGTGGACTGGGAACATGACTGAGGTTTTATTCTGCAACCCTGAGGCCTGGGAACATGACATCTGTTTAGATTGTGGAATACTGTGGCCTGGGAACTTGACTGAGCCTTGGTTCTGGACCCCTGTGGACTGGGAACATGACTGAGGTTTTATTCTGGAACCCTGAGGCCTGGGACCATGACATCTGTTTAGATTGTGGAATACTGTGGCCTGGGAACTTGACTGAGCCTTGGTTCTGGACCCCTGTGGACTGGGAACATGACTGAGGTTTTATTCTGGAACCCTGTGTCCTGTTAACATGACATGGGTGGATTCTGGAACCCTGGGTCCTGTTAACATGACATGGGTGGATTCTGGAACCCTGAGGCCTGGGAACATGACATCTGTTTAGATTGTGGAATACTGTGGCCTGGGAACTTGACTGAGCCTTGGTTCTGGACCCCTGTGGACTGGGAACATGACTGAGGTTTTATTCTGGAACCCTGTGTCCTGTTAACATGACATGGGTGGATTCTGGAACCCTGGGTCCTGCTAACATGACATGGGTGGATTCTGGAACCCTGAGGCCTGGGAACATGACATCTGTTTAGATTGTGGAATACTGTGGCCTGGGAACTTGACTGAGCCTTGGTTCTGGACCCCTGTGGACTGGGAATATGACTGAGGTTTTATTCTGGAACCCTGTGTCCTGTTAACATGACATGGGTGGATTCTGGAACCCTGAGGCCTGGGAACATGACATCTGTTTAGATTGTGGAATACTGTGGCCTGGGAACTTGACTGAGCCTTGGTTCTGGACCCCTGTGGACTGGGAACATGACTGAGGTTTTATTCTGGAACCCTGTGTCCTGTTAACATGACATGGGTGGATTCTGGAACCCTGAGGCCTGGGAACATGACATCTGTTTAGATTGTGGAATACTGTGGCCTGGGAACTTGACTGAGCCTTGGTTCTGGACCCCTGTGGACTGGGAACATGACTGACGTTTTATTCTGGTACCCTGTGTCCTGTTAACATGACATGGGTGGATTCTGGAACCCTGAGGCCTGGGAACATGACATCTGTTTAGATTGTGGAATACTGTGGACTGGGAACATAACTGAGGATTGATTCTGGAACCCTGTGTCCTGTTAACATGACATGGGTGGATTCTGGAACCCTGGGTCCTGTTAACATGACATGGGTGGATTCTGGAACCCTGGGTCCTGTTAACATGACATGGGTGGATTCTGGAACCCTGAGGCCTTGGAACATGACATCTGTTTAGATTGTGGAATACTGTGGACTGGGAACATAACTGAGGATTGATTCTGGACCCCTGTGGACTGGGAACATGACTGAGTTTTTATTCTGGAACCCTGAGGCCTGGGAACATGACATCTGTTTAGATTGTGGAATACTGTGGCCTGGGAACTTGACTGAGCCTTGGTTCTGGACCCCTGTGGACTGGGAACATGACTGAGGTTTTATTCTGGAACCCTGTGTCCTGTTAACATGACATGGGTGGATTCTGGAACCCTGGGTCCTGTTAACATGACATGGGTGGATTCTGGAACCCTGAGGCCTGGGAACATGACATCTGTTTAGATTGTGGAATACTGTGGCCTGGGAAATTGACTGAGCCTTGGTTTTGGACCCCTGTGGACTGGGAATATGACTGAGGTTTTATTCTGGAACCCTGTGTCCTGTTAACATGACATGGGTGGATTCTGGAACCCTGAGGCCTGGGAACATGACATCTGTTTAGATTGTGGAATACTGTGGCCTGGGAACTTGACTGAGCCTTGGTTCTGGACCCCTGTGGACTGGGAACATGACTGAGGTTTTATTCTGGAACCCTGTGTCCTGTTAACCTGACATGGGTGGATTCTGGAACCCTGGGTCCTGTTAACATGACATGGGTGGATTCTGGAACCCTGAGGCCTTGGAACATGACATCTGTTTAGATTGTGGAATACTGTGGCCTGGGAACTTGACTGAGCCTTGGTTCTGGACCCCTGTGGACTGGGAACATGACTGAGGTTTTATTCTGGAACCCTGTGTCCTATTAACATGACATGGGTGGATTCTGGAACCCTGTGTCCTGTTAACATGACATGGGTGGATTCTGGAACCCTGAGGCCTGGGAACATGACATCTGTTTAGATTGTGGAATACTGTGGCCTGGGAACTTGACTGAGCCTTGGTTCTGGACCCCTGTGGACTGGGAACATGACTGAGGTTTTATTCTGGAACCCTGAGGCCTGGGAACATGACATCTGTTTAGATTGTGGAATACTGTGGCCTGGGAACTTGACTGAGCCTTGGTTCTGGACCCCTGTGGACTGGGAACATGACTGAGGTTTTATTCTGGAACCCTGTGTCCTGTTAACATGACATGGGTGGATTCTGGAACCCTGGGTCCTGTTAACATGACATGGGTGGATTCTGGAACCCTGAGGCCTGGGAACATGACATCTGTTTAGATTGTGGAATACTGTGGCCTGGGAACTTGACTGAGCCTTGGTTCTGGACCCCTGTGGACTGGGAACATGACTGAGGTTTTATTCTGGAACCCTGAGGCCTGGGAACATGACATCTGTTTAGATTGTGGAATACTGTGGCCTGGGAACTTGACTGAGCCTTGGTTCTGGACCCCTGTGGACTGGGAACATGACTGAGGTTTTATTCTGGAACCCTGTGTCCTGTTAACATGACATGGGTGGATTCTGGAACCCTGGGTCCTGTTAACATGACATGGGTGGATTCTGGAACCCTGAGGCCTGGGAACATGACATCTGTTTAGATTGTGGAATACTGTGGCCTGGGAACTTGACTGAGCCTTGGTTCTGGACCCCTGTGGACTGGGAACATGACTGAGGTTTTATTCTGGAACCCTGAGGCCTGGGAACATGACATCTGTTTAGATTGTGGAATACTGTGGCCTGGGAACTTGACTGAGCCTTGGTTCTGGACCCCTGTGGACTGGGAACATGACTGAGGTTTTATTCTGGAACCCTGTGTCCTGTTAACATGACATGGGTGGATTCTGGAACCCTGGGTCCTGTTAACATGACATGGGTGGATTCTGGAACCCTGAGGCCTTGGAACATGACATCTGTTTAGATTGTGGAATACTGTGGCCTGGGAACTTGACTGAGCCTTGGTTCTGGACCCCTGTGGACTGGGAACATGACTGAGGTTTTATTCTGGAGCCGTGTAGCCTGGGAACATAACTGAGGATTGATTCTGGACCCCTGTGGACTGGGAACATGACTGAGGATTGATTCTGGAACCCTGTGTCCTGTTAACATGACATGGGTGGATTCTGGAACCCTGGGTCCTGTTAACATGACATGGGTGGATTCTGGAACCCTGAGGCCTGGGAACATGACATCTGTTTAGATTGTGGAATACTGTGGCCTGGGAACTTGACTGAGCCTTGGTTCTGGACCCCTGTGGACTGGGAACATGACTGAGGTTTTATTCTGGAACCCTGTGTCCTGTTAACATGACATGGGTGGATTCTGGAACCCTGTGGCCTGGGAACATGACATCTGTTTAGATTGTGGAATACTGTGGCCTGGGAACTTGACTGAGCCTTGGTTCTGGACCCCTGTGGACTGGGAACATGACTGAGGTTTTATTCTGCAACCCTGAGGCCTGGGAACATGACATCTGTTTAGATTGTGGAATACTGTGGCCTGGGAACTTGACTGAGCCTTGGTTCTGGACCCCTGTGGACTGGGAACATGACTGAGGTTTTATTCTGGAACCCTGAGGCCTGGGAACATGACATCTGTTTAGATTGTGGAATACTGTGGCCTGGGAACTTGACTGAGCCTTGGTTCTGGACCCCTGTGGACTGGGAACATGACTGAGGTTTTATTCTGGAACCCTGTGTCCTGTTAACATGACATGGGTGGATTCTGGAACCCTGGGTCCTGTTAACATGACATGGGTGGATTCTGGAACCCTGAGGCCTGGGAACATGACATCTGTTTAGATTGTGGAATACTGTGGCCTGGGAACTTGACTGAGCCTTGGTTCTGGACCCCTGTGGACTGGGAACATGACTGAGGTTTTATTCTGGAACCCTGAGGCCTGGGAACATGACATCTGTTTAGATTGTGGAATACTGTGGCCTGGGAACTTGACTGAGCCTTGGTTCTGGACCCCTGTGGACTGGGAACATGACTGAGGTTTTATTCTGGAACCCTGTGTCCTGTTAACATGACATGGGTGGATTCTGGAACCCTGGGTCCTGTTAACATGACATGGGTGGATTCTGGAACCCTGAGGCCTTGGAACATGACATCTGTTTAGAGTGTGGAATACTGTGGCCTGGGAACTTGACTGAGCCTTGGTTCTGGACCCCTGTGGACTGGGAACATGACTGAGGTTTTATTCTGGAACCCTGAGGCCTGGGAACATGACATCTGTTTAGATTGTGGAATACTGTGGCCTGGGAACTTGACTGAGCCTTGGTTCTGGACCCCTGTGGACTGGGAACATGACTGAGGTTTTATTCTGGAACCCTGTGTCCTGTTAACATGACATGGGTGGATTCTGGAACCCTGGGTCCTGTTAACATGACATGGGTGGATTCTGGAACCCTGAGGCCTGGGAACATGACATCTGTTTAGATTGTGGAATACTGTGGCCTGGGAACTTGACTGAGCCTTGGTTCTGGACCCCTGTGGACTGGGAACATGACTGAGGTTTTATTCTGGAACCCTGAGGCCTGGGAACATGACATCTGTTTAGATTGTGGAATACTGTGGCCTGGGAACTTGACTGAGCCTTGGTTCTGGACCCCTGTGGACTGGGAACATGACTGAGGTTTTATTCTGGAACCCTGTGTCCTGTTAACATGACATGGGTGGATTCTGGAACCCTGGGTCCTGTTAACATGACATGGGTGGATTCTGGAACCCTGAGGCCTTGGAACATGACATCTGTTTAGATTGTGGAATACTGTGGCCTGGGAACTTGACTGAGCCTTGGTTCTGGACCCCTGTGGACTGGGAACATGACTGAGGTTTTATTCTGGAGCCGTGTAGCCTGGGAACATAACTGAGGATTGATTCTGGACCCCTGTGGACTGGGAACATGACTGAGGATTGATTCTGGAACCCTGTGTCCTGTTAACATGACATGGGTGGATTCTGGAACCCTGGGTCCTGTTAACATGACATGGGTGGATTCTGGAACCCTGAGGCCTGGGAACATGACATCTGTTTAGATTGTGGAATACTGTGGCCTGGGAACTTGACTGAGCCTTGGTTCTGGACCCCTGTGGACTGGGAACATGACTGAGGTTTTATTCTGGAACCCTGTGTCCTGTTAACATGACATGGGTGGATTCTGGAACCCTGTGGCCTGGGAACATGACATCTGTTTAGATTGTGGAATACTGTGGCCTGGGAACTTGACTGAGCCTTGGTTCTGGACCCCTGTGGACTGGGAACATGACTGAGGTTTTATTCTGCAACCCTGAGGCCTGGGAACATGACATCTGTTTAGATTGTGGAATACTGTGGCCTGGGAACTTGACTGAGCCTTGGTTCTGGACCCCTGTGGACTGGGAACCTGACTGAGGTTTTATTCTGGAACCCTGAGGCCTGGGAACATGACATCTGTTTAGATTGTGGAATACTGTGGCCTGGAAACTTGACTGAGCCTTGGCTCTGGACCCCTGTGGACTGGGAACATGACTGAGGTTTTATTCTGGAACCCTGTGTCCTGTTAACATGACATGGGTGGATTCTGGAACCCTGAGGCCTGGGAACATGACATCTGTTTAGATTGTGGAATACTGTGGCCTGGGAACTTGACTGAGCCTTGGTTCTGGACCCCTGTGGACTGGGAACATGACTGAGGTTTTATTCTGGAACCCTGTGTCCTGTTAACATGACATGGGTGGATTCTGGAACCCTGGGTCCTGTTAACATGACATGGGTGGATTCTGGAACCCTGAGGCCTGGGAACATGACATCTGTTTAGATTGTGGAATACTGTGGCCTGGGAACTTGACTGAGCCTTGGTTCTGGACCCCTGTGGACTGGGAACATGACTGAGGTTTTATTCTGGAACCCTGTGTCCTGTTAACATGACATGGGTGGATTCTGGAACCCTGGGTCCTGTTAACATGACATGGGTGGATTCTGGAACCCTGAGGCCTTGGAACATGACATCTGTTTAGATTGTGGAATACTGTGGCCTGGGAACTTGACTGAGCCTTGGTTCTGGACCCCTGTGGACTGGGAACATGACTGAGGTTTTATTCTGGAACCCTGAGGCCTGGGAACATGACATCTGTTTAGATTGTGGAATACTGTGGCCTGGGAACTTGACTGAGCCTTGGTTCTGGACCCCTGTGGACTGGGAACATGACTGAGGTTTTATTCTGGAACCCTGTGTCCTGTTAACATGACATGGGTGGATTCTGGAACCCTGAGGCCTGGGAACATGACATCTGTTTAGATTGTGGAATACTGTGGCCTGGGAACTTGACTGAGCCTTGGTTCTGGACCCCTGTGGACTGGGAACATGACTGAGGTTTTATTCTGGAACCCTGAGGCCTGGGAACATGACATCTGTTTAGATTGTGGAATACTGTGGCCTGGGAACTTGACTGAGCCTTGGTTCTGGACCCCTGTGGACTGGGAACATGACTGAGGTTTTATTCTGGAACCCTGTGTCCTGTTAACATGACATGGGTGGATTCTGGAACCCTGAGGCCTGGGAACATGACATCTGTTTAGATTGTGGAATACTGTGGCCTGGGAACTTGACTGAGCCTTGGTTCTGGACCCCTGTGGACTGGGAACATGACTGAGGTTTTATTCTGGAACCCTGTGTCCTGTTAACATGACATGGGTGGATTCTGGAACCCTGGGTCCTGTTAACATGACATGGGTGGATTCTGGAAACCTGAGGCCTGGGAACATGACATCTGTTTAGATTGTGGAATACTGTGGCCTGGGAACTTGACTGAGCCTTGGTTCTGGACCCCTGTGGACTGGGAACATGACTGAGGTTTTATTCTGGAACCCTGAGGTCTGGGAACATGACATCTGTTTAGATTGTGGAATACTGTGGCCTGGGAACTTGACTGAGCCTTGGTTCTGGACCCCTGTGGACTGGGAACATGACTGAGGTTTTATTCTGGAACCCTGTGTCCTGTTAACATGACATGGGTGGATTCTGGAACCCTGAGGCCTGGGAACATGACATCTGTTTAGATTGTGGAATACTGTGGCCTGGGAACTTGACTGAGCCTTGGTTCTGGACCCCTGTGGACTGGGAACATGACTGAGGTTTTATTCTGGAACCCTGTGTCCTGTTAACATGACATGGGTGGATTCTGGAACCCTGGGTCCTGTTAACATGACATGGGTGGATTCTGGAACCCTGAGGCCTTGGAACATGACATCTGTTTAGATTGTGGAATACTGTGGCCTGGGAACTTGACTGAGCCTTGGTTCTGGACCCCTGTGGACTGGGAACATGACTGAGGTTTTATTCTGGAGCCGTGTAGCCTGGGAACATAACTGAGGATTGATTCTGGACCCCTGTGGACTGGGAACATGACTGAGGATTGATTCTGGAACCCTGTGTCCTGTTAACATGACATGGGTGGATTCTGGAACCTTGGGTCCTGTTAACATGACATGGGTGGATTCTGGAACCCTGAGGCCTGGGAACATGACATCTGTTTAGATTGTGGAATACTGTGGCCTGGGAACTTGACTGAGCCTTGGTTCTGGACCCCTGTGGACTGGGAACATGACTGAGGTTTTATTCTGGAACCCTGTGTCCTGTTAACATGACATGGGTGGATTCTGGAACCCTGTGGCCTGGGAACATGACATCTGTTTAGATTGTGGAATACTCTGGCCTGGGAACTTGACTGAGCCTTGGTTCTGGACCCCTGTGGACTGGGAACATGACTGAGGTTTTATTCTGCAACCCTGAGGCCTGGGAACATGACATCTGTTTAGATTGTGGAATACTGTGGCCTGGGAACTTGACTGAGCCTTGGTTCTGGACCCCTGTGGACTGGGAACATGACTGAGGTTTTATTCTGGAACCCTGAGGCCTGGGAACATGACATCTGTTTAGATTGTGGAATACTGTGGCCTGGGAACTTGACTGAGCCTTGGTTCTGGACCCCTGTGGACTGGGAACATGACTGAGGTTTTATTCTGGAACCCTGTGTCCTGTTAACATGACATGGGTGGATTCTGGAACCCTGGGTCCTGTTAACATGACATGGGTGGATTCTGGAACCCTGAGGCCTGGGAACATGACATCTGTTTAGATTGTGGAATACTGTGGCCTGGGAACTTGACTGAGCCTTGGTTCTGGACCCCTGTGGACTGGGAACATGACTGAGGTTTTATTCTGGAACCCTGTGTCCTGTTAACATGACATGGGTGGATTCTGGAACCCTGGGTCCTGCTAACATGACATGGGTGGATTCTGGAACCCTGAGGCCTGGGAACATGACATCTGTTTAGATTGTGGAATACTGTGGCCTGGGAACTTGACTGAGCCTTGGTTCTGGACCCCTGTGGACTGGGAATATGACTGAGGTTTTATTCTGGAACCCTGTGTCCTGTTAACATGACATGGGTGGATTCTGGAACCCTGAGGCCTGGGAACATGACATCTGTTTAGATTGTGGAATACTGTGGCCTGGGAACTTGACTGAGCCTTGGTTCTGGACCCCTGTGGACTGGGAACATGACTGAGGTTTTATTCTGGAACCCTGTGTCCTGTTAACATGACATGGGTGGATTCTGGAACCCTGAGGCCTGGGAACATGACATCTGTTTAGATTGTGGAATACTGTGGCCTGGGAACTTGACTGAGCCTTGGTTCTGGACCCCTGTGGACTGGGAACATGACTGACGTTTTATTCTGGAACCCTGTGTCCTGTTAACATGACATGGGTGGATTCTGGAACCCTGAGGCCTGGGAACATGACATCTGTTTAGATTGTGGAATACTGTGGACTGGGAACATAACTGAGGATTGATTCTGGAACCCTGTGTCCTGTTAACATGACATGGGTGGATTCTGGAACCCTGGGTCCTGTTAACATGACATGGGTGGATTCTGGAACCCTGGGTCCTGTTAACATGACATGGGTGGATTCTGGAACCCTGAGGCCTTGGAACATGACATCTGTTTAGATTGTGGAATACTGTGGACTGGGAACATAACTGAGGATTGATTCTGGACCCCTGTGGACTGGGAACATGACTGAGGTTTTATTCTGGAACCCTGAGGCCTGGGAACATGACATCTGTTTAGATTGTGGAATACTGTGGCCTGGGAACTTGACTGAGCCTTGGTTCTGGACCCCTGTGGACTGGGAACATGACTGAGGTTTTATTCTGGAACCCTGTGTCCTGTTAACATGACATGGGTGGATTCTGGAACCCTGGGTCCTGTTAACATGACATGGGTGGATTCTGGAACCCTGAGGCCTGGGAACATGACATCTGTTTAGATTGTGGAATACTGTGGCCTGGGAAATTGACTGAGCCTTGGTTTTGGACCCCTGTGGACTGGGAATATGACTGAGGTTTTATTCTGGAACCCTGTGTCCTGTTAACATGACATGGGTGGATTCTGGAACCCTGAGGCCTGGGAACATGACATCTGTTTAGATTGTGGAATACTGTGGCCTGGGAACTTGACTGAGCCTTGGTTCTGGACCCCTGTGGACTGGGAACATGACTGAGGTTTTATTCTGGAACCCTGTGTCCTGTTAACATGACATGGGTGGATTCTGGAACCCTGGGTCCTGTTAACATGACATGGGTGGATTCTGGAACCCTGAGGCCTTGGAACATGACATCTGTTTAGATTGTGGAATACTGTGGCCTGGGAACTTGACTGAGCCTTGGTTCTGGACCCCTGTGGACTGGGAACATGACTGAGGTTTTATTCTGGAACCCTGTGTCCTATTAACATGACATGGGTGGATTCTGGAACCCTGTGTCCTGTTAACATGACATGGGTGGATTCTGGAACCCTGAGGCCTGGGAACATGACATCTGTTTAGATTGTGGAATACTGTGGCCTGGGAACTTGACTGAGCCTTGGTTCTGGACCCCTGTGGACTGGGAACATGACTGAGGTTTTATTCTGGAACCCTGAGGCCTGGGAACATGACATCTGTTTAGATTGTGGAATACTGTGGCCTGGGAACTTGACTGAGCCTTGGTTCTGGACCCCTGTGGACTGGGAACATGACTGAGGTTTTATTCTGGAACCCTGTGTCCTGTTAACATGACATGGGTGGATTCTGGAACCCTGGGTCCTGTTAACATGACATGGGTGGATTCTGGAACCCTGAGGCCTTGGAACATGACATCTGTTTAGATTGTGGAATACTGTGGCCTGGGAACTTGACTGAGCCTTGGTTCTGGACCCCTGTGGACTGGGAACATGACTGAGGTTTTATTCTGGAACCCTGTGTCCTGTTAACATGACATGGGTGGATTCTGGAACCCTGTGGCCTGGGAACATGACATCTGTTTAGATTGTGGAATACTGTGGCCTGGGAACTTGACTGAGCCTTGGTTCTGGACCCCTGTGGACTGGGAACATGACTGAGGTTTTATTCTGCAACCCTGAGGCCTGGGAACATGACATCTGTTTAGATTGTGGAATACTGTGGCCTGGGAACTTGACTGAGCCTTGGTTCTGGACCCCTGTGGACTGGGAACATGACTGAGGTTTTATTCTGGAACCCTGAGGCATGGGAACATGACATCTGTTTAGATTGTAGAATACTGTGGCCTGGGAACTTGACTGAGCCTTGGCTCTGGACCCCTGTGGACTGGGAACATGACTGAGGTTTTATTCTGGAACCCTGTGTCCTGTTAACATGACATGGGTGGATTCTGGAACCCTGAGGCCTGGGAACATGACATCTGTTTAGATTGTGGAATACTGTGGCCTGGGAACTTGACTGAGCCTTGGTTCTGGACCCCTGTGGACTGGGAACATGACTGAGGTTTTATTCTGGAACCCTGTGTCCTGTTAACATGACATGGGTGGATTCTGGAACCCTGGGTCCTGTTAACATGACATGGGTGGATTCTGGAACCCTGAGGCCTGGGAACATGACATCTGTTTAGATTGTGGAATACTGTGGCCTGGGAACTTGACTGAGCCTTGGTTCTGGACCCCTGTGGACTGGGAACATGACTGAGGTTTTATTCTGGAACCCTGTGTCCTGTTAACATGATATGGGTGGATTCTGGAACCCTGGGTCCTGTTAACATGACATGGGTGGATTCTGGAACCCTGAGGCCTGGGAACATGACATCTGTTTAGATTGTGGAATACTGTGGCCTGGGAACTTGACTGAGCCTTGGTTCTGGACCCCTGTGGACTGGGAACATGACTGAGGTTTTATTCTGGAACCCTGAGGCCTGGGAACATGACATCTGTTTAGATTGTGGAATACTGTGGCCTGGGAACTTGACTGAGCCTTGGTTCTGGACCCCTGTGGACTGGGAACATGACTGAGGTTTTATTCTGGAACCCTGTGTCCTGTTAACATGACATGGGTGGATTCTGGAACCCTGAGGCCTGGGAACATGACATCTGTTTAGATTGTGGAATACTGTGGCCTGGGAACTTGACTGAGCCTTGGTTCTGGACCCCTGTGGACTGGGAACATGACTGAGGTTTTATTCTGGAACCCTGAGGCCTGGGAACATGACATCTGTTTAGATTGTGGAATACTGTGGCCTGGGAACTTGACTGAGCCTTGGTTCTGGACCCCTGTGGACTGGGAACATGACTGAGGTTTTATTCTGGAACCCTGTGTCCTGTTAACATGACATGGGTGGATTCTGGAACCCTGGGTCCTGTTAACATGACATGGGTGGATTCTGGAACCCTGAGGCCTGGGAACATGACATCTGTTTAGATTGTGGAATACTGTGTCCTGGGAACTTGACTGAGCCTTGGTTCTGGACCCCTGTGGACTGGGAACATGACTGAGGTTTTATTCTGGAACCCTGAGGCCTGGGAACATGACATCTGTTTAGATTGTGGAATACTGTGGCCTGGGAACATGACATCTGTTTAGATTGTGGAATACTGTGTCCTGGGAACTTGACTGAGCCTTGGTTCTGGACCCCTGTGGACTGGGAACATGACTGAGGTTTTATTCTGGAACCCTGAGGCCTGGGAACATGACATCTGTTTAGATTGTGGAATACTGTGGCCTGGGAACTTGACTGAGCCTTGGTTCTGGACCCCTGTGGACTGGGAACATGACTGAGGTTTTATTCTGGAACCCTGTGTCCTGTTAACATGACATGGGTGGATTCTGGAACCCTGGGTCCTGTTAACATGACATGGGTGGATTCTGGAACCCTGAGGCCTGGGAACATGACATCTGTTTAGATTGTGGAATACTGTGGCCTGGGAACTTGACTGAGCCTTGGTTCTGGACCCCTGTGGACTGGGAACATGACTGAGGTTTTATTCTGGAACCCTGAGGCCTGGGAACATGACATCTGTTTAGATTGTGGAATACTGTGGCCTGGGAACTTGACTGAGCCTTGGTTCTGGACCCCTGTGGACTGGGAACATGACTGAGGTTTTATTCTGGAACCCTGTGTCCTGTTAACATGACATGGGTGGATTCTGGAACCCTGAGGCCTGGGAACATGACATCTGTTTAGATTGTGGAATACTGTGGCCTGGGAACTTGACTGAGCCTTGGTTCTGGACCCCTGTGGACTGGGAACATGACTGAGGTTTTATTCTGGAACCCTGTGTCCTGTTAACATGACATGGGTGGATTCTGGAACCCTGGGTCCTGTTAACATGACATGGGTGGATTCTGGAACCCTGAGGCCTGGGAACATGACATCTGTTTAGATTGTGGAATACTGTGGCCTGGGAACTTGACTGAGCCTTGGTTCTGGACCCCTGTGGACTGGGAACATGACTGAGGTTTTATTCTGGAGCCGTGTAGCCTGGGAACATAACTGAGGATTGATTCTGGACCCCTGTGGACTGGGAACATGACTGAGGATGGATTCTGGAACCCTGTGTCCTGTTAACATGACATGGGTGGATTCTGGAACCCTGGGTCCTGTTAACATGACATGGGTGGATTCTGGAACCCTGAGGCCTGGGAACATGACATCTGTTTAGATTGTGGAATACTGTGGCCTGGGAACTTGACTGAGCCTTGGTTCTGGACCCCTGTGGACTGGGAACATGACTGAGGTTTTATTCTGGAACCCTGTGTCCTGTTAACATGACATGGGTGGATTCTGGAACCCTGTGGCCTGGGAACATGACATCTGTTTAGATTGTGGAATACTGTGGCCTGGGAACTTGACTGAGCCTTGGTTCTGGACCCCTGTGGACTGGGAACATGACTGAGGTTTTATTCTGCAACCCTGAGGCCTGGTAACATGACATCTGTTTAGATTGTGGAATACTGTGGCCTGGGAACTTGACTGAGCCTTGGTTCTGGACCCCTGTGGACTGGGAACATGACTGAGGTTTTATTCTGGAACCCTGTGTCCTGTTAACATGACATGGGTGGATTCTGGAACCCTGGGTCCTGTTAACATGACATGGGTGGATTCTGGAACCCTGAGGCCTGGGAACATGACATCTGTTTAGATTGTGGAATACTGTGGCCTGGGAACTTGACTGAGCCTTGGTTCTGGACCCCTGTGGACTGGGAACATGACTGAGGTTTTATTCTGGAACCCTGTGTCCTGTTAACATGACATGGGTGGATTCTGGAACCCTGGGTCCTGTTAACATGACATGGGTGGATTCTGGAACCCTGAGGCCTGGGAACATGACATCTGTTTAGATTGTGGAATACTGTGGCCTGGGAACTTGACTGAGCCTTGGTTCTGGACCCCTGTGGACTGGGAACATGACTGAGGTTTTATTCTGGAACCCTGTGTCCTGTTAACATGACATGGGTGGATTCTGGAACCCTGAGGCCTGGGAACATGACATCTGTTTAGATTGTGGAATACTGTGGCCTGGGAACTTGACTGAGCCTTGGTTCTGGACCCCTGTGGACTGGGAACATGACTGAGGTTTTATTCTGGAACCCTGTGTCCTGTTAACATGACATGGGTGGATTCTGGAACCCTGAGGCCTGGGAACATGACATCTGTTTAGATTGTGGAATACTGTGGCCTGGGAACTTGACTGAGCCTTGGTTCTGGACCCCTGTGGACTGGGAACATGACTGAGGTTTTATTCTGGAACCCTGTGTCCTGTTAACATGACATGGGTGGATTCTGGAACCCTGAGGCCTGGGAACATGACATCTGTTTAGATTGTGGAATACTGTGGACTGGGAACATAACTGAGGATTGATTCTGGAACCCTGTGTCCTGTTAACATGACATGGGTGGATTCTGGAACCCTGGGTCCTGTTAACATGACATGGGTGGATTCTGGAACCCTGGGTCCTGTTAACATGACATGGGTGGATTCTGGAACCCTGAGGCCTTGGAACATGACATCTGTTTAGATTGTGGAATACTGTGGACTGGGAACATAACTGAGGATTGATTCTGGACCCCTGTGGACTGCGAACATGACTGAGGTTTTATTCTGGAACCCTGAGGCCAGGGAACATGACATCTGTTTAGATTGTGGAATACTGTGGCCTGGGAACTTGACTGAGCCTTGGTTCTGGACCCCTGTGGACTGGGAACATGACTGAGGTTTTATTCTGGAACCCTGTGTCCTGTTAACATGACATGGGTGGATTCTGGAACCCTGGGTCCTGTTAACATGACATGGGTGGATTCTGGAACCCTGAGGCCTTGGAACATGACATCTGTTTAGATTGTGGAATACTGTGGCCTGGGAACTTGACTGAGCCTTGGTTCTGGACCCCTGTGGACTGGGAACATGACTGAGGTTTTATTCTGGAACCCTGTGTCCTGTTAACATGACATGGGTGGATTCTGGAACCCTGTGTCCTGTTAACATGACATGGGTGGATTCTGGAACCCTGAGGCCTGGGAAAATGACATCTGTTTAGATTGTGGAATACTGTGGCCTGGGAACTTGACTGAGCCTTGGTTCTGGACCCCTGTGGACTGGGAACATGACTGAGGTTTTATTCTGGAACCCTGAGGCCTGGGAACATGACATCTGTTTAGATTGTGGAATACTGTGGCCTGGGAACTTGACTGAGCCGTGGTTCTGGACCCCTGTGGACTGGGAACATGACTGAGGTTTTATTCTGGAACCCTGTGTCCTGTTAACATGACATGGGTGGATTCTGGAACCCTGTGTCCTGTTAACATGACATGGGTGGATTCTGGAACCCTGAGGCCTTGGTACATGACATCTGTTTAGATTGTGGAATACTGTGGCCTGGGAACTTGACTGAGCCTTGGTTCTGGACCCCTGTGGACTGGGAACATGACTGAGGTTTTATTCTGGAGCCGTGTAGCCTGGGAACATAACTGAGGATTGATTCTGGACCCCTGTGGACTGGGAACATGACTGAGGATTGATTCTGGAACCCTGTGTCCTGTTAACATGACATGGGTGGATTCTGGAACCCTGTGGCCTGGGAACATGACATCTGTTTAGATTGTGGAATACTGTGGCCTGGGAACTTGACTGAGCCTTGGTTCTGGACCCCTGTGGACTGGGAACATGACTGAGGTTTTATTCTGGAACCCTGTGTCCTGTTAACATGACATGGGTGGATTCTGGAACCCTGGGTCCTGTTAACATGACATGGGTGGATTCTGGAACCCTGAGGCCTTGGAACATGACATCTGTTTAGATTGTGGAATACTGTGGCCTGGGAACTTGACTGAGCCTTGGTTCTGGACCCCTGTGGACTGGGAATATGACTGAGGTTTTATTCTGGAGCCGTGTAGCCTGGGAACATAACTGAGGATTGATTCTGGACCCCTGTGGACTGGGAACATGACTGAGGATTGATTCTGGAACCCTGTGTCCTGTTAACATGACATGGGTGGATTCTGGAACCCTGTGGCCTGGGAACATGACATCTGTTTAGACTGTGGAATACTGTGGCCTGGGAACTTGACTGAGCCTTGGTTCTGGACCCCTGTGGACTGGGAACATGACTGAGGTTTTATTCTGGAACCCTGTGTCCTGTTAACATGACATGGGTGGATTCTGGAACCCTGGGTCCTGTTAACATGACATGGGTGGATTCTGGAACCCTGAGGCCTGGGAACATGACATCTGTTTAGATTGTGGAATACTGTGGCCTGGGAACTTGACTGAGCCTTGGTTCTGGACCCCTGTGGACTGGGAATATGACTGAGGTTTTATTCTGGAGCCGTGTAGCCTGGGAACATAACTGAGGATTGATTCTGGACCCCTGTGGACTGGGAACATGACTGAGGATTGATTCTGGAACCCTGTGTCCTGTTAACATGACATGGGTGGATTCTGGAACCCTGTGGCCTGGGAACATGACATCTGTTTAGATTGTGGAATACTGTGGCCTGGGAACTTGACTGAGCCTTGGTTCTGGACCCCTGTGGACTGGGAACATGACTGAGGTTTTATTCTGGAACCCTGAGGCCTGGGAACATGACATCTGTTTAGATTGTGGAATACTGTGGCCTGGGAACTTGACTGAGCCTTGGTTCTGGACCCCTGTGGACTGGGAACATGACTGAGGTTTTATTCTGGAACCCTGAGGCCTGGGAACATGACATCTGTTTAGATTGTGGAATACTGTGTCCTGGGAACTTGACTGAGCCTTGGTTCTGGACCCCTGTGGACTGGGAACATGACTGAGGTTTTATTCTGGAACCCTGTGTCCTGTTAACATGACATGGGTGGATTCTGGAACCCTGGGTCCTGTTAACATGACATGGGTGGATTCTGGAACCCTGAGGCCTTGGAACATGACATCTGTTTAGATTGTGGAATACTGTGGCCTGGGAACTTGACTGAGCCTTGGTTCTGGACCCCTGTGGACTGGGAACATGACTGAGGTTTTATTCTGGAACCCTGTGTCCTGTTAACATGACATGGGTGGATTCTGGAAACCTGGGTCCTGTTAACATGACATGGGTGGATTCTGGAACCCTGAGGCCTGGGAACATGACATCTGTTTAGATTGTGGAATACTGTGGCCTGGGAACATAACTGAGGATTGATTCTGGACCCCTGTGGACTGGGAACATGACTGAGGTTTTATTCTGGAACCCTGAGGCCTGGGAACATGACATCTGTTTAGATTGTGGAATACTGTGGCCTGGGAACATAACTGAGGATTGATTCTGGACCCCTGTGGACTGGGAACATGACTGAGGTTTTATTCTGGAACACTGTGTCCTGTTAACATGACATGGGTGGATTCTGGAACCCTGTGTCCTGTTAACATGACATGGGTGGATTCTGGAACCCTGAGGCCTGGGAACATGACATCTGTTTAGATTGTGGAATACTGTGGCCTGGGAACATAACTGAGCCTTGGTTCTGGACCCCTGTGGACTGGGAACATGACTGAGGTTTTATTCTGGAACCCTGAGGCCTGGGAACATGACATCTGTTTAGATTGTGGAATACTGTGGCCTGGGAACTTGACTGAGCCTTGGTTCTGGACCCCTGTGGACTGGGAACATGACTGAGGTTTTATTCTGGAACCCTGAGGCCTGGGAACATGACATCTGTTTAGATTGTGGAATACTGTGGCCTGGGAACTTGAATGAGCCTTGGTTCTGGACCCCTGTGGACTGGGAACATGACTGAGGTTTTATTCTGGAACCCTGAGGCCTGGGAACATGACATCTGTTTAGATTGTGGAATACTGTGGCCTGGGAACTTGACTGAGCCTTGGTTCTGGACCCCTGTGGACTGGGAACATGACTGAGGTTTTATTCTGGAACCCTGTGTCCTGTTAACATGACATGGGTGGATTCTGGAACCCTGGGTCCTGTTAACATGACATGGGTGGATTCTGGAACCCTGAGGCCTTGGAACATGACATCTGTTTAGACTGTGGAATACTGTGGCCTGGGAACTTGACTGAGCCTTGGTTCTGGACCCCTGTGGACTGGGAACATGACTGAGGTTTTATTCTGGAGCCGTGTAGCCTGGGAACATAACTGAGGATTGATTCTGGACCCCTGTGGACTGGGAACATGACTGAGGATTGATTCTGGAACCCTGTGTCCTGTTAACATGACATGGGTGGATTCTGGAACCCTGTGGCCTGGGAACATGACATCTGTTTAGATTGTGGAATACTGTGGCCTGGGAACTTGACTGAGCCTTGGTTCTGGACCCCTGTGGACTGGGAACATGACTGAGGTTTTATTCTGGAACCCTGTGTCCTGTTAACATGACATGGGTGGATTCTGGAACCCTGGGTCCTGTTAACATGACATGGGTGGATTCTGGAACCCTGAGGCCTTGGAACATGACATCTGTTTAGATTGTGGAATACTGTGGCCTGGGAACTTGACTGAGCCTTGGTTCTGGACCCCTGTGGACTGGGAACATGACTGAGGTTTTATTCTGGAACCCTGTGTCCTGTTAACATGACATGGGTGGATTCTGGAACCCTGTGGCCTGGGAACATGACATCTGTTTAGATTGTGGAATACTGTGGCCTGGGAACTTGACTGAGCCTTGGTTCTGGACCCCTGTGGACTGGGAACATGACTGAGGTTTTATTCTGCAACCCTGAGGCCTGGGAACATGACATCTGTTTAGATTGTGGAATACTGTGGCCTGGGAACTTGACTGAGCCTTGGTTCTGGACCCCTGTGGACTGGGAACATGACTGAGGTTTTATTCTGGAACCCTGAGGCATGGGAACATGACATCTGTTTAGATTGTGGAATACTGTGGCCTTGGAACTTGACTGAGCCTTGGTTCTGGACCCCTGTGGACTGGGAACATGACTGAGGTTTTATTCTGGAACCCTGTGTCCTGTTAACATGACATGGGTGGATTCTGGAACCCTGAGGCCTGGGAACATGACATCTGTTTAGATTGTGGAATACTGTGGCCTGGGAACTTGACTGAGCCTTGGTTCTGGACCCCTGTGGACTGGGAACATGACTGAGGTTTTATTCTGGAACCCTGTGTCCTGTTAACATGACATGGGTGGATTCTGGAACCCTGGGTCCTGTTAACATGACATGGGTGGATTCTGGAACCCTGAGGCCTGGGAACATGACATCTGTTTAGATTGTGGAATACTGTGGCCTGGGAACTTGACTGAGCCTTGGTTCTGGACCCCTGTGGACTGGGAACATGACTGAGGTTTTATTCTGGAACCCTGTGTCCTGTTAACATGACATGGGTGGATTCTGGAACCCTGGGTCCTGTTAACATGACATGGGTGGATTCTGGAACCCTGAGGCCTGGGAACATGACATCTGTTTAGATTGTGGAATACTGTGGCCTGGGAACTTGACTGAGCCTTGGTTCTGGACCCCTGTGGACTGGGAACATGACTGAGGTTTTATTCTGGAACCCTGAGGCCTGGGAACATGACATCTGTTTAGATTGTGGAATACTGTGGCCTGGGAACTTGACTGAGCCTTGGTTCTGGACCCCTGTGGACTGGGAACATGACTGAGGTTTTATTCTGGAACCCTGTGTCCTGTTAACATGACATGGGTGGATTCTGGAACCCTGAGGCCTGGGAACATGACATCTGTTTAGATTGTGGAATACTGTGGCCTGGGAACTTGACTGAGCCTTGGTTCTGGACCCCTGTGGACTGGGAACATGACTGAGGTTTTATTCTGGAACCCTGAGGCCTGGGAACATGACATCTGTTTAGATTGTGGAATACTGTGGCCTGGGAACTTGACTGAGCCTTGGTTCTGGACCCCTGTGGACTGGGAACATGACTGAGGTTTTATTCTGGAACCCTGTGTCCTGTTAACATGACATGGGTGGATTCTGGAACCCTGGGTCCTGTTAACATGACATGGGTGGATTCTGGAACCCTGAGGCCTGGGAACATGACATCTGTTTAGATTGTGGAATACTGTGTCCTGGGAACTTGACTGAGCCTTGGTTCTGGACCCCTGTGGACTGGGAAAATGACTGAGGTTTTATTCTGGAACCCTGAGGCCTGGGAACATGACATCTGTTTAGATTGTGGAATACTGTGGCCTGGGAACTTGACTGAGCCTTGGTTCTGGACCCCTGTGGACTGGGAACATGACTGAGGTTTTATTCTGGAACCCTGTGTCCTGTTAACATGACATGGGTGGATTCTGGAACCCTGAGGCCTGGGAACATGACATCTGTTTAGATTGTGGAATACTGTGGCCTGGGAACTTGACTGAGCCTTGGTTCTGGACCCCTGTGGACTGGGAACATGACTGAGGTTTTATTCTGGAACCCTGTGTCCTGTTAACATGACATGGGTGGATTCTGGAACCCTGGGTCCTGTTAACATGACATGGGTGGATTCTGGAACCCTGAGGCCTGGGAACATGACATCTGTTTAGATTGTGGAATACTGTGGCCTGGGAACTTGACTGAGCCTTGGTTCTGGACCCCTGTGGACTGGGAACATGACTGAGGTTTTATTCTGGAGCCGTGTAGCCTGGGAACATAACTGAGGATTGATTCTGGACCCCTGTGGACTGGGAACATGACTGAGGATGGATTCTGGAACCCTGTGTCCTGTTAACATGACATGGGTGGATTCTGGAACCCTGGGTCCTGTTAACATGACATGGGTGGATTCTGGAACCCTGAGGCCTGGGAACATGACATCTGTTTAGATTGTGGAATACTGTGGCCTGGGAACTTGACTGAGCCTTGGTTCTGGACCCCTGTGGACATGACTGAGGTTTTATTCTGGAACCCTGTGTCCTGTTAACATGACATGGGTGGATTCTGGAACGCTGTGGCCTGGGAACATGACATCTGTTTAGATTGTGGAATACTGTGGCCTGGGAACTTGACTGAGCCTTGGTTCTGGACCCCTGTGGACTGGGAACATGACTGAGGTTTTATTCTGCAACCCTGAGGCCTGGTAACATGACATCTGTTTAGATTGTGGAATACTGTGGCCTGGGAACTTGACTGAGCCTTGGTTCTGGACCCCTGTGGACTGGGAACATGACTGAGGTTTTATTCTGGAACCCTGAGGCCTGGGAACATGACATCTGTTTAGATTGTGGAATACTGTGGCCTGGGAACTTGACTGAGCCTTGGTTCTGGACCCCTGTGGACTGGGAACATGACTGAGGTTTTATTCTGGAACCCTGTGTCCTGTTAACATGACATGGGTGGATTCTGGAACCCTGGGTCCTGTTAACATGACATGGGTGGATTCTGGAACCCTGAGGCCTGGGAACATGACATCTGTTTAGATTGTGGAATACTGTGGCCTGGGAACTTGACTGAGCCTTGGTTCTGGACCCCTGTGGACTGGGAACATGACTGAGGTTTTATTCTGGAACTCTGTGTCCTGTTAACATGACATGGGTGGATTCTGGAACCCTGAGGCCTGGGAACATGACATCTGTTTAGATTGTGGAATACTGTGGCCTGGGAACTTGACTGAGCCTTGGTTCTGGACCCCTGTGGACTGGGAACATGACTGAGGTTTTATTCTGGAACCCTGTGTCCTGTTAACATGACATGGGTGGATTCTGGAACCCTGAGGCCTGGGAACATGACATCTGTTTAGATTGTGGAATACTGTGGACTGGGAACATAACTGAGGATTGATTCTGGAACACTGTGTCCTGTTAACATGACATGGGTGGATTCTGGAACCCTGGGTCCTGTTAACATGACATGGGTGGATTCTGGAACCCTGGGTCCTGTTAACATGACATGGGTGGATTCTGGAACCCTGAGGCCTTGGAACATGACATCTGTTTAGATTGTGGAATACTGTGGACTGGGAACATAACTGAGGATTGATTCTGGACCCCTGTGGACTGGGAACATGACTGAGGTTTTATTCTGGAACCCTGAGGCCAGGGAACATGACATCTGTTTAGATTGTGAAATACTGTGGCCTGGGAACTTGACTGAGCCTTGGTTCTGGACCCCTGTGGACTGGGAACATGACTGAGGTTTTATTCTGGAACCCTGTGTCCTGTTAACATGACATGGGTGGATTCTGGAACCCTGGGTCCTGTTAACATGACATGGGTGGATTCTGGAACCCTGAGGCCTTGGAACATGACATCTGTTTAGATTGTGGAATACTGTGGCCTGGGAACTTGACTGAGCCTTGGTTCTGGACCCCTGGGGACTGGGAACATGACTGAGGTTTTATTCTGGAACCCTGTGTCCTGTTAACATGACATGGGTGGATTCTGGAACCCTGTGTCCTGTTAACATGACATGGGTGGATTCTGGAACCCTGAGGCCTGGGAACATGACATCTGTTTAGATTGTGGAATACTGTGGCCTGGGAACTTGACTGAGCCTTGGTTCTGGACCCCTGTGGACTGGGAACATGACTGAGGTTTTATTCTGGAACCCTGAGGCCTGGGAACATGACATCTGTTTAGATTGTGGAATACTGTGGCCTGGGAACTTGACTGAGCCTTGGTTCTGGACCCCTGTGGACTGGGAACATGACTGAGGTTTTATTCTGGAACCCTGTGTCCTGTTAACATGACATGGGTGGATTCTGGAACCCTGTGGCCTGGGAACATGACATCTGTTTAGATTGTGGAATACTGTGGCCTGGGAACTTGACTGAGCCTTGGTTCTGGACCCCTGTGGACTGGGAACATGACTGAGGTTTTATTCTGCAACCCTGAGGCCTGGGAACATGACATCTGTTTAGATTGTGGAATACTGTGGCCTGGGAACTTGACTGAGCCTTGGTTCTGGACCCCTGTGGACTGGGAACATGACTGAGGTTTTATTCTGGAACCCTGAGGCATGGGAACATGACATCTGTTTAGATTGTGGAATACTGTGGCCTTGGAACTTGACTGAGCCTTGGTTCTGGACCCCTGTGGACTGGGAACATGACTGAGGTTTTATTCTGGAACCCTGTGTCCTGTTAACATGACATGGGTGGATTCTGGGACCCTGAGGCCTGGGAACATGACATCTGTTTAGATTGTGGAATACTGTGGCCTGGGAACTTGACTGAGCCTTGGTTCTGGACCCCTGTGGACTGGGAACATGACTGAGGTTTTATTCTGGAACCCTGTGTCCTGTTAACATGACATGGGTGGATTCTGGAACCCTGGGTCCTGTTAACATGACATGGGTGGATTCTGGAACCCTGAGGCCTGGGAACATGACATCTGTTTAGATTGTGGAATACTGTGGCCTGGGAACTTGACTGAGCCTTGGTTCTGGACCCCTGTGGACTGGGAACATGACTGAGGTTTTATTCTGGAACCCTGAGGCCTGGGAACATGACATCTGTTTAGATTGTGGAATACTGTGGCCTGGGAACTTGACTGAGCCTTGGTTCTGGACCCCTGTGGACTGGGAACATGACTGAGGTTTTATTCTGGAACCCTGTGTCCTGTTAACATGACATGGGTGGATTCTGGAACCCTGAGGCCTGGGAACATGACATCTGTTTAGATTGTGGAATACTGTGGCCTGGGAACTTGACTGAGCCTTGGTTCTGGACCCCTGTGGACTGGGAACATGACTGAGGTTTTATTCTGGAACCCTGAGGCCTGGGAACATGACATCTGTTTAGATTGTGGAATACTGTGGCCTGGGAACTTGACTGAGCCTTGGTTCTGGACCCCTGTGGACTGGGAACATGACTGAGGTTTTATTCTGGAACCCTGTGTCCTGTTAACATGATATGGGTGGATTCTGGAACCCTGGGTCCTGTTAACATGACATGGGTGGATTCTGGAACCCTGAGGCCTGGGAACATGACATCTGTTTAGATTGTGGAATACTGTGTCCTGGGAACTTGACTGAGCCTTGGTTCTGGACCCCTGTGGACTGGGAAAATGACTGAGGTTTTATTCTGGAACCCTGAGGCCTGGGAACATGACATCTGTTTAGATTGTGGAATACTGTGGCCTGGGAACTTGACTGAGCCTTGGTTCTGGACCCCTGTGGACTGGGAACATGACTGAGGTTTTATTCTGGAACCCTGTGTCCTGTTAACATGACATGGGTGGATTCTGGAACCCTGAGGCCTGGGAACATGACATCTGTTTAGATTGTGGAATACTGTGGCCTGGGAACTTGACTGAGCCTTGGTTCTGGACCCCTGTGGACTGGGAACATGACTGAGGTTTTATTCTGGAACCCTGTGTCCTGTTAACATGACATGGGTGGATTCTGGAACCCTGGGTCCTGTTAACATGACATGGGTGGATTCTGGAACCCTGAGGCCTGGGAACATAACATCTGTTTAGATTGTGGAATACTGTGGCCTGGGAACTTGACTGAGCCTTGGTTCTGGACCCCTGTGGACTGGGAACATGACTGAGGTTTTATTCTGGAGCCGTGTAGCCTGGGAACATAACTGAGGATTGATTCTGGACCCCTGTGGACTGGGAACATGACTGAGGATGGATTCTGGAACCCTGTGTCCTGTTAACATGACATGGGTGGATTCTGGAACCCTGGGTCCTGTTAACATGACATGGGTGGATTCTGGAACCCTGAGGCCTGGGAACATGACATCTGTTTAGATTGTGGAATACTGTGGCCTGGGAACTTGACTGAGCCTTGGTTCTGGACCCCTGTGGACATGACTGAGGTTTTATTCTGGAACCCTGTGTCCTGTTAACATGACATGGGTGGATTCTGGAACGCTGTGGCCTGGGAACATGACATCTGTTTAGATTGTGGAATGCTGTGGCCTGGGAACTTGACTGAGCCTTGGTTCTGGACCCCTGTGGACTGGGAACATGACTGAGGTTTTATTCTGCAACCCTGAGGCCTGGTAACATGACATCTGTTTAGATTGTGGAATACTGTGGCCTGGGAACTTGACTGAGCCTTGGTTCTGGACCCCTGTGGACTGGGAACATGACTGAGGTTTTATTCTGGAACCCTGAGGCCTGGGAACATGACATCTGTTTAGATTGTGGAATACTGTGGCCTGGGAACTTGACTGAGCCTTGGTTCTGGACCCCTGTGGACTGGGAACATGACTGAGGTTTTATTCTGGAACCCTGTGTCCTGTTAACATGACATGGGTGGATTCTGGAACCCTGGGTCCTGTTAACATGACATGGGTGGATTCTGGAACCCTGAGGCCTGGGAACATGACATCTGTTTAGATTGTGGAATACTGTGGCCTGGGAACTTGACTGAGCCTTGGTTCTGGACCCCTGTGGACTGGGAACATGACTGAGGTTTTATTCTGGAACCCTGTGTCCTGTTAACATGACATGGGTGGATTCTGGAACCCTGAGGCCTGGGATCATGACATCTGTTTAGATTGTGGAATACTGTGGCCTGGGAACTTGACTGAGCCTTGGTTCTGGACCCCTGTGGACTGGGAACATGACTGAGGTTTTATTCTGGAACCCTGTGTCCTGTTAACATGACATGGGTGGATTCTGGAACCCTGAGGCCTGGGAACATGACATCTGTTTAGATTGTGGAATACTGTGGACTGGGAACATAACTGAGGATTGATTCTGGAACCCTGTGTCCTGTTAACATGACATGGGTGGATTCTGGAACCCTGGGTCCTGTTAACATGACATGGGTGGATTCTGGAACCCTGGGTCCTGTTAACATGACATGGGTGGATTCTGGAACCCTGAGGCCTTGGAACATGACATCTGTTTAGATTGTGGAATACTGTGGACTGGGAACATAACTGAGGATTGATTCTGGACCCCTGTGGACTGGGAACATGACTGAGGTTTTATTCTGGAACCCTGAGGCCAGGGAACATGACATCTGTTTAGATTGTGAAATACTGTGGCCTGGGAACTTGACTGAGCCTTGGTTCTGGACCCCTGTGGACTGGGAACATGACTGAGGTTTTATTCTGGAACCCTGTGTCCTGTTAACATGACATGGGTGGATTCTGGAACCCTGGGTCCTGTTAACATGACATGGGTGGATTCTGGAACCCTGAGGCCTTGGAACATGACATCTGTTTAGATTGTGGAATACTGTGGCCTGGGAACTTGACTGAGCCTTGGTTCTGGACCCCTGGGGACTGGGAACATGACTGAGGTTTTATTCTGGAACCCTGTGTCCTGTTAACATGACATGGGTGGATTCTGGAACCCTGTGTCCTGTTAACATGACATGGGTGGATTCTGGAACCCTGAGGCCTGGGAACATGACATCTGTTTAGATTGTGGAATACTGTGGCCTGGGAACTTGACTGAGCCTTGGTTCTGGACCCCTGTGGACTGGGAACATGACTGAGGTTTTATTCTGGAACCCTGAGGCCTGGGAACATGACATCTGTTTAGATTGTGGAATACTGTGGCCTGGGAACTTGACTGACCTTGGTTCTGGACCCCTGTGGACTGGGAACATGACTGAGGTTTTATTCTGGAACCCTGTGTCCTGTTAACATGACATGGGTGGATTCTGGAACCCTGAGGCCTGGGAACATGACATCTGTTTAGATTGTGGAATACTGTGGCCTGGGAACTTGACTGAGACTTGGTTCTGGACCCCTGTGGACTGGGAACATGACTGAGGTTTTATTCTGGAACCCTGAGGCCTGGGAACATGACATCTGTTTAGATTGTGGAATACTGTGGCCTGGGAACTTGACTGAGCCTTGGTTCTGGACCCCTGTGGACTGGGAACATGACTGAGGTTTTATTCTGGAACCCTGTGTCCTGTTAACATGACATGGGTGGATTCTGGAAACCTGGGTCCTGTTAACATGACATGGGTGGATTCTGGAACCCTGAGGCCTTGGAACATGACATCTGTTTAGATTGTGGAATACTGTGGCCTGGGAACTTGACTGAGCCTTGGTTCTGGACCCCTGTGGACTGGGAACATGACTGAGGTTTTATTCTGGAGCCGTGTAGCCTGGGAACATAACTGAGGATTGATTCTGGACCCCTGTGGACTGGGAACATGACTGAGGATTGATTCTGGAACCCTGTGTCCTGTTAACATGACATGGGTGGATTCTGGAACCCTGTGGCCTGGGAACATGACATCTGTTTAGATTGTGGAATACTGTGGCCTGGGAACTTGACTGAGCCTTGGTTCTGGACCCCTGTGGACTGGGAACATGACTGAGGTTTTATTCTGGAACCCTGTGTCCTGTTAACATGACATGGGTGGATTCTGGAACCCTGGGTCCTGTTAACATGACATGGGTGGATTCTGGAACCCTGAGGCCTTGGAACATGACATCTGTTTAGATTGTGGAATACTGTGGCCTGGGAACTTGACTGAGCCTTGGTTCTGGACCCCTGTGGACTGGGAATATGACTGAGGTTTTATTCTGGAGCCGTGTAGCCTGGGAACATAACTGAGGATTGATTCTGGACCCCTGTGGACTGGGAACATGACTGAGGATTGATTCTGGAACCCTGTGTCCTGTTAACATGACATGGGTGGATTCTGGAAACCTGTGGCCTGGGAACATGACATCTGTTTAGATTGTGGAATACTGTGGCCTGGGAACTTGACTGAGCCTTGGTTCTGGACCCCTGTGGACTGGGAACATGACTGAGGTTTTATTCAGGAACCCTGTGTCCTGTTAACATGACATGGGTGGATTCTGGAACCCTGGGTCCTGTTAACATGACATGGGTGGATTCTGGAACCCTGAGGCCTGGGAACATGACATCTGTTTAGATTGTGGAATACTGTGGCCTGGGAACGTGACTGAGCCTTGGTTTTGGACCCCTGTGGACTGGGAACATGACTGAGGTTTTATTCTGGAGCCGTGTAGCCTGGGAACATAACTGAGGATTGATTCTGGACCCCTGTGGACTGGGAACATGACTGAGGATGGATTCTGGAACCCTGTGTCCTGTTAACATGACATGGGTGGATTCTGGAACCCTGGGTCCTGTTAACATGACATGGGTGGATTCTGGAACCCTGAGGCCTGGGAACATGACATCTGTTTAGATTGTGGAATACTGTGGCCTGGGAACTTGACTGAGCCTTGGTTCTGGACCCCTGTGGACTGGGAACATGACTGAGGTTTTATTCTGGAACCCTGTGTCCTGTTAACATGACATGGGTGGATTCTGGAACCCTGTGGCCTGGGAACATGACATCTGTTTAGATTGTGGAATACTGTGGCCTGGGAACTTGACTGAGCCTTGGTTCTGGACCCCTGTGGACTGGGAACATGACTGAGGTTTTATTCTGCAACCCTGAGGCCTGGTAACATGACATCTGTTTAGATTGTGGAATACTGTGGCCTGGGAACTTGACTGAGCCTTGGTTCTGGACCCCTGTGGACTGGGAACATGACTGAGGTTTTATTCTGGAACCCTGAGGCCTGGGAACATGACATCTGTTTAGATTGTGGAATACTGTGGCCTGGGAACTTGACTGAGCCTTGGTTCTGGACCCCTGTGGACTGGGAACATGACTGAGGTTTTATTCTGGAACCCTGTGTCCTGTTAACATGACATGGGTGGATTCTGGAACCCTGGGTCCTGTTAACATGACATGGGTGGATTCTGGAACCCTGAGGCCTGGGAACATGACATCTGTTTAGATTGTGGAATACTGTGGCCTGGGAACTTGACTGAGCCTTGGTTCTGGACCCCTGTGGACTGGGAACATGACTGAGGTTTTATTCTGGAACCCTGTGTCCTGTTAACATGACATGGGTGGATTCTGGAACCCTGGGTCCTGTTAACATGACATGGGTGGATTCTGGAACCCTGAGGCCTGGGAACATGACATCTGTTTAGATTGTGGAATACTGTGGCCTGGGAACTTGACTGAGCCTTGATTCTGGACCCCTGTGGACTGGGAACATGACTGAGGTTTTATTCTGGAACCCTGTGTCCTGTTAACATGACATGGGTGGATTCTGGAACCCTGAGGCCTGGGAACATGACATCTGTTTAGATTGTGGAATACTGTGGCCTGGGAACTTGACTGAGCCTTGGTTCTGGACCCCTGTGGACTGGGAACATGACTGAGGTTTTATTCTGGAACCCTGTGTCCTGTTAACATGACATGGGTGGATTCTGGAACCCTGAGGCCTGGGAACATGACATCTGTTTAGATTGTGGAATACTGTGGCCTGGGAACTTGACTGAGCCTTGGTTCTGGACCCCTGTGGACTGGGAACATGACTGAGGTTTTATTCTGGAACCCTGTGTCCTGTTAACATGACATGGGTGGATTCTGGAACCCTGAGGCCTGGGAACATGACATCTGTTTAGATTGTGGAATACTGTGGACTGGGAACATAACTGAGGATTGATTCTGGAACCCTGTGTCCTGTTAACATGACATGGGTGGATTCTGGAACCCTGGGTCCTGTTAACATGACATGGGTGGATTCTGGAACCCTGTGTCCTGTTAACATGACATGGGTGGATTCTGGAACCCTGAGGCCTTGGAACATGACATCTGTTTAGATTGTGGAATACTGTGGACTGGGAACATAACTGAGGATTGATTCTGGACCCCTGTGGACTGGGAACATGACTGAGGTTTTATTCTGGAACCCTGAGGCCAGGGAACATGACATCTGTTTAGATTGTGGAATACTGTGGCCTGGGAACTTGACTGAGCCTTGGTTCTGGACCCCTGTGGACTGGGAACATGACTGAGGTTTTATTCTGGAACCCTGTGTCCTGTTAACATGACATGGGTGGATTCTGGAACCCTGGGTCCTGTTAACATGACATGGGTGGATTCTGGAACCCTGAGGCCTTGGAACATGACATCTGTTTAGATTGTGGAATACTGTGGCCTGGGAACTTGACTGAGCCTTGGTTCTGGACCCCTGTGGACTGGGAACATGACTGAGGTTTTATTCTGGAACCCTGTGTCCTGTTAACATGACATGGGTGGATTCTGGAACCCTGTGTCCTGTTAACATGACATGGGTGGATTCTGGAACCCTGAGGCCTGGGAACATGACATCTGTTTAGATTGTGGAATACTGTGGCCTGGGAACTTGACTGAGCCTTGGTTCTGGACCCCTGTGGACTGGGAACATGACTGAGGTTTTATTCTGGAACCCTGAGGCCTGGGAACATGACATCTGTTTAGATTGTGGAATACTGTGGCCTGGGAACTTGACTGAGCCTTGGTTCTGGACCCCTGTGGACTGGGAACATGACTGAGGTTTTATTCTGGAACCCTGTGTCCTGTTAACATGACATGGGTGGATTCTGGAACCCTGAGCCCTGGGAACATGACATCTGTTTAGATTGTGGAATACTGTGGCCTGGTAACTTGACTGAGACTTGGTTCTGGACCCCTGTGGACTGGGAACATGACTGAGGTTTTATTCTGGAACCCTGAGGCCTGGGAACATGACATCTGTTTAGACTGTGGAATACTGTGGCCTGGGAACTTGACTGAGCCTTGGTTCTGGACCCCTGTGGACTGGGAACATGACTGAGGTTTTATTCTGGAACCCTGTGTCCTGTTAACATGACATGGGTGGATTCTGGAACCCTGGGTCCTGTTAACATGACATGGGTGGATTCTGGAACCCTGAGGCCTTGGAACATGACATCTGTTTAGATTGTGGAATACTGTGGCCTGGGAACTTGACTGAGCCTTGGTTCTGGACCCCTGTGGACTGGGAACATGACTGAGGTTTTATTCTGGAGCCGTGTAGCCTGGGAACATAACTGAGGATTGATTCTGGACCCCTGTGGCCTGGGAACATGACTGAGGATTGATTCTGGAACCCTGTGTCCTGTTAACATGACATGGGTGGATTCTGGAACCCTGTGGCCTGGGAACATGACATCTGTTTAGATTGTGGAATACTGTGGCCTGGGAACTTGACTGAGCCTTGGTTCTGGACCCCTGTGGACTGGGAACATGACTGAGGTTTTATTCTGGAACCCTGTGTCCTGTTAACATGAAATGGGTGGATTCTGGAACCCTGGGTCCTGTTAACATGACATGGGTGGATTCTGCAACCCTGAGGCCTTGGAACATGACATCTGTTTAGATTGTGGAATACTGTGGCCTGGGAACTTGACTGAGCCTTGGTTCTGGACCCCTGTGGACTGGGAATATGACTGAGGTTTTATTCTGGAGCCGTGTAGCCTGGGAACATAACTGAGGATTGATTCTGGACCCCTGTGGACTGGGGACATGACTGAGGATTGATTCTGGAACCCTGTGTCCTGTTAACATGACATGGGTGGATTCTGGAACCCTGTGGCCTGGGAACATGACATCTGTTTAGATTGTGGAATACTGTGGCCTGGGAACTTGACTGAGCCTTGGTTCTGGACCCCTGTGGACTGGGAACATGACTGAGGTTTTATTCTGGAACCCTGTGTCCTGTTAACATGACATGGGTGGATTCTGGAACCCTGGGTCCTGTTAACATGACATGGGTGGATTCTGGAACCCTGAGGCCTTGGAACATGACATCTGTTTAGAGTGTGGAATACTGTGGCCTGGGAACTTGACTGAGCCTTGGTTCTGGACCCCTGTGGACTGGGAATATGACTGAGGTTTTATTCTGGAGCCGTGTAGCCTGGGAACATAACTGAGGATTGATTCTGGACCCCTGTGGACTGGGAACATGACTGAGGATTGATTCTGGAACCCTGTGTCCTGTTAACATGACATGGGTGGATTCTGGAACCCTGTGGCCTGGGAACATGACATCTGTTTAGATTGTGGAATACTGTGGCCTGGGAACTTGACTGAGCCTTGGTTCTGGACCCCTGTGGACTGGGAACATGACTGAGGTTTTATTCTGGAACCCTGAGGCCTGGGAACATGACATCTGTTTAGATTGTGGAATACTGTGGCCTGGGAACTTGACTGAGCCTTGGTTCTGGACCCCTGTGGACTGGGAATATGACTGAGGTTTTATTCTGGAGCCGTGTAGCCTGGGAACATAACTGAGGATTGATTCTGGACCCCTGTGGACTGGGAACATGACTGAGGATTGATTCTGGAACCCTGTGTCCTGTTAACATGACATGGGTGGATTCTGGAACCCTGTGGCCTGGGAACATGACATCTGTTTAGATTGTGGAATACTGTGGCCTGGGAACTTGACTGAGCCTTGGTTCTGGACCCCTGTGGACTGGGAACATGACTGAGGTTTTATTCAGGAACCCTGTGTCCTGTTAACATGACATGGGTGGATTCTGGAACCCTGGGTCCTGTTAACATGACATGGGTGGATTCTGGAACCCTGAGGCCTGGGAACATGACATCTGTTTAGATTGTGGAATACTGTGGCCTGGGAACGTGACTGAGCCTTGGTTTTGGACCCCTGTGGACTGGGAACATGACTGAGGTTTTATTCTGGAGCCGTGTAGCCTGGGAACATAACTGAGGATTGATTCTGGACCCCTGTGGACTGGGAACATGACTGAGGATGGATTCTGGAACCCTGTGTCCTGTTAACATGACATGGGTGGATTCTGGAACCCTGGGTCCTGTTAACATGACATGGGTGGATTCTGGAACCCTGAGGCCTGGGAACATGACATCTGTTTAGATTGTGGAATACTGTGGCCTGGGAACTTGACTGAGCCTTGGTTCTGGACCCCTGTGGACTGGGAACATGACTGAGGTTTTATTCTGGAACCCTGTGTCCTGTTAACATGACATGGGTGGATTCTGGAACCCTGTGGCCTGGGAACATGACATCTGTTTAGATTGTGGAATACTGTGGCCTGGGAACTTGACTGAGCCTTGGTTCTGGACCCCTGTGGACTGGGAACATGACTGAGGTTTTATTCTGCAACCCTGAGGCCTGGTAACATGACATCTGTTTAGATTGTGGAATACTGTGGCCTGGGAACTTGACTGAGCCTTGGTTCTGGACCCCTGTGGACTGGGAACATGACTGAGGTTTTATTCTGGAACCCTGAGGCCTGGGAACATGACATCTGTTTAGATTGTGGAATACTGTGGCCTGGGAACTTGACTGAGCCTTGGTTCTGGACCCCTGTGGACTGGGAACATGACTGAGGTTTTATTCTGGAACCCTGTGTCCTGTTAACATGACATGGGTGGATTCTGGAACCCTGGGTCCTGTTAACATGACATGGGTGGATTCTGGAACCCTGAGGCCTGGGAACATGACATCTGTTTAGATTGTGGAATACTGTGGCCTGGGAACGTGACTGAGCCTTGGTTTTGGACCCCTGTGGACTGGGAACATGACTGAGGTTTTATTCTGGAGCCGTGTAGCCTGGGAACATAACTGAGGATTGATTCTGGACCCCTGTGGACTGGGAACATGACTGAGGATGGATTCTGGAACCCTGTGTCCTGTTAACATGACATGGGTGGATTCTGGAACCCTGGGTCCTGTTAACATGACATGGGTGGATTCTGGAACCCTGAGGCCTGGGAACATGACATCTGTTTAGATTGTGGAATACTGTGGCCTGGGAACTTGACTGAGCCTTGGTTCTGGACCCCTGTGGACTGGGAACATGACTGAGGTTTTATTCTGGAACCCTGTGTCCTGTTAACATGACATGGGTGGATTCTGGAACCCTGTGGCCTGGGAACATGACATCTGTTTAGATTGTGGAATACTGTGGCCTGGGAACTTGACTGAGCCTTGGTTCTGGACCCCTGTGGACTGGGAACATGACTGAGGTTTTATTCTGCAACCCTGAGGCCTGGTAACATGACATCTGTTTAGATTGTGGAATACTGTGGCCTGGGAACTTGACTGAGCCTTGGTTCTGGACCCCTGTGGACTGGGAACATGACTGAGGTTTTATTCTGGAACCCTGAGGCCTGGGAACATGACATCTGTTTAGATTGTGGAATACTGTGGCCTGGGAACTTGACTGAGCCTTGGTTCTGGACCCCTGTGGACTGGGAACATGACTGAGGTTTTATTCTGGAACCCTGTGTCCTGTTAACATGACATGGGTGGATTCTGGAACCCTGGGTCCTGTTAACATGACATGGGTGGATTCTGGAACCCTGAGGCCTGGGAACATGACATCTGTTTAGATTGTGGAATACTGTGGCCTGGGAACTTGACTGAGCCTTGGTTCTGGACCCCTGTGGACTGGGAACATGACTGAGGTTTTATTCTGGAACCCTGTGTCCTGTTAACATGACATGGGTGGATTCTGGAACCCTGGGTCCTGTTAACATGACATGGGTGGATTCTGGAACCCTGAGGCCTGGGAACATGACATCTGTTTAGATTGTGGAATACTGTGGCCTGGGAACTTGACTGAGCCTTGATTCTGGACCCCTGTGGACTGGGAACATGACTGAGGTTTTATTCTGGAACCCTGTGTCCTGTTAACATGACATGGGTGGATTCTGGAACCCTGAGGCCTGGGAACATGACATCTGTTTAGATTGTGGAATACTGTGGCCTGGGAACTTGACTGAGCCTTGGTTCTGGACCCCTGTGGACTGGGAACATGACTGAGGTTTTATTCTGGAACCCTGTGTCCTGTTAACATGACATGGGTGGATTCTGGAACCCTGAGGCCTGGGAACATGACATCTGTTTAGATTGTGGAATACTGTGGCCTGGGAACTTGACTGAGCCTTGGTTCTGGACCCCTGTGGACTGGGAACATGACTGAGGTTTTATTCTGGAACCCTGTGTCCTGTTAACATGACATGGGTGGATTCTGGAACCCTGAGGCCTGGGAACATGACATCTGTTTAGATTGTGGAATACTGTGGACTGGGAACATAACTGAGGATTGATTCTGGAACCCTGTGTCCTGTTAACATGACATGGGTGGATTCTGGAACCCTGGGTCCTGTTAACATGACATGGGTGGATTCTGGAACCCTGTGTCCTGTTAACATGACATGGGTGGATTCTGGAACCCTGAGGCCTTGGAACATGACATCTGTTTAGATTGTGGAATACTGTGGACTGGGAACATAACTGAGGATTGATTCTGGACCCCTGTGGACTGGGAACATGACTGAGGTTTTATTCTGGAACCCTGAGGCCAGGGAACATGACATCTGTTTAGATTGTGGAATACTGTGGCCTGGGAACTTGACTGAGCCTTGGTTCTGGACCCCTGTGGACTGGGAACATGACTGAGGTTTTATTCTGGAACCCTGTGTCCTGTTAACATGACATGGGTGGATTCTGGAACCCTGGGTCCTGTTAACATGACATGGGTGGATTCTGGAACCCTGAGGCCTTGGAACATGACATCTGTTTAGATTGTGGAATACTGTGGCCTGGGAACTTGACTGAGCCTTGGTTCTGGACCCCTGTGGACTGGGAACATGACTGAGGTTTTATTCTGGAACCCTGTGTCCTGTTAACATGACATGGGTGGATTCTGGAACCCTGTGTCCTGTTAACATGACATGGGTGGATTCTGGAACCCTGAGGCCTGGGAACATGACATCTGTTTAGATTGTGGAATACTGTGGCCTGGGAACTTGACTGAGCCTTGGTTCTGGACCCCTGTGGACTGGGAACATGACTGAGGTTTTATTCTGGAACCCTGAGGCCTGGGAACATGACATCTGTTTAGATTGTGGAATACTGTGGCCTGGGAACTTGACTGAGCCTTGGTTCTGGACCCCTGTGGACTGGGAACATGACTGAGGTTTTATTCTGGAACCCTGTGTCCTGTTAACATGACATGGGTGGATTCTGGAACCCTGAGCCCTGGGAACATGACATCTGTTTAGATTGTGGAATACTGTGGCCTGGTAACTTGACTGAGACTTGGTTCTGGACCCCTGTGGACTGGGAACATGACTGAGGTTTTATTCTGGAACCCTGAGGCCTGGGAACATGACATCTGTTTAGACTGTGGAATACTGTGGCCTGGGAACTTGACTGAGCCTTGGTTCTGGACCCCTGTGGACTGGGAACATGACTGAGGTTTTATTCTGGAACCCTGTGTCCTGTTAACATGACATGGGTGGATTCTGGAACCCTGGGTCCTGTTAACATGACATGGGTGGATTCTGGAACCCTGAGGCCTTGGAACATGACATCTGTTTAGATTGTGGAATACTGTGGCCTGGGAACTTGACTGAGCCTTGGTTCTGGACCCCTGTGGACTGGGAACATGACTGAGGTTTTATTCTGGAGCCGTGTAGCCTGGGAACATAACTGAGGATTGATTCTGGACCCCTGTGGCCTGGGAACATGACTGAGGATTGATTCTGGAACCCTGTGTCCTGTTAACATGACATGGGTGGATTCTGGAACCCTGTGGCCTGGGAACATGACATCTGTTTAGATTGTGGAATACTGTGGCCTGGGAACTTGACTGAGCCTTGGTTCTGGACCCCTGTGGACTGGGAACATGACTGAGGTTTTATTCTGGAACCCTGTGTCCTGTTAACATGAAATGGGTGGATTCTGGAACCCTGGGTCCTGTTAACATGACATGGGTGGATTCTGCAACCCTGAGGCCTTGGAACATGACATCTGTTTAGATTGTGGAATACTGTGGCCTGGGAACTTGACTGAGCCTTGGTTCTGGACCCCTGTGGACTGGGAATATGACTGAGGTTTTATTCTGGAGCCGTGTAGCCTGGGAACATAACTGAGGATTGATTCTGGACCCCTGTGGACTGGGGACATGACTGAGGATTGATTCTGGAACCCTGTGTCCTGTTAACATGACATGGGTGGATTCTGGAACCCTGTGGCCTGGGAACATGACATCTGTTTAGATTGTGGAATACTGTGGCCTGGGAACTTGACTGAGCCTTGGTTCTGGACCCCTGTGGACTGGGAACATGACTGAGGTTTTATTCTGGAACCCTGTGTCCTGTTAACATGACATGGGTGGATTCTGGAACCCTGGGTCCTGTTAACATGACATGGGTGGATTCTGGAACCCTGAGGCCTTGGAACATGACATCTGTTTAGAGTGTGGAATACTGTGGCCTGGGAACTTGACTGAGCCTTGGTTCTGGACCCCTGTGGACTGGGAATATGACTGAGGTTTTATTCTGGAGCCGTGTAGCCTGGGAACATAACTGAGGATTGATTCTGGACCCCTGTGGACTGGGAACATGACTGAGGATTGATTCTGGAACCCTGTGTCCTGTTAACATGACATGGGTGGATTCTGGAACCCTGTGGCCTGGGAACATGACATCTGTTTAGATTGTGGAATACTGTGGCCTGGGAACTTGACTGAGCCTTGGTTCTGGACCCCTGTGGACTGGGAACATGACTGAGGTTTTATTCTGGAACCCTGAGGCCTGGGAACATGACATCTGTTTAGATTGTGGAATACTGTGGCCTGGGAACTTGACTGAGCCTTGGTTCTGGACCCCTGTGGACTGGGAACATGACTGAGGTTTTATTCTGGAACCCTGAGGCCTGGGAACATGACATCTGTTTAGATTGTGGAATACTGTGGCCTGGGAACTTGACTGAGCCTTGGTTCTGGACCCCTGTGGACTGGGAACATGACTGAGGTTTTATTCTGGAACCCTGTGTCCTTTTAACATGACATGGGTGGATTCTGGAACCCTGGGTCCTGTTAACATGACATGGGTGGATTCTGGAACCCTGAGGACTTGGAACATGACATCTGTTTAGATTGTGGAATACTGTGGCCTGGGAACTTGACTGAGCCTTGGTTCTGGACCCCTGGGGACTGGGAACATGACTGAGGTTTTATTCTGGAACCCTGTGTCCTGTTAACATGACATGGGTGGATTCTGGAACCCTGGGTCCTGTTAACATGACATGGGTGGATTCTGGAACCCTGAGGCCTGGGAACATGACATCTGTTTAGATTGTGGAATACTGTGGCCTGGGAACTTGACTGAGCCTTGGTTCTGGACCCCTGTGGACTGGGAACATGACTGAGGTTTTATTCTGGAACCCTGAGGCCTGGGAACATGACATCTGTTTAGATTGTGGAATACTGTGGCCTGGGAACTTGACTGAGCCTTGGTTCTGGACCCCTGTGGACTGGGAATATGACTGAGGTTTTATTCTGGAACCCTGAGGCCTGGGAACATGACATCTGTTTAGATTGTGGAATACTGTGGCCTGGGAACTTGACTGAGCCTTGGTTCTGGACCCCTGTGGACTGGGAATATGACTGAGGTTTTATTCTGGAACCCTGTGTCCTGTTAACATGACATGGGTGGATTCTGGAACCCTGGGTCCTGTTAACATGACATGGGTGGATTCTGGAACCCTGAGGCCTGGGAACATGACATCTGTTTAGATTGTGGAATACTGTGGCCTGGGAACTTGACTGAGCCTTGGTTCTGGACCCCTGTGGACTGGGAACATGACTGAGGTTTTATTCTGGAACCCTGTGTCCTGTTAACATGACATGGGTGGATTCTGGAACCCTGAGGCCTGGGAACATGACATCTGTTTAGATTGTGGAATACTGTGGCCTGGGAACTTGACTGAGCCTTGGTTCTGGACCCCTGTGGACTGGGAACATGACTGAGGTTTTATTCTGGAACCCTGAGGCCTGGGAACATGACATCTGTTTAGATTGTGGAATACTGTGGCCTGGGAACTTGACTGAGCCTTGGTTCTGGACCCCTGTGGACTGGGAACATGACTGAGGTTTTATTCTGGAGCCGTGTAGCCTGGGAACATAACTGAGGATTGATTCTGGACCCCTGTGGACTGGGAACATGACTGAGGATTGATTCTGGAACCCTGTGTCCTGTTAACATGACATGGGTGGATTCTGGAACCCTGGGTCCTGTTAACATGACATGGGTGGATTCTGGAACCCTGAGGCCTTGGAACATGACATCTGTTTAGATTGTGGAATACTGTGGCCTGGGAACTTGACAGAGCCTTGGTTCCGGACCCCTGTGGACTGGGAACATGACTGAGGTTTTATTCTGGAACCCTGTGTCCTGTTAACATGACATGGGTGGATTCTGGAACCCTGTGTCCTGTTAACATGACATGGGTGGATTCTGGAACCCTGAGGCCTGGGAACATGACATCTGTTTAGATTGTGGAATACTGTGGCCTGGGAACTTGACTGAGCCTTGGTTCTGGACCCCTGTGGACTGGGAACATGACTGAGGTTTTATTCTGGAACCCTGAGGCCTGGGAACATGACATGGGTGGATTCTGGAACCCTGAGGCCTGGGAACATGACATCTGTTTAGATTGTGGAATACTGTGGCCTGGGAACTTGACTGATCCTTGGTTCTGGACCCCTGTGGACTGGGAACATGACTGAGGTTTTATTCTGGAACCCTGAGGCCTGGGAACATGACATCTGTTTAGATTGTGGAATACTGTGGCCTGGGAACTTGACTGAGCCTTGGTTCTGGACCCCTGTGGACTGGGAACATGACTGAGGTTTTATTCTGGAACCCTGTGTCCTGTTAACATGACATGGGTGGATTCTGGAACCCTGAGGCCTGGGAACATGACATCTGTTTAGATTGTGGAATACTGTGGCCTGGGAACTTGACTGAGCCTTGGTTCTGGACCCCTGTGGACTGGGAACATGACTGAGGTTTTATTCTGGAACCCTGAGGCCTGGGAACATGACATCTGTTTAGATTGTGGAATACTGTGGCCTGGGAACTTGACTGAGCCTTGGTTCTGGACCCCTGTGGACTGGGAACATGACTGAGGTTTTATTCTGGAACCCTGTGTCCTGTTAACATGACATGGGTGGATTCTGGAACCCTGGGTCCTGTTAACATGACATGGGTGGATTCTGGAACCCTGAGGCCTTGGAACATGACATCTGTTTAGACTGTGGAATAATGTGGCCTGGGAACTTGACTGAGCCTTGGTTCTGGACCCCTGTGGACTGGGAACATGACTGAGGTTTTATTCTGGAACCCTGTGTCCTGTTAACATGACATGGGTGGATTCTGGAACCCTGTGTCCTGTTAACATGACATGGGTGGATTCTGGAACCCTGAGGCCTGGGAACATGACATCTGTTTAGATTGTGGAATACTGTGGCCTGGGAACTTGACTGAGCCTTGGTTCTGGACCCCTGTGGACTGGGAACATGACTGAGGTTTTATTCTGGAACCCTGAGGCCTGGGAACATGACATCTGTTTAGATTGTGGAATACTGTGGCCTGGGAACTTGACTGAGCCTTGCTTCTGGACCCCTGTGGACTGGGAACATGACTGAGGTTTTATTCTGGAACCCTGTGTCCTGTTAACATGACATGGGTGGGTTCTGGAACCCTGAGGCCTGGGAACATGACATCTGTTTAGATTGTGGAATACTGTGGCCTGGGAACTTGACTGAGCCTTGGTTCTGGACCCCTGTGGACTGGGAACATGACTGAGGTTTTATTCTGGAACCCTGAGGCCTTGGAACATGACATCTGTTTAGATTGTGGAATACTGTGGCCTGGGAACTTGACTGAGCCTTGGTTCTGGACCCCTGTGGACTGGGAACATGACTGAGGTTTTATTCTGGAACGCTGTGTCCTGTTAACATGACATGGGTGGATTCTGGAACCCTGGGTCCTGTTAACATGACATGGGTGGATTCTGGAACCCTGAGGCCTTGGAACATGACATCTGTTTAGATTGTGGAATACTGTGGCCTGGGAAATTGACTGAGCCTTGGTTCTGGACCCCTGTGGACTGGGAACATGACTGAGGTTTTATTCTGGAGCCGTGTAGCCTGGGAACATAACTGAGGTTTGATTCTGGACCCCTGTGGACTGGGAACATGACTGAGGATTGATTCTGGAACCCTGTGTCCTGTTAACATGACATGGGTGGATTCTGGAACCCTGTGGCCTGGGAACATGACATCTGTTTAGATTGTGGAATACTGTGGCCTGGGAACTTGACTGAGCCTTGGTTCTGGACCCCTGTGGACTGGGAACATGACTGAGGTTTTATTCTGGAACCCTGTGTCCTGTTAACATGACATGGGTGGATTCTGGAACCCTGGGTCCTGTTAACATGACATGGGTGGATTCTGGAACCCTGAGGTCTTGGAACATGACATCTGTTTAGATTGTGGAATACTGTGGCCTGGGAACTTGACTGAGCCTTGGTTCTGGACCCCTGTGGACTGGGAATATGACTGAGGTTTTATTCTGGAGCCGTGTAGCCTGGGAACATAACTGAGGATTGATTCTGGACCCCTGTGGACTGGGAACATGACTGAGGATTGATTCTGGAACCCTGTGTCCTGTTAACATGACATGGGTGGATTCTGGAACCCTGTGGCCTGGGAACATGACATCTGTTTAGATTGTGGAATACTGTGGCCTGGGAACTTGACTGAGCCTTGGTTCTGGACCCCTGTGGACTGGGAACATGACTGAGGTTTTATTCTGGAACCCTGTGTCCTGTTAACATGACATGGGAGGATTCTGGAACCCTGGGTCCTGTTAACATGACATGGGTGGATTCTGGAACCCTGAGGCCTTGGAACATGACATCTGTTTAGATTGTGGAATACTGTGGCCTGGGAACTTGACTGAGCCTTGGTTCTGGACCCCTGTGGACTGGGAATATGACTGAGGTTGTATTCTGGAGCCGTGTAGCCTGGGAACATAACTGAGGATTGATTCTGGACCCCTGTGGACTGGGAACATGACTGAGGATTGATTCTGGAACCCTGTGTCCTGTTAACATGACATGGGTGGATTCTGGAACCCTGTGGCCTGGGAACATGACATCTGTTTAGATTGTGGAATACTGTGGCCTGGGAACTTGACTGAGCCTTGGTTCTGGACCCCTGTGGACTGGGAACATGACTGAGGTTTTATTCTGGAACCCTGAGGCCTGGGAACATGACATCTGTTTAGATTGTGGAATACTGTGGCCTGGGAACTTGACTGAGCCTTGGTTCTGGACCCCTGTGGACTGGGAACATGACTGAGGTTTTATTCTGGAACCCTGTGTCCTGTTAACATGACATGGGTGGATTCTGGAACCCTGGGTCCTGTTAACATGACATGGGTGGATTCTGGAACCCTGAGGCCTTGGAACATGACATCTGTTTAGATTGTGGAATACTGTGGCCTGGGAACTTGACTGAGCCTTGGTTCTGGACCCCTGTGGACTGGGAACATGACTGAGGTTTTATTCTGGAACCCTGTGTCCTGTTAACATGACATGGGTGGATTCTGGAACCCTGGGTCCTGTTAACATGACATGGGTGGATTCTGGAACCCTGAGGCCTTGGAACATGACATCTGTTTAGATTGTGGAATACTGTGGCCTGGGAACTTGACTGAGCCTTGGTTCTGGACCCCTGTGGACTGGGAATATGACTGAGGTTTTATTCTGGAGCCGTGTAGCCTGGGAACATAACTGAGGATTGATTCTGGACCCCTGTGGACTGGGAACATGACTGAGGATTGATTCTGGAACCCTGTGTCCTGTTAACATGACATGGGTGGATTCTGGAACCCTGGGTCCTGTTAACATGACATGGGTGGATTCTGGAACCCTGAGGCCTTGGAACATGACATCTGTTTAGATTGTGGAATACTGTGGCCTGGGAACTTGACTGAGCCTTGGTTCTGGACCCCTGTGGACTGGGAACATGACTGAGGTTTTATTCTGGAACCCTGTGTCCTGTTAACATGACATGGGTGGATTCTGGAACCCTGGGTCCTGTTAACATAACATGGGTGGATTCTGGAACCCTGGGTCCTGTTAACATGACATGGGTGGATTCTGGAACCCTGAGGCCTTGGAACATGACATCTGTTTAGATTGTGGAATACTGTGGCCTGGGAACTTGACTGAGCCTTGGTTCTGGACCCCTGTGGACTGGGAACATGACTGAGGTTTTATTCTGGAACCCTGTGTCCTGTTAACATGACATGGGTGGATTCTGGAACCCTGGGTCCTGTTAACATGACATGGGTGGATTCTGGAACCCTGAGGCCTTGGAACATGACATCTGTTTAGATTGTGGAATACTGTGGCCTGGGAACTTGACTGAGCCTTGGTTCTGGACCCCTGTGGACTGGGAATATGACTGAGGTTTTATTCTGGAGCCGTGTAGCCTGGGAACATAACTGAGGATTGATTCTGGACCCCTGTGGACTGGGAACATGACTGAGGATTGATTCTGGAACCCTGTGTCCTGTTAACATGACATGGGTGGATTCTGGAACCCTGGGTCCTGTTAACATGACATGGGTGGATTCTGGAACCCTGAGGCCTTGGAACATGACATCTGTTTAGATTGTGGAATACTGTGGCCTGGGAACTTGACTGAGCCTTGGTTCTGGACCCCTGTGGACTGGGAACATGACTGAGGTTTTATTCTGGAACCCTGTGTCCTGTTAACATGACATGGGTGGATTCTGGAACCCTGTGTCCTGTTAACATGACATGGGTGGATTCTGGAACCCTGGGTCCTGTTAACATGACATGGGTGGATTCTGGAACCCTGAGGCCTGGGAACATGACATCTGTTTAGATTGTGGAATACTGTGGCCTGGGAACTTGACTGAGCCTTGGTTCTGGACCCCTGTGGACTGGGAACATGACTGAGGTTTTATTCTGGAACCCTGAGGCCTGGGAATATGACATCTGTTTAGATTGTGGAATACTGTGGCCTGGGAACTTGACTGAGCCTTGGTTCTGGACCCCTGTGGACTGGGAACATGACTGAGGTTTTATTCTGGAACCCTGAGGACTGGGAACATGACATCTGTTTAGATTGTGGAATACTGTGGCCTGGGAACTTGACTGAGCCTTGGTTCTGGACCCCTGTGGACTGGGAATATGACTGAGGTTTTATTCTGGAACCCTGTGTCCTGTAACATGACATGGGTGGATTCTGGAACCCTGGGTCCTGTTAACATGACATGGGTGGATTCTGGAACCCTGAGGCCTGGGAACATGACATCTGTTTAGATTTTGGAATACTGTGGCCTGGGAACTTGACTGAGCCTTGGTTCTGGACCCCTGTGGACTGGGAACATGACTGAGGTTTTATTCTGGAACCCTGTGTCCTGTTAACATGACATGGGTGGATTCTGGAACCCTGAGGCCTGGGAACATGACATCTGTTTAGATTGTGGAATACTGTGGCCTGGGAACTTGACTGAGCCTTGGTTCTGGACCCCTGTGGACTGGGAACATGACTGAGGTTTTATTCTGGAACCCTGAGGCCTGGGAACATGACATCTGTTTAGATTGTGGAATACTGTGGCCTGGGAACTTGACTGAGCCTTGGTTCTGGACCCCTGTGGACTGGGAACATGACTGAGGTTTTATTCTGGAGCCGTGTAGCCTGGGAACATAACTGAGGATTGATTCTGGACCCCTGTGGACTGGGAACATGAATGAGGATTGATTCTGGAACCCTGTGTCCTGTTAACATGACATGGGTGGATTCTGAAACCCTGGGTCCTGTTAACATGACATGGGTGGATTCTGGAACCCTGAGGCCTTGGAACATGACATCTGTTTAGATTGTGGAATACTGTGGCCTGGGAACTTGACAGAGCCTTGGTTCTGGACCCCTGTGGACTGGGAACATGACTGAGGTTTTATTCTGGAACCCTGTGTCCTGTTAACATGACATGGGTGGATTCTGGAACCCTGTGTCCTGTTAACATGACATGGGTGGATTCTGGAACCCTGAGGCCTGGGAACATGACATCTGTTTAGATTGTGGAATACTGTGGCCTGGGAACTTGACTGAGCCTTGGTTCTGGACCCCTGTGGACTGGGAACATGACTGAGGTTTTATTCTGGAACCCTGAGGCCTGGGAACATGACATCTGTTTAGATTGTGGAATACTGTGGCCTGGGAACTTGACTGAGCCTTGGTTCTGGACCCCTGTGGACTGGGAACATGACTGAGGTTTTATTCTGGAACCCTGTGTCCTGTTAACATGACATGGGTGGATTCTGGAACCCTGTGGCCTGGGAACATGACATCTGTTTAGATTGTGGAATACTGTGGCCTGGGAACTTGACTGAGCCTTGGTTCTGGACCCCTGTGGACTGGGAACATGACTGAGGTTTTATTCTGGAACCCTGAGGCCTGGGAACATGACATGGGTGGATTCTGGAACCCTGAGGCCTGGGAACATGACATCTGTTTAGATTGTGGAATACTGTGGCCTGGGAACTTGACTGAGCCTTGGTTCTGGACCCCTGTGGACTGGGAACATGACTGAGGTTTTATTCTGGAACCCTGAGTCCTGGGAACATGACATCTGTTTAGATTGTGGAATACTGTGGCCTGGGAACTTGACTGAGCCTTGGTTCTGGACCCCTGTGGACTGGGAACATGACTGAGGTTTTATTCTGGAACCCTGTGTCCTGTTAACATGACATGGGTGGATTCTGGAACCCTGAGGCCTGGGAACATGACATCTGTTTAGATTGTGGAATACTGTGGCCTGGGAACTTGACTGAGCCTTGGTTCTGGACCCCTGTGGACTGGGAACATGACTGAGGTTTTATTCTGGAACCCTGTGTCCTGTTAACATGACATGGGTGGATTCTGGAACCCTGAGTCCTGTTAACATGACATGGGTGGATTCTGGAACCCTGAGGCCTTGGAACATGACATCTGTTTAGATTGTGGAATACTGTGGCCTGGGAACTTGACTGAGCCTTGGTTCTGGACCCCTGTGGACTGGGAATATGACTGAGGTTTTATTCTGGAGCCGTGTAGCCTGGGAACATAACTGAGGATTGATTCTGGACCCCTGTGGACTGGGAACATGACTGAGGATTGATTCTGGAACCCTGTGTCCTGTTAACATGACATGGGTGGATTCTGGAACCCTGGGTCCTGTTACCATGACATGGGTGGATTCTGGAACCCTGAGGCCTTGGAACATGACATCTGTTTAGATTGTGGAATACTGTGGCCTGGGAACTTGACTGAGCCTTGGTTCTGGACCCCTGTGGACTGGGAACATGACTGAGGTTTTATTCTGGAACCCTGTGTCCTGTTAACATGACATGGGTGGATTCTGGAACCCTGGGTCCTGTTAACATGACATGGGTGGATTCTGGAACCCTGAGGCCTGGGAACATGACATCTGTTTAGATTGTGGAATACTGTGGCCTGGGAACTTGACTGAGCCTTGGTTCTGGACCCCTGTGGACTGGGAACATGACTGAGGTTTTATTCTGGAACCCTGTGTCCTGTTAACATGACATGGGTGGATTCTGGAACCCTGTGTCCTGTTAACATGACATGGGTGGATTCTGGAACCCTGAGGCCTGGGAACATGACATCTGTTTAGATTGTGGAATACTGTGGCCTGGGAACTTGACTGAGCCTTGGTTCTGGACCCCTGTGGACTGGGAACATGACTGAGGTTTTATTCTGGAACCCTGAGGCCTGGGAACATGACATCTGTTTAGATTGTGGAATACTGTGGCCTGGGAACTTGACTGAGCCTTGGTTCTGGACCCCTGTGGACTGGGAACATGACTGAGGTTTTATTCTGGAACCCTGTGTCCTGTTAACATGACATGGGTGGATTCTGGAACCCTGTGGCCTGGGAACATGACATCTGTTTAGATTGTGGAATACTGTGGCCTGGGAACTTGACTGAGCCTTGGTTCTGGACCCCTGTGGACTGGGAACATGACTGAGGTTTTATTCTGGAACCCTGAGGCCTGGGAACATGACATGGGTGGATTCTGGAACCCTGAGGCCTGGGAACATGACATCTGTTTAGATTGTGGAATACTGTGGCCTGGGAACTTGACTGAGCCTTGGTTCTGGACCCCTGTGGACTGGGAACATGACTGAGGTTTTATTCTGGAACCCTGAGTCCTGGGAACATGACATCTGTTTAGATTGTGGAATACTGTGGCCTGGGAACTTGACTGAGCCTTGGTTCTGGACCCCTGTGGACTGGGAACATGACTGAGGTTTTATTCTGGAACCCTGTGTCCTGTTAACATGACATGGGTGGATTCTGGAACCCTGAGGCCTGGGAACATGACATCTGTTTAGATTGTGGAATACTGTGGCCTGGGAACTTGACTGAGCCTTGGTTCTGGACCCCTGTGGACTGGGAACATGACTGAGGTTTTATTCTGGAACCCTGTGTCCTGTTAACATGACATGGGTGGATTCTGGAACCCTGAGTCCTGTTAACATGACATGGGTGGATTCTGGAACCCTGAGGCCTTGGAACATGACATCTGTTTAGATTGTGGAATACTGTGGCCTGGGAACTTGACTGAGCCTTGGTTCTGGACCCCTGTGGACTGGGAATATGACTGAGGTTTTATTCTGGAGCCGTGTAGCCTGGGAACATAACTGAGGATTGATTCTGGACCCCTGTGGACTGGGAACATGACTGAGGATTGATTCTGGAACCCTGTGTCCTGTTAACATGACATGGGTGGATTCTGGAACCCTGGGTCCTGTTAACATGACATGGGTGGATTCTGGAACCCTGAGGCCTTGGAACATGACATCTGTTTAGATTGTGGAATACTGTGGCCTGGGAACTTGACTGAGCCTTGGTTCTGGACCCCTGTGGACTGGGAACATGACTGAGGTTTTATTCTGGAACCCTGTGTCCTGTTAACATGACATGGGTGGATTCTGGAACCCTGGGTCCTGTTAACATGACATGGGTGGATTCTGGAACCCTGAGGCCTGGGAACATGACATCTGTTTAGATTGTGGAATACTGTGGCCTGGGAACTTGACTGAGCCTTGGTTCTGGACCCCTGTGGACTGGGAACATGACTGAGGTTTTATTCTGGAACCCTGAGGCCTGGGAATATGACATCTGTTTAGATTGTGGAATACTGTGGCCTGGGAACTTGACTGAGCCTTGGTTCTGGACCCCTGTGGACTGGGAACATGACTGAGGTTTTATTCTGGAACCCTGAGGCCTGGGAACATGACATCTGTTTAGATTGTGGAATACTGTGGCCTGGGAACTTGACTGAGCCTTGGTTCTGGACCCCTGTGGACTGGGAACATGACTGAGGTTTTATTCTGGAACCCTGTGTCCTGTTAACATGACATGGGTGGATTCTGGAACCCTGGGTCCTGTTAACATGACATGGGTGGATTCTGGAACCCTGAGGCCTGGGAACATGACATCTGTTTAGATTGTGGAATACTGTGGCCTGGGAACTTGACTGAGCCTTGGTTCTGGACCCCTGTGGACTGGGAACATGACTGAGGTTTTATTCTGGAACCCTGTGTCCTGTTAACATGACATGGGTGGATTCTGGAACCCTGAGGCCTGGGAACATGACATCTGTTTAGATTGTGGAATACTGTGGCCTGGGAACTTGACTGAGCCTTGGTTCTGGACCCCTGTGGACTGGGAACATGACTGAGGTTTTATTCTGGAACCCTGAGGCCTGGGAACATGACATCTGTTTAGATTGTGGAATACTGTGGCCTGGGAACTTGACTGAGCCTTGGTTCTGGACCCCTGTGGACTGGGAACATGACTGAGGTTTTATTCTGGAGCCGTGTAGCCTGGGAACATAACTGAGGATTGATTCTGGACCCCTGTGGACTGGGAACATGAATGAGGATTGATTCTGGAACCCTGTGTCCTGTTAACATGACATGGGTGGATTCTGGAACCCTGGGTCCTGTTAACATGACATGGGTGGATTCTGGAACCCTGAGGCCTTGGAACATGACATCTGTTTAGATTGTGGAATACTGTGGCCTGGGAACTTGACAGAGCCTTGGTTCTGGACCCCTGTGGACTGGGAACATGACTGAGGTTTTATTCTGGAACCCTGTGTCCTGTTAACATGACATGGGTGGATTCTGGAACCCTGTGTCCTGTTAACATGACATGGGTGGATTCTGGAACCCTGAGGCCTGGGAACATGACATCTGTTTAGATTGTGGAATACTGTGGCCTGGGAACTTGACTGAGCCTTGGTTCTGGACCCCTGTGGACTGGGAACATGACTGAGGTTTTATTCTGGAACCCTGAGGCCTGGGAACATGACATCTGTTTAGATTGTGGAATACTGTGGCCTGGGAACTTGACTGAGCCTTGGTTCTGGACCCCTGTGGACTGGGAACATGACTGAGGTTTTATTCTGGAACCCTGTGTCCTGTTAACATGACATGGGTGGATTCTGGAACCCTGTGGCCTGGGAACATGACATCTGTTTAGATTGTGGAATACTGTGGCCTGGGAACTTGACTGAGCCTTGGTTCTGGACCCCTGTGGACTGGGAACATGACTGAGGTTTTATTCTGGAACCCTGAGGCCTGGGAACATGACATGGGTGGATTCTGGAACCCTGAGGCCTGGGAACATGACATCTGTTTAGATTGTGGAATACTGTGGCCTGGGAACTTGACTGAGCCTTGGTTCTGGACCCCTGTGGACTGGGAACATGACTGAGGTTTTATTCTGGAACCCTGAGTCCTGGGAACATGACATCTGTTTAGATTGTGGAATACTGTGGCCTGGGAACTTGACTGAGCCTTGGTTCTGGACCCCTGTGGACTGGGAACATGACTGAGGTTTTATTCTGGAACCCTGTGTCCTGTTAACATGACATGGGTGGATTCTGGAACCCTGAGGCCTGGGAACATGACATCTGTTTAGATTGTGGAATACTGTGGCCTGGGAACTTGACTGAGCCTTGGTTCTGGACCCCTGTGGACTGGGAACATGACTGAGGTTTTATTCTGGAACCCTGAGGCCTGGGAACATGACATCTGTTTAGATTGTGGAATACTGTGGCCTGGGAACTTGACTGAGCCTTGGTTCTGGACCCCTGTGGACTGGGAACATGACTGAGGTTTTATTCTGGAACCCTGTGTCCTGTTAACATGACATGGGTGGATTCTGGAACCCTGGGTCCTGTTAACATGACATGGGTGGATTCTGGAACCCTGAGGCCTTGGAACATGACATCTGTTTAGATTGTGGAATACTGTGGCCTGGGAACTTGACTGAGCCTTGGTTCTGGACCCCTGTGGACTGGGAACATGACTGAGGTTTTATTCTGGAACCCTGTGTCCTGTTAACATGACATATGTGGATTCTGGAACCCTGTGTCCTGTTAACATGACATGGGTGGATTCTGGAACCCTGAGGCCTGGGAACATGACATCTGTTTAGATTGTGGAATACTGTGGCCTGGGAACTTGACTGAGCCTTGGTTCTGGACCCCTGTGGACTGGGAACATGACTGAGGTTTTATTCTGGAACCCTGAGGCCTGGGAACATGACATCTGTTTAGATTGTGGAATACTGTGGCCTGGGAACTTGACTGAGCCTTGGTTCTGGACCCCTGTGGACTGGGAACATGACTGAGGTTTTATTCTGGAACCCTGTGTCCTGTTAATATGACATGGGTGGATTCTGGAACCCTGTGGCCTGGGAACATGACATCTGTTTAGATTGTGGAATACTGTGGCCTGGGAACTTGACTGAGACTTGGTTCTGGACCCCTGTGGACTGGGAACATGACTGAGGTTTTATTCTGGAACCCTGAGGCCTGGGAACATGACATGGGTGGATTCTGGAACCCTGAGGCCTGGGAACATGACATCTGTTTAGATTGTGGAATACTGTGGCCTGGGAACTTGACTGAGCCTTGGTTCTGGACCCCTGTGGACTGGGAACATGACTGAGGTTTTATTCTGGAACCCTGAGTCCTGGGAACATGACATCTGTTTAGATTGTGGAATACTGTGGCCTGGGAACTTGACTGAGCCTTGGTTCTGGACCCCTGTGGACTGGGAACATGACTGAGGTTTTATTCTGGAACCCTGTGTCCTGTTAACATGACATGGGTGGATTCTGGAACCCTGAGGCCTGGGAACATGACATCTGTTTAGATTGTGGAATACTGTGGCCTGGGAACTTGACTGAGCCTTGGTTCTGGACCCCTGTGGACTGGGAACATGACTGAGGTTTTATTCTGGAACCCTGAGGCCTGGGAACATGACATCTGTTTAGATTGTGGAATACTGTGGCCTGGGAACTTGACTGAGCCTTGGTTCTGGACCCCTGTGGACTGGGAACATGACTGAGGTTTTATTCTGGAACCCTGTGTCCTGTTAACATGACATGGGTGGATTCTGGAACCCTGGGTCCTGTTAACATGACATGGGTGGATTCTGGAACCCTGAGGCCTTGGAACATGACATCTGTTTAGATTGTGGAATACTGTGGCCTGGGAACTTGACTGAGCCTTGGTTCTGGACCCCTGTGGACTGGGAACATGACTGAGGTTTTATTCTGGAACCCTGTGTCCTGTTAACATGACATGGGTGGATTCTGGAACCCTGTGTCCTGTTAACATGACATGGGTGGATTCTGGAACCCTGAGGCCTGGGAACATGACATCTGTTTAGATTGTGGAATACTGTGGCCTGGGAACTTGACTGAGCCTTGGTTCTGGACCCCTGTGGACTGGGAACATGACTGAGGTTTTATTCTGGAACCCTGATGCCTGGGAACATGACATCTGTTTAGATTGTGGAATACTGTGGCCTGGGAACTTGACTGAGCCTTGGTTCTGGACCCCTGTGGACTGGGAACATGACTGAGGTTTTATTCTGGAACCCTGTGTCCTGTTAACATGACATGGGTGAATTCTGGAACCCTGGGTCCTGTTAACATGACATGGGTGGATTCTGGAACCCTGAGGCCTGGGAACATGACATCTGTTTAGATTGTGGAATACTGTGGCCTGGGAACTTGACTGAGTCTTGGTTCTGGACCCCTGTGGACTGGGAACATGACTGAGGTTTTATTCTGGAACCCCTGTGTCCTGTTAACATGACATGGGTGGATTCTGGAACCCTGAGGCCTGGGAACATGACATCTGTTTAGATTGTGGAATACTGTGGCCTGGGAACTTGACTGAGCCTTGGTTCTGGACCCCTGTGGACTGGGAACATGACTGAGGTTCTATTCTGGAACCCTGAGGCCTGGGAACATGACATCTGTTTAGATTGTGGAATACTGTGGCCTGGGAACTTGACTGAGCCTTGGTTCTGGACCCCTGTGGACTGGGAACATGACTGAGGTTTTATTCTGGAACCCTGTGTCCTGTTAACATGACATGGGTGGATTCTGGAACCCTGAGGCCTGGGAACATGACATCTGTTTAGATTGTGGAATACTGTGGCCTGGGAACTTGACTGAGCCTTGGTTCTGGACCCCTGTGGACTGGGAACATGACTGAGGTTTTATTCTGGAACCCTGTGTCCTGTTAACATGACATGGGTGGATTCTGGAACCCTGGGTCCTGTTAACATGACATGGGTGGATTCTGGAACCCTGAGGCCTTGGAACATGACATCTGTTTAGATTGTGGAATACTGTGGCCTGGGAACTTGACTGAGCCTTGGTTCTGGACCCCTGTGGACTGGGAATATGACTGAGGTTTTATTCTGGAGCCGTGTAGCCTGGGAACATAACTGAGGATTGATTCTGGACCCCTGTGGACTGGGAACATGACTGAGGATTGATTCTGGAACCCTGTGTCCTGTTAACATGACATGGGTGGATTCTGGAACCCTGTGGCCTGGGAACTTGACATCTGCTTAGATTGTGGAATACTGTGGCCTGGGAACTTGACTGAGCCTTGGTTCTCGACCCCTGTGGACTGGGAACATGACTGAGGTTTTATTCTGGAACCCTGAGGCCTGGGAACATGACATCTGTTTAGATTGTGGAATACTGTGGCCTGGGAACTTGACTGAGCCTTGGTTCTGGACCCCTGTGGACTGGGAACATGACTGAGGTTTTATTCTGGAACCCTGTGTCCTGTTAACATGACATGGGTGGATTCTGGAACCCTGAGGCCTGGGAACATGACATCTGTTTAGATTGTGGAATACTGTGGCCTGGGAACTTGACTGAGCCTTGGTTCTGGACCCCTGTGGACTGGGAACATGACTGAGGTTTTATTCTGGAACCCTGTGTCCTGTTAACATGACATGGGTGGATTCTGGAACCCTGGGTCCTGTTAACATGACATGGGTGGATTCTGGAACCCTGTGGCCTGGGAACATGACATCTGTTTAGATTGTGGAATACTGTGGCCTGGGAACTTGACTGAGCCTTGGTTCTGGACCCCTGTGGACTGGGAACATGACTGAGGTTTTATTCTGGAACCCTGAGGCCTGGGAACATGACATCTGTTTAGATTGTGGAATACTGTGGCCTGGGAACTTGACTGAGCCTTGGTTCTGGACCCCTGTGGACTGGGAACATGACTGAGGTTTTATTCTGGAACCCTGAGGCCTGGGAACATGACATGGGTGGATTCTGGAACCCTGGGTCCTGTTAACATGACATGGGTGGATTCTGGAACCCTGAGGCCTTGGAACATGACATCTGTTTAGATTGTGGAATACTGTGGCCTGGGAACTTGACTGAGCCTTGGTTCTGGACCCCTGTGGACTGGGAACATGACTGAGGTTTTATTCTGGAACCCTGAGGCCTGGGAACATGACATCTGTTTAGATTGTGGAATACTGTGGCCTGGGAACTTGACTGAGCCTTGGTTCTGGACCCCTGTGGACTGGGAATATGACTGAGGTTTTATTCTGGAGCCGTGTAGCCTGGGAACATAACTGAGGATTGATTCTGGACCCCTGTGGACTGGGAACATGACTGAGGTTTTATTCTGGAACCCTGTGTCCTGTTAACATGACATGGGTGGATTCTGGAACCCTGTGGCCTGGGAACATGACATCTGTTTAGATTGTGGAATACTGTGGCCTGGGAACTTGACTGAGCCTTGGTTCTGGACCCCTGTGGACTGGGAACATGACTGAGGTTTTATTCTGGAACCCTGTGTCCTGTTAACATGACATGGGTGGATTCTGGAACCCTGAGGCCTGGGAACATGACATCTGTTTAGATTGTGGAATACTGTGGCCTGGGAACTTGACTGAGCCTTGGTTCTGGACCCCTGTGGACTGGGAACATGACTGAGGTTTTATTCTGGAACCCTGAGGCCTGGGAACATGACATCTGTTTAGATTGTGGAATACTGTGGCCTGGGAACTTGACTGAGCCTTGGTTCTGGACCCCTGTGGACTGGGAATATGACTGAGGTTTTATTCTGGAGCCGTGTAGCCTGGGAACATAACTGAGGATTGATTCTGGACCCCTGTGGACTGGGAACATGACTGAGGATTGATTCTGGAACCCTGGGTCCTGTTAACATGACATGGGTGGATTCTGGAACCCTGAGGCCTGGGAACATGACATCTGTTTAGATTGTGGAATACTGTGGCCTGGGAACTTGACTGAGCCTTGGTTCTGGAACCCTGTGTCCTGTTAACATGACATGGGTGGATTCTGGACCCCTGAGGCCTTGGAACATGACATCTGTTTAGATTGTGGAATACTGTGGACTGGGAACATAACTGAGGATTGATTCTGGAACCCTGGGTCCTGTTAACATGACATGGGTGGATTCTGGAACCCTGAGGCCTGGGAACATGACATCTGTTTAGATTGTGGAATACTGTGGCCTGGGAACTTGACTGAGCCTTGGTTCTGGATCCCTGTGGACTGGGAACATGACTGAGGTTTTATTCTGGAACCCTGTGTCCTGTTAACATGACATGGGTGGATTCTGGAACCCTGTGGCCTGGGAACATGACATCTGTTTAGATTGTGGAATACTGTGGCCTGGGAACTTGACTGAGCCTTGGTTCTGGACACCTGTGGACTGGGAATATGACTGAGGTTTTATTCTGGAGCCGTGTAGCCTGGGAACACAACTGAGGATTGATTCTGGACCCCTGTGGACTGGGAACATGACTGAGGTTTTATTCTGGAACCCTGAGGCCTGGGAACATGACATCTGTTTAGATTGTGGAATACTGTGGCCTGGGAACTTGACTGAGCCTTGGTTCTGGACCCCTGTGGACTGGGAATATGACTGAGGTTTTATTCTGGAGCCGTGTAGCCTGGGAACATAACTGAGGATTGATTCTGGACCCCTGTGGACTGGGAACATGACTGAGGTTTTATTCTGGAACCCTGAGGCCTGGGAACATGACATGGGTGGATTCTGGACCCCTGAGGCCTTGGAACATGACATCTGTTTAGATTGTGGAATACTGTGGACTGGGAACATAACTGAGGATTGATTCTGGAACCCTGGGTCCTGTTAACATGACATGGGTGGATTCTGGAACCCTGAGGCCTGGGAATATGACATCTGTTTAGATTGTGGAATACTGTGGCCTGGGAACTTGACTGAGCCTTGGTTCTGGACCCCTGTGGACTGGGAACATGACTGAGGTTTTATTCTGGAACCCTGAGGCCTGGGAACATGACATCTGTTTAGATTGTGGAATACTGTGGCCTGGGAACTTGACTGAGGCTTGGTTCTGGACCCCTGTGGACTGGGAATATGACTGAGGTTTTATTCTGGAGCCGTGTAGCCTGGGAACATAACTGAGGATTGATTCTGGACCCCTGTGGACTGGGAACATGACTGAGGTTTTATTCTGGAACCCTGAGGCCTGGGAACATGACATCTGTTTAGATTGTGGAATACTGTGGCCTGGGAACTTGACTGAGCCTTGGTTCTGGACCCCTGTGGACTGGGAACATGACTGAGGTTTTATTCTGGAACCCTGTGTCCTGTTAACATGACATGGGTGGATTCTGGAACCCTGAGGCCTGGGAACATGACATCTGTTTAGATTGTGGAATACTGTGGCCTGGGAACTTGACTGAGCCTTGGTTTTGGACCCCTGTGGACTGGGAACATGACTGAGGTTTTATTCTGGAACCCTGTGTCCTGTTAACATGACATGGGTGGAGTCTGGAACCCTGGGTCCTGTTAACATGACATGGGTGGATTCTGGAACCCTGAGGCCTTGGAACATGACATCTGTTTAGATTGTGGAATACTGTGGCCTGGGAACTTGACTGAGCCTTGGTTCTGGACCCCTGTGGACTGGGAATATGACTGAGGTTTTATTCTGGAGCCGTGTAGCCTGGGAACATAACTGAGGATTGATTCTGGACCCCTGTGGACTGGGAACATGACTGAGGTTTTATTCTGGAACCCTGTGTCCTGTTAACATGACATGGGTGGATTCTGGAACCCTGTGGCCTGGGAACATGACATCTGTTTAGATTGTGGAGTACTGTGGCCTGGGAACTTGACTGAGCCTTGGTTCTGGACCCCTGTGGACTGGGAACATGACTGAGGTTTTATTCTGGAACCCTGTGTCCTGTTAACATGACATGGGTGGATTCTGGAACCCTGAGGCCTGGGAACATGACATCTGTTTAGATTGTGGAATACTGTGGCCTGGGAAATTGACTGAGCCTTGGTTCTGGACCCCTGTGGACTGGGAACATGACTGAGGTTTTATTCTGGAACCCTGTGTCCTGTTAACATGACATGGGTGGATTCTGGAACCCTGGGTCCTGTTAACATGACATGGGTGGATTCTGGAACCCTGAGGCCTGGGAAGATGACATCTGTTTAGATTGTGGAATACTGTGGCCTGGGAACTTGACTGAGCCTTGGTTCTGGACCCCTGTGGACTGGGAACATGACTGAGGTTTTATTCTGGAACCCTGAGGCCTGGGAACATGACATCTGTTTAGATTGTGGAATACTGTGGCCTGGGAACTTGACTGAGCCTTGATTCTGGACCCCTGTGGACTGGGAATATGAGTGAGGTTTTATTCTGGAGCCGTGTAGCCTGGGAACATAACTGAGGATTGATTCTGGACCCCTGTGGACTGGGAACATGACTGAGGTTTTATTCTGGAACCCTGTGTCCTGTTAACATGACATGGGTGGATTCTGGAACCCTGGGTCCTGTTAACATGACATGGGTGGATTCTGGAACCCTGAGGCCTGGGAAGATGACATCTGTTTAGATTGTGGAATACTGTGGCCTGGGAACTTGACTGAGCCTCGGTTCTGGACCCCTGTGGACTGGGAATATGACTGAGGTTTTATTCTGGAGCCGTGTAGCCTGGGAACATAACTGAGGATTGATTCTGGACCCCTGAGGACTGGGAAAATGACTGAGGTTTTATTCTGGAACCCTGTGTCCTGTTAACATGACATGGGTGGATTCTGGAACCCTGTGTCCTGTTAACATGACATGGGTGGATTCTGGAACCCTGTGGCCTGGGAACATGACATCTGTTTAGATTGTGGAATACTGTGGCCTGGGAACTTGACTGAGCCTTGGTTCTGGACCCCTGTGGACTGGGAACATGACTGAGGTTTTATTCTGGAACCCTGAGGCCTGGGAACATGACATCTGTTTAGATTGTGGAATACTGTGGCCTGGGAACTTGACTGAGCCTTGGTTCTGGACCCCTGTGGACTGGGAACATGACTGAGGTTTTATTCTGGAACCCTGAGGCCTGGGAACATGACATGGGTGGATTCTGGAACCCTGGGTCCTGTTAACATGACATGGGTGGATTCTGGAACCCTGAGGCCTTGGAACATGACATCTGTTTAGATTGTGGAATACTGTGGCCTGGGAACTTGACTGAGCCTTGGTTCTGGACCCCTGTGGACTGGGAACATGACTGAGGTTTTATTCTGGAACCCTGAGGCCTGGGAACATGACATCTGTTTAGATTGTGGAATACTGTGGCCTGGGAACTTGACTGAGCCTTGGTTCTGGACCCCTGTGGACTGGGAATATGACTGAGGTTTTATTCTGGAGCCGTGTAGCCTGGGAACATAACTGAGGATTGATTCTGGACCCCTGTGGACTGGGAACATGACTGAGGTTTTATTCTGGAACCCTGTGTCCTGTTAACATGACATGGGTGGATTCTGGAACCCTGTGGCCTGGGAACATGACATCTGTTTAGATTGTGGAATACTGTGGCCTGGGAACTTGACTGAGCCTTGGTTCTGGACCCCTGTGGACTGGGAACATGACTGAGGTTTTATTCTGGAACCCTGTGTCCTGTTAACATGACATGGGTGGATTCTGGAACCCTGAGGCCTGGGAACATGACATCTGTTTAGATTGTGGAATACTGTGGCCTGGGAACTTGACTGAGCCTTGGTTCTGGACCCCTGTGGACTGGGAACATGACTGAGGTTTTATTCTGGAACCCTGAGGCCTGGGAACATGACATCTGTTTAGATTGTGGAATACTGTGGCCTGGGAACTTGACTGAGCCTTGGTTCTGGACCCCTGTGGACTGGGAATATGACTGAGGTTTTATTCTGGAGCCGTGTAGCCTGGGAACATAACTGAGGATTGATTCTGGACCCCTGTGGACTGGGAACATGACTGAGGATTGATTCTGGAACCCTGGGTCCTGTTAACATGACATGGGTGGATTCTGGAACCCTGAGGCCTGGGAACATGACATCTGTTTAGATTGTGGAATACTGTGGCCTGGGAACTTGACTGAGCCTTGGTTCTGGAACCCTGTGTCCTGTTAACATGACATGGGTGGATTCTGGACCCCTGAGGCCTTGGAACATGACATCTGTTTAGATTGTGGAATACTGTGGACTGGGAACATAACTGAGGATTGATTCTGGAACCCTGGGTCCTGTTAACATGACATGGGTGGATTCTGGAACCCTGAGGCCTGGGAACATGACATCTGTTTAGATTGTGGAATACTGTGGCCTGGGAACTTGACTGAGCCTTGGTTCTGGACCCCTGTGGACTGGGAACATGACTGAGGTTTTATTCTGGAACCCTGTGTCCTGTTAACATGACATGGGTGGATTCTGGAACCCTGTGGCCTGGGAACATGACATCTGTTTAGATTGTGGAATACTGTGGCCTGGGAACTTGACTGAGCCTTGGTTCTGGACACCTGTGGACTGGGAATATGACTGAGGTTTTATTCTGGAGCCGTGTAGCCTGGGAACACAACTGAGGATTGATTCTGGACCCCTGTGGACTGGGAACATGACTGAGGTTTTATTCTGGAACCCTGAGGCCTGGGAACATGACATCTGTTTAGATTGTGGAATACTGTGGCCTGGGAACTTGACTGAGCCTTGGTTCTGGACCCCTGTGGACTGGGAATATGACTGAGGTTTTATTCTGGAGCCGTGTAGCCTGGGAACATAACTGAGGATTGATTCTGGACCCCTGTGGACTGGGAACATGACTGAGGTTTTATTCTGGAACCCTGAGGCCTGGGAACATGACATGGGTGGATTCTGGACCCCTGAGGCCTTGGAACATGACATCTGTTTAGATTGTGGAATACTGTGGACTGGGAACATAACTGAGGATTGATTCTGGAACCCTGGGTCCTGTTAACATGACATGGGTGGATTCTGGAACCCTGAGGCCTGGGAACATGATATCTGTTTAGATTGTGGAATACTGTGACCTGGGAACTTGACTGAGCCTTGGTTCTGGACCCCTGTGGACTGGGAACATGACTGAGGTTTTATTCTGGAACCCTGAGGCCTGGGAACATGACATCTGTTTAGATTGTGGAATACTGTGGCCTGGGAACTTGACTGAGCCTTGGTTCTGGACCCCTGTGGACTGGGAATATGACTGAGGTTTTATTCTGGAGCCGTGTAGCCTGGGAACATAACTGAGGATTGATTCTGGACCCCTGTGGACTGGGAACATGACTGAGGTTTTATTCTGGAACCCTGAGGCCTGGGAACATGACATCTGTTTAGATTGTGGAATACTGTGGCCTGGGAACTTGACTGAGCCTTGGTTCTGGACCCCTGTGGACTGGGAACATGACTGAGGTTTTATTCTGGAACCCTGTGTCCTGTTAACATGACATGGGTGGATTCTGGAACCCTGAGGCCTGGGAACATGACATCTGTTTAGATTGTGGAATACTGTGGCCTGGGAACTTGACTGAGCCTTGGTTCTGGACCCCTGTGGACTGGGAACATGACTGAGGTTTTATTCTGGAACCCTGTGTCCTGTTAACATGACATGGGTGGAGTCTGGAACCCTGGGTCCTGTTAACATGACATGGGTGGATTCTGGAACCCTGAGGCCTTGGAACATGACATCTGTTTAGATTGTGGAATACTGTGGCCTGGGAACTTGACTGAGCCTTGGTTCTGGACCCCTGTGGACTGGGAATATGACTGAGGTTTTATTCTGGAGCCGTGTAGCCTGGGAACATAACTGAGGATTGATTCTGGACCCCTGTGGACTGGGAACATGACTGAGGTTTTATTCTGGAACCCTGTGTCCTGTTAACATGACATGGGTGGATTCTGGAACCCTGTGGCCTGGGAACATGACATCTGTTTAGATTGTGGAATACTGTGGCCTGGGAACTTGACTGAGCCTTGGTTCTGGACCCCTGTGGACTGGGAACATGACTGAGGTTTTATTCTGGAACCCTGTGTCCTGTTAACATGACATGGGTGGATTCTGGAACCCTGAGGCCTGGGAACATGACATCTGTTTAGATTGTGGAATACTGTGGCCTGGGAACTTGACTGAGCCTTGGTTCTGGACCCCTGTGGACTGGGAACATGACTGAGGTTTTATTCTGGAACCCTGTGTCCTGTTAACATGACATGGGTGGATTCTGGAACCCTGGGTCCTGTTAACATGACATGGGTGGATTCTGGAACCCTGAGGCCTGGGAAGATGGCATCTGTTTAGATTGTGGAATACTGTGGCCTGGGAACTTGACTGAGCCTTGGTTCTGGACCCCTGTGGACTGGGAACATGACTGAGGTTTTATTCTGGAACCCTGAGGCCTGGGAACATGACATCTGTTTAGATTGTGGAATACTGTGGCCTGGGAACTTGACTGAGCCTTGGTTCTGGACCCCTGTGGACTGGGAATATGACTGAGGTTTTATTCTGGAGCCGTGTAGCCTGGGAACATAACTGAGGATTGATTCTGGACCCCTGTGGACTGGGAACATGACTGAGGTTTTATTCTGGAACCCTGTGTCCTGTTAACATGACATGGGTGGATTCTGGAACCCTGGGTCCTGTTAACATGACATGGGTGGATTCTGGAACCCTGAGGCCTGGGAAGATGACATCTGTTTAGATTGTGGAATACTGTGGCCTGGGAACTTGACTGAGCCTTGGTTCTGGACCCCTGTGGACTGGGAACATGACTGAGGTTTTATTCTGGAACCCTGTGGACTGGGAACATGACTGAAGTTTTATTCTGGAACCCTGAGGCCTGGGAACATGACATCTGTTTAGATTGTGGAATACTGTGGCCTGGGAACTTGACTGAGCCTTGGTTCTGGACCCCTGTGGACTGGGAATATGACTGAGGTTTTATTCTGGAGCCGTGTAGCCTGGGAACATAACTGAGGATTGATTCTGGAACCCTGGGTCCTGTTAACATGACATGGGTGGATTCTGGAACCCTGAGGCCTTGGAACATGACATCTGTTTAGATTGTGGAATACTGTGGCCAGGGAACTTGACTGAGCCTTGGTTCTGGACCCCTGTGGACTGGGAACATGACTGAGGTTTTATTCTGGAACCCTGTGGACTGGGAACATGACTGAGGTTTTATTCTGGAACCCTGAGGCCTGGGAACATGACATCTGTTTAGATTGTGGAATACTGCGGCCTGGGAACTTGACTGAGCCTTGGTTCTGGACCCCTGTGGACTGGGAACATGACTGAGATTTTATTCTGGAACCCTGAGGCCTGGGAACAAGACATCTGTTTAGATTGTGGAATACTGTGGCCTGGGAACTTGACTGAGCCTTGGTTCTGGACCCCTGTGGACTGGGAACATGACTGAGGTTTTATTCTGGAACCCTGTGTCCTGTTAACATGACATGGGTGGATTCTGGAACCCTGGGTCCTGTTAACATGACATGGGTGGATTCTGGAACCCTGTGGCCTGGGAACATGACATCTGTTTAGATTGTGGAATACTGTGGCCTGGGAACTTGACTGAGCCTTGGTTCTGTACCCCTGTGGACTGGGAACATGACTGAGGTTTTATTCTGGAACCCTGAGGCCTGGGAACATGACATCTGTTTAGATTGTGGAATACTGTGGCCTGGGAACTTGACTGAGCCTTGGTTCTGGACCCCTGTGGACTGGGAATATGACTGAGGTTTTATTCTGGAGCCGTGTAGCCTGGGAACATAACTGAGGATTGATTCTGGACCCCTGTGGACTGGGAACATGACTGAGGATTGATTCTGGAACCCTGGGTCCTGTTAACATGACATGGGTGGATTCTGGAACCCTGAGGCCTGGGAACATGACATCTGTTTAGATTGTGGAATACTGTGGCCTGGGAACTTGACTGAGCCTTGGTTCTGGAACCCTGTGTCCTGTTAACATGACATGGGTGGATTCTGGAACCCTGGGTCCTGTTAACATGACTTGGGTGGATTCTGGAACCCTGTGGCCTGGGAACATGACATCTGTTTAGATTGTGGAATACTGTGGCCTGGGAACTTGACTGAGCCTTGATTCTGGACCCCTGTGGACTGGGAACATGACTGAGGTTTTATTCTGGAACCCTGTGTCCTGTTAACATGACATGGGTGGATTCTGGAACCCTGGGTCCTGTTAACATGACATGGGTGGATTCTGGAACCCTGTGGCCTGGGAACATGACATCTGTTTAGATTGTGGAATACTGTGGCCTGGGAACTTGACTGAGCCTTGGTTCTGGACCCCTGTGGACTGGGAACATGACTGAGGTTTTATTCTGGAACCCTGAGGCCTGGGAACATGACATCTGTTTAGATTGTGGAATACTGTGGCCTGGGAACTTTACTGAGCCTTGGTTCTGGACCCCTGTGGACTGGGAATATGACTGAGGTTTTATTCTGGAGCCGTGTAGCCTGGGAACATAACTGAGGATTGATTCTGGACCCCTGTGGACTGGGAACATGACTGAGGATTGATTCTGGAACCCTGGGTCCTGTTAACATGACATGGGTGGATTCTGGACCCCTGAGGCCTTGGAACATGACATCTGTTTAGATTGTGGAATACTGTGGACTGGGAACATAACTGAGGATTGATTCTGGAACCCTGGGTCCTGTTAACATGACATGGGTGGATTCTGGAACCCTGAGGCCTGGGAACATGACATCTGTTTAGATTGTGGAATACTGTGGCCTGGGAACTTGACTGAGCCTTGGTTCTGGACCCCTGTGGACTGGGAACATGACTGAGGTTTTATTCTGGAACCCTGTGTCCTGTTAACATGACATGGGTGGATTCTGGAACCCTGTGGCCTGGGAACATGACATCTGTTTAGATTGTGGAATACTGTGGCCTGGGAACTTGACTGAGCCTTGGTTCTGGACCCCTGTGGACTGGGAACATGACTGAGGTTTTATTCTGGAACCCTGTGTCCTGTTAACATGACATGGGTGGATTCTGGAACCCTGAGGCCTGGGAACATGACATCTGTTTAGATTGTGGAATACTGTGGCCTGGGAACTTGACTGAGCCTTGGTTCTGGACCCCTGTGGACTGGGAACATGACTGAGGTTTTATTCTGGAACCCTGTGTCCTGTTAACATGACATGGGTGGATTCTGGAACCCTGAGGCCTGGGAAGATGACATCTGTTTAGATTGTGGAATACTGTGGCCTGGGAACTTGACTGAGCCTTGGTTCTGGACCCCTGTGGACTGGGAACATGACTGAGGTTTTATTCTGGAACCCTGAGGCCTGGGAACATGACATCTGTTTAGATTGTGGAATACTGTGGCCTGGGAACTTGACTGAGCCTTGGTTCTGGACCCCTGTGGACTGGGAATATGACTGAGGTTTTATTCTGGAGCCGTGTAGCCTGGGAACATAACTGAGGATTGATTCTGGACCCCTGTGGACTGGGAACATGACTGAGGTTTTATTCTGGAACCCTGAGGCCTGGGAACATGACATGGGTGGATTCTGGAACCCTGGGTCCTGTTAACATGACATGGGTGGATTCTGGAACCCTGAGGCCTTGGAACATGACATCTGTTTAGATTGTGGAATACTGTGGCCTGGGAACTTGACTGAGCCTTGGTTCTGGACCCCTGTGGACTGGGAACATGACTGAGGTTTTATTCTGGAACCCTGAGGCCTGGGAACATGACATCTGTTTAGATTGTGGAATACTGTGGCCTGGGAATTTGACTGAGCCTTGGTTCTGGACCCCTGTGGACTGGGAATATGACTGAGGTTTTATTCTGGAGCCGTGTAGCCTGGGAACATAACTGAGGATTGATTCTGGACCCCTGTGGACTGGGAACATGACTGAGGTTTTATTCTGGAACCCTGTGTCCTGTTAACATGACATGGGTGGATTCTGGAACCCTGGGTCCTGTTAACATGACATGGGTGGATTCTGGAACCCTGAGGCCTTGGAACATGACATCTGTTTAGATTGTGGAATACTGTGGCCTGGGAACTTGACTGAGCCTTGGTTCTGGACCCCTGTGGACTGGGAATATGACTGAGGTTTTATTCTGGAGCCGTGTAGCCTGGGAACATAACTGAGGATTGATTCTGGACCCCTGTGGACTGGGAACATGACTGAGGTTTTATTCTGGAACCCTGTGTCCTGTTAACATGACATGGGTGGATTCTGGAACCCTGTTGCCTGGGAACATGACATCTGTTTAGATTGTGGAATACTGTGGCCTGGGAACTTGACTGAGCCTTGGTTCTGGACCCCTGTGGACTGGGAACATGACTGAGGTTTTATTCTGGAACCCTGTGTCCTGTGAACATGACATGGGTGGATTCTGGAACCCTGAGGCCTGGGAACATGACATCTGTTTAGATTGTGGAATACTGTGGCCTGGGAACTTGACTGAGCCTTGGTTCTGGACCCCTGTGGACTGGGAACATGACTGAGGTTTTATTCTGGAACCCTGTGTCCTGTTAACATGACATGGGTGGATTCTGGAACCCTGAGGCCTGGGAACATGACATCTGTTTAGATTGTGGAATACTGTGGCCTGGGAACTTGACTGAGCCTTGGTTCTGGACCCCTGTGGACTGGGAACATGACTGAGGTTTTATTCTGGAACCCTGTGTCCTGTTAACATGACATGGGTGGATTCTGGAACCCTGGGTCCTGTTAACATGACATGGGTGGATTCTGGAACCCTGAGGCCTTGGAACATGACATCTGTTTAGATTGTGGAATACTGTGGCCTGGGAACTTGACTGAGCCTTGGTTCTGGACCCCTGTGGACTGGGAATATGACTGAGGTTTTATTCTGGAGCCGTGTAGCCTGGGAACATAACTGAGGATTGATTCTGGACCCCTGTGGACTGGGAACATGACTGAGGTTTTATTCTGGAACCCTGAGGCCTGGGAACATGACATGGGTGGATTCTGGAACCCTGGGTCCTGTTAACATGACATGGGTGGATTCTGGAACCCTGAGGCCTTGGAACATGACATCTGTTTAGATTGTGGAATACTGTGGCCTGGGAACTTGACTGAGCCTTGGTTCTGGACCCCTGTGGACTGGGAACATGACTGAGGTTTTATTCTGGAACCCTGAGGCCTGGGAACATGACATCTGTTTAGATTGTGGAATACTGTGGCCTGGGAACTTGACTGAGCCTTGGTTCTGGACCCCTGTGGACTGGGAACATGACTGAGGTTTTATTCTGGAGCCGTGTAGCCTGGGAACATAACTGAGGTTTGATTCTGGACCCCTGTGGACTGGGAACATGACTGAGGATTGATTCTGGAACCCTGTGTCCTGTTAACATGACATGGGTGGATTCTGGAACCCTGTGGCCTGGGAACATGACATCTGTTTAGATTGTGGAATACTGTGGCCTGGGAACTTGACTGAGCCTTGGTTCTGGACCCCTGTGGACTGGGAACATGACTGAGGTTTTATTCTGGAACCCTGTGTCCTGTTAACATGACATGGGTGGATTCTGGAACCCTGGGTCCTGTTAACATGACATGGGTGGATTCTGGAACCCTGAGGTCTTGGAACATGACATCTGTTTAGATTGTGGAATACTGTGGCCTGGGAACTTGACTGAGCCTTGGTTCTGGACCCCTGTGGACTGGGAATATGACTGAGGTTTTATTCTGGAGCCGTGTAGCCTGGGAACATAACTGAGGATTGATTCTGGACCCCTGTGGACTGGGAACATGACTGAGGATTGATTCTGGAACCCTGTGTCCTGTTAACATGACATGGGTGGATTCTGGAACCCTGTGGCCTGGGAACATGACATCTGTTTAGATTGTGGAATACTGTGGCCTGGGAACTTGACTGAGCCTTGGTTCTGGACCCCTGTGGACTGGGAACATGACTGAGGTTTTATTCTGGAACCCTGTGTCCTGTTAACATGACATGGGAGGATTCTGGAACCCTGGGTCCTGTTAACATGACATGGGTGGATTCTGGAACCCTGAGGCCTTGGAACATGACATCTGTTTAGATTGTGGAATACTGTGGCCTGGGAACTTGACTGAGCCTTGGTTCTGGACCCCTGTGGACTGGGAATATGACTGAGGTTTTATTCTGGAGCCGTGTAGCCTGGGAACATAACTGAGGATTGATTCTGGACCCCTGTGGACTGGGAACATGACTGAGGATTGATTCTGGAACCCTGTGTCCTGTTAACATGACATGGGTGGATTCTGGAACCCTGTGGCCTGGGAACATGACATCTGTTTAGATTGTGGAATACTGTGGCCTGGGAACTTGACTGAGCCTTGGTTCTGGACCCCTGTGGACTGGGAACATGACTGAGGTTTTATTCTGGAACCCTGAGGCCTGGGAACATGACATCTGTTTAGATTGTGGAATACTGTGGCCTGGGAACTTGACTGAGCCTTGGTTCTGGACCCCTGTGGACTGGGAACATGACTGAGGTTTTATTCTGGAACCCTGTGTCCTGTTAACATGACATGGGTGGATTCTGGAACCCTGGGTCCTGTTAACATGACATGGGTGGATTCTGGAACCCTGAGGCCTTGGAACATGACATCTGTTTAGATTGTGGAATACTGTGGCCTGGGAACTTGACTGAGCCTTGGTTCTGGACCCCTGTGGACTGGGAACATGACTGAGGTTTTATTCTGGAACCCTGTGTCCTGTTAACATGACATGGGTGGATTCTGGAACCCTGGGTCCTGTTAACATGACATGGGTGGATTCTGGAACCCTGAGGCCTTGGAACATGACATCTGTTTAGATTGTGGAATACTGTGGCCTGGGAACTTGACTGAGCCTTGGTTCTGGACCCCTGTGGACTGGGAATATGACTGAGGTTTTATTCTGGAGCCGTGTAGCCTGGGAACATAACTGAGGATTGATTCTGGACCCCTGTGGACTGGGAACATGACTGAGGATTGATTCTGGAACCCTGTGTCCTGTTAACATGACATGGGTGGATTCTGGAACCCTGGGTCCTGTTAACATGACATGGGTGGATTCTGGAACCCTGAGGCCTTGGAACATGACATCTGTTTAGATTGTGGAATACTGTGGCCTGGGAACTTGACTGAGCCTTGGTTCTGGACCCCTGTGGACTGGGAACATGACTGAGGTTTTATTCTGGAACCCTGTGTCCTGTTAACATGACATGGGTGGATTCTGGAACCCTGGGTCCTGTTAACATAACATGGGTGGATTCTGGAACCCTGGGTCCTGTTAACATGACATGGGTGGATTCTGGAACCCTGAGGCCTTGGAACATGACATCTGTTTAGATTGTGGAATACTGTGGCCTGGGAACTTGACTGAGCCTTGGTTCTGGACCCCTGTGGACTGGGAACATGACTGAGGTTTTATTCTGGAACCCTGTGTCCTGTTAACATGACATGGGTGGATTCTGGAACCCTGGGTCCTGTTAACATGACATGGGTGGATTCTGGAACCCTGAGGCCTTGGAACATGACATCTGTTTAGATTGTGGAATACTGTGGCCTGGGAACTTGACTGAGCCTTGGTTCTGGACCCCTGTGGACTGGGAATATGACTGAGGTTTTATTCTGGAGCCGTGTAGCCTGGGAACATAACTGAGGATTGATTCTGGACCCCTGTGGACTGGGAACATGACTGAGGATTGATTCTGGAACCCTGTGTCCTGTTAACATGACATGGGTGGATTCTGGAACCCTGGGTCCTGTTAACATGACATGGGTGGATTCTGGAACCCTGAGGCCTTGGAACATGACATCTGTTTAGATTGTGGAATACTGTGGCCTGGGAACTTGACTGAGCCTTGGTTCTGGACCCCTGTGGACTGGGAACATGACTGAGGTTTTATTCTGGAACCCTGTGTCCTGTTAACATGACATGGGTGGATTCTGGAACCCTGTGTCCTGTTAACATGACATGGGTGGATTCTGGAACCCTGGGTCCTGTTAACATGACATGGGTGGATTCTGGAACCCTGAGGCCTGGGAACATGACATCTGTTTAGATTGTGGAATACTGTGGCCTGGGAACTTGACTGAGCCTTGGTTCTGGACCCCTGTGGACTGGGAACATGACTGAGGTTTTATTCTGGAACCCTGAGGCCTGGGAATATGACATCTGTTTAGATTGTGGAATACTGTGGCCTGGGAACTTGACTGAGCCTTGGTTCTGGACCCCTGTGGACTGGGAACATGACTGAGGTTTTATTCTGGAACCCTGAGGACTGGGAACATGACATCTGTTTAGATTGTGGAATACTGTGGCCTGGGAACTTGACTGAGCCTTGGTTCTGGACCCCTGTGGACTGGGAATATGACTGAGGTTTTATTCTGGAACCCTGTGTCCTGTAACATGACATGGGTGGATTCTGGAACCCTGGGTCCTGTTAACATGACATGGGTGGATTCTGGAACCCTGAGGCCTGGGAACATGACATCTGTTTAGATTTTGGAATACTGTGGCCTGGGAACTTGACTGAGCCTTGGTTCTGGACCCCTGTGGACTGGGAACATGACTGAGGTTTTATTCTGGAACCCTGTGTCCTGTTAACATGACATGGGTGGATTCTGGAACCCTGAGGCCTGGGAACATGACATCTGTTTAGATTGTGGAATACTGTGGCCTGGGAACTTGACTGAGCCTTGGTTCTGGACCCCTGTGGACTGGGAACATGACTGAGGTTTTATTCTGGAACCCTGAGGCCTGGGAACATGACATCTGTTTAGATTGTGGAATACTGTGGCCTGGGAACTTGACTGAGCCTTGGTTCTGGACCCCTGTGGACTGGGAACATGACTGAGGTTTTATTCTGGAGCCGTGTAGCCTGGGAACATAACTGAGGATTGATTCTGGACCCCTGTGGACTGGGAACATGAATGAGGATTGATTCTGGAACCCTGTGTCCTGTTAACATGACATGGGTGGATTCTGAAACCCTGGGTCCTGTTAACATGACATGGGTGGATTCTGGAACCCTGAGGCCTTGGAACATGACATCTGTTTAGATTGTGGAATACTGTGGCCTGGGAACTTGACAGAGCCTTGGTTCTGGACCCCTGTGGACTGGGAACATGACTGAGGTTTTATTCTGGAACCCTGTGTCCTGTTAACATGACATGGGTGGATTCTGGAACCCTGTGTCCTGTTAACATGACATGGGTGGATTCTGGAACCCTGAGGCCTGGGAACATGACATCTGTTTAGATTGTGGAATACTGTGGCCTGGGAACTTGACTGAGCCTTGGTTCTGGACCCCTGTGGACTGGGAACATGACTGAGGTTTTATTCTGGAACCCTGAGGCCTGGGAACATGACATCTGTTTAGATTGTGGAATACTGTGGCCTGGGAACTTGACTGAGCCTTGGTTCTGGACCCCTGTGGACTGGGAACATGACTGAGGTTTTATTCTGGAACCCTGTGTCCTGTTAACATGACATGGGTGGATTCTGGAACCCTGTGGCCTGGGAACATGACATCTGTTTAGATTGTGGAATACTGTGGCCTGGGAACTTGACTGAGCCTTGGTTCTGGACCCCTGTGGACTGGGAACATGACTGAGGTTTTATTCTGGAACCCTGAGGCCTGGGAACATGACATGGGTGGATTCTGGAACCCTGAGGCCTGGGAACATGACATCTGTTTAGATTGTGGAATACTGTGGCCTGGGAACTTGACTGAGCCTTGGTTCTGGACCCCTGTGGACTGGGAACATGACTGAGGTTTTATTCTGGAACCCTGAGTCCTGGGAACATGACATCTGTTTAGATTGTGGAATACTGTGGCCTGGGAACTTGACTGAGCCTTGGTTCTGGACCCCTGTGGACTGGGAACATGACTGAGGTTTTATTCTGGAACCCTGTGTCCTGTTAACATGACATGGGTGGATTCTGGAACCCTGAGGCCTGGGAACATGACATCTGTTTAGATTGTGGAATACTGTGGCCTGGGAACTTGACTGAGCCTTGGTTCTGGACCCCTGTGGACTGGGAACATGACTGAGGTTTTATTCTGGAACCCTGTGTCCTGTTAACATGACATGGGTGGATTCTGGAACCCTGAGTCCTGTTAACATGACATGGGTGGATTCTGGAACCCTGAGGCCTTGGAACATGACATCTGTTTAGATTGTGGAATACTGTGGCCTGGGAACTTGACTGAGCCTTGGTTCTGGACCCCTGTGGACTGGGAATATGACTGAGGTTTTATTCTGGAGCCGTGTAGCCTGGGAACATAACTGAGGATTGATTCTGGACCCCTGTGGACTGGGAACATGACTGAGGATTGATTCTGGAACCCTGTGTCCTGTTAACATGACATGGGTGGATTCTGGAACCCTGGGTCCTGTTAACATGACATGGGTGGATTCTGGAACCCTGAGGCCTTGGAACATGACATCTGTTTAGATTGTGGAATACTGTGGCCTGGGAACTTGACTGAGCCTTGGTTCTGGACCCCTGTGGACTGGGAACATGACTGAGGTTTTATTCTGGAACCCTGTGTCCTGTTAACATGACATGGGTGGATTCTGGAACCCTGGGTCCTGTTAACATGACATGGGTGGATTCTGGAACCCTGAGGCCTGGGAACATGACATCTGTTTAGATTGTGGAATACTGTGGCCTGGGAACTTGACTGAGCCTTGGTTCTGGACCCCTGTGGACTGGGAACATGACTGAGGTTTTATTCTGGAACCCTGTGTCCTGTTAACATGACATGGGTGGATTCTGGAACCCTGTGTCCTGTTAACATGACATGGGTGGATTCTGGAACCCTGAGGCCTGGGAACATGACATCTGTTTAGATTGTGGAATACTGTGGCCTGGGAACTTGACTGAGCCTTGGTTCTGGACCCCTGTGGACTGGGAACATGACTGAGGTTTTATTCTGGAACCCTGAGGCCTGGGAACATGACATCTGTTTAGATTGTGGAATACTGTGGCCTGGGAACTTGACTGAGCCTTGGTTCTGGACCCCTGTGGACTGGGAACATGACTGAGGTTTTATTCTGGAACCCTGTGTCCTGTTAACATGACATGGGTGGATTCTGGAACCCTGTGGCCTGGGAACATGACATCTGTTTAGATTGTGGAATACTGTGGCCTGGGAACTTGACTGAGCCTTGGTTCTGGACCCCTGTGGACTGGGAACATGACTGAGGTTTTATTCTGGAACCCTGAGGCCTGGGAACATGACATGGGTGGATTCTGGAACCCTGAGGCCTGGGAACATGACATCTGTTTAGATTGTGGAATACTGTGGCCTGGGAACTTGACTGAGCCTTGGTTCTGGACCCCTGTGGACTGGGAACATGACTGAGGTTTTATTCTGGAACCCTGAGTCCTGGGAACATGACATCTGTTTAGATTGTGGAATACTGTGGCCTGGGAACTTGACTGAGCCTTGGTTCTGGACCCCTGTGGACTGGGAACATGACTGAGGTTTTATTCTGGAACCCTGTGTCCTGTTAACATGACATGGGTGGATTCTGGAACCCTGAGGCCTGGGAACATGACATCTGTTTAGATTGTGGAATACTGTGGCCTGGGAACTTGACTGAGCCTTGGTTCTGGACCCCTGTGGACTGGGAACATGACTGAGGTTTTATTCTGGAACCCTGTGTCCTGTTAACATGACATGGGTGGATTCTGGAACCCTGAGTCCTGTTAACATGACATGGGTGGATTCTGGAACCCTGAGGCCTTGGAACATGACATCTGTTTAGATTGTGGAATACTGTGGCCTGGGAACTTGACTGAGCCTTGGTTCTGGACCCCTGTGGACTGGGAATATGACTGAGGTTTTATTCTGGAGCCGTGTAGCCTGGGAACATAACTGAGGATTGATTCTGGACCCCTGTGGACTGGGAACATGACTGAGGATTGATTCTGGAACCCTGTGTCCTGTTAACATGACATGGGTGGATTCTGGAACCCTGGGTCCTGTTAACATGACATGGGTGGATTCTGGAACCCTGAGGCCTTGGAACATGACATCTGTTTAGATTGTGGAATACTGTGGCCTGGGAACTTGACTGAGCCTTGGTTCTGGACCCCTGTGGACTGGGAACATGACTGAGGTTTTATTCTGGAACCCTGTGTCCTGTTAACATGACATGGGTGGATTCTGGAACCCTGGGTCCTGTTAACATGACATGGGTGGATTCTGGAACCCTGAGGCCTGGGAACATGACATCTGTTTAGATTGTGGAATACTGTGGCCTGGGAACTTGACTGAGCCTTGGTTCTGGACCCCTGTGGACTGGGAACATGACTGAGGTTTTATTCTGGAACCCTGAGGCCTGGGAATATGACATCTGTTTAGATTGTGGAATACTGTGGCCTGGGAACTTGACTGAGCCTTGGTTCTGGACCCCTGTGGACTGGGAACATGACTGAGGTTTTATTCTGGAACCCTGTGTCCTGTTAACATGACATGGGTGGATTCTGGAACCCTGGGTCCTGTTAACATGACATGGGTGGATTCTGGAACCCTGAGGCCTGGGAACATGACATCTGTTTAGATTGTGGAATACTGTGGCCTGGGAACTTGACTGAGCCTTGGTTCTGGACCCCTGTGGACTGGGAACATGACTGAGGTTTTATTCTGGAACCCTGTGTCCTGTTAACATGACATGGGTGGATTCTGGAACCCTGAGGCCTGGGAACATGACATCTGTTTAGATTGTGGAATACTGTGGCCTGGGAACTTGACTGAGCCTTGGTTCTGGACCCCTGTGGACTGGGAACATGACTGAGGTTTTATTCTGGAACCCTGAGGCCTGGGAACATGACATCTGTTTAGATTGTGGAATACTGTGGCCTGGGAACTTGACTGAGCCTTGGTTCTGGACCCCTGTGGACTGGGAACATGACTGAGGTTTTATTCTGGAGCCGTGTAGCCTGGGAACATAACTGAGGATTGATTCTGGACCCCTGTGGACTGGGAACATGAATGAGGATTGATTCTGGAACCCTGTGTCCTGTTAACATGACATGGGTGGATTCTGGAACCCTGGGTCCTGTTAACATGACATGGGTGGATTCTGGAACCCTGAGGCCTTGGAACATGACATCTGTTTAGATTGTGGAATACTGTGGCCTGGGAACTTGACAGAGCCTTGGTTCTGGACCCCTGTGGACTGGGAACATGACTGAGGTTTTATTCTGGAACCCTGTGTCCTGTTAACATGACATGGGTGGATTCTGGAACCCTGTGTCCTGTTAACATGACATGGGTGGATTCTGGAACCCTGAGGCCTGGGAACATGACATCTGTTTAGATTGTGGAATACTGTGGCCTGGGAACTTGACTGAGCCTTGGTTCTGGACCCCTGTGGACTGGGAACATGACTGAGGTTTTATTCTGGAACCCTGAGGCCTGGGAACATGACATCTGTTTAGATTGTGGAATACTGTGGCCTGGGAACTTGACTGAGCCTTGGTTCTGGACCCCTGTGGACTGGGAACATGACTGAGGTTTTATTCTGGAACCCTGTGTCCTGTTAACATGACATGGGTGGATTCTGGAACCCTGTGGCCTGGGAACATGACATCTGTTTAGATTGTGGAATACTGTGGCCTGGGAACTTGACTGAGCCTTGGTTCTGGACCCCTGTGGACTGGGAACATGACTGAGGTTTTATTCTGGAACCCTGAGGCCTGGGAACATGACATGGGTGGATTCTGGAACCCTGAGGCCTGGGAACATGACATCTGTTTAGATTGTGGAATACTGTGGCCTGGGAACTTGACTGAGCCTTGGTTCTGGACCCCTGTGGACTGGGAACATGACTGAGGTTTTATTCTGGAACCCTGAGTCCTGGGAACATGACATCTGTTTAGATTGTGGAATACTGTGGCCTGGGAACTTGACTGAGCCTTGGTTCTGGACCCCTGTGGACTGGGAACATGACTGAGGTTTTATTCTGGAACCCTGTGTCCTGTTAACATGACATGGGTGGATTCTGGAACCCTGAGGCCTGGGAACATGACATCTGTTTAGATTGTGGAATACTGTGGCCTGGGAACTTGACTGAGCCTTGGTTCTGGACCCCTGTGGACTGGGAACATGACTGAGGTTTTATTCTGGAACCCTGAGGCCTGGGAACATGACATCTGTTTAGATTGTGGAATACTGTGGCCTGGGAACTTGACTGAGCCTTGGTTCTGGACCCCTGTGGACTGGGAACATGACTGAGGTTTTATTCTGGAACCCTGTGTCCTGTTAACATGACATGGGTGGATTCTGGAACCCTGGGTCCTGTTAACATGACATGGGTGGATTCTGGAACCCTGAGGCCTTGGAACATGACATCTGTTTAGATTGTGGAATACTGTGGCCTGGGAACTTGACTGAGCCTTGGTTCTGGACCCCTGTGGACTGGGAACATGACTGAGGTTTTATTCTGGAACCCTGTGTCCTGTTAACATGACATATGTGGATTCTGGAACCCTGTGTCCTGTTAACATGACATGGGTGGATTCTGGAACCCTGAGGCCTGGGAACATGACATCTGTTTAGATTGTGGAATACTGTGGCCTGGGAACTTGACTGAGCCTTGGTTCTGGACCCCTGTGGACTGGGAACATGACTGAGGTTTTATTCTGGAACCCTGAGGCCTGGGAACATGACATCTGTTTAGATTGTGGAATACTGTGGCCTGGGAACTTGACTGAGCCTTGGTTCTGGACCCCTGTGGACTGGGAACATGACTGAGGTTTTATTCTGGAACCCTGTGTCCTGTTAATATGACATGGGTGGATTCTGGAACCCTGTGGCCTGGGAACATGACATCTGTTTAGATTGTGGAATACTGTGGCCTGGGAACTTGACTGAGACTTGGTTCTGGACCCCTGTGGACTGGGAACATGACTGAGGTTTTATTCTGGAACCCTGAGGCCTGGGAACATGACATGGGTGGATTCTGGAACCCTGAGGCCTGGGAACATGACATCTGTTTAGATTGTGGAATACTGTGGCCTGGGAACTTGACTGAGCCTTGGTTCTGGACCCCTGTGGACTGGGAACATGACTGAGGTTTTATTCTGGAACCCTGAGTCCTGGGAACATGACATCTGTTTAGATTGTGGAATACTGTGGCCTGGGAACTTGACTGAGCCTTGGTTCTGGACCCCTGTGGACTGGGAACATGACTGAGGTTTTATTCTGGAACCCTGTGTCCTGTTAACATGACATGGGTGGATTCTGGAACCCTGAGGCCTGGGAACATGACATCTGTTTAGATTGTGGAATACTGTGGCCTGGGAACTTGACTGAGCCTTGGTTCTGGACCCCTGTGGACTGGGAACATGACTGAGGTTTTATTCTGGAACCCTGAGGCCTGGGAACATGACATCTGTTTAGATTGTGGAATACTGTGGCCTGGGAACTTGACTGAGCCTTGGTTCTGGACCCCTGTGGACTGGGAACATGACTGAGGTTTTATTCTGGAACCCTGTGTCCTGTTAACATGACATGGGTGGATTCTGGAACCCTGGGTCCTGTTAACATGACATGGGTGGATTCTGGAACCCTGAGGCCTTGGAACATGACATCTGTTTAGATTGTGGAATACTGTGGCCTGGGAACTTGACTGAGCCTTGGTTCTGGACCCCTGTGGACTGGGAACATGACTGAGGTTTTATTCTGGAACCCTGTGTCCTGTTAACATGACATGGGTGGATTCTGGAACCCTGTGTCCTGTTAACATGACATGGGTGGATTCTGGAACCCTGAGGCCTGGGAACATGACATCTGTTTAGATTGTGGAATACTGTGGCCTGGGAACTTGACTGAGCCTTGGTTCTGGACCCCTGTGGACTGGGAACATGACTGAGGTTTTATTCTGGAACCCTGATGCCTTGGAACATGACATCTGTTTAGATTGTGGAATACTGTGGCCTGGGAACTTGACTGAGCCTTGGTTCTGGACCCCTGTGGACTGGGAACATGACTGAGGTTTTATTCTGGAACCCTGTGTCCTGTTAACATGACATGGGTGAATTCTGGAACCCTGGGTCCTGTTAACATGACATGGGTGGATTCTGGAACCCTGAGGCCTGGGAACATGACATCTGTTTAGATTGTGGAATACTGTGGCCTGGGAACTTGACTGAGTCTTGGTTCTGGACCCCTGTGGACTGGGAACATGACTGAGGTTTTATTCTGGAACCCCTGTGTCCTGTTAACATGACATGGGTGGATTCTGGAACCCTGAGGCCTGGGAACATGACATCTGTTTAGATTGTGGAATACTGTGGCCTGGGAACTTGACTGAGCCTTGGTTCTGGACCCCTGTGGACTGGGAACATGACTGAGGTTCTATTCTGGAACCCTGAGGCCTGGGAACATGACATCTGTTTAGATTGTGGAATACTGTGGCCTGGGAACTTGACTGAGCCTTGGTTCTGGACCCCTGTGGACTGGGAACATGACTGAGGTTTTATTCTGGAACCCTGTGTCCTGTTAACATGACATGGGTGGATTCTGGAACCCTGAGGCCTGGGAACATGACATCTGTTTAGATTGTGGAATACTGTGGCCTGGGAACTTGACTGAGCCTTGGTTCTGGACCCCTGTGGACTGGGAACATGACTGAGGTTTTATTCTGGAACCCTGTGTCCTGTTAACATGACATGGGTGGATTCTGGAACCCTGGGTCCTGTTAACATGACATGGGTGGATTCTGGAACCCTGAGGCCTTGGAACATGACATCTGTTTAGATTGTGGAATACTGTGGCCTGGGAACTTGACTGAGCCTTGGTTCTGGACCCCTGTGGACTGGGAATATGACTGAGGTTTTATTCTGGAGCCGTGTAGCCTGGGAACATAACTGAGGATTGATTCTGGACCCCTGTGGACTGGGAACATGACTGAGGATTGATTCTGGAACCCTGTGTCCTGTTAACATGACATGGGTGGATTCTGGAACCCTGTGGCCTGGGAACTTGACATCTGTTTAGATTGTGGAATACTGTGGCCTGGGAACTTGACTGAGCCTTGGTTCTCGACCCCTGTGGACTGGGAACATGACTGAGGTTTTATTCTGGAACCCTGAGGCCTGGGAACATGACATCTGTTTAGATTGTGGAATACTGTGGCCTGGGAACTTGACTGAGCCTTGGTTCTGGACCCCTGTGGACTGGGAACATGACTGAGGTTTTATTCTGGAACCCTGTGTCCTGTTAACATGACATGGGTGGATTCTGGAACCCTGAGGCCTGGGAACATGACATCTGTTTAGATTGTGGAATACTGTGGCCTGGGAACTTGACTGAGCCTTGGTTCTGGACCCCTGTGGACTGGGAACATGACTGAGGTTTTATTCTGGAACCCTGTGTCCTGTTAACATGACATGGGTGGATTCTGGAACCCTGGGTCCTGTTAACATGACATGGGTGGATTCTGGAACCCTGTGGCCTGGGAACATGACATCTGTTTAGATTGTGGAATACTGTGGCCTGGGAACTTGACTGAGCCTTGGTTCTGGACCCCTGTGGACTGGGAACATGACTGAGGTTTTATTCTGGAACCCTGAGGCCTGGGAACATGACATCTGTTTAGATTGTGGAATACTGTGGCCTGGGAACTTGACTGAGCCTTGGTTCTGGACCCCTGTGGACTGGGAACATGACTGAGGTTTTATTCTGGAACCCTGAGGCCTGGGAACATGACATGGGTGGATTCTGGAACCCTGGGTCCTGTTAACATGACATGGGTGGATTCTGGAACCCTGAGGCCTTGGAACATGACATCTGTTTAGATTGTGGAATACTGTGGCCTGGGAACTTGACTGAGCCTTGGTTCTGGACCCCTGTGGACTGGGAACATGACTGAGGTTTTATTCTGGAACCCTGAGGCCTGGGAACATGACATCTGTTTAGATTGTGGAATACTGTGGCCTGGGAACTTGACTGAGCCTTGGTTCTGGACCCCTGTGGACTGGGAATATGACTGAGGTTTTATTCTGGAGCCGTGTAGCCTGGGAACATAACTGAGGATTGATTCTGGACCCCTGTGGACTGGGAACATGACTGAGGTTTTATTCTGGAACCCTGTGTCCTGTTAACATGACATGGGTGGATTCTGGAACCCTGTGGCCTGGGAACATGACATCTGTTTAGATTGTGGAATACTGTGGCCTGGGAACTTGACTGAGCCTTGGTTCTGGACCCCTGTGGACTGGGAACATGACTGAGGTTTTATTCTGGAACCCTGTGTCCTGTTAACATGACATGGGTGGATTCTGGAACCCTGAGGCCTGGGAACATGACATCTGTTTAGATTGTGGAATACTGTGGCCTGGGAACTTGACTGAGCCTTGGTTCTGGACCCCTGTGGACTGGGAACATGACTGAGGTTTTATTCTGGAACCCTGAGGCCTGGGAACATGACATCTGTTTAGATTGTGGAATACTGTGGCCTGGGAACTTGACTGAGCCTTGGTTCTGGACCCCTGTGGACTGGGAATATGACTGAGGTTTTATTCTGGAGCCGTGTAGCCTGGGAACATAACTGAGGATTGATTCTGGACCCCTGTGGACTGGGAACATGACTGAGGATTGATTCTGGAACCCTGGGTCCTGTTAACATGACATGGGTGGATTCTGGAACCCTGAGGCCTGGGAACATGACATCTGTTTAGATTGTGGAATACTGTGGCCTGGGAACTTGACTGAGCCTTGGTTCTGGAACCCTGTGTCCTGTTAACATGACATGGGTGGATTCTGGACCCCTGAGGCCTTGGAACATGACATCTGTTTAGATTGTGGAATACTGTGGACTGGGAACATAACTGAGGATTGATTCTGGAACCCTGGGTCCTGTTAACATGACATGGGTGGATTCTGGAACCCTGAGGCCTGGGAACATGACATCTGTTTAGATTGTGGAATACTGTGGCCTGGGAACTTGACTGAGCCTTGGTTCTGGATCCCTGTGGACTGGGAACATGACTGAGGTTTTATTCTGGAACCCTGTGTCCTGTTAACATGACATGGGTGGATTCTGGAACCCTGTGGCCTGGGAACATGACATCTGTTTAGATTGTGGAATACTGTGGCCTGGGAACTTGACTGAGCCTTGGTTCTGGACACCTGTGGACTGGGAATATGACTGAGGTTTTATTCTGGAGCCGTGTAGCCTGGGAACACAACTGAGGATTGATTCTGGACCCCTGTGGACTGGGAACATGACTGAGGTTTTATTCTGGAACCCTGAGGCCTGGGAACATGACATCTGTTTAGATTGTGGAATACTGTGGCCTGGGAACTTGACTGAGCCTTGGTTCTGGACCCCTGTGGACTGGGAATATGACTGAGGTTTTATTCTGGAGCCGTGTAGCCTGGGAACATAACTGAGGATTGATTCTGGACCCCTGTGGACTGGGAACATGACTGAGGTTTTATTCTGGAACCCTGAGGCCTGGGAACATGACATGGGTGGATTCTGGACCCCTGAGGCCTTGGAACATGACATCTGTTTAGATTGTGGAATACTGTGGACTGGGAACATAACTGAGGATTGATTCTGGAACCCTGGGTCCTGTTAACATGACATGGGTGGATTCTGGAACCCTGAGGCCTGGGAATATGACATCTGTTTAGATTGTGGAATACTGTGGCCTGGGAACTTGACTGAGCCTTGGTTCTGGACCCCTGTGGACTGGGAACATGACTGAGGTTTTATTCTGGAACCCTGAGGCCTGGGAACATGACATCTGTTTAGATTGTGGAATACTGTGGCCTGGGAACTTGACTGAGCCTTGGTTCTGGACCCCTGTGGACTGGGAATATGACTGAGGTTTTATTCTGGAGCCGTGTAGCCTGGGAACATAACTGAGGATTGATTCTGGACCCCTGTGGACTGGGAACATGACTGAGGTTTTATTCTGGAACCCTGAGGCCTGGGAACATGACATCTGTTTAGATTGTGGAATACTGTGGCCTGGGAACTTGACTGAGCCTTGGTTCTGGACCCCTGTGGACTGGGAACATGACTGAGGTTTTATTCTGGAACCCTGTGTCCTGTTAACATGACATGGGTGGATTCTGGAACCCTGAGGCCTGGGAACATGACATCTGTTTAGATTGTGGAATACTGTGGCCTGGGAACTTGACTGAGCCTTGGTTTTGGACCCCTGTGGACTGGGAACATGACTGAGGTTTTATTCTGGAACCCTGTGTCCTGTTAACATGACATGGGTGGAGTCTGGAACCCTGGGTCCTGTTAACATGACATGGGTGGATTCTGGAACCCTGAGGCCTTGGAACATGACATCTGTTTAGATTGTGGAATACTGTGGCCTGGGAACTTGACTGAGCCTTGGTTCTGGACCCCTGTGGACTGGGAATATGACTGAGGTTTTATTCTGGAGCCGTGTAGCCTGGGAACATAACTGAGGATTGATTCTGGACCCCTGTGGACTGGGAACATGACTGAGGTTTTATTCTGGAACCCTGTGTCCTGTTAACATGACATGGGTGGATTCTGGAACCCTGTGGCCTGGGAACATGACATCTGTTTAGATTGTGGAGTACTGTGGCCTGGGAACTTGACTGAGCCTTGGTTCTGGACCCCTGTGGACTGGGAACATGACTGAGGTTTTATTCTGGAACCCTGTGTCCTGTTAACATGACATGGGTGGATTCTGGAACCCTGAGGCCTGGGAACATGACATCTGTTTAGATTGTGGAATACTGTGGCCTGGGAAATTGACTGAGCCTTGGTTCTGGACCCCTGTGGACTGGGAACATGACTGAGGTTTTATTCTGGAACCCTGTGTCCTGTTAACATGACATGGGTGGATTCTGGAACCCTGGGTCCTGTTAACATGACATGGGTGGATTCTGGAACCCTGAGGCCTGGGAAGATGACATCTGTTTAGATTGTGGAATACTGTGGCCTGGGAACTTGACTGAGCCTTGGTTCTGGACCCCTGTGGACTGGGAACATGACTGAGGTTTTATTCTGGAACCCTGAGGCCTGGGAACATGACATCTGTTTAGATTGTGGAATACTGTGGCCTGGGAACTTGACTGAGCCTTGATTCTGGACCCCTGTGGACTGGGAATATGAGTGAGGTTTTATTCTGGAGCCGTGTAGCCTGGGAACATAACTGAGGATTGATTCTGGACCCCTGTGGACTGGGAACATGACTGAGGTTTTATTCTGGAACCCTGTGTCCTGTTAACATGACATGGGTGGATTCTGGAACCCTGGGTCCTGTTAACATGACATGGGTGGATTCTGGAACCCTGAGGCCTGGGAAGATGACATCTGTTTAGATTGTGGAATACTGTGGCCTGGGAACTTGACTGAGCCTCGGTTCTGGACCCCTGTGGACTGGGAATATGACTGAGGTTTTATTCTGGAGCCGTGTAGCCTGGGAACATAACTGAGGATTGATTCTGGACCCCTGAGGACTGGGAAAATGACTGAGGTTTTATTCTGGAACCCTGTGTCCTGTTAACATGACATGGGTGGATTCTGGAACCCTGTGTCCTGTTAACATGACATGGGTGGATTCTGGAACCCTGTGGCCTGGGAACATGACATCTGTTTAGATTGTGGAATACTGTGGCCTGGGAACTTGACTGAGCCTTGGTTCTGGACCCCTGTGGACTGGGAACATGACTGAGGTTTTATTCTGGAACCCTGAGGCCTGGGAACATGACATCTGTTTAGATTGTGGAATACTGTGGCCTGGGAACTTGACTGAGCCTTGGTTCTGGACCCCTGTGGACTGGGAACATGACTGAGGTTTTATTCTGGAACCCTGAGGCCTGGGAACATGACATGGGTGGATTCTGGAACCCTGGGTCCTGTTAACATGACATGGGTGGATTCTGGAACCCTGAGGCCTTGGAACATGACATCTGTTTAGATTGTGGAATACTGTGGCCTGGGAACTTGACTGAGCCTTGGTTCTGGACCCCTGTGGACTGGGAACATGACTGAGGTTTTATTCTGGAACCCTGAGGCCTGGGAACATGACATCTGTTTAGATTGTGGAATACTGTGGCCTGGGAACTTGACTGAGCCTTGGTTCTGGACCCCTGTGGACTGGGAATATGACTGAGGTTTTATTCTGGAGCCGTGTAGCCTGGGAACATAACTGAGGATTGATTCTGGACCCCTGTGGACTGGGAACATGACTGAGGTTTTATTCTGGAACCCTGTGTCCTGTTAACATGACATGGGTGGATTCTGGAACCCTGTGGCCTGGGAACATGACATCTGTTTAGATTGTGGAATACTGTGGCCTGGGAACTTGACTGAGCCTTGGTTCTGGACCCCTGTGGACTGGGAACATGACTGAGGTTTTATTCTGGAACCCTGTGTCCTGTTAACATGACATGGGTGGATTCTGGAACCCTGAGGCCTGGGAACATGACATCTGTTTAGATTGTGGAATACTGTGGCCTGGGAACTTGACTGAGCCTTGGTTCTGGACCCCTGTGGACTGGGAACATGACTGAGGTTTTATTCTGGAACCCTGAGGCCTGGGAACATGACATCTGTTTAGATTGTGGAATACTGTGGCCTGGGAACTTGACTGAGCCTTGGTTCTGGACCCCTGTGGACTGGGAATATGACTGAGGTTTTATTCTGGAGCCGTGTAGCCTGGGAACATAACTGAGGATTGATTCTGGACCCCTGTGGACTGGGAACATGACTGAGGATTGATTCTGGAACCCTGGGTCCTGTTAACATGACATGGGTGGATTCTGGAACCCTGAGGCCTGGGAACATGACATCTGTTTAGATTGTGGAATACTGTGGCCTGGGAACTTGACTGAGCCTTGGTTCTGGAACCCTGTGTCCTGTTAACATGACATGGGTGGATTCTGGACCCCTGAGGCCTTGGAACATGACATCTGTTTAGATTGTGGAATACTGTGGACTGGGAACATAACTGAGGATTGATTCTGGAACCCTGGGTCCTGTTAACATGACATGGGTGGATTCTGGAACCCTGAGGCCTGGGAACATGACATCTGTTTAGATTGTGGAATACTGTGGCCTGGGAACTTGACTGAGCCTTGGTTCTGGACCCCTGTGGACTGGGAACATGACTGAGGTTTTATTCTGGAACCCTGTGTCCTGTTAACATGACATGGGTGGATTCTGGAACCCTGTGGCCTGGGAACATGACATCTGTTTAGATTGTGGAATACTGTGGCCTGGGAACTTGACTGAGCCTTGGTTCTGGACACCTGTGGACTGGGAATATGACTGAGGTTTTATTCTGGAGCCGTGTAGCCTGGGAACACAACTGAGGATTGATTCTGGACCCCTGTGGACTGGGAACATGACTGAGGTTTTATTCTGGAACCCTGAGGCCTGGGAACATGACATCTGTTTAGATTGTGGAATACTGTGGCCTGGGAACTTGACTGAGCCTTGGTTCTGGACCCCTGTGGACTGGGAATATGACTGAGGTTTTATTCTGGAGCCGTGTAGCCTGGGAACATAACTGAGGATTGATTCTGGACCCCTGTGGACTGGGAACATGACTGAGGTTTTATTCTGGAACCCTGAGGCCTGGGAACATGACATGGGTGGATTCTGGACCCCTGAGGCCTTGGAACATGACATCTGTTTAGATTGTGGAATACTGTGGACTGGGAACATAACTGAGGATTGATTCTGGAACCCTGGGTCCTGTTAACATGACATGGGTGGATTCTGGAACCCTGAGGCCTGGGAACATGATATCTGTTTAGATTGTGGAATACTGTGACCTGGGAACTTGACTGAGCCTTGGTTCTGGACCCCTGTGGACTGGGAACATGACTGAGGTTTTATTCTGGAACCCTGAGGCCTGGGAACATGACATCTGTTTAGATTGTGGAATACTGTGGCCTGGGAACTTGACTGAGCCTTGGTTCTGGACCCCTGTGGACTGGGAATATGACTGAGGTTTTATTCTGGAGCCGTGTAGCCTGGGAACATAACTGAGGATTGATTCTGGACCCCTGTGGACTGGGAACATGACTGAGGTTTTATTCTGGAACCCTGAGGCCTGGGAACATGACATCTGTTTAGATTGTGGAATACTGTGGCCTGGGAACTTGACTGAGCCTTGGTTCTGGACCCCTGTGGACTGGGAACATGACTGAGGTTTTATTCTGGAACCCTGTGTCCTGTTAACATGACATGGGTGGATTCTGGAACCCTGAGGCCTGGGAACATGACATCTGTTTAGATTGTGGAATACTGTGGCCTGGGAACTTGACTGAGCCTTGGTTCTGGACCCCTGTGGACTGGGAACATGACTGAGGTTTTATTCTGGAACCCTGTGTCCTGTTAACATGACATGGGTGGAGTCTGGAACCCTGGGTCCTGTTAACATGACATGGGTGGATTCTGGAACCCTGAGGCCTTGGAACATGACATCTGTTTAGATTGTGGAATACTGTGGCCTGGGAACTTGACTGAGCCTTGGTTCTGGACCCCTGTGGACTGGGAATATGACTGAGGTTTTATTCTGGAGCCGTGTAGCCTGGGAACATAACTGAGGATTGATTCTGGACCCCTGTGGACTGGGAACATGACTGAGGTTTTATTCTGGAACCCTGTGTCCTGTTAACATGACATGGGTGGATTCTGGAACCCTGTGGCCTGGGAACATGACATCTGTTTAGATTGTGGAATACTGTGGCCTGGGAACTTGACTGAGCCTTGGTTCTGGACCCCTGTGGACTGGGAACATGACTGAGGTTTTATTCTGGAACCCTGTGTCCTGTTAACATGACATGGGTGGATTCTGGAACCCTGAGGCCTGGGAACATGACATCTGTTTAGATTGTGGAATACTGTGGCCTGGGAACTTGACTGAGCCTTGGTTCTGGACCCCTGTGGACTGGGAACATGACTGAGGTTTTATTCTGGAACCCTGTGTCCTGTTAACATGACATGGGTGGATTCTGGAACCCTGGGTCCTGTTAACATGACATGGGTGGATTCTGGAACCCTGAGGCCTGGGAAGATGGCATCTGTTTAGATTGTGGAATACTGTGGCCTGGGAACTTGACTGAGCCTTGGTTCTGGACCCCTGTGGACTGGGAACATGACTGAGGTTTTATTCTGGAACCCTGAGGCCTGGGAACATGACATCTGTTTAGATTGTGGAATACTGTGGCCTGGGAACTTGACTGAGCCTTGGTTCTGGACCCCTGTGGACTGGGAATATGACTGAGGTTTTATTCTGGAGCCGTGTAGCCTGGGAACATAACTGAGGATTGATTCTGGACCCCTGTGGACTGGGAACATGACTGAGGTTTTATTCTGGAACCCTGTGTCCTGTTAACATGACATGGGTGGATTCTGGAACCCTGGGTCCTGTTAACATGACATGGGTGGATTCTGGAACCCTGAGGCCTGGGAAGATGACATCTGTTTAGATTGTGGAATACTGTGGCCTGGGAACTTGACTGAGCCTTGGTTCTGGACCCCTGTGGACTGGGAACATGACTGAGGTTTTATTCTGGAACCCTGTGGACTGGGAACATGACTGAGGTTTTATTCTGGAACCCTGAGGCCTGGGAACATGACATCTGTTTAGATTGTGGAATACTGTGGCCTGGGAACTTGACTGAGCCTTGGTTCTGGACCCCTGTGGACTGGGAATATGACTGAGGTTTTATTCTGGAGCCGTGTAGCCTGGGAACATAACTGAGGATTGATTCTGGAACCCTGGGTCCTGTTAACATGACATGGGTGGATTCTGGAACCCTGAGGCCTTGGAACATGACATCTGTTTAGATTGTGGAATACTGTGGCCAGGGAACTTGACTGAGCCTTGGTTCTGGACCCCTGTGGACTGGGAACATGACTGAGGTTTTATTCTGGAACCCTGTGGACTGGGAACATGACTGAGGTTTTATTCTGGAACCCTGAGGCCTGGGAACATGACATCTGTTTAGATTGTGGAATACTGCGGCCTGGGAACTTGACTGAGCCTTGGTTCTGGACCCCTGTGGACTGGGAACATGACTGAGATTTTATTCTGGAACCCTGAGGCCTGGGAACAAGACATCTGTTTAGATTGTGGAATACTGTGGCCTGGGAACTTGACTGAGCCTTGGTTCTGGACCCCTGTGGACTGGGAACATGACTGAGGTTTTATTCTGGAACCCTGTGTCCTGTTAACATGACATGGGTGGATTCTGGAACCCTGGGTCCTGTTAACATGACATGGGTGGATTCTGGAACCCTGTGGCCTGGGAACATGACATCTGTTTAGATTGTGGAATACTGTGGCCTGGGAACTTGACTGAGCCTTGGTTCTGTACCCCTGTGGACTGGGAACATGACTGAGGTTTTATTCTGGAACCCTGAGGCCTGGGAACATGACATCTGTTTAGATTGTGGAATACTGTGGCCTGGGAACTTGACTGAGCCTTGGTTCTGGACCCCTGTGGACTGGGAATATGACTGAGGTTTTATTCTGGAGCCGTGTAGCCTGGGAACATAACTGAGGATTGATTCTGGACCCCTGTGGACTGGGAACATGACTGAGGATTGATTCTGGAACCCTGGGTCCTGTTAACATGACATGGGTGGATTCTGGAACCCTGAGGCCTGGGAACATGACATCTGTTTAGATTGTGGAATACTGTGGCCTGGGAACTTGACTGAGCCTTGGTTCTGGAACCCTGTGTCCTGTTAACATGACATGGGTGGATTCTGGAACCCTGGGTCCTGTTAACATGACTTGGGTGGATTCTGGAACCCTGTGGCCTGGGAACATGACATCTGTTTAGATTGTGGAATACTGTGGCCTGGGAACTTGACTGAGCCTTGATTCTGGACCCCTGTGGACTGGGAACATGACTGAGGTTTTATTCTGGAACCCTGTGTCCTGTTAACATGACATGGGTGGATTCTGGAACCCTGGGTCCTGTTAACATGACATGGGTGGATTCTGGAACCCTGTGGCCTGGGAACATGACATCTGTTTAGATTGTGGAATACTGTGGCCTGGGAACTTGACTGAGCCTTGGTTCTGGACCCCTGTGGACTGGGAACATGACTGAGGTTTTATTCTGGAACCCTGAGGCCTGGGAACATGACATCTGTTTAGATTGTGGAATACTGTGGCCTGGGAACTTTACTGAGCCTTGGTTCTGGACCCCTGTGGACTGGGAATATGACTGAGGTTTTATTCTGGAGCCGTGTAGCCTGGGAACATAACTGAGGATTGATTCTGGACCCCTGTGGACTGGGAACATGACTGAGGATTGATTCTGGAACCCTGGGTCCTGTTAACATGACATGGGTGGATTCTGGACCCCTGAGGCCTTGGAACATGACATCTGTTTAGATTGTGGAATACTGTGGACTGGGAACATAACTGAGGATTGATTCTGGAACCCTGGGTCCTGTTAACATGACATGGGTGGATTCTGGAACCCTGAGGCCTGGGAACATGACATCTGTTTAGATTGTGGAATACTGTGGCCTGGGAACTTGACTGAGCCTTGGTTCTGGACCCCTGTGGACTGGGAACATGACTGAGGTTTTATTCTGGAACCCTGTGTCCTGTTAACATGACATGGGTGGATTCTGGAACCCTGTGGCCTGGGAACATGACATCTGTTTAGATTGTGGAATACTGTGGCCTGGGAACTTGACTGAGCCTTGGTTCTGGACCCCTGTGGACTGGGAACATGACTGAGGTTTTATTCTGGAACCCTGTGTCCTGTTAACATGACATGGGTGGATTCTGGAACCCTGAGGCCTGGGAACATGACATCTGTTTAGATTGTGGAATACTGTGGCCTGGGAACTTGACTGAGCCTTGGTTCTGGACCCCTGTGGACTGGGAACATGACTGAGGTTTTATTCTGGAACCCTGTGTCCTGTTAACATGACATGGGTGGATTCTGGAACCCTGAGGCCTGGGAAGATGACATCTGTTTAGATTGTGGAATACTGTGGCCTGGGAACTTGACTGAGCCTTGGTTCTGGACCCCTGTGGACTGGGAACATGACTGAGGTTTTATTCTGGAACCCTGAGGCCTGGGAACATGACATCTGTTTAGATTGTGGAATACTGTGGCCTGGGAACTTGACTGAGCCTTGGTTCTGGACCCCTGTGGACTGGGAATATGACTGAGGTTTTATTCTGGAGCCGTGTAGCCTGGGAACATAACTGAGGATTGATTCTGGACCCCTGTGGACTGGGAACATGACTGAGGTTTTATTCTGGAACCCTGAGGCCTGGGAACATGACATGGGTGGATTCTGGAACCCTGGGTCCTGTTAACATGACATGGGTGGATTCTGGAACCCTGAGGCCTTGGAACATGACATCTGTTTAGATTGTGGAATACTGTGGCCTGGGAACTTGACTGAGCCTTGGTTCTGGACCCCTGTGGACTGGGAACATGACTGAGGTTTTATTCTGGAACCCTGAGGCCTGGGAACATGACATCTGTTTAGATTGTGGAATACTGTGGCCTGGGAATTTGACTGAGCCTTGGTTCTGGACCCCTGTGGACTGGGAATATGACTGAGGTTTTATTCTGGAGCCGTGTAGCCTGGGAACATAACTGAGGATTGATTCTGGACCCCTGTGGACTGGGAACATGACTGAGGTTTTATTCTGGAACCCTGTGTCCTGTTAACATGACATGGGTGGATTCTGGAACCCTGGGTCCTGTTAACATGACATGGGTGGATTCTGGAACCCTGAGGCCTTGGAACATGACATCTGTTTAGATTGTGGAATACTGTGGCCTGGGAACTTGACTGAGCCTTGGTTCTGGACCCCTGTGGACTGGGAATATGACTGAGGTTTTATTCTGGAGCCGTGTAGCCTGGGAACATAACTGAGGATTGATTCTGGACCCCTGTGGACTGGGAACATGACTGAGGTTTTATTCTGGAACCCTGTGTCCTGTTAACATGACATGGGTGGATTCTGGAACCCTGTTGCCTGGGAACATGACATCTGTTTAGATTGTGGAATACTGTGGCCTGGGAACTTGACTGAGCCTTGGTTCTGGACCCCTGTGGACTGGGAACATGACTGAGGTTTTATTCTGGAACCCTGTGTCCTGTGAACATGACATGGGTGGATTCTGGAACCCTGAGGCCTGGGAACATGACATCTGTTTAGATTGTGGAATACTGTGGCCTGGGAACTTGACTGAGCCTTGGTTCTGGACCCCTGTGGACTGGGAACATGACTGAGGTTTTATTCTGGAACCCTGTGTCCTGTTAACATGACATGGGTGGATTCTGGAACCCTGAGGCCTGGGAACATGACATCTGTTTAGATTGTGGAATACTGTGGCCTGGGAACTTGACTGAGCCTTGGTTCTGGACCCCTGTGGACTGGGAACATGACTGAGGTTTTATTCTGGAACCCTGTGTCCTGTTAACATGACATGGGTGGATTCTGGAACCCTGGGTCCTGTTAACATGACATGGGTGGATTCTGGAACCCTGAGGCCTTGGAACATGACATCTGTTTAGATTGTGGAATACTGTGGCCTGGGAACTTGACTGAGCCTTGGTTCTGGACCCCTGTGGACTGGGAATATGACTGAGGTTTTATTCTGGAGCCGTGTAGCCTGGGAACATAACTGAGGATTGATTCTGGACCCCTGTGGACTGGGAACATGACTGAGGTTTTATTCTGGAACCCTGAGGCCTGGGAACATGACATGGGTGGATTCTGGAACCCTGGGTCCTGTTAACATGACATGGGTGGATTCTGGAACCCTGAGGCCTTGGAACATGACATCTGTTTAGATTGTGGAATACTGTGGCCTGGGAACTTGACTGAGCCTTGGTTCTGGACCCCTGTGGACTGGGAACATGACTGAGGTTTTATTCTGGAACCCTGAGGCCTGGGAACATGACATCTGTTTAGATTGTGGAATACTGTGGCCTGGGAACTTGACTGAGCCTTGGTTCTGGACCCCTGTGGACTGGGAATATGACTGAGGTTTTATTCTGGAGCCGTGTAGCCTGGGAACATAACTGAGGATTGATTCTGGACCCCTGTGGACTGGGAACATGACTGAGGTTTTATTCTGGAACCCTGTGTCCTGTTAACATGACATGGGTGGATTCTGGAACCCTGGGTCCTGTTAACATGACATGGGTGGATTCTGGAACCCTGAGGCCTTGGAACATGACATCTGTTTAGATTGTGGAATACTGTGGCCTGGGAACTTGACTGAGCCTTGGTTCTGGACCCCTGTGGACTGGGAATATGACTGAGGTTTTATTCTGGAGCCGTGTAGCCTGGGAACATAACTGAGGATTGATTCTGGACCCCTGTGGACTGGGAACATGACTGAGGTTTTATTCTGGAACCCTGTGTCCTGTTAACATGACATGGGTGGATTCAGGAACCCTGTGGCCTGGGAACATGACATCTGTTTAGATTGTGGAATACTGTGGCCTGGGAACTTGACTGAGCCTTGGTTCTGGACCCCTGTGGACTGGGAACATGACTGAGGTTTTATTCTGGAACCCTGTGTCCTGTTAACATGACATGGGTGGATTCTGGAACCCTGAGGCCTTGGAACATGACATCTGTTTAGATTGTGGAATACTGTGGCCTGGGAACTTGACTGAGCCTTGGTTCTGGACCCCTGTGGACTGGGAATATGACTGAGGTTTTATTCTGGAGCCGTGTAGCCTGGGAACATAACTGAGGATTGATTCTGGACCCCTGTGGACTGGGAACATGACTGAGGTTTTATTCTGGAACCCTGTGTCCTGTTAACATGACATGGGTGGATTCTGGAACCCTGTGGCCTGGGAACATGACATCTGTTTAGATTGTGGAATACTGTGGCCTGGGAACTTGACTGAGCCTTGGTTCTGGACCCCTGTGGACTGGGAACATGACTGAGGTTTTATTCTGGAACCCTGTGTCCTGTGAACATGACATGGGTGGATTCTGGAACCCTGAGGCCTGGGAACATGACATCTGTTTAGATTGTGGAATACTGTGGCCTGGGAACTTGACTGAGCCTTGGTTCTGGACCCCTGTGGACTGGGAATATGACTGAGGTTTTATTCTGGAGCCGTGTAGCCTGGGAACATAACTGAGGATTGATTCTGGACCCCTGTGGACTGGGAACATGACTGAGGATTGATTCTGGAACCCTGGGTCCTGTTAACATGACATGGGTGGATTCTGGACCCCTGAGGCCTTGGAACATGACATCTGTTTAGATTGTGGAATACTGTGGACTGGGAACATAACTGAGGATTGATTCTGGAACCCTGGGTCCTGTTAACATGACATGGGTGGATTCTGGAACCCTGAGGCCTGGGAACATGACATCTGTTTAGATTGTGGAATACTGTGGCCTGGGAACTTGACTGAGCCTTGGTTCTGGACCCCTGTGGACTGGGAACATGACTGAGGTTTTATTCTGGAACCCTGTGTCCTGTTAACATGACATGGGTGGATTCTGGAACCCTGTGGCCTGGGAACATGACATCTGTTTAGATTGTGGAATACTGTGGCCTGGGAACTTGACTGAGCCTTGGTTCTGGACCCCTGTGGACTGGGAACATGACTGAGGTTTTATTCTGGAACCCTGTGTCCTGTTAACATGACATGGGTGGATTCTGGAACCCTGAGGCCTGGGAACATGACATCTGTTTAGATTGTGGAATACTGTGGCCTGGGAACTTGACTGAGCCTTGGTTCTGGACCCCTGTGGACTGGGAACATGACTGAGGTTTTATTCTGGAACCCTGTGTCCTGTTAACATGACATGGGTGGATTCTGGAACCCTGAGGCCTGGGAAGATGACATCTGTTTAGATTGTGGAATACTGTGGCCTGGGAACTTGACTGAGCCTTGGTTCTGGACCCCTGTGGACTGGGAACATGACTGAGGTTTTATTCTGGAACCCTGAGGCCTGGGAACATGACATCTGTTTAGATTGTGGAATACTGTGGCCTGGGAACTTGACTGAGCCTTGGTTCTATACCCCTGTGGACTGGGAATATGACTGAGGTTTTATTCTGGAGCCGTGTAGCCTGGGAACATAACTGAGGATTGATTCTGGACCCCTGTGGACTGGGAACATGACTGAGGTTTTATTCTGGAACCCTGAGGCCTGGGAACATGACATGGGTGGATTCTGGAACCCTGGGTCCTGTTAACATGACATGGGTGGATTCTGGAACCCTGAGGCCTTGGAACATGACATCTGTTTAGATTGTGGAATACTGTGGCCTGGGAACTTGACTGAGCCTTGGTTCTGGACCCCTGTGGACTGGGAACATGACTGAGGTTTTATTCTGGAACCCTGAGGCCTGGGAACATGACATCTGTTTAGATTGTGGAATACTGTGGCCTGGGAATTTGACTGAGCCTTGGTTCTGGACCCCTGTGGACTGGGAATATGACTGAGGTTTTATTCTGGAGCCGTGTAGCCTGGGAACATAACTGAGGATTGATTCTGGACCCCTGTGGACTGGGAACATGACTGAGGTTTTATTCTGGAACCCTGTGTCCTGTTAACATGACATGGGTGGATTCTGGAACCCTGGGTCCTGTTAACATGACATGGGTGGATTCTGGAACCCTGAGGCCTTGGAACATGACATCTGTTTAGATTGTGGAATACTGTGGCCTGGGAACTTGACTGAGCCTTGGTTCTGGACCCCTGTGGACTGGGAATATGACTGAGGTTTTATTCTGGAGCCGTGTAGCCTGGGAACATAACTGAGGATTGATTCTGGACCCCTGTGGACTGGGAACATGACTGAGGTTTTATTCTGGAACCCTGTGTCCTGTTAACATGACATGGGTGGATTCAGGAACCCTGTGGCCTGGGAACATGACATCTGTTTAGATTGTGGAATACTGTGGCCTGGGAACTTGACTGAGCCTTGGTTCTGGACCCCTGTGGACTGGGAACATGACTGAGGTTTTATTCTGGAACCCTGTGTCCTGTGAACATGACATGGGTGGATTCTGGAACCCTGAGGCCTGGGAACATGACATCTGTTTAGATTGTGGAATACTGTGGCCTGGGAACTTGACTGAGCCTTGGTTCTGGACCCCTGTGGACTGGGAACATGACTGAGGTTTTATTCTGGAACCCTGTGCCCTGTTAACATGACATGGGTGGATTCTGGAACCCTGAGGCCTGGGAACATGACATCTGTTTAGATTGTGGAATACTGTGGCCTGGGAACTTGACTGAGCCTTGGTTCTGGACCCCTGTGGACTGGGAACATGACTGAGGTTTTATTCTGGAACCCTGTGTCCTGTTAACATGACATGGGTGGATTCTGGAACCCTGGGTCCTGTTAACATGACATGGGTGGATTCTGGAACCCTGAGGCCTTGGAACATGACATCTGTTTAGATTGTGGAATACTGTGGCCTGGGAACTTGACTGAGCCTTGGTTCTGGACCCCTGTGGACTGGGAATATGACTGAGGTTTTATTCTGGAGCCGTGTAGCCTGGGAACATAACTGAGGATTGATTCTGGACCCCTGTGGACTGGGAACATGACTGAGGTTTTATTCTGGAACCCTGAGGCCTGGGAACATGACATGGGTGGATTCTGGAACCCTGGGTCCTGTTAACATGACATGGGTGGATTCTGGAACCCTGAGGCCTTGGAACATGACATCTGTTTAGATTGTGGAATACTGTGGCCTGGGAACTTGACTGAGCCTTGGTTCTGGACCCCTGTGGACTGGGAACATGACTGAGGTTTTATTCTGGAACCCTGAGGCCTGGGAACATGACATCTGTTTAGATTGTGGAATACTGTGGCCTGGGAACTTGACTGAGCCTTGGTTCTGGACCCCTGTGGACTGGGAATATGACTGAGGTTTTATTCTGGAGCCGTGTAGCCTGGGAACATAACTGAGGATTGATTCTGGACCCCTGTGGACTGGGAACATGACTGAGGTTTTATTCTGGAACCCTGTGTCCTGTTAACATGACATGGGTGGATTCTGGAACCCTGGGTCCTGTTAACATGACATGGGTGGATTCTGGAACCCTGAGGCCTTGGAACATGACATCTGTTTAGATTGTGGAATACTGTGGCCTGGGAACTTGACTGAGCCTTGGTTCTGGACCCCTGTGGACTGGGAATATGACTGAGGTTTTATTCTGGAGCCGTGTAGCCTGGGAACATAACTGAGGATTGATTCTGGACCCCTGTGGACTGGGAACATGACTGAGGTTTTATTCTGGAACCCTGTGTCCTGTTAACATGACATGGGTGGATTCTGGAACCCTGAGGCCTTGGAACATGACATCTGTTTAGATTGTGGAATACTGTGGCCTGGGAACTTGACTGAGCCTTGGTTCTGGACCCCTGTGGACTGGGAATATGACTGAGGTTTTATTCTGGAGCCGTGTAGCCTGGGAACATAACTGAGGATTGATTCTGGACCCCTGTGGACTGGGAACATGACTGAGGTTTTATTCTGGAACCCTGTGTCCTGTTAACATGACATGGGTGGATTCTGGAAACCTGGGTCCTGTTAACATGACATGGGTGGATTCTGGAACCCTGAGGCCTTGGAACATGACATCTGTTTAGATTGTGGAATACTGTGGCCTGGGAACTTGACTGAGCCTTGGTTCTGGACCCCTGTGGACTGGGAACATGACTGAGGTTTTATTCTGGAACCCTGTGTCCTGTTAACATGACATGGGTGGATTCTGGAACCCTGAGGCCTGGGAACATGATATCTGTTTAGATTGTGGAATACTGTGGCCTGGGAACTTGACTGAGCCTTTGTTCTGGACCCCTGTGGACTGGGAACATGACTGAGGTTTTATTCTGGAACCCTGTGTCCTGTTAACATGACATGGGTGGATTCTGGAACCCTGGGTCCTGTTAACATGACATGGGTGGATTCTGGAACCCTGAGGCCTGGGAACATGACATCTGTTTAGATTGTGGAATACTGTGGCCTGGGAACTTGACTGAGCCTTGGTTCTGGACCCCTGTGGACTGGGAACATGACTGAGGTTTTATTCTGGAACCCTGAGGCCTGGGAACATGACATCTGTTTAGATTGTGGAATACTGTGGCCTGGGAACTTGACTGAGCCTTGGTTCTGGACCCCTGTGGACTGGGAATATGACTGAGGTTTTATTCTGGAGCCGTGTAGCCTGGGAACATAACTGAGGATTGATTCTGGACCCCTGTGGACTGGGAACATGACTGAGGTTTTATTCTGGAACCCTGAGGCCTGGGAACATGACATGGGTGGATTCTGGAACCCTGGGTCCTGTTAACATGACATGGGTGGATTCTGGAACCCTGAGGCCTGGGAACATGACATCTGTTTAGATTGTGGAATACTGTGGCCTGGGAACTTGACTGAGCCTTGGTTCTGGAACCCTGTGGACTGGGAACATGACTGAGGTTTTATTCTGGAACCCTGTGTCCTGTTAACATGACATGGGTGGATTCTGGAACCCTGTGGCCTGGGAACATGACATCTGTTTAGATTGTGGAATACTGTGGCCTGGGAACTTGACTGAGCCTTGGTTCTGGACCCCTGTGGACTGGGAACATGACTGAGGTTTTATTCTGGAACCCTGAGGCCTGTTAACATGACATGGGTGGATTCTGGAACCCTGGGTCCTGTTAACATGACATGGGTGGATTCTGGAACCCTGAGGCCTTGGAACATGACATCTGTTTAGATTGTGGAATACTGTGGCCTGGGAACTTGACTGAGCCTTGGTTCTGGACCCCTGTGGACTGGGAATATGACTGAGGTTTTATTCTGGAGCCGTGTAGCCTGGGAACATAACTGAGGATTGGTTCTGGACCCCTGGGGACTGGGAACATGACTGAGGTTTTATTCTGGAACCCTGTGTCCTGTTAAGATGACATGGGTGGATTCTGGAACCCTGGGTCCTGTTAACATGACATGGGTGGATTCTGGAACCCTGAGGCCTTGGAACATGACATCTGTTTAGATTGTGGAATACTGTGGCCTGGGAACTTGACTGAGCCTTGGTTCTGGACCCCTGTGGACTGGGAATATGACTGAGGTTTTATTCTGGTGCCGTGTAGCCTGGGAACATAACTGAGGATTGATTCTGGACCCCTGTGGACTGGGAACATGACTGAGGTTTTATTCTGGAACCCTGTGTCCTGTTAACATGACATGGGTGGATTCTGGAACCCTGTGGCCTGGGAACATGACATCTGTTTAGATTGTGGAATACTGTGGCCTGGGAACTTGACTGAGCCTTGGTTCTGGAAACCTGTGGACTGGGAACATGACTGAGATTTTATTCTGGAACCCTGTGTCCTGTTAACATGACATGGGTGGATTCTGGAACCCTGAGGCCTGGGAACATGACATCTGTTTAGATTGTGGAATACTGTGGCCTGGGAACTTGACTGAGCCTTGGTTCTGGACCCCTGTGGACTGGGAACATGACTGAGGTTTTATTCTGGAACCCTGTGTCCTGTTAACATGACATGGGTGGATTCTGGAACCCTGAGGCCTGGGAACATGACATCTGTTTAGATTGTGGAATACTGTGGCCTGGGAACTTGACTGAGCCTTGGTTCTGGACCCCTGTGGACTGGGAACATGACTGAGGTTTTATTCTGGAACCCTGTGTCCTGTTAACATGACATGGGTGGATTCTGGAACCCTGGGTCCTGTTAACATGACATGGGTGGATTCTGGAACCCTGAGGCCTTGGAACATGACATCTGTTTAGATTGTGGAATACTGTGGCCTGGGAACTTGACTGAGCCTTGGTTCTGGACCCCTGTGGACTGGGAACATGACTGAGGTTTTATTCTGGAACCCTGAGGCCTGGGAACATGACATCTGTTTAGATTGTGGAATACTGTGGCCTGGGAACTTGACTGAGCCTTGGTTCTGGACCCCTGTGGACTGGGAATATGACTGAGGTTTTATTCTGGAGCCGTGTAGCCTGGGAACATAACTGAGGATTGATTCTGGACCCCTGTGGACTGGGAACATGACTGAGGTTTTATTCTGGAACCCTGAGGCCTGGGAACATGACATGGGTGGATTCTGGAACCCTGGGTCCTGTTAACATGACATGGGTGGATTCTGGAACCCTGAGGCCTGGGAACATGACATCTGTTTAGATTGTGGAATACTGTGGCCTGGGAACTTGACTGAGCCTTGGTTCTGGACCCCTGTGGACTGGGAACATGACTGATGATTGATTCTGGAACCCTGTGTCCTGTTAACATGACATGGGTGGATTCTGGACCCCTGAGGCCTTGGAACATGACATCTGTTTAGATTGTGGAATACTGTGGACTGGGAACATAACTGAGGATTGATTCTGGAACCCTGGGTCCTGTTAACATGACATGGGTGGATTCTGGAATCCTGAGGCCTGGGAACATGACATCTGTTTAGATTGTGGAATACTGTGGCCTGGGAACTTGACTGAGCCTTGGTTCTGGACCCCTGGGGACTGGGAACATGACTGAGGTTTTATTCTGGAACCCTGTGTCCTGTTAAGATGACATGGGTGGATTCTGGAACCCTGGGTCCTGTTAACATGACATGGGTGGATTCTGGAACCCTGAGGCCTTGGAACATGACATCTGTTTAGATTGTGGAATACTGTGGCCTGGGAACTTGAGTGAGCCTTGGTTCTGGACCCCTGTGGACTGGGAATATGACTGAGGTTTTATTCTGGAGCCGTGTAGCCTGGGAACATAACTGAGGATTGATTCTGGACCCCTGTGGACTGGGAACATGACTGAGGTTTTATTCTGGAACCCTGTGTCCTGTTAACATGACATGGGTGGATTCTGGAACCCTGTGGCCTAGGAACATGACATCTGTTTAGATTGTGGAATACTGTGGCCTGGGAACTTGACTGAGCCTTGGTTCTGGAAACCTGTGGACTGGGAACATGATTGAGGTTTTATTCTGGAACCCTGTGTCCTGTTAACATGACATGGGTGGATTCTGGAACCCTGAGGCCTGGGAACATGACATCTGTTTAGATTGTGGAATACTGTGGCCTGGGAACTTGACTGAGCCTTGGTTCTGGACCCCTGTGGACTGGGAACATGACTGAGGTTTTATTCTGGAACCCTGTGTCCTGTTAACATGACATGGGTGGATTCTGGAACCCTGAGGCCTGGGAACATGACATCTGTTTAGATTGTGGAATACTGTGGCCTGGGAACTTGACTGAGCCTTGGTTCTGGACCCCTGTGGACTGGGAACATGACTGAGGTTTTATTCTGGAACCCTGTGTCCTGTTAACATGACATGGGTGGATTCTGGAACCCTGGGTCCTGTTAACATGACATGGGTGGATTCTGGAACCCTGAGGCCTTGGAACATGACATCTGTTTAGATTGTGGAATACTGTGGCCTGGGAACTTGACTGAGCCTTGGTTCTGGACCCCTGTGGACTGGGAACATGACTGAGGTTTTATTCTGGAACCCTGAGGCCTGGGAACATGACATCTGTTTAGATTGTGGAATACTGTGGCCTGGGAACTTGACTGAGCCTTGGTTCTGGACCCCTGTGGACTGGGAATATGACTGAGGTTTTATTCTGGAGCCGTGTAGCCTGGGAACATAACTGAGGATTGATTCTGGACCCCTGTGGACTGGGAACATGACTGAGGTTTTATTCTGGAACCCTGTGTCCTGTTAACATGACATGGGTGGATTCTGGAACCCTGGGTCCTGTTAACATGACATGGGTGGATTCTGGAACCCTGAGGCCTTGGAACATGACATCTGTTTAGATTGTGGAATACTGTGGCCTGGGAACTTGACTGAGCCTTGGTTCTGGACCCCTGTGGACTGGGAACATGACTGAGGTTTTATTCTGGAACCCTGAGTCCTGGGAACATGACATCTGTTTAGATTGTGGAATACTGTGGCCTGGGAAATTGACTGAGCCTTGGTTCTGGACCCCTGTGGACTGGGAATATGACTGAGGTTTTATTCTGGAGCCGTGTAGCCTGGGAACATAACTGAGGATTGATTCTGGACCCCTGTGGACTGGGAACATGACTGAGGTTTTATTCTGGAACCCTGTGTCCTGTTAACATGACATGGGTGGATTCTGGAACCCTGGGTCCTGTTAACATGACATGGGTGGATTCTAGAACCCTGAGGCCTTGGAACATGACATCTGTTTAGATTGTGGAATACTGTGGCCTGGGAACTTGACTGAGCCTTGGTTCTGGACCCCTGTGGACTGGGAATATGACTGAGGTTTTATTCTGGAGCCGTGTAGCCTGGGAACATAACTGAGGATTGATTCTGGACCCCTGTGGACTGGGAACATGACTGAGGTTTTATTCTGGAACCCTGTGTCCTGTTAACATGACATGGGTGGATTCTGGAACCCTGAGGACTGGGAACATGACATGGGTGGATTCTGGAACCCTGAGGCCTGGGAACATGACATCTGTTTAGATTGTGGAATACTGTGGCCTGGGAACTTGACTGAGCCTTGGTTCTGGACCCCTTTGGACTGGGAACATGACTGAGGTTTTATTCTGGAACCCTGAGGCCTGGGAACATGACATGGGTGGATTCTGGAACCCTGTGGCCTGGGAACATGACATCTGTTTAGATTGTGGAATACTGTGGCCTGGGAACTTGACTGAGCCTTGGTTCTGGACCCCTGTGGACTGGGAACATGACTGAGGTTTTATTCTGGAACCCTGAGGCCTGGGAACAAGACATCTGTTTAGATTGTGGAATACTTTGGCCTGGGAACTTGACTGAGCCTTGGTTCTGGACCCCTGTGGACTGGGAACATGACTGAGGTTTTATTCTGGAACCCTGAGGCCTGGGAACATGACATCTGTTTAGATTGTGGAATACTGTGGCCTGGGAATTTGACTGAGCCTTGGTTCTGGACCCCTGTGGACTGGGAATATGACTGAGGTTTTATTCTGGAGCCGTGTAGCCTGGGAACATGACTGACGTTTGATTCTGGAACCCTGAGGCCTGGGAACAAGACATCTGTTTAGATTGTGGAATACTGTGGCCTGGGAACTTGACTGAGCCTTGGTTGTGGAAACCTGTGGACTGGGAATATGACTGAGGTTTTATTCTGGAACCCTGTGTCCTGTTAACATGACATGGGTGGATTCTGGAACCCTGGGTCCTGTTAACATGACATGGGTGGATTCTGGAACCCTGAGGCCTTGGAACATGACATCTGTTTAGATTGTGGAATACTGTGGCCTGGGAACTTGACTGAGCCTTGGTTCTGGACCCCTGTGGACTGGGAACATGACTGAGGTTTTATTCTGGAACCCTGTGTCCTGTTAACATGACATGGGTGGATTCTGGAACCCTGTGGCCTGGGAACATGACATCTGTTTAGATTGTGGAATACTGTGGCCTGGGAACTTTACTGAGCCATGGTTCTGGACCCCTGTGGACTGGGAATATGACTGAGGTTTTATTCTGGAGCCGTGTAGCCTGGGAACATAACTGAGGATTGATTCTGGACCCCTGTGGACTGGGAACATGACTGAGGTTTTATTCTGGAACCCTGTGTCCTGTTAACATGACATGGGTGGATTCTGGAACCCTGAGGCCTGGGAACATGACATCTGTTTAGATTGTGGAATACTGTGGCCTGGGAACTTGACTGACCCTTGGTTCTGGACCCCTGTGGACTGGGAACATGACTGAGGTTTTATTCTGGAACCCTGTGTCCTGTTAACATGACATGGGTGGATTCTGGAACCCTGGGTCCTGTTAACATGACATGGGTGGATTCTGGAACCCTGAGGCCTTGGAACATGACATCTGTTTAGATTGTGGAATACTGTGGCCTGGGAACTTGACTGAGCCTTGGTTCTGGACCCCTGTGGACTGGGAACATGACTGAGGTTTTATTCTGGAACCCTGGGTCCTGTTAACATGACATGGGTGGATTCTGGACCCCTGAGGCCTGGGAACAAGACATCTGTTTAGATTGTGGAATACTGTGGCCTTGGAACTTGACTGAGCCTTGGTTCTGGACCCCTGTGGACTGGGAACATGACTGAGGTTTTATTCTGGAACCCTGTGTCCTGTTAACATGACATGGGTGGATTCTGGAACCCTGGGTCCTGTTAACATGACATGGGTGGATTCTGGAACCCTGTGGCCTGGGAACATGACATCTGTTTAGATTGTGGAATACTGTGGCCTGGGAACTTGACTGAGCCTTGGTTCTGGACCCCTGTGGACTGGGAACATGACTGAGGTTTTATTCTGGAACCCTGAGGCCTGGGAACATGACATCTGTTTAGATTGTGGAATACTGTGGCCTGGGAACTTGACTGAGCCTTGGTTCTGGACCCCTGTGGACTGGGAATATGACTGAGGTTTTATTCTGGAGCCGTGTAGCCTGGGAACATAACTGAGGATTGATTCTGGACCCCTGTGGACTGGGAACATGACTGAGGTTTTATTCTGGAACCCTGTGTCCTGTTAACATGACATGGGTGGATTCTGGAACCCTGGGTCCTGTTAACATGACATGGGTGGATTCTGGAACCCTGAGGCCTTGGAACATGACATCTGTTTAGATTGTGGAATACTGTGGCCTGGGAACTTGACTGAGCCTTGGTTCTGGAAACCTGTGGACTGGGAACATGACTGAGGTTTTATTCTGGATCCGTGTAGCCTGGGAACATAACTGAGGATTGATTCTGGACCCCTGTGGACTGGGAACATGACTGAGGTTTTATTCTGGAACCCTGTGTCCTGTTAATATGACATGGGTGGATTCTGGAACCCTGGGTCCTGTTAACATGACATGGGTGGATTCTGGAACCCTGAGGCCTTGGAACATGACATCTGTTTAGATTGTGGAATACTGTGGCCTGGGAACTTGACTGAGCCTTGGTTCTGGACCCGTGTGGACTGGGAATATGACTGAGGTTTTATTCTGGAGCCGTGTAGCCTGGGAACATAACTGAGGATTGATTCTGGACCCCTGTGGACTGGGAACATGACTGAGGTTTTATTCTGGAACCCTGTGTCCTGTTAACATGACATGGGTGGATTCTGGAACCCTGTGGCCTGGGAACATGACATCTGTTTAGATTGTGGAATACTGTGGCCTGGGAACTTGACTGAGCCTTGGTTCTGGACCCCTGTGGACTGGGAATATGACTGAGGTTTTATTCTGGAACCCTGTGTCCTGTTAACATGACATGGGTGGATTCTGGAACCCTGGGCCCTGTTAACATGACATGGGTGGATTCTGGAACCCTGAGGCCTTGGAACATGACATCTGTTTAGATTGTGGAATACTGTGGCCTGGGAACTTGACTGAGCCTTGGTTCTGGACCCCTGTGGACTGGGAACATGACTGAGGTTTTATTCTGGAACCCTGTGTCCTGTTAACATGACATGGGTGGATTCTGGACCCCTGAGGCCTGGGAACAAGACATCTGTTTAGATTGTGGAATACTGTGGCCTGGGAACTTGACTGAGCCTTGGTTCTGGACCCCTGTGGACTGGGAACATGACTGAGGTTTTATTCTGGAACGCTGTGTCCTGTTAACATGACATGGGTGGATTCTGGAACCCTGGGTCCTGTTAATATGACATGGGTGGATTCTGGAACCCTGTGGCCTGGGAACATGACATCTGTTTAGATTGTGGAATACTGTGGCCTGGGAACTTGACTGAGCCTTGGTTCTGGACCCCTGTGGACTGGGAACATGACTGAGGTTTTATTCTGGAACCCTGAGGCCTGGGAACATGACATCTGTTTAGATTGTGGAATACTGTGGCCTGGGAACTTGACTGAGCCTTGGTTCTGGACCCCTGTGGACTGGGAATATGACTGAGGTTTTATTCTGGAACCCTGAGGCCTGGGAACATGACATGGGTGGATTCTGGAACCCTGGGTCCTGTTAACATGACATGGGTGGATTCTGGAACCCTGAGGCCTTGGAACATGACATCTGTTTAGATTGTGGAATACTGTGGCCTGGGAACTTGACTGAGCCTTGGTTCTGGACCCCTGTGGACTGGGAACATGACTGAGGTTTTATTCTGGAACCCTGAGGCCTGGGAACATGACATCTGTTTAGATTGTGGAATACTGTGGCCTGGGAACTTGACTGAGCCTTGGTTCTGGACCCCTGTGGACTGGGAATATGACTGAGGTTTTATTCTGGAGCCGTGTAGCCTGGGAACATAACTGAGGATTGATTCTGGACCCCTGTGGACTGGGAACATGACTGAGGTTTTATTCTGGAACCCTGTGTCCTGTTAACATGACATGGGTGGATTCTGGAACCCTGGGTCCTGTTAACATGACATGGGTGGATTCTGGAACCCTGAGGCCTTGGAACATGACATCTGTTTAGATTGTGGAATACTGTGGCCTGGGAACTTGACTGAGCCTTGGTTCTGGACCCCTGTGGACTGGGAATATGACTGAGGTTTTATTCTGGAGCCGTGTAGCCTGGGAACATAACTGAGGATTGATTCTGGACCCCTGTGGACTGGGAACATGACTGAGGTTTTATTCTGGAACCCTGTGTCCTGTTAACATGACATGGGTGGATTCAGGAACCCTGTGGCCTGGGAACATGACATCTGTTTAGATTGTGGAATACTGTGGCCTGGGAACTTGACTGAGCCTTGGTTCTGGACCCCTGTGGACTGGGAACATGACTGAGGTTTTATTCTGGAACCCTGTGTCCTGTTAACATGACATGGGTGGATTCTGGAACCCTGTGGCCTGGGAACATGACATCTGTTTAGATTGTGGAATACTGTGGCCTGGGAACTTGACTGAGCCTTGGTTCTGGACCCCTGTGGACTGGGAACATGACTGAGGTTTTATTCTGGAACCCTGTGTCCTGTGAACATGACATGGGTGGATTCTGGAACCCTGAGGCCTGGGAACATGACATCTGTTTAGATTGTGGAATACTGTGGCCTGGGAACTTGACTGGGCCTTGGTTCTGGACCCCTGTGGACTGGGAACATGACTGAGGTTTTATTCTGGAACCCTGTGTCCTGTTAACATGACATGGGTGGATTCTGGAACCCTGAGGCCTGGGAACATGACATCTGTTTAGATTGTGGAATACTGTGGCCTGGGAACTTGACTGAGCCTTGGTTCTGGACCCCTGTGGACTGGGAACATGACTGAGGTTTTATTCTGGAACCCTGTGTCCTGTTAACATGACATGGGTGGATTCTGGAACCCTGGGTCCTGTTAACATGACATGGGTGGATTCTGGAACCCTGAGGCCTTGGAACATGACATCTGTTTAGATTGTGGAATACTGTGGCCTGGGAACTTGACTGAGCCTTGGTTCTGGACCCCTGTGGACTGGGAATATGACTGAGGTTTTATTCTGGAGCCGTGTAGCCTGGGAACATAACTGAGGATTGATTCTGGACCCCTGTGGACTGGGAACATGACTGAGGTTTTATTCTGGAACCCTGAGGCCTGGGAACATGACATGGGTGGATTCTGGAACCCTGGGTCCTGTTAACATGACATGGGTGGATTCTGGAACCCTGAGGCCTTGGAACATGACATCTGTTTAGATTGTGGAATACTGTGGCCTGGGAACTTGACTGAGCCTTGGTTCTGGACCCCTGTGGACTGGGAACATGACTGAGGTTTTATTCTGGAACCCTGAGGCCTGGGAACATGACATCTGTTTAGATTGTGGAATACTGTGGCCTGGGAACTTGACTGAGCCTTGGTTCTGGACCCCTGTGGACTGGGAACATGACTGAGGTTTTATTCTGGAACCCTGAGGCCTGGGAACATGACATCTGTTTAGATTGTGGAATACTGTGGCCTGGGAACTTGACTGAGCCTTGGTTCTGGACCCCTGTGGACTGGGAATATGACTGAGGTTTTATTCTGGAACCCTGAGGCCTGGGAACATGACATGGGTGGATTCTGGAACCCTGGGTCCTGTTAACATGACATGGGTGGATTCTGGAACCCTGAGGCCTTGGAACATGACATCTGTTTAGATTGTGGAATACTGTGGCCTGGGAACTTGACTGAGCCTTGGTTCTGGACCCCTGTGGACTGGGAACATGACTGAGGTTTTATTCTGGAACCCTGAGGCCTGGGAACATGACATCTGTTTAGATTGTGGAATACTGTGGCCTGGGAACTTGACTGAGCCTTGGTTCTGGACCCCTGTGGACTGGGAATATGACTGAGGTTTTATTCTGGAGCCGTGTAGCCTGGGAACATAACTGAGGATTGATTCTGGACCCCTGTGGACTGGGAACATGACTGAGGTTTTATTCTGGAACCCTGTGTCCTGTTAACATGACATGGGTGGATTCTGGAACCCTGGGTCCTGTTAACATGACATGGGTGGATTCTGGAACCCTGAGGCCTTGGAACATGACATCTGTTTAGATTGTGGAATACTGTGGCCTGGGAACTTGACTGAGCCTTGGTTCTGGACCCCTGTGGACTGGGAATATGACTGAGGTTTTATTCTGGAGCCGTGTAGCCTGGGAACATAACTGAGGATTGATTCTGGACCCCTGTGGACTGGGAACATGACTGAGGTTTTATTCTGGAACCCTGTGTCCTGTTAACATGACATGGGTGGATTCAGGAACCCTGTGGCCTGGGAACATGACATCTGTTTAGATTGTGGAATACTGTGGCCTGGGAACTTGACTGAGCCTTGGTTCTGGACCCCTGTGGACTGGGAACATGACTGAGGTTTTATTCTGGAACCCTGTGTCCTGTTAACATGACATGGGTGGATTCTGGAACCCTGAGGCCTTGGAACATGACATCTGTTTAGATTGTGGAATACTGTGGCCTGGGAACTTGACTGAGCCTTGGTTCTGGACCCCTGTGGACTGGGAATATGACTGAGGTTTTATTCTGGAGCCGTGTAGCCTGGGAACTTAACTGAGGATTGATTCTGGACCCCTGTGGACTGGGAACATGACTGAGGTTTTATTCTGGAACCCTGTGTCCTGTTAACATGACATGGGTGGATTCTGGAACCCTGTGGCCTGGGAACATGACATCTGTTTAGATTGTGGAATACTGTGGCCTGGGAACTTGACTGAGCCTTGGTTCTGGACCCCTGTGGACTGGGAACATGACTGAGGTTTTATTCTGGAACCCTGTGTCCTGTGAACATGACATGGGTGGATTCTGGAACCCTGAGGCCTGGGAACATGACATCTGTTTAGATTGTGGAATACTGTGGCCTGGGAACTTGACTGGGCCTTGGTTCTGGACCCCTGTGGACTGGGAACATGACTGAGGTTTTATTCTGGAACCCTGTGTCCTGTTAACATGACATGGGTGGATTCTGGAACCCTGAGGCCTGGGAACATGACATCTGTTTAGATTGTGGAATACTGTGGCCTGGGAACTTGACTGAGCCTTGGTTCTGGACCCCTGTGGACTGGGAACATGACTGAGGTTTTATTCTGGAACCCTGTGTCCTGTTAACATGACATGGGTGGATTCTGGAACCCTGGGTCCTGTTAACATGACATGGGTGGATTCTGGAACCCTGAGGCCTTGGAACATGACATCTGTTTAGATTGTGGAATACTGTGGCCTGGGAACTTGACTGAGCCTTGGTTCTGGACCCCTGTGGACTGGGAATATGACTGAGGTTTTATTCTGGAGCCGTGTAGCCTGGGAACATAACTGAGGATTGATTCTGGACCCCTGTGGACTGGGAACATGACTGAGGTTTTATTCTGGAACCCTGAGGCCTGGGAACATGACATGGGTGGATTCTGGAACCCTGGGTCCTGTTAACATGACATGGGTGGATTCTGGAACCCTGAGGCCTTGGAACATGACATCTGTTTAGATTGTGGAATACTGTGGCCTGGGAACTTGACTGAGCCTTGGTTCTGGACCCCTGTGGACTGGGAACATGACTGAGGTTTTATTCTGGAACCCTGAGGCCTGGGAACATGACATCTGTTTAGATTGTGGAATACTGTGGCCTGGGAACTTGACTGAGCCTTGGTTCTGGACCCCTGTGGACTGGGAATATGACTGAGGTTTTATTCTGGAGCCGTGTAGCCTGGGAACATAACTGAGGATTGATTCTGGACCCCTGTGGACTGGGAACATGACTGAGGTTTTATTCTGGAACCCTGTGTCCTGTTAACATGACATGGGTGGATTCTGGAACCCTGGGTCCTGTTAACATGACATGGGTGGATTCTGGAACCCTGAGGCCTTGGAACATGACATCTGTTTAGATTGTGGAATACTGTGGCCTGGGAACTTGACTGAGCCTTGGTTCTGGACCCCTGTGGACTGGGAATATGACTGAGGTTTTATTCTGGAGCCGTGTAGCCTGGGAACATAACTGAGGATTGATTCTGGACCCCTGTGGACTGGGAACATGACTGAGGTTTTATTCTGGAACCCTGTGTCCTGTTAACATGACATGGGTGGATTCAGGAACCCTGTGGCCTGGGAACATGACATCTGTTTAGATTGTGGAATACTGTGGCCTGGGAACTTGACTGAGCCTTGGTTCTGGACCCCTGTGGACTGGGAACATGACTGAGGTTTTATTCTGGAACCCTGTGTCCTGTTAACATGACATGGGTGGATTCTGGAACCCTGAGGCCTGGGAACATGACATCTGTTTAGATTGTGGAATACTGTGGCCTGGGAACTTGACTGAGCCTTGGTTCTGGACCCCTGTGGACTGGGAACATGACTGAGGTTTTATTCTGGAACCCTGTGTCCTGTTAACATGACATGGGTGGATTCTGGAACCCTGGGTCCTGTTAACATGACATGGGTGGATTCTGGAACCCTGAGGCCTTGGAACATGACATCTGTTTAGATTGTGGAATACTGTGGCCTGGGAACTTGACTGAGCCTTGGTTCTGGACCCCTGTGGACTGGGAACATGACTGAGGTTTTATTCTGGAACCCTGAGGCCTGGGAACATGACATCTGTTTAGATTGTGGAATACTGTGGCCTGGGAACTTGACTGAGCCTTGGTTCTGGACCCCTGTGGACTGGGAATATGACTGAGGTTTTATTCTGGAGCCGTGTAGCCTGGGAACATAACTGAGGATTGATTCTGGACCCCTGTGGACTGGGAACATGACTGAGGTTTTATTCTGGAACCCTGAGGCCTGGGAACATGACATGGGTGGATTCTGGAACCCTGGGTCCTGTTAACATGACATGGGTGGATTCTGGAACCCTGAGGCCTGGGAACATGACATCTGTTTAGATTGTGGAATACTGTGGCCTGGGAACTTGACTGAGCCTTGGTTCTGGAACCCTGTGGACTGGGAACATGACTGAGGTTTTATTCTGGAACCCTGTGTCCTGTTAACATGACATGGGTGGATTCTGGAACCCTGTGGCCTGGGAACATGACATCTGTTTAGATTGTGGAATACTGTGGCCTGGGAACTTGACTGAGCCTTGGTTCTGGACCCCTGTGGACTGGGAACATGACTGAGGTTTTATTCTGGAACCCTGTGTCCTGTTAACATGACATGGGTGGATTCTGGAACCCTGAGGCCTGGGAAGATGACATCTGTTTAGATTGTGGAATACTGTGGCCTGGGAACTTGACTGAGCCTTGGTTCTGGACCCCTGTGGACTGGGAACATGACTGAGGTTTTATTCTGGAACCCTGAGGCCTGGGAACATGACATCTGTTTAGATTGTGGAATACTGTGGCCTGGGAACTTGACTGAGCCTTGGCTCTGGACCCCTGTGGACTGGGAATATGACTGAGGTTTTATTCTGGAGCCGTGTAGCCTGGGAACATAACTGAGGATTGATTCTGGACCCCTGTGGACTGGGAACATGACTGAGGTTTTATTCTGGAACCCTGAGGCCTGGGAACATGACATGGGTGGATTCTGGAACCCTGGGTCCTGTTAACATGACATGGGTGGATTCTGGAACCCTGAGGCCTTGGAACATGACATCTGTTTAGATTGTGGAATACTGTGGCCTGGGAACTTGACTGAGCCTTGGTTCTGGACCCCTGTGGACTGGGAACATGACTGAGGTTTTATTCTGGAACCCTGAGGCCTGGGAACATGACATCTGTTTAGATTGTGGAATACTGTGGCCTGGGAATTTGACTGAGCCTTGGTTCGGGACCCCTGTGGACTGGGAATATGACTGAGGTTTTATTCTGGAGCCGTGTAGCCTGGGAACATAACTGAGGATTGATTCTGGACCCCTGTGGACTGGGAACATGACTGAGGTTTTATTCTGGAACCCTGTGTCCTGTTAACATGACATGGGTGGATTCTGGAACCCTGTGGCCTGGGAACATGACATCTGTTTAGATTGTGGAATACTGTGGCCTGGGAACTTGACTGAGCCTTGGTTCTGGACCCCTGTGGACTGGGAACATGACTGAGGTTTTATTCTGGAACCCTGTGTCCTGTTAACATGACATGGGTGGATTCTGGAACCCTGAGGCCTGGGAACATGACATCTGTTTAGATTGTGGAATACTGTGGCCTGGGAACTTGACTGAGCCTTGGTTCTGGACCCCTGTGGACTGGGAACATGACTGAGGTTTTATTCTGGAACCCTGTGTCCTGTTAACATGACATGGGTGGATTCTGGAACCCTGAGGCCTGGGAACATGACATCTGTTTAGATTGTGGAATACTCTGGCCTGGGAACTTGACTAAGCCTTGGTTCTGGACCCCTGTGGACTGGGAACATGACTGAGGTTTTATTCTGGAACCCTGTGTCCTGTTAACATGACATGGGTGGATTCTGGAACCCTGGGTCCTGTTAACATGACATGGGTGGATTCTGGAACCCTGAGGCCTTGGAACATGACATCTGTTTAGATTGTGGAATACTGTGGCCTGGGAACTTGACTGAGCCTTGGTTCTGGACCCCTGTGGACTGGGAATATGACTGAGGTTTTATTCTGGAGCCGTGTAGCCTGGGAACATAACTGAGGATTGGTTCTGGACCCCTGGGGACTGGGAACATGACTGAGGTTTTATTCTGGAACCCTGTGTCCTGTTAAGATGACATGGGTGGATTCTGGAACCCTGGGTCCTGTTAACATGACATGGGTGGATTCTGGAACCCTGAGGCCTTGGAACATGACATCTGTTTAGATTGTGGAATACTGTGGCCTGGGAACTTGACTGAGCCTTGGTTCTGGACCCCTGTGGACTGGGAATATGACTGAGGTTTTATTCTGGTGCCGTGTAGCCTGGGAACATAACTGAGGATTGATTCTGGACCCCTGTGGACTGGGAACATGACTGAGGTTTTATTCTGGAACCCTGTGTCCTGTTAACATGACATGGGTGGATTCTGGAACCCTGTGGCCTGGGAACATGACATCTGTTTAGATTGTGGAATACTGTTGCCTGGGAACTTGACTGAGCCTTGGTTCTGGAAACCTGTGGACTGGGAACATGACTGAGATTTTATTCTGGAACCCTGTGTCCTGTTAACATGACATGGGTGGATTCTGGAACCCTGAGGCCTGGGAACATGACATCTGTTTAGATTGTGGAATACTGTGGCCTGGGAACTTGACTGAGCCTTGGTTCTGGACCCCTGTGGACTGGGAACATGACTGAGGTTTTATTCTGGAACCCTGTGTCCTGTTAACATGACATGGGTGGATTCTGGAACCCTGAGGCCTGGGAACATGACATCTGTTTAGATTGTGGAATACTGTGGCCTGGGAACTTGACTGAGCCTTGGTTCTGGACCCCTGTGGACTGGGAACATGACTGAGGTTTTATTCTGGAACCCTGTGTCCTGTTAACATGACATGGGTGGATTCTGGAACCCTGGGTCCTGTTAACATGACATGGGTGGATTCTGGAACCCTGAGGCCTTGGAACATGACATCTGTTTAGATTGTGGAATACTGTGGCCTGGGAACTTGACTGAGCCTTGGTTCTGGACCCCTGTGGACTGGGAACATGACTGAGGTTTTATTCTGGAACCCTGAGGCCTGGGAACATGACATCTGTTTAGATTGTGGAATACTGTGGCCTGGGAACTTGACTGAGCCTTGGTTCTGGACCCCTGTGGACTGGGAACATGACTGAGGTTTTATTCTGGAACCCTGAGGCCTGGGAACATGACATCTGTTTAGATTGTGGAATACTGTGGCCTGGGAATTTGACTGAGCCTTGGTTCTGGACCCCTGTGGACTGGGAATATGACTGAGGTTTTATTCTGGAGCCGTGTAGCCTGGGAACATGACTGACGTTTGATTCTGGAACCCTGAGGCCTGGGAACAAGACATCTGTTTAGATTGTGGAATACTGTGGCCTGGGAACTTGACTGAGCCTTGGTTCTGGAAACCTGTGGACTGGGAATATGACTGAGGTTTTATTCTGGAACCCTGTGTCCTGTTAACATGACATGGGTGGATTCTGGAACCCTGGGTCCTGTTAACATGACATGGGTGGATTCTGGAACCCTGAGGCCTTGGAACATGACATCTGTTTAGATTGTGGAATACTGTGGCCTGGGAACTTGACTGAGCCTTGGTTCTGGACCCCTGTGGACTGGGAACATGACTGAGGTTTTATTCTGGAACCCTGTGTCCTGTTAACATGACATGGGTGGATTCTGGAACCCTGAGGCCTGGGAACATGACATCTGTTTAGATTGTGGAATACTGTGGCCTGGGAACTTGACTGACCCTTGGTTCTGGACCCCTGTGGACTGGGAACATGACTGAGGTTTTATTCTGGAACCCTGTGTCCTGTTAACATGACATGGGTGGATTCTGGAACCCTGGGTCCTGTTAACATGACATGGGTGGATTCTGGAACCCTGAGGCCTTGGAACATGACATCTGTTTAGATTGTGGAATACTGTGGCCTGGGAACTTGACTGAGCCTTGGTTCTGGACCCCTGTGGACTGGGAACATGACTGAGGTTTTATTCTGGAACCCTGGGTCCTGTTAACATGACATGGGTGGATTCTGGACCCCTGAGGCCTGGGAACAAGACATCTGTTTAGATTGTGGAATACTGTGGCCTTGGAACTTGACTGAGCCTTGGTTCTGGACCCCTGTGGACTGGGAACATGACTGAGGTTTTATTCTGGAACCCTGTGTCCTGTTAACATGACATGGGTGGATTCTGGAACCCTGGGTCCTGTTAACATGACATGGGTGGATTCTGGAACCCTGTGGCCTGGGAACATGACATCTGTTTAGATTGTGGAATACTGTGGCCTGGGAACTTGACTGAGCCTTGGTTCTGGACCCCTGTGGACTGGGAACATGACTGAGGTTTTATTCTGGAACCCTGAGGCCTGGGAACATGACATCTGTTTAGATTGTGGAATACTGTGGCCTGGGAACTTGACTGAGCCTTGGTTCTGGACCCCTGTGGACTGGGAATATGACTGAGGTTTTATTCTGGAGCCGTGTAGCCTGGGAACATAACTGAGGATTGATTCTGGACCCCTGTGGACTGGGAACATGACTGAGGTTTTATTCTGGAACCCTGTGTCCTGTTAACATGACATGGGTGGATTCTGGAACCCTGGGTCCTGTTAACATGACATGGGTGGATTCTGGAACCCTGAGGCCTTGGAACATGACATCTGTTTAGATTGTGGAATACTGTGGCCTGGGAACTTGACTGAGCCTTGGTTCTGGAAACCTGTGGACTGGGAACATGACTGAGGTTTTATTCTGGATCCGTGTAGCCTGGGAACATAACTGAGGATTGATTCTGGACCCCTGTGGACTGGGAACATGACTGAGGTTTTATTCTGGAACCCTGTGTCCTGTTAATATGACATGGGTGGATTCTGGAACCCTGGGTCCTGTTAACATGACATGGGTGGATTCTGGAACCCTGAGGCCTTGGAACATGACATCTGTTTAGATTGTGGAATACTGTGGCCTGGGAACTTGACTGAGCCTTGGTTCTGGACCCGTGTGGACTGGGAATATGACTGAGGTTTTATTCTGGAGCCGTGTAGCCTGGGAACATAACTGAGGATTGATTCTGGACCCCTGTGGACTGGGAACATGACTGAGGTTTTATTCTGGAACCCTGTGTCCTGTTAACATGACATGGGTGGATTCTGGAACCCTGTGGCCTGGGAACATGACATCTGTTTAGATTGTGGAATACTGTGGCCTGGGAACTTGACTGAGCCTTGGTTCTGGACCCCTGTGGACTGGGAATATGACTGAGGTTTTATTCTGGAACCCTGTGTCCTGTTAACATGACATGGGTGGATTCTGGAACCCTGGGCCCTGTTAACATGACATGGGTGGATTCTGGAACCCTGAGGCCTTGGAACATGACATCTGTTTAGATTGTGGAATACTGTGGCCTGGGAACTTGACTGAGCCTTGGTTCTGGACCCCTGTGGACTGGGAAGATGACTGAGGTTTTATTCTGGAACCCTGTGTCCTGTTAACATGACATGGGTGGATTCTGGACCCCTGAGGCCTGGGAACAAGACATCTGTTTAGATTGTGGAATACTGTGGCCTGGGAACTTGACTGAGCCTTGGTTCTGGACCCCTGTGGACTGGGAACATGACTGAGGTTTTATTCTGGAACGCTGTGTCCTGTTAACATGACATGGGTGGATTCTGGAACCCTGGGTCCTGTTAATATGACATGGGTGGATTCTGGAACCCTGTGGCCTGGGAACATGACATCTGTTTAGATTGTGGAATACTGTGGCCTGGGAACTTGACTGAGCCTTGGTTCTGGACCCCTGTGGACTGGGAACATGACTGAGGTTTTATTCTGGAACCCTGAGGCCTGGGAACATGACATCTGTTTAGATTGTGGAATACTGTGGCCTGGGAACTTGACTGAGCCTTGGTTCTGGACCCCTGTGGACTGGGAATATGACTGAGGTTTTATTCTGGAACCCTGAGGCCTGGGAACATGACATGGGTGGATTCTGGAACCCTGGGTCCTGTTAACATGACATGGGTGGATTCTGGAACCCTGAGGCCTTGGAACATGACATCTGTTTAGATTGTGGAATACTGTGGCCTGGGAACTTGACTGAGCCTTGGTTCTGGACCCCTGTGGACTGGGAACATGACTGAGGTTTTATTCTGGAACCCTGAGGCCTGGGAACATGACATCTGTTTAGATTGTGGAATACTGTGGCCTGGGAACTTGACTGAGCCTTGGTTCTGGACCCCTGTGGACTGGGAATATGACTGAGGTTTTATTCTGGAGCCGTGTAGCCTGGGAACATAACTGAGGATTGATTCTGGACCCCTGTGGACTGGGAACATGACTGAGGTTTTATTCTGGAACCCTGTGTCCTGTTAACATGACATGGGTGGATTCTGGAACCCTGGGTCCTGTTAACATGACATGGGTGGATTCTGGAACCCTGAGGCCTTGGAACATGACATCTGTTTAGATTGTGGAATACTGTGGCCTGGGAACTTGACTGAGCCTTGGTTCTGGACCCCTGTGGACTGGGAATATGACTGAGGTTTTATTCTGGAGCCGTGTAGCCTGGGAACATAACTGAGGATTGATTCTGGACCCCTGTGGACTGGGAACATGACTGAGGTTTTATTCTGGAACCCTGTGTCCTGTTAACATGACATGGGTGGATTCAGGAACCCTGTGGCCTGGGAACATGACATCTGTTTAGATTGTGGAATACTGTGGCCTGGGAACTTGACTGAGCCTTGGTTCTGGACCCCTGTGGACTGGGAACATGACTGAGGTTTTATTCTGGAACCCTGTGTCCTGTTAACATGACATGGGTGGATTCTGGAACCCTGATGCCTTGGAACATGACATCTGTTTAGATTGTGGAATACTGTGGCCTGGGAACTTGACTGAGCCTTGGTTCTGGACCCCTGTGGACTGGGAATATGACTGAGGTTTTATTCTGGAGCCGTGTAGCCTGGGAACTTAACTGAGGATTGATTCTGGACCCCTGTGGACTGGGAACATGACTGAGGTTTTATTCTGGAACCCTGTGTCCTGTTAACATGACATGGGTGGATTCTGGAACCCTGTGGCCTGGGAACATGACATCTGTTTAGATTGTGGAATACTGTGGCCTGGGAACTTGACTGAGCCTTGGTTCTGGACCCCTGTGGACTGGGAACATGACTGAGGTTTTATTCTGGAACCCTGAGGCCTGTGAACATGACATGGGTGGATTCTGGAACCCTGAGGCCTGGGAACATGACATCTGTTTAGATTGTGGAATACTGTGGCCTGGGAACTTGACTGAGCCTTGGTTCTGGACCCCTGTGGACTGGGAACATGACTGAGGTTTTATTCTGGAACCCTGTGTCCTGTTAACATGACATGGGTGGATTCTGGAACCCTGAGGCCTGGGAACATGACATCTGTTTAGATTGTGGAATACTGTGGCCTGGGAACTTGACTGAGCCTTGGTTCTGGACCCCTGTGGACTGGGAACATGACTGAGGTTTTATTCTGGAACCCTGTGTCCTGTTAACATGACATGGGTGGATTCTGGAACCCTGGGTCCTGTTAACATGACATGGGTGGATTCTGGAACCCTGAGGCCTTGGAACATGACATCTGTTTAGATTGTGGAATACTGTGGCCTGGGAACTTGACTGAGCCTTGGTTCTGGACCCCTGTGGACTGGGAATATGACTGAGGTTTTATTCTGGAGCCGTGTAGCCTGGGAACATAACTGAGGATTGATTCTGGACCCCTGTGGACTGGGAACATGACTGAGGTTTTATTCTGGAACCCTGAGGCCTGGGAACATGACATGGGTGGATTCTGGAACCCTGGGTCCTGTTAACATGACATGGGTGGATTCTGGAACCCTGAGGCCTTGGAACATGACATCTGTTTAGATTGTGGAATACTGTGGCCTGGGAACTTGACTGAGCCTTGGTTCTGGACCCCTGTGGACTGGGAACATGACTGAGGTTTTATTCTGGAACCCTGAGGCCTGGGAACATGACATCTGTTTAGATTGTGGAATACTGTGGCCTGGGAACTTGACTGAGCCTTGGTTCTGGACCCCTGTGGACTGGGAATATGACTGAGGTTTTATTCTGGAGCCGTGTAGCCTGGGAACATAACTGAGGATTGATTCTGGACCCCTGTGGACTGGGAACATGACTGAGGTTTTATTCTGGAACCCTGTGTCCTGTTAACATGACATGGGTGGATTCTGGAACCCTGGGTCCTGTTAACATGACATGGGTGGATTCTGGAACCCTGAGGCCTTGGAACATGACATCTGTTTAGATTGTGGAATACTGTGGCCTGGGAACTTGACTGAGCCTTGGTTCTGGACCCCTGTGGACTGGGAATATGACTGAGGTTTTATTCTGGAGCCGTGTAGCCTGGGAACATAACTGAGGATTGATTCTGGACCCCTGTGGACTGGGAACATGACTGAGGTTTTATTCTGGAACCCTGTGTCCTGTTAACATGACATGGGTGGATTCAGGAACCCTGTGGCCTGGGAACATGACATCTGTTTAGATTGTGGAATACTGTGGCCTGGGAACTTGACTGAGCCTTGGTTCTGGACCCCTGTGGACTGGGAACATGACTGAGGTTTTATTCTGGAACCCTGTGTCCTGTTAACATGACATGGGTGGATTCTGGAACCCTGAGGCCTGGGAACATGACATCTGTTTAGATTGTGGAATACTGTGGCCTGGGAACTTGACTGAGCCTTGGTTCTGGACCCCTGTGGACTGGGAACATGACTGAGGTTTTATTCTGGAACCCTGTGTCCTGTTAACATGACATGGGTGGATTCTGGAACCCTGGGTCCTGTTAACATGACATGGGTGGATTCTGGAACCCTGAGGCCTTGGAACATGACATCTGTTTAGATTGTGGAATACTGTGGCCTGGGAACTTGACTGAGCCTTGGTTCTGGACCCCTGTGGACTGGGAACATGACTGAGGTTTTATTCTGGAACCCTGAGGCCTGGGAACATGACATCTGTTTAGATTGTGGAATACTGTGGCCTGGGAACTTCACTGAGCCTTGGTTCTGGACCCCTGTGGACTGGGAATATGACTGAGGTTTTATTCTGGAGCCGTGTAGCCTGGGAACATAACTGAGGATTGATTCTGGACCCCTGTGGACTGGGAACATGACTGAGGTTTTATTCTGGAACCCTGAGGCCTGGGAACATGACATGGGTGGATTCTGGAACCCTGGGTCCTGTTAACATGACATGGGTGGATTCTGGAACCCTGAGGCCTGGGAACATGACATCTGTTTAGATTGTGGAATACTGTGGCCTGGGAACTTGACTGAGCCTTGGTTCTGGAACCCTGTGGACTGGGAACATGACTGAGGTTTTATTCTGGAACCCTGTGTCCTGTTAACATGACATGGGTGGATTCTGGAACCCTGTGGCCTGGGAACATGACATCTGTTTAGATTGTGGAATACTGTGGCCTGGGAACTTGACTGAGCCTTGGTTCTGGACCCCTGTGGACTGGGAACATGACTGAGGTTTTATTCTGGAACCCTGTGTCCTGTTAACATGACATGGGTGGATTCTGGAACCCTGAGGCCTGGGAAGATGACATCTGTTTAGATTGTGGAATACTGTGGCCTGGGAACTTGACTGAGCCTTGGTTCTGGACCCCTGTGGACTGGGAACATGACTGAGGTTTTATTCTGGAACCCTGAGGCCTGGGAACATGACATCTGTTTAGATTGTGGAATACTGTGGCCTGGGAACTTGACTGAGCCTTGGCTCTGGACCCCTGTGGACTGGGAATATGACTGAGGTTTTATTCTGGAGCCGTGTAGCCTGGGAACATAACTGAGGATTGATTCTGGACCCCTGTGGACTGGGAACATGACTGAGGTTTTATTCTGGAACCCTGAGGCCTGGGAACATGACATGGGTGGATTCTGGAACCCTGGGTCCTGTTAACATGACATGGGTGGATTCTGGAACCCTGAGGCCTTGGAACATGACATCTGTTTAGATTGTGGAATACTGTGGCCTGGGAACTTGACTGAGCCTTGGTTCTGGACCCCTGTGGACTGGGAACATGACTGAGGTTTTATTCTGGAACCCTGAGGCCTGGGAACATGACATCTGTTTAGATTGTGGAATACTGTGGCCTGGGAATTTGACTGAGCCTTGGTTCGGGACCCCTGTGGACTGGGAATATGACTGAGGTTTTATTCTGGAGCCGTGTAGCCTGGGAACATAACTGAGGATTGATTCTGGACCCCTGTGGACTGGGAACATGACTGAGGTTTTATTCTGGAACCCTGTGTCCTGTTAACATGACATGGGTGGATTCTGGAACCCTGGGTCCTGTTAACATGACATGGGTGGATTCTGGAACCCTGAGGCCTTGGAACATGACATCTGTTTAGATTGTGGAATACTGTGGCCTGGGAACTTGACTGAGCCTTGGTTCTGGACCCCTGTGGACTGGGAATATGACTGAGGTTTTATTCTGGAGCCGTGTAGCCTGGGAACATAACTGAGGATTGATTCTGGACCCCTGTGGACTGGGAACATGACTGAGGTTTTATTCTGGAACCCTGTGTCCTGTTAACATGACATGGGTGGATTCTGGAACCCTGTGGCCTGGGAACATGACATCTGTTTAGATTGTGGAATACTGTGGCCTGGGAACTTGACTGAGCCTTGGTTCTGGACCCCTGTGGACTGGGAACATGACTGAGGTTTTATTCTGGAACCCTGTGTCCTGTTAACATGACATGGGTGGATTCTGGAACCCTGAGGCCTGGGAACATGACATCTGTTTAGATTGTGGAATACTGTGGCCTGGGAACTTGACTGAGCCTTGGTTCTGGACCCCTGTGGACTGGGAACATGACTGAGGTTTTATTCTGGAACCCTGTGTCCTGTTAACATGACATGGGTGGATTCTGGAACCCTGAGGCCTGGGAACATGACATCTGTTTAGATTGTGGAATACTCTGGCCTGGGAACTTGACTGAGCCTTGGTTCTGGACCCCTGTGGACTGGGAACATGACTGAGGTTTTATTCTGGAACCCTGTGTCCTGTTAACATGACATGGGTGGATTCTGGAACCCTGGGTCCTGTTAACATGACATGGGTGGATTCTGGAACCCTGAGGCCTTGGAACATGACATCTGTTTAGATTGTGGAATACTGTGGCCTGGGAACTTGACTGAGCCTTGGTTCTGGACCCCTGTGGACTGGGAATATGACTGAGGTTTTATTCTGGAGCCGTGTAGCCTGGGAACATAACTGAGGATTGGTTCTGGACCCCTGGGGACTGGGAACATGACTGAGGTTTTATTCTGGAACCCTGTGTCCTGTTAAGATGACATGGGTGGATTCTGGAACCCTGGGTCCTGTTAACATGACATGGGTGGATTCTGGAACCCTGAGGCCTTGGAACATGACATCTGTTTAGATTGTGGAATACTGTGGCCTGGGAACTTGACTGAGCCTTGGTTCTGGACCCCTGTGGACTGGGAATATGACTGAGGTTTTATTCTGGTGCCGTGTAGCCTGGGAACATAACTGAGGATTGATTCTGGACCCCTGTGGACTGGGAACATGACTGAGGTTTTATTCTGGAACCCTGTGTCCTGTTAACATGACATGGGTGGATTCTGGAACCCTGTGGCCTGGGAACATGACATCTGTTTAGATTGTGGAATACTGTTGCCTGGGAACTTGACTGAGCCTTGGTTCTGGAAACCTGTGGACTGGGAACATGACTGAGATTTTATTCTGGAACCCTGTGTCCTGTTAACATGACATGGGTGGATTCTGGAACCCTGAGGCCTGGGAACATGACATCTGTTTAGATTGTGGAATACTGTGGCCTGGGAACTTGACTGAGCCTTGGTTCTGGACCCCTGTGGACTGGGAACATGACTGAGGTTTTATTCTGGAACCCTGTGTCCTGTTAACATGACATGGGTGGATTCTGGAACCCTGAGGCCTGGGAACATGACATCTGTTTAGATTGTGGAATACTGTGGCCTGGGAACTTGACTGAGCCTTGGTTCTGGACCCCTGTGGACTGGGAACATGACTGAGGTTTTATTCTGGAACCCTGTGTCCTGTTAACATGACATGGGTGGATTCTGGAACCCTGGGTCCTGTTAACATGACATGGGTGGATTCTGGAACCCTGAGGCCTTGGAACATGACATCTGTTTAGATTGTGGAATACTGTGGCCTGGGAACTTGACTGAGCCTTGGTTCTGGACCCCTGTGGACTGGGAACATGACTGAGGTTTTATTCTGGAACCCTGAGGCCTGGGAACATGACATCTGTTTAGATTGTGGAATACTGTGGCCTGGGAACTTGACTGAGCCTTGGTTCTGGACCCCTGTGGACTGGGAATATGACTGAGGTTTTATTCTGGAGCCGTGTAGCCTGGGAACATAACTGAGGATTGATTCTGGACCCCTGTGGACTGGGAACATGACTGAGGTTTTATTCTGGAACCCTGAGGCCTGGGAACATGACATGGGTGGATTCTGGAACCCTGGGTCCTGTTAACATGACATGGGTGGATTCTGGAACCCTGAGGCCTGGGAACATGACATCTGTTTAGATTGTGGAATACTGTGGCCTGGGAACTTGACTGAGCCTTGGTTCTGGACCCCTGTGGACTGGGAACATGACTGAGGATTGATTCTGGAACCCTGTGTCCTGTTAACATGACATGGGTGGATTCTGGACCCCTGAGGCCTTGGAACATGACATCTGTTTAGATTGTGGAATACTGTGGACTGGGAACATAACTGAGGATTGATTCTGGAACCCTGGGTCCTGTTAACATGACATGGGTGGATTCTGGAACCCTGAGGCCTGGGAACATGACATCTGTTTAGATTGTGGAATACTGTGGCCTGGGAACTTGACTGAGCCTTGGTTCTGGACCCCTGGGGACTGGGAACATGACTGAGGTTTTATTCTGGAACCCTGTGTCCTGTTAAGATGACATGGGTGGATTCTGGAACCCTGGGTCCTGTTAACATGACATGGGTGGATTCTGGAACCCTGAGGCCTTGGAACATGACATCTGTTTAGATTGTGGAATACTGTGGCCTGGAAACTTGACTGAGCCTTGGTTCTGGACCCCTGTGGACTGGGAATATGACTGAGGTTTTATTCTGGAGCCGTGTAGCCTGGGAACATAACTGAGGATTGATTCTGGACCCCTGTGGACTGGGAACATGACTGAGGTTTTATTCTGGAACCCTGTGTCCTGTTAACATGACATGGGTGGATTCTGGAACCCTGTGGCCTAGGAACATGACATCTGTTTAGATTGTGGAATACTGTGGCCTGGGAACTTGACTGAGCCTTGGTTCTGGAAACCTGTGGACTGGGAACATGATTGAGGTTTTATTCTGGAACCCTGTGTCCTGTTAACATGACATGGGTGGATTCTGGAACCCTGAGGCCTGGGAACATGACATCTGTTTAGATTGTGGAATACTGTGGCCTGGGAACTTGACTGAGCCTTGGTTCTGGACCCCTGTGGACTGGGAACATGACTGAGGTTTTATTCTGGAACCCTGTGTCCTGTTAACATGACATGGGTGGATTCTGGAACCCTGAGGCCTGGGAACATGACATCTGTTTAGATTGTGGAATACTGTGGCCTGGGAACTTGACTGAGCCTTGGTTCTGGACCCCTGTGGACTGGGAACATGACTGAGGTTTTATTCTGGAACCCTGTGTCCTGTTAACATGACATGGGTGGATTCTGGAACCCTGGGTCCTGTTAACATGACATGGGTGGATTCTGGAACCCTGAGGCCTTGGAACATGACATCTGTTTAGATTGTGGAATACTGTGGCCTGGGAACTTGACTGAGCCTTGGTTCTGGACCCCTGTGGACTGGGAACATGACTGAGGTTTTATTCTGGAACCCTGAGGCCTGGGACCATGACATCTGTTTAGATTGTGGAATACTGTGGCCTGGGAACTTGACTGAGCCTTGGTTCTGGACCCCTGTGGACTGGGAATATGACTGAGGTTTTATTCTGGAGCCGTGTAGCCTGGGAACATAACTGAGGATTGATTCTGGACCCCTGTGGACTGGGAACATGACTGAGGTTTTATTCTGGAACCCTGTGTCCTGTTAACATGACATGGGTGGATTCTGGAACCCTGGGTCCTGTTAACATGACATGGGTGGATTCTGGAACCCTGAGGCCTTGGAACATGACATCTGTTTAGATTGTGGAATACTGTGGCCTGGGAACTTGACTGAGCCTTGGTTCTGGACCCCTGTGGACTGGGAACATGACTGAGGTTTTATTCTGGAACCCTGAGTCCTGGGAACATGACATCTGTTTAGATTGTGGAATACTGTGGGCTGGGAAATTGACTGAGCCTTGGTTCTGGACCCCTGTGGACTGGGAATATGACTGAGGTTTTATTCTGGAGCCGTGTAGCCTGGGAACATAACTGAGGATTGATTCTGGACCCCTGTGGACTGGGAACATGACTGAGGTTTTATTCTGGAACCCTGTGTCCTGTTAACATGACATGGGTGGATTCTGGAACCCTGGGTCCTGTTAACATGACATGGGTGGATTCTGGAACCCTGAGGCCTTGGAACATGACATCTGTTTAGATTGTGGAATACTGTGGCCTGGGAACTTGACTGAGCCTTGGTTCTGGACCCCTGTGGACTGGGAATATGACTGAGGTTTTATTCTGGAGCCGTGTAGCCTGGGAACATAACTGAGGATTGATTCTGGACCCCTGTGGACTGGGAACATGACTGAGGTTTTATTCTGGAACCCTGTGTCCTGTTAACATGACATGGGTGGATTCTGGAACCCTGAGGCCTGGGAACATGACATGGGTGGATTCTGGAACCCTGAGGCCTGGGAACATGACATCTGTTTAGATTGTGGAATACTGTGGCCTGGGAACTTGACTGAGCCTTGGTTCTGGACCCCTATGGACTGGGAACATGACTGAGGTTTTATTCTGGAACCCTGAGGCCTGGGAACATGACATGGGTGGATTCTGGAACCCTGTGGCCTGGGAACATAACATCTGTTTAGATTGTGGAATACTGTGGCCTGGGAACTTGACTGAGCCTTGGTTCTGGACCCCTGTGGACTGGGAACATGACTGAGGTTTTATTCTGGAACCCTGAGGCCTGGGAACAAGACATCTGTTTAGATTGTGGAATACTTTGGCCTGGGAACTTGACTGAGCCTTGGTTCTGGACCCCTGTGGACTGGGAACATGACTGAGGTTTTATTCTGGAACCCTGAGGCCTGGGAACATGACATCTGTTTAGATTGTGGAATACTGTGGCCTGGGAATTTGACTGAGCCTTGGTTCTGGACCCCTGTGGACTGGGAACATGACTGAGGTTTTATTCTGGAACCCTGTGTCCTGTTAACATGACATGGGTGGATTCTGGAACCCTGTGGCCTGGGAACATGACATCTGTTTAGATTGTGGAATACTGTGGCCTGGGAACTTGACTGAGCCTTGGTTCTGGACCCCTGTGGACTGGGAACATGACTGAGGTTTTATTCTGGAACCCTGTGTCCTGTTAACATGACATGGGTGGATTCTGGAACCCTGGGTCCTGTTAACATGACATGGGTGGATTCTGGAACCCTGAGGCCTTGGAACATGACATCTGTTTAGATTGTGGAATACTGTGGCCTGGGAACTTGACTGAGCCTTGGTTCTGGACCCCTGTGGACTGGGAACATGACTGAGGTTTTATTCTGGAACCCTGTGTCCTGTTAACATGACATGGGTGGATTCTGGAACCCTGAGGCCTTGGAACATGACATCTGTTTAGATTGTGGAATACTGTGGCCTGGGAACTTTACTGAGCCATGGTTCTGGACCCCTGTGGACTGGGAATATGACTGAGGTTTTATTCTGGAGCCGTGTAGCCTGGGAACATAACTGAGGATTGATTCTGGACCCCTGTGGACTGGGAACATGACTGAGGTTTTATTCTGGAACCCTGTGTCCTGTTAACATGACATGGGTGGATTCTGGAACCCTGGGTCCTGTTAACATGACATGGGTGGATTCTGGAACCCTGAGGCCTTGGAACATGACATCTGTTTAGATTGTGGAATACTGTGGCCCGGGAACTTGACTGAGCCTTGGTTCTGGACCCCTGTGGACTGGGAACATGACTGAGGTTTTATTCTGGAACCCTGAGGCCTGGGAACATGACATCTGTTTAGATTGTGGAATACTGTGGCCTGGGAACTTGACTGAGCCTTGGTTCTGGACCCCTGTGGACTGGGAATATGACTGAGGTTTTATTCTGGAGCCGTGTAGCCTGGGAACATAACTGAGGATTGATTCTGGACCCCTGTGGACTGGGAACATGACTGAGGTTTTATTCTGGAACCCTGTGTCCTGTTAACATGACATGGGTGGATTCTGGAACCCTGGGTCCTGTTAACATGACATGGGTGGATTCTGGAACCCTGAGGCCTTGGAACATGACATCTGTTTAGATTGTGGAATACTGTGGCCTGGGAACTTGACTGAGCCTTGGTTCTGGACCCCTGTGGACTGGGAACATGACTGAGGTTTTATTCTGGAGCCGTGTAGCCTGGGAACATAACTGAGGATTGATTCTGGACCCCTGTGGACTGGGAACATGACTGAGGTTTTATTCTGGAACCCTGTGTCCTGTTAACATGACATGGGTGGATTCTGGAACCCTGGGTCCTGTTAACATGACATGGGTGGATTCTGGAACCCTGAGGCCTTGGAACATGACATCTGTTTAGATTGTGGAATACTGTGGCCTGGGAACTTGACTGAGCCTTGGTTCTGGACCCCTGTGGACTGGGAACATGACTGAGGTTTTATTCTGGAACCCTGTGTCCTGTTAACATGACATGGGTGGATTCTGGAACCCTGTGGCCTGGGAACATGACATCTGTTTAGATTGTGGAATACTGTGGCCTGGGAACTTTACTGAGCCATGGTTCTGGACCCCTGTGGACTGGGAATATGACTGAGGTTTTATTCTGGAGCCGTGTAGCCTGGGAACATAACTGAGGATTGATTCTGGACCCCTGTGGACTGGGAACATGACTGAGGTTTTATTCTGGAACCCTGTGTCCTGTTAACATGACATGGGTGGATTCTGGAACCCTGAGGCCTGGGAACATGACATCTGTTTAGATTGTGGAATACTGTGGCCTGGGAACTTGACTGACCCTTGGTTCTGGACCCCTGTGGACTGGGAACATGACTGAGGTTTTATTCTGGAACCCTGTGTCCTGTTAACATGACATGGGTGGATTCTGGAACCCTGGGTCCTGTTAACATGACATGGGTGGATTCTGGAACCCTGAGGCCTTGGAACATGACATCTGTTTAGATTGTGGAATACTGTTGCCTGGGAACTTGACTGAGCCTTGGTTCTGGACCCCTGTGGACTGGGAACATGACTGAGGTTTTATTCTGGAACCCTGGGTCCTGTTAACATGACATGGGTGGATTCTGGACCCCTGAGGCCTGGGAACAAGACATCTGTTTAGATTGTGGAATACTGTGGCCTTGGAACTTGACTGAGCCTTGGTTCTGGACCCCTGTGGACTGGGAACATGACTGAGGTTTTATTCTGGAACCCTGTGTCCTGTTAACATGACATGGGTGGATTCTGGAACCCTGGGTCCTGTTAACATGACATGGGTGGATTCTGGAACCCTGTGGCCTGGGAACATGACATCTGTTTAGATTGTGGAATACTGTGGCCTGGGAACTTGACTGAGCCTTGGTTCTGGACCCCTGTGGACTGGGAACATGACTGAGGTTTTATTCTGGAACCCTGAGGCCTGGGAACATGACATCTGTTTAGATTGTGGAATACTGTGGCCTGGGAACTTGACTGAGCCTTGGTTCTGGACCCCTGTGGACTGGGAATATGACTGAGGTTTTATTCTGGAGCCGTGTAGCCTGGGAACATAACTGAGGATTGATTCTGGACCCCTGTGGACTGGGAACATGACTGAGGTTTTATTCTGGAACCCTGTGTCCTGTTAACATGACATGGGTGGATTCTGGAACCCTGGGTCCTGTTAACATGACATGGGTGGATTCTGGAACCCTGAGGCCTTGGAACATGACATCTGTTTAGATTGTGGAATACTGTGGCCTGGGAACTTGACTGAGCCTTGGTTCTGGAAACCTGTGGACTGGGAACATGACTGAGGTTTTATTCTGGATCCGTGTAGCCTGGGAACATAACTGAGGATTGATTCTGGACCCCTGTGGACTGGGAACATGACTGAGGTTTTATTCTGGAACCCTGTGTCCTGTTAATATGACATGGGTGGATTCTGGAACCCTGGGTCCTGTTAACATGACATGGGTGGATTCTGGAACCCTGAGGCCTTGGAACATGACATCTGTTTAGATTGTGGAATACTGTGGCCTGGGAACTTGACTGAGCCTTGGTTCTGGACCCGTGTGGACTGGGAATATGACTGAGGTTTTATTCTGGAGCCGTGTAGCCTGGGAACATAACTGAGGATTGATTCTGGACCCCTGTGGACTGGGAACATGACTGAGGTTTTATTCTGGAACCCTGTGTCCTGTTAACATGACATGGGTGGATTCTGGAACCCTGTGGCCTGGGAACATGACATCTGTTTAGATTGTGGAATACTGTGGCCTGGGAACTTGACTGAGCCTTGGTTCTGGACCCCTGTGGACTGGGAATATGACTGAGGTTTTATTCTGGAACCCTGTGTCCTGTTAACATGACATGGGTGGATTCTGGAACCCTGGGCCCTGTTAACATGACATGGGTGGATTCTGGAACCCTGAGGCCTTGGAACATGACATCTGTTTAGATTGTGGAATACTGTGGCCTGGGAACTTGACTGAGCCTTGGTTCTGGACCCCTGTGGACTGGGAACATGACTGAGGTTTTATTCTGGAACCCTGTGTCCTGTTAACATGACATGGGTGGATTCTGGACCCCTGAGGCCTGGGAACAAGACATCTGTTTAGATTGTGGAATACTGTGGCCTGGGAACTTGACTGAGCCTTGGTTCTGGACCCCTGTGGACTGGGAACATGACTGAGGTTTTATTCTGGAACGCTGTGTCCTGTTAACATGACATGGGTGGATTCTGGAACCCTGGGTCCTGTTAATATGACATGGGTGGATTCTGGAACCCTGTGGCCTGGGAACATGACATCTGTTTAGATTGTGGAATACTGTGGCCTGGGAACTTGACTGAGCCTTGGTTCTGGACCCCTGTGGACTGGGAACATGACTGAGGTTTTATTCTGGAACCCTGAGGCCTGGGAACATGACATCTGTTTAGATTGTGGAATACTGTGGCCTGGGAACTTGACTGAGCCTTGGTTCTGGACCCCTGTGGACTGGGAATATGACTGAGGTTTTATTCTGGAACCCTGAGGCCTGGGAACATGACATGGGTGGATTCTGGAACCCTGGGTCCTGTTAACATGACATGGGTGGATTCTGGAACCCTGAGGCCTTGGAACATGACATCTGTTTAGATTGTGGAATACTGTGGCCTGGGAACTTGACTGAGCCTTGGTTCTGGACCCCTGTGGACTGGGAACATGACTGAGGTTTTATTCTGGAACCCTGAGGCCTGGGAACATGACATCTGTTTAGATTGTGGAATACTGTGGCCTGGGAACTTGACTGAGCCTTGGTTCTGGACCCCTGTGGACTGGGAATATGACTGAGGTTTTATTCTGGAGCCGTGTAGCCTGGGAACATAACTGAGGATTGATTCTGGACCCCTGTGGACTGGGAACATGACTGAGGTTTTATTCTGGAACCCTGTGTCCTGTTAACATGACATGGGTGGATTCTGGAACCCTGGGTCCTGTTAACATGACATGGGTGGATTCTGGAACCCTGAGGCCTTGGAACATGACATCTGTTTAGATTGTGGAATACTGTGGCCTGGGAACTTGACTGAGCCTTGGTTCTGGACCCCTGTGGACTGGGAATATGACTGAGGTTTTATTCTGGAGCCGTGTAGCCTGGGAACATAACTGAGGATTGATTCTGGACCCCTGTGGACTGGGAACATGACTGAGGTTTTATTCTGGAACCCTGTGTCCTGTTAACATGACATGGGTGGATTCAGGAACCCTGTGGCCTGGGAACATGACATCTGTTTAGATTGTGGAATACTGTGGCCTGGGAACTTGACTGAGCCTTGGTTCTGGACCCCTGTGGACTGGGAACATGACTGAGGTTTTATTCTGGAACCCTGTGTCCTGTTAACATGACATGGGTGGATTCTGGAACCCTGAGGCCTTGGAACATGACATCTGTTTAGATTGTGGAATACTGTGGCCTGGGAACTTGACTGAGCCTTGGTTCTGGACCCCTGTGGACTGGGAATATGACTGAGGTTTTATTCTGGAGCCGTGTAGCCTGGGAACTTAACTGAGGATTGATTCTGGACCCCTGTGGACTGGGAACATGACTGAGGTTTTATTCTGGAACCCTGTGTCCTGTTAACATGACATGGGTGGATTCTGGAACCCTGTGGCCTGGGAACATGACATCTGTTTAGATTGTGGAATACTGTGGCCTGGGAACTTGACTGAGCCTTGGTTCTGGACCCCTGTGGACTGGGAACATGACTGAGGTTTTATTCTGGAACCCTGTGTCCTGTGAACATGACATGGGTGGATTCTGGAACCCTGAGGCCTGGGAACATGACATCTGTTTAGATTGTGGAATACTGTGGCCTGGGAACTTGACTGGGCCTTGGTTCTGGACCCCTGTGGACTGGGAACATGACTGAGGTTTTATTCTGGAACCCTGTGTCCTGTTAACATGACATGGGTGGATTCTGGAACCCTGAGGCCTGGGAACATGACATCTGTTTAGATTGTGGAATACTGTGGCCTGGGAACTTGACTGAGCCTTGGTTCTGGACCCCTGTGGACTGGGAACATGACTGAGGTTTTATTCTGGAACCCTGTGTCCTGTTAACATGACATGGGTGGATTCTGGAACCCTGGGTCCTGTTAACATGACATGGGTGGATTCTGGAACCCTGAGGCCTTGGAACATGACATCTGTTTAGATTGTGGAATACTGTGGCCTGGGAACTTGACTGAGCCTTGGTTCTGGACCCCTGTGGACTGGGAATATGACTGAGGTTTTATTCTGGAGCCGTGTAGCCTGGGAACATAACTGAGGATTGATTCTGGACCCCTGTGGACTGGGAACATGACTGAGGTTTTATTCTGGAACCCTGAGGCCTGGGAACATGACATGGGTGGATTCTGGAACCCTGGGTCCTGTTAACATGACATGGGTGGATTCTGGAACCCTGAGGCCTTGGAACATGACATCTGTTTAGATTGTGGAATACTGTGGCCTGGGAACTTGACTGAGCCTTGGTTCTGGACCCCTGTGGACTGGGAACATGACTGAGGTTTTATTCTGGAACCCTGAGGCCTGGGAACATGACATCTGTTTAGATTGTGGAATACTGTGGCCTGGGAACTTGACTGAGCCTTGGTTCTGGACCCCTGTGGACTGGGAACATGACTGAGGTTTTATTCTGGAACCCTGAGGCCTGGGAACATGACATCTGTTTAGATTGTGGAATACTGGGGCCTGGGAACTTGACTGAGCCTTGGTTCTGGACCCCTGTGGACTGGGAATATGACTGAGGTTTTATTCTGGAACCCTGAGGCCTGGGAACATGACATGGGTGGATTCTGGAACCCTGGGTCCTGTTAACATGACATGGGTGGATTCTGGAACCCTGAGGCCTTGGAACATGACATCTGTTTAGATTGTGGAATACTGTGGCCTGGGAACTTGACTGAGCCTTGGTTCTGGACCCCTGTGGACTGGGAACATGACTGAGGTTTTATTCTGGAACCCTGAGGCCTGGGAACATGACATCTGTTTAGATTGTGGAATACTGTGGCCTGGGAACTTGACTGAGCCTTGGTTCTGGACCCCTGTGGACTGGGAATATGACTGAGGTTTTATTCTGGAGCCGTGTAGCCTGGGAACATAACTGAGGATTGATTCTGGACCCCTGTGGACTGGGAACATGACTGAGGTTTTATTCTGGAACCCTGTGTCCTGTTAACATGACATGGGTGGATTCTGGAACCCTGGGTCCTGTTAACATGACATGGGTGGATTCTGGAACCCTGAGGCCTTGGAACATGACATCTGTTTAGATTGTGGAATACTGTGGCCTGGGAACTTGACTGAGCCTTGGTTCTGGACCCCTGTGGACTGGGAATATGACTGAGGTTTTATTCTGGAGCCGTGTAGCCTGGGAACATAACTGAGGATTGATTCTGGACCCCTGTGGACTGGGAACATGACTGAGGTTTTATTCTGGAACCCTGTGTCCTGTTAACATGACATGGGTGGATTCAGGAACCCTGTGGCCTGGGAACATGACATCTGTTTAGATTGTGGAATACTGTGGCCTGGGAACTTGACTGAGCCTTGGTTCTGGACCCCTGTGGACTGGGAACATGACTGAGGTTTTATTCTGGAACCCTGTGTCCTGTTAACATGACATGGGTGGATTCTGGAACCCTGAGGCCTTGGAACATGACATCTGTTTAGATTGTGGAATACTGTGGCCTGGGAACTTGACTGAGCCTTGGTTCTGGACCCCTGTGGACTGGGAATATGACTGAGGTTTTATTCTGGAGCCGTGTAGCCTGGGAACTTAACTGAGGATTGATTCTGGACCCCTGTGGACTGGGAACATGACTGAGGTTTTATTCTGGAACCCTGTGTCCTGTTAACATGACATGGGTGGATTCTGGAACCCTGTGGCCTGGGAACATGACATCTGTTTAGATTGTGGAATACTGTGGCCTGGGAACTTGACTGAGCCTTGGTTCTGGACCCCTGTGGACTGGGAACATGACTGAGGTTTTATTCTGGAACCCTGTGTCCTGTGAACATGACATGGGTGGATTCTGGAACCCTGAGGCCTGGGAACATGACATCTGTTTAGATTGTGGAATACTGTGGCCTGGGAACTTGACTGGGCCTTGGTTCTGGACCCCTGTGGACTGGGAACATGACTGAGGTTTTATTCTGGAACCCTGTGTCCTGTTAACATGACATGGGTGGATTCTGGAACCCTGAGGCCTGGGAACATGACATCTGTTTAGATTGTGGAATACTGTGGCCTGGGAACTTGACTGAGCCTTGGTTCTGGACCCCTGTGGACTGGGAACATGACTGAGGTTTTATTCTGGAACCCTGTGTCCTGTTAACATGACATGGGTGGATTCTGGAACCCTGGGTCCTGTTAACATGACATGGGTGGATTCTGGAACCCTGAGGCCTTGGAACATGACATCTGTTTAGATTGTGGAATACTGTGGCCTGGGAACTTGACTGAGCCTTGGTTCTGGACCCCTGTGGACTGGGAATATGACTGAGGTTTTATTCTGGAGCCGTGTAGCCTGGGAACATAACTGAGGATTGATTCTGGACCCCTGTGGACTGGGAACATGACTGAGGTTTTATTCTGGAACCCTGAGGCCTGGGAACATGACATGGGTGGATTCTGGAACCCTGGGTCCTGTTAACATGACATGGGTGGATTCTGGAACCCTGAGGCCTTGGAACATGACATCTGTTTAGATTGTGGAATACTGTGGCCTGGGAACTTGACTGAGCCTTGGTTCTGGACCCCTGTGGACTGGGAACATGACTGAGGTTTTATTCTGGAACCCTGAGGCCTGGGAACATGACATCTGTTTAGATTGTGGAATACTGTGGCCTGGGAACTTGACTGAGCCTTGGTTCTGGACCCCTGTGGACTGGGAATATGACTGAGGTTTTATTCTGGAGCCGTGTAGCCTGGGAACATAACTGAGGATTGATTCTGGACCCCTGTGGACTGGGAACATGACTGAGGTTTTATTCTGGAACCCTGTGTCCTGTTAACATGACATGGGTGGATTCTGGAACCCTGGGTCCTGTTAACATGACATGGGTGGATTCTGGAACCCTGAGGCCTTGGAACATGACATCTGTTTAGATTGTGGAATACTGTGGCCTGGGAACTTGACTGAGCCTTGGTTCTGGACCCCTGTGGACTGGGAATATGACTGAGGTTTTATTCTGGAGCCGTGTAGCCTGGGAACATAACTGAGGATTGATTCTGGACCCCTGTGGACTGGGAACATGACTGAGGTTTTATTCTGGAACCCTGTGTCCTGTTAACATGACATGGGTGGATTCAGGAACCCTGTGGCCTGGGAACATGACATCTGTTTAGATTGTGGAATACTGTGGCCTGGGAACTTGACTGAGCCTTGGTTCTGGACCCCTGTGGACTGGGAACATGACTGAGGTTTTATTCTGGAACCCTGTGTCCTGTTAACATGACATGGGTGGATTCTGGAACCCTGAGGCCTGGGAACATGACATCTGTTTAGATTGTGGAATACTGTGGCCTGGGAACTTGACTGAGCCTTGGTTCTGGACCCCTGTGGACTGGGAACATGACTGAGGTTTTATTCTGGAACCCTGTGTCCTGTTAACATGACATGGGTGGATTCTGGAACCCTGGGTCCTGTTAACATGACATGGGTGGATTCTGGAACCCTGAGGCCTTGGAACATGACATCTGTTTAGATTGTGGAATACTGTGGCCTGGGAACTTGACTGAGCCTTGGTTCTGGACCCCTGTGGACTGGGAACATGACTGAGGTTTTATTCTGGAACCCTGAGGCCTGGGAACATGACATCTGTTTAGATTGTGGAATACTGTGGCCTGGGAACTTGACTGAGCCTTGGTTCTGGACCCCTGTGGACTGGGAATATGACTGAGGTTTTATTCTGGAGCCGTGTAGCCTGGGAACATAACTGAGGATTGATTCTGGACCCCTGTGGACTGGGAACATGACTGAGGTTTTATTCTGGAACCCTGAGGCCTGGGAACATGACATGGGTGGATTCTGGAACCCTGGGTCCTGTTAACATGACATGGGTGGATTCTGGAACCCTGAGGCCTGGGAACATGACATCTGTTTAGATTGTGGAATACTGTGGCCTGGGAACTTGACTGAGCCTTGGTTCTGGAACCCTGTGGACTGGGAACATGACTGAGGTTTTATTCTGGAACCCTGTGTCCTGTTAACATGACATGGGTGGATTCTGGAACCCTGTGGCCTGGGAACATGACATCTGTTTAGATTGTGGAATACTGTGGCCTGGGAACTTGACTGAGCCTTGGTTCTGGACCCCTGTGGACTGGGAACATGACTGAGGTTTTATTCTGGAACCCTGTGTCCTGTTAACATGACATGGGTGGATTCTGGAACCCTGAGGCCTGGGAAGATGACATCTGTTTAGATTGTGGAATACTGTGGCCTGGGAACTTGACTGAGCCTTGGTTCTGGACCCCTGTGGACTGGGAACATGACTGAGGTTTTATTCTGGAACCCTGAGGCCTGGGAACATGACATCTGTTTAGATTGTGGAATACTGTGGCCTGGGAACTTGACTGAGCCTTGGCTCTGGACCCCTGTGGACTGGGAATATGACTGAGGTTTTATTCTGGAGCCGTGTAGCCTGGGAACATAACTGAGGATTGATTCTGGACCCCTGTGGACTGGGAACATGACTGAGGTTTTATTCTGGAACCCTGAGGCCTGGGAACATGACATGGGTGGATTCTGGAACCCTGGGTCCTGTTAACATGACATGGGTGGATTCTGGAACCCTGAGGCCTTGGAACATGACATCTGTTTAGATTGTGGAATACTGTGGCCTGGGAACTTGACTGAGCCTTGGTTCTGGACCCCTGTGGACTGGGAACATGACTGAGGTTTTATTCTGGAACCCTGAGGCCTGGGAACATGACATCTGTTTAGATTGTGGAATACTGTGGCCTGGGAATTTGACTGAGCCTTGGTTCGGGACCCCTGTGGACTGGGAATATGACTGAGGTTTTATTCTGGAGCCGTGTAGCCTGGGAACATAACTGAGGATTGATTCTGGACCCCTGTGGACTGGGAACATGACTGAGGTTTTATTCTGGAACCCTGTGTCCTGTTAACATGACATGGGTGGATTCTGGAACCCTGTGGCCTGGGAACATGACATCTGTTTAGATTGTGGAATACTGTGGCCTGGGAACTTGACTGAGCCTTGGTTCTCGACCCCTGTGGACTGGGAACATGACTGAGGTTTTATTCTGGAACCCTGTGTCCTGTTAACATGACATGGGTGGATTCTGGAACCCTGAGGCCTGGGAACATGACATCTGTTTAGATTGTGGAATACTGTGGCCTGGGAACTTGACTGAGCCTTGGTTCTGGACCCCTGTGGACTGGGAACATGACTGAGGTTTTATTCTGGAACCCTGTGTCCTGTTAACATGACATGGGTGGATTCTGGAACCCTGAGGCCTGGGAACATGACATCTGTTTAGATTGTGGAATACTCTGGCCTGGGAACTTGACTGAGCCTTGGTTCTGGACCCCTGTGGACTGGGAACATGACTGAGGTTTTATTCTGGAACCCTGTGTCCTGTTAACATGACATGGGTGGATTCTGGAACCCTGGGTCCTGTTAACATGACATGGGTGGATTCTGGAACCCTGAGGCCTTGGAACATGACATCTGTTTAGATTGTGGAATACTGTGGCCTGGGAACTTGACTGAGCCTTGGTTCTGGACCCCTGTGGACTGGGAATATGACTGAGGTTTTATTCTGGAGCCGTGTAGCCTGGGAACATAACTGAGGATTGGTTCTGGACCCCTGGGGACTGGGAACATGACTGAGGTTTTATTCTGGAACCCTGTGTCCTGTTAAGATGACATGGGTGGATTCTGGAACCCTGGGTCCTGTTAACATGACATGGGTGGATTCTGGAACCCTGAGGCCTTGGAACATGACATCTGTTTAGATTGTGGAATACTGTGGCCTGGGAACTTGACTGAGCCTTGGTTCTGGACCCCTGTGGACTGGGAATATGACTGAGGTTTTATTCTGGTGCCGTGTAGCCTGGGAACATAACTGAGGATTGATTCTGGACCCCTGTGGACTGGGAACATGACTGAGGTTTTATTCTGGAACCCTGTGTCCTGTTAACATGACATGGGTGGATTCTGGAACCCTGTGGCCTGGGAACATGACATCTGTTTAGATTGTGGAATACTGTTGCCTGGGAACTTGACTGAGCCTTGGTTCTGGAAACCTGTGGACTGGGAACATGACTGAGATTTTATTCTGGAACCCTGTGTCCTGTTAACATGACATGGGTGGATTCTGGAACCCTGAGGCCTGGGAACATGACATCTGTTTAGATTGTGGAATACTGTGGCCTGGGAACTTGACTGAGCCTTGGTTCTGGACCCCTGTGGACTGGGAACATGACTGAGGTTTTATTCTGGAACCCTGTGTCCTGTTAACATGACATGGGTGGATTCTGGAACCCTGAGGCCTGGGAACATGACATCTGTTTAGATTGTGGAATACTGTGGCCTGGGAACTTGACTGAGCCTTGGTTCTGGACCCCTGTGGACTGGGAACATGACTGAGGTTTTATTCTGGAACCCTGTGTCCTGTTAACATGACATGGGTGGATTCTGGAACCCTGGGTCCTGTTAACATGACATGGGTGGATTCTGGAACCCTGAGGCCTTGGAACATGACATCTGTTTAGATTGTGGAATACTGTGGCCTGGGAACTTGACTGAGCCTTGGTTCTGGACCCCTGTGGACTGGGAACATGACTGAGGTTTTATTCTGGAACCCTGAGGCCTGGGAACATGACATCTGTTTAGATTGTGGAATACTGTGGCCTGGGAACTTGACTGAGCCTTGGTTCTGGACCCCTGTGGACTGGGAACATGACTGAGGTTTTATTCTGGAACCCTGAGGCCTGGGAACATGACATCTGTTTAGATTGTGGAATACTGTGGCCTGGGAATTTGACTGAGCCTTGGTTCTGGACCCCTGTGGACTGGGAATATGACTGAGGTTTTATTCTGGAGCCGTGTAGCCTGGGAACATGACTGACGTTTGATTCTGGAACCCTGAGGCCTGGGAACAAGACATCTGTTTAGATTGTGGAATACTGTGGCCTGGGAACTTGACTGAGCCTTGGTTCTGGACCCCTGTGGACTGGGAACATGACTGAGGTTTTATTCTGGAACCCTGTGTCCTGTTAACATGACATGGGTGGATTCTGGAACCCTGAGGCCTTGGAACATGACATCTGTTTAGATTGTGGAATACTGTGGCCTGGGAACTTGACTGAGCCTTGGTTCTGGACCCCTGTGGACTGGGAATATGACTGAGGTTTTATTCTGGAGCCGTGTAGCCTGGGAACATAACTGAGGATTGATTCTGGACCCCTGTGGACTGGGAACATGACTGAGGTTTTATTCTGGAACCCTGAGGCCTGGGAACATGACATGGGTGGATTCTGGAACCCTGGGTCCTGTTAACATGACATGGGTGGATTCTGGAACCCTGAGGCCTTGGAACATGACATCTGTTTAGATTGTGGAATACTGTGGCCTGGGAACTTGACTGAGCCTTGGTTCTGGACCCCTGTGGACTGGGAACATGACTGAGGTTTTATTCTGGAACCCTGAGGCCTGGGAACATGACATCTGTTTAGATTGTGGAATACTGTGGCCTGGGAACTTGACTGAGCCTTGGTTCTGGACCCCTGTGGACTGGGAATATGACTGAGGTTTTATTCTGGAGCCGTGTAGCCTGGGAACATAACTGAGGATTGATTCTGGACCCCTGTGGACTGGGAACATGACTGAGGTTTTATTCTGGAACCCTGTGTCCTGTTAACATGACATGGGTGGATTCTGGAACCCTGGGTCCTGTTAACATGACATGGGTGGATTCTGGAACCCTGAGGCCTTGGAACATGACATCTGTTTAGATTGTGGAATACTGTGGCCTGGGAACTTGACTGAGCCTTGGTTCTGGACCCCTGTGGACTGGGAATATGACTGAGGTTTTATTCTGGAGCCGTGTAGCCTGGGAACATAACTGAGGATTGATTCTGGACCCCTGTGGACTGGGAACATGACTGAGGTTTTATTCTGGAACCCTGTGTCCTGTTAACATGACATGGGTGGATTCAGGAACCCTGTGGCCTGGGAACATGACATCTGTTTAGATTGTGGAATACTGTGGCCTGGGAACTTGACTGAGCCTTGGTTCTGGACCCCTGTGGACTGGGAACATGACTGAGGTTTTATTCTGGAACCCTGTGTCCTGTTAACATGACATGGGTGGATTCTGGAACCCTGAGGCCTGGGAACATGACATCTGTTTAGATTGTGGAATACTGTGGCCTGGGAACTTGACTGAGCCTTGGTTCTGGACCCCTGTGGACTGGGAACATGACTGAGGTTTTATTCTGGAACCCTGTGTCCTGTTAACATGACATGGGTGGATTCTGGAACCCTGGGTCCTGTTAACATGACATGGGTGGATTCTGGAACCCTGAGGCCTTGGAACATGACATCTGTTTAGATTGTGGAATACTGTGGCCTGGGAACTTGACTGAGCCTTGGTTCTGGACCCCTGTGGACTGGGAACATGACTGAGGTTTTATTCTGGAACCCTGAGGCCTGGGAACATGACATCTGTTTAGATTGTGGAATACTGTGGCCTGGGAACTTGACTGAGCCTTGGTTCTGGACCCCTGTGGACTGGGAATATGACTGAGGTTTTATTCTGGAGCCGTGTAGCCTGGGAACATAACTGAGGATTGATTCTGGACCCCTGTGGACTGGGAACATGACTGAGGTTTTATTCTGGAACCCTGAGGCCTGGGAACATGACATGGGTGGATTCTGGAACCCTGGGTCCTGTTAACATGACATGGGTGGATTCTGGAACCCTGAGGCCTGGGAACATGACATCTGTTTAGATTGTGGAATACTGTGGCCTGGGAACTTGACTGAGCCTTGGTTCTGGAACCCTGTGGACTGGGAACATGACTGAGGTTTTATTCTGGAACCCTGTGTCCTGTTAACATGACATGGGTGGATTCTGGAACCCTGTGGCCTGGGAACATGACATCTGTTTAGATTGTGGAATACTGTGGCCTGGGAACTTGACTGAGCCTTGGTTCTGGACCCCTGTGGACTGGGAACATGACTGAGGTTTTATTCTGGAACCCTGTGTCCTGTTAACATGACATGGGTGGATTCTGGAACCCTGAGGCCTGGGAAGATGACATCTGTTTAGATTGTGGAATACTGTGGCCTGGGAACTTGACTGAGCCTTGGTTCTGGACCCCTGTGGACTGGGAACATGACTGAGGTTTTATTCTGGAACCCTGAGGCCTGGGAACATGACATCTGTTTAGATTGTGGAATACTGTGGCCTGGGAACTTGACTGAGCCTTGGCTCTGGACCCCTGTGGACTGGGAATATGACTGAGGTTTTATTCTGGAGCCGTGTAGCCTGGGAACATAACTGAGGATTGATTCTGGACCCCTGTGGACTGGGAACATGACTGAGGTTTTATTCTGGAACCCTGAGGCCTGGGAACATGACATGGGTGGATTCTGGAACCCTGGGTCCTGTTAACATGACATGGGTGGATTCTGGAACCCTGAGGCCTTGGAACATGACATCTGTTTAGATTGTGGAATACTGTGGCCTGGGAACTTGACTGAGCCTTGGTTCTGGACCCCTGTGGACTGGGAACATGACTGAGGTTTTATTCTGGAACCCTGAGGCCTGGGAACATGACATCTGTTTAGATTGTGGAATACTGTGGCCTGGGAATTTGACTGAGCCTTGGTTCGGGACCCCTGTGGACTGGGAATATGACTGAGGTTTTATTCTGGAGCCGTGTAGCCTGGGAACATAACTGAGGATTGATTCTGGACCCCTGTGGACTGGGAACATGACTGAGGTTTTATTCTGGAACCCTGTGTCCTGTTAACATGACATGGGTGGATTCTGGAACCCTGTGGCCTGGGAACATGACATCTGTTTAGATTGTGGAATACTGTGGCCTGGGAACTTGACTGAGCCTTGGTTCTCGACCCCTGTGGACTGGGAACATGACTGAGGTTTTATTCTGGAACCCTGTGTCCTGTTAACATGACATGGGTGGATTCTGGAACCCTGAGGCCTGGGAACATGACATCTGTTTAGATTGTGGAATACTGTGGCCTGGGAACTTGACTGAGCCTTGGTTCTGGACCCCTGTGGACTGGGAACATGACTGAGGTTTTATTCTGGAACCCTGTGTCCTGTTAACATGACATGGGTGGATTCTGGAACCCTGAGGCCTGGGAACATGACATCTGTTTAGATTGTGGAATACTCTGGCCTGGGAACTTGACTGAGCCTTGGTTCTGGACCCCTGTGGACTGGGAACATGACTGAGGTTTTATTCTGGAACCCTGTGTCCTGTTAACATGACATGGGTGGATTCTGGAACCCTGGGTCCTGTTAACATGACATGGGTGGATTCTGGAACCCTGAGGCCTTGGAACATGACATCTGTTTAGATTGTGGAATACTGTGGCCTGGGAACTTGACTGAGCCTTGGTTCTGGACCCCTGTGGACTGGGAATATGACTGAGGTTTTATTCTGGAGCCGTGTAGCCTGGGAACATAACTGAGGATTGGTTCTGGACCCCTGGGGACTGGGAACATGACTGAGGTTTTATTCTGGAACCCTGTGTCCTGTTAAGATGACATGGGTGGATTCTGGAACCCTGGGTCCTGTTAACATGACATGGGTGGATTCTGGAACCCTGAGGCCTTGGAACATGACATCTGTTTAGATTGTGGAATACTGTGGCCTGGGAACTTGACTGAGCCTTGGTTCTGGACCCCTGTGGACTGGGAATATGACTGAGGTTTTATTCTGGTGCCGTGTAGCCTGGGAACATAACTGAGGATTGATTCTGGACCCCTGTGGACTGGGAACATGACTGAGGTTTTATTCTGGAACCCTGTGTCCTGTTAACATGACATGGGTGGATTCTGGAACCCTGTGGCCTGGGAACATGACATCTGTTTAGATTGTGGAATACTGTTGCCTGGGAACTTGACTGAGCCTTGGTTCTGGAAACCTGTGGACTGGGAACATGACTGAGATTTTATTCTGGAACCCTGTGTCCTGTTAACATGACATGGGTGGATTCTGGAACCCTGAGGCCTGGGAACATGACATCTGTTTAGATTGTGGAATACTGTGGCCTGGGAACTTGACTGAGCCTTGGTTCTGGACCCCTGTGGACTGGGAACATGACTGAGGTTTTATTCTGGAACCCTGTGTCCTGTTAACATGACATGGGTGGATTCTGGAACCCTGAGGCCTGGGAACATGACATCTGTTTAGATTGTGGAATACTGTGGCCTGGGAACTTGACTGAGCCTTGGTTCTGGACCCCTGTGGACTGGGAACATGACTGAGGTTTTATTCTGGAACCCTGTGTCCTGTTAACATGACATGGGTGGATTCTGGAACCCTGGGTCCTGTTAACATGACATGGGTGGATTCTGGAACCCTGAGGCCTTGGAACATGACATCTGTTTAGATTGTGGAATACTGTGGCCTGGGAACTTGACTGAGCCTTGGTTCTGGACCCCTGTGGACTGGGAACATGACTGAGGTTTTATTCTGGAACCCTGAGGCCTGGGAACATGACATCTGTTTAGATTGTGGAATACTGTGGCCTGGGAACTTGACTGAGCCTTGGTTCTGGACCCCTGTGGACTGGGAACATGACTGAGGTTTTATTCTGGAACCCTGAGGCCTGGGAACATGACATCTGTTTAGATTGTGGAATACTGTGGCCTGGGAATTTGACTGAGCCTTGGTTCTGGACCCCTGTGGACTGGGAATATGACTGAGGTTTTATTCTGGAGCCGTGTAGCCTGGGAACATGACTGACGTTTGATTCTGGAACCCTGAGGCCTGGGAACAAGACATCTGTTTAGATTGTGGAATACTGTGGCCTGGGAACTTGACTGAGCCTTGGTTCTGGAAACCTGTGGACTGGGAATATGACTGAGGTTTTATTCTGGAACCCTGTGTCCTGTTAACATGACATGGGTGGATTCTGGAACCCTGGGTCCTGTTAACATGACATGGGTGGATTCTGGAACCCTGAGGCCTTGGAACATGACATCTGTTTAGATTGTGGAATACTGTGGCCTGGGAACTTGACTGAGCCTTGGTTCTGGACCCCTGTGGACTGGGAACATGACTGAGGTTTTATTCTGGAACCCTGTGTCCTGTTAACATGACATGGGTGGATTCTGGAACCCTGTGGCCTGGGAACATGACATCTGTTTAGATTGTGGAATACTGTGGCCTGGGAACTTTACTGAGCCATGGTTCTGGACCCCTGTGGACTGGGAATATGACTGAGGTTTTATTCTGGAGCCGTGTAGCCTGGGAACATAACTGAGGATTGATTCTGGACCCCTGTGGACTGGGAACATGACTGAGGTTTTATTCTGGAACCCTGTGTCCTGTTAACATGACATGGGTGGATTCTGGAACCCTGAGGCCTGGGAACATGACATCTGTTTAGATTGTGGAATACTGTGGCCTGGGAACTTGACTGACCCTTGGTTCTGGACCCCTGTGGACTGGGAACATGACTGAGGTTTTATTCTGGAACCCTGTGTCCTGTTAACATGACATGGGTGGATTCTGGAACCCTGGGTCCTGTTAACATGACATGGGTGGATTCTGGAACCCTGAGGCCTTGGAACATGACATCTGTTTAGATTGTGGAATACTGTGGCCTGGGAACTTGACTGAGCCTTGGTTCTGGACCCCTGTGGACTGGGAACATGACTGAGGTTTTATTCTGGAACCCTGGGTCCTGTTAACATGACATGGGTGGATTCTGGACCCCTGAGGCCTGGGAACAAGACATCTGTTTAGATTGTGGAATACTGTGGCCTTGGAACTTGACTGAGCCTTGGTTCTGGACCCCTGTGGACTGGGAACATGACTGAGGTTTTATTCTGGAACCCTGTGTCCTGTTAACATGACATGGGTGGATTCTGGAACCCTGGGTCCTGTTAACATGACATGGGTGGATTCTGGAACCCTGTGGCCTGGGAACATGACATCTGTTTAGATTGTGGAATACTGTGGCCTGGGAACTTGACTGAGCCTTGGTTCTGGACCCCTGTGGACTGGGAACATGACTGAGGTTTTATTCTGGAACCCTGTGTCCTGTTAACATGACATGGGTGGATTCAGGAACCCTGTGGCCTGGGAACATGACATCTGTTTAGATTGTGGAATACTGTGGCCTGGGAACTTGACTGAGCCTTGGTTCTGGACCCCTGTGGACTGGGAACATGACTGAGGTTTTATTCTGGAACCCTGTGTCCTGTTAACATGACATGGGTGGATTCTGGAACCCTGAGGCCTTGGAACATGACATCTGTTTAGATTGTGGAATACTGTGGCCTGGGAACTTGACTGAGCCTTGGTTCTGGACCCCTGTGGACTGGGAATATGACTGAGGTTTTATTCTGGAGCCGTGTAGCCTGGGAACTTAACTGAGGATTGATTCTGGACCCCTGTGGACTGGGAACATGACTGAGGTTTTATTCTGGAAACCTGTGTCCTGTTAACATGACATGGGTGGATTCTGGAACCCTGTGGCCTGGGAACATGACATCTGTTTAGATTGTGGAATACTGTGGCCTGGGAACTTGACTGAGCCTTGGTTCTGGACCCCTGTGGACTGGGAACATGACTGAGGTTTTATTCTGGAACCCTGTGTCCTGTGAACATGACATGGGTGGATTCTGGAACCCTGAGGCCTGGGAACATGACATCTGTTTAGATTGTGGAATACTGTGGCCTGGGAACTTGACTGGGCCTTGGTTCTGGACCCCTGTGGACTGGGAACATGACTGAGGTTTTATTCTGGAACCCTGTGTCCTGTTAACATGACATGGGTGGATTCTGGAACCCTGAGGCCTGGGAACATGACATCTGTTTAGATTGTGGAATACTGTGGCCTGGGAACTTGACTGAGCCTTGGTTCTGGACCCCTGTGGACTGGGAACATGACTGAGGTTTTATTCTGGAACCCTGTGTCCTGTTAACATGACATGGGTGGATTCTGGAACCCTGGGTCCTGTTAACATGACATGGGTGGATTCTGGAACCCTGAGGCCTTGGAACATGACATCTGTTTAGATTGTGGAATACTGTGGCCTGGGAACTTGACTGAGCCTTGGTTCTGGACCCCTGTGGACTGGGAATATGACTGAGGTTTTATTCTGGAGCCGTGTAGCCTGGGAACATAACTGAGGATTGATTCTGGACCCCTGTGGACTGGGAACATGACTGAGGTTTTATTCTGGAACCCTGAGGCCTGGGAACATGACATGGGTGGATTCTGGAACCCTGGGTCCTGTTAACATGACATGGGTGGATTCTGGAACCCTGAGGCCTTGGAACATGACATCTGTTTAGATTGTGGAATACTGTGGCCTGGGAACTTGACTGAGCCTTGGTTCTGGACCCCTGTGGACTGGGAACATGACTGAGGTTTTATTCTGGAACCCTGAGGCCTGGGAACATGACATCTGTTTAGATTGTGGAATACTGTGGCCTGGGAACTTGACTGAGCCTTGGTTCTGGACCCCTGTGGACTGGGAACATGACTGAGGTTTTATTCTGGAACCCTGAGGCCTGGGAACATGACATCTGTTTAGATTGTGGAATACTGGGGCCTGGGAACTTGACTGAGCCTTGGTTCTGGACCCCTGTGGACTGGGAACATGACTGAGGTTTTATTCTGGAACCCTGAGGCCTGGGAACATGACATGGGTGGATTCTGGAACCCTGGGTCCTGTTAACATGACATGGGTGGATTCTGGAACCCTGAGGCCTTGGAACATGACATCTGTTTAGATTGTGGAATACTGTGGCCTGGGAACTTGACTGAGCCTTGGTTCTGGACCCCTGTGGACTGGGAACATGACTGAGGTTTTATTCTGGAACCCTGAGGCCTGGGAACATGACATCTGTTTAGATTGTGGAATACTGTGGCCTGGGAACTTGACTGAGCCTTGGTTCTGGACCCCTGTGGACTGGGAATATGACTGAGGTTTTATTCTGGAGCCGTGTAGCCTGGGAACATAACTGAGGATTGATTCTGGACCCCTGTGGACTGGGAACATGACTGAGGTTTTATTCTGGAACCCTGTGTCCTGTTAACATGACATGGGTGGATTCTGGAACCCTGGGTCCTGTTAACATGACATGGGTGGATTCTGGAACCCTGAGGCCTTGGAACATGACATCTGTTTAGATTGTGGAATACTGTGGCCTGGGAACTTGACTGAGCCTTGGTTCTGGACCCCTGTGGACTGGGAATATGACTGAGGTTTTATTCTGGAGCCGTGTAGCCTGGGAACATAACTGAGGATTGATTCTGGACCCCTGTGGACTGGGAACATGACTGAGGTTTTATTCTGGAACCCTGTGTCCTGTTAACATGACATGGGTGGATTCAGGAACCCTGTGGCCTGGGAACATGACATCTGTTTAGATTGTGGAATACTGTGGCCTGGGAACTTGACTGAGCCTTGGTTCTGGACCCCTGTGGACTGGGAACATGACTGAGGTTTTATTCTGGAACCCTGTGTCCTGTTAACATGACATGGGTGGATTCTGGAACCCTGAGGCCTTGGAACATGACATCTGTTTAGATTGTGGAATACTGTGGCCTGGGAACTTGACTGAGCCTTGGTTCTGGACCCCTGTGGACTGGGAATATGACTGAGGTTTTATTCTGGAGCCGTGTAGCCTGGGAACTTAACTGAGGATTGATTCTGGACCCCTGTGGACTGGGAACATGACTGAGGTTTTATTCTGGAACCCTGTGTCCTGTTAACATGACATGGGTGGATTCTGGAACCCTGTGGCCTGGGAACATGACATCTGTTTAGATTGTGGAATACTGTGGCCTGGGAACTTGACTGAGCCTTGGTTCTGGACCCCTGTGGACTGGGAACATGACTGAGGTTTTATTCTGGAACCCTGTGTCCTGTGAACATGACATGGGTGGATTCTGGAACCCTGAGGCCTGGGAACATGACATCTGTTTAGATTGTGGAATACTGTGGCCTGGGAACTTGACTGGGCCTTGGTTCTGGACCCCTGTGGACTGGGAACATGACTGAGGTTTTATTCTGGAACCCTGTGTCCTGTTAACATGACATGGGTGGATTCTGGAACCCTGAGGCCTGGGAACATGACATCTGTTTAGATTGTGGAATACTGTGGCCTGGGAACTTGACTGAGCCTTGGTTCTGGACCCCTGTGGACTGGGAACATGACTGAGGTTTTATTCTGGAACCCTGTGTCCTGTTAACATGACATGGGTGGATTCTGGAACCCTGGGTCCTGTTAACATGACATGGGTGGATTCTGGAACCCTGAGGCCTTGGAACATGACATCTGTTTAGATTGTGGAATACTGTGGCCTGGGAACTTGACTGAGCCTTGGTTCTGGACCCCTGTGGACTGGGAATATGACTGAGGTTTTATTCTGGAGCCGTGTAGCCTGGGAACATAACTGAGGATTGATTCTGGACCCCTGTGGACTGGGAACATGACTGAGGTTTTATTCTGGAACCCTGAGGCCTGGGAACATGACATGGGTGGATTCTGGAACCCTGGGTCCTGTTAACATGACATGGGTGGATTCTGGAACCCTGAGGCCTTGGAACATGACATCTGTTTAGATTGTGGAATACTGTGGCCTGGGAACTTGACTGAGCCTTGGTTCTGGACCCCTGTGGACTGGGAACATGACTGAGGTTTTATTCTGGAACCCTGAGGCCTGGGAACATGACATCTGTTTAGATTGTGGAATACTGTGGCCTGGGAACTTGACTGAGCCTTGGTTCTGGACCCCTGTGGACTGGGAATATGACTGAGGTTTTATTCTGGAGCCGTGTAGCCTGGGAACATAACTGAGGATTGATTCTGGACCCCTGTGGACTGGGAACATGACTGAGGTTTTATTCTGGAACCCTGTGTCCTGTTAACATGACATGGGTGGATTCTGGAACCCTGGGTCCTGTTAACATGACATGGGTGGATTCTGGAACCCTGAGGCCTTGGAACATGACATCTGTTTAGATTGTGGAATACTGTGGCCTGGGAACTTGACTGAGCCTTGGTTCTGGACCCCTGTGGACTGGGAATATGACTGAGGTTTTATTCTGGAGCCGTGTAGCCTGGGAACATAACTGAGGATTGATTCTGGACCCCTGTGGACTGGGAACATGACTGAGGTTTTATTCTGGAACCCTGTGTCCTGTTAACATGACATGGGTGGATTCAGGAACCCTGTGGCCTGGGAACATGACATCTGTTTAGATTGTGGAATACTGTGGCCTGGGAACTTGACTGAGCCTTGGTTCTGGACCCCTGTGGACTGGGAACATGACTGAGGTTTTATTCTGGAACCCTGTGTCCTGTTAACATGACATGGGTGGATTCTGGAACCCTGAGGCCTGGGAACATGACATCTGTTTAGATTGTGGAATACTGTGGCCTGGGAACTTGACTGAGCCTTGGTTCTGGACCCCTGTGGACTGGGAACATGACTGAGGTTTTATTCTGGAACCCTGTGTCCTGTTAACATGACATGGGTGGATTCTGGAACCCTGGGTCCTGTTAACATGACATGGGTGGATTCTGGAACCCTGAGGCCTTGGAACATGACATCTGTTTAGATTGTGGAATACTGTGGCCTGGGAACTTGACTGAGCCTTGGTTCTGGACCCCTGTGGACTGGGAACATGACTGAGGTTTTATTCTGGAACCCTGAGGCCTGGGAACATGACATCTGTTTAGATTGTGGAATACTGTGGCCTGGGAACTTGACTGAGCCTTGGTTCTGGACCCCTGTGGACTGGGAATATGACTGAGGTTTTATTCTGGAGCCGTGTAGCCTGGGAACATAACTGAGGATTGATTCTGGACCCCTGTGGACTGGGAACATGACTGAGGTTTTATTCTGGAACCCTGAGGCCTGGGAACATGACATGGGTGGATTCTGGAACCCTGGGTCCTGTTAACATGACATGGGTGGATTCTGGAACCCTGAGGCCTGGGAACATGACATCTGTTTAGATTGTGGAATACTGTGGCCTGGGAACTTGACTGAGCCTTGGTTCTGGAACCCTGTGGACTGGGAACATGACTGAGGTTTTATTCTGGAACCCTGTGTCCTGTTAACATGACATGGGTGGATTCTGGAACCCTGTGGCCTGGGAACATGACATCTGTTTAGATTGTGGAATACTGTGGCCTGGGAACTTGACTGAGCCTTGGTTCTGGACCCCTGTGGACTGGGAACATGACTGAGGTTTTATTCTGGAACCCTGTGTCCTGTTAACATGACATGGGTGGATTCTGGAACCCTGAGGCCTGGGAAGATGACATCTGTTTAGATTGTGGAATACTGTGGCCTGGGAACTTGACTGAGCCTTGGTTCTGGACCCCTGTGGACTGGGAACATGACTGAGGTTTTATTCTGGAACCCTGAGGCCTGGGAACATGACATCTGTTTAGATTGTGGAATACTGTGGCCTGGGAACTTGACTGAGCCTTGGCTCTGGACCCCTGTGGACTGGGAATATGACTGAGGTTTTATTCTGGAGCCGTGTAGCCTGGGAACATAACTGAGGATTGATTCTGGACCCCTGTGGACTGGGAACATGACTGAGGTTTTATTCTGGAACCCTGAGGCCTGGGAACATGACATGGGTGGATTCTGGAACCCTGGGTCCTGTTAACATGACATGGGTGGATTCTGGAACCCTGAGGCCTTGGAACATGACATCTGTTTAGATTGTGGAATACTGTGGCCTGGGAACTTGACTGAGCCTTGGTTCTGGACCCCTGTGGACTGGGAACATGACTGAGGTTTTATTCTGGAACCCTGAGGCCTGGGAACATGACATCTGTTTAGATTGTGGAATACTGTGGCCTGGGAATTTGACTGAGCCTTGGTTCGGGACCCCTGTGGACTGGGAATATGACTGAGGTTTTATTCTGGAGCCGTGTAGCCTGGGAACATAACTGAGGATTGATTCTGGACCCCTGTGGACTGGGAACATGACTGAGGTTTTATTCTGGAACCCTGTGTCCTGTTAACATGACATGGGTGGATTCTGGAACCCTGTGGCCTGGGAACATGACATCTGTTTAGATTGTGGAATACTGTGGCCTGGGAACTTGACTGAGCCTTGGTTCTGGACCCCTGTGGACTGGGAACATGACTGAGGTTTTATTCTGGAACCCTGTGTCCTGTTAACATGACATGGGTGGATTCTGGAACCCTGAGGCCTGGGAACATGACATCTGTTTAGATTGTGGAATACTGTGGCCTGGGAACTTGACTGAGCCTTGGTTCTGGACCCCTGTGGACTGGGAACATGACTGAGGTTTTATTCTGGAACCCTGTGTCCTGTTAACATGACATGGGTGGATTCTGGAACCCTGAGGCCTGGGAACATGACATCTGTTTAGATTGTGGAATACTCTGGCCTGGGAACTTGACTGAGCCTTGGTTCTGGACCCCTGTGGACTGGGAACATGACTGAGGTTTTATTCTGGAACCCTGTGTCCTGTTAACATGACATGGGTGGATTCTGGAACCCTGGGTCCTGTTAACATGACATGGGTGGATTCTGGAACCCTGAGGCCTTGGAACATGACATCTGTTTAGATTGTGGAATACTGTGGCCTGGGAACTTGACTGAGCCTTGGTTCTGGACCCCTGTGGACTGGGAATATGACTGAGGTTTTATTCTGGAGCCGTGTAGCCTGGGAACATAACTGAGGATTGGTTCTGGACCCCTGGGGACTGGGAACATGACTGAGGTTTTATTCTGGAACCCTGTGTCCTGTTAAGATGACATGGGTGGATTCTGGAACCCTGGGTCCTGTTAACATGACATGGGTGGATTCTGGAACCCTGAGGCCTTGGAACATGACATCTGTTTAGATTGTGGAATACTGTGGCCTGGGAACTTGACTGAGCCTTGGTTCTGGACCCCTGTGGACTGGGAATATGACTGAGGTTTTATTCTGGTGCCGTGTAGCCTGGGAACATAACTGAGGATTGATTCTGGACCCCTGTGGACTGGGAACATGACTGAGGTTTTATTCTGGAACCCTGTGTCCTGTTAACATGACATGGGTGGATTCTGGAACCCTGTGGCCTGGGAACATGACATCTGTTTAGATTGTGGAATACTGTTGCCTGGGAACTTGACTGAGCCTTGGTTCTGGAAACCTGTGGACTGGGAACATGACTGAGATTTTATTCTGGAACCCTGTGTCCTGTTAACATGACATGGGTGGATTCTGGAACCCTGAGGCCTGGGAACATGACATCTGTTTAGATTGTGGAATACTGTGGCCTGGGAACTTGACTGAGCCTTGGTTCTGGACCCCTGTGGACTGGGAACATGACTGAGGTTTTATTCTGGAACCCTGTGTCCTGTTAACATGACATGGGTGGATTCTGGAACCCTGAGGCCTGGGAACATGACATCTGTTTAGATTGTGGAATACTGTGGCCTGGGAACTTGACTGAGCCTTGGTTCTGGACCCCTGTGGACTGGGAACATGACTGAGGTTTTATTCTGGAACCCTGTGTCCTGTTAACATGACATGGGTGGATTCTGGAACCCTGGGTCCTGTTAACATGACATGGGTGGATTCTGGAACCCTGAGGCCTTGGAACATGACATCTGTTTAGATTGTGGAATACTGTGGCCTGGGAACTTGACTGAGCCTTGGTTCTGGACCCCTGTGGACTGGGAACATGACTGAGGTTTTATTCTGGAACCCTGAGGCCTGGGAACATGACATCTGTTTAGATTGTGGAATACTGTGGCCTGGGAACTTGACTGAGCCTTGGTTCTGGACCCCTGTGGACTGGGAACATGACTGAGGTTTTATTCTGGAACCCTGAGGCCTGGGAACATGACATCTGTTTAGATTGTGGAATACTGTGGCCTGGGAATTTGACTGAGCCTTGGTTCTGGACCCCTGTGGACTGGGAATATGACTGAGGTTTTATTCTGGAGCCGTGTAGCCTGGGAACATGACTGACGTTTGATTCTGGAACCCTGAGGCCTGGGAACAAGACATCTGTTTAGATTGTGGAATACTGTGGCCTGGGAACTTGACTGAGCCTTGGTTCTGGAAACCTGTGGACTGGGAATATGACTGAGGTTTTATTCTGGAACCCTGTGTCCTGTTAACATGACATGGGTGGATTCTGGAACCCTGGGTCCTGTTAACATGACATGGGTGGATTCTGGAACCCTGAGGCCTTGGAACATGACATCTGTTTAGATTGTGGAATACTGTGGCCTGGGAACTTGACTGAGCCTTGGTTCTGGACCCCTGTGGACTGGGAACATGACTGAGGTTTTATTCTGGAACCCTGTGTCCTGTTAACATGACATGGGTGGATTCTGGAACCCTGTGGCCTGGGAACATGACATCTGTTTAGATTGTGGAATACTGTGGCCTGGGAACTTTACTGAGCCATGGTTCTGGACCCCTGTGGACTGGGAATATGACTGAGGTTTTATTCTGGAGCCGTGTAGCCTGGGAACATAACTGAGGATTGATTCTGGACCCCTGTGGACTGGGAACATGACTGAGGTTTTATTCTGGAACCCTGTGTCCTGTTAACATGACATGGGTGGATTCTGGAACCCTGAGGCCTGGGAACATGACATCTGTTTAGATTGTGGAATACTGTGGCCTGGGAACTTGACTGACCCTTGGTTCTGGACCCCTGTGGACTGGGAACATGACTGAGGTTTTATTCTGGAACCCTGTGTCCTGTTAACATGACATGGGTGGATTCTGGAACCCTGGGTCCTGTTAACATGACATGGGTGGATTCTGGAACCCTGAGGCCTTGGAACATGACATCTGTTTAGATTGTGGAATACTGTGGCCTGGGAACTTGACTGAGCCTTGGTTCTGGACCCCTGTGGACTGGGAACATGACTGAGGTTTTATTCTGGAACCCTGGGTCCTGTTAACATGACATGGGTGGATTCTGGACCCCTGAGGCCTGGGAACAAGACATCTGTTTAGATTGTGGAATACTGTGGCCTTGGAACTTGACTGAGCCTTGGTTCTGGACCCCTGTGGACTGGGAACATGACTGAGGTTTTATTCTGGAACCCTGTGTCCTGTTAACATGACATGGGTGGATTCTGGAACCCTGGGTCCTGTTAACATGACATGGGTGGATTCTGGAACCCTGTGGCCTGGGAACATGACATCTGTTTAGATTGTGGAATACTGTGGCCTGGGAACTTGACTGAGCCTTGGTTCTGGACCCCTGTGGACTGGGAACATGACTGAGGTTTTATTCTGGAACCCTGAGGCCTGGGAACATGACATCTGTTTAGATTGTGGAATACTGTGGCCTGGGAACTTGACTGAGCCTTGGTTCTGGACCCCTGTGGACTGGGAATATGACTGAGGTTTTATTCTGGAGCCGTGTAGCCTGGGAACATAACTGAGGATTGATTCTGGACCCCTGTGGACTGGGAACATGACTGAGGTTTTATTCTGGAACCCTGTGTCCTGTTAACATGACATGGGTGGATTCTGGAACCCTGGGTCCTGTTAACATGACATGGGTGGATTCTGGAACCCTGAGGCCTTGGAACATGACATCTGTTTAGATTGTGGAATACTGTGGCCTGGGAACTTGACTGAGCCTTGGTTCTGGAAACCTGTGGACTGGGAACATGACTGAGGTTTTATTCTGGATCCGTGTAGCCTGGGAACATAACTGAGGATTGATTCTGGACCCCTGTGGACTGGGAACATGACTGAGGTTTTATTCTGGAACCCTGTGTCCTGTTAATATGACATGGGTGGATTCTGGAACCCTGGGTCCTGTTAACATGACATGGGTGGATTCTGGAACCCTGAGGCCTTGGAACATGACATCTGTTTAGATTGTGGAATACTGTGGCCTGGGAACTTGACTGAGCCTTGGTTCTGGACCCGTGTGGACTGGGAATATGACTGAGGTTTTATTCTGGAGCCGTGTAGCCTGGGAACATAACTGAGGATTGATTCTGGACCCCTGTGGACTGGGAACATGACTGAGGTTTTATTCTGGAACCCTGTGTCCTGTTAACATGACATGGGTGGATTCTGGAACCCTGTGGCCTGGGAACATGACATCTGTTTAGATTGTGGAATACTGTGGCCTGGGAACTTGACTGAGCCTTGGTTCTGGACCCCTGTGGACTGGGAATATGACTGAGGTTTTATTCTGGAACCCTGTGTCCTGTTAACATGACATGGGTGGATTCTGGAACCCTGGGCCCTGTTAACATGACATGGGTGGATTCTGGAACCCTGAGGCCTTGGAACATGACATCTGTTTAGATTGTGGAATACTGTGGCCTGGGAACTTGACTGAGCCTTGGTTCTGGACCCCTGTGGACTGGGAAGATGACTGAGGTTTTATTCTGGAACCCTGTGTCCTGTTAACATGACATGGGTGGATTCTGGACCCCTGAGGCCTGGGAACAAGACATCTGTTTAGATTGTGGAATACTGTGGCCTGGGAACTTGACTGAGCCTTGGTTCTGGACCCCTGTGGACTGGGAACATGACTGAGGTTTTATTCTGGAACGCTGTGTCCTGTTAACATGACATGGGTGGATTCTGGAACCCTGGGTCCTGTTAATATGACATGGGTGGATTCTGGAACCCTGTGGCCTGGGAACATGACATCTGTTTAGATTGTGGAATACTGTGGCCTGGGAACTTGACTGAGCCTTGGTTCTGGACCCCTGTGGACTGGGAACATGACTGAGGTTTTATTCTGGAACCCTGAGGCCTGGGAACATGACATCTGTTTAGATTGTGGAATACTGTGGCCTGGGAACTTGACTGAGCCTTGGTTCTGGACCCCTGTGGACTGGGAATATGACTGAGGTTTTATTCTGGAACCCTGAGGCCTGGGAACATGACATGGGTGGATTCTGGAACCCTGGGTCCTGTTAACATGACATGGGTGGATTCTGGAACCCTGAGGCCTTGGAACATGACATCTGTTTAGATTGTGGAATACTGTGGCCTGGGAACTTGACTGAGCCTTGGTTCTGGACCCCTGTGGACTGGGAACATGACTGAGGTTTTATTCTGGAACCCTGAGGCCTGGGAACATGACATCTGTTTAGATTGTGGAATACTGTGGCCTGGGAACTTGACTGAGCCTTGGTTCTGGACCCCTGTGGACTGGGAATATGACTGAGGTTTTATTCTGGAGCCGTGTAGCCTGGGAACATAACTGAGGATTGATTCTGGACCCCTGTGGACTGGGAACATGACTGAGGTTTTATTCTGGAACCCTGTGTCCTGTTAACATGACATGGGTGGATTCTGGAACCCTGAGGCCTTGGAACATGACATCTGTTTAGATTGTGGAATACTGTGGCCTGGGAACTTGACTGAGCCTTGGTTCTGGACCCCTGTGGACTGGGAATATGACTGAGGTTTTATTCTGGAGCCGTGTAGCCTGGGAACATAACTGAGGATTGATTCTGGACCCCTGTGGACTGGGAACATGACTGAGGTTTTATTCTGGAACCCTGTGTCCTGTTAACATGACATGGGTGGATTCAGGAACCCTGTGGCCTGGGAACATGACATCTGTTTAGATTGTGGAATACTGTGGCCTGGGAACTTGACTGAGCCTTGGTTCTGGACCCCTGTGGACTGGGAACATGACTGAGGTTTTATTCTGGAACCCTGTGTCCTGTTAACATGACATGGGTGGATTCTGGAACCCTGAGGCCTTGGAACATGACATCTGTTTAGATTGTGGAATACTGTGGCCTGGGAACTTGACTGAGCCTTGGTTCTGGACCCCTGTGGACTGGGAATATGACTGAGGTTTTATTCTGGAGCCGTGTAGCCTGGGAACTTAACTGAGGATTGATTCTGGACCCCTGTGGACTGGGAACATGACTGAGGTTTTATTCTGGAACCCTGTGTCCTGTTAACATGACATGGGTGGATTCTGGAACCCTGTGGCCTGGGAACATGACATCTGTTTAGATTGTGGAATACTGTGGCCTGGGAACTTGACTGAGCCTTGGTTCTGGACCCCTGTGGACTGGGAACATGACTGAGGTTTTATTCTGGAACCCTGAGGCCTGTGAACATGACATGGGTGGATTCTGGAACCCTGAGGCCTGGGAACATGACATCTGTTTAGATTGTGGAATACTGTGGCCTGGGAACTTGACTGAGCCTTGGTTCTGGACCCCTGTGGACTGGGAACATGACTGAGGTTTTATTCTGGAACCCTGTGTCCTGTTAACATGACATGGGTGGATTCTGGAACCCTGAGGCCTGGGAACATGACATCTGTTTAGATTGTGGAATACTGTGGCCTGGGAACTTGACTGAGCCTTGGTTCTGGACCCCTGTGGACTGGGAACATGACTGAGGTTTTATTCTGGAACCCTGTGTCCTGTTAACATGACATGGGTGGATTCTGGAACCCTGGGTCCTGTTAACATGACATGGGTGGATTCTGGAACCCTGAGGCCTTGGAACATGACATCTGTTTAGATTGTGGAATACTGTGGCCTGGGAACTTGACTGAGCCTTGGTTCTGGACCCCTGTGGACTGGGAATATGACTGAGGTTTTATTCTGGAGCCGTGTAGCCTGGGAACATAACTGAGGATTGATTCTGGACCCCTGTGGACTGGGAACATGACTGAGGTTTTATTCTGGAACCCTGAGGCCTGGGAACATGACATGGGTGGATTCTGGAACCCTGGGTCCTGTTAACATGACATGGGTGGATTCTGGAACCCTGAGGCCTTGGAACATGACATCTGTTTAGATTGTGGAATACTGTGGCCTGGGAACTTGACTGAGCCTTGGTTCTGGACCCCTGTGGACTGGGAACATGACTGAGGTTTTATTCTGGAACCCTGAGGCCTGGGAACATGACATCTGTTTAGATTGTGGAATACTGTGGCCTGGGAACTTGACTGAGCCTTGGTTCTGGACCCCTGTGGACTGGGAATATGACTGAGGTTTTATTCTGGAGCCGTGTAGCCTGGGAACATAACTGAGGATTGATTCTGGACCCCTGTGGACTGGGAACATGACTGAGGTTTTATTCTGGAACCCTGTGTCCTGTTAACATGACATGGGTGGATTCTGGAACCCTGGGTCCTGTTAACATGACATGGGTGGATTCTGGAACCCTGAGGCCTTGGAACATGACATCTGTTTAGATTGTGGAATACTGTGGCCTGGGAACTTGACTGAGCCTTGGTTCTGGACCCCTGTGGACTGGGAATATGACTGAGGTTTTATTCTGGAGCCGTGTAGCCTGGGAACATAACTGAGGATTGATTCTGGACCCCTGTGGACTGGGAACATGACTGAGGTTTTATTCTGGAACCCTGTGTCCTGTTAACATGACATGGGTGGATTCAGGAACCCTGTGGCCTGGGAACATGACATCTGTTTAGATTGTGGAATACTGTGGCCTGGGAACTTGACTGAGCCTTGGTTCTGGACCCCTGTGGACTGGGAACATGACTGAGGTTTTATTCTGGAACCCTGTGTCCTGTTAACATGACATGGGTGGATTCTGGAACCCTGAGGCCTGGGAACATGACATCTGTTTAGATTGTGGAATACTGTGGCCTGGGAACTTGACTGAGCCTTGGTTCTGGACCCCTGTGGACTGGGAACATGACTGAGGTTTTATTCTGGAACCCTGTGTCCTGTTAACATGACATGGGTGGATTCTGGAACCCTGGGTCCTGTTAACATGACATGGGTGGATTCTGGAACCCTGAGGCCTTGGAACATGACATCTGTTTAGATTGTGGAATACTGTGGCCTGGGAACTTGACTGAGCCTTGGTTCTGGACCCCTGTGGACTGGGAACATGACTGAGGTTTTATTCTGGAACCCTGAGGCCTGGGAACATGACATCTGTTTAGATTGTGGAATACTGTGGCCTGGGAACTTCACTGAGCCTTGGTTCTGGACCCCTGTGGACTGGGAATATGACTGAGGTTTTATTCTGGAGCCGTGTAGCCTGGGAACATAACTGAGGATTGATTCTGGACCCCTGTGGACTGGGAACATGACTGAGGTTTTATTCTGGAACCCTGAGGCCTGGGAACATGACATGGGTGGATTCTGGAACCCTGGGTCCTGTTAACATGACATGGGTGGATTCTGGAACCCTGAGGCCTGGGAACATGACATCTGTTTAGATTGTGGAATACTGTGGCCTGGGAACTTGACTGAGCCTTGGTTCTGGAACCCTGTGGACTGGGAACATGACTGAGGTTTTATTCTGGAACCCTGTGTCCTGTTAACATGACATGGGTGGATTCTGGAACCCTGTGGCCTGGGAACATGACATCTGTTTAGATTGTGGAATACTGTGGCCTGGGAACTTGACTGAGCCTTGGTTCTGGACCCCTGTGGACTGGGAACATGACTGAGGTTTTATTCTGGAACCCTGTGTCCTGTTAACATGACATGGGTGGATTCTGGAACCCTGAGGCCTGGGAAGATGACATCTGTTTAGATTGTGGAATACTGTGGCCTGGGAACTTGACTGAGCCTTGGTTCTGGACCCCTGTGGACTGGGAACATGACTGAGGTTTTATTCTGGAACCCTGAGGCCTGGGAACATGACATCTGTTTAGATTGTGGAATACTGTGGCCTGGGAACTTGACTGAGCCTTGGCTCTGGACCCCTGTGGACTGGGAATATGACTGAGGTTTTATTCTGGAGCCGTGTAGCCTGGGAACATAACTGAGGATTGATTCTGGACCCCTGTGGACTGGGAACATGACTGAGGTTTTATTCTGGAACCCTGAGGCCTGGGAACATGACATGGGTGGATTCTGGAACCCTGGGTCCTGTTAACATGACATGGGTGGATTCTGGAACCCTGAGGCCTTGGAACATGACATCTGTTTAGATTGTGGAATACTGTGGCCTGGGAACTTGACTGAGCCTTGGTTCTGGACCCCTGTGGACTGGGAACATGACTGAGGTTTTATTCTGGAACCCTGAGGCCTGGGAACATGACATCTGTTTAGATTGTGGAATACTGTGGCCTGGGAATTTGACTGAGCCTTGGTTCGGGACCCCTGTGGACTGGGAATATGACTGAGGTTTTATTCTGGAGCCGTGTAGCCTGGGAACATAACTGAGGATTGATTCTGGACCCCTGTGGACTGGGAACATGACTGAGGTTTTATTCTGGAACCCTGTGTCCTGTTAACATGACATGGGTGGATTCTGGAACCCTGGGTCCTGTTAACATGACATGGGTGGATTCTGGAACCCTGAGGCCTTGGAACATGACATCTGTTTAGATTGTGGAATACTGTGGCCTGGGAACTTGACTGAGCCTTGGTTCTGGACCCCTGTGGACTGGGAATATGACTGAGGTTTTATTCTGGAGCCGTGTAGCCTGGGAACATAACTGAGGATTGATTCTGGACCCCTGTGGACTGGGAACATGACTGAGGTTTTATTCTGGAACCCTGTGTCCTGTTAACATGACATGGGTGGATTCTGGAACCCTGTGGCCTGGGAACATGACATCTGTTTAGATTGTGGAATACTGTGGCCTGGGAACTTGACTGAGCCTTGGTTCTGGACCCCTGTGGACTGGGAACATGACTGAGGTTTTATTCTGGAACCCTGTGTCCTGTTAACATGACATGGGTGGATTCTGGAACCCTGAGGCCTGGGAACATGACATCTGTTTAGATTGTGGAATACTGTGGCCTGGGAACTTGACTGAGCCTTGGTTCTGGACCCCTGTGGACTGGGAACATGACTGAGGTTTTATTCTGGAACCCTGTGTCCTGTTAACATGACATGGGTGGATTCTGGAACCCTGAGGCCTGGGAACATGACATCTGTTTAGATTGTGGAATACTCTGGCCTGGGAACTTGACTGAGCCTTGGTTCTGGACCCCTGTGGACTGGGAACATGACTGAGGTTTTATTCTGGAACCCTGTGTCCTGTTAACATGACATGGGTGGATTCTGGAACCCTGGGTCCTGTTAACATGACATGGGTGGATTCTGGAACCCTGAGGCCTTGGAACATGACATCTGTTTAGATTGTGGAATACTGTGGCCTGGGAACTTGACTGAGCCTTGGTTCTGGACCCCTGTGGACTGGGAATATGACTGAGGTTTTATTCTGGAGCCGTGTAGCCTGGGAACATAACTGAGGATTGGTTCTGGACCCCTGGGGACTGGGAACATGACTGAGGTTTTATTCTGGAACCCTGTGTCCTGTTAAGATGACATGGGTGGATTCTGGAACCCTGGGTCCTGTTAACATGACATGGGTGGATTCTGGAACCCTGAGGCCTTGGAACATGACATCTGTTTAGATTGTGGAATACTGTGGCCTGGGAACTTGACTGAGCCTTGGTTCTGGACCCCTGTGGACTGGGAATATGACTGAGGTTTTATTCTGGTGCCGTGTAGCCTGGGAACATAACTGAGGATTGATTCTGGACCCCTGTGGACTGGGAACATGACTGAGGTTTTATTCTGGAACCCTGTGTCCTGTTAACATGACATGGGTGGATTCTGGAACCCTGTGGCCTGGGAACATGACATCTGTTTAGATTGTGGAATACTGTTGCCTGGGAACTTGACTGAGCCTTGGTTCTGGAAACCTGTGGACTGGGAACATGACTGAGATTTTATTCTGGAACCCTGTGTCCTGTTAACATGACATGGGTGGATTCTGGAACCCTGAGGCCTGGGAACATGACATCTGTTTAGATTGTGGAATACTGTGGCCTGGGAACTTGACTGAGCCTTGGTTCTGGACCCCTGTGGACTGGGAACATGACTGAGGTTTTATTCTGGAACCCTGTGTCCTGTTAACATGACATGGGTGGATTCTGGAACCCTGAGGCCTGGGAACATGACATCTGTTTAGATTGTGGAATACTGTGGCCTGGGAACTTGACTGAGCCTTGGTTCTGGACCCCTGTGGACTGGGAACATGACTGAGGTTTTATTCTGGAACCCTGTGTCCTGTTAACATGACATGGGTGGATTCTGGAACCCTGGGTCCTGTTAACATGACATGGGTGGATTCTGGAACCCTGAGGCCTTGGAACATGACATCTGTTTAGATTGTGGAATACTGTGGCCTGGGAACTTGACTGAGCCTTGGTTCTGGACCCCTGTGGACTGGGAACATGACTGAGGTTTTATTCTGGAACCCTGAGGCCTGGGAACATGACATCTGTTTAGATTGTGGAATACTGTGGCCTGGGAACTTGACTGAGCCTTGGTTCTGGACCCCTGTGGACTGGGAATATGACTGAGGTTTTATTCTGGAGCCGTGTAGCCTGGGAACATAACTGAGGATTGATTCTGGACCCCTGTGGACTGGGAACATGACTGAGGTTTTATTCTGGAACCCTGAGGCCTGGGAACATGACATGGGTGGATTCTGGAACCCTGGGTCCTGTTAACATGACATGGGTGGATTCTGGAACCCTGAGGCCTGGGAACATGACATCTGTTTAGATTGTGGAATACTGTGGCCTGGGAACTTGACTGAGCCTTGGTTCGGAACCCCTGTGGACTGGGAACATGACTGAGGATTGATTCTGGAACCCTGTGTCCTGTTAACATGACATGGGTGGATTCTGGACCCCTGAGGCCTTGGAACATGACATCTGTTTAGATTGTGGAATACTGTGGACTGGGAACATAACTGAGGATTGATTCTGGAACCCTGGGTCCTGTTAACATGACATGGGTGGATTCTGGAACCCTGAGGCCTGGGAACATGACATCTGTTTAGATTGTGGAATACTGTGGCCTGGGAACTTGACTGAGCCTTGGTTCTGGACCCCTGGGGACTGGGAACATGACTGAGGTTTTATTCTGGAACCCTGTGTCCTGTTAAGATGACATGGGTGGATTCTGGAACCCTGGGTCCTGTTAACATGACATGGGTGGATTCTGGAACCCTGAGGCCTTGGAACATGACATCTGTTTAGATTGTGGAATACTGTGGCCTGGGAACTTGACTGAGCCTTGGTTCTGGACCCCTGTGGACTGGGAATATGACTGAGGTTTTATTCTGGAGCCGTGTAGCCTGGGAACATAACTGAGGATTGATTCTGGACCCCTGTGGACTGGGAACATGACTGAGGTTTTATTCTGGAACCCTGTGTCCTGTTAACATGACATGGGTGGATTCTGGAACCCTGTGGCCTAGGAACATGACATCTGTTTAGATTGTGGAATACTGTGGCCTGGGAACTTGACTGAGCCTTGGTTCTGGAAACCTGTGGACTGGGAACATGATTGAGGTTTTATTCTGGAACCCTGTGTCCTGTTAACATGACATGGGTGGATTCTGGAACCCTGAGGCCTGGGAACATGACATCTGTTTAGATTGTGGAATACTGTGGCCTGGGAACTTGACTGAGCCTTGGTTCTGGACCCCTGTGGACTGGGAACATGACTGAGGTTTTATTCTGGAACCCTGTGTCCTGTTAACATGACATGGGTGGATTCTGGAACCCTGAGGCCTGGGAACATGACATCTGTTTAGATTGTGGAATACTGTGGCCTGGGAACTTGACTGAGCCTTGGTTCTGGACCCCTGTGGACTGGGAACATGACTGAGGTTTTATTCTGGAACCCTGTGTCCTGTTAACATGACATGGGTGGATTCTGGAACCCTGGGTCCTGTTAACATGACATGGGTGGATTCTGGAACCCTGAGGCCTTGGAACATGACATCTGTTTAGATTGTGGAATACTGTGGCCTGGGAACTTGACTGAGCCTTGGTTCTGGACCCCTGTGGACTGGGAACATGACTGAGGTTTTATTCTGGAACCCTGAGGCCTGGGACCATGACATCTGTTTAGATTGTGGAATACTGTGGCCTGGGAACTTGACTGAGCCTTGGTTCTGGACCCCTGTGGACTGGGAATATGACTGAGGTTTTATTCTGGAGCCGTGTAGCCTGGGAACATAACTGAGGATTGATTCTGGACCCCTGTGGACTGGGAACATGACTGAGGTTTTATTCTGGAACCCTGTGTCCTGTTAACATGACATGGGTGGATTCTGGAACCCTGGGTCCTGTTAACATGACATGGGTGGATTCTGGAACCCTGAGGCCTTGGAACATGACATCTGTTTAGATTGTGGAATACTGTGGCCTGGGAACTTGACTGAGCCTTGGTTCTGGACCCCTGTGGACTGGGAACATGACTGAGGTTTTATTCTGGAACCCTGAGTCCTGGGAACATGACATCTGTTTAGATTGTGGAATACTGTGGGCTGGGAAATTGACTGAGCCTTGGTTCTGGACCCCTGTGGACTGGGAATATGACTGAGGTTTTATTCTGGAGCCGTGTAGCCTGGGAACATAACTGAGGATTGATTCTGGACCCCTGTGGACTGGGAACATGACTGAGGTTTTATTCTGGAACCCTGTGTCCTGTTAACATGACATGGGTGGATTCTGGAACCCTGGGTCCTGTTAACATGACATGGGTGGATTCTGGAACCCTGAGGCCTTGGAACATGACATCTGTTTAGATTGTGGAATACTGTGGCCTGGGAACTTGACTGAGCCTTGGTTCTGGACCCCTGTGGACTGGGAATATGACTGAGGTTTTATTCTGGAGCCGTGTAGCCTGGGAACATAACTGAGGATTGATTCTGGACCCCTGTGGACTGGGAACATGACTGAGGTTTTATTCTGGAACCCTGTGTCCTGTTAACATGACATGGGTGGATTCTGGAACCCTGAGGCCTGGGAACATGACATGGGTGGATTCTGGAACCCTGAGGCCTGGGAACATGACATCTGTTTAGATTGTGGAATACTGTGGCCTGGGAACTTGACTGAGCCTTGGTTCTGGACCCCTATGGACTGGGAACATGACTGAGGTTTTATTCTGGAACCCTGAGGCCTGGGAACATGACATGGGTGGATTCTGGAACCCTGTGGCCTGGGAACATAACATCTGTTTAGATTGTGGAATACTGTGGCCTGGGAACTTGACTGAGCCTTGGTTCTGGACCCCTGTGGACTGGGAACATGACTGAGGTTTTATTCTGGAACCCTGAGGCCTGGGAACAAGACATCTGTTTAGATTGTGGAATACTTTGGCCTGGGAACTTGACTGAGCCTTGGTTCTGGACCCCTGTGGACTGGGAACATGACTGAGGTTTTATTCTGGAACCCTGAGGCCTGGGAACATGACATCTGTTTAGATTGTGGAATACTGTGGCCTGGGAATTTGACTGAGCCTTGGTTCTGGACCCCTGTGGACTGGGAACATGACTGAGGTTTTATTCTGGAACCCTGTGTCCTGTTAACATGACATGGGTGGATTCTGGAACCCTGTGGCCTGGGAACATGACATCTGTTTAGATTGTGGAATACTGTGGCCTGGGAACTTGACTGAGCCTTGGTTCTGGACCCCTGTGGACTGGGAACATGACTGAGGTTTTATTCTGGAACCCTGTGTCCTGTTAACATGACATGGGTGGATTCTGGAACCCTGGGTCCTGTTAACATGACATGGGTGGATTCTGGAACCCTGAGGCCTTGGAACATGACATCTGTTTAGATTGTGGAATACTGTGGCCTGGGAACTTGACTGAGCCTTGGTTCTGGACCCCTGTGGACTGGGAACATGACTGAGGTTTTATTCTGGAACCCTGTGTCCTGTTAACATGACATGGGTGGATTCTGGAACCCTGAGGCCTTGGAACATGACATCTGTTTAGATTGTGGAATACTGTGGCCTGGGAACTTTACTGAGCCATGGTTCTGGACCCCTGTGGACTGGGAATATGACTGAGGTTTTATTCTGGAGCCGTGTAGCCTGGGAACATAACTGAGGATTGATTCTGGACCCCTGTGGACTGGGAACATGACTGAGGTTTTATTCTGGAACCCTGTGTCCTGTTAACATGACATGGGTGGATTCTGGAACCCTGAGGCCTGGGAACATGACATCTGTTTAGATTGTGGAATACTGTGGCCTGGGAACTTGACTGAGCCTTGGTTCTGGACCCCTGTGGACTGGGAACATGACTGAGGTTTTATTCTGGAACCCTGTGTCCTGTTAACATGACATGGGTGGATTCTGGAACCCTGGGTCCTGTTAACATGACATGGGTGGATTCTGGAACCCTGAGGCCTTGGAACATGACATCTGTTTAGATTGTGGAATACTGTGGCCCGGGAACTTGACTGAGCCTTGGTTCTGGACCCCTGTGGACTGGGAACATGACTGAGGTTTTATTCTGGAACCCTGAGGCCTGGGAACATGACATCTGTTTAGATTGTGGAATACTGTGGCCTGGGAACTTGACTGAGCCTTGGTTCTGGACCCCTGTGGACTGGGAATATGACTGAGGTTTTATTCTGGAGCCGTGTAGCCTGGGAACATAACTGAGGATTGATTCTGGACCCCTGTGGACTGGGAACATGACTGAGGTTTTATTCTGGAACCCTGTGTCCTGTTAACATGACATGGGTGGATTCTGGAACCCTGGGTCCTGTTAACATGACATGGGTGGATTCTGGAACCCTGAGGCCTTGGAACATGACATCTGTTTAGATTGTGGAATACTGTGGCCTGGGAACTTGACTGAGCCTTGGTTCTGGACCCCTGTGGACTGGGAACATGACTGAGGTTTTATTCTGGAGCCGTGTAGCCTGGGAACATAACTGAGGATTGATTCTGGACCCCTGTGGACTGGGAACATGACTGAGGTTTTATTCTGGAACCCTGTGTCCTGTTAACATGACATGGGTGGATTCTGGAACCCTGGGTCCTGTTAACATGACATGGGTGGATTCTGGAACCCTGAGGCCTTGGAACATGACATCTGTTTAGATTGTGGAATACTGTGGCCTGGGAACTTGACTGAGCCTTGGTTCTGGACCCCTGTGGACTGGGAACATGACTGAGGTTTTATTCTGGAACCCTGTGTCCTGTTAACATGACATGGGTGGATTCTGGAACCCTGGGTCCTGTTAACATGACATGGGTGGATTCTGGAACCCTGAGGCCTTGGAACATGACATCTGTTTAGATTGTGGAATACTGTGGCCTGGGAACTTGACTGAGCCTTGGTTCTGGACCCCTGTGGACTGGGAACATGACTGAGGTTTTATTCTGGAGCCGTGTAGCCTGGGAACATAACTGAGGATTGATTCTGGACCCCTGTGGACTGGGAACATGACTGAGGTTTTATTCTGGAACCCTGTGTCCTGTTAACATGACATGGGTGGATTCTGGAACCCTGGGTCCTGTTAACATGACATGGGTGGATTCTGGAACCCTGAGGCCTTGGAACATGACATCTGTTTAGATTGTGGAATACTGTGGCCTGGGAATTTGACTGAGCCTTGGTTCTGGACCCCTGTGGACTGGGAACATGACTGAGGTTTTATTCTGGAACCCTGAGGCCTGGGAACAAGACATCTGTTTAGATTGTGGAATACTTTGGCCTGGGAACTTGACTGAGCCTTGGTTCTGGACCCCTGTGGACTGGGAACATGACTGAGGTTTTATTCTGGAACCCTGAGGCCTGGGAACATGACATCTGTTTAGATTGTGGAATACTGTGGCCTGGGAATTTGACTGAGCCTTGGTTCTGGACCCCTGTGGACTGGGAATATGACTGAGGTTTTATTCTGGAGCCGTGTAGCCTGGGAACATGACTGACGTTTGATTCTGGAACCCTGAGGCCTGGGAACAAGACATCTGTTTAGATTGTGGAATACTGTGGCCTGGGAACTTGACTGAGCCTTGGTTCTGGAAACCTGTGGACTGGGAATATGACTGAGGTTTTATTCTGGAACCCTGTGTCCTGTTAACATGACATGGGTGGATTCTGGAACCCTGGGTCCTGTTAACATGACATGGGTGGATTCTGGAACCCTGAGGCCTTGGAACATGACATCTGTTTAGATTGTGGAATACTGTGGCCTGGGAACTTGACTGAGCCTTGGTTCTGGACCCCTGTGGACTGGGAACATGACTGAGGTTTTATTCTGGAACCCTGTGTCCTGTTAACATGACATGGGTGGATTCTGGAACCCTGTGGCCTGGGAACATGACATCTGTTTAGATTGTGGAATACTGTGGCCTGGGAACTTTACTGAGCCATGGTTCTGGACCCCTGTGGACTGGGAATATGACTGAGGTTTTAATCTGGAGCCGTGTAGCCTGGGAACATAACTGAGGATTGATTCTGGACCCCTGTGGACTGGGAACATGACTGAGGTTTTATTCTGGAACCCTGTGTCCTGTTAACATGACATGGGTGGATTCTGGAACCCTGAGGCCTGGGAACATGACATCTGTTTAGATTGTGGAATACTGTGGCCTGGGAACTTGACTGAGCCTTGGTTCTGGACCCCTGTGGACTGGGAACATGACTGAGGTTTTATTCTGGAACCCTGTGTCCTGTTAACATGACATGGGTGGATTCTGGAACCCTGGGTCCTGTTAACATGACATGGGTGGATTCTGGAACCCTGGGTCCTGTTAATATGACATGGGTGGATTCTGGAACCCTGTGGCCTGGGAACATGACATCTGTTTAGATTGTGGAATACTGTGGCCTGGGAACTTGACTGAGCCTTGGTTCTGGACCCCTGTGGACTGGGAACATGACTGAGGTTTTATTCTGGAACCCTGAGGCCTGGGAACATGACATCTGTTTAGATTGTGGAATACTGTGGCCTGGGAACTTGACTGAGCCTTGGTTCTGGACCCCTGTGGACTGGGAATATGACTGAGGTTTTATTCTGGAACCCTGAGGCCTGGGAACATGACATGGGTGGATTCTGGAACCCTGGGTCCTGTTAACATGACATGGGTGGATTCTGGAACCCTGAGGCCTTGGAACATGACATCTGTTTAGATTGTGGAATACTGTGGCCTGGGAACTTGACTGAGCCTTGGTTCTGGACCCCTGTGGACTGGGAACATGACTGAGGTTTTATTCTGGAACCCTGAGGCCTGGGAACATGACATCTGTTTAGATTGTGGAATACTGTGGCCTGGGAACTTGACTGAGCCTTGGTTCTGGACCCCTGTGGACTGGGAATATGACTGAGGTTTTATTCTGGAGCCGTGTAGCCTGGGAACATAACTGAGGATTGATTCTGGACCCCTGTGGACTGGGAACATGACTGAGGTTTTATTCTGGAACCCTGTGTCCTGTTAACATGACATGGGTGGATTCTGGAACCCTGGGTCCTGTTAACATGACATGGGTGGATTCTGGAACCCTGAGGCCTTGGAACATGACATCTGTTTAGATTGTGGAATACTGTGGCCTGGGAACTTGACTGAGCCTTGGTTCTGGACCCCTGTGGACTGGGAATATGACTGAGGTTTTATTCTGGAGCCGTGTAGCCTGGGAACATAACTGAGGATTGATTCTGGACCCCTGTGGACTGGGAACATGACTGAGGTTTTATTCTGGAACCCTGTGTCCTGTTAACATGACATGGGTGGATTCAGGAACCCTGTGGCCTGGGAACATGACATCTGTTTAGATTGTGGAATACTGTGGCCTGGGAACTTGACTGAGCCTTGGTTCTGGACCCCTGTGGACTGGGAACATGACTGAGGTTTTATTCTGGAACCCTGTGTCCTGTTAACATGACATGGGTGGATTCTGGAACCCTGAGGCCTTGGAACATGACATCTGTTTAGATTGTGGAATACTGTGGCCTGGGAACTTGACTGAGCCTTGGTTCTGGACCCCTGTGGACTGGGAATATGACTGAGGTTTTATTCTGGAGCCGTGTAGCCTGGGAACTTAACTGAGGATTGATTCTGGACCCCTGTGGACTGGGAACATGACTGAGGTTTTATTCTGGAACCCTGTGTCCTGTTAACATGACATGGGTGGATTCTGGAACCCTGTGGCCTGGGAACATGACATCTGTTTAGATTGTGGAATACTGTGGCCTGGGAACTTGACTGAGCCTTGGTTCTGGACCCCTGTGGACTGGGAACATGACTGAGGTTTTATTCTGGAACCCTGTGTCCTGTGAACATGACATGGGTGGATTCTGGAACCCTGAGGCCTGGGAACATGACATCTGTTTAGATTGTGGAATACTGTGGCCTGGGAACTTGACTGAGCCTTGGTTCTGGACCCCTGTGGACTGGGAACATGACTGAGGTTTTATTCTGGAACCCTGTGTCCTGTTAACATGACATGGGTGGATTCTGGAACCCTGAGGCCTGGGAACATGACATCTGTTTAGATTGTGGAATACTGTTGCCTGGGAACTTGACTGAGCCTTGGTTCTGGACCCCTGTGGACTGGGAACATGACTGAGGTTTTATTCTGGAACCCTGTGTCCTGTTAACATGACATGGGTGGATTCTGGAACCCTGGGTCCTGTTAACATGACATGGGTGGATTCTGGAACCCTGAGGCCTTGGAACATGACATCTGTTTAGATTGTGGAATACTGTGGCCTGGGAACTTGACTGAGCCTTGGTTCTGGACCCCTGTGGACTGGGAATATGACTGAGGTTTTATTCTGGAGCCGTGTAGCCTGGGAACATAACTGAGGATTGATTCTGGACCCCTGTGGACTGGGAACATGACTGAGGTTTTATTCTGGAACCCTGAGGCCTGGGAACATGACATGGGTGGATTCTGGAACCCTGGGTCCTGTTAACATGACATGGGTGGATTCTGGAACCCTGAGGCCTTGGAACATGACATCTGTTTAGATTGTGGAATACTGTGGCCTGGGAACTTGACTGAGCCTTGGTTCTGGACCCCTGTGGACTGGGAACATGACTGAGGTTTTATTCTGGAACCCTGAGGCCTGGGAACATGACATCTGTTTAGATTGTGGAATACTGTGGCCTGGGAACTTGACTGAGCCTTGGTTCTGGACCCCTGTGGACTGGGAATATGACTGAGGTTTTATTCTGGAGCCGTGTAGCCTGGGAACATAACTGAGGATTGATTCTGGACCCCTGTGGACTGGGAACATGACTGAGGTTTTATTCTGGAACCCTGTGTCCTGTTAACATGACATGGGTGGATTCTGGAACCCTGGGTCCTGTTAACATGACATGGGTGGATTCTGGAACCCTGAGGCCTTGGAACATGACATCTGTTTAGATTGTGGAATACTGTGGCCTGGGAACTTGACTGAGCCTTGGTTCTGGACCCCTGTGGACTGGGAATATGACTGAGGTTTTATTCTGGAGCCGTGTAGCCTGGGAACATAACTGAGGATTGATTCTGGACCCCTGTGGACTGGGAACATGACTGAGGTTTTATTCTGGAACCCTGTGTCCTGTTAACATGACATGGGTGGATTCAGGAACCCTGTGGCCTGGGAACATGACATCTGTTTAGATTGTGGAATACTGTGGCCTGGGAACTTGACTGAGCCTTGGTTCTGGACCCCTGTGGACTGGGAACATGACTGAGGTTTTATTCTGGAACCCTGTGTCCTGTTAACATGACATGGGTGGATTCTGGAACCCTGAGGCCTTGGAACATGACATCTGTTTAGATTGTGGAATACTGTGGCCTGGGAACTTGACTGAGCCTTGGTTCTGGACCCCTGTGGACTGGGAATATGACTGAGGTTTTATTCTGGAGCCGTGTAGCCTGGGAACTTAACTGAGGATTGATTCTGGACCCCTGTGGACTGGGAACATGACTGAGGTTTTATTCTGGAACCCTGTGTCCTGTTAACATGACATGGGTGGATTCTGGAACCCTGTGGCCTGGGAACATGACATCTGTTTAGATTGTGGAATACTGTGGCCTGGGAACTTGACTGAGCCTTGGTTCTGGACCCCTGTGGACTGGGAACATGACTGAGGTTTTATTCTGGAACCCTGTGTCCTGTGAACATGACATGCGTGGATTCTGGAACCCTGAGGCCTGGGAACATGACATCTGTTTAGATTGTGGAATACTGTGGCCTGGGAACTTGACTGAGCCTTGGTTCTGGACCCCTGTGGACTGGGAACATGACTGAGGTTTTATTCTGGAACCCTGTGTCCTGTTAACATGACATGGGTGGATTCTGGAACCCTGAGGCCTGGGAACATGACATCTGTTTAGATTGTGGAATACTGTGGCCTGGGAACTTGACTGAGCCTTGGTTCTGGACCCCTGTGGACTGGGAACATGACTGAGGTTTTATTCTGGAACCCTGTGTCCTGTTAACATGACATGGGTGGATTCTGGAACCCTGGGTCCTGTTAACATGACATGGGTGGATTCTGGAACCCTGAGGCCTTGGAACATGACATCTGTTTAGATTGTGGAATACTGTGGCCTGGGAACTTGACTGAGCCTTGGTTCTGGACCCCTGTGGACTGGGAATATGACTGAGGTTTTATTCTGGAGCCGTGTAGCCTGGGAACATAACTGAGGATTGATTCTGGACCCCTGTGGACTGGGAACATGACTGAGGTTTTATTCTGGAACCCTGAGGCCTGGGAACATGACATGGGTGGATTCTGGAACCCTGGGTCCTGTTAACATGACATGGGTGGATTCTGGAACCCTGAGGCCTTGGAACATGACATCTGTTTAGATTGTGGAATACTGTGGCCTGGGAACTTGACTGAGCCTTGGTTCTGGACCCCTGTGGACTGGGAACATGACTGAGGTTTTATTCTGGAACCCTGAGGCCTGGGAACATGACATCTGTTTAGATTGTGGAATACTGTGGCCTGGGAACTTGACTGAGCCTTGGTTCTGGACCCCTGTGGACTGGGAATATGACTGAGGTTTTATTCTGGAGCCGTGTAGCCTGGGAACATAACTGAGGATTGATTCTGGACCCCTGTGGACTGGGAACATGACTGAGGTTTTATTCTGGAACCCTGTGTCCTGTTAACATGACATGGGTGGATTCTGGAACCCTGGGTCCTGTTAACATGACATGGGTGGATTCTGGAACCCTGAGGCCTTGGAACATGACATCTGTTTAGATTGTGGAATACTGTGGCCTGGGAACTTGACTGAGCCTTGGTTCTGGACCCCTGTGGACTGGGAATATGACTGAGGTTTTATTCTGGAGCCGTGTAGCCTGGGAACATAACTGAGGATTGATTCTGGACCCCTGTGGACTGGGAACATGACTGAGGTTTTATTCTGGAACCCTGTGTCCTGTTAACATGACATGGGTGGATTCAGGAACCCTGTGGCCTGGGAACATGACATCTGTTTAGATTGTGGAATACTGTGGCCTGGGAACTTGACTGAGCCTTGGTTCTGGACCCCTGTGGACTGGGAACATGACTGAGGTTTTATTCTGGAACCCTGTGTCCTGTTAACATGACATGGGTGGATTCTGGAACCCTGAGGCCTGGGAACATGACATCTGTTTAGATTGTGGAATACTGTGGCCTGGGAACTTGACTGAGCCTTGGTTCTGGACCCCTGTGGACTGGGAACATGACTGAGGTTTTATTCTGGAACCCTGTGTCCTGTTAACATGACATGGGTGGATTCTGGAACCCTGAGGCCTTGGAACATGACATCTGTTTAGATTGTGGAATACTGTGGCCTGGGAACTTGACTGAGCCTTGGTTCTGGACCCCTGTGGACTGGGAACATGACTGAGGTTTTATTCTGGAACCCTGAGGCCTGGGAACATGACATCTGTTTAGATTGTGGAATACTGTGGCCTGGGAACTTGACTGAGCCTTGGCTCTGGACCCCTGTGGACTGGGAATATGACTGAGGTTTTATTCTGGAGCCGTGTAGCCTGGGAACATAACTGAGGATTGATTCTGGACCCCTGTGGACTGGGAACATGACTGAGGTTTTATTCTGGAACCCTGAGGCCTGGGAACATGACATGGGTGGATTCTGGAACCCTGGGTCCTGTTAACATGACATGGGTGGATTCTGGAACCCTGAGGCCTTGGAACATGACATCTGTTTAGATTGTGGAATACTGTGGCCTGGGAACTTGACTGAGCCTTGGTTCTGGACCCCTGTGGACTGGGAACATGACTGAGGTTTTATTCTGGAACCCTGAGGCCTGGGAACATGACATCTGTTTAGATTGTGGAATACTGTGGCCTGGGAATTTGACTGAACCTTGGTTCTGGACCCCTGTGGACTGGGAATATGACTGAGGTTTTATTCTGGAGCCGTGTAGCCTGGGAACATAACTGAGGATTGATTCTGGACCCCTGTGGACTGGGAACATGACTGAGGTTTTATTCTGGAACCCTGTGTCCTGTTAACATGACATGGGTGGATTCTGGAAGCCTGGGTCCTGTTAACATGACATGGGTGGATTCTGGAACCCTGAGGCCTTGGAACATGACATCTGTTTAGATTGTGGAATACTGTGGCCTGGGAACTTGACTGAGCCTTGGTTCTGGACCCCTGTGGACTGGGAATATGACTGAGGTTTTATTCTGGAGCCGTGTAGCCTGGGAACATAACTGAGGATTGATTCTGGACCCCTGTGGACTGGGAACATGACTGAGGTTTTATTCTGGAACCCTGTGTCCTGTTAACATGACATGGGTGGATTCTGGAACCCTGTGGCCTGGGAACATGACATCTGTTTAGATTGTGGAATACTGTGGCCTGGGAACTTGACTGAGCCTTGGTTCTGGACCCCTGTGGACTGGGAACATGACTGAGGTTTTATTCTGGAACCCTGTGTCCTGTTAACATGACATGGGTGGATTCTGGAACCCTGAGGCCTGGGAACATGACATCTGTTTAGATTGTGGAATACTGTGGCCTGGGAACTTGACTGAGCCTTGGTTCTGGACCCCTGTGGACTGGGAACATGACTGAGGTTTTATTCTGGAACCCTGTGTCCTGTTAACATGACATGGGTGGATTCTGGAACCCTGAGGCCTGGGAACATGACATCTGTTTAGATTGTGGAATACTCTGGCCTGGGAACTTGACTGAGCCTTGGTTCTGGACCCCTGTGGACTGGGAACATGACTGAGGTTTTATTCTGGAACCCTGTGTCCTGTTAACATGACATGGGTGGATTCTGGAACCCTGGGTCCTGTTAACATGACATGGGTGGATTCTGGAACCCTGAGGCCTTGGAACATGACATCTGTTTAGATTGTGGAATACTGTGGCCTGGGAACTTGACTGAGCCTTGGTTCTGGACCCCTGTGGACTGGGAATAGGACTGAGGTTTTATTCTGGAGCCGTGTAGCCTGGGAACATAACTGAGGATTGGTTCTGGACCCCTGGGGACTGGGAACATGACTGAGGTTTTATTCTGGAACCCTGTGTCCTGTTAAGATGACATGGGTGGATTCTGGAACCCTGGGTCCTGTTAACATGACATGGGTGGATTCTGGAACCCTGAGGCCTTGGAACATGACATCTGTTTAGATTGTGGAATACTGTGGCCTGGGAACTTGACTGAGCCTTGGTTCTGGACCCCTGTGGACTGGGAATATGACTGAGGTTTTATTCTGGTGCCGTGTAGCCTGGGAACATAACTGAGGATTGATTCTGGAGCCCTGTGGACTGGGAACATGACTGAGGTTTTATTCTGGAACCCTGTGTCCTGTTAACATGACATGGGTGGATTCTGGAACCCTGTGGCCTGGGAACATGACATCTGTTTAGATTGTGGAATACTGTGGCCTGGGAACTTGACTGAGCCTTGGTTCTGGAAACCTGTGGACTGGGAACATGACTGAGATTTTATTCTGGAACCCTGTGTCCTGTTAACATGACATGGGTGGATTCTGGAACCCTGAGGCCTGGGAACATGACATCTGTTTAGATTGTGGAATACTGTGGCCTGGGAACTTGACTGAGCCTTGGTTCTGGACCCCTGTGGACTGGGAACATGACTGAGGTTTTATTCTGGAACCCTGTGTCCTGTTAACATGACATGGGTGGATTCTGGAACCCTGAGGCCTGGGAACATGACATCTGTTTAGATTGTGGAATACTGTGGCCTGGGAACTTGACTGAGCCTTGGTTCTGGACCCCTGTGGACTGGGAACATGACTGAGGTTTTATTCTGGAACCCTGTGTCCTGTTAACATGACATGGGTGGATTCTGGAACCCTGGGTCCTGTTAACATGACATGGGTGGATTCTGGAACCCTGAGGCCTTGGAACATGACATCTGTTTAGATTGTGGAATACTGTGGCCTGGGAACTTGACTGAGCCTTGGTTCTGGACCCCTGTGGACTGGGAACATGACTGAGGTTTTATTCTGGAACCCTGAGGCCTGGGAACATGACATCTGTTTAGATTGTGGAATACTGTGGCCTGGGAACTTGACTGAGCCTTGGTTCTGGACCCCTGTGGACTGGGAATATGACTGAGGTTTTATTCTGGAGCCGTGTAGCCTGGGAACATAACTGAGGATTGATTCTGGACCCCTGTGGACTGGGAACATGACTGAGGTTTTATTCTGGAACCCTGAGGCCTGGGAACATGACATGGGTGGATTCTGGAACCCTGGGTCCTGTTAACATGACATGGGTGGATTCTGGAACCCTGAGGCCTGGGAACATGACATCTGTTTAGATTGTGGAATACTGTGGCCTGGGAACTTGACTGAGCCTTGGTTCTGGACCCCTGTGGACTGGGAACATGACTGAGGATTGATTCTGGAACCCTGTGTCCTGTTAACATGACATGGGTGGATTCTGGACCCCTGAGGCCTTGGAACATGACATCTGTTTAGATTGTGGAATACTGTGGACTGGGAACATAACTGAGGATTGATTCTGGAACCCTGGGTCCTGTTAACATGACATGGGTGGATTCTGGAACCCTGAGGCCTGGGAACATGACATCTGTTTAGATTGTGGAATACTGTGGCCTGGGAACTTGACTGAGCCTTGGTTCTGGACCCCTGGGGACTGGGAACATGACTGAGGTTTTATTCTGGAACCCTGTGTCCTGTTAAGATGACATGGGTGGATTCTGGAACCCTGGGTCCTGTTAACATGACATGGGTGGATTCTGGAACCCTGAGGCCTTGGAACATGACATCTGTTTAGATTGTGGAATACTGTGGCCTGGGAACTTGACTGAGCCTTGGTTCTGGACCCCTGTGGACTGGGAATATGACTGAGGTTTTATTCTGGAGCCGTGTAGCCTGGGAACATAACTGAGGATTGATTCTGGACCCCTGTGGACTGGGAACATGACTGAGGTTTTATTCTGGAACCCTGTGTCCTGTTAACATGACATGGGTGGATTCTGGAACCCTGTGGCCTAGGAACATGACATCTGTTTAGATTGTGGAATACTGTGGCCTGGGAACTTGACTGAGCCTTGGTTCTGGAAACCTGTGGACTGGGAACATGATTGAGGTTTTATTCTGGAACCCTGTGTCCTGTTAACATGACATGGGTGGATTCTGGAACCCTGAGGCCTGGGAACATGACATCTGTTTAGATTGTGGAATACTGTGGCCTGGGAACTTGACTGAGCCTTGGTTCTGGACCCCTGTGGACTGGGAACATGACTGAGGTTTTATTCTGGAACCCTGTGTCCTGTTAACATGACATGGGTGGATTCTGGAACCCTGAGGCCTGGGAACATGACATCTGTTTAGATTGTGGAATACTGTGGCCTGGGAACTTGACTGAGCCTTGGTTCTGGACCCCTGTGGACTGGGAACATGACTGAGGTTTTATTCTGGAACCCTGTGTCCTGTTAACATGACATGGGTGGATTCTGGAACCCTGGGTCCTGTTAACATGACATGGGTGGATTCTGGAACCCTGAGGCCTTGGAACATGACATCTGTTTAGATTGTGGAATACTGTGGCCTGGGAACTTGACTGAGCCTTGGTTCTGGACCCCTGTGGACTGGGAACATGACTGAGGTTTTATTCTGGAACCCTGAGGCCTGGGAACATGACATCTGTTTAGATTGTGGAATACTGTGGCCTGGGAACTTGACTGAGCCTTGGTTCTGGACCCCTGTGGACTGGGAATATGACTGAGGTTTTATTCTGGAGCCGTGTAGCCTGGGAACATAACTGAGGATTGATTCTGGACCCCTGTGGACTGGGAACATGACTGAGGTTTTATTCTGGAACCCTGTGTCCTGTTAACATGACATGGGTGGATTCTGGAACCCTGGGTCCTGTTAACATGACATGGGTGGATTCTGGAACCCTGAGGCCTTGGAACATGACATCTGTTTAGATTGTGGAATACTGTGGCCTGGGAACTTGACTGAGCCTTGGTTCTGGACCCCTGTGGACTGGGAACATGACTGAGGTTTTATTCTGGAACCCTGAGTCCTGGGAACATGACATCTGTTTAGATTGTGGAATACTGTGGCCTGGGAAATTGACTGAGCCTTGGTTCTGGACCCCTGTGGACTGGGAATATGACTGAGGTTTTATTCTGGAGCCGTGTAGCCTGGGAACATAACTGAGGATTGATTCTGGACCCCTGTGGACTGGGAACATGACTGAGGTTTTATTCTGGAACCCTGTGTCCTGTTAACATGACATGGGTGGATTCTGGAACCCTGGGTCCTGTTAACATGACATGGGTGGATTCTGGAACCCTGAGGCCTTGGAACATGACATCTGTTTAGATTGTGGAATACTGTGGCCTGGGAACTTGACTGAGCCTTGGTTCTGGACCCCTGTGGACTGGGAATATGACTGAGGTTTTATTCTGGAGCCGTGTAGCCTGGGAACATAACTGAGGATTGATTCTGGACCCCTGTGGACTGGGAACATGACTGAGGTTTTATTCTGGAACCCTGTGTCCTGTTAACATGACATGGGTGGATTCTGGAACCCTGAGGCCTGGGAACATGACATGGGTGGATTCTGGAACCCTGAGGCCTGGGAACATGACATCTGTTTAGATTGTGGAATACTGTGGCCTGGGAACTTGACTGAGCCTTGGTTCTGGACCCCTATGGACTGGGAACATGACTGAGGTTTTATTCTGGAACCCTGAGGCCTGGGAACATGACATGGGTGGATTCTGGAACCCTGTGGCCTGGGAACATGACATCTGTTTAGATTGTGGAATACTGTGGCCTGGGAACTTGACTGAGCCTTGGTTCTGGACCCCTGTGGACTGGGAACATGACTGAGGTTTTATTCTGGAACCCTGAGGCCTGGGAACAAGACATCTGTTTAGATTGTGGAATACTTTGGCCTGGGAACTTGACTGAGCCTTGGTTCTGGACCCCTGTGGACTGGGAACATGACTGAGGTTTTATTCTGGAACCCTGAGGCCTGGGAACATGACATCTGTTTAGATTGTGGAATACTGTGGCCTGGGAATTTGACTGAGCCTTGGTTCTGGACCCCTGTGGACTGGGAACATGACTGAGGTTTTATTCTGGAACCCTGTGTCCTGTTAACATGACATGGGTGGATTCTGGAACCCTGTGGCCTGGGAACATGACATCTGTTTAGATTGTGGAATACTGTGGCCTGGGAACTTGACTGAGCCTTGGTTCTGGACCCCTGTGGACTGGGAACATGACTGAGGTTTTATTCTGGAACCCTGTGTCCTGTTAACATGACATGGGTGGATTCTGGAACCCTGGGTCCTGTTAACATGACATGGGTGGATTCTGGAACCCTGAGGCCTTGGAACATGACATCTGTTTAGATTGTGGAATACTGTGGCCTGGGAACTTGACTGAGCCTTGGTTCTGGACCCCTGTGGACTGGGAACATGACTGAGGTTTTATTCTGGAACCCTGTGTCCTGTTAACATGACATGGGTGGATTCTGGAACCCTGTGGCCTGGGAACATGACATCTGTTTAGATTGTGGAATACTGTGGCCTGGGAACTTTACTGAGCCATGGTTCTGGACCCCTGTGGACTGGGAATATGACTGAGGTTTTATTCTGGAGCCGTGTAGCCTGGGACCATAACTGAGGATTGATTCTGGACCCCTGTGGACTGGGAACATGACTGAGGTTTTATTCTGGAACCCTGTGTCCTGTTAACATGACATGGGTGGATTCTGGAACCCTGAGGCCTGGGAACATGACATCTGTTTAGATTGTGGAATACTGTGGCCTGGGAACTTGACTGAGCCTTGGTTCTGGACCCCTGTGGACTGGGAACATGACTGAGGTTTTATTCTGGAACCCTGTGTCCTGTTAACATGACATGGGTGGATTCTGGAACCCTGGGTCCTGTTAACATGACATGGGTGGATTCTGGAACCCTGAGGCCTTGGAACATGACATCTGTTTAGATTGTGGAATACTGTGGCCCGGGAACTTGACTGAGCCTTGGTTCTGGACCCCTGTGGACTGGGAACATGACTGAGGTTTTATTCTGGAACCCTGAGGCCTGGGAACATGACATCTGTTTAGATTGTGGAATACTGTGGCCTGGGAACTTGACTGAGCCTTGGTTCTGGACCCCTGTGGACTGGGAATATGACTGAGGTTTTATTCTGGAGCCGTGTAGCCTGGGAACATAACTGAGGATTGATTCTGGACCCCTGTGGACTGGGAACATGACTGAGGTTTTATTCTGGAACCCTGTGTCCTGTTAACATGACATGGGTGGATTCTGGAACCCTGGGTCCTGTTAACATGACATGGGTGGATTCTGGAACCCTGAGGCCTTGGAACATGACATCTGTTTAGATTGTGGAATACTTTGGCCTGGGAACTTGACTGAGCCTTGGTTCTGGACCCCTGTGGACTGGGAACATGACTGAGGTTTTATTCTGGAGCCGTGTAGCCTGGGAACATAACTGAGGATTGATTCTGGACCCCTGTGGACTGGGAACATGACTGAGGTTTTATTCTGGAACCCTGTGTCCTGTTAACATGACATGGGTGGATTCTGGAACCCTGGGTCCTGTTAACATGACATGGGTGGATTCTGGAACCCTGAGGCCTTGGAACATGACATCTGTTTAGATTGTGGAATACTGTGGCCTGGGAACTTGACTGAGCCTTGGTTCTGGACCCCTGTGGACTGGGAACATGACTGAGGTTTTATTCTGGAACCCTGTGTCCTGTTAACATGACATGGGTGGATTCTGGAACCCTGGGTCCTGTTAACATGACATGGGTGGATTCTGGAACCCTGAGGCCTTGGAACATGACATCTGTTTAGATTGTGGAATACTGTGGCCTGGGAACTTGACTGAGCCTTGGTTCTGGACCCCTGTGGACTGGGAACATGACTGAGGTTTTATTCTGGAGCCGTGTAGCCTGGGAACATAACTGAGGATTGATTCTGGACCCCTGTGGACTGGGAACATGACTGAGGTTTTATTCTGGAACCCTGTGTCCTGTTAACATGACATGGGTGGATTCTGGAACCCTGGGTCCTGTTAACATGACATGGGTGGATTCTGGAACCCTGAGGCCTTGGAACATGACATCTGTTTAGATTGTGGAATACTGTGGCCTGGGAATTTGACTGAGCCTTGGTTCTGGACCCCTGTGGACTGGGAACATGACTGAGGTTTTATTCTGGAACCCTGAGGCCTGGGAACAAGACATCTGTTTAGATTGTGGAATACTGTGGCCTGGGAATTTGACTGAGCCTTGGTTCTGGACCCCTGTGGACTGGGAATATGACTGAGGTTTTATTCTGGAGCCGTGTAGCCTGGGAACATGACTGACGTTTGATTCTGGAACCCTGAGGCCTGGGAACAAGACATCTGTTTAGATTGTGGAATACTGTGGCCTGGGAACTTGACTGAGCCTTGGTTCTGGAAACCTGTGGACTGGGAATATGACTGAGGTTTTATTCTGGAACCCTGTGTCCTGTTAACATGACATGGGTGGATTCTGGAACCCTGGGTCCTGTTAACATGACATGGGTGGATTCTGGAACCCTGAGGCCTTGGAACATGACATCTGTTTAGATTGTGGAATACTGTGGCCTGGGAACTTGACTGAGCCTTGGTTCTGGACCCCTGTGGACTGGGAACATGACTGAGGTTTTATTCTGGAACCCTGTGTCCTGTTAACATGACATGGGTGGATTCTGGAACCCTGTGGCCTGGGAACATGACATCTGTTTAGATTGTGGAATACTGTGGCCTGGGAACTTTACTGAGCCATGGTTCTGGACCCCTGTGGACTGGGAATATGACTGAGGTTTTATTCTGGAGCCGTGTAGCCTGGGAACATAACTGAGGATTGATTCTGGACCCCTGTGGACTGGGAACATGACTGAGGTTTTATTCTGGAACCCTGTGTCCTGTTAACATGACATGGGTGGATTCTGGAACCCTGAGGCCTGGGAACATGACATCTGTTTAGATTGTGGAATACTGTGGCCTGGGAACTTGACTGAGCCTTGGTTCTGGACCCCTGTGGACTGGGAACATGACTGAGGTTTTATTCTGGAACCCTGTGTCCTGTTAACATGACATGGGTGGATTCTGGAACCCTGGGTCCTGTTAACATGACATGGGTGGATTCTGGAACCCTGAGGCCTTGGAACATGACATCTGTTTAGATTGTGGAATACTGTGGCCTGGGAACTTGACTGAGCCTTGGTTCTGGACCCCTGTGGACTGGGAACATGACTGAGGTTTTATTCTGGAACCCTGAGGCCTGGGAACATGACATCTGTTTAGATTGTGGAATACTGTGGCCTGGGAACTTGACTGAGCCTTGGTTCTGGACCCCTGTGGACTGGGAATATGACTGAGGTTTTATTCTGGAGCCGTGTAGCCTGGGAACATAACTGAGGATTGATTCTGGACCCCTGTGGACTGGGAACATGACTGAGGTTTTATTCTGGAACCCTGTGTCCTGTTAACATGACATGGGTGGATTCTGGAACCCTGGGTCCTGTTAACATGACATGGGTGGATTCTGGAACCCTGAGGCCTTGGAACATGACATCTGTTTAGATTGTGGAATACTGTGGCCTGGGAACTTGACTGAGCCTTGGTTCTGGACCCCTGTGGACTGGGAACATGACTGAGGTTTTATTCTGGAGCCGTGTAGCCTGGGAACATAACTGAGGATTGATTCTGGACCCCTGTGGACTGGGAACATGACTGAGGTTTTATTCTGGAACCCTGTGTCCTGTTAACATGACATGGGTGGATTCTGGAACCCTGGGTCCTGTTAACATGACATGGGTGGATTCTGGAACCCTGAGGCCTTGGAACATGACATCTGTTTAGATTGTGGAATACTGTGGCCTGGGAACTTGACTGAGCCTTGGTTCTGGACCCCTGTGGACTGGGAATATGACTGAGGTTTTATTCTGGAGCCGTGTAGCCTGGGAACATAACTGAGGATTGATTCTGGACCCCTGTGGACTGGGAACATGACTGAGGTTTTATTCTGGAACCCTGTGTCCTGTTAACATGACATGGGTGGATTCTGGAACCCTGTGGCCTGGGAACATGACATCTGTTTAGATTGTGGAATACTGTGGCCTGGGAACTTGACTGAGCCTTGGTTCTGGACCCCTGTGGACTGGGAACATGACTGAGGTTTTATTCTGGAACCCTGTGTCCTGTTAACATGACATGGGTGGATTCTGGAACCCTGGGTCCTGTTAACATGACATGGGTGGATTCTGGAACCCTGAGGCCTTGGAACATGACATCTGTTTAGATTGTGGAATACTGTGGCCTGGGAACTTGACTGAGCCTTGGTTCTGGACCCCTGTGGACTGGGAACATGACTGAGGTTTTATTCTGGAACCCTGGGTCCTGTTAACATGACATGGGTGGATTCTGGACCCCTGAGGCCTGGGAACAAGACATCTGTTTAGATTGTGGAATACTGTGGCCTTGGAACTTGACTGAGCCTTGGTTCTGGACCCCTGTGGACTGGGAACATGACTGAGGTTTTATTCTGGAACCCTGTGTCCTGTTAACATGACATGGGTGGATTCTGGAACCCTGGGTCCTGTTAACATGACATGGGTGGATTCTGGAACCCTGTGGCCTGGGAACATGAAATCTGTTTAGATTGTGGAATACTGTGGCCTGGGAACTTGACTGAGCCTTGGTTCTGGACCCCTGTGGACTGGGAACATGACTGAGGTTTTATTCTGGAACCCTGAGGCCTGGGAACATGACATCTGTTTAGATTGTGGAATACTGTGGCCTGGGAACTTGACTGAGCCTTGGTTCTGGACCCCTGTGGACTGGGAATATGACTGAGGTTTTATTCTGGAGCCGTGTAGCCTGGAAACATAACTGAGGATTGATTCTGGACCCCTGTGGACTGGGAACATGACTGAGGTTTTATTCTGGAACCCTGTGTCCTGTTAACATGACATGGGTGGATTCTGGAACCCTGGGTCCTGTTAACATGACATGGGTGGATTCTGGAACCCTGAGGCCTTGGAACATGACATCTGTTTAGATTGTGGAATACTGTGGCCTGGGAACTTGACTGAGCCTTGGTTCTGGAAACCTGTGGACTGGGAACATGACTGAGGTTTTATTCTGGATCCGTGTAGCCTGGGAACATAACTGAGGATTGATTCTGGACCCCTGTGGACTGGGAACATGACTGAGGTTTTATTCTGGAACCCTGTGTCCTGTTAATATGACATGGGTGGATTCTGGAACCCTGGGTCCTGTTAACATGACATGGGTGGATTCTGGAACCCTGAGGCCTTGGAACATGACATCTGTTTAGATTGTGGAATACTGTGGCCTGGGAACTTGACTGAGCCTTGGTTCCGGACCCCTGTGGACTGGGAATATGACTGAGGTTTTATTCTGGAGCCGTGTAGCCTGGGAACATAACTGAGGATTGATTCTGGACCTCTGTGGACTGGGAACATGACTGAGGTTTTATTCTGGAACCCTGTGTCCTGTTAACATGACATGGGTGGATTCTGGAACCCTGTGGCCTGGGAACATGACATCTGTTTAGATTGTGGAATACTGTGGCCTGGGAACTTGACTGAGCCTTGGTTCTGGACCCCTGTGGACTGGGAATATGACTGAGGTTTTATTCTGGAACCCTGTGTCCTGTTAACATGGCATGGGTGGATTCTGGAACCCTGGGCCCTGTTAACATGACATGGGTGGATTCTGGAACCCTGAGGCCTTGGAACATGACATCTGTTTAGATTGTGGAATACTGTGGCCTGGGAACTTGACTGAGCCTTGGTTCTGGACCCCTGTGGACTGGGAACATGACTGAGGTTTTATTCTGGAACCCTGTGTCCTGTTAACATGACATGGGTGGATTCTGGACCCCTGAGGCCTGGGAACAAGACATCTGTTTAGATTGTGGAATACTGTGGCCTGGGAACTTGACTGAGCCTTGGTTCTGGACCCCTGTGGACTGGGAACATGACTGAGGTTTTATTCTGGAACGCTGTGTCCTGTTAACATGACATGGGTGGATTCTGGAACCCTGGGTCCTGTTAATATGACATGGGTGGATTCTGGAACCCTGTGGCCTGGGAACATGACATCTGTTTAGATTGTGGAATACTGTGGCCTGGGAACTTGACTGAGCCTTGGTTCTGGACCCCTGTGGACTGGGAACATGACTGAGGTTTTATTCTGGAACCCTGAGGCCTGGGAACATGACATCTGTTTAGATTGTGGAATACTGTGGCCTGGGAACTTGACTGAGCCTTGGTTCTGGACCCCTGTGGACTGGGAATATGACTGAGGTTTTATTCTGGAGCCGTGTAGCCTGGGAACATAACTGAGGATTGATTCTGGACCCCTGTGGACTGGGAACATGACTGAGGTTTTATTCTGGAACCCTGTGTCCTGTTAACATGACATGGGTGGATTCTGGAACCCTGGGTCCTGTTAACATGACATGGGTGGATTCTGGAACCCTGAGGCCTTGGAACATGACATCTGTTTAGATTGTGGAATACTGTGGCCTGGGAACTTGACTGAGCCTTGGTTCTGGAACCCTGTGGACTGGGAACATGACTGAGGTTTTATTCTGGAACCCTGTGGCCTGGGAACATGACTGACGTTTGATTCTGGAACCCTGTGGCCTGGGAACATGACAACGGTGGATTCTGGAACCCTGAGGCCTGGGAACAAGACATCTGTTTAGATTGTGAAATACTGTGGCCTGGGAACTTGACTGAGCCTTGGTTCTGGAAACCTGTGGACTGGGAATATGACTGAGGTTTTATTCTGGAACCCTGTGTCCTGTTAACATGACATGGGTGGATTCTGGAACCCTGGGTCCTGTTAACATGACATGGGTGGATTCTGGAACCCTGAGGCCTTGGAACATGACATCTGTTTAGATTGTGGAATACTGTGGCCTGGGAACTTGACTGAGCCTTGGTTCTGGACCCCTGTGGACTGGGAACATGACTGAGGTTTTATTCTGGAACCCTGTGTCCTGTTAACATGACATGGGTGGATTCTGGAACCCTGAGGCCTGGGAACATGACATCTGTTTAGATTGTGGAATACTGTGGCCTGGGAACTTGACTGAGCCTTGGTTCTGGACCCCTGTGGACTGGGAACATGACTGAGGTTTTATTCTGGAACCCTGTGTCCTGTTAACATGACATGGGTTGATTCTGGAACCCTGAGGCCTGGGAACATGACATCTGTTTAGATTGTGGAATACTGTGGCCTGGGAACTTGACTGAGCCTTGGTTCTGGACCCCTGTGGACTGGGAACATGACTGAGGTTTTATTCTGGAACCCTGTGTCCTGTTAACATGACATGGGTGGATTCTGGAACCCTGGGTCCTGTTAACATGACATGGGTGGATTCTGGAACCCTGAGGCCTGGGAACATGACATCTGTTTAGATTGTGGAATACTGTGGCCTGGGAACTTGACTGAGCCTTGGTTCTGGACCCCTGTGGACTGGGAACATGACTGAGGTTTTATTCTGTAACCCTGTGTCCTGTTAACATGACATGGGTGGATTCTGGAACCCTGGGTCCTGTTAACATGACATGGGTGGATTCTGGAACCCTGTGGCCTGGGAACATGACATCTGTTTAGATTGTGGAATACTGTGGCCTGGGAACATAACTGAGGATTGATTCTGGACCCCTGTGGACTGGGAACATGACTGAGGTTTTATTCTGGAACCCTGAGGCCTGGGAACATGACATGGGTGGATTCTGGAACCCTGTGTCCTGTTAACATGACATGGGTGGATTCTGGAACCCTGAGGCCTGGGAACATGACATGGGTGGATTCTGGAACCCTGTGTCCTGTTAACATGACATGGGTGGATTCTGGAACCCTGAGGCCTGGGAACATGACATCTGTTTAGATTGTGGAATACTGTGGCCTGGGAACTTGACTGAGCCTTGGTTCTGGACCCCTGTGGACTGGGAACATGACTGAGGTTTTATTCTGGAACCCTGAGGCCTGGGAACATGACATCTGTTTAGATTGTGGAATACTGTGGCCTGGGAACTTGACTGAGCCTTGGTTCTGGACCCCTGTGGACTGGGAACATGACTGAGGTTTTATTCTGGAACCCTGTGTCCTGTTAACATGACATGGGTGGATTCTGGAACCCTGGGTCCTGTTAACATGACATGGGTGGATTCTGGAACCCTGAGGCCTTGGAACATGACATCTGTTTAGATTGTGGAATACTGTGGCCTGGGAACTTGACTGAGCCTTGGTTCTGGAACCCTGTGGACTGGGAACATGACTGAGGTTTTATTCTGGAACCCTGTGGCCTGGGAACATGACTGACGTTTGATTCTGGAACCCTGTGGCCTGGGAACATGACAACGGTGGATTCTGGAACCCTGAGGCCTGGGAACAAGACATCTGTTTAGATTGTGAAATACTGTGGCCTGGGAACTTGACTGAGCCTTGGTTCTGGAAACCTGTGGACTGGGAATATGACTGAGGTTTTATTCTGGAACCCTGTGTCCTGTTAACATGACATGGGTGGATTCTGGAACCCTGGGTCCTGTTAACATGACATGGGTGGATTCTGGAACCCTGAGGCCTTGGAACATGACATCTGTTTAGATTGTGGAATACTGTGGCCTGGGAACTTGACTGAGCCTTGGTTCTGGACCCCTGTGGACTGGGAACATGACTGAGGTTTTATTCTGGAACCCTGTGTCCTGTTAACATGACATGGGTGGATTCTGGAACCCTGAGGCCTGGGAACATGACATCTGTTTAGATTGTGGAATACTGTGGCCTGGGAACTTGACTGAGCCTTGGTTCTGGACCCCTGTGGACTGGGAACATGACTGAGGTTTTATTCTGGAACCCTGTGTCCTGTTAACATGACATGGGTTGATTCTGGAACCCTGAGGCCTGGGAACATGACATCTGTTTAGATTGTGGAATACTGTGGCCTGGGAACTTGACTGAGCCTTGGTTCTGGACCCCTGTGGACTGGGAACATGACTGAGGTTTTATTCTGGAACCCTGTGTCCTGTTAACATGACATGGGTGGATTCTGGAACCCTGGGTCCTGTTAACATGACATGGGTGGATTCTGGAACCCTGAGGCCTGGGAACATGACATCTGTTTAGATTGTGGAATACTGTGGCCTGGGAACTTGACTGAGCCTTGGTTCTGGACCCCTGTGGACTGGGAACATGACTGAGGTTTTATTCTGGAACCCTGTGTCCTGTTAACATGACATGGGTGGATTCTGGAACCCTGGGTCCTGTTAACATGACATGGGTGGATTCTGGAACCCTGTGGCCTGGGAACATGACATCTGTTTAGATTGTGGAATACTGTGGCCTGGGAACATAACTGAGGATTGATTCTGGACCCCTGTGGACTGGGAACATGACTGAGGTTTTATTCTGGAACCCTGAGGCCTGGGAACATGACATGGGTGGATTCTGGAACCCTGTGTCCTGTTAACATGACATGGGTGGATTCTGGAACCCTGAGGCCTGGGAACATGACATGGGTGGATTCTGGAACCCTGTGTCCTGTTAACATGACATGGGTGGATTCTGGAACCCTGAGGCCTGGGAACATGACATCTGTTTAGATTGTGGAATACTGTGGCCTGGGAACTTGACTGAGCCTTGGTTCTGGACCCCTGTGGACTGGGAACATGACTGAGGTTTTATTCTGGAACCCTGAGGCCTGGGAACATGACATCTGTTTAGATTGTGGAATACTGTGGCCTGGGAACTTGACTGAGCCTTGGTTCTGGACCCCTGTGGACTGGGAACATGACTGAGGTTTTATTCTGGAACCCTGTGTCCTGTTAACATGACATGGGTGGATTCTGGAACCCTGAGGCCTGGGAACATGACATGGGTGGATTCTGGAACCCTGTGTCCTGTTAACATGACATGGGTGGATTCTGGAACCCTGTGTCCTGTTAACATGACATGGGTGGATTCTGGAACCCTGAGGCCTGGGAACATGACATGGGTGGATTCTGGAACCCTGTGTCCTGTTAACATGACATGGGTGGATTCTGGAACCCTGTGTCCTGTTAACATGACATGGGTGGATTCTGGAACCCTGTGTCCTGTTAACATGACATGGGTGGATTCTGGAACCCTGAGGCCTGGGAACATGACATCTGTTTAGATTGTGGAATACTGTGGCCTGGGAACTTGACTGAGCCTTGGTTCTGGACCCCTGTGGACTGGGAACATGACTGAGGTTTTATTCTGGAACCCTGAGGCCTGGGAACATGACATCTGTTTAGATTGTGGAATACTGTGGCCTGGGAACTTGACTGAGCCTTGGTTCTGGACCCCTGTGGACTGGGAACATGACTGAGGTTTTATTCTGGAACCCTGTGTCCTGTTAACATGACATGGGTGGATTCTGGAACCCTGGGTCCTGTTAACATGACATGGGTGGATTCTGGAACCCTGAGGCCTTGGAACATGACATCTGTTTAGATTGTGGAATACTGTGGCCTGGGAACTTGACTGAGCCTTGGTTCTGGACCCCTGTGGACTGGGAACATGACTGAGGTTTTATTCTGGAACCCTGTGTCCTGTTAACATGACATGGGTGGATTCTGGAACCCTGTGTCCTGTTAACATGACATGGGTGGATTCTGGAACCCTGAGGCCTGGGAACATGACATCTGTTTAGATTGTGGAATACTGTGGCCTGGGAACTTGACTGAGCCTTGGTTCTGGACCCCTGTGGACTGGGAACATGACTGAGGTTTTATTCTGGAACCCTGAGGCCTGGGAACATGACATCTGTTTAGATTGTGGAATACTGTGGCCTGGGAACTTGACTGAGCCTTGGTTCTGGACCCCTGTGGACTGGGAACATGACTGAGGTTTTATTCTGGAACCCTGTGTCCTGTTAACATGGCATGGGTGAATTCTGGAACCCTGGGTCCTGTTAACATGACATGGGTGGATTCTGGAACCCTGAGGCCTGGGAACATGACATCTGTTTAGATTGTGGAATACTGTGGCCTGGGAACTTGACTGAGCCTTGGTTCTGGACCCCTGTGGACTGGGAACATGACTGAGGTTTTATTCTGGAACCCTGTGTCCTGTTAACATGACATGGGTGGATTCTGGAACCCTGAGGCCTGGGAACATGACATCTGTTTAGATTGTGGAATACTGTGGCCTGGGAACTTGACTGAGCCTTGGTTCTGGACCCCTGTGGACTGGGAACATGACTGAGGTTCTATTCTGGAACCCTGAGGCCTGGGAACATGACATCTGTTTAGATTGTGGAATACTGTGGCCTGGGAACTTGACTGAGCCTTGGTTCTGGACCCCTGTGGACTGGGAACATGACTGAGGTTTTATTCTGGAACCCTGTGTCCTGTTAACATGACATGGGTGGATTCTGGAACCCTGAGGCCTGGGAACATGACATCTGTTTAGATTGTGGAATACTGTGGCCTGGGAACTTGACTGAGCCTTGGTTCTGGACCCCTGTGGACTGGGAACATGACTGAGGTTTTATTCTGGAACCCTGTGTCCTGTTAACATGACATGGGTGGATTCTGGAACCCTGGGTCCTGTTAACATGACATGGGTGGATTCTGGAACCCTGAGGCCTTGGAACATGACATCTGTTTAGATTGTGGAATACTGTGGCCTGGGAACTTGACTGAGCCTTGGTTCTGGACCCCTGTGGACTGGGAATATGACTGAGGTTTTATTCTGGAGCCGTGTAGCCTGGGAACATAACTGAGGATTGATTCTGGACCCCTGTGGACTGGGAACATGACTGAGGATTGATTCTGGAACCCTGTGTCCTGTTAACATGACATGGGTGGATTCTGGAACCCTGTGGCCTGGGAACATGACATCTGTTTAGATTGTGGAATACTGTGGCCTGGGAACTTGACTGAGCCTTGGTTCTGGACCCCTGTGGACTGGGAACATGACTGAGGTTTTATTCTGGAACCCTGTGTCCTGTTAACATGACATGGGTGGATTCTGGAACCCTGAGGCCTGGGAACATGACATCTGTTTAGATTGTGGAATACTGTGGCCTGGGAACTTGACTGAGCCTTGGTTCTGGACCCCTGTGGACTGGGAACATGACTGAGGTTTTATTCTGGAACCCTGTGTCCTGTTAACATGACATGGGTGGACTCTGGAACCCTGGGTCCTGTTAACATGACATGGGTGGATTCTGGAACCCTGAGGCCTTGGAACATGACATCTGTTTAGATTGTGGAATACTGTGGCCTGGGAACTTGACTGAGCCTCGGTTCTGGACCCCTGTGGACTGGGAATATGAGTGAGGTTTTATTCTGGAGCCGTGTAGCCTGGGAACATAACTGAGGATTGATTCTGGACCCCTGAGGACTGGGAACATGACTGAGGTTTTATTCTGGAACCCTGTGTCCTGTTAACATGACATGGGTGGATTCTGGAACCCTGTGTCCTGTTAACATGACATGGGTGGATTCTGGAACCCTGTGGCCTGGGAACATGACATCTGTTTAGATTGTGGAATACTGTGGCCTGGGAACTTGACTGAGCCTTGGTTCTGGACCCCTGTGGACTGGGAACATGACTGAGGTTTTATTCTGGAACCCTGAGGCCTGGGAACATGACATCTGTTTAGATTGTGGAATACTGTGGCCTGGGAACTTGACTGAGCCTTGGTTCTGGACCCCTGTGGACTGGGAACATGACTGAGGTTTTATTCTGGAACCCTGAGGCCTGGGAACATGACATGGGTGGATTCTGGAACCCTGGGTCCTGTTAACATGACATGGGTGGATTCTGGAACCCTGAGGCCTTGGAACATGACATCTGTTTAGAGTGTGGAATACTGTGGCCTGGGAACTTGACTGAGCCTTGGTTCTGGACCCCTGTGGACTGGGAACATGACTGAGGTTTTATTCTGGAACCCTGAGGCCTGGGAACATGACATCTGTTTAGATTGTGGAATACTGTGGCCTGGGAACTTGACTGAGCCTTGGTTCTGGACCCCTGTGGACTGGGAATATGACTGAGGTTTTATTCTGGAGCCGTGTAGCCTGGGAACATAACTGAGGATTGATTCTGGACCCCTGTGGACTGGGAACATGACTGAGGTTTTATTCTGGAACCCTGAGGCCTGGGAACATGACATCTGTTTAGATTGTGGAATACTGTGGCCTGGGAACTTGACTGAGCCTTGGTTCTGGACCCCTGTGGACTGGGAACATGACTGAGGTTTTATTCTGGAACCCTGTGTCCTGTTAACATGACATGGGTGGATTCTGGAACCCTGAGGCCTGGGAACATGACATCTGTTTAGATTGTGGAATACTGTGGCCTGGGAACTTGACTGAGCCTTGGTTCTGGACCCCTGTGGACTGGGAACATGACTGAGGTTTTATTCTGGAACCCTGAGGCCTGGGAACATGACATGGGTGGATTCTGGAACCCTGGGTCCTGTTAACATGACATGGGTGGATTCTGGAACCCTGAGGCCTTGGAACATGACATCTGTTTAGATTGTGGAATACTGTGGCCTGGGAACTTGACTGAGCCTTGGTTCTGGACCCCTGTGGACTGGGAACATGACTGAGGTTTTATTCTGGAACCCTGAGGCCTGGGAACATGACATCTGTTTAGATTGTGGAATACTGTGGCCTGGGAACTTGACTGAGCCTTGGTTCTGGACCCCTGTGGACTGGGAATATGACTGAGGTTTTATTCTGGAGCCGTGTAGCCTGGGAACATAACTGAGGATTGATTCTGGACCCCTGTGGACTGGGAACATGACTGAGGTTTTATTCTGGAACCCTGTGTCCTGTTAACATGACATGGGTGGATTCTGGAACCCTGGGTCCTGTTAACATGACATGGGTGGATTCTGGAACCCTGTGGCCTGGGAACATGAAATCTGTTTAGATTGTGGAATACTGTGGCCTGGGAACTTGACTGAGCCTTGGTTCTGGACCCCTGTGGACTGGGAACATGACTGAGGTTTTATTCTGGAACCCTGTGTCCTGTTAACATGACATGGGTGGATTCTGGAACCCTGGGTCCTGTTAACATGACATGGGTGGATTCTGGAACCCTGAGGCCTTGGAACATGACATCTGTTTAGATTGTGGAATACTGTGGCCTGGGAACTTGACTGAGCCTTGGTTCTGGACCCCTGTGGACTGGGAACATGACTGAGGTTTTATTCTGGAACCCTGGGTCCTGTTAACATGACATGGGTGGATTCTGGACCCCTGAGGCCTGGGAACAAGACATCTGTTTAGATTGTGGAATACTGTGGCCTTGGAACTTGACTGAGCCTTGGTTCTGGACCCCTGTGGACTGGGAACATGACTGAGGTTTTATTCTGGAACCCTGTGTCCTGTTAACATGACATGGGTGGATTCTGGAACCCTGGGTCCTGTTAACATGACATGGGTGGATTCTGGAACCCTGTGGCCTGGGAACATGAAATCTGTTTAGATTGTGGAATACTGTGGCCTGGGAACTTGACTGAGCCTTGGTTCTGGACCCCTGTGGACTGGGAACATGACTGAGGTTTTATTCTGGAACCCTGAGGCCTGGGAACATGACATCTGTTTAGATTGTGGAATACTGTGGCCTGGGAACTTGACTGAGCCTTGGTTCTGGACCCCTGTGGACTGGGAATATGACTGAGGTTTTATTCTGGAGCCGTGTAGCCTGGGAACATAACTGAGGATTGATTCTGGACCCCTGTGGACTGGGAACATGACTGAGGTTTTATTCTGGAACCCTGTGTCCTGTTAACATGACATGGGTGGATTCTGGAACCCTGGGTCCTGTTAACATGACATGGGTGGATTCTGGAACCCTGAGGCCTTGGAACATGACATCTGTTTAGATTGTGGAATACTGTGGCCTGGGAACTTGACTGAGCCTTGGTTCTGGAAACCTGTGGACTGGGAACATGACTGAGGTTTTATTCTGGATCCGTGTAGCCTGGGAACATAACTGAGGATTGATTCTGGACCCCTGTGGACTGGGAACATGACTGAGGTTTTATTCTGGAACCCTGTGTCCTGTTAATATGACATGGGTGGATTCTGGAACCCTGGGTCCTGTTAACATGACATGGGTGGATTCTGGAACCCTGAGGCCTTGGAACATGACATCTGTTTAGATTGTGGAATACTGTGGCCTGGGAACTTGACTGAGCCTTGGTTCTGGACCCCTGTGGACTGGGAATATGACTGAGGTTTTATTCTGGAGCCGTGTAGCCTGGGAACATAACTGAGGATTGATTCTGGACCCCTGTGGACTGGGAACATGACTGAGGTTTTATTCTGGAACCCTGTGTCCTGTTAACATGACATGGGTGGATTCTGGAACCCTGTGGCCTGGGAACATGACATCTGTTTAGATTGTGGAATACTGTGGCCTGGGAACTTGACTGAGCCTTGGTTCTGGACCCCTGTGGACTGGGAATATGACTGAGGTTTTATTCTGGAACCCTGTGTCCTGTTAACATGGCATGGGTGGATTCTGGAACCCTGGGCCCTGTTAACATGACATGGGTGGATTCTGGAACCCTGAGGCCTTGGAACATGACATCTGTTTAGATTGTGGAATACTGTGGCCTGGGAACTTGACTGAGCCTTGGTTCTGGACCCCTGTGGACTGGGAACATGACTGAGGTTTTATTCTGGAACCCTGTGTCCTGTTAACATGACATGGGTGGATTCTGGACCCCTGAGGCCTGGGAACAAGACATCTGTTTAGATTGTGGAATACTGTGGCCTGGGAACTTGACTGAGCCTTGGTTCTGGACCCCTGTGGACTGGGAACATGACTGAGGTTTTATTCTGGAACGCTGTGTCCTGTTAACATGACATGGGTGGATTCTGGAACCCTGGGTCCTGTTAATATGACATGGGTGGATTCTGGAACCCTGTGGCCTGGGAACATGACATCTGTTTAGATTGTGGAATACTGTGGCCTGGGAACTTGACTGAGCCTTGGTTCTGGACCCCTGTGGACTGGGAACATGACTGAGGTTTTATTCTGGAACCCTGTGGCCTGGGAACATGACTGACGTTTGATTCTGGAACCCTGTGGCCTGGGAACATGACAACGGTGGATTCTGCAACCCTGAGGCCTGGGAACAAGACATCTGTTTAGATTGTGAAATACTGTGGCTTGGGAACTTGACTGAGCCTTGGTTCTGGAAACCTGTGGACTGGGAATATGACTGAGGTTTTATTCTGGAACCCTGTGTCCTGTTAACATGACATGGGTGGATTCTGGAACCCTGGGTCCTGTTAACATGACATGGGTGGATTCTGGAACCCTGAGGCCTTGGAACATGACATCTGTTTAGATTGTGGAATACTGTGGCCTGGGAACTTGACTGAGCCTTGGTTCTGGACCCCTGTGGACTGGGAACATGACTGAGGTTTTATTCTGGAACCCTGTGTCCTGTTAACATGACATGGGTGGATTCTGGAACCCTGAGGCCTGGGAACATGACATCTGTTTAGATTGTGGAATACTGTGGCCTGGGAACTTGACTGAGCCTTGGTTCTGGACCCCTGTGGACTGGGAACATGACTGAGGTTTTATTCTGGAACCCTGTGTCCTGTTAACATGACATGGGTTGATTCTGGAACCCTGAGGCCTGGGAACATGACATCTGTTTAGATTGTGGAATACTGTGGCCTGGGAACTTGACTGAGCCTTGGTTCTGGACCCCTGTGGACTGGGAACATGACTGAGGTTTTATTCTGGAACCCTGTGTCCTGTTAACATGACATGGGTGGATTCTGGAACCCTGGGTCCTGTTAACATGACATGGGTGGATTCTGGAACCCTGAGGCCTGGGAACATGACATCTGTTTAGATTGTGGAATACTGTGGCCTGGGAACTTGACTGAGCCTTGGTTCTGGACCCCTGTGGACTGGGAACATGACTGAGGTTTTATTCTGTAACCCTGTGTCCTGTTAACATGACATGGGTGGATTCTGGAACCCTGAGTCCTGTTAACATGACATGGGTGGATTCTGGAACCCTGTGGCCTGGGAACATGACATCTGTTTAGATTGTGGAATACTGTGGCCTGGGAACATAACTGAGGATTGATTCTGGACCCCTGTGGACTGGGAACATGACTGAGGTTTTATTCTGGAACCCTGAGGCCTGGGAACATGACATGGGTGGATTCTGGAACCCTGTGTCCTGTTAACATGACATGGGTGGATTCTGGAACCCTGAGGCCTGGGAACATGACATGGGTGGATTCTGGAACCCTGTGTCCTGTTAACATGACATGGGTGGATTCTGGAACCCTGTGTCCTGTTAACATGACATGGGTGGATTCTGGAACCCTGTGTCCTGTTAGCATGACATGGGTGGATTCTGGAACCCTGAGGCCTGGGAACATGACATCTGTTTAGATTGTGGAATACTGTGGCCTGGGAACTTGACTGAGCCTTGGTTCTGGACCCCTGTGGACTGGGAACATGACTGAGGTTTTATTCTGGAACCCTGTGTCCTGTTAACATGACATGGGTGGATTCTGGAACCCTGAGGCCTGGGAATATGACATCTGTTTAGATTGTGGAATACTGTGGCCTGGGAACTTGACTGAGCCTTGGTTCTGGACCCCTGTGGACTGGGAACATGACTGAGGTTTTATTCTGGAACCCTGAGGCCTGGGAACATGACATCTGTTTAGATTGTGGAATACTGTGGCCTGGGAACTTGACTGAGCCTTGGTTCTGGACCCCTGTGGACTGGGAACATGACTGAGGTTTTATTCTGGAACCCTGTGTCCTGTTAACATGACATGGGTGGATTCTGGAACCCTGGGTCCTGTTAACATGACATGGGTGGATTCTGGAACCCTGAGGCCTTGGAACATGACATCTGTTTAGATTGTGGAATACTGTGGCCTGGGAACTTGACTGAGCCTTGGTTCTGGACCCCTGTGGACTGGGATCATGACTGAGGTTTTATTCTGGAACCCTGTGTCCTGTTAACATGACATGGGTGGATTCTGGAACCCTGTGTCCTGTTAACATGACATGGGTGGATTCTGGAACCCTGAGGCCTGGGAACATGACATCTGTTTAGATTGTGGAATACTGTGGCCTGGGAACTTGACTGAGCCTTGGTTCTGGACCCCTGTTTACTGGGAACATGACTGAGGTTTTATTCTGGAACCCTGAGGCCTGGGAACATGACATCTGTTTAGATTGTGGAATACTGTGGCCTGGGAACTTGACTGAGCCTTGGTTCTGGACCCCTGTGGACTGGGAACATGACTGAGGTTTTATTCTGGAACCCTGTGTCCTGTTAACATGGCATGGGTGAATTCTGGAACCCTGGGTCCTGTTAACATGACATGGGTGGATTCTGGAACCCTGAGGCCTGGGAACATGACATCTGTTTAGATTGTGGAATACTGTGGCCTGGGAACTTGACTGAGCCTTGGTTCTGGACCCCTGTGGACTGGGAACATGACTGAGGTTTTATTCTGGAACCCTGTGTCCTGTTAACATGACATGGGTGGATTCTGGAACCCTGAGGCCTGGGAACATGACATCTGTTTAGATTGTGGAATACTGTGGCCTGGGAACTTGACTGAGCCTTGGTTCTGGACCCCTGTGGACTGGGAACATGACTGAGGTTCTATTCTGGAACCCTGAGGCCTGGGAACATGACATCTGTTTAGATTGTGGAATACTGTGGCCTGGGAACTTGACTGAGCCTTGGTTCTGGACCCCTGTGGACTGGGAACATGACTGAGGTTTTATTCTGGAACCCTGTGTCCTGTTAACATGACATGGGTGGATTCTGGAACCCTGAGGCCTCGGAACATGACATCTGTTTAGATTGTGGAATACTGTGGCCTGGGAACTTGACTGAGCCTTGGTTCTGGACCCCTGTGGACTGGGAACATGACTGAGGTTTTATTCTGGAACCCTGTGTCCTGTTAACATGACATGGGTGGATTCTGGAACCCTGGGTCCTGTTAACATGACATGGGTGGATTCTGGAACCCTGAGGCCTTGGAACATGACATCTGTTTAGATTGTGGAATACTGTGGCCTGGGAACTTGACTGAGCCTTGGTTCTGGACCCCTGTGGACTGGGAATATGACTGAGGTTTTATTCTGGAGCCGTGTAGCCTGGGAACATAACTGAGGATTGATTCTGGACCCCTGTGGACTGGGAACATGACTGAGGATTGATTCTGGAACCCTGTGTCCTGTTAACATGACATGGGTGGATTCTGGAACCCTGTGGCCTGGGAACATGACATCTGTTTAGATTGTGGAATACTGTGGCCTGGGAACTTGACTGAGCCTTGGTTCTCGACCCCTGTGGACTGGGAACATGACTGAGGTTTTATTCTGGAACCCTGAGGCCTGGGAACATGACATCTGTTTAGATTGTGGAATACTGTGGCCTGGGAACTTGACTGAGCCTTGGTTCTGGACCCCTGTGGACTGGGAACATGACTGAGGTTTTATTCTGGAACCCTGTGTCCTGTTAACATGACATGGGTGGATTCTGGAACCCTGAGGCCTGGGAACATGACATCTGTTTAGATTGTGGAATACTGTGGCCTGGGAACTTGACTGAGCCTTGGTTCTGGACCCCTGTGGACTGGGAACATGACTGAGGTTTTATTCTGGAACCCTGTGTCCTGTTAACATGACATGGGTGGACTCTGGAACCCTGGGTCCTGTTAACATGACATGGGTGGATTCTGGAACCCTGAGGCCTTGGAACATGACATCTGTTTAGATTGTGGAATACTGTGGCCTGGGAACTTGACTGAGCCTCGGTTCTGGACCCCTGTGGACTGGGAATATGAGTGAGGTTTTATTCTGGAGCCGTGTAGCCTGGGAACATAACTGAGGATTGATTCTGGACCCCTGAGGACTGGGAACATGACTGAGGTTTTATTCTGGAACCCTGTGTCCTGTTAACATGACATGGGTGGATTCTGGAACCCTGTGTCCTGTTAACATGACATGGGTGGATTCTGGAACCCTGTGGCCTGGGAACATGACATCTGTTTAGATTGTGGAATACTGTGGCCTGGGAACTTGACTGAGCCTTGGTTCTGGACCCCTGTGGACTGGGAACATGACTGAGGTTTTATTCTGGAACCCTGAGGCCTGGGAACATGACATCTGTTTAGATTGTGGAATACTGTGGCCTGGGAACTTGACTGAGCCTTGGTTCTGGACCCCTGTGGACTGGGAACATGACTGAGGTTTTATTCTGGAACCCTGAGGCCTGGGAACATGACATTTGTGGATTCTGGAACCCTGGGTCCTGTTAACATGACATGGGTGGATTCTGGAACCCTGAGGCCTTGGAACATGACATCTGTTTAGAGTGTGGAATACTGTGGCCTGGGAACTTGACTGAGCCTTGGTTCTGGACCCCTGTGGACTGGGAACATGACTGAGGTTTTATTCTGGAACCCTGAGGCCTGGGAACATGACATCTGTTTAGATTGTGGAATACTGTGGCCTGGGAACTTGACTGAGCCTTGGTTCTGGACCCCTGTGGACTGGGAATATGACTGAGGTTTTATTCTGGAGCCGTGTAGCCTGGGAACATAACTGAGGATTGATTCTGGACCCCTGTGGACTGGGAACATGACTGAGGTTTTATTCTGGAACCCTGAGGCCTGGGAACATGACATCTGTTTAGATTGTGGAATACTGTGGCCTGGGAACTTGACTGAGCCTTGGTTCTGGACCCCTGTGGACTGGGAACATGACTGAGGTTTTATTCTGGAACCCTGTGTCCTGTTAACATGACATGGGTGGATTCTGGAACCCTGAGGCCTGGGAACATGACATCTGTTTAGATTGTGGAATACTGTGGCCTGGGAACTTGACTGAGCCTTGGTTCTGGACCCCTGTGGACTGGGAACATGACTGAGGTTTTATTCTGGAACCCTGAGGCCTGGGAACATGACATGGGTGGATTCTGGAACCCTGGGTCCTGTTAACATGACATGGGTGGATTCTGGAACCCTGAGGCCTTGGAACATGACATCTGTTTAGATTGTGGAATACTGTGGCCTGGGAACTTGACTGAGCCTTGGTTCTGGACCCCTGTGGACTGGGAATATGACTGAGGTTTTATTCTGGAGCCGTGTAGCCTGGGAACATAACTGAGGATTGATTCTGGACCCCTGTGGACTGAGAACATGACTGAGGTTTTATTCTGGAACCCTGTGTCCTGTTAACATGACATGGGTGGATTCTGGAACCCTGTGGCCTGGGAACATGACATCTGTTTAGATTGTGGAATACTGTGGCCTGGGAACTTGACTGAGCCTTGGTTCTGGACCCCTGTGGACTGGGAACATGACTGAGGTTTTATTCTGGAACCCTGTGTCCTGTTAACATGACATGGGTGGATTCTGGAACCCTGAGGCCTGGGAACATGACATCTGTTTAGATTGTGGAATACTGTGGCCTGGGAACTTGACTGAGCCTTGGTTCTGGACCCCTGTGGACTGGGAACATGACTGAGGTTTTATTCTGGAACCCTGTGTCCTGTTAACATGACATGGGTGGATTCTGGAACCCTGGGTCCTGTTAACATGACATGGGTGGATTCTGGAACCCTGAGGCCTTGGAACATGACATCTGTTTAGATTGTGGAATACTGTGGCCTGGGAACTTGACTGAGCCTTGGTTCTGGACCCCTGTGGACTGGGAACATGACTGAGGTTTTATTCTGGAACCCTGTGGACTGGGAACATGACTGAGGTTTTATTCTGGAACCCTGAGGCCTGGGAACATGACATCTGTTTAGATTGTGGAATACTGTGGCCTGGGAACTTGACTGAGCCTTGGTTCTGGACCCCTGTGGACTGGGAATATGACTGAGGTTTTATTCTGGAGCCGTGTAGCCTGGGAACATAAGTGAGGATTGATTCTGGAACCCTGGGTCCTGTTAACATGACATGGGTGGATTCTGGAACCCTGAGGCCTGGGAACATGACATCTGTTTAGATTGTGGAATACTGTGGCCTGGGAACTTGACTGAGCCTTGGTTCTGGACCCCTGTGGACTGGGAACATGACTGAGGTTTTATTCTGGAACCCTGTGTCCTGTTAACATGACATGGGTGGATTCTGGAACCCTGGGTCCTGTTAACATGACATGGGTGGATTCTGGAACCCTGAGGCCTTGAAACATGACATCTGTTTAGATTGTGGAATACTGTGGCCTGGGAACTTGACTGAGCCTTGGTTCTGGACCCCTGTGGACTGGGAACATGACTGAGGTTTTATTCTGGAACCCTGAGGCCTGGGAACATGACATCTGTTTAGATTGTGGAATACTGTGGCCTGGGAACTTGACTGAGCCTTGGTTCTGGACCCCTGTGGACTGGGAATATGACTGAGGTTTTATTCTGGAGCCGTGTAGCCTGGGAACATAACTGAGGATTGATTCTGTACCCCTGTGGACTGGGAACATGACTGAGGATTGATTCTGGAACCCTGTGTCCTGTTAACATGACATGGGTTGATTCTGGAACCCTGAGGCCTGGGAACATGACATCTGTTTAGATTGTGGAATACTGTGGCCTGGGAACTTGACTGAGCCTTGGTTCTGGAACCCTGTGTCCTGTTAACATGACATGGGTGGATTCTGGAACCCTGGGTCCTGTTAACATGACATGGGTGGATTCTGGAACCCTGTGGCCTGGGAACATGACATCTGTTTAGATTGTGGAATACTGTGGCCTGGGAACTTGACTGAGCCTTGGTTCTGGACCCCTGTGGACTGGGAACATGACTGAGGTTTTATTCTGGAACCCTGTGTCCTGTTAACATGTCATGGGTGGACTCTGGAACCCTGGGTCCTGTTAACATGACATGGGTGGATTCTGGAACCCTGAGGCCTTGGAACATGACATCTGTTTAGATTGTGGAATACTGTGGCCTGGGAACTTGACTGAGCCTCGGTTCTGGACCCCTGTGGACTGGGAATATGAGTGAGGTTTTATTCTGGAGCCGTGTAGCCTGGGAACATAACTGAGGATTGATTCTGGACCCCTGAGGACTGGGAACATGACTGAGGTTTTATTCTGGAACCCTGTGTCCTGTTAACATGACATGGGTGGATTCTGGAACCCTGTGTCCTGTTAACATGACATGGGTGGATTCTGGAACCCTGTGGCCTGGGAACATGACATCTGTTTAGATTGTGGAATACTGTGGCCTGGGAACTTGACTGAGCCTTGGTTCTGGACCCCTGTGGACTGGGAACATGACTGAGGTTTTATTCTGGAACCCTGAGGCCTGGGAACATGACATCTGTTTAGATTGTGGAATACTGTGGCCTGGGAACTTGACTGAGCCTTGGTTCTGGACCCCTGTGGACTGGGAACATGACTGAGGTTTTATTCTGGAACCCTGAGGCCTGGGAACATGACATTTGTGGATTCTGGAACCCTGGGTCCTGTTAACATGACATGGGTGGATTCTGGAACCCTGAGGCCTTGGAACATGACATCTGTTTAGAGTGTGGAATACTGTGGCCTGGGAACTTGACTGAGCCTTGGTTCTGGACCCCTGTGGACTGGGAACATGACTGAGGTTTTATTCTGGAACCCTGAGGCCTGGGAACATGACATCTGTTTAGATTGTGGAATACTGTGGCCTGGGAACTTGACTGAGCCTTGGTTCTGGACCCCTGTGGACTGGGAATATGACTGAGGTTTTATTCTGGAGCCGTGTAGCCTGGGAACATAACTGAGGATTGATTCTGGACCCCTGTGGACTGGGAACATGACTGAGGTTTTATTCTGGAACCCTGAGGCCTGGGAACATGACATCTGTTTAGATTGTGGAATACTGTGGCCTGGGAACTTGACTGAGCCTTGGTTCTGGACCCCTGTGGACTGGGAACATGACTGAGGTTTTATTCTGGAACCCTGTGTCCTGTTAACATGACATGGGTGGATTCTGGAACCCTGAGGCCTGGGAACATGACATCTGTTTAGATTGTGGAATACTGTGGCCTGGGAACTTGACTGAGCCTTGGTTCTGGACCCCTGTGGACTGGGAACATGACTGAGGTTTTATTCTGGAACCCTGAGGCCTGGGAACATGACATGGGTGGATTCTGGAACCCTGGGTCCTGTTAACATGACATGGGTGGATTCTGGAACCCTGAGGCCTTGGAACATGACATCTGTTTAGATTGTGGAATACTGTGGCCTGGGAACTTGACTGAGCCTTGGTTCTGGACCCCTGTGGACTGGGAATATGACTGAGGTTTTATTCTGGAGCCGTGTAGCCTGGGAACATAACTGAGGATTGATTCTGGACCCCTGTGGACTGAGAACATGACTGAGGTTTTATTCTGGAACCCTGTGTCCTGTTAACATGACATGGGTGGATTCTGGAACCCTGTGGCCTGGGAACATGACATCTGTTTAGATTGTGGAATACTGTGGCCTGGGAACTTGACTGAGCCTTGGTTCTGGACCCCTGTGGACTGGGAACATGACTGAGGTTTTATTCTGGAACCCTGTGTCCTGTTAACATGACATGGGTGGATTCTGGAACCCTGAGGCCTGGGAACATGACATCTGTTTAGATTGTGGAATACTGTGGCCTGGGAACTTGACTGAGCCTTGGTTCTGGACCCCTGTGGACTGGGAACATGACTGAGGTTTTATTCTGGAACCCTGTGTCCTGTTAACATGACATGGGTGGATTCTGGAACCCTGGGTCCTGTTAACATGACATGGGTGGATTCTGGAACCCTGAGGCCTTGGAACATGACATCTGTTTAGATTGTGGAATACTGTGGCCTGGGAACTTGACTGAGCCTTGGTTCTGGACCCCTGTGGACTGGGAACATGACTGAGGTTTTATTCTGGAACCCTGTGGACTGGGAACATGACTGAGGTTTTATTCTGGAACCCTGAGGCCTGGGAACATGACATCTGTTTAGATTGTGGAATACTGTGGCCTGGGAACTTGACTGAGCCTTGGTTCTGGACCCCTGTGGACTGGGAATATGACTGAGGTTTTATTCTGGAGCCGTGTAGCCTGGGAACATAAGTGAGGATTGATTCTGGAACCCTGGGTCCTGTTAACATGACATGGGTGGATTCTGGAACCCTGAGGCCTGGGAACATGACATCTGTTTAGATTGTGGAATACTGTGGCCTGGGAACTTGACTGAGCCTTGGTTCTGGACCCCTGTGGACTGGGAACATGACTGAGGTTTTATTCTGGAACCCTGTGTCCTGTTAACATGACATGGGTGGATTCTGGAACCCTGGGTCCTGTTAACATGACATGGGTGGATTCTGGAACCCTGAGGCCTTGAAACATGACATCTGTTTAGATTGTGGAATACTGTGGCCTGGGAACTTGACTGAGCCTTGGTTCTGGACCCCTGTGGACTGGGAACATGACTGAGGTTTTATTCTGGAACCCTGAGGCCTGGGAACATGACATCTGTTTAGATTGTGGAATACTGTGGCCTGGGAACTTGACTGAGCCTTGGTTCTGGACCCCTGTGGACTGGGAATATGACTGAGGTTTTATTCTGGAGCCGTGTAGCCTGGGAACATAACTGAGGATTGATTCTGGACCCCTGTGGACTGGGAACATGACTGAGGATTGATTCTGGAACCCTGTGTCCTGTTAACATGACATGGGTTGATTCTGGAACCCTGAGGCCTGGGAACATGACATCTGTTTAGATTGTGGAATACTGTGGCCTGGGAACTTGACTGAGCCTTGGTTCTGGAACCCTGTGTCCTGTTAACATGACATGGGTGGATTCTGGAACCCTGGGTCCTGTTAACATGACATGGGTGGATTCTGGAACCCTGTGGCCTGGGAACATGACATCTGTTTAGATTGTGGAATACTGTGGCCTGGGAACTTGACTGAGCCTTGGTTCTGGACCCCTGTGGACTGGGAACATGACTGAGGTTTTATTCTGGAACCCTGTGTCCTGTTAACATGACATGGGTGGATTCTGGAACCCTGGGTCCTGTTAACATGACATGGGTGGATTCTGGAACCCTGTGGCCTGGGAACATGACATCTGTTTAGATTGTGGAATACTGTGGCCTGGGAACTTGACTGAGCCTTGGTTCTGGACCCCTGTGGACTGGGAACATGACTGAGGTTTTATTCTGGAACCCTGAGGCCTGGGAACATGACATCTGTTTAGATTGTGGAATACTGTGGCCTGGGAACTTGACTGAGCCTTGGTTCTGGACCCCTGTGGACTGGGAATATGACTGAGGTTTTATTCTGGAGCCGTGTAGCCTGGGAACATAACTGAGGATTGATTCTGGACCCCTGTGGACTGGGAACATGACTGAGGTTTTATTCTGGAACCCTGAGGCCTGGGAACATGACATCTGTTTAGATTGTGGAATACTGTGGCCTGGGAACTTGACTGAGCCTTGGTTCTGGACCCCTGTGGACTGGGAACATGACTGAGGTTTTATTCTGGAACCCTGTGTCCTGTTAACATGACATGGGTGGATTCTGGAACCCTGAGGCCTGGGAACATGACATCTGTTTAGATTGTGGAATACTGTGGCCTGGGAACTTGACTGAGCCTTGGTTCTGGACCCCTGTGGACTGGGAACATGACTGAGGTTTTATTCTGGAACCCTGAGGCCTGGGAACATGACATGGGTGGATTCTGGAACCCTGGGTCCTGTTAACATGACATGGGTGGATTCTGGAACCCTGAGGCCTTGGAACATGACATCTGTTTAGATTGTGGAATACTGTGGCCTGGGAACTTGACTGAGCCTTGGTTCTGGACCCCTGTGGACTGGGAATATGACTGAGGTTTTATTCTGGAGCCGTGTAGCCTGGGAACATAACTGAGGATTGATTCTGGACCCCTGTGGACTGAGAACATGACTGAGGTTTTATTCTGGAACCCTGTGTCCTGTTAACATGACATGGGTGGATTCTGGAACCCTGTGGCCTGGGAACATGACATCTGTTTAGATTGTGGAATACTGTGGCCTGGGAACTTGACTGAGCCTTGGTTCTGGACCCCTGTGGACTGGGAACATGACTGAGGTTTTATTCTGGAACCCTGTGTCCTGTTAACATGACATGGGTGGATTCTGGAACCCTGAGGCCTGGGAACATGACATCTGTTTAGATTGTGGAATACTGTGGCCTGGGAACTTGACTGAGCCTTGGTTCTGGACCCCTGTGGACTGGGAACATGACTGAGGTTTTATTCTGGAACCCTGTGTCCTGTTAACATGACATGGGTGGATTCTGGAACCCTGGGTCCTGTTAACATGACATGGGTGGATTCTGGAACCCTGAGGCCTTGGAACATGACATCTGTTTAGATTGTGGAATACTGTGGCCTGGGAACTTGACTGAGCCTTGGTTCTGGACCCCTGTGGACTGGGAACATGACTGAGGTTTTATTCTGGAACCCTGTGGACTGGGAACATGACTGAGGTTTTATTCTGGAACCCTGAGGCCTGGGAACATGACATCTGTTTAGATTGTGGAATACTGTGGCCTGGGAACTTGACTGAGCCTTGGTTCTGGACCCCTGTGGACTGGGAATATGACTGAGGTTTTATTCTGGAGCCGTGTAGCCTGGGAACATAAGTGAGGATTGATTCTGGAACCCTGGGTCCTGTTAACATGACATGGGTGGATTCTGGAACCCTGAGGCCTGGGAACATGACATCTGTTTAGATTGTGGAATACTGTGGCCTGGGAACTTGACTGAGCCTTGGTTCTGGACCCCTGTGGACTGGGAACATGACTGAGGTTTTATTCTGGAACCCTGTGTCCTGTTAACATGACATGGGTGGATTCTGGAACCCTGGGTCCTGTTAACATGACATGGGTGGATTCTGGAACCCTGAGGCCTTGAAACATGACATCTGTTTAGATTGTGGAATACTGTGGCCTGGGAACTTGACTGAGCCTTGGTTCTGGACCCCTGTGGACTGGGAACATGACTGAGGTTTTATTCTGGAACCCTGAGGCCTGGGAACATGACATCTGTTTAGATTGTGGAATACTGTGGCCTGGGAACTTGACTGAGCCTTGGTTCTGGACCCCTGTGGACTGGGAATATGACTGAGGTTTTATTCTGGAGCCGTGTAGCCTGGGAACATAACTGAGGATTGATTCTGGACCCCTGTGGACTGGGAACATGACTGAGGATTGATTCTGGAACCCTGTGTCCTGTTAACATGACATGGGTTGATTCTGGAACCCTGAGGCCTGGGAACATGACATCTGTTTAGATTGTGGAATACTGTGGCCTGGGAACTTGACTGAGCCTTGGTTCTGGAACCCTGTGTCCTGTTAACATGACATGGGTGGATTCTGGAACCCTGGGTCCTGTTAACATGACATGGGTGGATTCTGGAACCCTGTGGCCTGGGAACATGACATCTGTTTAGATTGTGGAATACTGTGGCCTGGGAACTTGACTGAGCCTTGGTTCTGGACCCCTGTGGACTGGGAACATGACTGAGGTTTTATTCTGGAACCCTGTGTCCTGTTAACATGACATGGGTGGATTCTGGAACCCTGGGTCCTGTTAACATGACATGGGTGGATTCTGGAACCCTGTGGCCTGGGAACATGACATCTGTTTAGATTGTGGAATACTGTGGCCTGGGAACTTGACTGAGCCTTGGTTCTGGACCCCTGTGGACTGGGAACATGACTGAGGTTTTATTCTGGAACCCTGAGGCCTGGGAACATGACATCTGTTTAGATTGTGGAATACTGTGGCCTGGGAACTTTACTGAGCCTTGGTTCTGGACCCCTGTGGACTGGGAATATGACTGAGGTTTTATTCTGGAGCCGTGTAGCCTGGGAACATAACTGAGGATTGATTCTGGACCCCTGTGGACTGGGAACATGACTGAGGATTGATTCTGGAACCCTGGGTCCTGTTAACATGACATGGGTGGATTCTGGACCCCTGAGGCCTTGGAACATGACATCTGTTTAGATTGTGGAATACTCTGGACTGGGAACATAACTGAGGATTGATTCTGGAACCCTGGGTCCTGTTAACATGACATGGGTGGATTCTGGAACCCTGAGGCCTGGGAACATGACATCTGTTTAGATTGTGGAATACTGTGGCCTGGGAACTTGACTGAGCCTTGGTTCTGGACCCCTGTGGACTGGGAACATGACTGAGGTTTTATTCTGGAAACCTGTGTCCTGTTAACATGACATGGGTGGATTCTGGAACCCTGTGGCCTGGGAACATGACATCTGTTTAGATTGTGGAATACTGTGGCCTGGGAACTTGACTGAGCCTTGGTTCTGGACCCCTGTGGACTGGGAATATGACTGAGGTTTTATTCTGGAGCCGTGTAGCCTGGGAACACAACTGAGGATTGATTCTGGACCCCTGTGGACTGGGAACATGACTGAGGTTTTATTCTGGAACCCTGAGGCCTGGGAACATGACATCTGTTTAGATTGTGGAATACTGTGGCCTGGGAACTTGACTGAGCCTTGGTTCTGGACCCCTGTGGACTGGGAATATGACTGAGGTTTTATTCTGGAGCCGTGTAGCCTGGGAACATAACTGAGGATTGATTCTGGACACCTGTGGACTGGGAACATGACTGAGGTTTTATTCTGGAACCCTGAGGCCTGGGAACATGACTTGGGTGGATTCTGGACGCCTGAGGCCTTGGAACATGACATCTGTTCAGATTGTGGAATACTGTGGACTGGGAACATAACTGAGGATTGATTCTGGAACCCTGGGTCCTGTTAACATGACATGGGTGGATTCTGGAACCCTGAGGCCTGGGAACATGACATCTGTGTAGATTGTGGAATACTGTGGCCTGGGAACTTGACTGAGCCTTGGTTCTGGACCCCTGTGGACTGGGAACATGACTGAGGTTTTATTCTGGAACCCTCAGGCCTGGGAACATGACATGGGTGGATTCTGGAACCCTGGGTCCTGTTAACATGACATGGGTGGATTTTGGAACCCTGAGGCCTTGGAACATGATATCTGTTTAGATTGTGGAATACTGTGGCCTGGGAACTTGACTGAGCCTTGGTTCTGGACCCCTGTGGACTGGGAACATGACTGAGGTTTTATTCTGGAACCCTGAGGCCTGGGAACATGACATCTGTTTAGATTGTGCAATACTGTGGCCTGGGAACTTGACTGAGCCTTGGTTCTGGACCCCTGTGGACTGGGAATATGACTGAGGTTTTATTCTGGAGCCGTGTAGCCTGGGAACATAACTGAGGATTGATTCTGGACCCCTGTGGACTGGGAACATGACTGAGGTTTTATTCTGGAACCCTGTGTCCTGTTAACATGACATGGGTGGATTCAGGAACCCTGTGGCCTGGGAACATGACATCTGTTTAGATTGTGGAATACTGTGGCCTGGGAACTTGACTGAGCCTTGGTTCTGGACCCCTGTGGACTGGGAACATGACTGAGGTTTTATTCTGGAACCCTGTGTCCTGTTAACATGACATGGGTGGATTCTGGAACCCTGAGGCCTTGGAACATGACATCTGTTTAGATTGTGGAATACTGTGGCCTGGGAAGTTGACTGAGCCTTGGTTCTGGACCCCTGTGGACTGGGAATATGACTGAGGTTTTATTCTGGAGCCGTGTAGCCTGGGAACATAACTGAGGATTGATTCTGGACCCCTGTGGACTGGGAACATGACTGAGGTTTTATTCTGGAACCCTGTGTCCTGTTAACATGACATGGGTGGATTCTGGAACCCTGTGGCCTGGGAACATGACATCTGTTTAGATTGTGGAATACTGTGGCCTGGGAACTTGACTGAGCCTTGGTTCTGGACCCCTGTGGACTGGGAACATGACTGAGGTTTTATTCTGGAACCCTGTGTCCTGTGAACATGACATGGGTGGATTCTGGAACCCTGAGGCCTGGGAACATGACATCTGTTTAGATTGTGGAATACTGTGGCCTGGGAACTTGACTGAGCCTTGGTTCTGGACCCCTGTGGACTGGGAACATGACTGAGGTTTTATTCTGGAACCCTGTGTCCTGTTAACATGACATGGGTGGATTCTGGAACCCTGAGGCCTGGGAACATGACATCTGTTTAGATTGTGGAATACTGTGGCCTGGGAACTTGACTGAGCCTTGGTTCTGGACCCCTGTGGACTGGGAACATGACTGAGGTTTTATTCTGGAACCCTGTGTCCTGTTAACATGACATGGGTGGATTCTGGAACCCTGGGTCCTGTTAACATGACATGGGTGGATTCTGGAACCCTGAGGCCTTGGAACATGACATCTGTTTAGATTGTGGAATACTGTGGCCTGGGAACTTGACTGAGCCTTGGTTCTGGACCCCTGTGGACTGGGAATATGACTGAGGTTTTATTCTGGAGCCGTGTAGCCTGGGAACATAACTGAGGATTGATTCTGGATCCCTGTGGACTGGGAACATGACTGAGGTTTTATTCTGGAACCCTGAGGCCTGGGAACATGACATGGGTGGATTCTGGAACCCTGGGTCCTGTTAACATGACATGGGTGGATTCTGGAACCCTGAGGCCTTGGAACATGACATCTGTTTAGATTGTGGAATACTGTGGCCTGGGAACTTGACTGAGCCTTGGTTCTGGACCCCTGTGGACTGGGAACATGACTGAGGTTTTATTCTGGAACCCTGAGGCCTGGGAACATGACATCTGTTTAGATTGTGGAATACTGTGGCCTGGGAACTTGACTGAGCCTTGGTTCTGGACCCCTGTGGACTGGGAATATGACTGAGGTTTTATTCTGGAGCCGTGTAGCCTGGGAACATAACTGAGGATTGATTCTGGACCCCTGTGGACTGGGAACATGACTGAGGTTTTATTCTGGAACCCTGTGTCCTGTTAACATGACATGGGTGGATTCTGGAACCCTGGGTCCTGTTAACATGACATGGGTGGATTCTGGAACCCTGAGGCCTTGGAACATGACATCTGTTTAGATTGTGGAATACTGTGGCCTGGGAACTTGACTGAGCCTTGGTTCTGGACCCCTGTGGACTGGGAATATGACTGAGGTTTTATTCTGGAGCCGTGTAGCCTGGGAACATAACTGAGGATTGATTCTGGACCCCTGTGGACTGGGAACATGACTGAGGTTTTATTCTGGAACCCTGTGTCCTGTTAACATGACATGGGTGGATTCAGGAACCCTGTGGCCTGGGAACATGACATCTGTTTAGATTGTGGAATACTGTGGCCTGGGAACTTGACTGAGCCTTGGTTCTGGACCCCTGTGGACTGGGAACATGACTGAGGTTTTATTCTGGAACCCTGTGTCCTGTTAACATGACATGGGTGGATTCTGGAACCCTGAGGCCTGGGAACATGATATCTGTTTAGATTGTGGAATACTGTGGCCTGGGAACTTGACTGAGCCTTGGTTCTGGACCCCTGTGGACTGGGAACATGACTGAGGTTTTATTCTGGAACCCTGTGTCCTGTTAACATGACATGGGTGGATTCTGGAACCCTGGGTCCTGTTAACATGACATGGGTGGATTCTGGAACCCTGAGGCCTGGCAACATGACATCTGTTTAGATTGTGGAATACTGTGGCCTGGGAACTTGACTGAGCCTTGGTTCTGGACCCCTGTGGACTGGGAACATGACTGAGGTTTTATTCTGGAACCCTGAGGCCTGGGAACATGACATCTGTTTAGATTGTGGAATACTGTGGCCTGGGAACTTGACTGAGCCTTGGTTCTGGACCCCTGTGGACTGGGAATATGACTGAGGTTTTATTCTGGAGCCGTGTAGCCTGGGAACATAACTGAGGATTGATTCTGGACCCCTGTGGACTGGGAACATGACTGAGGTTTTATTCTGGAACCCTGAGGCCTGGGAACATGACATGGGTGGATTCTGGAACCCTGGGTCCTGTTAACATGACATGGGTGGATTCTGGAACCCTGAGGCCTGGGAACATGACATCTGTTTAGATTGTGGAATACTGTGGCCTGGGAACTTGACTGAGCCTTGGTTCTGGAACCCTGTGGACTGGGAACATGACTGAGGTTTTATTCTGGAACCCTGTGTCCTGTTAACATGACATGGGTGGATTCTGGAACCCTGTGGCCTGGGAACATGACATCTGTTTAGATTGTGGAATACTGTGGCCTGGGAACTTGACTGAGCCTTGGTTCTGGACCCCTGTGGACTGGGAACATGACTGAGGTTTTATTCTGGAACCCTGTGTCCTGTTAACATGACATGGGTGGATTCTGGAACCCTGAGGCCTGGGAAGATGACATCTGTTTAGATTGTGGAATACTGTGGCCTGGGAACTTGACTGAGCCTTGGTTCTGGACCCCTGTGGACTGGGAACATGACTGAGGTTTTATTCTGGAACCCTGAGGCCTGGGAACATGACATCTGTTTAGATTGTGGAATACTGTGGCCTGGGAACTTGACTGAGCCTTGGCTCTGGACCCCTGTGGACTGGGAATATGACTGAGGTTTTATTCTGGAGCCGTGTAGCCTGGGAACATAACTGAGGATTGATTCTGGACCCCTGTGGACTGGGAACATGACTGAGGTTTTATTCTGGAACCCTGTGTCCTGTTAACATGACATGGGTGGATTCTGGAACCCTGGGTCCTGTTAACATGACATGGGTGGATTCTGGAACCCTGAGGCCTTGGAACATGACATCTGTTTAGATTGTGGAATACTGTGGCCTGGGAACTTGACTGAGCCTTGGTTCTGGACCCCTGTGGACTGGGAATATGACTGAGGTTTTATTCTGGAGCCGTGTAGCCTGGGAACATAACTGAGGATTGATTCTGGACCCCTGTGGACTGGGAACATGACTGAGGTTTTATTCTGGAACCCTGTGTCCTGTTAACATGACATGGGTGGATTCTGGAACCCTGAGGCCTGGGAACATGACATCTGTTTAGATTGTGGAATACTGTGGCCTGGGAACTTGACTGAGCCTTGGTTCTGGACCCCTGTGGACTGGGAACATGACTGAGGTTTTATTCTGGAACCCTGTGTCCTGTTAACATGACATGGGTGGATTCTGGAACCCTGAGGCCTGGGAACATGACATCTGTTTAGATTGTGGAATACTGTGGCCTGGGAACTTGACTGAGCCTTGGTTCTGGACCCCTGTGGACTGGGAACATGACTGAGGTTTTATTCTGGAACCCTGTGTCCTGTTAACATGACATGGGTGGATTCTGGAACCCTGGGTCCTGTTAACATGACATGGGTGGATTCTGGAACCCTGAGGCCTTGGAACATGACATCTGTTTAGATTGTGGAATACTGTGGCCTGGGAACTTGACTGAGCCTTGGTTCTGGACCCCTGTGGACTGGGAACATGACTGAGGTTTTATTCTGGAACCCTGAGGCCTGGGAACATGACATCTGTTTAGATTGTGGAATACTGTGGCCTGGGAACTTGACTGAGCCTTGGTTCTGGACCCCTGTGGACTGGGAATATGACTGAGGTTTTATTCTGGAGCCGTGTAGCCTGGGAACATAACTGAGGATTGATTCTGGACCCCTGTGGACTGGGAACATGACTGAGGTTTTATTCTGGAACCCTGAGGCCTGGGAACATGACATGGGTGGATTCTGGAACCCTGGGTCCTGTTAACATGACATGGGTGGATTCTGGAACCCTGAGGCCTGGGAACATGACATCTGTTTAGATTGTGGAATACTGTGGCCTGGGAACTTGACTGAGCCTTGGTTCTGGACCCCTGTGGACTGGGAACATGACTGAGGATTGATTCTGGAACCCTGTGTCCTGTTAACATGACATGGGTGGATTCTGGACCCCTGAGGCCTTGGAACATGACATCTGTTTAGATTGTGGAATACTGTGGACTGGGAACATAACTGAGGATTGATTCTGGAACCCTGGGTCCTGTTAACATGACATGGGTGGATTCTGGAATCCTGAGGCCTGGGAACATGACATCTGTTTAGATTGTGGAATACTGTGGCCTGGGAACTTGACTGAGCCTTGGTTCTGGACCCCTGGGGACTGGGAACATGACTGAGGTTTTATTCTGGAACCCTGTGTCCTGTTAAGATGACATGGGTGGATTCTGGAACCCTGGGTCCTGTTAACATGACATGGGTGGATTCTGGAACCCTGAGGCCTTGGAACATGACATCTGTTTAGATTGTGGAATACTGTGGCCTGGGAACTTGACTGAGCCTTGGTTCTGGACCCCTGTGGACTGGGAATATGACTGAGGTTTTATTCTGGAGCCGTGTAGCCTGGGAACATAACTGAGGATTGATTCTGGACCCCTGTGGACTGGGAACATGACTGAGGTTTTATTCTGGAACCCTGTGTCCTGTTAACATGACATGGGTGGATTCTGGAACCCTGTGGCCTAGGAACATGACATCTGTTTAGATTGTGGAATACTGTGGCCTGGGAACTTGACTGAGCCTTGGTTCTGGAAACCTGTGGACTGGGAACATGATTGAGGTTTTATTCTGGAACCCTGTGTCCTGTTAACATGACATGGGTGGATTCTGGAACCCTGAGGCCTGGGAACATGACATCTGTTTAGATTGTGGAATACTGTGGCCTGGGAACTTGACTGAGCCTTGGTTCTGGACCCCTGTGGACTGGGAACATGACTGAGGTTTTATTCTGGAACCCTGTGTCCTGTTAACATGACATGGGTGGATTCTGGAACCCTGAGGCCTGGGAACATGACATCTGTTTAGATTGTGGAATACTGTGGCCTGGGAACTTGACTGAGCCTTGGTTCTGGACCCCTGTGGACTGGGAACATGACTGAGGTTTTATTCTGGAACCCTGTGTCCTGTTAACATGACATGGGTGGATTCTGGAACCCTGAGGCCTGGGAACATGACATCTGTTTAGATTGTGGAATACTGTGGCCTGGGAACTTGACTGAGCCTTGGTTCTGGACCCCTGTTGACTGGGAACATGACTGAGGTTTTATTCTGGAACCCTGAGGCCTGGGAACATGACATCTGTTTAGATTGTGGAATACTGTGGCCTGGGAACTTGACTGAGCCTTGGTTCTGGACCCCTGTGGACTGGGAATATGACTGAGGTTTTATTCTGGAGCCGTGTAGCCTGGGAACATAACTGAGGATTGATTCTGGACCCCTGTGGACTGGGAACATGACTGAGGTTTTATTCTGGAACCCTGTGTCCTGTTAACATGACATGGGTGGATTCTGGAACCCTGGGTCCTGTTAACATGACATGGGTGGATTCTGGAACCCTGAGGCCTTGGAACATGACATCTGTTTAGATTGTGGAATACTGTGGCCTGGGAACTTGACTGAGCCTTGGTTCTGGACCCCTGTGGACTGGGAACATGACTGAGGTTTTATTCTGGAACCCTGAGTCCTGGGAACATGACATCTGTTTAGATTGTGGAATACTGTGGCCTGGGAAATTGACTGAGCCTTGGTTCTGGACCCCTGTGGACTGGGAATATGACTGAGGTTTTATTCTGGAGCCGTGTAGCCTGGGAACATAACTGAGGATTGATTCTGGACCCCTGTGGACTGGGAACATGACTGAGGTTTTATTCTGGAACCCTGTGTCCTGTTAACATGACATGGGTGGATTCTGGAACCCTGGGTCCTGTTAACATGACATGGGTGGATTCTGGAACCCTGAGGCCTTGGAACATGACATCTGTTTAGATTGTGGAATACTGTGGCCTGGGAACTTGACTGAGCCTTGGTTCTGGACCCCTGTGGACTGGGAATATGACTGAGGTTTTATTCTGGAGCCGTGTAGCCTGGGAACATAACTGAGGATTGATTCTGGACCCCTGTGGACTGGGAACATGACTGAGGTTTTATTCTGGAACCCTGTGTCCTGTTAACATGACATGGGTGGATTCTGGAACCCTGAGGCCTGGGAACATGACATGGGTGGATTCTGGAACCCTGAGGCCTGGGAACATGACATCTGTTTAGATTGTGGAATACTGTGGCCTGGGAACTTGACTGAGCCTTGGTTCTGGACCCCTTTGGACTGGGAACATGACTGAGGTTTTATTCTGGAACCCTGAGGCCTGGGAACATGACATGGGTGGATTCTGGAACCCTGTGGCCTGGGAACATGACATCTGTTTAGATTGTGGAATACTGTGGCCTGGGAACTTGAGTGAGCCTTGGTTCTGGACCCCTGTGGACTGGGAACATGACTGAGGTTTTATTCTGGAACCCTGAGGCCTGGGAACAAGACATCTGTTTAGATTGTGGAATACTTTGGCCTGGGAACTTGACTGAGCCTTGGTTCTGGACCCCTGTGGACTGGGAACATGACTGAGGTTTTATTCTGGAACCCTGAGGCCTGGGAACATGACATCTGTTTAGATTGTGGAATACTGTGGCCTGGGAATTTGACTGAGCCTTGGTTCTGGACCCCTGTGGACTGGGAATATGACTGAGGTTTTATTCTGGAGCCGTGTAGCCTGGGAACATGACTGACGTTTGATTCTGGAACCCTGAGGCCTGGGAACAAGACATCTGTTTAGATTGTGGAATACTGTGGCCTGGGAACTTGACTGAGCCTTGGTTCTGGAAACCTGTGGACTGGGAATATGACTGAGGTTTTATTCTGGAACCCTGTGTCCTGTTAACATGACATGGGTGGATTCTGGAACCCTGGGTCCTGTTAACATGACATGGGTGGATTCTGGAACCCTGAGGCCTTGGAACATGACATCTGTTTAGATTGTGGAATACTGTGGCCTGGGAACTTGACTGAGCCTTGGTTCTGGACCCCTGTGGACTGGGAACATGACTGAGGTTTTATTCTGGAACCCTGTGTCCTGTTAACATGACATGGGTGGATTCTGGAACCCTGTGGCCTGGGAACATGACATCTGTTTAGATTGTGGAATACTGTGGCCTGGGAACTTTACTGAGCCATGGTTCTGGACCCCTGTGGACTGGGAATATGACTGAGGTTTTATTCTGGAGCCGTGTAGCCTGGGAACATAACTGAGGATTGATTCTGGACCCCTGTGGACTGGGAACATGACTGAGGTTTTATTCTGGAACCCTGTGTCCTGTTAACATGACATGGGTGGATTCTGGAACCCTGAGGCCTGGGAACATGACATCTGTTTAGATTGTGGAATACTGTGGCCTGGGAACTTGACTGAGCCTTGGTTCTGGACCCCTGTGGACTGGGAACATGACTGAGGTTTTATTCTGGAACCCTGTGTCCTGTTAACATGACATGGGTGGATTCTGGAACCCTGGGTCCTGTTAACATGACATGGGTGGATTCTGGAACCCTGAGGCCTTGGAACATGACATCTGTTTAGATTGTGGAATACTGTGGCCTGGGAACTTGACTGAGCCTTGGTTCTGGACCCCTGTGGACTGGGAACATGACTGAGGTTTTATTCTGGAACCCTGAGGCCTGGGAACATGACATCTGTTTAGATTGTGGAATACTGTGGCCTGGGAACTTGACTGAGCCTTGGTTCTGGACCCCTGTGGACTGGGAATATGACTGAGGTTTTATTCTGGAGCCGTGTAGCCTGGGAACATAACTGAGGATTGATTCTGGACCCCTGTGGACTGGGAACATGACTGAGGTTTTATTCTGGAACCCTGTGTCCTGTTAACATGACATGGGTGGATTCTGGAACCCTGGGTCCTGTTAACATGACATGGGTGGATTCTGGAACCCTGAGGCCTTGGAACATGACATCTGTTTAGATTGTGGAATACTGTGGCCTGGGAACTTGACTGAGCCTTGGTTCTGGACCCCTGTGGACTGGGAACATGACTGAGGTTTTATTCTGGAGCCGTGTAGCCTGGGAACATAACTGAGGATTGATTCTGGACCCCTGTGGACTGGGAACATGACTGAGGTTTTATTCTGGAACCCTGTGTCCTGTTAACATGACATGGGTGGATTCTGGAACCCTGGGTCCTGTTAACATGACATGGGTGGATTCTGGAACCCTGAGGCCTTGGAACATGACATCTGTTTAGATTGTGGAATACTGTGGCCTGGGAACTTGACTGAGCCTTGGTTCTGGACCCCTGTGGACTGGGAATATGACTGAGGTTTTATTCTGGAGCCGTGTAGCCTGGGAACATAACTGAGGATTGATTCTGGACCCCTGTGGACTGGGAACATGACTGAGGTTTTATTCTGGAACCCTGTGTCCTGTTAACATGACATGGGTGGATTCTGGAACCCTGTGGCCTGGGAACATGACATCTGTTTAGATTGTGGAATACTGTGGCCTGGGAACTTGACTGAGCCTTGGTTCTGGACCCCTGTGGACTGGGAACATGACTGAGGTTTTATTCTGGAACCCTGTGTCCTGTTAACATGACATGGGTGGATTCTGGAACCCTGGGTCCTGTTAACATGACATGGGTGGATTCTGGAACCCTGAGGCCTTGGAACATGACATCTGTTTAGATTGTGGAATACTGTGGCCTGGGAACTTGACTGAGCCTTGGTTCTGGACCCCTGTGGACTGGGAACATGACTGAGGTTTTATTCTGGAACCCTGGGTCCTGTTAACATGACATGGGTGGATTCTGGACCCCTGAGGCCTGGGAACAAGACATCTGTTTAGATTGTGGAATACTGTGGCCTTGGAACTTGACTGAGCCTTGGTTCTGGACCCCTGTGGACTGGGAACATGACTGAGGTTTTATTCTGGAACCCTGTGTCCTGTTAACATGACATGGGTGGATTCTGGAACCCTGGGTCCTGTTAACATGACATGGGTGGATTCTGGAACCCTGTGGCCTGGGAACATGACATCTGTTTAGATTGTGGAATACTGTGGCCTGGGAACTTGACTGAGCCTTGGTTCTGGACCCCTGTGGACTGGGAACATGACTGAGGTTTTATTCTGGAACCCTGAGGCCTGGGAACATGACATCTGTTTAGATTGTGGAATACTGTGGCCTGGGAACTTGACTGAGCCTTGGTTCTGGACCCCTGTGGACTGGGAATATGACTGAGGTTTTATTCTGGAGCCGTGTAGCCTGGGAACATAACTGAGGATTGATTCTGGACCCCTGTGGACTGGGAACATGACTGAGGTTTTATTCTGGAACCCTGTGTCCTGTTAACATGACATGGGTGGATTCTGGAACCCTGGGTCCTGTTAACATGACATGGGTGGATTCTGGAACCCTGAGGCCTTGGAACATGACATCTGTTTAGATTGTGGAATACTGTGGCCTGGGAACTTGACTGAGCCTTGGTTCTGGAAACCTGTGGACTGGGAACATGACTGAGGTTTTATTCTGGATCCGTGTAGCCTGGGAACATAACTGAGGATTGATTCTGGACCCCTGTGGACTGGGAACATGACTGAGGTTTTATTCTGGAACCCTGTGTCCTGTTAATATGACATGGGTGGATTCTGGAACCCTGGGTCCTGTTAACATGACATGGGTGGATTCTGGAACCCTGAGGCCTTGGAACATGACATCTGTTTAGATTGTGGAATACTGTGGCCTGGGAACTTGACTGAGCCTTGGTTCTGGACCCCTGTGGACTGGGAATATGACTGAGGTTTTATTCTGGAGCCGTGTAGCCTGGGAACATAACTGAGGATTGATTCTGGACCCCTGTGGACTGGGAACATGACTGAGGTTTTATTCTGGAACCCTGTGTCCTGTTAACATGACATGGGTGGATTCTGGAACCCTGTGGCCTGGGAACATGACATCTGTTTAGATTGTGGAATACTGTGGCCTGGGAACTTGACTGAGCCTTGGTTCTGGACCCCTGTGGACTGGGAATATGACTGAGGTTTTATTCTGGAACCCTGTGTCCTGTTAACATGACATGGGTGGATTGTGGAACCCTGGGCCCTGTTAACATGACATGGGTGGATTCTGGAACCCTGAGGCCTTGGAACATGACATCTGTTTAGATTGTGGAATACTGTGGCCTGGGAACTTGACTGAGCCTTGGTTCTGGACCCCTGTGGACTGGGAACATGACTGAGGTTTTATTCTGGAACCCTGTGTCCTGTTAACATGACATGGGTGGATTCTGGACCCCTGAGGCCTGGGAACAAGACATCTGTTTAGATTGTGGAATACTGTGGCCTGGGAACTTGACTGAGCCTTGGTTCTGGACCCCTGTGGACTGGGAACATGACTGAGGTTTTATTCTGGAACGCTGTGTCCTGTTAACATGACATGGGTGGATTCTGGAACCCTGGGTCCTGTTAATATGACATGGGTGGATTCTGGAACCCTGTGGCCTGGGAACATGACATCTGTTTAGATTGTGTAATACTGTGGCCTGGGAACTTGACTGAGCCTTGGTTCTGGACCCCTGTGGACTGGGAACATGACTGAGGTTTTATTCTGGAACCCTGAGGCCTGGGAACATGACATCTGTTTAGATTGTGGAATACTGTGGCCTGGGAACTTGACTGAGCCTTGGTTCTGGACCCCTGTGGACTGGGAATATGACTGAGGTTTTATTCTGGAACCCTGAGGCCTGGGAACATGACATGGGTGGATTCTGGAACCCTGGGTCCTGTTAACATGACATGGGTGGATTCTGGAACCCTGAGGCCTTGGAACATGACATCTGTTTAGATTGTGGAATACTGTGGCCTGGGAACTTGACTGAGCCTTGGTTCTGGACCCCTGTGGACTGGGAACATGACTGAGGTTTTATTCTGGAACCCTGAGGCCTGGGAACATGACATCTGTTTAGATTGTGGAATACTGTGGCCTGGGAACTTGACTGAGCCTTGGTTCTGGACCCCTGTGGACTGGGAATATGACTGAGGTTTTATTCTGGAGCCGTGTAGCCTGGGAACATAACTGAGGATTGATTCTGGACCCCTGTGGACTGGGAACATGACTGAGGTTTTATTCTGGAACCCTGTGTCCTGTTAACATGACATGGGTGGATTCTGGAACCCTGGGTCCTGTTAACATGACATGGGTGGATTCTGGAACCCTGAGGCCTTGGAACATGACATCTGTTTAGATTGTGGAATACTGTGGCCTGGGAACTTGACTGAGCCTTGGTTCTGGACCCCTGTGGACTGGGAATATGACTGAGGTTTTATTCTGGAGCCGTGTAGCCTGGGAACATAACTGAGGATTGATTCTGGACCCCTGTGGACTGGGAACATGACTGAGGTTTTATTCTGGAACCCTGTGTCCTGTTAACATGACATGGGTGGATTCAGGAACCCTGTGGCCTGGGAACATGACATCTGTTTAGATTGTGGAATACTGTGGCCTGGGAACTTGACTGAGCCTTGGTTCTGGACCCCTGTGGACTGGGAACATGACTGAGGTTTTATTCTGGAACCCTGTGTCCTGTTAACATGACATGGGTGGATTCTGGAACCCTGAGGCCTTGGAACATGACATCTGTTTAGATTGTGGAATACTGTGGCCTGGGAACTTGACTGAGCCTTGGTTCTGGACCCCTGTGGACTGGGAATATGACTGAGGTTTTATTCTGGAGCCGTGTAGCCTGGGAACATAACTGAGGATTGATTCTGGACCCCTGTGGACTGGGAACATGACTGAGGTTTTATTCTGGAACCCTGTGTCCTGTTAACATGACATGGGTGGATTCTGGAACCCTGTGGCCTGGGAACATGACATCTGTTTAGATTGTGGAATACTGTGGCCTGGGAACTTGACTGAGCCTTGGTTCTGGACCCCTGTGGACTGGGAACATGACTGAGGTTTTATTCTGGAACCCTGTGTCCTGTGAACATGACATGGGTGGATTCTGGAACCCTGAGGCCTGGGAACATGACATCTGTTTAGATTGTGGAATACTGTGGCCTGGGAACTTGACTGAGCCTTGGTTCTGGACCCCTGTGGACTGGGAACATGACTGAGGTTTTATTCTGGAACCCTGTGTCCTGTTAACATGACATGGGTGGATTCTGGAACCCTGAGGCCTGGGAACATGACATCTGTTTAGATTGTGGAATACTGTGGCCTGGGAACTTGACTGAGCCTTGGTTCTGGACCCCTGTGGACTGGGAACATGACTGAGGTTTTATTCTGGAACCCTGTGTCCTGTTAACATGACATGGGTGGATTCTGGAACCCTGGGTCCTGTTAACATGACATGGGTGGATTCTGGTACCCTGAGGCCTTGGAACATGACATCTGTTTAGATTGTGGAATACTGTGGCCTGGGAACTTGACTGAGCCTTGGTTCTGGACCCCTGTGGACTGGGAATATGACTGAGGTTTTATTCTGGAGCCGTGTAGCCTGGGAACATAACTGAGGATTGATTCTGGACCCCTGTGGACTGGGAACATGACTGAGGTTTTATTCTGGAACCCTGAGGCCTGGGAACATGACATGGGTGGATTCTGGAACCCTGGGTCCTGTTAACATGACATGGGTGGATTCTGGAACCCTGAGGCCTTGGAACATGACATCTGTTTAGATTGTGGAATACTGTGGCCTGGGAACTTGACTGAGCCTTGGTTCTGGACCCCTGTGGACTGGGAACATGACTGAGGTTTTATTCTGGAACCCTGAGGCCTGGGAACATGACATCTGTTTAGATTGTGGAATACTGTGGCCTGGGAACTTGACTGAGCCTTGGTTCTGGACCCCTGTGGACTGGGAATATGACTGAGGTTTTATTCTGGAGCCGTGTAGCCTGGGAACATAACTGAGGATTGATTCTGGACCCCTGTGGACTGGGAACATGACTGAGGTTTTATTCTGGAACCCTGTGTCCTGTTAACATGACATGGGTGGATTCAGGAACCCTGTGGCCTGGGAACATGACATCTGTTTAGATTGTGGAATACTGTGGCCTGGGAACTTGACTGAGCCTTGGTTCTGGACCCCTGTGGACTGGGAACATGACTGAGGTTTTATTCTGGAACCCTGTGTCCTGTTAACATGACATGGGTGGATTCTGGAACCCTGAGGCCTGGGAACATGACATCTGTTTAGATTGTGGAATACTGTGGCCTGGGAACTTGACTGAGCCTTGGTTCTGGACCCCTGTGGACTGGGAACATGACTGAGGTTTTATTCTGGAACCCTGTGTCCTGTTAACATGACATGGGTGGATTCTGGAACCCTGGGTCCTGTTAACATGACATGGGTGGATTCTGGAACACTGAGGCCTTGGAACATGACATCTGTTTAGATTGTGGAATACTGTGGCCTGGGAACTTGACTGAGCCTTGGTTCTGGACCCCTGTGGACTGGGAACATGACTGAGGTTTTATTCTGGAACCCTGAGGCCTGGGAACATGACATCTGTTTAGATTGTGGAATACTGTGGCCTGGGAACTTGACTGAGCCTTGGTTCTGGACCCCTGTGGACTGGGAATATGACTGAGGTTTTATTCTGGAGCCGTGTAGCCTGGGAACATAACTGAGGATTGATTCTGGACCCCTGTGGACTGGGAACATGACTGAGGTTTTATTCTGGAACCCTGAGGCCTGGGAACATGACATGGGTGGATTCTGGAACCCTGGGTCCTGTTAACATGACATGGGTGGATTCTGGAACCCTGAGGCCTGGGAACATGACATCTGTTTAGATTGTGGAATACTGTGGCCTGGGAACTTGACTGAGCCTTGGTTCTGGAACCCTGTGGACTGGGAACATGACTGAGGTTTTATTCTGGAACCCTGTGTCCTGTTAACATGACATGGGTGGATTCTGGAACCCTGTGGCCTGGGAACATGACATCTGTTTAGATTGTGGAATACTGTGGCCTGGGAACTTGACTGAGCCTTGGTTCTGGACCCCTGTGGACTGGGAACATGACTGAGGTTTTATTCTGGAACCCTGTGTCCTGTTAACATGACATGGGTGGATTCTGGAACCCTGAGGCCTGGGAAGATGACATCTGTTTAGATTGTGGAATACTGTGGCCTGGGAACTTGACTGAGCCTTGGTTCTGGACCCCTGTGGACTGGGAACATGACTGAGGTTTTATTCTGGAACCCTGAGGCCTGGGAACATGACATCTGTTTAGATTGTGGAATACTGTGGCCTGGGAACTTGACTGATCCTTGGCTCTGGACCCCTGTGGACTGGGAATATGACTGAGGTTTTATTCTGGAGCCGTGTAGCCTGGGAACATAACTGAGGATTGATTCTGGACCCCTGTGGACTGGGAACATGACTGAGGTTTTATTCTGGAACCCTGAGGCCTGGGAACATGACATGGGTGGATTCTGGAACCCTGGGTCCTGTTAACATGACATGGGTGGATTCTGGAACCCTGAGGCCTTGGAACATGACATCTGTTTAGATTGTGGAATACTGTGGCCTGGGAACTTGACTGAGCCTTGGTTCTGGACCCCTGTGGACTGGGAACATGACTGAGGTTTTATTCTGGAACCCTGAGGCCTGGGAACATGACATCTGTTTAGATTGTGGAATACTGTGGCCTGGGAATTTGACTGAGCCTTGGTTCTGGACCCCTGTGGACTGGGAATATGACTGAGGTTTTATTCTGGAGCCGTGTAGCCTGGGAACATAACTGAGGATTGATTCTGGACCCCTGTGGAC